>NC_141689.1:1882045103-1883245103 GCF_964263255.1 Lissotriton vulgaris | reverse complement strand
ATCGAAATGTAAAACGTCACATCCTCCTGTGGTTTGATGGACACCAACCAGTTATACCAGAGCCACAGGAATTATGCAAGCAACAACATTCCAAATTTCTCTTTGCTGGGGAATGGCTGGAGAATGGCATGAAACTTGCTATGTTGTTAAGTTCAAAACCAGCAAGAGTAACATTCCTGTCCAATCTTTTTCTGGGACTATCTTCACAGCACCTGTGTTTAGCAAAGTCAGGACTGAAGGCCAGGTCTGTTCCCTTTAGGGGAAGCTGAAGTGCTTTACTACTGGAGCAGATAAGGAGGAGAGCTTGAGCTGAATTTGTTGGCCCTTGAATCTGCCATGCCATCTACAGTGCCAGAAAATAGTTTTGGCTGCTGTTGGACTGGTGAAAGACAGATGCTGGCAAAACACATACCCCTGGAATAGCCATGAAGCTTGAGGATAGGGGAAGCCAATCCAAGTGTACAAGCAGTGTCCAACTCCTGCATAAAACCATCAAGGGCAAAATCAGCATTTTTGCTAATGTGAGAGGCATCACAGGGCATGTCCATCACATTTTCCTAGATGCCCCCGAAGAAGCCACTAAAGTGAAGCCATGCATGATGCTTGATGGCTACCAAAGAGCCCACTAACCTTGCCACAGTGTCCATGGCGTTTAGACCGGACATCAGAATATGGTTCGCTGCTTCCTTAACTATCATGAACCACCTCTTGAGGATAGGGGAAGCCAATCCAAGTGTACAAGCAGTGTCCAACTCCTGCATAAAACCATCAAGGGCAAAATCAGCATTTTTGCTAATGTGAGAGGCATCACAGGGCATGTCCATCACATTTTCCTAGATGCCCCCGAAGAAGCCACTAAAGTGAAGCCATGCATGATGCTTGATGGCTACCAAAGAGCCCACTAACCTTGCCACAGTGTCCATGGCGTTTAGACCGGACATCAGAATATGGTTCGCTGCTTCCTTAACTATCATGAACCACCTTCAGAAAAGTTATCCTTAAGATGGACTATGCGGCTAGGCAGACATCTGTGCTATCCCTCTACAGGACGAGGGATATTGATTTATATTAGTTAAGTGCGTGAATGCCAGAACGTGTCTTGGCACTAGCGTCTGCAAAGTTTGAAACAAAGAAATTAGTAGGGGAGTGAAAAAAAAAGACAGGGTTTCAGTGGTTTATTGAAGCTGGCCAGATTTGATGGTTTCCGAGATGCCAGAGATGTTTTTTCAACATTTTAAAGTGGAATAAACAAATCTTCTTACACCCCAAGACACTTTGTTACATTTGGGGTCTGACAGTTTTGGATACAGCTGGGCGCAAAGCTCTCCTTGGTTTGTTCTATGTGAATTTCTTCCTCAAGAAATCTGGTCCTGACCCATGGACTGAAATATATGCCATGCAAAGTACCTTAAAGGCCACTTGTTTCCTAAAATTGAGCCAGTGAAACTCCACTAGTGCATGAGAGACTGTTTGAAATTTGGGTATTACCTTTAGGAGAAGGGCTTTTGCATTCTGCAGTAGTTGGGGTTTGTATAAGAAGCGTTGATGAATGCTGTGATGACGGGCGTCACAATAAACACCAGCTCGGACAATACAGGAGCAAAAATTACTGACTTCTGAAGGTCAAAAAGGATAAATGAAAAACAAATTCTTGGGGTTCTTAAAAGGAAAAAGCAAGGGGAAGGGAGATTGTTGCTGTGATCTCCGAACGTAAGGTTGGTGTTGAAGATAACCCCAAAGTTCCTGACATTCGGGACCAAGGTAAGAAGGAGGCAGAGGGACTAGGGCCACCAAGAAGGATTGCAAAATAAGTTGTCTTTACCAAAGAGAAGTATCTCAGATTTCTGAGTTTAATCCATGACTGTTGCTTTTCATCCAGCTGCAGAATTCACACATGCAACTGTTGAAGCTGTGAGAAAGCTCTTCAACGTTGCTAGGAAGGGACACTATCATTTGGGTGCCATTGGCATAGGAAATTGTAGAGAAGCCCAAGGTTCCAATCAATTTGGCCAGGGCAGCATATATATATATATATATATATATATATATATATATATATATTAAAAAGTGTGGGGCTCAAAGATGACCCCTGAGGGACACCACATGGCAATAAGAAAGATGTTGACTGAAATTCTCCAAGGGAGACCGAATGCTCTGTCAGTAAAGAGGGCTGGAAGTAAATCAAGAGCTGTTCCATAAATCCCTATCTTGGGCAGGCGATCAATAAGGACAGAGTGGCTCACGGTGTCTAAGGCTGCAGACCAATGTAAAAGGATCAGCGCAGCCTTCCCACTGCTGTACATGATCGATCTTATCTTCTCAGTAGCCACTATCAAGGCCTATTCTGTGCTAGGATTTTTTCTGAAATTGTGTTGAGCACAGTCAAGAAGCTCTTTTTTGTTTATATTCCGATAGGGCGGTGTTGAGGTGCTTTTCAAGAATTTTCACTGACATTGGCAGGAAAAGAAATCTGCGGGTAATTTTTTTTCCTTGTTGGGATTGAGGGAAGGTTTCTTTAAAAGAGGAAACATGTAAGCCTTTTTCCATTCAAAAGGAATCTGCCCAGCAGTAATAACATTGTTCAAGAAGGTATTAACAGGAGCTGATACCGTCCCTGTATATATCATGAGGAGGAGTTAGCCTAGATGTAGGAGGACCGGAGTACCAGACTTCCTGAAGAAAAGAACAAGTTACTAACCTTAGGTAACACCTTTTCTGTAAAAACTATCTAGTTGGAGAATCCTTACTTTAGAATATTTCTAAGGCGTCAGACTGGATCAGGAAATCGTCGAGCAGTAGTCCTGTATGCCAGTAGGTGGCGCAGTTCAGCTTGGGTCATCTGTCAGAAGTGATGTGTGTGGTGCAATATAGACACCACCCCAGCATGCGTGACATCAGTTTCGTTTAGCAGATTTTCACGTCAGAAATGCGGAGCCATGAAGGATATTGACATACTGGTGTGCATTACTAAGGCCCTCAGAAGGGAGGCCCTACTGAATAAGCTCGCAGAGTGGAGAGGGTAGAAGTGCCGGTAAGGAATCGGCAGCTCAATCGAGTCTCTACAAGTGAAGGCATTAGCGAAGGTAAGCAACTTGTTCATCTGATAAGAGACTTCAAGCCTTCCTTACCTTACAATAGATACCCAGTGTTCAGCGCGGGAGAGGCGGGTAAACCTAAACCGTGGGAAGTCCTATGGATGAGAAGGTGAGGAGTAACACTGGTGCCGTATCGCTGTCCAGATTCTATCTGAATACGGGACCTTTCATAACTAGATATTGATCCCAATTACGTGTGCCCAGGACATTGTCGCTCTATTCCAATTTATCCCTATCAGTTTCTGCGAAGGGAGGATCAGCCAGTGTTGAGTCTGCAGAAGACGAGCCAGGATCCAGATCTCCAGTCTTGACCCTGTGCCTCATGGGAACAGTCCACCCCGAACTGCCAAGCCAGGTCTTCCCTGGACTGGGGGTGAATGTTTTGCCAATGTGCAACATTCCGTCCATCACCTTGTGTGTTTTGCTGTTCTCCCTATGTGAGAAGGGTATGCCCAGACGTGGGTCCGGTGCTCACTACGCCACTGGAGTCAAGCTATCCTGGCTGATGACGGCTGATAGCCAGAAATCGGTCCCAGGATGCTTGATTCCTGTCCAGGGAAGACATGGCTTGGAGGTTCGGGCTGGACTGTTCCCATGAGGCACAGGGTCGAGACTGATTTGCATATGGCCATGTCTGAACTGGGGTGGCGTGGCGAGCAAAATAACGATGGATTAAACCCAGATCTGTGCCTGGGGGTGAATGTTTTGCCAATGTGCAACATTCCGTCCATCACCTTGTGTGTTTCGATGCAGTTTTCTGACAAAAGTCTGCTTGTCCCTGAAAGCTGGGAAGAAGATGATTTCAGCACTACAAACCCTTCGTTGATACCATTTGCAGGAGAAAAACCAGACTCTTTCTTCTGCAGCACTTTTTCCTCATTTTCCCCCAAAAAATCCGAAGTTTAGCTTTATTTTGGCTCATTTCTGGTTCCCCTCCAGGGGAATACCCTAACCCTGGGTACCTTTAAAATCCCTATGATGTTAGAAGAAAAGGGCGCAAATTTGGAGTGGACACCTTATGTGGACAAAATGTTACAGGGGCCTAAGCGCAAACTACCCTAAATAGCAAAAATAAAGGCTTCGCACAAGGGTGGAAAAGACATCAGCGAAAGGGCTAAAGTGTTTCCATGGAATGAGAAAAGCGCAAAGTGTCTGTAGAGTCCAACTAAAAACATGATAGCCCTAAGCTGAGACTGCCCATGTTGTAAAGGGGAATAACACTCTGTAGGATGTCTATTGCAGACGACACAATGTTTCACAGAGTAAATCTTGGTGGATAGAGTAGTCCTACCATTATCAACTACTGCCACAGCCCTTTCTAGATATGTCTTGTCAACTTCACACATTCTTGCAACAGCGACCTGCTGGGAAGTTTTCCACACTTCGTTGTATATTGCATACCGAAAACGCTTTTGATGTGGTCTTTGAGGACACAATAAGAAGTCATTAAATCCCATGTCATCAGAAAGAAGTGTTTCACCTGAGACAACGTGGATCAATCAAGGCACAACTTTCCAATGGTTTATTTTGTAACCACCGTCAAGTGTTGTGTCTGCACGTAACATGGGTCTGGCTTATTGATCCTGAACACTTTGATGTTATCATGAAAACTTGCCTGACATCTGTTATTATTTAACGGCCAGACTAACCATCCCTCCAGATTGGTTCTTTGAGAATTTTATGTTCCGTTGCGAAGCATGTTGTCTAAATTTTCCTCTGTGTAGTTTGTGAATTGCTGCCAATTCGCAAAACGTGCAAATGAGGGAATGTTTGGTGCATTTATTTTTTTATCTTGACCAGGCCAAGACAGGGTATTTGCTGCTCAGTTTTGTTCTCGCAAATTATTTGGTGTGGTACAAGGCATGCTCTATATAAAGCTTTGTTCCCCTGAACTTGCCAATCTATTGTTCTCCAAGTGTATTTTAAAACAACTTAATCCTTCCAAAAGTCAAACTCTTGTACAAACAACAGGGTAATGAAAGATGCAGAATAAATCTGCTTGGTGTCAGGGAGCATAGTTTTCTTCACCCGTGAAGGTGTGAGTTTATGATAATAAGACTGGGTCAGCTGAATTGTGACCAGAAAAATAAACAGAAAAATATGGAAACTTCTGTGTAAATACTTTGGAGCTACCCCGAGGCGGTGTAGGGCATTGTTCCCAATGAGTGTAGTTCAATACTGCATGTGGAGTACTTGCTTTATGCAGAAAATAGTGACCATAATGGTGGGTTTGAAAATTCCATTTCTAGAAAGAAGGTATTTTCTTGCCTAACCATCCAGTGTGCCTCTGCTAAGTTGTGTATTGACTGTATGGCTTTGGAGTGAAGGGGGCTGGGGGTGTACATTCTGCTCAGACAGCCACTTGGGAGGCCAGGGGGAGGGCTAGGTGAGGCCTGTCTTTTCAGGGTGATTCAGGGCTGGGCTGAATTCAGAGTAGGGGTAGATTTCTTTCACACCTGAATGTGCCTGGTCTGCCAAGGACAGTGCTGTCTCCACTTCCTGCCAGAAAGCTGCACCAGAGAGGACAGGCTGGTTTTGGCTGGGCAAAAAGCTTCTTTGCCACAGAGAACACAGGATTTTGTATTATAAAAAGAGGAGCCCAGACCCCAGACTTTTAGATTACTTCTGGGAATCAAGAGGAACCTTTGCTAAGGAGAAGAGCTGGACAAACTGAGGAGGAATACTGCCCCTGTGCTGTTTGGGGTTGGCCTGCAGTGGCTACTTTTTGCCCATAAAAAGAAGAAATGACTTTGCTGTGTTTCTGTGACCCCTGCTTGAGGAAGATCTCCAAGGGCTTGAAATAAAGCTTGCCTCCTGTTCTGAAGTCTCGGGGACTTCACCCCAGTCCCCCCAGAACTCCTTTGCTGGGAGTTCTGACCTGCTGAGAGGTGCCTACCAGTGTTATGGATGTCTGGAGGTTGTTTTGGGACTGGAAACTGCAATAACAGTAAAAAGTGATGCATCGCCTGTTTCGGACGCATCGCAGCAGTGCAGGAAGAAAGGGTCTGCCATACCACGAATCCTGTGCACCAACGTCCGATATCACCGCACTGATTCTGACGCAGGCCCTGTTGTAGAAGGACCAACACATCAAGTGGACGCCACTGAAACCACTGCAGCACATCCCGGAACTTCACGCATCACACTGAAGAATCTAGTCTCCTATGCATTGCCTCCCCCGGAGCAAGGAACTGACGTATCACCTTCCCTGAGTGCAAGGAACAGACGCATCACCCTCCCTACACCCCTGTTTGCTTGTATTCTAAGATGCATCCAAGGTACTTTGTGTATATAGAAAAAAAGGGTTGCATTCAACATTTTCTTGGAATAGAACGGTTTCTACCTTTTAGGAATTATATTTTTAGCACTGTATTGTTGATAGTCATTTTTGGTCTTGTTTTGGTTTAGATAAAGGACACTTATTTTTCTAAAATGGTGTGCAGTCCATTTGTAGTGTTTTCACTGGATTACTGTAGTGTGCACAAATGATTTACACACTGCCTCTAAGATAAGCCTGTCAGCTCGTGGCAAGCTACCAAGAGGGTGAACAGGAGTTATTTTAGAAGTGTATCCCCCTTACCCTGACTAGGAAGAAGGGTCCCTACTTGGGCAAAGGTACAAACCATTGCCAACTATAGACCCCCATTTATAATGTCCCCCTTATTACACCCCCCCCCGACTAGCTAATTCTTGAGACCTGCACCTCCTTTCTTTTGGATGTTGTCACATCCTTTCAGAAGTACTAATCTATTACCTTACCTACCTTCTTTGCTTCGCCTGACCATTCCAAAGAAGAGGAGAGGCTCCCCCATCTGGGCCAAATAAGAGCGTTGTTGTCCTATATTGATTCCAAAGGAGAGTTCCAGGTCGACAATCAATTCTTTGTAGAACATGTTGGGGCTAAGAAAGGGAAGGCTGAGCAGAAATGTACCACATCTCACAATGGATTGTGCTCTGCTGCTCATTGGCCAAGAACCAACCCCCTGAGTGCTTGTGAGCTCATTCTACCTGAGCCAAAGCTGCAACCACTGTGTTAGCGCGTGGAGTCCCTGACCTGCCTGGACATCTGCCAAAAGCAAAAGGAACAAATGATCTACGGAATGCTGAAAAATGCAAACATTCACTCCGGTCACAAAGATCTGGATTTAATGCATTGTTCTTTTGCTCACCACACGACCTCAGTTTGGACCCAGCCATATGCAATTCAGCCTTGACCCTGTTCCCCATGGTAACAGTCCAGCCCGAACTGCCAAGCTGTGAATGTGCATTTGGCCGTGTGTTCAGGGTTTTCCCTGCTGATGCATAGCAAATTTGGATTGCTTCTACAATCCAACAAGCAATTGTCCCTTTTGTCACGGGTGCCCCTTTTTTGGAATCGGAGTAAGAAACGAACAACTAATTGTTTTTATGGATTCATTTTGTCTCTTGTAGATAGTACAGTATAGTCCTTATGTCCAAGGTATGGAGGCTTCCCTTTAGTCGGGTTTGTGGATCTTTGAAGAAAACTGCTAGCTGTATGCTTTGGTTCAAATGGAATCTGCTGTGAACCTTAGTTGGAATTGAGGGTTTGTCCTTAAGATAACTTTGTCTTGTGCATTTGTATTGTACGCTTGTAGTTCACTTACCCTTCGTAAAGATGTAATGGCTATTAAAAAGGTATTTTTGATGATGTATTTAATCAATCAATCAATCAATGACATTTATAGAGCGCACTACATACCCGTAGGGTCTCAAGGCGCTGGGGGAGGGGGGGTGCCGCTACTGCTCGAACAGCCAGGTCTTCAGCTTCTTCCTGAAGGAGAGGTGGTCTTGGGTCAGGCGCAGGTCGGTCGGGAGGGAGTTCCAGGTCTTGGCGGCCAGGTAGGAGAAGGACCTTCCTCCTGTATTCGCTCTTCGGATGCGGGGGACGGCGGCGAGAGCGTGGTTGGCTGATCGGAGGTGGCGTTTGGGAGCGTAGAAGTTGATTCGGCTGTTGAGGTAGCTCGGGCCTTGGTCGTGTAGGGCTTTGTGTGCGTGGGTGAGGAGGCGGAAGGTGATTCTCTTGTTGACGGGGAGCCAGTGAAGGTCTCTCAGATGTCCGGAGATGTGGCTGGTTCGTGGGATGTCGAGGATGAGTCTGGCTGAGGCGTTCTGGATCCGCTGGAGTCTCTTCTGGAGCTTGGCGGTGGTACCGGCGTAGAGGGCGTTGCCGTAGTCCAGTCGGCTAGTGACGAGGGCCTGGGTGACGGTCTTCCTGGTCTCGGTGGGGATCCACCAGAAGATCTTCCGTAGCATGCGTAGGATGTTGAAGCATGCCGAGGAGACGTTGTTGACTTGCCTGGTCATGGAGAGGGAGGAATCCAGGATGAAGTACTGCTTTGTGCATGGGCTCGAATGGCTCTGTCATTAGTTGTGTTAGGACTGTGTTTAAGCTCCACATCGGTGCTGGAGACTTTCTAGGGGTGCAATTCTTTTTGATCCTTCAAGCAATCTTTTGATGACTGGTGCTGTGAAGAAACACTTGCATGATTTTCCCCTGGTATAAGCTACAATTGCCACTAGGTGCACTTTGAGGCTTGAATAGTTTATGTTACTGTCAAGCAGGTGTGTCAGATATATGAGCAGTGTCCTGCGTGGAAATTGAGCTTGGGGTGTTTTCTTTTGTGCACCATGCGGTGTACCGTTACCACTTTGCTGAGTAGCATTGTCTTGTGGTTTGTTTTCTTGCTTCTTTTAGTATTTCCATTGTTCTTTGAGGTAAGTTCAAATGTCCGAACTCTAAGTATACAGGCGCCAGGCTGCTAGGCTGAGTGCTGATGGTTCTGGGTGAAAGATTCATCCCTCTTGCATAGTGAGGAGGTATTTGTCTGCTTTGAGCTAGATCATTTGTCCTTTAGACAGATCAAGCAGACTTGAGTACCAGGTTTTTCTTGCCCATTGAGGGGCTATAAGTAATAGATTTGTTCCTGATTGTCTGGCTTTCTCTAGGACTCTTCCTATTAGAGTAATTTGAGGAAAAGCGTAAGCAAATGTTCCTGACCAGTTTAGTGACTGACCTTTTGATAGGTGGTGACGAAACCTGGAGGCCAAGAATTGGCATTTCTTGTTCTCTATTGCTGCCGAATAGGTCTATCTCTGGGGTCCTCCAGAGGTTGAAGATTTGTTGCATGCAGGGTTCTCCGCTTCATTTCCCACTCAAGCGTGCTGCTGTTCTATCAGCTGAGTTGATCCGCTTCTCAGTTGACCTTTCCTGGCAGGTGAATTGTCTGTAGGCTGATTTTCCTTGAATTGGCCCATTTCCCCAAATATCCTGTGCTAGTTTGCTTAGGGTGAATGACTACATACCTCCAGGTTTGTTGAACTGAACATGGTCATGGTGTTGTCCGTTTGAATGAATACGATTTTCTTCACTATGTAGGCTTGGAATACCTTCAGTGTCAGGAACACCGTCTTCATCTCTAGGAAGTTGATGTGCTTTATGGAGTCTGAGTCGTTCCATTGATCCCGTACACTTAGGTACCCTGAATGTGCTCCCCAACCCTTGTGGGACGCATCTGTTGTGATGGTCACTGAGGGAGATCTGCGGGAGATCTGCCTAGTGTTATGTGCTTGGATGCCCACCATTGTACCTCCATCTAAACTTTGTTACAACCAATAAATCTTCCCAACTCCCTGTGGCTTGTGACCAACTGCTGCAAAGCCACTCCTGAAGAGGGCGCATGTGTTGGTGTGCATCGGTGATGAGGGGGATGCATGTTGCCATCATGCCCATGAGTTTCAGGACAGTCCTCACTGTCAGAGACTGACCCTTCTGGTACAGGCGAGTTTCTTGTTTGATAGCTTGTATTCTTTTTTTTGTGTTGGGTATGCCCACGCAAGCTTTGAGTTGAATCTTGACGCTAACAAGGTTTTTCCTTCCTCTGGTATGTGGATGACTTTTTGGTGGTTTATTGAAAAACCCAACTCCTGGAGTGTGTTGATTACTTGATGGACATGTTGTCTAATTAGTGGTAGACGTGGATCCCTGTCCTCCTTAGGAGTGCTGCAGCTGCTGTTAGGCATTTTGGGAAGATGCTTGGTGCAGATTTTATCCCGAAAAGGAGATCGTCGAATTGATAGTGAGTGTTCTCGTGGAAGAACCAGAGGTATTTCTTCTGAGCTTGGTTCCTGGGAATGACAGGTGTCTTTTAGATCTATTGTTGCAATGAAGTCTCGTTTTTGCAGTTGTGGGATTATTTCCTGTAGTGTTAGCATTTGGAAATGTTACGTGTGAATGAACTGGTTTATGAATAGGTGGTCTGAGATTGGTCTTCGTGTGATATCTTGCTCCGGGACTAAAGTATGGTAAGTAGTTTCTTTTGTTGTGTTTTCTTTTTGGAACCTTTCCTATTACTCGTTTCTGCAGGAGTTCCTTTATTTCTATTCTTAACTGTAAGAGTTCTGATTTTAGGCACTTTCTTCTTTGGAGGGTTTGCATGGGTGTATTTGTTAATTCTATAGAATATTTTGTGTTGTACTAAATTTAAACTCCAACTGTCTATGGTGATGTTTTCCCATTGTTGCAGGTGGTGTGCTATCCTGCCTCCCACCGATGTTGAGTGTGGTCCTCTGTTGTGGGCAAGTCACCTCTCAATGGCAGTTCCTTGCCTCTTCTGCTTCAATAGGGCTGCTTTGGTTGTTGCCATGCTTGGTACACGGACTGGTGGTTTGACTGTCTGCCGCTTTGATTATGTTGTTGGTGGTGGCCTGTTGAGAAGACTCCTCTTCCTGGGGTTCTTCTGGTGTTAAAACCACCTCTTTTGAAGGGTTCCCTCTGTTGTCGGGCTCCCATAGCTCTGGGAGTTTCATGGTCTTTATCTGTTGTAGTGACTTTTCTACTTCCTTTCCAAAGAGGTTGTCTACTGTGAAAGCCCTGTTAATAATTGAGGTTTGAAGCCTGATCTTCATAGCCAAGCGTGTCTTTGTAACGTGGTACAAGTGCACATTTGTCTGCTGGCTGTATCTGCTGTGTATAGGTCTGATTTCAGGCAGGTGTTAGCTATGTTTTTACCTTCTTGTATGATGGATTTAGGTCTTTTCATATCCTCCTCTGGGAGCTTGCTCATCAGTTCCTCAATGTTATCCCATTGGTGGTGGCCATACCCATTAAGAAGAGCAGTGGAGTTGGCAATGCGCCATTGTGTTGCTGCTTTTTCCATTTTTCTGCCCACCATGTC
The DNA here is from genome assembly GCF_964263255.1 of Lissotriton vulgaris. NCBI lineage: Eukaryota > Metazoa > Chordata > Amphibia > Caudata > Salamandridae > Lissotriton > Lissotriton vulgaris. The sequence goes on along the minus strand of NC_141689.1, from coordinate 1,883,233,813 downwards.
CATTCTCTTGCTTTCTCTTTCAGGAGGTGGGCCAGTGGAAGAGTGGGCTTTGCCCCTCTTTCTTGCTGTGGTGACAATGATTGAGTCTGGCACTGAGGTTCCCTTAATGTATTTAGGGTTCTTTGTGGAGGGTTTGTACTTCTCCGCCCTTAGCGTCACCCCTTTAGCGGAGGCTGGTTCTTTGATGGCCTCTTTTCCCTGGTCCAGAATGATTGGTAGCATTGGGAGATAGTGTTCCTTTGGTGGATCGTGTCAAAGTCTCTAGAAAGAAGCAGGAGTCATCTTTTTCCTCTTCTAGGGGACCCCGAAAATGTCAGCTGCTCTCTTGATGAGAATCTTGTAGAAGGCTATTTCATCCAGTGATGAAGCCTTTGAGGGATGGCAACAGATCACTTCTTCTGGGCTTTGTGTCGAGGTTGTTCCATTGTTCCTCTTTAGTCAGAGGCTGCTTCCTCTTCAGGTGCGTAGAATTTTTCTTTGACGTAGTCTTCGCAAGGTTCGGGGGTTGCCGGCGATTCGAGGACCTCTTCCTCTTCTTCAGCATAGACGGTGGGAATATGGAATTCCTTCAGCGCTTCGTCAAACTGCTTTTTTCTTTGAAAGCACGCCGCCATTTCCGCTTCGAGGCGCCTATTCTTTTCAACCTCAAGGGCCCTTTCGGTGTCTGAGGACGGGGAGATACTCTTCTTTGGTGTGGTGACTTCTGGCTTCGAAGGGGATGTCTTTCCCTTCGCGACCTCTAATACGGCATTTGTCTTGGGCGTTTGAGGACCTTTCCTCGTTGGTATCCCTGGGGGGGGTGGGTCCGAGGGGCTCTTTTGATTGTGGCTGACCCTCAATTGTCATTTTCTTCTACACCTGGGCTGCCTTTTGTTGTGCCTTCTTTTTATGGTCCTTGGGTTCCGACGGTTGGAGTTTCTCAACTTGTCCGTCTTTTTACCGGTGTCAGTCGCTTTCTACGCGATACGCCTCTTCTCAGCGTCCCCTTCGAGCATCTTGACGTCTGAGCCTCTTTGTGTTGATTTTGTGGGGACACCATGTTCGTCCTCATCGCTTGAGAGGCCCAAGTCCCTCAACGAAGGTTGTTTCTGGCTCTGTAGCATGGCTGTGTAATGGTGTCCTCTCTGCTTTCGGCAAACCTTACGGGCTTGCAGTCGTTATCCTTGTGATCCTCTGGTAGACTGAGGTTACAGACGTTGCGTGGATCGCGCTGTGCAAGTTTGTGGTGGCACTTCGGGCAGAATTTGAAAGGTGTATTTTCCCTGGCCATGGCCCTTACCTCGCCATCTGTTGATCCATGCATGTCAATTCGGTGTTACTTGACGTAAAAGTGGTATTCGGAGGTTCTTTCTATTCTCTGGTGTCTTCGTAGTCTATGATCAGTGGCATTTGTAGTCTAATTCTATGATTTTTTCCGGGATTTCGTCCAAATCTTCGGAGAGTCCCTTTGCTTCCAGACCCAACAGTGGAAAAAAGAATATGAACATGGCTACCATGCACAGGAACTTCAGGGGCGCTGTCTGACGTCACACAAGGGATGGACCTAGCACAAATTGGTGGTAAACGACGCCCAAAGCAGCAAAAAAAAAAAAAAAAATAGAAACAAAGACTATTGCTGACCCAACCACTAGATGGCAGAATAATGCAAAGCAGAAAAGGATTCACACTGCAAAACTAATGTGATATCGCTCATCAGGCGGCAAAGAGCATCAGGAACAGCTCCCGCAAAGCCTTGTGGGTGCAGCATGGCATGGCACTCAATGCATGTCTTCATTACATGGTCGCATTCCACAAACCAGAGGCAAACAAGATGCAGGTCTGTCAACTGTCAATGACAGGCCCCGCAGTGCTTGAAGCCTGAGTTCTTAGTGGGCATCCATGCCACACCAGAAGCACTTTAAAAAAACTTTGACAAAATGTTGAAAATATACAATAAAAAAGTGACTGATAGGGTGGCTCTCTCCGGATTTGCTTTGACTGGCGCAGAAAGAAAAGAACAGTGAACTAGGACGTCGCTTATGTAGGCATTGAGCAGGTCACTTCAGGCGCAGGCAATGCCACCCGGAGCCGATCGAAGCCACAGGGGTATGGCTCACCAAAAATTTCCAGATCAATTTTGATGCCTGGGGATAATTCTAAGGGAAGGCATATATGGCTAGAAGTCTCGATCGGATAAGCTGGATTACCTAGGTGAAGGGTCTCACTACGGCATATATTCACCTCCGACAAGAGAAGGATTCTGTTAATTGAAAGCTGGTCTTTGCTGAAGATGATGCCACTGAGAGGTGTTGACCCTCTAATGATGACAGTATCATCTCTTGAGATCAACAAGAGGACTATGACATCTTTTTCTTTTTATCAAGGTGATTACTTCCAATATCTTCACTTCAGTCTTCAAATTGTTCCTATGTCAATGAGGAAATTAACTAAGAGGAAAAGTCCAATAAGGAAAGGTTTTAATAATTTTTGCTGACAAAGACTTGAGACAAGTTAACCGGTGACACGAATGTCTTCAAAATGCATGGTGGCAGGAATGAAGGAATCATACTGCCAAATCCAATACATTTGCTCCACCACTCATCGCATACTTCAGCATCAGGAGGTTTCCATTTAAAACTTTCAAAAAGTGATCCAGCTGCATATTCTTTGGCAAGTCATCTGTAGAACTTTCAATGGTTTAACATACGGATACATATAGAGAGACTGGCATGGAGCATCACCAGAGCCTTCATGAAATGGCCAATGATTCACATATTTCTCATCCTACAAACTCCAACTTCATGTACTACTTGTCAGTACAAAGTGATGGGAGGGCACATCAACTTACATACAAAGACTACGAGGACAGTGTCTTGATAAGATTTTCCCTTAAAGAAATCCAGGATTATATGCTGGTGGTTTGTATTTCCTCGCCAGAAGAGTTATAGCTGTATTGGGGGTTGTAGGTGCAAACAAATGTTCCATGAGCTACTCAATTAACCCTAAATTCAATAGTGGAAGTCAGTTTCGGAATATATTCCTGGGTCTGAATTACAGAAGAATTAGGTGTGGGAAGCTAGCATGGTGACGCTATGCTTATCTGCACAGTTTGCCAAAGTTATACTGAGCATGCCTGCAACTCTGCCAAGACATCACAGAAAGTAGTGATGTGGTCTACAGTAGATATACTTACAGCCTTGATGGCTTCAATGTAGGTCAAATATGTATCCCAGCCTGTATCTCGGATGGTTATGTTGTTTTGAGGAGTATAGTTCCATTGTTGTGTGTGTAATCCCATTAGTGTATGATACCGTCAAGTTGTGAGCGCTCTTTTTGGTGTGAGCATTTAGCATGGAATGTAATTTCTCGAGCTTCATCATGTCTTTGGGTACACAACCAACATGATTTCAGTCGAAAAGTCAAGGTTTACTACAAAAAAAGCCCACTTGCTCTGTGAATAGCAACAATCTTAGTATTCAGATAAAGATGTGGTTTCAATGTTGGTGCTTTAATGCTATAGTATGTCTCGATGCTGAAGAGGGCAGGTTTCCTTGATGATTTAGTATTCCTCCATGTAGTTAAGGTTCACGATATGTTGCTGTTACACCTCTACTTGACATTCATCAAGTTAACAGAGTGGAAGAAGGCTGAAGTTGATGTTCCTTGTTTTCTTAGTAGTGCCGCCTGAGGGAGAGGGCCTAGAAGGGGATAGGTGAATAACATTGGCGGGTGTACGGTCCCTTCCCTCCAGCGATCTGATTACAAAGTCTGCTGGTATATTTGTTGATTATTTGCTGGCTGATGTCCCCTGTGCCTTTGGGAGTTCTCCCTAATGCATTTTTACAGCACTCACACCCCTTCATAGCATGGGTGTCCAAAGGTGGAAAAAAAATACAAAAGTGGTTCTGATCAGTCTTGTTTGCCCTACAAGAAGGGCACTTCTCAAAAGGTGACTACATACCCAGGATGAATGCCAAGAAAATGATTCACAATGATTAAGAAAAATAGTGTACAAATAAAAACAGATGTATAGTTAGACGAAGCAGAGCTCCATTTTCAGAGATTAATACACAAAGGCCACACAAAAGTGAAGCATGTGCCATTAAAGCCCAAAATGGGCTACTAAAGCTGGTGGATACCTTGGAGGTATATTGTAAAATGTCAGTTATTAGAAACTAGTGCCAATCTGGCTCTATTTCCAGGAGTTTCCTTCCTTTTCCACCTTTTACAAATGGTGTAGGAAATCAATTATCACATAGTTTTACACTAGTGAACTTGCCATAAGTCTGACTTAATATCTTTTAAATGCAAGTTTTTGTCTAAAAATATGCTAACATCTCCTTTAAAGGTTCTCCAGGATCCCATATGTGCTGGGATATTCAATGTAAAAAGAAAGCATCAATGGCTATCTAAAGATACCTTGATGGAGATCTCTTCTTAGGTAAACATTGCGAGAACTCTAAGAAGAGATTTCAGGACAAATGGCAGGACTTTAGAAACAAAACATTTATTGTTCACAGTGAACATGAGCATTTCAACTGCTTCTAAGCAAATGAGGTAGGTATGGAATAATGTGTTTTGTGGGTCTGTGTAATTCATTTGATCCACCAGCTGAAGTTGTAGGAAACTCTGGCAATGTTGGTTCGCATTCTTTCTTTATACATTTGTTGGCTGTTCTTCAGTCCAGAATGGGCCTCTTCTGTGCATCAAAAGGTATGAGGTGATAATGCCAGTGTTCTTATGTGAGAATGGTTTCCTTGGTACATACATTGTTTCTGATGTATTGGGTAAAATTCCTAGAGATGCACCATTTGCAATTTATTACATTTACTTCTCTTGCAAATGCTAGTGGGTAAGCTTTATAGCAGAGCAGGAAAGTCATCATTTAGTTGCAACAATGTGTTTACCCACTTATGCTAATAGAGGCTGGCCTGCCTTTTAAGCCAATAGTCTGCTCTTGGTGTAAAAGTGTTTGTTGGGGTTTCTACTGCTGTGAGAATAGCTGCTTCATATACCTTCAAACCATGTCCTCAATTACAAGATTCTGGAGGTCTTTAATACCACAAAATGTTGTATGAAAGCTTGTGTCCTACACTTTGATGCCTACCACCACTCCATCAGCCAATGAGAGAACATAACTGTGAGAAAGTGCCCTCTTTCTTGCATGGTATGCCCCCACTTTTTGCTGAATTACTGATGTTCTTTGACTGAGTGTGCCCTAGGCTCCTGCTAATCAGGTACCCAGGGACTATGTTCCTTCCCTAAAAACTGCATTGAAGCCTAACCCCAATTGGCATCTCTGGCCACATGTCAGCCCCTGGTAAATGGTACCACAAGTACCCAGGGCCCTGTGACCAGAGAAGGCCTCTAAGGGCTGCAGTACTTCTTAGAGATGCCCCCTGAAACTCGACCAACCTCTAGTGACCTGACTGAGTGGCTGCTTAGGTTACCGCCACCAGACATGTTTTTGGGCCCCGGGTCGAGAGCTGCTGCTCTCAGGGGTCTGAAACAATGCCCATCCTGGGACGAGGTGCCAAGCCTCCTCCCCCAGGACGGGCAGGGTTCACGAAGGAGAAGTTTCAAAGGCATGCCGCTTTTGTGAGCCTCTCTAGACCATTTGCTGCTTTCAGCAACTGGTCCTACACCCCCACTTTGGGAGGGAGAACCGGCCGGAAAAACAAGTGAGGATGAGGAGAAGTGGTCCCAATCTCTGCCAACTCCACCCCTAAAGTGGGGGAGGCGAGATGAAACACAAACTCAAGTCCCCGCCATCTTAAGGATAGGGGACCCAGCCAACCAGGGACAGGCTCCTGCCCCCCTTTCACTGGAGAGCGGCAAAATAGGGGATGTACCCAACCCAGGGATGGGACCCATTTGTCCCTGCCCTTTACCTACCTGTAACGACCCTAAATGTAGTATTAAGGGGCACCCTGAATCTTCCTTCCTCAGATCCAGAATCCACATGAAAAAGAATATAAGAAGGACGAAAAGCCGTGCAGAGCTAACAAGAGGACGCCGCCCACTGACTTGGCACCAGCCCCGTCTCCCCTCGGACCTGCTCCTGCGAAATCCTGGTGTGTCCTGCAGCCAGCAACCTCGAAAACCCCAGAGGACCTGCCTGCCTTCACTTCCAAGGCCGAATCTCCTGTGAACACAGGACTTGTTCAAACTGCAGCTTGTGGTGTCAACCAGAACCCGCGAATCCAGCCCACTCTGCAACCGCTGAACCCGGCCAGAGGAAAAATATCACAAGGAGGTCCCAGTGGCGATCCGGACCAGAGATCCGTCGACCCCGGACCTGCCTCAAGCCTCCAGACGACGCCTGCAGCCTCAATCCAGAGGACCCCCCCTACCGCGACCAGAGCCGGTAAGAAAATCTGATGTCCCAAGGCACCCCTGCACCAGACGCCCCACAGCCTTGTGTGCCCAAACCAACGGTGCCTAACAAACCCTCAACATCCCAACTTACCCCTCAAAGTGGTGGTCACCCCTGGAAGATCCTTCTTGTGAGCCTGCAGTGTTCCTTTGTCTCGGAGGTTCTCCATTGGAAACAGGGCACCCGACCTCAAAAGAGCACCCTGCACCAAGCTGCCCTAGGGCCGCTGAGGGTGCACCTTTGGTGCTGCTTGGGTCCCCAACTTGCCCTGAGCTAAACCCTAGGAGCTTTGCTCCCACAACCTTGCAACCTTGTGGCCTGCTTGCCAGCAGCCACCAATCGGAGACCCCCCTATCCTCCATAGGATAACATTGGGCCTCAACACTCTGCACCCGGCTGCCCTAGTGCCGCTGAGGGTGCAATTCCAGTGCATCACTGACCCTGGGAGACCCCCGAGTCTAACCCCAGAACCTTAACATCCACAGTTGTTTACTTACCTACAATAGCAATAACCTGGTTTTCCTCCATAGGATAACATTGAAAATTTTCCATCCAAAAAACGACTAAGTGTGGAGTTTTGAAAACGAAAGATATGCTTTAAAAATCGTAAAAATAACCAAAAAGTGTTTTCTCACCTGTTTGCAGGACATGCCCCAGTGCTGAACCTAAGCATCCAGCACTGAGTTAGAAAAAGTAACGTAGAAGTAACTTACCTGCAATTTGTTGACAAAGCCTATTCATTTCAATGTACAGCTCCAAAAAGTTGTGGCGTTTTGAAATCTGAGAATATTCTTTAAAAAAATCGCACAAATAACAAACGCATTTGCCCACCTGTTTACAGGAAATGTCCCAGTGCTGAATCTAGGCATCCAGCACGGAGTTAGAAAAAGTAACGTAAAAGTAACTTACCTGCAATTTATTGAAAAAGCCTATTCATTCCAATGTACTGTATGTGCCAAGTGTTGCATCCTGATACTGCCTTACTGCTCGACCAAGCTACCACTATTAGAGAGTTGGGTTGTATCTAATTTTAACCTCTGCCTACCTCTGGGGACACTTGGACTCTAATCACACTACACCTCATTTTGGAGTAGTATATATAGAGCCAGTTTCTTACAATAACTTGCAACCTCATGTAGTTCACCATTTCTTCCAAGAAAAAAAGACCGCATTCACATAAAACATTAACCTTTCTTTTTATCCTGAGCTCACCGACAGCAGGGTTCTCCGGTGCTAGTCTACCCACTTCACTTCTCTGAACTCGTGTCAGGTCCATGGCTACAAGATCCAAATTCATCTCAGAACCACACATAACTCACAGTTGCATCTCTTGGAAGGCTATGCACTCTACCAAACAAAAAATGCAATCTCTAGCGTGGTCTTACCTGATAAGCACAGAGAATTCTAGGTGGCAAGCTAACTGGCAGTAACATAACATCTGAGTTGCTACATATATTTTTCACTGGGATCAGATATACATCCCCACAAGAACAAATATTGTCCAATTTTCATGGTTTACTCTCATGTTAGACAGATTTATGGTCTCAGCTCGTGGCTCTGTCGTTGGATCTTGAGAGTGCCTTATGCTCCCACTGTTTGCTCTATACAACCTGGAAAAAAGGCTTGAGAGGCCATGTAGCCATACTGTGTTGAAAGAGTGCAACATTCTAGCATATGCTTGGTGGGATCATACTATACTTATTGTGGTTTCTCTAGCTGGGACACTTTGAAACGTTATAAAACCTTCCACAAGTGAAATCATGGAGTGCAACTTTGTTAGGGAAGACCAGGAATAACATCTTCGCAAAGACTCCTAGACCGTATTCCTTCCTACAGTGATTTTCTTTCTAGCATAGTCACACAATTTCACGTCCTCGGAGTACATCTTCCAGACTTGCAGTCCTTGTCAGGAGTTAGTATATGAATTTAGAAAATCTTCTCACAAGCAGGGTCTATGGGAATCTACTGATCCGGTACTTGCTTGCTAGGTGGGACTGACACAAGTAGTGCTTTATCACATGCATTCTAAGGACAGCTATCTCCCTACTCAAAACTGACACCCTTATTGGAATACTTTTTGCTGTTGAGTGTTTAAATGTATGAAGCTCTTCAATTACAATTCTCTTGCAAAGAAATGCTTCGATATTGCTGTCCATAAAGTTGAAGGTGTTGGATTTGTGCGATTCAGATCAAATGTCATAGTAGGGTGTGACATGATGGCAACAGTAAGTGTGAACAAAGTCAGTCTTCGGAGTTGGTGGGGGCGAGGGGGGACTGCTGCTCTCTCTCTCCTGTTCTCTGCACCGACCTACTGGGGGAGGTGAGTCAAAAGCAGTCTCAAGAACTAAGATAGAGTCAGCAGCTTGCCTAAAGTTTTCAGTAGGACAAGAACATGAAGCACACTTTGAAGAGGTTCTAGAATGCTTACTCCTTATCTCTGATACAGAATCACCTATTTGGGTTACATTTGCTGTCAAATAACGTCTGTAGGTCAAATTTTGCAATATGGACGCCATCGGATTTAGGGCCATTTAGTAAATACAGGACCTAAGCAGCAATACGTAACGAAGGAAAGTTCAAAAACAACAGAGAACCATAGTGACTGTGGACAATCATACATGAAAATTAAACACTGCCCCCAAAAATTATAGTGTGAAAACACACAATAAAGTATTTTGAAAGCACAGCTCAACGCGGGGTCCGTAGATTCTGCCTCTACCCTATGGGAAGGTTTCAAAGCATTCAATCGAGGAGAATGCATCTCCAAACAGTGTCCTCCGCTCTATTCGTTCCGCCCTGGCTAAATTGGAGGTGGAGATGCAGGACTTGGATGGCGCCCTTGCGAACGGCCTTAGCCCCGACGTGCTGGCGCAGCTGCGCCAAAAACATTGAGTTTTCGGAGGAGGCCGGCCGGGAGCTGTCCTTTCCGGGGAGAGAGGGCCGAGCCCGCCGCTTTGGGGCCGCCCAGGACGCACCCCTGCTACCCTACTGCGCCCGCCGCAGCTGCTTCCTACATTACAGCCATCAGCGATGGGGGTCCAGATCGCACCACGTCCCCAAAAGAAATCAAGTCAAGCTTCCTCGTCTTCTATTCCCAACTCTATTCCGCTGGCCCCTCTCCGTCCTTGGAAGAGTTTGACCAGTATTTAGAGTCCTTTGCCCTTGTCTGGCTTGCGGATTACCACCGAAAATTTCTGGACGAGCCCTTTTCGAAGGAAGAAATACTGGCCTCCATTAGCGGCCTCCCCGGCGACAAAGCTCTGGGTCCAGACGGCCTACCCGCCTCTTTTTATAAAACATTCGCCCCTATACTGGTCCCACATCTAGCGTCCATGTTTAACGAGTCCTTCGATACGGGCGCTCTTCCGCCGTCTCTCCGCGAGGCGTCGCTGACTCTGCTCCTCAAACCCGATAAGCCGGCTGACCGATGTGATTCCTATCGTCCCCTCTCCCTGATCAATATAGATAATAAAATCTTCGCTAAGCCGATTGCCTCCTTCTATTAATGCCCACCATTGCCCTTCCCGACCAATCTGGCTTTATTCCTGGGAGGGTGACCTCTCATAATTTCTGCACCATTTTTTCTGTTCTGCACCAAATCAACCCTGCCCTTCCGGCTGGGCTGCTCTGCTCGACGCCACCAAGGCGTTTGATACGCTGGAGTGGCCCTTGCTTTTTTATATCTTATCACGTATGGGTTTCAGCGCCCACTGCCTGCGAAATATCAAGCTCCTATATACCCACCCAACTGCTCGGCTCCGTAACAATGGCTGGGTGACTGACCCCATCAACATTGCTCGGGGCACCCGGCAAGGCTGCCCATTGTCACCCATGCTTTTTGCCATTGCTATGAAGCCCTTGGCTGCTCGGCTGCGGCAACACCACACTCATAGGGGCATTGAATTTTCAACACTCTCCCTCCTGGTTTCCATGTATGCGGACAATGTTACTCTACGTTCGCCATCCTCAGGACAACCTCAGTCCCCTGGTGTGGGAGGTTGTTCAATTTGGCGGGCTCTCGGGTATCCAGGGGAACTGGAGCAAGTCCCTGCTCTTCCCCCTGACGGATGCCACGCTCCCTTTCGAGACAGACTTTCCTTTCGAATGGGCGTCTGGCCCTATGCGCTATCTGGGTATCCGGCTGAGCAGGGATCCAGACGAACTCTGGAGGTCCAATTATGGCCGCGCAGTGGACGGGTTTGAGTCTAAGATCCCTCTGTGGAGACGCTTACCTCTGTCCCTTGCTGGCCGCATCGCTATAGCCAAAATGGTGGTCCTTCCCAAGTTCCTCTATCTTTTCTCCAACATTCTTATCCCCCTTACCGCGTATTTTTTCCGCAGGATCCGGTCTTTAGTCGTTTCGCTCGTTTGGGCGGGGCGGCAGCCCAGGATTGCCTATGACATTCTTACCTTGCCTATGTCGGCCAGCGGGTTGGGTGCACCTAATTTTCGTTTCTGTGCACTCTGTGCTCAGGCAAGCTTCCTTCACTTTTGGCTGCATCCCACCCCCTACCAGCCTCACGTTGCGGTGGAAGTGGACATTGCTTCCCCCTTGCCACTATCTATAGCATTGTTTGCCCCTGCTGTGCGGCCCCGGGTGGAGGTGGATACGGTGGAGACGCTGCGCTGGGCATGGTCCTCTCTGCGCCGACTTCCAGGTCTTTCTCTCTTATCTGCTAATGCTATGCCAATCACTGGCCACCCGGATTATCCGCCCCTTCAGTTTTTTAGTATGTCTCGACATGCGGCACTGCAAGGTTTGAGAACTGTGGCAGATCTGTATCCGGAGGGCTCCTTCTACTCCCTTCCGGAGTCCCCTTCGCTGATTGATACACTCCTATACTATCAGCTGCAGGCCACTTGTCGAAAATTGCATCCGACCTTTCCGCAACCCCGGCCCTTGATTTTGTATATACCTCTGCATCCCTGCACAAACTTGTCACTAGATTGTACGCTTTTACCCTTTTAGCCTCTTCCATCTCCTCGGCTCGGGCGCGCGAGGCGTGGAGTGCAGATCTGGGCGGGGATGTCTCAGAGGCCGACTGGCTTTATTGCTGCAGCCAAACTACAAAACCCTCCCCGAATTATCGGCTCCGTTTAGTCCATTTCAAGTTTCTGCAGAAGTTTCACCGCACCCCGGTTCATCTTCATCGACTGGGGCTTATTCCCGAGGACTCTTGCGTGCGCTGTTCCGCTCCGGCTGCAGATTTTGTCCATCTGGCTTGGCTGTGTCCTAGGGTGCAGGAGTTCTGGCGGGAGGTCTGCGCCGCTACCTCCGAAATTACCGGTGCTGCTGTCCGTCCTGACCCACTTCTTTGTCTCCTCGGCTTCGTCAAACCTTGCCCAGAGGCCTCGCGCCGTCTGGCATCGATGCTTCTGGTATTGGCTCGGCGAAGGGTGGCAATGTGCTGGGGCCGAAGGCCTGCCCATGGGGTTGCGAACTGGCTGAAGGATGCCTCCCGCTGCCGGACGCTCCTTTCTGAATTTTGGGACCTGATGCCTGCTAGATCTAGACCGGTTGATATTTGGGGCCTCCTGGTCGCCTATCATCTCACCCGCTCTTCTTCCGGCGAGGCTGCCTCCCCTTCGCCACTTGCCGGCCGTGCGCCCGCAGTGGATGCAGAGGTGGCTAGTGCCTGACCCCCACCCCTCTCTTCCTCTGCGATATTGTGATCCATGGGTCCCTCAATTGGGTGCCTTCCGATCGCTGTCCCGTGGGGGAGGTGCACCCCTGGCTCACTGCGTGGTGGCGAACTCTCTCCCTTCTCTATGAACGATTGTCCCTTTAGGACCCAGCCTCCTCTTCCACATCGCTTGCTCTCGGTGTAGCCTCTCCCGCGCTCCCCGCCGGCCTTTGGTCCGCGGCGGCCGCCGGTGCTGGACTATACCAGGCCCCTAATTGCTTTCTTTTTGGTTGTCCCTGCGCTCCTTAGTCCTTGGTGGCTTGCCTTTCTTCTGTTTGTTCACCTGGGAGGTTCTGTTTCTGGGATGTGCTGTATGGCCCTAATTTTGCTCCATGATCACCTTGCTGCACTATGCCGCTTATTGCAATTGACAAGACTTGACTGGATTGTAACAAGCTATCTTGCACTGTGTCTCTGAATGGAACTTCAGATTTGTATTTTATTGCTGTATTGCAACTACTTTAATAAAAAACGTAAAAAAAAGAAAAAGTATTTTGAAAGCACTGGTTTCCAATGTAAAGCAGGCTTTAATTTAATCAAATCAGTCAATGGACAGAGCCTAGTTTGCAGAGATCCAAGAATACGGCAAGTCAACAATCTTTCAGCTACCAAATCAGTGATATTTGACCTGGACAGTCAGCTTGCATGACTTAAATAAGCAATGACGTTTAGAACTCCAGGAAGCTGAGCAGTATTTTTATAAGTGTTTTAGGGTCCTACAGAACAAAAATAATATTTTATCTACAAACATCAATTAGGATTTCATTGTGTAGCACGGGTTTAATTTATTATGGGAGACTGTCATATTCTCTAGTACCAGTACTTATTTATCCAGCATAAAAACAATATAGGATTCTACTATCGGCTGTAATATTGGGAGAAGTACATCAATAGAGGTATTTGGCAAGCTTATTATAAGAGAAATATGTCGTTTGCTCACCTGCAAGGTGCTAATATGGACTGGTGTTCCTGTCCCATTTACAGTGTTCTTTTTAGCTGCATTGGCGCCTTTTCCTTCTGCCTGTTCAGCTTTAGCTATCCTGGCCCTTTCAGCCGCAACTCGCTGTGGGCTGTTTAACAGTACCTGAACAACAGCATACTCAACCAGGGATGCAAACCCAAACAAAAGGCAAGCAATCAACCAAACGTCCAAGGCTTTCACATATGATACTTTTGGAAGTTCTGCAGCAAGAGTAGTACATTCAGAAGCCAAACTCAGAACCGAGAAGATACCTAAAGAGAAGTGATAAAAATTACAATTAGGAAAACAAGAACATTATGAACAAGTGTCAATAAAAATTAAAGAGGATGGACCATTTCATTTGCTTTCTAATACTTACCAATATAGTCACATTAAACTCCAATAAGGGATCTTATACATGAAAAATATGTCAGGATACTGAGCACACAAAGAATGAAACAGCGTAAAGTTGTAGGTCTACTGATTTCTTTCTACTATCAATTTATCACTAAAAGAACACCAATCAAGAGCCAGTGCATAAGGAAAAGAGTGACAAGATCTCCCCCATCAGTCACTACTCAATGCAGACCACCACTGAATTGGCATCTTCTACTGGTCATTCAAATTGTCCTTGTTCAGGCATTTGATAAGGTTAAATAATAGAACTAGTGTTCAGCTTAAGTTATGTGCCTGATCTTCCATTCCCATCAAACTATCTCCAACCTCAGAGACACAACCAGATATTAAACATGCATTCAGCATTCATGTACCACCAACGCTTACAGCGTCTTCAATATCCAAACATCCACATAATACACACTTTGCCCCAATAGAAATAAATCACATTTGTTAATGTTCATTCTGCCTTAAGACATGCCTCTGTTATTTTACATACCAAAACCACGAAATCCAGAGCCAATTTTCATTACCAAGCCCTAACTCACTCCACCACGTTCATGTTCTACAACGCACTGAATAAACTGAACTAAACACACTAACAAAACTGCTAGAGGTCACTACAGTCATAAGGACATAGTCCTTGTAATTTTCACTTGAGTAACACATACTACAGCGCAAAATAAATAATCACTGAAGAAAACACAGAACACAAGATGATGTCCACCAAATATTCGATTGACCCTCCTCTCATGGATGTCAATCATCTAACAGACACAAACAGTAAAACAATAAAAAAATCTGTGTTCTCATTAGTAGATTAAACGCAATAAAAAGCACAGCAAACGCAACACCTATAACCATAAATTGGGGAGCCTCCTCATTAACCTTCCCTTGTTGGATTTGTCAAATTACATTTCCTTCCATTCAAAACAAAGCAATCTTGCTCCTTCCATGATTACCCCAACAATCTACTCAAGCACAACTACACCACCTTAGCAAGCATGTTAAGTACAACACATTGGAGAACATGCCGCTATAATGCAGTCAGCAACAGAAAAAAATGGCATAAACACATGCCCTCAATGGAATTAACTCTCTGAAACATCTGTGTTCATGACGTAGAAGACAGCTCATGTCAGACCTAACCGCCTTAAAGTGGTCTTACCCCAATCTTTTTGCCGGCTTACCTTGTATTTTGCGGATTCCATTTTGTTGGCTGTAGGACTCTGAGCACTTTACCACACCTAACCAGTGCTAAAGTGCACACGCTCGCTCCCCTAAACATGGTTTAATTGGTGTATCCAAAATGGGCCCATTTAATTAAATTTCAAGTCCCTAGAATAGTGCACTAAATGTGCTTAGGGCCTGCAAATTAAATGCTACTAGTGGGATTGCAACACTGTTTGCACCACCAAGTCAAGTAGGCCTTAAATAGGTTTAAGGCCTGCCACCGCAGAGCTGGTGTGTGCTGTTTCCACGGCCATGTTGACGTGGCATTGAAGCCCCTAGCCAAGCTTTAAACGCCCCATTTAATACATATATTTCACACCTAAGGAAGGCAGGTAGGCTCTAGGTAGCCCATAGGGAAGAGTACTTTGTATATGTAAGCTTTACATGTCCTGGTAGCGAAAAACTCCCAAATTTGTTTCTCACTACTAGGAGGCCTACCTCACTCAGAAGATAACATTGGGGATTCCTCATTACGCTTACGAAGCAGTAATCCCTGTTTGGGAGGCAGTATATCATTCATGTTTTACACCTATAGACTTGCAATGATAAATCCTCTTTAATGGCAATGTCAAATTTATCATTAACACTTTGAAAATGCTACTTTTAGAAAGTTGAATAGCAGAGCGTTGTATCGAATATGCTACTTACCAATATGCATCTGTTCTTGGCATGTAGGGCTGCTGACATTCATATCTGTGCATAGATCGCCGCCTAGTGTTGGGTCCGGATGATCGCACATTGTTGTCCTGGAAGAGTCTTCGAAGTATCACGAGATAGGTGGCTCCTCCCCTGGACTACAGTGCGCATGGGCATCGACTGCATCCCCAGATTGTTTTTAGCCATTGTGGCCAAGATGGAGTGAAACTATGTGAATGATGACCATGCTAGAAGTATGTGTGAATGCTGCAGCCGCTACAGGCGACGGGGAGGAGGGCGGGCGATATGAATGTCAGCAGCCCTATTTGCCAAGAACAGATGCATACTGGTAAGTAGCATATTCGGTTCGAGGCACGTGGGCTGCTGAATTCATATCTGTGCATAGAATACATAGCAGTCCCTCCATTAACGGCGGCCGCCCGTGCCAGCTGCAGCAGTTTGGAAAAATGTTTTTAGAACAGCCTGCCCTACAGCTGCCTTCTGTTTGGAGTGCACATCAACACAGTAATGCTTTGTAAATGTGTGTGTGGTAGACCATGTGGCTGCTCTACATATGTCTTCCAAAGGAATATTTCCAAGGAAAGCCATGGAGGCCCCCAACTTTCTGGTGGAGTGGGCCCATGGCGGAATGGTGAGAGTGCGCTTGGCTTTCTGATAGCAGATCTGAATACATATAACGATCCACCTGGCTATACCAGCCTTGGAAATGAGGTTACCTTTGTGCTGTGGCGTAAAGGCAACGAAGAGTTGTTTAGTCTTCCTAAAATCCTTGGTCCTATCAATGTAATACATTAGGGCCCTTTTGACGTCAAGTGTGCGGAGCATTCTCTCCGCCAGTGACTCTGGATTTTGGAAGAACACAGGTAGTTCTATAGTCTGATTGATATGGAACTGAGACACTACCTTAAGAAGGAATTTAGGGTTAGTGCGTAGCACTACCCTGTTAGAATGAACTTGAAGAAATGGCTCTTGGATAGTTAGTGCCTGGAGTTCACTAACTCGTCGTAGCGACGTAATCGCTATAAGGAAAGCCACTTTCCATGTCAAGAATTGAATCTCGCAGGAATGCAGTGGTTCAAAAGGGGGACCCATCAGCCTGGTGAGGACCACATTGAGGTTCCATTCCGGAGCTGGTGGCGTCCGCGGAGGAATGACTCGTTTGAGTCCTTCCAGAAAGGCTTTAATGGCAGGCACCCTGAAAAGTGAGAGGTGCTGTCTGTTTTGGAGATAAGCAGCCATTGCGGATAAATGTATGCGAATGGAAGCATAGGCCAGATTACATTTGTACAGATGTAAGAGATAACAAATGACGTTCTGAATAGATGCATCCAGCGGGTCAATGTTGTGGCCTGCACAATAAATGACAAACCGCTTCCACTTCGCCGCACAATATGTTCTGGTGGTGGGCTTCCTTGCCTCCCGGATGATGTCCATACAGTCAGGAGGTAAGTTGAGGTAGCCAAACTCTAAGACCTCAGGAGCCAGATCGCCAGGTTGAGCTGTTGCGGATCTGGATGCTGAATGTCGCCATGGCTCTGCGTCAAAAGCCTGGGTGTGAGGCGCAGCCTTTGATGCGGTACCACGGACAGTTCCAGAAACGTGGTGTACCATGGTTGGCGAGCCCACGTCGGAGCAACCAGGATGAGAGTCATCTAGTGCTGCTTCAGCTTGCGTGCCACCAGCGGTATTAGAGGTGCTGGGGGAAAAGCGTACGCAAATTTGCCTGACCAGTTCATCCATATCGCATTGCCTTGCGACTGTGGGTGTGGGAACCTGCCGGCAAAGCTTTGGCATTTTGCGTTCTCCTTTGTGGCAAACAGGTCTATCTCTGGATGACCCCACCTTTGGAAGTACGGGTGAAGTACCGATGGATGTAACTCCCACTCGTGCATTTGGTGGCTGTACCTGCTGAGCAGGTCCGCCATCTGATTGTCCTTGCCCTGGAGGTGTTCTGCCATGAGGAAGATGTTTCTTTGAATGGCCCACCTCCACATGCTCTGAGCCAGGTGAGACAACTGTGGAGAGTGTGTTCCTCCCTGCTTCTGAATGTAGTACATGGCCGTCATGTTGTCCGTCCGGATCAACACGACCTTGTTGCACAGATGTACTTTGAAGGCTTTCAGTGCCATGAAGATAGCCATCAGTTCTAGAACATTGATGTGCATCTTCCTTTGCTGTGGTGTCCATAGGCCCTGCACAGTGTAATGGAGTACATGAGCTCAGCATCCCTGGAGAGAAGCGTCCGTTGTCAGGACGATCTGTGGCACAGGCTCTTGGAACGGTCGTCCCTTGCAAAGGTTTCGTGGATTCCACCAATGCAGAGAGTTGTACGCCCGACCGCTCACCAACACTAGGTCTTTTAACTGTCCGTGAGCCTGAGTCCACTGACGTGCTAAGCACTCCTGAAGCGGACGCATATGTAGTCTCGCGTGCGGGACTATGGAGATGCAGGAGGCCATCATGACTATTAACTGCATGAACACTCGCGCTGGAAGCGAGTGTTGAGGTCTGAATCTGTGTATCAGCGATTGAATGCTGCTGACCCTCACTGAATTTGGCTGTGCTGTGGCTGCCAGAGTGTCTATCGTCGCACCCAGATACTGCCGTATGTGGGCGGGTTGCAGATGGGACTTTGGGTAATTCAGTGAGAATCCCAGATCGTGAAGAATGTGAATGGTGTTGAACATGTGGGCGGCACACAGCTGGGCTGACTTTGCCTGGATTAACCAGTCGTCCAGATAAGGGTAGATGTGAATGTTCTGTCTCCTTAGGTGTGCCGCCACCGTCGCCAGGCACTTTGTAAACACCCTGGGTGCCGTGGTGACCCCGAAAGGCAAAACCTTGAACTGGTAATGTTGGTTTTGGATGGTAAACCGGAGGTATTTTTTGTGTGACGGGTGCAGCGGAATGTGAAAATACGCATCCTTTAGATCTAAAGTTGCGAGGAAATCCCCCTGACTGAGCAATGGGAGTACTTGCTGCAGAGTCAGCATGTGAAAGTGCTCCGAAAGAATGTACTGATTGAGGGGTCTGAGGTCCAGTATGGGTCTGAGGGACCCGTCCTTTTTTTGTATCAAGAAGTACAGTGAGTAAACTCCAGTGCCTCCTCCTTCCACAGGCACGAGGTCGATTGCCCTTTTTTGCAGCATGACGAGGACCTCCTGCTGCAATAAGTGCAAATGCTCGGCGGACATAGGACGGTGTCTTGGGGGTATGTTGGGTGGAGTGGATGTTAACTCCAGACAATAACCGTACTGAATAAGCTGTGTGACCCACCTATCTGTGGTGATGGACTTCCAGACTGGCAGGAACTGTTGAAGTCTCCCCCCGACCGGTGTTGCGTGGTCGGGGGGCAGTGACAAGGCGTCACTGTTTGGTAGCGGCAGAGGATCTGGAGTTGTTGTTGCCACGACCCTTGCCTTTGGTGCGGTTTCCACGATAACACCACGATTTTGTTTGGTGTATGTGGACTGCCTGTTGCCTTTGTAGTACTGCGTGGTTTGTGAGAGCTGGCCTCTGGAAACACCTCTAGCGCTTGAGCGACGAAAAGAACCACCCCTGAATTGCTGTGACTGCAAGGCCCCCATGGACTTAGCAGTGTCAGTGTCTTTTTTGATCTTCTCCAAGGTGGTGTCCACCTCTGGGCCAAACAGATGGTCAGGGTTTACTGTCTGATTAAGAATGATGGTCTGTATCTCTGGCTTAAATCCCGAGATTCTGAGCCAGGCATGTCGTCTCAACATGACGTTAGTGTTGACAGCTCTGGCCGCGGTATCAGCCGCGCCCAGCGCACATTTAATGGAAGCATTGGATATTAACTTCCCCTCATGGATGAGCATCTCAGCTGCCTCTTTGTATTCGTCTGGCAGGTGCTGTAACAGGGTCTCCAGTGTGTCATAGTGTGCCCTGTCATACCTCGCTAGAAGCGCTTGTGTATTTGAAATGCGCCATATATTGGCCGCTTGAGCTGCCACCCTTCTCCCCGATGCCTCAAACACCTTAGATTCTTTATCTGGGGGAGGAGCATCACACGTTGTTTGAGAATTAGCCCTCTTCCGGGCATTTGAAAGAACAAGAGAGTCCAAAGGCAACTGTCCCTTGATGTACGTAGGGTCAGTAGGCGCTGGTTTATACTTCTTCTCAATCCTAGGGTTTATCACCCTGGCTCTGGTAGGCTCTTTAAAGATTTCCCCAGCATGTTTCAAGACACCCTTCAACATAGGCAGAGTCTTGACAGTTCTCTCTGAGACGGAAAAGGTGTCAAAAAGAAAGTCCAGGTCAATGGGGTCAGCATGGAGCTGGACGTCATGATTCTTAGCCGCCCTTTCAATGAGGGCATTAAACGCCGCTGAATCCTCTGTAGGCAACGTTTTAAAAGCATAAAGTTGTGTCTGGGGCAGAGTGAGGATCACCTGGATCAGCACCAGCTGCCCAGGGTTCATTGGTATCATCAGGGTCGGTGTAGTGAGGATAGCTGTACTCATCATCATCACCATCCCCAGCGTCCACGTCAGAGTAAGTGGGTGAGACATCCTGGCCACGTGGAGAAAGTGGTTCCACAAGAACGGGAGTTGAAGTGGAATCCTTCTTTTTCTTTAAAGGAATTTTATAGGACTCCATCGGCTGTTCCGGGGCAATTTTCCGTTTATGGATGGAAAGTCGGCCTGTTTCGGCATCGATAAAGTGTTCCTGTTCTTCCAACGAAGACTGTTGATGCTTTGAGGTCGGGACCACTGTCGTCGACTTCGGCACCGAGGGCACCTTCTCGGGAACGCCGGCACCCACCCTAGGGGTGAAAGCCTTCGGCGCTACTTTCGGCGGCAGCGTGAAGTGAAGGGGCGTCAACGCTTTTTGAGGTTTCTCGACCGGCTTCGAAGGTGGAGGATCTTCGGGGCCGACAGTGGAGCCCTTCTCCTTGATGCGCTTCAGAGAGTCCGCCAACTGCTTGGAGAAAGCTGCGGACGGGCGCCCCGAGTCGACGGGAGTCTTCAAGGCACCACCAGACGTTGCCTCGAGGGTTGTGCCGCTTTTGGCCTTGTCATGTTGACACAGAGTCTTGAGAACCTTCGGATTACCGAGTCCCTTTTCTGTGTCGACCACCTTCGGCGCCGATTTACTCGGTTCGACCACCCTGACCTTTGTCTTTGGCGTGGCAGACTTAGTCTCGACGCCCTTGACCTGTGTCTTCGGATCGACAACACCCTTCTGCTTCGTCGGTGCCGACGGCTCCGAGGCCTTCGATCCGACCAAAGTAATGCATACTTTTGGTATCGAGGGGGGCACCTGTGCTTTCGCTTGCGTCAAGACCGTCTGTTTTACTTTCGGTTTCGATTTTGCAGGGTGGGCTCAATAGTAGTGTCTGTAGCCGAGCCCGAAGGCGGGGCCGTAGAGCCCATTGTAAGATCTTGGTAAGGCCTAGTGGCGATCCCTCGACCCGAGCCTTTTGAAGAGTTTCAGCCCCAATGTCAGTTCGAGGCAGCTCTTCGCCCGAGCTATCCTCCATGGCCCCAAAGGCCCCTTCGTCGCCTCCTACCTCGTCGACGACTTCTTCGGCTTCGAACATTTCAGCGTCCGCGTCATAGTCGACCTCCGACGCGGGATTCAACAGGTTTTCACCAACTTCCCGGTCAGCTCCCTCATCATCCCCGGCATCGAAGATGTTCACAGGCGCCGGTGCAGACTGCTGGGCCTCCTGGCGTGCAGCGCGTCGATGCTTAAGCGTCTTCTTGGATCTAAAACGGGAACAAGCCATGCAACTGGCTTCATCATGATCCGGCGACAGACACTTGTTGCACACCGGGTGGACGTCGATGTGGGGATACTTGGAGTTGCACACGGGACATCTAAGGTCTGTGGCGTCGACTGGGCATTCCGCGTCGAGAGCACGCGGTTCTCAGGAATCCTGCTCGGAAGCGAGCTGGAAGAATTAGGCACCGAATGCAAGACTATACCAACGAAAAAACTAAAGGCCTTTTGGCCTTAAGAAAGTTTAGATCGATTCAGACTAGAGGGAACGAATATACATCCGAACCCAATGGCGGAAAAAAACAATCTGGGGATGGAGTCGATGCCCATGCGCACTGTAGTCCAGGGGAGGATCCACCTATCTCATGATACTTCGAAGACTCTTCCAGGACAACAATGTGCGATCGGCGGCGATCTATGCACAGATATGAATTCAGCAGCCCACATGCCTCGGACCTAGCTGTCGCATTTGCTGCTGTTATCTAATTAGACATGGACCAATAACTAATTTTATTGGTCATTGTTATTTATTTAAAGGTCATTATGTACTTTATTTAATTAGTCATTTGTATCAGAAACAAGGAAAACGCCATTTGTTTTTACAATAAACATACAAACAAATTGAAATAATATTCACACATGATAAACACAACAGGCAAAACAAATACAAAATGAATTGGTGAAAAATGTATCACAATATTGAACCAATCATCAATTTCCCAAATGCAGCAACAATAATCATGATTTGTTTTTCAATTCATAAAGTCCCTGTAAACGTTTCTGCCCACTGGGAACATGCAACAGGGCAACAATGTCTCAACTGGGGATCATTTAAGAAGGGCAGTTAAATAATTACTATACATCATAAGAACAGGAAGAAAGGGAAAAGGAAAAAGGAGACCACAATAGGACAATTGAGGTAAAGTATGATCTGCTGAGTCTTTAGTTTCTGTGCCTTTACTTGAAATGGTTAAAAGGATACACTTCTCAATATTACACATGTCTTTACGACCATCCGGTTTTTCAGTCATCCGGGTATGACATGATTTAAAGAAACTTCTCGTCCTGTTCAATAGGCACGAGTTTTTAGTCCAGATTGAATCAGCTGTAGGTAACGTGCACGCAACGCTGAAAGCAGAACCGAAGCTGAAACTAAAACAGAACTGTGGTTTACATTGATCGGGTCTTGACTAAAAACTAGTGTCTATTTAATTTTTATTTCCACACACTAAACCACCACTAATTCACTTTGGATTCCAGAGCAGCGTGCTACTCACTGAAAAGCGCTTCAACATCTCGTCTGGGGTAGTAAGCACAATATAAATACAATTAAATGGAACAATTTTTCTATATATGTTACTTACTCCTGGTTTTAAGTGGTTTACAAAAGGGCTGCCTCTGTTTACTTCATATCTCAAATAAGAATTTGAACACTGTTACATATTGAACACTGCTATAATCTTAACTCCGTCATAATGAATAGTTTCATGTGTTTGGTATGATGGCCCGAACAGAGTCCATTTGTAAACAAAGCCTCTACACACACAGAACCTATGAAAATTGAAAGATCTGACATAAGCAGAGCTGTGGAATATTCAGTCTGTAATAATAAAAAAGGTGAAATAATCAGAGTCTTGCTTGAATCCAAATCTCAACTTAATAAAAGCCCCAAATTAATTTGAGCGGATTTTATCACAGCTCCGATACAGGGCAAATGGATTTTTGAAGCATTCTATTCCTTGGAAAAGTAGATATTTTATGAAATTCCACACCCCTGCCATTGTGTCAATTTCCTCAATTCTGAAATGGAGCAGTGGGAAACAAATTTGGACTGGCATTTGTCATTAAGGACTGAACTACTGGGCTCTCAGGAGAAGGATGCTGCATCAAGAAAGTTGGATCACCTTGAGGGAGTCTGTGGCATCTACCAATAAGGCGATTCACTGTGGGAGTTGAGCAAGGCTTGAACCATGTCACCATAAGGGTCTTTGACAAGGCTTAATTAACTGGCAGTAACAGCTCTGAAGAGGATGGCCTGAGCTGCAACATTTCGGTCAGAAGGTTGGCCTCACTCTACCACTATTGGGAGCTGTAAATATAGTACCTCTGTGGCTACCTCCCATCAAACAGAACAAGACTTTCTTTTATAGGGACTCCAAGAGAAAATTCAGTTCAGTCTCTTGCAAAGTGTCCAAGCCATGGGATTTTGTTAGTCAAGGTATTAGTCAGCAACAGTGTAATGAGAGCAGAAGAAATGGTCTGCCATCTCATTGTTGTCTTCAATGAGGGGGATCATTCCCAAGAGCATCAGACTCCCATCCAAAGAGTATCTCCATGCTTCTGAAAAATTGCCTCCAAAGCAAACAGCATCAGCATCTTCCTCATACTAAGGGTGCGCCTTGTTTATGATGTAACATCATTTGGAGCACGCCACAGACAAAGTCTGTTCTGGGTCCAAAAACTGAGTATGTGGGAATCCGGTACTGGCTTCTCTGGAGCTGAGGAAAGAACCGCCAAGGCCTAGAGTATATCCATCTATATCTCCTCCTCTTGGGACTCTATCTCTTGTACATTTGCAATTTTTTTCTCTTCTATTTGCACCTTTTGTAACGCGTGTATTCCTAAGTCAGCTGAAATTCCAGGAGCCTAGTCCCGACAGCTCGATGACTTTCGGAGGGCTGGATGAGGTCCCCCGCTACACGGCGGAGGAGGGCACTGGACATCGAATGCTGGCTTATGTAAAGCGCTCTGATAACCTAAACGGTTCAAGATCTTGAAATGTGCAACGTAACTGATTCTATGTAAACTGTTGTGACAACATGTAACGGAACTGGTGCTATGTAAAGCGCTCTGATAACCTTATCGGTTCAAGTTCGCGCTATAGAAAACTCTAAAAATAAAATAAATAAATAAACAGCTGGCAGGGCCAATGGGAATTAAAGCACAGTCCAGCACCAGGAATACAAGGGGCAGAGGTGCTACAGGTCCAGTGGTGTCAGAAGAACCACCTGCAGAAGCAACATTACAGACAACATTACGATGCTGTTGGATAACGGTCAAGCAGTGCTCTTGGTACTGCTTGACCCATCCGCCACATTTGATACCATCTCCCACCAGACTCAATTGAGGAGACTGGGAGACACAGGCCTTACAGGGAATGCACTGAAGTGGATGACCAACTTTTTGTCGGACAGAACTCAGACCATTAACCTTGGCTCATTCCACTCACAGACCACAAGGGTGACCAAGGGAGTACCACAGGGCTCATGTTTGAGCCCTACCTTATTTAACATTTATGTTACTCCCTTGGCAAGACTATTAAGGAATTTGGGCTTTATCCCCATATCCTACACTGATGACACCCAACTGCTCATCTTTGTTGACGAAACCAATTCCAACATTAAGACCACTTTTGCAGAAGGCATGAAGGCCATCGCGGAGTGGATGAAAGAACATTTTCTCCAGCTCAATGCAGCGAAGTCAGAGATTATGCTGTTTGGTGAAGCGACTGAAGTGGTCCCCTAATTGGCTGCCTGAGGAATTAGGTCCTTCCGCATGCCCTAAACAGGTGGTAAAAAAACCTTGGAGTTCGATTAGATCAGAAACACGCATTGGGAGATCATGCCTCCTCCACCACCGGAGCATGTTTCCACAACCTCAGCTTACTCAGAAGAGCCTTCCCTTTTCTGCCTTATAAACACAAAAGACCCTGATTCAGGCATTAGTCTTAAGTCGTCTGGACTATTGTAATGCGCTATTGATCTCAGCCAATGAAAGCTCCATAAACAAACTATGATATGAATGTCAGCAGCCCTACATGCCAAGAACAGATGCATAATGGTAAGTAGCATATTCCGTACGAGGCATGTGGGCTGCTGAATTCATATCTGTGCATAGAATGTATAGCAGTCTCCCCCTTAGCGGTGGTTGCCCGTGCCAGCTGCAGCAGTCTGAGAAAGAGTCTTGGGAACAGCTTGTCCTACAGCTGCTTGCTGTTTGGAGTGTACACCTACACAGTAGTGTTTGGTAAATGTATTTATGGTAGACCATGTGGCTGCTCTACATATTTCTTCTAGAGGAATGTTTCCTAGGAAAGCCATGGATGTCCCTAACTTGCGTGTTGAATGCACTCTTGGGGGAACTGTTAATGCGCGTTTAGCTTTCTGATAACAAATCTGTATGCACTTAACAATCCATCTGGCTACACCTGATTTGGAAATGGGGTTGGCTTTATGCTGTGGTGAAAAGGAAACAAACAGTTGCTTAGTTTTCCTGAAATGTTTTGTCCTGTCTATATAGTACAGGAGAGCTCTCTTAACGTCTAGTGTATGTAGAGTTCTTTCTGCCACTGAATCTGGATTTGGGAAGAACACTGGCAGTTCTATTGTTTGATTGATGTGAGACTGGGATACCACCTTTGGCATAAATTTAGGGTTTGTACGTAGCACTACCCTATTTGCGTGAATTTGGATGAATGGCTTCTGAATAATTAGGGCTTGCAGCTCACTAACTCTTCTAAGTGATGTAATCGCCACTAAAAAAGCCACTTTTCACGTTAGGAATTGTATTTCACACGAGTGTAGAGGTTCAAAAGGTGGTTCCATCAGTCTGGTTAGAACCACGTTCAGGTTCCAGACAGGTGAAGGTGGGTGTCTTGGGGGAATCACTTGTTTGAGTCCCTCCATGAAAGCTTTAATAGCAGGTACTCTGAAGAGTGAAAGGTGCTGCCTGTTCTGAAGATAAGCTGCCACCGCAGCTAAATGTATACGTATGGAACTGTAGGCTAGATTGCATCTGTGTAAATGTAACAGATAACATATGATGTTTTGAGTTGATGCATCTAGCGGATTTATGTCATTATTGTTACAATAGATGACAAATCGTTTCCACTTTGCCGCATAGCATGCTCTGGTCGTAGGTCTTCTTGCCTCCTTGATAATATTCATACAGTCAGGAGACAAGTTCAGGTAACCAAACTCTATGACTTCAGGAGCCAGATCGCAAGGTTCAACTGTTGCGGATCTGGGAGCTGAATGTCTCCACGGCTCTGCGTTAAAAGACTGGGTGTTAATCGCAGCCTTTGATGAGGCACCACGGAAAGTTCTAGGAACGTGGTGTACCACGGTTGCCTCGCCCACGTTGGAGCAACTAGGATGAGTGTCATTGAGTGTTGTCGCAGTTTGCGTGCCACTACTGGTATGAGCGGGGCTGGGGAAAAAGCGTACGCAAATATGCCTGACCAGTTCATCCATGTCGCATTACCCTGAGACTGCGGATGTTGAAACCTGGCGGCGAAGCTTTGGCATTTTGCGTTTTCCCTTGTGGTGAACAGGTCTATCTCTGGGTGACCCCACTGCTGGAAGTACGGTTGTAGCACTGAGGGATGTATCTCCCACTCGTGCATCTGGTGACTGTGTCTGCTGAGCAGATCCGCCACCTGGTTGTCCCTGCCTGGGAGGTGTTCCCTCATGAGGAATATGTTTCTCTGAATGGCCCACTTCCACATGCTTTGCGCTAGATGTGACAACTGTGGAGAGTGTGTCCCTCCCTGCTTCTGTATGTAGTACAGGGAAGTCATGTTGTCCGTCCGGATCAACACGACTTTGTTGCACAAATGTACTTTGAACGCCTTCATTGCCATCAGTTCCAGCAGGTTGATGTGCATCCTCTTTTGCTGTGTCGTCCATAGTCCCTGCACTGTGTAATGGAGGACATGCGCTCCCCATCCCAGGAGAGACGCGTCAGTCGTCAGCACTATTTGTGGTACAGCCTCTTGGAACGGTCGTCCCCTGCAAAGGTTTTGTGGGTTCCACCAATGCAGAGTGTTGTATGCGCGACCGGTCACCAACACTAGGTCTTTTAATTGTCCTTGAGCCTGGTTCCACTGCCGTGCTAAGCACTCCTGAAGCGGACGCATGTGTAGTCTCGCGTGAGGGACTATGAAGATGCAGGAGGCCATCATGCCCATCAACTGCATAAACACCAGTGCTGTGAGCGAGTGCTGGGGTCTGAATTTCTGAATCAGTAATTGAATGCTGTTGATTCTTGCGGAGTTTGGCTGTGCCTTTGCTGCCAGAGTGTCTATTGTTGCTCCTAGGTACTGTCATACGTAGGCGGGTTGAAGATGAGACTTTGGGTAGTTTAATGAGAATCCGAGGCTGTGTAGGAGGTGAATAGTGTGGGACATGTGGCTGGCACATTGCTGGGCTGACTTTGCTTGGATAAGCCAGTCGTCCAGATAGGGGTAGACGTGAATATGGTTTCTCCGTAGGTGCGCAGCTACTGTCGCTAGGCACTTGGTAAACACCCTGGGGGCTGCTGTCACCCCGAAAGGCAGGACCTTGAACTTGTAGTGCTGATTCTGTATGGTATACCGGAGATATTTCCTGTGTGCTGGATGTATCGGTATGTGGAAATATGCGTCTTTTAGGTCTAGTGTTGTTAGGAAATTTCCCTGACTGAGCAATGGTAGAACCTGCTGTAAAGTGAGCATGTGAAAATGTTCTGACAAGATGTTTTGGTTTAGGGGCCTGAGGTCCAGTATTGGCCAGAGAGACCCGTCCTTTTTGGGGATTAAGAAGTACAGCGAGTATACCCCTGTACCTTGTTGCTGTACAGGTACGAGTTCTATGGCCCCTTTTTGCAGCATGCTGATGACTTCTTGCTGCAATAAGTGTATGTGCTCTGCGGACATAGGACGGTGTCTTGGGGGTATGTTGGGTGGAATGGAGGTTAGCTCTAGACAATAGCCGTACTGGACAAGTTGTCTCACCCACCTGTCTGTGGTAATGCTTTCGCAGACTGGCAGGAACTGTTGGAATCATCCCCCGACCGGTGTTACATGGTCTGGGGGCAGTGACAAGGCGTCATTGTTTAGCATTGGCGGAGGATCTGGTGTTGTTATTCCCTCGTCCTCTGCCTTTGTTGCTGTTGCCACGGTATCCACCTCTATTGTTTTTATTATAGGTGGTCTGCGTGCTCCCTTTATTGAATGGAGTGTGCTGGGATGCCTGGCCTCGTGCAGCTCCTCTGGTACCGGAGCGACGAACGGAGCCTCTGAATTGTTGCGACTGCAAGGCACCCATAGACTTGGCTGTCTGTGTCCTTTTTAATCTTCTCTAATATTGTGTCCACATCAGGACCAAATAAACAATCAGGGTTCACAGGCCGATTTAATAATGTGGTTTGAATCTCAGGTTTGAACCCAGGAGATGCGTAGCAAAGCATGTCTCCTGAGCATGACACTTGTATTGATGGCCCTGGCTGCGGTGTCTGCTGCGTCTAGCGCACATTTAATGGATGAGTTAGATATGAGTTTTCCCTCTTGTATCAGTGTTTCTGCTCCCTCCTCAAATGTTGTAGCAGTTGCTCTGGTGTGTCATAATGAGCCCTATCATATCTGGATAATAGGGCTTGTGTATTAGAAATTCTCCATATATTAGCTGCTTGAGCAGCCACCCTTTTTCCAGAAGCTTCTAATATCTTAGACTCCTTGTTTGGAGGAGGAGCATCACCAGTGGTTTGTGAGTTGGCACGCTTACGAGCATTTGATACCACCAAAGAGTCCAATGGCAGCTGTCCCTTAATATATGTAGGGTCCACAGGTGCCGGTCTGTATTTTCTTTCGATTCTGGGGTTAACAACCCTTGCTCTTGTGGTTTCCTTGAAAATGTCTCCTGCGTGTTTAAGGACACCTTTCAACATTGGCAATGTCTTGACTGATTTCTCTGAAGTGGAGAAAGTGTCAAATAGGAAGTCTTCTTCAATTGGGTCAGCAGGCATTTTCACTTCATGATTGTGTGCTGCCCTTTCTATTAATGTGTTAAACGCAGCTGTATCCTCTGTTGGCGAAGTCTTGACAGGAAAAGAAGGAGTGTCGGGAATAGTCTGACTCCCCCGTGTCAACAGGGTCTGTCCAGGCTTGAGTCTGGTCATCCTGATCCGTGTCCACAGGGTAATTAAATTGTTCATTGTAGTCATACCCCATATCCTCATTAGTGCGTGTGGGTGAGTATGCAGGTGTCCTGGCCATGGTACCTTACAGTCTCAAAAAGGACTGCTGATGTTGAAGAATCACTTTTCTTCTTGAGTGGAATTTTATATGTTTCAAGAGGATTTTCTGACCTGATCTTCCTCTGATAAATAGTAAGTCTGCCAGAGTCGGAGTCTATATGTAGCTTCGACTGCTCATCATAGGAGGGCTCTTGGTACACAATGTCCTCTTCTAGAGAATGACTCCTTTTCCCCATTGACACCTTCTTGGACGTTTCGATCCCCGTCTTCGGATCGAACGCCTTAGGACTTTGTTTTTTCGCCAATGTGTTTTTGGCCTTGCGTCGACTTAGGCGCCAGTTGCGTTGGAGGCGCGCTCTTCTGCCTCGACTCGACGTGCTCCTTCGAGTCGCTCTTGGACTTCGGCTCGAGGCCTTTGACGAACTGTGGCCTGTCGACTCATTGCTAGAACCTTGCATCTAGAACCTTCCGAGACTCGAGTCCCTTATTTGTGTCGCTGTCCGTCTAAGTCTACCTCGTCGGTTCGACGTGCTTGACTTTAGTCATGGACTTCAGCGTACCGATCTTCGGTTCGACACCCCTTATTTGTGACCCGCAGGGTCGTCAACACTTCTTCTTAGTCGAATCCGATGGATCCGAACTCTTCGATCCGAAAACTGTCTCCAGCAGTTTCGGTTTCGTTTTTGACTCCATGGCTTTCGGTTTCGATTTAACTAGTGACTGGTAACGTTCGACTGATGGCTCGTGTGATATATTCTTAGCCGGGCCGAGACGTGGGGCTATAGAATGTTCGTCATGACCTTGGCTAAGGCCTTTTGGCGATGCCTCAACCTGAGCCCTTGGAAGTCTTTCAGTGTCTGTTCCGGGCCCCGTACTCACTGTTGGGCCTGGTTCATCGCTCGAGTCGTCATCGACTGCTCCGATGGCTGATGAGTCGTCCCTTACCTCGACAACGTTTTCATCCGACGTTTTCTTCGTCGTCTTCATAATAGTGGAGTCATGCTCCGAACCGGAATCCGACTGCTGTTCTTGATCCTCAGTCTCGATGCCCTCATCGTCTTCTTCATCGAAGATATTCACTGGGTCGGGCGCTGGCTTCGTCATCGTCTGCCTCGCTGCGCGTCGAAGTCTAAGCGTCTACTTCGACCTGAATTGAGCACAAGCTAGGCAGTTGGCCTCATTGTGCTCCGGAGATAGGCACTTGTTGCACACCGGGTGTACATCGATGTGTGGGTACTTAGAATTACAAAGGGGGCATCGTTTGAACGAGCTCCGTTCCATCGACGATCGGGCCTCTGGTGTCGAAAAAGCCACGCGGCTCTCTTCGACGTCCTGCTCGAAAAGAACTGGAACAAAGTACTCGGCACCGATCGAAAAGACAATACCGACGACCCCGAAGGCCTTTTACCTTTAGAAAAGTTTCCGAACTTGAGTAAAGAAAGTACATCCGAACCCAATGGCGGAAAAAAACAATCTGAGGATGCCCATGCGCACTGTAGTCCAGGGGAGGAGCCACCTATCTCGTGATACTTCGAAGACTCTTCCAGGACAACAATGTGCAATCATCCGGACCCAAGACTAGGCGGCGATCTATGCACAGATATGAATTCAGCAGCCCACATGCCTCGAACACTATGTTCCTTCCAGAGCCCTTCGCTCTGGAGCTAAAGCACTGCTCCAAGTTTTAAAAAAACCCGCTTGGGAGGTAAAGCATTGTCCATAGTGGATGAATGAGGCCGAAAGCCAGTCTGATAATGTGGGATTACTTGATTTTTCGAGATCCATAACTCTAGCTCTTTCAGGAGCATTTTTGCAAATGCCTTTCCATCCACGTCCAGTAATGCAATTAGTCTATAATTCCCTGGATCAGCGGCATCCCCCTTTTTATCAATGGGATATAGGATGGAGCCTTTCCAAGAGTCCGGAACCACAGAAAAGTTATGGAATGACTAAATAAAGTTTGAATGTGGGGTGCCCAGTAATCACAGTCTTCCTTAAAGATATATCCAGGCAACCCATTGGGCCCTGGGGCCCAATCCTTCCTGATGCCCTGGAGGATAGTTAGTGTTTCCCTTTCTGTTAGATAGAAAATACCGCATTGCTCTCTTCATGTTGGAGGGCCCAATGGGTGCTTTCTGATCGACGTATAGGTTGGTGGCATGAGCAGCTCATTTGTTGGCAGGGACACCATTGTGGGTGTGTTGGGCACCATTTAGGCCATTAACATAGCTCCAAAATTCCTTGCATTTATTGGGAGCTAGCAATATGTAGATGTGCCTCCATTTTTCCTCTATGTTGATTTGTTTCAGTTGCCACCCAATTTTTTTGTGCGTTTTCTTTGCTGTCTTCAAATGTTCTCCTGTTTGAATGGACTTTTCCTTCCTATGCTTTAATTCTGCCAAACTGCATCTCTTTTTACTCTGAATGAGGATTTGGTTGTCCGTAGGATTGAGTTACCCCATTTGTTGTTGTGATTGGATTGCTTTCCTGGAATCAAAGTATTGAATAGCGAGGTCATAGATTCGGCAAAGCTGCTCTGTGGGCCGTTTATGCCTGTGTTCTGCTTCCATTTGATATACTTAGCCCGGCTTATAAGCCCCCATTTGATGCGTTTAATTGAGACTAGTTCGTTATCTAAGATGAGCATGCTACCAACAGTTAGATATCCCTCATGCATCATGCTGCCAGTGTTGACCAGAACAGAGATTGGTTGATGATCGCTTCCGGGTGTGGACAGTACCGTATACTCTACACATCTCCTCAGCAGGTTCTTACTCATGAAAATGTAGTCCAGTGTGGAGATGTTTTTAAATGTAGGTTGTGAAGTTGTTTTCAGCTGGCATGCGTAATTCGCAGACCTCAGATTGAATTTGTTAATGTAGGCTTCCATTAGTGTGCGACTGCGGTCCTTGTGATTTTGTTCCAGGCCACATAAATCTCTTATGTTAAAGTCCCCAGCTATGATACATTCATGTTCAGGGTTCTCATGAATATTCTCTAACTATCCTAATGATCCTTCTGATGTTTGTATTTTTGATCTTTTTATTTGGATTGATATATAGGTTGATTATTCCAAGTTTGAACAGAGTATCCTCTACTCTAAACCCATTAATTGTTATGATCTGTACATCAGATGCATGCGTGGGCCAGTCCTCGATGTGGAGTTACTGGTTTAATGTTGCAAATATCGAGATTCCACCAATTGGTCTTCCGAAGATGTTTTTTCTACTTGCCATCGTGTGGATCGCCTAGTACCCGTTGATGTAGTTCGCCGATTCCATCCAAGTTTCCTGCAGGCATAAGATGTCTCCAATCGTCAATGATTTCATTGCTTCATTATTAGTCGTGATTGACTTGAACCCTGCCACGTTCCAGCTAATTAGTCTAAACATTGGATTTAATATCTCTGTATTAGTGCCTCTGTAATTGTGTATTTTAATGTGCATGTCTTGGTGTCGTGCTCTCACTCAAGACACCAGACTCAAATGCGGATCTGTCAGTGACGGGCACCACATGGCTTAAAACCGGTCTTTCTGGAGTACATCCTACACATCACGAGAAAAAGCCTCAAAAAATCTTTCACAAAAGTTTGAAAAGGTCAGACAAAAAGTGACTAGGGTCAGCTCTTCTCTTGATCTGCGCTGACTGGCGCAGAAAGAAAATGGACATCAGCGAGGTTGAGTGGCACTTATATAGGCACTGCACGCGCCACTTCTGGCCTGAACAATGCCAACAATGCCTCGCAAAGCCAAATGACCCAACCTACCGGCTCGCAGGGGTACTCCTCACTAAAGAAATTCTGGATCCAGTCGGACGCTTGAGGAACATGCTAAGGTAAGGAATCTGCAGCTAGAAATATTGATCAGATAGGTCACTCTGCGTGGTCATGCCCAGAGGTGGGATGGAGTCTGATGACACCACCTTCTAACATGCAAGAGTTTCCGAATCCCGCATGGCCCCTTTGGCAGATTTACAAGGTAAGGAAGCTATGGTTAGAAATGACAGACAGACGGACACTCAGCAGGTGGACATTCAGCAGGTGTACATTCAGGGGAATGCACAGATTGTCACTTAGTCTCTGGTTCTGCCCCTTCAACAAAAAGTCTTTTATAGCTTCTGATTTTGTTGCTATAGAAGGAATGGCAGCTGATAACTTTTGTGGCTGTACCTGATCCTACCCGTATTGTTCAAGTATTAGTCTCCCATGTGGTTTTCTTTAACTTGTAGGACTGCGATGATAAGAGCCTCTATTTCGCAAACCTGGCACGGTCTCTGCAATCTGTACATACTCCTTCATTTTCTATACCTTTTCACTAACTGGGTGTCTTAATATATGAACTTTCTCCAATACAGTATTTATTGTGTGTGCAATAGTTTTGACGCCTCAACTGACCATAATGTAAAATGACAGACATAGGACTTAACTGGCAGCATGCCAGGTCTGCTCATTAAGTGCCAATTTTAAGCACATACTGACTATGGTCTTTCCTCTTTGGATCACTGTCTAATTTTCATCAGGAAAGCACTCTATGATTGCTTCTTTTCCCGTCCACCAATTGTCCGTAGCAAAAAAGAAGTTGGCCTAGCAATTTGCCACTGTGTAGCTGCAGACATGGTTTCTCTACCACCTCCAACTTCGTACTCTCTTTGTCTGGAGGTGTACTAGTCATAACAAATAGGTGTAGAGCCCTCTTCCCTACAGTTGAGAGTATGAGCCATTGAGGCAGGGTAATAGAACAAATGTTACTTGTATTTCTGGATGGCTATTCGCATTCCTTGCGGAGGAAAATTGTCATAGCGCTTGCTCGCATTTTAAAAGATTCCTTGCAGGAAAAACTTTGAAAGCACTGGCAGAAATTGGCTATGCCTCTGTAAACAGCTTAATTGATAAACACAAAACAATATTATTCCTGCTCTTCCACAAGACATTGATTTAAAGATTGTGTCCCAACATCTTTCCAGGTGTTGGCTTCATCATCCACGTCAACCTTATCACCTTTCTCTGCAAGGGAATCATGTGATTACTCTTTGTAAACCTCCTGCAACTGCATATTTATATATCTGGCCCACTGGATAATATTCCTATACACGCTTAGCCCCAGTTTACTTTCTAAGCCTCTTCTGTCAGTTCTCTGGTGTCACATATTTCATAAGCAATTAAAAAGCTTTTATCATTTTCGGTGAGTGTTTTTGAACTTGAAAATACTGTGCCTCTCTAACAAAAAAAATGTTTTGTAACCTTATTAACCTCAACAGTGCTGGCAAGGACTGGGCGTGCGTACAGTAATCTTCTGCCATTTGGTTCAATCATCAACTTGAAAGTTAATTTGAAATGTGTATGAAAGTTGCTGGTGTTTTCAAGCGTCTTCAACCCAATGAACCCGAAATGACTACTATTATTCCTAAATCTCAAATCTCTTTATGGTTTCTAAGATGACATTTCAGAGTCACTGGTATTCGGCCAAGGCACTGCAGGTTTCGGAGCATTAGGCATGGTTAACGTGGCCTTTGTTATTATAATAGTGGAATAACAAACTTGGCCTCCTCGTTATGTTTTGATTCAGACATTTCGGTCACTCCTCTGCACTCAACATCTGAGCCCCACCATTTTAGCTCCAAGGGTCTAACAATGTTTTTCAGCCAGACGAAAACGAGTGCCACATCACCCATCTGAAGACAAATTCCACACCAGCAGTTTGTCATAACACAGGCAGTGATGTATACACCCAGGGAAAAATCTAAACAGAGTCATTTTCATACCTAAACACGGTAAATATTTTGAGCACATGCAGTAGTAAAAATATTATTCAAACTACAAACATTTTCCATCAAACCTTAGACTTCCTATGGATACGAGTATTTTCTTAGCGCCTTTGGTACCATGTTTTCAGTGTATGTCTTGGGCAAATTATCTCTTGATCATGATCCACAATATGCCCTGGTACTAAACATTTACTTTACATTACTTCACACTCATGCAAGTCTACAAACTTAATTGTAGAAAAAAAAATGAAATGTTGTTCATGTGGTAAGGAATTGTGAGTTTATGGTCGACATCATCATAGAGGAATCACAATGGGTGCTCCTACAGTCAACGCCAAAACATAAAAGATTTTTAACCCCTTGCATGCTGCCGCGATTCTGCGCCTGTGCGGCAAAATAGCGAGTGGGCGGGTTTATGACGGCCCCCAGCCGTCATCAGCACACGAGTGCTGTAGTGCATGACGGATGGGGGAAGTCATCAGCATGCAAGGGGTTAAACAAGTGTTTTACTACCCTATCACTAATTGGGAGAACAAGTCACAACGCATGAATCTAGAGTAGGCCATGCAGCAAAAGAAAAACTTTATGAAGATATTTTACTATATTTCCAGTAGAACGTGGCAGATCCTGTAGAGAGGCAGCTATTTTACATTTTGTTTGATTCAGAGTATTCTTGTAACTAAAATTTAGATCAATAATTCATGAGAGGAATGAGGATATTAATTAAGTCCGGCTTGATTCTTTCTTTTTACCTCGTAATTCAGAACAGCACACTTCTAATGAGCAGTACGACAAAAAATAAATGTGCCATAGGAAAAACACAGAAATGATCAGAGATAATCAAGACAATTGCATGGTGTTAAAACGAGAACAGAAACATACTTATTCGAAGGCAAGTGATCACAAACCTTATTTTCAGATGTCATATTAGACTTGCTCACTCCGCAGCAGGTATGACAAACAACGTGAAGATGAAGGAATGGTAATGAAAACAGGAGGGAGTTGGGTCAGATAGGTCTTCCATCCATGAGGACAATGTGGTGGCAAGGTTTTCTGGCATAATGATTGTTCCACACTTTACGAACTGAAATCAAACATATGGATGAAGAATGGGCCATGTAAGACAGTATAACTTAAGTGTCTGATGAATGAATATGCATGACAACATAGGAGATAAATGATTCGACTTCTGAAAAAGTATATTGCTAAGGAAACCAACCTGCAAGCAATATTCAATAACTAATTAATATTAGCCTTTCTTGGTAAATTAAATTCCTAATTGATTTGAAACCATAACAATTGTTTTGTGGAAGTATTTAACTTTTGAAACCATGGGAAATATGTATAAAGAAATGTGAGGTAACATCGTGTATCTTCCCAACCAACATAGAATTGATTTGCAATGTAAAACGCCATAATTATGATAAACCATTTACAATGAATATTGGCATTCTCATTTACAACAGGGAAGTAACATCTCTACAAATGTATGAACTGCAATAAAATAATGATTATTAAACCAAATATAAAGATGTTCAGCTATCACGGTAGGACTGCAGGTGAAAAGCAAACTGGATTATAAAATGTGAAAGGCTTTCTAGTAGTGAGATATGCAAATTGATGGTCTATAGCACATAACAATAAAGGCACCCACATTGATTTAAGTTTAAATCGAATAAACCATATTAAATGATCTGAGATCTGTATTACATTTCACTGTGGAAAGGTGTATTAATCGGAGTTTGAACAGTTGTTTTTTCCTATTTATTTATTTGATACATTTAGCCAGATTAGAAACCTGTGCTCCTTTGCTGATGTTGATTTGTTTAAAACTACTTCATTAAAGAAGATGGTAGCAGTTCGAACAGTTCTATATTGCTGTCCTGCCTTCAATTTCTGAAAGGAAGGTTGCACTGTATGAAAGCGTGGATCTGCTGCTATTTATAAGGCAATCATCTTGTAATGGTTTTTGATCCTGGACTGTTCCACTTACCCTGTAATGTTTATCTGTATTCTTATTCCCACTTTAGGATTATTAAACTAGTGTGGGTACAGTAAGGATGTCGTTGTAGCCACTGCCCTGTTTGATTGCTTTTGTGAATAAGGATTTGTTGCAACTTCCATTTGCTTGTCGGACTATCAAAGCGGTGTTGATGTTTACGTTAACCAAACATCATTTTCAATAGAAATGTGTAAATCTGATTTAATATATTCATTTGTAATTCATCTGCAGCTTCCTGTACATAAATCAGACCAAGAGCACGTTGAAATGGGAGTACAGCAAGCATTAGCAGCAACTACAGAACCTGCAATGACACAGGAGTAGAATCCATCATAACGTCTCAAAACCGAATATGGAATAATTTCAAAGACATACAACTGCACATCGATCAATGTTATGTATCTCATACATGTAGGATTACGGCGAAGGGGCTGGCATGCAAGAAAGACTGACTGGGAACTTGGCAGAAGAATACACCACCCTCACTACATCTCACATTGCACTAAACAAAATACATTTTTACAGGAAACACCGGGTATTACATTGTGCTTTTCCCAATACAGAGAAACTATTACAGAATAGCGACTTAATAAATAAATG
This sequence comes from Lissotriton vulgaris, assembly GCF_964263255.1. Lineage (NCBI taxonomy): Eukaryota > Metazoa > Chordata > Amphibia > Caudata > Salamandridae > Lissotriton > Lissotriton vulgaris. The sequence goes on along the minus strand of NC_141689.1, from coordinate 1,883,196,404 downwards.
GCCAGAATCACAGGAAAATTTCTACATTGCACTAGGACGAACTTCCACGTTGCTCTGCAAAGGCATAGTATGCAATAGGTTGCAAACCACCAATGGGACAACAAATGGCTTGCCACTCCTTGCGATCTGTTGTGAACACTAGGCCTGCATGGGACAGCAGACTTACATTGCAGCAATCAACATCGCAGTGTGCAAGTAGTATGATCCAAGTCAATGCCACAACAACAGGGCAATACAAGGGTAGTCCCTGGGAACCCCGCCTGCACCTGTCTGTCTGCAGCGTGCACATGCCAAGTGTAAGCTGTCAAATTTGGGAACATTTCACCCTGGAAATGCTTTGCAAAGGTGCTTCGCAGGCCATAACAGTTTCATGCTTCACAACTGCAAAATGGGTCACAGAATATATTTGCATACCTTTCCTAACCACAGGGAGGCAAATATTCCTCCTGCACTTCCCTATGATTGGAAGGGGCAAAATGTATTGATTTGCAATTCTAATTCTGAATAAGCAAAGCATTGTTGTGCAGTAATATGTCACTGTGCATGTGGAAAATTCTTTGCATTACCTGTAAAATCAATGTCTTCTGAAAATCGGGTCAAAAGTTCTAACGCTAAAGCAGGTTTCAAAACCCAGCCAACTAATCTTTGAAGCCAGCCCGATCATAATGCTAAATCAATTAAGGAAGGGAAAACTGGTACAGGTGCATTTTATCAAAATTTTTGTGACATTCCACCATAGAAGCTTTGGCTAAAGGCATGTACCTCTTACTAAGTTTCTTTGTATGGGAACCACAGCTGTGGCCTGGTATTTGGATTACGTGTAGTAATACAGGTATTGTGTCTCCATGAATCTTGAGAATTGTGTTTTCTCTTAGTTACCATATAATTGCAAAGCAGATCATCATCTTTTTAGGCATCCTTACAGAACTTAGAAAACCACCAGGACAAAAAACCCATCACATGATTTAAGATATGATAGACTATTAGGACATTGACTATTAGGACATTGATTCACTAAGATAACTTGCACGTTTGAGAAAGTTTACACCTTTGGAGAAAGTTTACATATTTGAGAAAGTTTACCCATTTGAGATAGTTTACCCATTTGAGAAAGTTTACCCATTTGAGAAAGTTTACCCATTTGAGAAAGTTAACTACTTTCTGCGATTTGCAAACTCCGGGTGTAAGCTACTACTTAAAAAAAAAAAAAAAAAAGAAAAAGAAAAAGAAAAAGAAAAACAGTAGTAAATCCTGCACTGCACATAGATGACCCTATTGGAAAACATGGTAAAATAAAAAAAATTTAAATGGATAAATTAAACAGTCGCTCCATTTCTTCAGTACAACACTCAGCTTATTATCTTTGTCGACAGTAAGTATAAAATGAAAACGGCAAAGGAATGAGAGCAGTGGCACAGCCAAGATTTCTCGTCTTTTGACTTTGCCAATGCTGTTCGCTATCCCCACGCAAGTGGACCATTGTGTCATGATTCTACATGATGCTTTCTTTTAATTGATCAAAAACCTATTTATTTTTATTATTTAAATAAAGTCAAGGCTTCGCACCAAATTTCACCTGCGAGCCCTTCAACAAAAAAAAAGATAAAAGAAGAAAGTGACAGGGAGGCGCGAGGGAGCAACACTGGAATTGGCAAGAATAGGTAAATTCTTTAAAGCTGTGCAAGCCATCCTTAAAGATTTTTTAAAAAAGCACTGAAGATCGTGAACTGAAAACCCTTAGTCTCTGCACCACAGACATTAGGCTTTGCAGAGTCTGATCACTTTGCAATGGAGTATTAATATCTGTTAATTATTTACTCAATTCTTTGGGTGGATTTTAAGCTTGTTTTGCCATAATGATGACAGATTGTTAATTGTCAAAATATTTTAAACTTAACTAAAACTGCTTGTACATTTTGAGTTCTTAACTTTTGGGCATAGCGTGCCAGTCATTTCATAGGGTCTTGCAAGAAATTATTAATTTTTTTCTGCTTTTCTTTATATTATGTCTTTCTTAAATGTCTTAAATTGTCATGGTTTTAAGTAATCTATACACTGGAGGAGGGAGGGGGTGGGTTGAAAGTAAACGCTACCGAGTGCTGGGAGGAAGATGGAGCAGAACAAGGGAATTAATAGAGGAAGCATTACACACATTAAAGATCAAAATAGAAGCACTCCTACGAGTGCTGAAAGTAAAAGAAAAACAGTCCCCTGCTGTGGAAGGGAAGGATACAAGTCAAATAATCAAATGGATGCCATTGAAGCGGGGGCGGGGGTGTTGGGGTGTCAAACACAGAAAGAGGAAGAAAGCCATAGAATAAGAAGCATGCAAAATAGATAAAGAAAAGAGTAAAATGGTAAGCAATGGGATGGCTCAAAGCCTGTTCTAAGGTATTATACACAAGAGGTCTCTTACAACAGAAAACTAAAAGCAGACTGTAGCAAGACCGAAAAAGCTCGCCAATGTGGCACAATGTTAGAGAAGATTACCTAGTGGCACTCTTGCAGCACTCGCATCAGGATTGATCCAAAAGGACAGCCAGGAGAGAACAACAATGAGCAAAGTAGGAGCATAGACACCCATCATGTAAAATCCAACCTGTCTTCTTAAAGTGAAGATGACTTCCACGCATGTGTAGTAACCTTTAGGAGAAAAGAGCAATTTTATGACACAAAAGGAGGTAAATTGCAAACATATATGGTTCTTTAATTGAATTGTTTTTGATTTATGGCAACAATACCTATTAAAATAAGTTACACACTTTACATTTAATACAATATCGCTGGTAAAAATAATTACGTAAGAAACCAACTTTAAAATCAGTTGAGGTTACAGAAAGGCACTTCAACGCTTTTATTTTGGATAAATATTAAGCTAAATCAAAACCACTCTCTGGTCTTACTGATTCCAAGAAGGACATGATTACTATTCTGAACTGTTTGATGTGACCTTTCAGATATGCGCTCGCGCAGCCTGTATGTGGCACAGTAGAACATCCACCACATGCTGCTGTAGATCAATAATCACATGCCTCAATCTTCCGGTAATAAAACACGTTTATTTGGTGCTTATTTTGTAGCTAATGAACAGATGTTTCCGATTGAGACCTGGCAACAATATCAAATTAAAAATAGAAAAACAAACTAAGAAAATTACCTGAACAACGACTTGGGCATTGCCGGCAAAGGCATTCAGTCAGTCCAAATAAGTCTATGACAACTTCATTTAGGAGTTCTGCCAATCTCCGATTTTTGTCAACTGCCTAGTATCGCCACCTAGCAGTGCACAATGTAGACCCACACATGCTCAATAAATTTCAATATGCCCATCTCTGTACATAAATTTAGTAGGTACTAACATATTGCTCATGTTAATGGTTTAAAAGTGTCTAAAATACAGAGTGCAGCAAAAAATATATATATCGTGGACAGATTTAATTAGAAAAGGTACAGGTACAGTACCATGTGGGCGTGGCGTCCTTGAACGCATGCACCGGCCTCCCTTTGATGGAGGAGAAACAAAGCGGGTCTGGCGTGTGGCACAGTAAGGCTACGCCAAATTTAGAAACAAACTAAACAAATTGCCAGTACTGTGCAATGATTTTGAAGTTTTATTGAAGAGCTACTGATTGCTCTTACAATGCCAGTACTGTGCAATGATTTTGAAGTTTTATTGAAGAGCTACTGATTGTTTCTTCTGTGATTTAGCGCATTGTAAGAGCAATCAGTAGCTCTTCAATAAAACTTCAAAATCATTGCACAGTACTGGCAATTTGTTTAGTTTGTTTCCCTTTGATGGAGAGCAGGAAGGGCTTCAATGCCAACAGGTTGAAGTTGAGCAGTCTCGGCCGGAGACCAGAGCGCTCCAATTTCCATTTCTCCTGGGAAGCTCCCCGACAGAAGTGATGCATAAGTCACCACCGTGGGCTCTACGAGGGGAAGGGAGAGGGACTGCCAATAAGGAGATCGTAATTTAGTTAGCACTACGGTAGATCTCTCTGCAAAATACTCAGAATGCTGAACACGATCGGAGAGACTCCCCTGATGCTGGACGTCAGATCCTACTGCAGAGCCTGCATGTGCTATCTGGTGTGCTTCACCCGAAGGATGCAGAAGGCTATCAGACCCAACAGCTTCACAACTCACCAAAGTACACATCGAGATCATAGGACAAATGTCCTGGACTGCACAGTAACCAGAATGGCTCAGATGAAAGGGAGCGTTTCAGAAGCAGTGAGATGTGACTTCGACATGACATGTTGATTGTGAAACCTAATTAATTAAGATGGATTGCCATAATCGGAAGGTGGGTATTGATTGCCTGGGGAAAGACCGCCTTCAGCAGCCAGTCATCGAGGTAGGGGAAGATTGGAAGCCCCAACCTCTGGAAATGAGCAGCAACCACTGCCATCACTTTTGTGAACACCCGAGGCGCACTGGTGAGGCCAAAGGGGAGCAAGGCAAACTGGAAATGTTCAGAGACCTCTGTGAACCACATATAACATATGGGCTTGCAAAGCCGAGACAGGAAAATATGCATCCTGCAGGTCCAACATTACCATCGAGTCTCCAAGGTCCAAAGCATATAGGGGCTGGGAAAGGGGGAGCATTTTGAATGGGTCTTTTTTAAGGAAACCATTCGGAGGGTGAAAGTTCATATTAGGCTGGAGATGCGTCCATTTTTGCCACCCGAAAGTAGCAGAGGTAGCACCACAAACTACTTCTGTTGTCGAAACCCTCCTTCAACCAAAAGTGCCTGCACCACCTGGTGTAACGAGGAGAAGCGGCTCACACAGCTAGCATGGGATTTCAAGGAATGGGAGGGCATACCTTGCCGAATAAAGTGCACCATCTACTTGTCTTGAGGTGACAGTCTGCAACTTCAGTAAACAGTACTGGACTCTGCCTCCTACGGAAGGGCAGTGTGTCAAGGAGGGTGTACTGAAGAGGATTTGGCAAGGGTAGGGGTGTGAAGGTCTAGACAGTACTGTGTCCATGAGATTTGTGGGAGCCTCTGCCATGGCTATGAAAAGGCTAGGGAACCTCCTGGCCTTGCGGGTACGGCTGTTATAGGCAGGGTTGAAACCCCCTACCTTAGCAATGGGAGGGCCGAAAGGATGAACGTGTTCGGCGAGGAGCATCATACAAACACAAGGAGCAAGCCGTGACCCTGCTATCCTCAAAGTGCTACAGCACTGAATCCCCTTGTCTCATACACATGCGAGAGCCATTGATGGGCAAGCAAAGAAGGCTTGCCTGGACATCCCATGAAAGCCTGTTGACTGCAACAAAGTTTGGCACCCAAGAGCCACAGTGGTGCCCATTGCTCTGCGTCCAAACCATCCAGCATGACTTGTGTGAAACTGCACAAGCTTCTTCTGGGACTATGATAGCACCTGGGCCACCAAGTCGCAAATAGCGTGAAAGTAGCAGCTTGTTAGCTCCCTATCCAGAAGTGCAGTGGGAAAAGCATCAGGGTTGATGCTGACTGTCAAAGTCTGCACTTTAAACTCTTCAGGTGGGATGCTGGGTGGGGAATGTCTGGTCCCATTACGCAAGGCAGTGACAAAGGGCAGCCTGGAGGTTGACTGGGACACCTGAGCAGGGTTTGAACCACGCCCCAGAATGACATCCGTAAGGGCTTCATGGACTGTAAGTAGGGGCTCTGCACTGGTTTGCCACAACTGCAGAATCTTAAGTGAAACATTAGTTTTAACTTCCACTGATGGGAGCTGGAGATCAAGGGACTCAGCTGCCTTCTTCTTGACCTTGGCGAATGACTCTACCCAGTGGCTGGATCAGGTGGAGAGAACAAACCTCTGTTTGGAGAGGTGTCTAACCTTCTGGCGTCACCAAACTACTCATACCAGTTTTTCTGAAGGAAGGACTAAACGATATCAGTGGGGTTAAAAGGTAGGTTCTATGCTTCGTACTCAAACTCCGGCCGGCCACAGGACAAGGACACCCTATCTGGGCCCGAAGGTTGCCTGGGCCCATACACGCCAGTCTATACCCCATACGTGGCTGTCGTGGTGCTGCCTCAAAGTTTGACAGAACATTGGGGCTGCCCTCATTGTGCAACATTGGTGATGTCGATGAGGGACTGAACTCTGTCAAGGGTCATAGAGCCGGAATGGATCTCCAGCCTGGAAACAGATTCAGAGGTTCCAACCGGAGTCAGGGGAGGACCTGCTGACGGTAATTACGGTATAACACCTCTCAGCTTCATGGGATCAGAAGGCATGCCCAAACATGCAGGCCATGGCCTCAAAATACCTAATGTTGAGAAGCTGTCGCTCCAGGAAACTGTGGTTGGCGTGGGGAAGGGGTAGCGCCGGCCCCACGAGTGGAGAACAGGAGCGATGATTGGAGGCACAGGATGTCCCCCACACTACTTCCAGAGACTTGGAAAGGATTGGTGAAGTCAAGCGATGATTTGACAATTTTATTTGACTTAACCAAAAATGACTGACCACAACTAGTCGCAAGAACTGCTCCGGGAGTGGGGCTCAGATGGTCTGCTGGACAGAGAGCATCTCCAGGGCGATTTGGGGTCTTGCGTTGCCATATTGCGAAGAGCTTTATTGCCTTCTCTCGAATTGCTTTTAGGTGTATGGTGAAACAGTCGGAGCAAGACCTAAGAGTCATGGCCTGACCCCAAGCACTAAGACCACTTGGGAATCTGTCACACACATCGGTCTCTGACATTCCCCACAAGGTAGAAAACCTGTAAATTTTGATGGGGCAATGGCTCAACAAAAGTCTAGGAAAAGTTGGTCAAAAAGTGACCAAGGGATCTCCCCTGATTCGCGACTGCTGATCTGTAGAGATGCGAAAAGAAAGAAACAGACATCCGAGCGCAGGGGTGGCAGCTATATGGGCATCGCGCACGTCACATCCATCATGGAAAATGCCGCAGGTCGGAGGTTCTAAACTGCGCCGGTGGAACTCGGCAGTGAATACCAGACTGTGGATGGTTTTCATAGGGACGCGTGATCGATTGACACGTGTGACCCAGGGACAAGGGTTGCAGGTACGCAGTAACGTCGCCACCCCCAGGTGTTACGATTAAACACAAGAGTGAATGAATGACAAGATGAACCCCTGTTGGCCCTGATGAAGTTGCACAAAAACACAGCAACGAAACATGTTGGCAACGGCAATGAATTATTAGATATGGTTTAATAGGAACCATTTTTAATTTGGAGTGCTTGCAGCCCAGAATAAAGTGTGAGTGGCCAGTAAGCCCTGCAATTTTAGTGGTGAGAATTACACGCATCATTTCTCACTGGGGTTTTGTTGGTATATATGTACACACAATAGTAAGCGTTGTCTGTCTTGCATTACTATTACACGAGTGACGGCACCGTTTGTGGCTCTCGAGAAGGAGAACAAGCACCGTTTCTTTTTGTTTTGTCTCTTTAACTTCTTCTCTCATTTTTTTCTTTCTCTTAAAAGAGAGGGAGCTACCTATGATGAGAAGTGGGTATACTGGTAATTGTTAGCCAGTAACCCCGTTGGCGGTTCTAGCTTGAGGTACTCTCTCTCTTCTCCCACATTTTTTCATCGGATGGAAGTTGGGGAGTGTGGATGGTAGTGGACAATTTTATTCAATATTTTTTTGTGAAAAATGACACTGACTTAAATGAGTAGTTGGATTATACAAACAAAAGGGTATTGTGGAAATTATTGAACACCTGGTTTTCGTCACAATAAATAGGAATAAGTCTCTAGAACGTGAGGCCACATTTTGTGTATCATGTTCTGAGTGGGGGGCGGCCTCCTCCTTCCTTCCCCATTGGCTCCTACTATATTGACGTGCAGAGGTAAAGCTCAAGATTTTCCAAATCCAGTCTGATGCCTGGGAATATTCCACAGTAAGGAACCTGTGGTTAGAATTCTCTTTCAGATATATATATATATATATATATATATATTTTAAGCAGTACAAAGGTTTGTGGCATATTTTGATGTATGTACGTTTTCTTTTTCCCCACTGCACATGTACCCTTTTACCCAGGAAAATAGAATCAGAAGGTGGTGGAAATATTATAGGGCACTGAGCTTCAGGTCAACATTGCAAGACATCTAGATTCTGCATATTGGCCATACCAAAAGAAAATAGAATAAAGAACATGATGCTACATCAAGACAGCCCACTTGAACAGGGGCATGCGGCAAAAGGGCTGTGTTGATGGATTTAGGGTTCAAAGGAAATAAAGAAACTTCTTTTTGTCACTGGTGGGACACAGTCTGCAGTATGAAGAGTAGTAATGCTAGGTGCCGTATTTCCTCTGGCATAGGTCTCTGCGACAATGTTGACATGTTGGTAATGACAAAGAACTGGTAATCTTTCTTTAGGGTATGGCTTGGGTCTGCTGGTTGTGGATGCTGTTATGAGAAGGTGAATCATCCAAACTGTAAGTGTTCCTGGGTAGTGTGGCACGTTAATAAATGAAGCTAAGGTGGTTTGAGCTCTTACATACAATCTGTATATATCTGTCAGAGGGAATTTGGCCACAACTTATAGTCCCTGAAGACTAGCTTTGTTTTCAGTCCAACTGTGTAGATGAACGAGCCTTTACTACCAGGCGGTTTGTAGCAGAAGAGAAAGTGGATGATTTTGTTTGGGTATGTTTGGAATTATAATTTGAGAGTTGTCAGCATATGTAGTCAAGCATCCTCCTGTGACAAGGCTTCGCTCTGGCAGGTTGGAGTCGTTCTCTGGCACAAGGTAGACTGCAATGGGTTCAGGTTCAATCATCACTCTGCACAAAGATTAACTTGGGATGTGGTCAGAATATGAAACGGAGATGCGTTTTTCTAATCTAGTGTTCAAAAGGATCCATGAAAGTTACGTGCCCATGGCCAGGTTGTACTTGCTTTTATTTATCAATTACTTTTAATATGGGTGCGTACACACACAGGCATAATTAGGAATGTACGCTGGAGTCAGTTTACCCTGTCAATTGCAAACCCCAATTGTGCTTCACTTTCAATGTGCTTTCCATTTCTACAATCCCGACACCCCACCCACCCCAAAAAGACAATTTTGAACAGAAAACAAGCGGATCCTGCTTAAACCGGGTAATATAGTTTGTATTTGTATTTATTTGTATTTATTTATTTGTAAAGCGCTAACATTCATCCTGAAAGGACATCACGGCGCTGAAGAAAGTTGCAAGTGATTTGACATCAGCTCTGATTGAAAAATTATTGATCTAGCCTGGGAAAAAGGAATGTTTTCAGTTGTTTCTTAAATGAGACAAAGCAGTCATTTGTTCTAATTTTAGGGGGTAGCTCGTTCCACTTTGTTGCCGCAATGTGAGAGAAGGCCCGCTCTCCCATCCTGACAGTACGAGCTCGGGTGATTGCTGCTCTTCCTAACGTCATAGATCGTAGGTTTCTAGAGGGTTTATGAAATCTAACCCTGTCATGTAGGATGGTGGGGCCTGAGCCGTGGAGTACCTTGTGAGAAATACACAACAGCTTGAAAATGGCTCGTTGCCGCATTGGGAGCCAATGAAGCTCACGCATGCAACTTTTAGCTGAGTCATATTTTCTTTTATTGCAGATGGCTTTGGCAGCGGCATTCTGAACCATCTGTAATTTAGAGAAGAGATAATCTGCCATTCCTACAAACAGAGAGTTACCATAGTCCAGCCTACTCATCAGTAGTGACTGGACTAAGGTTTTCCTGCAATCCGTTGGCACCCAGGGGAAGACACGTCTAAGCATCTTCAAGAGTCCAAAGCTCCTTCCGCAAGTTATGGAAACATGGGATTTCATGGATAAGTCCCTATCCAGTGTTATTCCTAAGTTTTTTGCTTTAGCAGTAGGATTGGGAGGCAAACCCAAGTCACTTGGCCACCAGCTATTGTCCCAGGCCTGTGTACCTCTGCCGAACAATAGGATTTCGGATTTGTCGGCGTTTAGTCTAAGACAATGGTCCTGCATCCAAGTTGCTAATTCAGTCAGACAGTTCGTCAATCTAGTTTTGGAGTCATCATTTCCATCAATGGTGACCATCAGCTGAGTGTCATCAGCATAGGAGCACATTTCGACACCCCACTTTTTGCCAATGGTTGCCAGCGAGGAGACGAATACATTAAACAAAGTTGGGCTCAATGATGCCCCCTGGGGAACTCCGTATTTTATGAGTCGTGGAGGGGATGTGTAGTCACCCAAGCGCACTGATTGGGTTCGATCCGCTAGGAACGATTGTAGCCATCCTAATGCTTTGCCCAGTATTCCTTTCTCTGCCAGGATGTTCAATAGTTGATTGTGGGGTACGGTATCAAAAGCCGCTGATAAATCAAGGAGTATCAGTGCGACTGTTCTACCCTGATCCACCTTGGTTCTGATACTGTCTGTCACCGCTAAGAGTGTAGTTTCGGTGCTGTTGTTTGTCCGGAACCCTGTCTGTGAATCGTCCAGCAGACCATTTGCTTCCAAAAATGTGGAAAGACTTCTATTGACTAACTTCTCCAGAATCTTTGATAAGTAAGGTAGCTGGGATATTGGTCTGTAATTGGCCGGATTGTTTACGTCTGCTCCAGCCTTCTTTACTAAAGGGGTGACTAGGGCCTGTTTCCATGATTTTGGGAATTCAGCGGAACTAAGGGAGAGATTGAGTACTCTAGTAACTACTGGACATATTACAGGGGTTAACTGGGAGAAAATGTGATGTGGACAAGGGTCAAGTGGGGAACCCGACTTGACCTCAAGCATGACCTTTTCTACCTCCTCTTCTGAAAAAGGGCCGAAACCGTGGCAGCTGGTATGTGTAACGGTTGGTACATATTGTTCATTGATTTTGGTCAGGTGATTAGGAAAGGAGGCATAGATGGTATCAATTTTTTCACAGAAAAAGTAATTAAGCTTGTTACAGTTTTCCTGTGAGGGGGTAAGATGTAGGGAGAGATTGGTTGGGTTGCATAATTCTTTGACAATTTTAAAGAGTTCTTTTGAGGAATTTTTATTCTCAGATACTCTACGTGTGAAGTATTCCTTTTTCGCCTTTCTGATTGCCCTGTGATAGAGTGTTTGAGCTTTCCTGAAGTTATCTTTGGTCTCGTCTGTTTTGGATATTCTCCATTTATGCTCAAAGGAAGTGCAATTTCTTTTTAGAAGTTTAAGCTCTGGTCCGTACCATCTCTCTGATTTTCTGTTGCCTGGTGTGCGACGAGATTGGTTGGTCGAACAATGTTCAAGAGCATTTTTGATGTTTTTGTGAAGGAGATCTATCTCCTCATGGATATTGGTGCTTGTGCAAGAGGGGTGTGAGAAATGATTTCTAAATTTATCAATTGTGAAAGATTTCCAATTTCTCGTGTTTGCTGTAAATACACTGTTTTTTGGTCTGGGGGATTGGAAGATTAATACGAAAGGTAATCAGGTAATGATCGGTCCATAACAGTGGTGTTAGAGGGTCGATGTCTATAGATTCTATATTAGAGAATATCAGATCTAATGTGTGTCCTGCAGTATGAGTTGGTTGATGGACTCTCTGAGATAATTGCAGGATAGCCATGTCTTCCACTTATAGATTCGTCAAGGAGCTACTGCTGTTGTCCAGATGTATATTAAAATCTCCAAGAAGGAGGATATTCTTGTTCTTCAAACAGACAGGCATGATTTGTGTAAGTAATTGTGTACTAAAGTTTAAAGTGCAACCTGGCGGATTATAGATTAAAAAGCCTCCGAATAGCACATTGGTGTTCATAGACACAGTAAATGCCAGGACTTCATATTTTTCAGCCGGCACGATACTCTCTTGCTTGCATGAAAGGTGGTCTCTGAACAATAGGGCTACACCACCACCCTTTTTATCGACTCTGTTAACATTAAGTATCTTATAGTCTGGGGGAAGGGCTGTGACTATATCAGGGATATTGTGGTCATCAAGCCAAGTTTCCGATAAACACAGTAGATCAGGTTGATGTTCGTTAAGAAGATCCCAAATATAGGTGGAATGTTTGGGTAGTGATCTTGCGTTCGTGTAGATGCATTTAAGGGGAATTGTAGGTAAATTTAGTTTCACGGGATTCAGCGTGGGGGTGCTTTCCCATCTACAGTTGTAACAGCTAAATGGGCCGTAAGTGTCCATCGGACCCATGTGAGCGCAGTCAGATGTATTTATGGGCGTCTTACTAATCAGATCCAGCAATTCGCGGCGTGTATAAGTAAAGTTCCCGCTTGAGTCTGGAATCTTGCTAATAATTTTGGCAGGGGTCGTGGCCCCTGTCCCCGGTCGGCCGCGGACGGGCGCAGACGGGCTTGGCTTAGGCGCGGCTTCGGCGCGCATCCGGCGCGCCCGCTGCGCCGTCTGGCCACCTGACACATGATATAGAGGGAAGGGAGAGAAGAGGGCGGGAGGACGGCGCGACTAGAGCGCTGTCCCCGCCTCACTCAATATGGCGCCCACCGCCGCCGAGTATCGGCTGAGAAGCGGCTGGCCAAGTGATAGGTAGCTGGTTAGGGTGTCAGAGTGCCTGTAACTTAAATTCCCCTTATTCTAAAAGCCCCCCAGGATAAAATGATGCAATTTTAAAAATGTTTAAAAACGCTCCAAGTGCTCAGAGTTCAGATCGCTAATTTCAACACAGATCACCGCATTACACGTGCAGCTCGCAGCCCCAGTTCCCTCACTAGGGAGAGCTTCTAGAGTTTTTCTGAATCAAAGTCTATAACGGTATAATCTGTGGTAGCCAGACTGGTAAAAATGTGCAACATTAAAGCAAAAGTAAATAACATTCATAAGACCTCATATCTCATGAAATTAGCGATCAAGAGCATTAATGTAATTTCCAGGAAAATGGCATAGAAAAGAAATGTAAGTGTTTATTTTCTGAGAAAAATATGAATGAAATAATAAGTACAATCGGGTCTCCTTGCCAAAGACTGAAACACAACTTTGTTCTTAAGTCTGAATAAAGCACAGTTATGTTTCAAGAACAGTTAACATTAAGTTCTACTTCATACTTACCAGTGCCTTTATAGTACTTGGTGCAGTTACCATATTCAATATCCTCAGTCTTAATGTCAAACTGAGGTAAAGCAATTTTCTCCATCTGAACAGGGTCGCCAGACTGCCAGATAAACCGCAGATCATCTGTTGTATAACCAACTGTGCAAGGAAAATCAAAGTCGTGATCATGGAAATGACAAGCAGAGAGCAACTGTAATTCAAATTTATCTTTCAAACCTAGGAGATATCCTATGTTATAAGAGTGCATGATTGATAAAAGAGGACTCTAAAGAGTGGATAAGAACCAGCAGCACAACATTTGTGAAAACTCACAAGTAGAAAGGTTTAAAAGTATTCAGAAAGGTTTTAAATGCACTTGATACTGCTATAGAAAATAAATTAACGCACCAGACGTGTGGAAGAAGTACAACAATTAATTTGAAATTCACAAGATGTTTGCAGAGGGGTTGAATGCTTGGAGAAATGTTTTATTGAAGAAAAGATGGATATGACAAATACAATTTATTATCCAGCCATGGGCATAAGTAGGAAAAGTATAAGGTATAAATGACATCATATTTTATCTAACATTTCATGTGGGTTGAAAGCAATTGCCAAATATACATTTGGAAATGGAACGATTTGTTCTGCATTGTAGGTTCTTCATCGATGGTCATACACTTTAGAGTAATTTGCCGCTGCCTGAGTGTGAGCAACACTCTTCAGAAGCCTATTGATGGCACAACAATTCTAAAACGTCAGCTGATGTGTTTTCAGAAGAAGAAAATTTAAAAATGCATTACAGCATCGGAAATGTAAAAGGAAACAAGCACTGGCGTTGCCAATAGGTCTCGCAGTAGGAAAGTTGGAGCTATTACAATTGCAAATAACAATGCCTTTTATTTTTGTTTTCATTTTAAAAACATAAAGGGCTTTGTCATGTACAAAACCAATAGCTCCAACTTTCCTACTGCGAGGCCTATTGTGCACTGCACAGTGTGGGTGAAAGTGGCACTGCATGGGTGTGAGTGGCTGTGGGTGAGTGGCGTTGCGTGGGTGAGTGGCGTTGCGTGGGTGAGTGGCGTTGCGTGGGTGAGTGGCGTTGCGTGGGTGAGTGGCGTTGCGTGGGTGAGTGGCGTTGCGTGGGTGAGTGGCGTTGCGTGGGTGAGTGGCGTTGCGTGGGTGAGTGGCGTTGCATGTGTGAGTGGCGTTGCATGTGTGAGTGGCGTTGCATGTGCAGTAGTTTCTAGCTTTGTGCGCTAAAGCTTTGTGCCTATATGGGGCCTTGATGTCCAATTGGACCGGAAATTGGCAGGCTGCATGTGCTTATCTGCCATTAAATCCTCATTTCTGTAAATCCCCTTGGGACGAGATACTATTGCCCAGTAAGTGCCCCCGTATCAGGATAAGTGGCTGCCCCCTGGGGTTGGGCTGAGGCCCTTCCTTCTCCTTTTGTCACAGCACAGCTAGAGAGTGCGCTGTGAAGAGCTGAGAATGGGGCATTGCTATGTGCTTTATTGCAGCCATATAACTGTCTCCGAAAGCAAGAGGTGACGGACCAACACGGGGTGGGGGGAAGGGAGAGGTAAAATGAGATGAGCGGACGTTGTTCTAAAAAGATTGAAGAGTCGTGGTTTCCTCTGAAGGCACCGGGGCACATGTTCAATGCTGAGTCGAAGGAGGGAGCACAAGGAGGGAGGCGAGAAGAGGGAGGGAGGGGGTCACGGGGAGCTATGGGGAATGCTATGCTGACATTTTTAACACCACAGACACGCATATAAAAAAGCCATTAACAAAAATAAGCTGTGTTTTAGGAAGGAAGAAGGCTGTTTGTGAGGGTGCACGTGTGATTGTGTAGTGTGGGCTTGCATGTGTGTTTGGTATGGAAATGCAATGTATGCATATGAGACTGCATGTATGAATGTGCATGTTTATAGAAATGTGAGTGCGTGTCTATTTGCATGTATGTAATTATTTAGGCACCTGTGCTCATGCATGAGCCTGTGCCTTGATGTGGGCATTCCCACGCATGTGAGTATTATTGAAGGTCTGTTTGCGTACAAATATGTGGTGTACCTTTGTACAAGATTATCCATGTTAATTTTCATACCGTCAAATTGCATATTAAACTATCTGAAGGTTCTTCTCTATTGGCCCCGTGATAATGTTATTCTTTATAAAACCATTCTGACAAGCAACCTGCTGATTGTGCGTGCAAGATATTGGGGAAATCCGAGTGGCATAACCAAAGAAGGGGCTCCCGCAAGAAACATAATGAAGTCAGACTGCTATTGGAATTTCTTATTTTGCAGAAACAATGCCCTAAATCTGCTGCTTATTTCTGCAATACAAAGATGCACATCCCAGTGGTGCGTGCGCGCGCACACACAAAATGTTTAAAATGCCATGCAATGCCACATTTCCATTAGTGAACTGCGGGCCTTCTTAAAAGGAAAGAAGAGACCTGGTGGGGGGGGAGGGACGAGGGGGAAGATGACAGAATGAGAGATGGGGAGCTAATGAAACAAGCATTGGCGGTCCCTTTCAAGTGAAAGCGGGATGTAATTAGGGGGAGGAGAAGTGAGGCCGAGACGCTGGGGAAGCAACAGATGCCGGTCAGAGTGCATTTTGGTGTGAAGGGCTGGTAAGGCTAGGACTGAGTCAGTTACTTATAAAATAGTTTGATGCTTATGGATTACGAATTATAGCCAAGCAGCCAGTGTTAGGCTGTATGTTATGTTTTTTTTTTTAAAGATTGTTAAACATGGGTTAGATGTTAAAGGAAGACTGGTGGCGGATATGTTTGGTTGTGGCAAGATAGTCATACCTGGTGCAGCAGCAGAAGTGGGCTATTTGTGTGGGCTGTATAGAGTGCAGGCATGGTGAAAGGAGATGCGTGGAGGATGGGGGCGGGCTTGGGAAACAGAGTACGGCCGGCCTGCGGCCGTCCATGAATAATTAGGGGAGGAGAAGCCCTTTGATGTGCTGGGCTGGCCCTGAATGCGCGTGCTTGTTCACGCGAACTTCATGAAAACCGAGGGGCTGAAAGCCCTTTGGTTTGACGATGTTTTCGCCACTTGAATTCTCGCTCCGCTCGATGCGCTTGCGCACATCGATAGGTCGCGAGACCTAAAAATGGGTCTATCATTTAAGGAAAAGTGCAGCCAAACAGCATTTCATTAAGGATTCAGGAAGTTCCACTACCCAGGATGCATTGTATTGACAATTGCCTCCCACATTCAGTTCTTTTCTACGAACGCGTGAGAAGAAATGGAGCGTTTTCCCACCTGTTTTTCAAACAATGTTTTCTCTGAAAGTAGATTTTTAGATCTTCATTTGACATCACCAGCTAACGACCCGGACTGAGCCATTTTACTTCAAATTCCTGCATTAGTTCTTTTCAAAACATCTTCACTATTTGTGAAATGCCCTTCATGTGGCAGACAAAGGCAGCCTCCGAACTACACAAAGTGTGTGTAGGGTTTCTACCATTGTGAGAAAGTACCTCTGCGTGGTCAACTGCGATTTTTGTGGTAAATTGCTACTGGTTTCTAGACCCTGTGCACTGGGACACTGCTAACCACGCCACAGTGCATGTGCTCTGATCCCTAAAACATGTTAAAATTGGCTAACCCATAAATGGCATATTTACCTTTCGAATAAAGCTATAGTGCATGGTACCTAAAGTACACCCATAGCATAGAAAGGTAATTAGTATCTATGGACTAACGCAGTACTGTGCTGTTCTGTAGTGTGAAAAGACAAACATGACTAGGCTCACCATTGTAGCCTGGCTGCTGCACTGTAAGACTGCAACCTGACCTACCCAGAGAAAACCTCCCTTTAAATACTAATAAGTAACTTCTATGTAGGCCTTCTGGACCACAAGGCAGAGCGCATGGTATTTGAGATTAGGGCATGTAGAAATTTAAAGTTAACATGGCCTTACAATAATTGGGCACCAAAAGTTATTTTTACTGTTGGAAGACTACCTGGCCCATTGAAAAACACTGGAGAGCAATATTAAATCTTAGTTCTACTATCTCAAGCTGAGGAAGAGCTAGCAAATTAACTCAAAGATTATTTTCAATATTTAATAAAAGCCCAACTTGATGGTAAAGTCAGATTTTTCATAAATATTAAAGAAAGGGGTTGTTTAGGAAGTTAAATTTCCAATGCCTGAAGCTCCTAGAGGTTAATCTGCATTAGCTTCTAATTGTCACCCAGCTGGTGAAGGGGCTGATAAGTTTTGAAAGCTGCTCTTAGAGTAGAGACAATGGTGTGGGTGAAGGGATGTAGTTCATTCCTCTGGCAGGAAGACCACTTGGGCAGTGCCCAGGAATTTAATTTTCTTCTAAGGGGCCTCCCAGTCACAGGCAGATGTCAAATTACTCTTTCGCGTGCCCCAGCCTTTGTCCTACCAGTCAGACAGGCACTAAACAGTGGGAGGGAAAGCAGCCCTCCAGAACTTGTTTGGACTTACTAATGAGGAGAGGAGTGCTCATTACCCTGGCCACATGGCTGCGTGGGCACACAGGCTCTGCACAAGGAGAGAAGTAGGTAGGGTAACCCTAGGAACTTTTACTCTATTGGTTAGGGAGGAGCCAGGAGTCTCCTCCACCTACAAGCAAGTGCCGGGCATACATTTGGCACCCAACACTCTCCTGGGAACACTATTAGAATTGATCAAGAACCGAAGGATTGCATCTGCTGTTTGACACCAGTGAGGAGACATGAAGGGTTGGATCTACTCCCACTTGTGCTCAGGAGAAAGAAGTAGACTCAAAGCGTAAACTGGCTAACATCCTGTGTATGTCACAGGGTCACAACAAGCTGCATGCAGACTTTTCCTGAAGTGCCCAGCTGAATAGTATCAAATGGACTTGAAGTGGACCCTGCTGGTAGCCTCTGCTAGATTAATTAGTCCCCCCCAAGTTCTGTTCCTGATGTCCTGGAACACTTGCTGTGTTCGACTGGATTTCTCCTAAGATATTTGAAAACGTGGAACTTGACATTTCGGACCCGAAGACCTTCAGAAAACCAGGACAAACCTGCCAAGCTGAACTGCCAAA
The DNA here is from genome assembly GCF_964263255.1 of Lissotriton vulgaris. NCBI lineage: Eukaryota > Metazoa > Chordata > Amphibia > Caudata > Salamandridae > Lissotriton > Lissotriton vulgaris. The sequence continues at coordinate 1,883,178,362 of NC_141689.1, read as the reverse complement.
ACACGTTTCTGCTCGACTGAAGAAACACTTTCCCCCAAATCGAAGCTTTTCCACAACAGCAAATTTGTTTTAGCACAACCTTGTCAAGAAGGTATCCAGCCTCGTACAGCCCACATCAGACAGCCCACAGCCTTGTGACGCTGGAGAATGTGGAGCTTCGAAAAAGAGTTTAAGCACAAAGGTAAAAATCTTGACCGGGCTAAGTGCCAAAAGTATCTAACCGGTAAATGGAATTGCCTAGGTGCGAAATTTTAATTTTAGAACTTTTCTGCCAGAACCAACAGCTTCACCAGCACCTTATCCAGTACCTATCCAACGTCATGGAGCCCTACTCAAACAGAGCCTACTACCTTGTCCCACTGAAGGATTTTGACTTCCAGAAAAAATATTTATCCCAAGGTAAAACCTCCGTATGAGACTGCATTTACCATAATGCCAGGGTAGAACCTTGCTGGGAGGTGAAGAGGTGTGCTCCCACCCCTGTTCCTGTTTAAAAGTATTCTCATGAGTCATTGAGCTGACAAGCTCGTGGAAGAAGCAACCGTGCGCCAGTGAGAGGTACTTGACCTGATATGATGTTTGGCAGCCTACTCAGCAAACCCCAAATTTGAAGCCTGTAATCTCTACTGATGTTGGATAAAGAACCAGAAACATGTGTCAAGCTTTTAAACTCAACTGATAACGGTTAAAGAACCAGAAACACGTGTCTAGAGATCAGAACTATCTGCGCCAACTCTGGCGAAACACTCGTAAATACTTTAGCAAAGCAAGCAACATGAGACTGCATTTACCATAATGCCAGGGGCGAACCTTGCTGGGAGGTGAAGCGGTGTGCCCCCACCCCTGTTCCTGTTTAAAACCTCTATCTGTTGAGCCCGGTTGGTGTACACATTCCAAGGAGTAAAAGAGTGTTGGGAAGGGCGCAAGCCCCACTTGGATTTTGTGTGGGTTTTTTTTTTCCAAATAACCTGAAGACTCGGGCGCAATAGTAACTACCTCGGGATCGGCTCCTGGTTTGTTTGGACCGGGAACAGAACCAGGATCAATAATTGGACCATCCTTGATGAGCTGTCTTCTGGTGGCAACGTAGTTTTGCCTCATGGTCCCTTATCGTCTTCGGGTTAATCAAAGCATTGCAGGCCTTAACCTTTGTGATTTGACCCCAGGCACCATAAGGGATCGGTCACAAACATTCACGTGTGACAGTCCTCACAGGGTTTAAAAACAGTCGACGTGGGAGGTGACCTTTGCCTTGTACACAGTGATATATGTTAAGGTAAAAGACATCACAAAGAGGATTGAGATAGCTTCCGATTAAAGTTAGGTGGCGCAGAAAGAAAGTAGCTGATGCCAGCCCATGGAGTGGGTGCCACCGAAGCTTGGAGATAATGCTGGAAAGGTTTATAGATCCAATGTGATGCCTGGGGAACATTCAAAAGGGGAGGATTCGGAGGTTAGAATTCTCTATCAGAAATGCTTTATTAGCAGATATCTTCAAGGCATCCACTTGGAGATAATTGTATGCAATCACAAGGCACTATTGTCTAGATTCAGACATGTAAGCTAACGTTACAGTAGATCAAGCTACTTTAAATAAATCTGTTTGGGCCATTAGCAGGCGGACTCTGGATTTCTTATATTCTGTTTGTATGCCAGAGACCTGAATTAAGAAGTTTGCTCTTAGCCTGATATTATCAAAAGTTTTAGGACTATAAAATGAAGACCCTACGAAGCAAACAAAATGGTTCCTTTCTTGAAGTTCTGATTCGGCATCGTAGACATCTTCATTGGAATCGTAAATGACCCACTGTGTTCCAGGCTGGGCTGTGTTGGACATCTGTTTAGAACATTTGAAACTTCAATTACTACACTGTCAAGGTATCTTTTATCTAATATCTCATCATAAAAAATCAGAGAGTCAACTGCCAGTGCAAGGCATCATGGTAGTGGGAGCTCCTAAAGCCTTAAATAGACAGCAGTCTAATTTCACAGCTTTACAATCAATGTGAGCCTATCAGGCTGCTCTTCTGATTCAATGATACAGATATGTTTTGTTTTAGATTTCATATGATGCAATATAGTTTTAAAAAAGCTTTTTTTTTTTTAACTACATCGGTCTACATCTAGCTTTGGAGAAGCTTCCAAAGGCTGCAGCTCATCACGTGGACATATTGACAATGGCACCAGGTGTGCATAATTCTATGAACACATACTGAAGACTAAGTGTTCCGGGTCCACGAATCGGGTGTGGAATTATTTGAATGTTCAAGAATGTATCAAAGATTTCCATGATACAGAATCAGGAATATAAGTATCCATTTATCATAAAAAAACTGAAACTTCCTCACTGGGAGTTGGAAAACATACCAAGTAAGTTACATATTGCCAATAACTTCAGGAATCAGGCCACTGAAAGGATGAAACAGGCTGAACAATCAACTTCATTTCTGACTAATACAATGTTTAACGTACTAGTGTGCCACAATTTTTCATCATATTATTGAAGCAACATAATGGATGCTTACAACGAAAACCTACGCACTTGCACCTCTTACTTGGTCAGTACTCTAGGGTGCCTAAACTTGAAAAAGTGCAGCAGAAAGAATGTGGATGTATTTTTCTTTTCAATAATTTCTCACAATGATAATCTTGGAATTACTGAATATTGTCTAATTCAGTGACCCAAGAGTGATTAATATACGAGTCTCTGTTACAAGTCTACAACTGGTGTAGAGTCATGTACTTACAGCTCTCCAGTTGCATTTTGCAACGCTGTGTATCCATAGGAAACAAAGTCAAATCCAGTGGACATGACAGGGTGATTGATAACCTGAAAAACAGAAATATTGCAAAGATGACTAAGTCATATAAAAAAAAACCTTCATAACTGCAATAATCAGATTAAAAGCAGTACCTCATACTGACTAACACATCGCCATCACGGAAAATGAACAAGAGGATATTTTCTTGGGTCACATCATGAAAATTGGCACTCTTTTCATTTGCAAAAAACAAGTCTGGTTTCCACAAGCATTTGAACATCGAAGGATCGACTGTCAATGAATCCGAGCCTCGAAAATCATTAGGAAGTTTAAGTCTTGGATCATTCCACCTCTGTCTCAAGAAGATGTTAACTCGATAATCCTGAAAAGATTATAAATTTGAGTTAGTACATTTATAAAGTCTTAATTTTAAACACAGACCAGATCTGTTGAAGCAATTGTTTAACAGAAACTTGGGAGGCATATTCTAAACAACATATATAGTTCTTTAAATGTTCTGGTATTAAACAGGACTAGCTTGTGGAACAGACTGGATGGTATAATTTAATTCAGTTTATAGAAACTGAAAATAGGCATTTGTAACCATTTTACACTGTTCTAAGTATGAAAAGATTTTTTCAAAAAAAAATATCTTTTCTTGGCATCAGCTTATACAGTCAGTCAAGCAATCTATAGATTGTACACATTGATTTATTTTATTTATTTATTTTGAAAGTTTTATATAGCGCGAACAAGATCTTTACAGATATCAGAGCGCTTTACAAAGCAGGGAATACAAACAGGAGAGTGAATAACAGGCCATTAGGTATAGCGTAGTTGTAGGAAATAAGTGGGGTGGGGTAGGTACATGAGGGAGCATAGTAAAACAGGTACATCAATAATGCAAATAGTACAAATAGATGTGAGCATAGACAGTCAGGTAAGTCAATAATGCAAGTAATACGAGTCATCGAAGGGATCGAACAGATAATACAGATTTGCGCGGAGACTTTAAAAATCCACGATAATAGATCAAGTGTATTTAGCCATGAGGATAGCTTTTACTTCTTTCTTAAAAAGTGTGATGGAGGAGATGAGTCTTGTTTCAGGAGGGAGTGAGTTCCAGATCCTGGGTGCCATTCCTGAGAAGGAGCGTTTATAAGTTTTTTCCTTCCGGAATCTTCGAGGTTTTAGAAGATTGTTTGTGCCTCTAGTGTTTCTGGAGCCGCCTGAGATTGTCAGCTTCTGGGTGAGGTATCCGGGTGAGCTCAGGTGTACAGCCTTGTGTGTCATGCAGGCTATTTTCAGATGTATTCTGGCTTCAAAAGGCAGCCAGTTCAGGGATTTCAAGTCAGGGGAGATATGCAAGTGTTTTCTTGACCCAGTGATGAGTCTCGCTGCAGCGTTTAGAGAAGCTCTTAGGGGTGCAGTAGTAGTTAGAGGGAGACCGCAGAGGGCGATGCTGCCGTATTCTATTCGAGGGATGACTAGTGCTTGTACTGCAGTTTGGAAGTCTTTGGCTGGGAGGAAGGGTTTGAGTTTCCTCAGGGTATTGATTTGGTAGTTCGCTCCCTTAGTTGCCTTGCTGATATGTTGCTGCATGTTGAGATTGGTGTCGAGTGTTATGCCTAAAGATTTTGCTGAGTCCACGATGGTGGGTTGGACATTGAGTGCAGTTAGGTGTTTAAGCCAAATTTGAGTACTAGAGATCTTCGCGGGAGGTGAGATCAGAAGGAACTCTGTTTTCAGAGCATTGAGTTTGAGATGATTATCGGCAAGCCAGGATTGGGTGCTTCTGATCGTTGAGTTCAGGAGTACAATGTATTTGTGGGATTGTAATTGGAGATATAGTTGGGTGTCGTCGGCGTACATGTGAAAGAGTACATTGGATGCTTGTAGCATGGTGGTGAGAGGTTGCATAACTAGGTTGAACAAAGTTGGGGATAGGGAGGATCCTTGGGGGACGGCTAACGATACAGGTATTGGCGAGGACATCAGGTTGTTGCTCTTGAATTTCTGCGACCTGTTGTGTAGAAAGGAAGTGAAGCACTTGAGAACAGTCCCAGATAGACCCATTCTTGTGTTTAAAAGTTCGAGTAAATTCTCATGTTTAACGGTGTCGAATGCTGAGGAGAGATCAAGAAGGATGAGGAGGCAAGTATCATTTTGATCTAGGGTTTGAAGGGCGTCGTCAATTATGTGAGTCATAGGAGTTTCTGTACTGTGTCCTGCTCGAAAGCCTGATTGATGAGGGTTGAGGAGGTCAAACTGATCAATGTGTTCAGTCAATTGTAGTTGTGCGCATTTTTCCAGGAGTTTAGCGAGAGTGGGAATGTTGGTAATGGGACGGTAATTGTTTAGATCAGATGGGTCGGCTGTAGGTTTCTTTAGTAAAGGTGTGACTTGTCCAACTTTGAGGGAGTCAGGGATGGTTCCTTGTTGAAGTGAGCTGTTGATAATTTTAGTCTAGAGTGGAAGGAGCAACGGGGTGAAGTCTTTGACAGCGTTAGCAGGGAGGGGGTCCGTGAGATGATTGGATGGTTTCAAGGTGCTGAGCAGTTTGCCAATTTCTTCTTCAGAATAGGTGTCGAAGGATGACTGTTGGAACTGGCCCTTCTTGCAGGGTCATCCCCAAACTTTTTGCTTCTTCCTCCCTTATTTTTCCTGACCCGTGGATGTTGGCAATAGGACTCTGCGCACTTTACCACTGCTGATCAGTGCTAAAGTGCATATGCTCTCTATGTAAATTGTTATTCTGATTGGATATACATGTTTGGCATATTTGTATCACCATGAAGTCCCTAGTAAAGTGCACTGGGTGTGCCAGGGCTGGTGATGGCAAATGCTACTAGTGGGCCTGCAGCACTGATTGTGCCACCCATAGGAGTAGCTCTAAAATGGTGTCTCAGGCCTGCCACTGCAGTGCCTACAGGCAGTTTAGAACTGCCATGTCCTCCTGGTCAGTGTCCCCACTGGCCAGGCCTAACCCTTCCCTTTTCGTGCACATCAGTCACCCCCTATGGAAGGCCCAAGGTACCCCCCTGGGCAGGGTGCAGTGTATGTGAAAGGTAGAGCATGTACTAGTGCAGGTGACATGCTCTGGTAGTGAATTACAGCCATTTTCGTTTTTCACTATTGTAAGGCTATCTTGCTCCATAGGTTAACATTGGGGATGCTGGCTACAGTGGTTAACAGCATTTCTTCCCATAGGAACAAGATACATCCCTGAACTCAGAATATAATAACACATCTTTTAGGAAAGGTGGTTTTTAAATCCTGTGTTTGAGAACAGCACTTTTAGAAAGTTGCTGTTCTCTTGTCTGACCCTTCTGTGTGCCTGGGCCTGTTTGTGTATTGACTGTGTGGTTTGTGAGTGACAGGGGCTGGGGAATTCCCCCAGAGGCTGGATGAGTCAGCACTAGGCTGAATGAATGCAATTGCAACCTGAGTGGTGGGAGGAGTTAGCACCTGGGCTGAATAGGGCTGTGCCTGCCTGCCACAATGCTGGCTCCACCTCCTGCTGGGCGGCTGAGGACCCTGCCCCTCACTCTGAAAGGAAAGATGCAGCCAGCACAACAAAGTGCTCAGGATCCACCCAGAACTGGTTCAGACCGGGCTCAGGGCCCACATGCACAGAGAGAACAAAGACTTTAGGGGTATAAGTACAGGACCCCTGACAACAGAAAATTAGATCATCCTGGAATCAAGAAAGAACCTCTGCCAAGGAGAAAGCTGACTCTGAAGAAGGAAGATTGTCCTGCTGTTGCTCTGCTGGACTGACCTGCTGTTGCTTTGCTGCCAAGGAGAGGGAAAGGACTTTGCTGTGAGCTGTGTCCCCTGTCTTGAAGGAATCTCCAAGGGCCTGAGAAGAGCTGGCTCCCTGTTTTTGAAGTCCCAGGAACAAAAGGACTTCACCCCCAGTTTCCCTGAACTCTACTGAGAGAGTTCTGTCCTTCCTAGAGTGCTTGATCGAGTTGTGGGGCCTCTGGAAGTTGAACCTGAGCTGGGAAGCTTGAAACTAAGCTTGAGAGACTTTTGAAGCTGAAAAGTGTCGCATCACTCGCTTGCGGAGCGCATCCCCGACAGTGCAAGAAGTTTCCCGCAGCTACGTAGGTCGAGATCGGCGCAGCGCCCGACGCCGCTGCCGGAGCCGTCGCATCCTTCGCTTGCGGGACGCACCAGACCGGTGCGGGAGAATCGAATATCGCTGCGAGTGTCGTCGCAGAGCCTGTCGTCGCTGGGTGAGATCGTCGCACCGCTTGCGGACCGCATGACGTCGCTGCAAACATCGTCGCAGAACCATCGCATCGAGGAGCTGCGAAAGAGAGGATCACCGCTGGACCGCGCATCGTCGCCCCGGAGATCGTCGCAGCCCCTACGAGATCATCGCATCGTGCCTTTGCGAGAACAGACTTCCTACGGAACCTACGCACCGGAATCCACGCAAGTGGCCTTCCTCCCCATACAGACCGGATTCGTCGCAACACGCCCGCTGCTGCAGCGGGGCTGTCGCATCGCCTCCCCAGGGTCTCAGGAGTAACGCATCGCTTGTTTTCCACCGCACCAGCTTCCTGCTTGTGGAACTTTGTTGCATCTAAAAGGTACTGTGAGTAAACGTGACGCAACTGTGAACTTTTCACACATCTGTGGATTATTTTAACGCAACTTAAAGAACTTTGATTACAACCTGAAGAACTCTTTTGAAACCATATTCTTGAACTGTGTATGTTGGATTTTTGCCATTTTGGTCTTGTGTAGTTTAGAATAAATATCTTTATTTTCCTAAACTGTTGTGGAATCAGTTTGTGGTGTTTTCACTGTGTTGCTGTGAGTGTTGGTACAAATACTTTACGCATTGCCTCTGGTTAGCCTAGACTGCTCAGGCCAAGCTACCTAGAGGGCGAGCAGGGGTTATCTAAGAGGGTTATCTCCTTGCCCTGACTAGAAGCAAGGGTCCCTATTTGGACAGTGGTACCTACCTCTGCCAACTAGAGACCCCCAGTTCTAACATTGGTGGTCAGGCGGTGGGATTTGAACTTGTATTTGTACTTGACCCACAGTAATTGGTGTACATCACTAGTGAGTGCAGACCACTACGCCACCGCATACTACATTTTTTATTTTTGGCTCTATTTTTGATCGTTACCCTGAAAGAATCCAAGCATCATGTCTCAGAAGGGTAAACCAGCAAGTGATGTTGCAGAACTGGAGTTTGATATTGAAATGTTAAGTGATTACAAAGTAGGTCAACTCAGGCAGTTCTGCAGGAACTTTGGATGCCCCATGAAGCGCCGCTCCAAGAAGGAGGAGCTACAGGATGCCTTAAGGGCCTGGTGGGAGACCAAAAAGGCTGGGGAGACAGATGATGCAGAAGTGGATGCGGATGCACAAAGGGATGGTTTCAGGCCACAGGATCTGCCTGTGTTCAGAACAGCCTCAAGGGCTGGCAGCAACCATTCAGCTGAAAGTTTTCCCCCAGAGGAGTTGGAGGAAAACCAAAGGGCTAGAGATCATAAATTAGAAATGTTGAGGCTTAAAATGAAGATGAAGCAAATGGAAAAGGAAAGGGCGGCGGAGGAGAGCAAACATGCCCGTGCCCTGGAGGAATTGAAATTGTCCTTGGCCCATGAATTACGAATGAGGAAGCTTGAGATGGAGCTCAAGAGGCGTGAGGCCATGAGGGTCTCAGCTGAAGAAAAAACATGGGTAGCTCAAGAGAGGAGCTTTGCTGAGTTGGAGGTGGAGTCCAGCTCAGATGGTGGCAGCATGGTTATGATATCTAGTGCTGAGAGAAAGGTACAAACACCCAGAGATGCCTGACTTGAGGGAGGGGGTCAACATACACCAGGGGGTTCAGGTTTATGATGTAGTTCCAGTGGAGTGCAGTGTCCCTGAAGTAGATTGGGGGACTGGCACAGGGGACCATATTCCTAGTGGCGGGAGGGACACTCTACTGACTCTAGATGAGAGGTACAGGGAGAGGGATTCCCCCGTGGTAGAAACCTTGGTGTGCGTGTGTGAAGACCAGCCGGAAGAGTGTGGGTTGTGTGACAGAGACAGTCAGATACTGTCTTGCCAGTCTCAGGAGAGTGGTGTGGGGTACTTGTGTGAGGCACTGGAGGGTGAGGCAAAGGGTAGCGTGGTTACCAACTGTGGGGGGATGTGTGATTCATTTGATGGAGAGCATATTTTAAGTCCCTGTTTTCCAGAGCTATGCCAACACCCGGTGGAGTGTGAGTTCTCTGACCCCCAGAGAGCTTGCATTGGAGGCAGACCTGTTGGTGAATTCCAGAGAGTCTGAGGAGGCATTGGGGAGTGATCCCAAAAGGAGTGGCTTAGATATCTTCCAGACCTGTGAGGTGGAAGAGGTTCAGTGTAGCCCGGTTAGGTCCCAGTGTAGTGGGAGGGGTGTAGGGGCTCATGTCCGGTCTCAGTGGAGAAGGAATGAGTGTGGGACGGTGTGTCTCACGGTGCCCGAAACCCAGTCTCAGGGCCTGGAGGGTTCCTTAAGGGAACACCAGGTTGGGGACCTAGACTGTACTTGTAGGCCATTTGAGGAGGATCTCCCAGTGTCTGTTGAACGGGGAGTGCCTGTAACCAGGCCTCCATCAGTTCTGGTGTTTGGCAGTGCCGCTCCATTTGGGAGGGTACAGAAGTCCAGACTGAGGAGGGGGAAGGAGTGGGAGAACCAGTGGGTCAGGGACCAGTCAGAAGGGCTGAGTCTCCCAGGAGTGACCATGGTGACACCACTTCTGTCCTGGGGGATCTTCCCGCACTGTCAGGTGGACAGGGGTCGGGAGATCTGCGCCAGGCAGACTGTCACAGGACACATGAGTTGTGTGTCACCCTCAAGGGGGTACTATGTGAGTCCCCAGAAGTCCTGGCGTGCCAGGCGAATGCACAACCGCAGGTTTTGGTCCCTGGGTTGGGAGATCAGGTTCAGGATCTGCCTGACCTGGAAGGGAGGACATCTGTAACCAGTGTCCTGACCGATATGGTTCCCAGGGGTACCCCTCCAGTAGGAAGGGTGCAGCGCTCTGGAAGGGGGTGCAGAGGGAGGGAGCACTCGCCTCTGACCCCGGTGCAACCTGAGGGGTTAAACCCTAGGTTGGGAGACCAGTTGCTGGAGGGAGGTCCTGAACTGGTAGGACAGTTGTGTTCTTGGTTGTCTTGGTGGACGGATACAGGTCCGGGACTGGTGGGTCAGTGCCAGAGTGTCAGACCTGAACTGACAAGAGAGAGAGTGGACAAAGGGTGCCAAGCACCTGGGGCTACTGCCCCCCCACCCTCTGATGCCACAGGGGTTTGAGAGCCATGAGAGGCATGAGGCCTGGGTCTCATCCCTGATCACTGTTGGTGGTCACTGTGGCTTGCTGTTGGTCTGTTGGGACACACCTGTGAGGAAATTAAGGTTAGGTGCTGCACAGGTGGTGTCCACAGGTGAGGTGAAGGGTTCATTATGGATTGGCATGGTGGACCCTGAGAGTATGGATAGAGTGATACAACTAGGTTCAGGAAAGCGTAGAACAGGAATAGTGCCCTGCCGTTTGGGCCAGGTTCCGTGTTCTATCGCCTTAAGCAGGGAATCCCATCGAGGTATCGTTTGGTCTACCCTGGCTTTAGGCTGGAAGGGGGGTGTGTTGGAACTGGCCCTTCTTGCAGGGTCATCCCCAAACTTTTTGCTTCTTCCTCCCTTATTTTTCCTGACCCGTGGCTGTTGGCAATAGGACTCTGCGCACTTTACCACGGCTGATCAGTGCTAAAGTGCATATGCTCTCTATGTAAATTGTTATTCTGATTGGATATACATGTTTGGCATATTTGTATCACCATGAAGTCCCTAGTAAAGTGCACTGGGTGTGCCAGGGCTGGTGATGGCAAATGCTACTAGTAGGCCTGCAGCACTGATTGTGCCACCCACAGGAGTAGCTCTAAAATGGTGTCTCAGGCCTGCCACTGCAGTGCCTACGGGCAGTTTAGAACTGCCATGTCCTCCTGGTCAGTGTCCCCACTGGCCAGGCCTAACCCTTCACTTTTCGTGCACATCAATCACCCCTATGGAAGGCCCAAGGTACCCCCCCTGGGCAGGGTGCAGTGTATGTGAAAGTTAGAGCATGTACTAGTGCAGGTGACATGCTCTGGTAGTGAATTACAGCCATTTTCGTTTTTCACTATTGTAAGGCTATCTTGCTCCATAGGTTAACATGGGGGATGCTGGCTACAGTGGTTAACAGCATTTCTTCCCATAGGAACAAGATAGGACATAAGTATCTAGTATCCCTGAACTCAGAATTTAATAACACATCTTTTAGGAAAGGTGGTTTTTAAATCCTGTGTTTGAGAACAGCACTTTTAGAAAGTTGCTGTTCTCTTGTCTGACCCTTCTGTGTGCCTGGGCCTGTTTGTGTATTGACTGTCTGGTTTGTGAGTGACAGGGGCTGGGGAATTCCCCCAGAGGCTGGATGAGTCAGCACTAGGCTGAATGAATGCAATTGCAACCTGAGTGGTGGGAGGAGTTAGCACCTGGGCTGAATAGGGCTGTGCCTGCCTGCCACAATGCTGGCTCCACCTCCTGCTGGGCGGCTGAGGACCCTGCCCCTCACTCTGAAAGGAAAGATGCAGCCAGTACAACAAAGTGCTCAGGATCCACCCAGAACTGGTTCAGACCGGGCTCAGGGCCCACATGCACAGAGAGAACAAAGACTTTAGGGGTATAAGTACAGGACCCCTGACAACAGAAAATTAGATCATCCTGGAATCAAGAAAGAACCTCTGCCAAGGAGAAAGCGGACTCTGAAGAAGGAAGACTGTCCTGCTGTTGCTCTGCTGGACTGACCTGCTGTTGCTTTGCTGCCAAGGAGAGGAGAAGGACTTTGCTGTGAGCTGTGTCCCCTGTCTTGAAGGAATCTCCAAGGGCCTGAGAAGAGCTGGCTCCCTGTTTTTGAAGTCCCAGGAACAAAAGGACTTCACCCCCAGTTTCCCTGAACTCTGCTGAGAGAGTTCTGTCCTTCCTAGAGTGCTTGATCCAGTTGTGGGGCCTCTGGAAGTTGAACCTGAGCTGGGAAGCTTGAAACTAAGCTTGGGAGACTTTTGAAGCTGAAAAGTGTTGCACCGCTTGCTTGCGGACCGCATCACGTCGCTGCAAACATCGTCGCAGAACCATCGCATCGAGGAGCTGCGAGAGAGAGGATCACCGCTGGACCGCGCATCGTCGCCCCGGAGATCGTAGCAGCCCCTACGAGATCATCGCATCGTGCCTTTGCGAGAACAGACTTCCTACGGAACCTACGCACCGGAATCCACGCAAGTGGCCTTCCTCCTCATACAGACCGGATTCGTCGCAACACGCTCGCTGCTGCAGCGGGGCTGTCGCATCGCCTCCCCAGGGTCTCAGGAGTAACGCATCGCTTGTTTTCCACCGCACCAGCTTCCTGCTTGTGGAACTTTGTTGCATCTAAAAGGTACTGGGAGTAAACGTCACGCAACTGTGAACTTTTCACGCATCTGTGGATTATTTTAACGCAACTTAAAGAACTTTGATTACAACCTGAAGAACTCTTTTGAAACCATATTCTTGAACTTAGTATGTTGGATTTTTGCCGTTTTGGTCTTGTGTAGTTTAGAATAATTATCTTTATTTTCCTAAACTGTTGTGGAATCAGTTTGTGGTGTTTTTACTGTGTTGCTGTGAGTGTTGGTACAAATACTTTACGCATTGCCTCTGGTTAGCCTAGACTGCTCAGGCCAAGCTACCTAGAGGGCGAGCAGGGGTTATCTAAGAGGGTTATCTCCTTGCCCTGACTAGAAGCAAGGGTCCCAATTTGGACAGTGGTACCTACCTCTGCCAATTAGAGACCCCCAGTTCTAACAATGACCATGTAGCATTGTTTTTTGGTTCAGTGAGTGCTATGCAGTGGGGTTTGGAGTAAAGGCTTGCGTCAATGAGGAGATCACTCTTTATGTTGTCAATTTTTTGGATAAAGAAAGCCGCAAAGTCTTCACAGGAGGGTGCTTCGCGCACAGTGCTGAGTGGTTGGGGTTGTTCCTTAGATTGTGTTCTGATTAGCTCAAACAGTTTTCTCGGACGGTTTCTTGCTTGGTCGAGCTGGAGGCTGAAGAAGGCTGATTTTGAGCGCTTTATTTTCCTGAAGTAGGCGTTTCTCTTTTCCTTCAGGGTTTTTAGGTGCAGTGCAGAGGGAGCTGATCTCCAGGTGCGCTCTGCCATTCGCATGGCTCGTCTATCCTCATTGAGACTCCCGTCGTACCATGGATTGGAGATTTTAGCGGAGACTCTTTTTAACTGCATGGGTGCAGCCTCATTAATTATTGAGGTCATGGCGTTGAAATAGTGGTCAGTCAAGGACTGGACGTCCGTAGCGCTGGTAGGAGGTCGCAGCTGTTCGGGGGTAAGGAGTTTGGGTTGAGTTTTTTCAGGTCTCTTTTCCAAACTTTAGGCTTGGAGGGTTGAACCGTGTTGAATTTGACTTTTTCATTGATGAAGAATGTGACAATATGATATCTGACCAGTCACAGGGTTGAATAGACTCAAGTTGGATAGCGTCCTCTTTGGAGATAAGGTTGAGGATAGAGCCTTTCTCGTGGGTCGGGCTGTTGCATAATTGTGTGAGGTCAAGGGCGTTGAGGAAATTTTAAAGACTATTTACCACCGCATCATTATGATCGTTCCAGTGGAGGTTGAAGTCATCAAGGTATATTTGGGTGAGCTGTCTTCCGGAATTGGTCGAGATCATATCCATGATTTGTTGGGCGAAGGTGAGGTTGTCCCTGGGTGGGTGGTATATGCCGTGAAGAGAGCATATCGGTTTGCCCTCACTGATGATATCGAGGCAGATGTATTCACAGGAAGTTGGGGGAAGGTAGGGAAGGTGCGGTGACTTTCAGAACAGAAAGGTTATTCCTGTATATGCATGCGATTCCACCACCTATCTTGCCAGACCTGTCAAGTCTAATGATGTGGTAGTTGGGGGAACCAGAATGTCCATTATAGGTGTAGAAGATTCGGTTAGCCAGGTTTCAGTCATGATGAATAGGTCAAGGTCCAATGTTAAGATGAGATCAGCGATGGCGGAGGAGTGTCTAGAGGCCGATCTGCAGTTGAGGAGCGTGCATTTGAGACGGGGAGTGTCAGGGGAGGTAGAGGGTTCTAGAGTGAGGGGACTTTTCTAAGGTTATTAGGGATGGAGATTCTGTTGTTTAGTGTGGGGGGTCTACGGGGATTTGAGTGTATCGTGGGAATGGATAGGTGAGTGGCGGTTGTGTGGTTTAGGGGAGCTGGGTCGTATGAGCGGAGGAGGGTGAGTGTGTCGAGGTCCGAAAGAGGGTTGCATGGGCGACGGGGGCGGTTGTTGCGATTGTGGACAGGGATCGCGGTCCAGTGAGGGGGTTGTAGAGTGGGAGAGTCATCCGGAAGGGTGGGGGGCAAGTTGGGAGGGGGGGTAGTGGTGAGTGAGGGGTGTCTGGGGTGTGTGAGGAGTAGTTCTATGATGGTGTGAATGTCTTCTTTAAGCTGGAGGGGGTGAACATAATCTTGTCCAGCGTGGGATAAGTGTTGGTGTTGGGGATGGAAATCATGGGTGAGTGACCGACCTGAGAATTAGCGTGCGGGTGAGGGGGTGGGTTGGTGTTCGTGCAGGGCTCCGTGGCGTCCGTGTACGGGTTGGTGTTAGAGAGGAGAGGGGGGTTGGGAGGGATGGGTGTGGATGAGGTAGGGAGGAGGTTGGTGGTGTAGATGAGAGCATTGGTGGTAGGCGGAGGGAGCCGGGTGGAGGTTGAGTGTATGTTAGTGGTGATGGGGGAGCAGTTAGGGTAGTGGGGGCTGAGCGTGGGGGGGAAATGGGATTGGGGGTGGTCCTGTTGTGGGGAGGGGGGAGTTAAATTAATGGATGTGGTGTGCTCTTCGTAGTTAGTTAGCGGGTGGTAGTGGGGACTGAGAATGGGGGGGGGGGATTTGTCGTTATGCGTGTCGTTCTGGTGCTGAACTAGGTTAGAGGGGTTGTGGGTGGGAGCTGTGATGTCAGGGGAGAGGAATGGGAGAGGTATGAGTGGGGGTCCAAGGGTTGGTGGTAGGGGGGCGGCTGATGTATGAAGGGGAGAGATTTGTGTCTGTGATTGAGGAGTGTGGGGTGGTTACGGCAGGTGGGTGATTGACTAGGGTGCTAGGGGTAGAGGTGAGGTGCTTGTCGTTCTGGTGCTGAGCTGGGTTAGAAGGGTTGTGGGTGGGGGCTGTGAAGTCAGGGGTGATAGTACTGGAGGAGATATGAGTGGAGGTCCGAGGATTGGAGAGGTGCTCTTTGAAAGTAGGGAACAGGTTGTCTAGTAGTTCCAGGTTCCTGTCTGTGGATTGAATTAGGACAATCCCGTTATTGTAGATAGTAATGGTGGTTCTGCCTGGGAAGAGTTGGGATGGTGTGATGGAGAGAGTAAGGCCATGAGCGGATTTCCTGGTGGTAGAGACAGTGAGTAAGGTGAGGAACGCTTTTCTCCATTGAGCTCTGCGTGTGGTGTGGAAGATGAAATCGATGTTCAGGGATCCATTGACCGGTGAGAAGAAATGCGTTACTTACCTGTAACAGCAGTTATCCAGTATTTGGGTGTCTTTCATAGATTCACATGCCTGAATCATTCCCCGTCGCTGAGACGGGAGCCTCCGGTACATAAAAAAGTAATGTCCTAAGGACATACATAGAGAATATAGGCCTAAGGGCCTCCCCTTTTGGGCCTTTCCACGTCCTTATGTAAAAGGACCGAACTCTCATCGTTAGCTAGGTGTCGGCAAAAGGGGTTTCAGGGTGGGACCTCAGGAAGTTGTGTTTAAAGCGTTTAGCGGCTTTTTTGGCGAGTGTGGAAAAGTAGTTGATTTTATATGTGTGCTTGCCGATGGGATCCATGTTGGGATGGCGGTATAGGTAGGTATGTGAGGGTGAACGATCGTGATACACATGTGCAAAAACAAATGCAAACAGTAAGTTACATGGAACAAAAGTGACACTAGTGAGAAGCCAAAATAACCAAAATATAAGAGGTTGCAATCGGTGCAGTCCAGGAATAGAAAGTGAAATGGGTGCAGCTTACAAAAATGTACAAAATATATGAGGTAGCAATCAGTGCATTACAGGCATAAAAGTAAAATGGGTGCAGTTTACAGAAATGTACAATATACAAATAGAAGTAAAATACTGATGATATACTGGAACAAAATACAGGTGCAAACAAAAAGCTACATGGGTCAAAAATGACACTAGTGAGCAGCCAGAAATATATGAGGTAGCGATCGGTGCATTACAGGTGAAGAAAAAGTGAGATGGGTGCAGGTTACAAAAAAAATGTACAAAATACAAATAGAAGCATAATACTGCAGTAAAAGGCAGACGCTTAATCACTCGAGTGTTTAGATACAGAGCTATGTAAAGTGTGAGGTAGTTGAGATTAGTCTAAAATGGCCAGTTCTTAGGGTCTGGTTAGATAGTGAGAATGACTAGTCCATGATGGCCGCCAAAGAGAGAGAGACCAGCCTAAAATGGCCGCCAAAATAGGGGAGATAGATACGATAGTCCTCTGTTAGTTGTTGTTGCTTTAAGAACAGGGAAGGGCAGTTTCCGTTTCGATTTGAGCAAGCCCAGTTCCTAGCTTGCTGGGAGGGAGTCTTATCTCTATTTTGGTGGTCTTGTGTGGAGGAGTCAAGCCGAGGAGCTTCAGACAAGACAGTGTCTGGGTGGCGCCATTTTATAATAACGCAATTAAGGGGTGTCACAACTTATTCACACAATACCAATACCAAATGACAAACCAGGGCCACCAACTGCATGTCCCGCTATACACAACCTCTACTTTCAAGGCCGTCCCATGGACCAGAATAGCAAAGTACGGGCTGTTTGTACCCCCTGTGTCCAGATAAAAGCTCCTCCATGCTACCAACATCATCCGCTGGATTGGCAGGGCATACACCTGAGCCTCCAGTTGAGGACAAGGGGCTTGGAGCATGGAGGAAGGACTTGGCGTTTCCTCTGTGGTAGGCTCTCCTCCTTGTTTATTGCCACTTTTAATGTGAGCCTGCAAATGTTCAAAGAGTTTGTTCCATCTGCTAAGTATATAAACTTAACTCTACACAACGCGCTCTCTTAAATAATAGTCTGCAAGTATTAAACACTTCGAACCAAAAAGTGTAGACATTGGATTAGTCTTAGAACCAACACTCTATAAATGTAACACTATCTTCAGCAATGAAATGCTGTAAAATATGTATTTATTTTCATCTTCTAACCTGTATGGACAGGTGACATATTGTTTTCTTGCCCATGGCAAAGGGACACAGATTAGGAGTCATGAGTAAATTAGTGAGGCTATACCAAGAGTGAAGTTTACTGCTCAACACCATTTTCACCAACTGGTTATTGACAATTGATATTCCAGAACATTCCAGATATACTTTACTAAAAATCACAAAAAACGGTTTAATAAGGGATCCATATTGCCCTAAAAGAAAAAAACGAACTGAAATGTGCAAGTTTTGTTAAGCTATTCTCCGGACCTCGCATGTGAGACATAACACAAATGGCATCAATATCTCTGAAATTGGTAACTAAACATATCTATTGATGGTCAGTGTAAGCAAACCTTTTTTAGGACGAGCCTGGGCAGCGCATGGGCTGCTCTACGAGCCATGCTGTACTGATTATGTACTAGAAGCCCCGCCCACATTTGTTATTGTCGTGCGTCATTGTCCTTTTAAATGCTGGCTTCCGATTCGTTATTAGGCCTGCTAGGCCCTCCTTAGTACAGACTTGTCTTCATTTGTAACCTCCCATGAGGACTCTCCCTTTTACTTCAGTTGTTACAACGGTACATCTTCTTTAATCCGTATGCACTATTTTCTTTCATGCGTTTCTCTTACTGGAGGATGGCCTCTCGTGCCCAGTTGTGACCACCGGCTTGTTTATTTACCTTGTAGCAAACTTGGAGTTAACAACGTAGCCATGCCTTCTCGCATTTGGAATTCAATAGGTCTCGCATTTGCGAGAGTTTAAGTTATTGGCATTGTAAATGACAATGCCTTTTATTTAGGTTTTTTAATGATTTATGTTTTAAAAGCCAAAACAAATAAAAGGCATTGTCATTTACAGTGCCAGTAGCTCAAACTTGCGTAAATGCGGATTCTAAAACCTTGAACTTGGATAAAGAGTTTCTTGGATTTTTGGACAATATAAAAGACTATATAGAATTACGAAGTGTCCTCAAGGTGACTTCTATGCATTTACGTATCCCTTTGAAAGAGGGGAATAATAAAGTTGAATTGGGAATAATAAGATTGAATTGGTAACCAATCTTTTCTCCCTTTGAAGCACTAAAAAATTGGATAATTGTGTGTTTACTTAGCCCGTGATTAGAGTTGAGCGCCCAAGGAGTTAAGTTTCCTGGTTACCAAAGATAAGTGTTGTCTTTTCATATTGGTTTGTTCTTTTGAATCCTTCCTCAGACCTTAATGTCATATTTATGTGGGGAGAGTAAAACTGAAGGTATAGGCTGGGTCAACAACAAAAGGTCAGCTGTGTCCTGCAGGCAGTAGGGGCAAGTAGCCATTAGTTGCAGTGGTGAGGAATGGGTGTTTGGGGTGCCAAGCACTGGGCTTAGTCGCTGGTAATAATCAAAGGAATAGATGGTGTTAAATATTCCATGGACTCTACTAGAGTCAGACACATTTTCACAGCTAACCAACTGAACTGAAGGAAGAACTTCTTGATAAGGGAAGAAGGGAGACAACTGCAAAACCATGAACAATACCAATAGCGGACAACTGTAGTTGCAAGTAACTAACATTTTATTCTCCAGTATTGGATCCTTCATTGATTCACATGCTTAAATTAAGACTCGCCAAGTAGTACTGCCAAAGCACAAATGGGAAATGAATGAGGGTCACCATATTCTGGGAGGTTATCTGGCAAGTCCTGTCCAATGGCTGTCTCTTAACTCGACTGGGCAGGCAAACATCAGAGGCTCATGAAGGATTGTGTTGTTCTGCACATTGCTGCTTTAGATATATTCATGAATGGGATACAGTGAATAGTGAATGACATGCCTCAGTTGTATACGGCTCTTACTTGCCCTGCAATGGCCTGTCAGACTTGTGTGACTTAGCGCAGGGCATGCCACTATCCATCTTGCACAGACCTTTGTTGCTTCTACTAAATGAACCAGGGTTAATCCAAATGCTTTACATTTCTGGTTCTGTGTACGTGGAATTCCATGAATATTTTGGCAACCAGAGTGTATAAAACGTTCTCCAATTCCCAGAAGGCCTGAGTAAATAATTTGGGAAGAATAGTTTCAATGCACAGAAGGTGCACTTTTGGTATGAAAACAAAGATTAGACTTGATAGAAATTTGAGTCAGTAGCTCACCCACACGCCTTGTAGAGATGATTTCGACCTGTCCTCCTAGTTGCTGCTTTGTGAATAAGTTCTAACAGTACTCAGGAAGGCTGTTGGAACAAAAAGCAGAGACCAGCTACTGATGGTTTGTGTGGTTGTTTTGAATTCCCGAACTAGACGATCTGCTCCTTACCACATTGTTGAGTGGAAAACATGCCTGCACGTAGCAAACATGCTGTACACTTCACCGGTACAATGATAGTACTCTGATTTTGCCTTCACGGAGACCAAGGATGGAAAAGATATGCCCCTTGTAAGACAGCCATTATGCGCAGAACCACTTCGAAAGTTATGTGAGCTCCACACTCCTCCACACAAGGTTTGAGTGTGGGGTGACATTGGTAGCAGCAGTAACTACAATGTCAAACATGCCGGATGGACAGAAAGAAGCTACTCCATTACACCAGTTAAAAACAAAAGAACTACCCTACCACCACCCCATTTCAAACATGCAGACAACCGAGCGTGGAACTCACAGAAACAACCTAAATGAGCCAATCCTTGTTGAGCCGTGGCTTTGGAACCCAACATAAACATGGCTCACTCCCTGGAGTGAAAGAGCAGCACCCTCCTGATGCAATGCCGATTTTCTTCAGTCAGCCCAAATCGTTTGACGTAGTGGTAGTTTTTTAACCGTGCAATAATCGCGATGTCCATGTGCCACCTGGTATGATATGGTAAAATGCTTCGCCAACAGTACATGGGAAGCACATTACCCTTGATGTGAAACAGTCACCCGCTTTCAATAGGACATTGTCGTAACGTATCCCATAAATTGCAGCACCATTGTAACAGGCCACACAAGTCCACTCAGGTGAGCCTGACAGACGGGTCATTGCAGTTCTGAGTTGTTGCCGATCTGTCCTTGCTGCAGAGCCAACTTTAGCTAAGCTTGCATTTGCCTCCCTATACTTGCCCCAGTAATAAGACTGCTAAATAATACTAAACAGCAACTTCACTGTCTACAATCTTGGGTTGGACTGTTCCAACCAAACAGAGAGCAGACCATTACAAGAATTCTGTGGTCATGCTTTGCTATTGACCACTTACCTCCTCGGTCCCTCAGGACCACAATAGAAAAAGCTGCATGGCACCTTGGTGGAGATATTGTCCACAACACGGAGTGGCCATGAAGAGACCATATAATTTAAGCTGGACTGGACTGGGGTGTATAAGCAACTAGTGAACCCTCAAACAATGGTAGCCATTTGAACATGGCCTAACATTACATAATTTACATTTAAAATCTGCCCCAGTGTTTTTCAGAGACAGCATACTATACAGACCAACTGGTGTTTTACAATCCACTGCATGCGTGTTCAATGGTCCTTAACAACGATCTGGCTGGGGCGCACAAGTTTGAACAAGCAGTTGACTTGAACAATAATCTACAAATTACCCACAAGAACGCTCAAGAACAGGATTCTTACTAGTAACAGAGACAAGTCATGATGCCCCTGGACTTTTAGTGGCGCGATACCCTGCATAAATCTCCTCCATAGTCTTTACTTTTTCTGTGTGCTGTGAATTCTCAGATGCAAATACCACGTATCAAAACCATCTTTCTGTATAGGTGCTAGCATGGAGGGGATCTAACACAACTCTCAAAGTTGACCATAAATTCATTTCATTCACACCATCTTGACCCGCACTGCCAATCCAAGCCCTGTATTTCCAATACCGGTCTTTCTTTACTATTGAATCGATTGGATCCTAGGGGCTATACATTATAAAAACATCTACAAACATTTTTTTTTTTTTTTAGATCAGCACCGCTTCAATCATGCTTGAACATCAAAAAAGATGCTCCCTAAATAACATCTTGAGAATCTTGAGCGAGGGAGCTGATCTCAAATAAGAAAGCAAGCTTATAACAATTCTTTGGCAAGCAAAACAAAGGAACAAAATAGAGAAGATGCACAGAGAGGACATGGCACCAAAAGGAGAGACAGAAAAGCAGAACAGAAAGGCTTTGAGGAAATGCAGGGAGATTTTAGATAACATAGAAAAAGGGAGACAGTCATCAAATAACACCTAGATGCTACACAAAACAAAATGTGATTCACAGTAGAAGAGCAATATTATAATAATACTTAACATGATAACGATGAGGAGAAATCCAGGAATGAGGAGGCAAAGAATTCAGTAAGAGGAATATAAGCTTTTTGGATAGACTAAAAAACCTCAGATATGTATTTAGAGTGATGAAGAGTAGCTGAAATAGGAACAAACTCATGTTTGGAGAATATGTCAATAGAAAAGGAGGATGCTTGCCACAGAGGGAAATTGTAATCAAAATCAAGTGCCTGCTCAAACAAAAAGCCACAATTCCAGTTAAAAGAAGAAACTGGAATTAACACCGAAAGAAAAAACCTCGGTGGG
Organism: Lissotriton vulgaris; assembly: GCF_964263255.1. Lineage (NCBI taxonomy): Eukaryota > Metazoa > Chordata > Amphibia > Caudata > Salamandridae > Lissotriton > Lissotriton vulgaris. The sequence goes on along the minus strand of NC_141689.1, from coordinate 1,883,156,773 downwards.
TGTGGAAGGGTGAGGGGCAGAAGCAACAGAGTTGGACCCTCATTCTTTAGGATTAATGTGTGTAAATAAGATTTTACAACCAAAAAAATAAGTTGAGACATGTTAATGTAAAGGAGGAAAACAAGAAAAAAAAAGGAGAAAAGAAAAATCAGTCTTTTAAACATGAAACAGCGAGTGGAGACGAAATGTAGAAATAATAGTGAAAGGTGAAATACTACATAAGGAATATGAGTAAAGGACCCAAAACTGAACCCTAAGGAACTACAAACTTAACCAGATGGAAAAACAGAAAAGGTGTCCTACTCGGAAACTGTTTGAAAGTGACTCTGTACTTATCTTATTGAACTCTCGTAGAGTGTGACATGCTCAAAGAAGAAAGAACGTAATGTAAAACAGAATAATTCACCATATTAAAAGCTACAAGAGAAACAGTTAAGTGCTTGTGACAGAGTGAAGAAGAGAATTAGATCGAGTAATGCAGATTAAGTAAAGTAACCACTACATAAATCGGAAAATGATTATGTTACTTACCCAGTAAGCATCTGTTCTTGGCATCTAGAGCTGTAGATTCACATGCTTTGCCTACTCCTGTCATCTAGTGTTGGGTCCGGATGTTTGCAAGTTGTTTTTCTTCTATGAAGTCTTTTCCCAGTCACAAGGTAAGGTGACTCCTCCTTTCGGTAATAGTGCACATGGGCAGAGACTCCATGGTTAAATTGTTTTCCCGCAAGAGGTCGAGAATGGAGTAAGTAAGTGTAGTATACAGACTTAAATGTGTATGAATAAATAATGAAGAACTGCAACAATTATAGGTGCCCAGGGTCGCGGGTGGGCGCATGTGAATCTACAGCTCTACATGCCAAGAACAGATGCTTACTGGGTAAGAAACATAATCCGTTCAAGGCTTGTGTGCTGTAGATACACATGTTTTGCATAGACTACAAAGCAGTATACTCCTAAATTGGTGAGTATATTGTAAATGTTGCAGTTGTTTGAAACAGTGTTTTAAGTATTGCTTGGCCTACATTAGTTTGTTGGCGTGCTAACACATCTACATAATAGGGTACGGTAAATTTGTTTGGTGTAGACCATGTAGCTACCTTACATAAGTCGGCAAGAGGAATGTTACATAAAAAGGCCACAGTGGTCCCTATTTTGCAAGTGGAATGCGCTCTAAGGGGTATGGATAACATTCTTTTAGCTTTTGCATAGCATGTTTGAAAGCATTTAACAATCCATCTTGAAATGCCGGATTTAGAGGTGGGATTGACTTAGCGACGTGGAGCAAAAGCAACAAACCGTTGTTTCGTGAAAATCTTTGGTTCCATCTATGTAGTACAATAAAGCTCTTTTGACATCAAGAGTGTGCCAACATTGCGCATTCTTGGCAGTGGGGAGCAGATTGAGGCAAAGTTCTCCACATTCGTGGAAGAGACCTTGCGCCACCTTCAGCTGTAGAAGTCATTAGTGATCCGGTAGGTGCTGACGGCTGAGCTCATCCATTCTGGCATTCAATAATCTTGTCAGGTGGTTCGCCACCAGGAAACTTCCTTGATGGTCCAGCTATTTCCAGAGGCGCAAGGCCTCCTAGCAAAGGGCCTGAGTCCCCATGCCTCCCTGTTTTTTGCAGTGCCACATAGCAATCTGCCTCAGCTCCCGTACGTTAACATGGAGCCAGGACTCGACGGTAGACCACAGGCCTCTGATTTCCTCCTCTTCCAGATGGCCAACCCAATCCAGAAGCGATGCATCAGTCACAACTGTCTGATCTGGGTGGGAGAAGTGGGAGGGGTCGGCCACCAACCCGATTTCGGTACAGCAGCCACCACTGCAGATCATTCGCAGTCCACTACGAACTCTGGAACTGGACGGAGAAGTCCCCTTCATGTTGGGCCCTCTGGACTTCGGATCCCACTGTGGAGCGCACAAATGCCACCTAGCATGCTGAATAGCAGAATGCAGGAGGCCATTAGTCCCAACAGCTTCAGAGTCAATCTCACTAAGATCCAGGACTGCGGGTGAAAGATCAGGATCATAGAATAATCATCCTGAACTCTTTTTCTTGGGGAAAAGGCACAAAACCGAACCATTTCCAGATGAAGGGAGGCGTCTGGGAAGGAGTCCGGTGTGACTTTGTGTGCGTTTATAGTGAACCCCCAAGATAAAAGGTTCACCCTAGTCTGGAGGTGGATGACGACTGTCTGAGGCAAGCCTGCTTTCAACAGCCAGTCATTGCATCCCACCTCCGAAGGTGTGCTAACACCATCCCTTTCGTGAATACCCGAGGTGTGCTGATGAGTCCAGAAAGGCGAACTTGAAATGCTCCTATCCCACCACGAAATGCAGGTACTGCCAATAGCCCGGCAGGATCGGAATAGGGAATAGGCCTCCTGCAGGTCCAAAACCACCATCCAGAGAAGACCAGGCCTCGATTGCAAAACTGCTGGGCTCCCCGCTAGGGTGGGATAGGTCAGGTACACCTTACCCTAAGCCATGAAAGGAAGTGGAATTGCTGCTGCTGGTGAGGCTAGGCAGAAAGGCCTAGAGAACAAGCATTAGCTCTACTCTCCCAGAAGCACTCAAAAACGGAGTCAGCCTTGTCCCCAAACAAGCGATTCCCATTGAATGGTATGAGCCTCAGTGAGGACTGCACATCGCCAGAGAACCCCAGAAGACCATAGTCACATGTGGCAAATAATGGTAACACTTGTACTTATGGCCTGCCCATACGGTACTGTTCAAGCCATAATAAAATTGACAACTTGGCCGCATCTCAACCATTCTGAATTGCCTGTAAAACGACAGGATGAACGTCGTCCGGAACACCAGGGAGCACTTCTGCCACATAGTCATAAAGGCAAAAACAACAGTTGATGGACAGAATGCAGAACAATGTCATACATTCACACCAGTACAGAGATCTGGGCTTAAATCCATTGTGTCTTTGCTCACCATGCCATTCCAGTTTGAACCCAGCCATATGCAAATCAGTCTTGATCCTGTGCCTCATGGGAACAGTCCAGCATGAACTTCCAAGCCAGGTCCTCCCTGGACTGGAAACAAGCATCCTTGGACCAGTTTCAGGGTTTCACACCTCTTGAGCCAGGATAACTTGATTCCAGTGGCATGGAGAGCACGGGACCCACGTCTGGGCATACCCATCCCACTTGGGAGTGACAAATGCAAAAACAGTTGATGGTCAGGATGCAGAACAATGTCATACATTTGCCCCAGTACAGAGATCTGGGCCTAAATCCATCGTTTTTTGCTCACCATGCCATTCCAGTTTGAACACAGTCATATGCAAATCAGTCTTGACCCTGGGCCTCATGGGAACAGTCCAACCTGAACTGCCAAGGCAAATCCTCCCTGGACTGGAAACAAGCATCCTAGGACATGTCTGAACTGAGGTGGCGGAGTGAGCTAAAGAATGATGATGGATTAAACGCAGATCAGTTGAGAGGGGGTTAGTGTTTGCAATGTTCTACACTCCGTCCATCACCCCCTTTTGTTTTACATAGTCATAAAGGGCATGGGTGTAGCAGCCAGTAAACAGGAGGCATTGACTGAATGGAAGGCCAAGCTGGCTGATGAGAATAACTTCTTTCTGAATGTCTTCTCTCTTTTGGATTCGCTTTCAGGATGAGTGGTTGGGAAATTGTTGGGGTTAGTCCGGCTAGTGGAAGCCTTCATCACAAGACTCTCTTCGGAGAGGGGTGATGTGACAAAAAGGCTGGGTCATCCAGGGTAGTATGGTGGCACCTGGCAGTCTGTTGGTTAACCAGAGGACAGGTAAAAGGCTTAGCCCAAGCCCATAGGAGGGTATCTGTCAAGGCCTTATTAAATGGGAAGAGGCTCAGAAGCAGTCTGGCCAGGCTGCAGGTCATTGGGCAGTATATTTGTGTTTGCCTTCATGGTGGGAAGGTGGTCAATAACTTCTGCCGCCCAATGCAGGACCATGGATGCATGACCAAGGCATAGGGCTAAGTGTACACATCACCCTGGTCGCCAGCATTATTAGAAATCATCCCAAAAAGGGAGTGCAGTGGATGTGGTTTGCCTTGTGTTAAAGCTAATGCCGAGACCTCGGTCAGAGTCAGTTGCAATGTCAGTCGAAGTCAGACAGGCATAGAGTTGCATTGGAAAAGATAATGGAAGTCACCTGTCCTTTCTGGTGCCGAAGTTGGCATTGGCCTTAACATATCCAGGCCTGGCATGATAGCTGGCGCTGAGGGAGGTGGCGGAACTGGAGCAAAGCACAGATGTGGCATGGAATGTCCTGCTGACGCAGAGGCCAAACCTGGCAGTAGCAATTCAGGAATAAGACCTCTCAGCTCCATGTGTGCTCGAACGTGCTCCAGAGGGAGTCGGCAGAGATCAGAAGAACCGTAGCATTGCTGTGCAGAATATACTGGAATCAGCTGCGGAATCAACTCAGAAGTCGTGCGACTTCAGGAGTGAGAATCGGATTGTTGGTATTGCCCACATGCTTAGTCAGGAAACTGGTAATGACTCTGACCTGAGGATTTGTAGTATAATAAAGACTGTCCTCTAGAGCAGCTCTGTCAGCTCTACTCGTGCACTGAGGTTATATTGAGCTGTTTTGTTTGTACAAGTCGATTTAATGCCCATTAAATTCCCCATGTTACACTAATGTTCTGATTTGTTACCTTTGCCTCAAATTTTAAAGCGCTCTGATATCCTTCGGGATCAAGTTCGCGTTATATAAAACTTTATAAATAAATAGGAACAGGAATGAGTACGAAATCAAGCCTTGGACTTGAAGTGGTCCGAATGCTACGTCTTTTTATGCTTAGTGACGTTAGTGACATCTCGTGCTCATGGATGGCCTTCAGGTTCATAGAGGCGCAGAGTCCGCAGGTCTTGGAGTCGTGGCTCGACCCCAGTCACCAAAGGCACACCTGGTGGGGGGGCCTGGGACAGGTACATGTTTATGACAGTCCTTACAGAAATTAAAACCTGTCACTTTAGAAGTTTACATCCCCTTTCACTTGAAGATGTGTCAGAAATCTCAGCAAAAAGTTCTTTGAGAGATGACAAAACTCAGGATATGCGTCTGGCGGAGTGGAAAGAAAGGAACAGACATCAGCGTGCGAGTGGCTCGCCTATATAGTCCCCACTAGTCATTTCTAGAGTGGAATGGCATGTGCGCTTAGCCGTAAGGTGCCACCTCCGGCACGCAGTGTTACGGTGCAAAACTTTCTGAAGCCAGTGTGACACCTGAGGATCATCAAAAGGTGCGTAATTTGCAGCTAGAAGTCCAAAAGAAATCAGTTAGCATTTGGACCAATGATGGAGGATAAAAATACCAGTTTTCTTAAAGTATTCCTTATGCATGTGGTGGTATAAAGGGTCTTTCTTTTCTGCACTATTCTCTTTAATAAGGCAATATAGATCGAGTTAATGCTATCCGGTCCATCCTGCGCTTTCAACATCTTTCATCTCATCCGTCTTGCAAAAGGCTGCTTATTTTACACATTTATTCTATTCTTCTTAGTGACGGTCACTCTTTTGCGATATAGGGGGGGGGGGGGTGTTCCAGTATGTGGAAACATCTGGCTTTCTTCTCCAGGATGCTGCTCTGCTTAAGTTGCACCTATTTAACGTAGCTCAAATGCATGTTGAATGCTCATTGCGCCACTGGAACCAAGCTACACCCGACTGACGAGACCCAATCAGGGTGAAACTTGTTCTCAATTGCTTGCGTTTCAGCGTTTTGGCAGTTCAGGCTGAACTTTTCTTATTGGAGTAGGGTCAAGACCAATATGTATATGGTTGGGTCCAAATGGAGATGGAACGATGTGCACAATAACGATGCAGTTATTATTAGTGACTAAGATTAATTCAACCATTCCATCCATCACTTTTTTGTATACGTCAATGCCAAGCCTTAAGTGTGATCAGTATGCAGAGTTAAATGAAATCCTTGCTAAGCCCTTGCAACCTCACCCAACATCAATATACTAATCAGGACTCAATTTAGAGGACATGTCCAGAGACGCAAATAACCCTTCTTACCAGGCTAGTCTTCTTACCAGGCTAGTGATTTGTCCCTAATCGAGAAATAAGTTTTAAAAAATATAAATCATTGAAGGTTTGCTTAGGTCAACTTGAAATAAAAAAATGAGTCTTACCATAGTGGTCTCTTGGATAGATCCAAAGCTGTTAATGAAAATGTTGACCACTACATCTACAGGAATGCCTGAGGATGGAAATAAATACATTATTAAAGAGAGTATATAAAACACAATCATGAAAATAATTGCCTAGAATATGACAAATTATGAAGCACATCAACCAGAGTCTGCCAAAATGTCACTAATTAACTGAAGGTAATGACAGCAGTTTTCAGAAATACACAACAGAAAACAGGGACAAACTCTTCATTGTTTTACATGGGACAGACTCAACCAGAATGGGTTTCAGGTAAAAAGAAATAATCTAAATTGTTTGCACAGTTGTGTGTATACTGTAGCAGCCACCGAGGTGTACACAGAAGAGAATCCTGTCCCAGTTGCTTCCCTATATTCATGTTATTAACAGGCTTTGATTTTGCATGTAGCCTATTAATTCTTTTTAACTTGGTTGGTTAAAATGATCCAACAAAGCCAACCATTTAGTTACTTGGCATTACTCTCTTAGTAGTTGCTTTGAAAGGATAGCTTTCTTTCCGAGAGAAGGAAAAATGTCTTCACCATCGTAACAAAGTTTCAATTCTATTAAGGACTCTGAGGCAAGGATTATGCCTTTTTTCTCCGCTTTATTTATACAGCAGCCACTTTAAAAACAACACAATCAAACTCTTTCCCAAGAAACCTAAGGGAAAAACAGCACATTATCCAATCAACACAAAGCAAGCCCCATACTAGTCCTTCCTTTATCTGCACACACCCTCTTTCTTCGTGCAACCAAGGTCCAGTCCTGCTCTGTAGTTAATCCTGCTTGTTCGATTCATTCCCTGAAGACAAACCAAAATATCCAGAAATATGACTCTCAGGAGGTCTTATAATTTTTAGGTACACTAATATTGACCATAACATCTCCATAAATAATATTATTCAGAATACATTATACAATCATAATTATTCACAATTGTCCAAAAAACTTTACTTACTACCATACATGGACCACGAATATTTGTTCTCCATCTGGACCTGGAGTAAATCTTGGGTGGGATAATCCTTTCATTGTAGTCCTTAATAGAATTGAAACTTTCCATTAGGAGCGCTAGGATATTTTTCATTCTAAGGAAGGACTGAAGAAGAGGATTAAGCTTGTTCAAAGCTTATTGACCACAAGGGATGTCACATCTACCACCGGTTTAAAGTAAAAACATTTGAAGGTAGAATCGGAGGACCAATCAGCAGAATTCAATGAGAAGGCTTTTGCTGCCAAGGCACCTCTAGTGGAATATGCACCGAACTTAAATACGTAATTTCCAGCTTCCTACATCAGCCATCTAATCCATCTAGCAGTGATATTCGATATGGAAACCCATAAGTCTGGAGGAACCATGCATCGGACATGAGGCCTCCCCAATTGCCTGCAAATTGAGCCACCTGTGGTGAGGTCCTCTGCAAGAGTAGAAGCATCCGAAGTTAAATTGGTCTTCCCACTGACCACATCGAGAGCCTTGACCCCTGATGGGGTGGGATGAAGTGGTACCGACGGCCGCCCTCCTCCATGACTGGCCCTTTAGAAAACCCATGGGGGGAAAATACACTTCATTGATACTTGGGCTTTTTCTCCAGTTGAGTAAAAGTTGCAACAAACCCGACCAATTCTATCACAAAGGGATCGCTTGAAAGTCTTCCATGTGCAACAGGGCCTGTTTCGGATGAAGCAAGATCAAGGAGCTTGGGATCCACATTTATCAGGAGTGGTCTCCTTTGCTCTGTGGACAGAGCACATTGAGGGTTGCCTAGGAAAATTATACTGTTTTGCTTTCTCAGCCATGTTGAGGATTTTTGTGAGGGGTCCTGTTATGCCCATCAATTTGTCTTGGTAAGACCGCCAAAAGAGGTCTATACCTTTCTAAGGCTCTCTAATATATTGCCTCAAGAAGGTTGCCATCCTAGCATCTATTTCAGTTAAGGCTATCTTGCCCTCCAGAGAAGGAAAGGGGTACTCCTGCGGTAGGCGAGGCAGAGATTCTATTACCAGCAGCTTTCTCATCTGACCCACAATGCACAATACTATTTTGGTTGATGGAGACCATTCGGAAGAGCGGAGAAGCATCATCTTGTCTGGGTCCTGCAAGTCTCAGGTGTCTGTGAGAAGGGATTTTGAGATGGTCGTATACAGGTCTGGGGACAGCCGCCATGACTGGGAAGGACCTTGGTCTCCATCTTCCCAATGAGAAACCTCTGCTTGGGATTCACCCCATTCGAGGGGAGGTTAATATCCCCCGGAAAAGCCCCAGGAAGGGTCATGGAATGGAACTCTGGAAAGTCAGAGAGTAAGGGCTAGGAGAGCAAGGCCCTGTTGAAGCAGTCAAACTTAGCCATGTCCACGCCCTAGACACGCTTCCTTTTTTCCGCTACTTATTGAGGATTTTTAACAAGTTACCACCTGCTGGCGGGGAGGGGGGGGGGGGGGGGGGTGCAGGGAGGTTCTTGTGCGAGGGATGGGTTCTCCATCAGATTAAAAGGTGCAGGCTGACGGAACGTCCTTATCAAAAGTTTGCACTCTAGCAGCACTATAGGCAACTGCCTGATGTTTGGACATGCCTACTGCATCGGAATTCATTATAGACTGGGTAATAGGGAGGATTGCCCTCTTCGTTCCCATATTCATCCCCAGATGGGTTCCTTTTTTGTGGCCAGGGGAGGCTCAGTTACAGTTATGGCTGCTGGAGGCTGTACCTGTTGTGGCGCAGCTATAGAAGCTTCAAGGCTCCAGCAACGGTTTAACCCTGGGACCAACATACCCTTGCCCTATATCCGCCAAGTGCCTGGGATGTCACTGCGGGTGTGCAAGCAGGTTCTGGATCTGAAAACTCAATACAGACCCCCTCAGAGTGTCCCAGTAATCGGCAACTGGCTGGAAATTAATACAAACCCCATTGGGGCGTCCAAACCACAAATATGCTGGAATTACCAGTGTTACAGACTCGCTGAGACGTTCTTCTCCAGGACCTGTGGATAAGTGTGGCTCAGGGGTTAGGGGCGGCAGACCCGGAAGCTGAGATCGGCCCTGGACCAGGGTTCAATTCCCCGCCTCGGCGGGTCTTGGGCTCAAAAATTCCACGGACTCGATAATTCTCGCTCCGGTGCCTTCTCAACTCACGGGTTCACACTCTGCGACTCTGGGCAATAGCTTGCTTAATCTCCACAACGGCCCCTCGCGGCGGGATGCCTGGCTTTCACCTTGTGGATACCCTGCCGGGGTTATCTCACAGGGGAATACCAGGACGGGTTCCCTAAGCAAGCGCCGGGAAACCCTTTGTGGGTAGCTGTGCGCTATATAAGCTCAAATACATTTACATTTACATTTACCTGCGGGCAAGGCTTTCGAAGCAGCAAAGACTCCAATTTGAATTACCCTGTCAGCGTGGCCTGCAAATGGGACTCTATGAACCAATGGGCAGAAAGCGGCCTCTAGATTGATGAGGTCACGCTCGCACATGAATAAACCAGCATTAAAATTACTGACCACCAAAAACTTTAAAATCAGTCACAAAATGCACAGAGTGACGACACACTTATCTCAGGGCTGATGAGCAGCCATGAAAGAGGGGGTGTGAAGTTAAAGGAGGGACTTATAAGGGGATTGACGTGTGCCTACTGGATAATGTGCTGTTGATCTCTTTCCCTAGGTTTCATGGGAAACAAAGTTTTACCATGATGTTTTAAAGTGGCTGCTGTTCAAATAAAGCAGGAAAGCACAATCCTCGCCTCAGGTCTGGACATAGAATATAGGCTGCAGTTTACTTATATTTTCCGATCACTTTTCATTTTTATTTGCTCAGGCAACACAGTTCCTGTTCTGCTGAATAGTGGAATTTTACGACCATTACAAGCGTGGCTCAATATGATTACTTGACTGAAGCGAGAGTCACTCTGCAGCGCTCTGATGCTCCTCTTGCTTGCCCAGTTTCGGTTCTTTCTGTTTGAAAAGCTCTGGCTCAGTTCTCTTTTTTTCAATGCATTTCTTTAAACTTAGCGCTAGACTCCAGTTAATTATTTTAACTTTTAATTTTACAATTTGCATGATTACATTAGTTTGTATTAATTTCACAGTACCCGCTTTGGAAAGCTAGTTTTCCTTCAACAACGGGAGGTTCTGGGTTTCAGTTTATTTTTATTACCTACCCCCCCCTTTATTTACTTCCTTTACCCATTTCCATGGTAACTCAATCAGTTCTCACCCTCTGGGTTTTGTAATATTTCCAACCTCTATGAGCACAGATGTTGCCTGACCATTTGCACTTGTCCGCCCCTGGTGCTAGAGAAACTGCAATTTTGACTTCCTACCTTCTCTACCTCCAGGCTTCACTATTAATATTAAGAAACGGATATGGTACATTTGATTAATCCTTCTACCATTTCCGTGTCTTCTGGCATTGCAACTTGTACAACTAGTACCAGTAGATTCTCCCTGGCTCCCATCCAAAAGGATATCCTCCCACCTTCGATGAATCCTACTCTATTTCCATTCAATCCGAGCACATAAGGTTAAGCTATCTCTCACAATAGCCTCTATGAAATAAGACATTTAATTCTTAAAGAAAAGTGGCGTCATAAATAATTAGCGGGGCCAGTGTCCATAAGCCAAACAATTATCCAACAAGAACACTTCCAGAAAATCGGCAGCACCGTTAACATCATTCAAAGGGACACTTTTACAGTGTCTCGCGGGTAGCTTCTAGTACCTTCCCATCAGTGGAATCGCTGGTATTTAAGTTATGTTATCTTCTAATGCGATTAGCGCCTTCTCTAGTGTTGTTTAGCACTGGTCCCTGGACTCTTATTTAATTCTTATTTCAGACTATCAAACTACTTTTTTTTTAGCCTCTACTTACCACCCAACATGTTCGTTCCTAATCCGACTAATGCCTTTTCAAATATCCTCCAAGTCTTACAAGTAATACCTGCCCTTTCTTTCTCAACACGGATACTGAATCTTACACACATTGATAAGTCTGCTCTCGACTCCACTGCCATTCTTTAAAGGTTTCATTCAAGGCACCTCCATTTTGGTCCCATGATTCTATACTTAACTTGTTAAAATGAAGCCCAGGGGCAAACCCTTAAGAGATAATCTGGTAAAAAGACAACAGCCTGCAACCAACATTAATTACCTTATGGTCATCAAAAGCTATAAGAAAGCAATAAAATTAATCGTTGGATTGCAAATATTCCTTACCGGGTTGGCTCTGGCACAAATTCTTCACAAACAATGTTTTCTAGTGTTTTTAAGGACAAACATTATCCAAAATACAACTTTCTTACTTTATTCTACTGTTGCCTAAGTGGCCTCTTTGAAGATTTCTGAAACCTTAATAGTTCATGAATATGTTTAAGTCTTCAATTTAGATATCACTATCATGCTAGCTTCTAAGATCAAACAATTGACTGCTCAGTGAAGGATGCGGCTCCAGAGGTGCCCATGATAGCAAGTGTGTGGCAGACAAAGGATGGCCATACCAAAGTTCAACTTCGCTTACTAGGGATATATGGGAACTAGACAGAGTGGCCAGTGAGTTTATTCACTGAAATTTGAGAAGAGCATAGGAGTGTTGCAGGTATGAAAAGGAACAAGGTTCCTGCTAGGAGGTATACTGGCGCCCACAGGACTATGGTTGGGCAGCAATCTGAAACTGGAGATCATCCCTGGTTCTAAGGATTATGCTTTGGTAGCTAGTGGCACTGACATGGAGTTCAAGAAGTAAAGTGCGCTACAAAAGTGTAGGCGCATCCCTGAAGTGGGCACACTTGTTCGGGTTCTGGGTGTAGATTCCCAAAGAGAGTTCAGATATGAAAGTTCAATGAATAAAGTTTCAACAATTTATTTGAAGATGTTTGTTTTTAAAGTTTCATTTTTTCTTATACGATATGTTCATCAAAACATTGGTATTAATCAACATTGGGATTTCGGACTAACCAAGTCCTTTATCAAGGAGCACTGTAACAAAAGAATGAACAAACCCTAATCAATAAAGTTGCATCATAGGCATACGTAATGCATAGGTGACTTGGTGGTACATCCACATGCTAACCTTTGTGACATATTGGTGAAGAACGTAAGGAATTAACAAGTGTGTTGAGGGTGAAAAAGATTATGCGTGTTAGGGGTGAAGAACGAAATAGAGATTAGAAACTAAATTGGAACGTAATTAAAATACCGGGTGAAAGAAAAGACTCATGAAATGGTGCATATCGGAAAGACCCGTTAGAATCGAGGATGTAAAACGGAACGTGGGGGACTGTGGCGAACAGTGACAGAACAAACCTCAGGATGCGAGGCTTACACGACGGACTTCATTGTAAGGGAGGTGGCTGGAAAGGAGAAAGAAATAAATGAAATAAAGATCGCGTTAATGCCAAGCAGGGTAAACGCCATGGGACTGGGGTGTGGGTTAAGACGGCAGTCTACTTACAGCAGCCGGTTTCAGCGCTTGCGTGTAGAAAGTCGGTTCAGCAGTCGGGAACAACGCGGAGTTAACGCGGAGTTCGACAATTCAAAGCTAGCGTGGACCAAAATAGACAAAGGACTATTGGGTTTGAGTGGGGGATTGGAAGGTAGTGATGGCGGTCGCCATCTTGGACAGGGGAAAAAAAAAGGAACAGTGTAAGAAGAAGTAAAAGAAAAGATAGCAATACCTCATGCTTAAAGTACAAACAGCAGAGGCAAAGTAAATAGCATCACTGTGGTGCCAGAAGGGCATCATAAAAAACAGCTAAATTCAGTCCGGTCATTGAGACCCCACGGTTTCTGGGCTTGAAGTCTGTAAATCCAAGAAATTTCTCTCTGCAAGAGAAACTTATCATTGTCTCTTCCTTCAATTTTGGGAACGGTTTCTAGGACCAAGTACTTTAATTGAGCCACGTTATAGTTGGCTTCATTAAAGTGAATTGCTAAGTTAGACTTGGTGTTTTTTGTGCGAATATTCGATTTATGTTCATTGAGTCTAATCTTTATTTTCCTGCTGGTTTTGCCCACATATATTTTGCCGCAAGGGCATTTGAGCAGGTAGATAAGGTTAGAAGAGTCGCAAGTGGCGTCTACTTTTAATTTGATGTCGTAGCCTCTCATGGGGTGGTTGATGTGGTTTCCTTTGATAATGTTATTGCAATTGTTGCAATGGTGACAAGGTCGTGTGCCGGTGTGTTTAGCAGGAGCGGTATCAAGGTTGGTATCGGATAGAATTTCTTTGATATTTCTTGGGCGAGTGTATGCAAAGATTGGAGGCTCCTTGAAGAGGTCTCCGAAATCCGGTTCAGATGCAAGGATGCGCCAGTGTTTTAGTATGGTGCTTTTGTAGATGTTACTCACTGTTGAATACCTCGATACTAGGACCATCCTCTGTTGGTTGCTCTTATGGCTGCTCTGCAGAGCATCATCGCGGGATGTTGCGGTGGTTCTCTCAATGGCTTCCTTCAAGATTTGTTCAGGATATCCTCTTTTCTGGAATCTTGATGCCATGGCTTGAATCTGGTTCAATCTGGTGTCTGGACTAGATACAATTCGGGTAACTCTCAACATCTGGCTGTATGGTAAGTGTTTTTTGAGGGCATTCCGGTGGAAGCTGCTGTAGAGTAAAGTGTTATTTCGGTCCGTGGGTTTTCGGAATAAGTCAGTCTGAATTCCATGATTGGTGATCTTGAACAAGACATCTAAGAAAGCGATCTCTTGTTTGTTGATGTTCCACGTGAACTCTATGCGGTCATCCTTAGAGTTGAGATCCATTAAGGCGTGTTCTAGGCTTTCTTGTGACCTCTTCCAAATAAAGAATAAATCGTCTATATACCGCACGTATAACTTGAGATTATCCATCCATATTTGGTTCCCAAAGATGTGGTGAGATTCAAAGTTGCCCATGTATAGATTTGCATATGTGGGAGCCGCGCAATTGCCCATGGCCATTCCGGACATTTGAAGGTACCATTTCTGTTCGTGTACAAAATAACTGTGGTACAAAGTGTAGATCATAAGTTCAAGTATGAAAGTCTTCATGGGATCATTGATGTTGGTTGATAGTAAGGCTTGTTCCACTGCAGCGATCCCTCCCTCATGAGGGATGGAGGTGTATAGGCTTTTAACATCTGCGGTGCAGAGAATTAAGTTTTCGTTAGCATCAACTTGTATGGAGGAAAGTTTTTTGAGAAAATCCGTAGTGTCCTTGATGTGGCTGGGAAGTTTTAGGACCAAAGGTTGTAAGTAACGGTCTATGAATTTTCCTGTGGGTTCATGAATTGAGCCCCTCGTTGAGACTATTGGACGAAATGGAGGATCCATTAGGTTCTTGTGGATCTTTGGTAGCATGGTAATAGTGGGGCTTCTAGGGTGTGCCACTATCAAGTATTTCTTAGTCCTGTCATCAATGGTGTTGTCAGCAGCTGCTTTGTTGATGATGTTAGATAATTCCGTAGTGAATTCGCTGGTGGGATTACCTTCGAGGGGTAAATAAACGTCAGAATCCGAGATGTGCTCGGTAACCCGTTGGTCATATAGTTTCTGGTTGAGAATGACGAGGCCTCCCCCCTTGTCTGCCTTCAGACACTTGATCGAAGGGTTCCTGGCGATGTTCTTTAGGGTGTCTAGGTCTTTGTTGGTAATGTTTCTGTGGATTTTCTTACGGTAATTGAATTTGGCTATATCCTGTTTCACCAAGGTCTCAAAAGTGTCAATGCTCTTGTGGCTTGCAGGTGGTATAAAGGTGCTGGATGGTCGTAAGCCCAAAAGTTGATCTGGTTTGGGTTCTCTGGGTGGCTCTAGGACCCTTTCAAAGAAGTGTTTTAAACATAGTTTCCTCGTGAATTTGAAGGTGCTAACTTCCAATTCTAGTAAGTTGGTGCTGCTAGTGGGTACGAATGACATCCCTTTTTGGAGAATCTTCGTTTCATGATTAGTCAAAGTGGTGTCAGAGATGTTTATAACTAACGATTCCTCTTGGTTTTCGGTTTGGTTTTCTGTGGTAGTTGGGTGCTTTCGGTGTTTTTGTCCTGCCCTTTTGCCCCGTCTGGGTCGTCGGTTCTGTCTGGGCTTCTCTCTAAAAAAGGCTCCGTGGTGGTTTGATCAATCGTGATAGTGGATGACGTTTCACTAGGTGAAGCCGCAGAGGTTGTAGTTGATGCTGCTGCTGGAGTTTTTTTCGGTGGACGGTTAGAGGGGTCACTTCCAGAGGATGAAGTATCTGTGTTTGGATTAAATGGTCTGTTTCTGCGGCGTTGGGCATACACGTCTGCCCACGTGTATACCTCCCCTAATTTATAATCCAAGGTGTCCCGACGGAACTTTCGGATCTTCCGGTCGTTAATATCCTTGGTGTGTCTATCCAATTGTTTGTTGATATCTTCCAGAGTAGCAGCGAGTTCTTCAGGTGAGATCGAATCTTTGAGTTCACTTTCAATGGTGGAAATCTCTTGTGATAATTCCACTAGGATTCCAGACAGTTCCTCAACAATAAGCAGTATGAGGTCTAAACTGCATTTGTTGAGGATGCCATTCCATCTCTCAACAAACGCTTTGGAGTTCTTGCATAGAGACGGTTTTAAGGCAATCCGTAGGCCACGGGGAATGCGGAGGACCTTATGGTACTTGATTAAGGTGTTAGCATGGAGTTTTTGATTGATGCGACGTTTGGATAAGTAGAGGAGTTGTTTGATGCATTGTTCTTTGGATCTGATGGTTGTGGTCTGAGTCAAATCTTCATCAATGAGGGCATAGATTCTCTCCGTTGCTTCAGTGTCGAACGCTAATGTTTCAGCATGAGCTTCGGTCGATTTTGAGATTTCTTCGTATTGCATGTTTACTTTCTGGATGGGTGTGTGCTGCCTGCCCAATGAACAGTATAGGCAATGAAAATGAAGGAGGTGTGGGCACGGCGCACCACGTTAGTTTGTGGCAAGGTTTCAAAGAAAGGTAATTAAGGCTGGTGGATTTGAAGGTGCTCCAACAGGTGACGCAACTGTTCGGGTGAGTCTGTAATTATCACCTTAATCAAGTACCATAAGGTCCTCCGCATTCCCCGTGGCCTACGGATTGCCTTAAAACCGTCTCTATGCAAGAACTCCAAAGCGTTTGTTGAGAGATGGAATGTGTCAATGTGTCGGAGAAACCAAATTATTTGGACGACATCCCAATCATGGATATGAAACCCTTGACCAACTCTTTGCGAAAGTCAAATCAAGATCTCCATGTGACCCGGCCCCTGCACACAGGCTGAGTAAGGTAAAGGAAACTATCCTCCCAGTGCTCCTGGAAATCCTTAATCTGTCGTTAACTACCGCGACAGTACCTGTGAGATGGAAACAAGCTATGGTGAAAGCACTCATAAAAAAACCTAACTTGAATGCTGAAAACTGGAGCAACTACTGGCCGGTATCACTACTTCCCTTAGTAAGTAAAATGCTGGAACAAGCATTTGCAATGCAATAGGTCTCGCATTTCCACAAGTTTGAGCTATTGGCATTGTAAATAACAATGCCTTTTATTTACGTTTGGTTTTTAAAACATATATAAAAGGCATTGTCATTTACAATGCCAAAACGTTAAACTTGCGTAAATGCGAGACCTATTGCATTGTAAATGCTGGTTAATAAATGCAAGGGAAGCGTTAAAGAAATAAATGCGCTTAACAAAATTTTACATATGCTTTTCATAATAAATGATTTAGGTCTACTGCCTTTTTTGCAACTTTTCATAATAAACAGCTCAGCCCTATGGCTTTTGGCATAATTTTTCCCAATGAACAGGTCATGGATATAACCTTTATTAGATCTCGCCTAAGCAGTCTGTACGGGGAAGCCTCTTGTGGACAATATCAAAAACAGACTATGGCCTTAAGTTGGTGGCTTTATTTTCACTCATCTGCTTGCGTCTCATTCAAAGGTTTGCCTTCTGCTTCTTGTGCTTGTACCTCCCATGGAACCTAGCCTCATTCTCATCCTTTTGATTCGCTTAACTGTATCTTAAAGGACTCCATAGGAGTGCATGCTCCCAGCTCTCTCTCCCATGTGCTTCTCCACCTCCCACATACTGCACTGCTGTCAAAAATGCTTATTTTTTATTTATCTCTCCAAGTGGTGTCTGACATCTTGGATTGGTAAACAAAAAAATAAAATAATGATTGCGCCATTCAGTAGGTAAGCGAATGCATGGTGATAAATGCATGCGCATTAGTCATCACACAGAAGCAAGTGCACTGGATCCTGCACGCACCAGTAGCAGCACAATTCATTTGAGCAACTCGTGACATCTCTTTCTTTTAATAATGCAGAACAGCAGAGGCAAATGGCCTTTTGTATTTACTCACGCTGTAGAGGTGTGACCTACTGGCTTTGTCAATGCTAGTCATTGGCTTGTCACCATAAAACATCACACATACGATAATGAACACAAGCTCTTCCACAAAGCAGCCATCAGTATACAGCCATAGAATGGCAACTATGTGCAAAACTATTGGTGTCAAAATAAAATGCAACCCTTCTCAAAATGCCCAACAATGATTCTTAAAGTGCAAATCTACTTGCAGGGTTTGCTACAGGGCGTAACCAACACCAAAGGTCTGGCCTACTATGGCAATCTGATTTTCCATGTAACAAACTACACACCTACAGTCTAACTCAGTGTAATGACAATCCAACCTTATAGGCCTATTTGCTTTAACGTATGCTTTTCACAACAGAGGCCAGCTCCACTGTGTTTATCATAGTAAACATATAAACGAATCAGTCCTATAACTTTTATCGTAGGCTCAACACCAGCACCAAAGGCTAATGTATCAAGCATAAGATTGACCCCAAGGCAGTCACCAGGCCAATAGTTGGACAAATTATAAATATGTATATTACATTTGTCAAAAGTATATAAAATCCCTCCTAATTAAGTCCAACAATGATTATTATAGCGCAAATCTTTTACCTCAGGGTTTATCCGAGGGGGCCCAAGATCAAAACTTTTGCTTACTAGGTTTATCTATGAAATTCCATGTAACTAAATATCAGTCTTCAACACGAGGCAATACTACGCTGTTAAATACCTAAAGTCAGGCAGGCCGGGCGGGACAACCGGAAACAGGAAGTAGGAGGGCGGGAGCCTACCCCGCCTCCCACGGAAGAGCCGCGATTGTTTGGAGCACCGGAGCAGGCAGGAGCCTACCCTGCGCCCCGGTGCCGAAGAAGGGAGGAAGAGTCCTGCTGTCGGTGAGAGCCGCTGCAACCAAGGAAGCCGGTGAGTGGGGCTTCGCCTTGTTGTTGGGCTGAGAGGGCGGGGGGCATGTGTGTGTGCGCGCGTGCGGCAGCGGGCTGTGTATGTGTGTGAGCGTGCGTGTGTGTGTGTATGTGTCTTGGAGTGTGTGTATGCGTGTGTGTGTGTGTGTGTGACTGTGGGGGGGTGGTGGGGGTGGGTTGCCTGTCTGGGTGCCTGCGTGTCTGTGTAAGTGCGTGTGCACGTGTGTGTGTGCATGCATGCGCGTTAGGCTGACTTGCTGGGAGTATGGGAGGGAAGTGCACGGCGCGGCGCAGGACGGAACGTGCGCATTCGCGCACCCAAATCTGCCTTCAAAAGCTCGTGACAGTTTCTTGTCCTCATTCCCCCGTGTCCGATAGCTATAAGTCTCCGACCCTGGACGCATCCTTCGGATGCGAATTCCAGGGCGAGACCTAAAAACACGTATATACGGCTCTGTCCAACTACCTGGAATCCCATGAGATCTTACACATCTCCCAGATAGGTTTCCGACCTAACCATGTGACGGAAACTGCACTCTTAACAGTAATGGAGGAATCCAGGAAAGTGCTTGATCTAGGAGGGACAGTGGCAATTATCTTGCTTGATCTAAGTGCCGCATTTGATACGGTAAATCACAGCATCTTATTGGACAGACTTAAAGAGGTAGGAGTAATAGGGAATGCGCTCTCGTGGCTTAAATCCTTCCTGACAGATAGAACTTTCCAAGTATTCAAAGTCCCTTCCTTATGGAGCTCAGATAGTCAAATACGCTGATGACACCCAATTGGTGGTAGCCCTCAATCATCCAGAGAAGTGCTCCATTAACCTGGAAACCTGCCTGTGAGAAGTTGGCCGGGTAAATGATGCTCACTAGTTCTAGTGATCACCTTGTACCTTGCCAAGCAACCCTTATGATGATTGGTTGTAAGTCAAACTTATAGACCAGTTATCCTAGTGGTAACGTGGACAAAGCAGTCTTAGGCTAAACTCTGAAAGGCATGTGAAGCAAGCTGTTTTACCATATACAACCCCCTTGAATACCAAATGAAAGGACACCACCCAGATATATATTGAAAATATATATATATATTTATTAACTACAAATATCCCCTGGACTCTTTATGAGCACAGAAGCACAAGCGTTAAACAAAACACAGTTTAAAATACACAAAAGTTGAACATGGATGAGCCCTAGGGGCCACCTAAACCATATACTAAGAAAGTGGTATAAGAGATACCAATCGAAAAGGAAGTAGGCCTAGGGCATTGCTGGAGCTGATCGGGACTAGCAGTGACTAAGTCGGGAAAGGCCCGCGGGACTCGGGTGCAGTGTTTAAAGTGCACGCACTCACCAACGCAATGTCTATGGTGCGTAAAAGTTATAAAGTTAGTTAGGAACCTTCCGAGTGACCTAGAGGAGTGAAACTTAAGACACAGACACTAGAGGTGTGTACCAGTGTGGGAACACCAGCGTTGCTGAGTTACCTCACCCACAGGACGCGGGTGCATAGGGTCGAAGTAGTGTCTGGTTTCGTCACGCTGATCGATGGTGCTTGGAGCTGAAGATGCTGCAGGCGGCTCGATGTGAAGAGTTCCGGTGGATCCAAGGGTGGATCTGATGTCGTGAAGACCTGAAAGCAGAGGGGACAATGTTCAAAGTCACTAGCCAGTGACTACCGTGGAACCAGGATGGAACCAGGCGATGTCAGGTGCAACCAGGCGAGGAGGTGTAGCTTCTCTCTGCAGCCACGTGGACACGAGGGGTCGAGGACATCCAGGAGTCGATCACGAGCTGTCCCACGCAGGCTTCTCGCTGTTGGCGGTCTCGGCAACTTGATTGGAGCAAACAGGCCTTGGCTAATGCACGCCACGCAGGAATCGAAAAAGGCTTATCACTCGGACCAGCAAGGTCAGAGCGGGTGCTCCCTTTTACAGGAGCGAGGGCAAGTCTGGAGCAACCAGACCCGCAGTGTAAGTTGAAGGTTTCGTCACCAAGATGGCCGCTGACCACGTGGCAAGTGGCCGGGATGGCGCGTCGAGTGGCACAATGCAAAAGGGCCCCACGCAGATCGTGGAGATGCTGGGGGGCTGCTCTACGGTGCAAGGGCTGCTCGGTGGTGGGGGTTCTCAGTCCCCAAAGCACAACGTCAAGGGTGCCTCGGATGCTGCGCAGTCAGCTTTTCGGGTGTCTTCCAAGAGGTCCGGTCCCACGTCTCTCGGTGCCTCCACGGGTCCCTTCTTTGCAGGGACTGTGGATCGGGCTGTGAGAAGTCTGGGAGTCTGGGTCTTGTCAGGCTCTGGGCTCGGGCTCCGGCGGGAGGAGGCGGCAAATCAGATGTTGAGTTGCTGGTTGGTACCTGTGTTCACAGGGTGGCCACTCCTAGGCCACAAGGGAGATACTCTTCAGTCTTCTGAGCAGCAGAATATCGAAGTCCAGTCGTCGTCTTAGTTTTCAAGTTGATTCAGGATGATCTGAGGTGCTATGGCACTGCTCCCACTCTTATGCCCAATCTGAGGGGTGGATCACCTGCTAGGTCCCTCCTCTGGGTGGGACCAGGAAGGGTGGGCGGTTATACCCCCTTTCCTTTGTCCAGCTCCTCGCCAGGCCTGGGTCTGGAAAGTCCCAGGACCGGTTTGGACTGGCTTATGCACGAGGACACCTTGTGTGCCCCGGGCATGTCTCAATCTATTCAGCCCTGTCCTACCCAATACACAAAATCCTGTCTGGGGTGGTGCTCGCACCTCCCAAGGCAGGAAACCCTTTGTCCAAGCCTCCCTCGCTGGAAGGACTCCCAGCAGCAGGAGGTCAGACTTGTGTCTGTGGTGGCAGCATCCATTTTGTGATGCTGAGGCTCTGGTTAACTTTAACCGGGGTTAAGGCTACATACATGTCGTGTCCCTCTAGAAGGGTGGAATGCTATCCCCGTTGACAGAACTGTCGAAGGGATAGTATTCCAAATCGTATGACACCTTACTCGACATGTTTTGATAAAGCCAAACCAAAGTTAGCATATAACCGCGAGGATTATAATGCACTTAAGAGTATATGGTATGGCAATATCCCGGAACAGCTAAGGGAGTTGTTCCCGACAGCTGCAGACAGGCTCAGCTCATGCTAGAGCACCATCTCACATATTTCCAAGCACTCTGCCTCCAGGATTGATGAGGCCTTCCATAGGAGTGGCTGATAGGAACATGTGTGTCCAGTTTAGGTTAGGTATAGGTATACTACACCTAAGCAAGAGGTGATTACACCAACTTGCCCCAGCTGAGTGATCAGCCAGTTGTGTCAAATATGGAGGCCAGGCCAGGGGTGGCACAATACATGCTGCAGCCCCTGGTAGGCCTTGGAAACACCTATGCCCTGGGTACCTAGGGTACACTGTTAAAGGGCCAATAAGGTGAACCAGTTCCAATTCGTAATGCACCTAAAGTGCATTGGCAGTAATTTAGGGAGAGAACAGCAGGCTGTGGGTCTGATTAGCAGGCCCACAGCCACATTAAGTCATAAACCAGTGAAGCAAAAAGCAGAAATTTGGGGTGACCATAGGATAGCAGACCCTACTCTCCTACACTGCCTAGAACAGGTGGCCACCTGGATGGAGCAATCCTACCTCAGGCTTAACGGGGACAAGACTGAGCTAATGAGCCTAGGAAAAAAAGTAGAGGCACATTCAAATATAAGCTGGCCATACTGCCTGGGCCTACCCCCTACTCCCAAAGATAGGATCAAAAGCTTAGGAATCTGGCTCAACAGTTCTTTCAAACTTGACCACCAAGCGATACAAGTAGCAGCCATCTGCTTTGGTAACCTAAGACAACTAAGAAAGATACTATCATTACTCCCTGAAACCGCACGCAGAACCATGGTACAATCACTGATACTCCCCTGGCTGGATTATTGTAACTCATTATACCTAGGAACTCCTAACACCACTATAAAAAAGTTACAAGTAGGGCAGAACTCCGCGGCCAGACTACTACACAAAAATACCGGAAAACAATTGGCAATACCAGCAATAAAAGAACTACACTGGCTGCCCACAGCATGACGTATAAGGTTTAAATTCCTCTGTATTGCGCACAAGATTCTCTGGGGGACAGGCCCTAAAATCAAGCACTCTTAACTTTCCACCGACCTCTGCGTAATCTAAAATCTGCCAACCTCTTTCAAGCCAGGGTACCAAAAACAAGGAGGGTACGATCAGGTGGACGCAAGTTTTCCTACAATGCCTCCATTTAATGGAATTCTCTGCCGCCCCAGCTTCGATCCACCCCACATCACCTTACATTCAGGAAACTAACTAAAAATGTGGCTATTCCAGAACTTGCAGTAAAGACCCTAATCTGTCCGTTGTTGCTCAGCGCTGGGATGCCTAAGGGTAGCCATGCGCATAATAATAATAATAATAATAATAATAATAATAATAATGGACGTGGATGTGAGAAAAGCAGGGTGCTGGGTGCTTCCTGTGAATTATTTTGCTGAAAGCATGTTCGTATCAAAGTCTATATGGCCTGAAGATCATCAGTTGTGCTAGTCTGGGCACAGACTGTAAACCAGGTTTCTAGTGAGGTCGGAACCACTCCAGAGAAAGAGAGACCAGAGAGGAATAGATCCAAACCAGATTCAATGGCAGATTCCGAGAAGGCACCTGTCCTGGTGCCTGTATACCATGTGGGCGAGGATGTAGAGGAGATGGAGAAGAGGGCCATCACCCAGAAGCAGGTAATGTGTTGTAGTTTAAGTCCCTGAAAGAGCTGCAGGAGCAGCTTGAAGAACTAGGATGTAGAGAGGTTTTGTAAGGTTCAGTCTGAGCGTCCAATTCTTGTGTGCCTGCAGAAGGTTGCCCAGGACAGGTCCCCACTGGAGCAATAGAAACTGGTGTGTTCCTTTCTTATGGCTAGCTTCAAAACCAGACCCTTCATCTAGTAATATTTTCTACTTCTGGGTGGGTTTAATCAGAGTTAGGGTAGCTCTTAGATATTGCAGGAAAAAAGTTTAATTATCAACAGTGTCAACCAAACAAAAAATAGGTGATTGTCTGCCACCATGACAAGATTAACAGAAGGAGTACTACACTAGTACTTATGTGGGAAGTCTCAGCCTCATTGTGACCTGTGAGTATCTTTTCTACGTTAGTGCCTGTATATCGCCCAAAAAGGGTTGGATGGCCTTAGTCCTTTACATTGAGCTCGCCTACCCTGAGCAAGCAGCCAGCAAAAGGCTGGTGGATTCGCAGATGCACATGAATTTAATACTGCAATTAGAACATGTGATACCCTTAGGTGACCACCAGGCCATTAAAGAGACCAAAGGCAGGCTAGCACATCTGTTTTACTGGCCACGGGGCAGTCAGTATATGGAGAGGTTTTGCCAGACTTGCCTGTCTGTGAGGCCAGCAGCAAGTCTGGAGGACAGACTAATGCACTTTTGGTGACCATACCAGTGGTGGGAGTACTCTTTGAGCAGGTCTGAATTGGCAAATTGATCTTTTGACCCTCCCTCATCCTCAGGCAACAAGTACTTTTCCCGGTGTGGTGGATGAACCCATCACCAGGTACCCTGACGAGGTGTCCTTGAGGAGGACTAGTACTGAGGTGGCAGCTGTAGCTCTCCTTGGGATCTTTTCAGGGGTGGATTTCCCCCAGACCATTGTTTCAGACACAGTAACCACTGCCATCTCCTTTTATATGAAGTCAATGGGGCAAGATTTAAGTATGACCTATCACACAGAATACCACACCCAGATCAACTGATTGGTGGAAAGCTTAATTCAATAAGACCATAAATGCATGATGGGGACTCTATACGATCCCCTCAAGAGGAGTAGCTTATCTTGCCATGCATGTTTGCTTACAGCAACAAAATGCAGATAGGAGTAGGGTTCAGCATCTCCGAACTACTTGTTTGATTTGACAATCTATCCGAGATTACATGATGTTGGTCAAGGAGGAGGGGTGGGAGGGCAACCCTAAGGCCTGCAATATGGTGGATTATACTCCAAAGCCTCAGGAGGCTGATGGCCTACCTCATGGGTAAAGTGAAGGACAATCTTCAGGCCAGACAGGGCTAAAGAAGGCTATACTGATTAGGTACCAGGAGGACCAGAAAGTTTGAGTTCTAAAGCTAGTCAGTCCCCTGGCTATGGAGTACAAGTGGTGAGGTCCCTGCAAAGCTGTCAAAATGATCTTTGATGTCAACTATTTGACACTGGTGTCACACGGGAAATGCATAGGGTGTTTAAAGGCAATCAATGGAGGCCTGATCTATGCAGGGCCTAAGAACTCAAGGAGAAGAGGGGTCCACTCCCTGACCTGGCAAGACAATGAGAACTATGGTTCAGCGAGGAAGTTAAGGTTGCCTTTTAATAAAAAACTGAACCGCAAGCAGACTGTAAAGCAGTGATGGGGAGATTATCCGCACTCCTCTTGCTTCCCCCAGGGTTGATTCCGCTTTGTGTTTGAAACAAATACAGAAGACACAAAGACCCCTGTTAAAAGTAAGACAGACAGAATGTGAGTTTGGGTCCAACAGTGCACTAAGAATTAAGTGGACAAGAAGCTAGATGTGGGAGTTATTGAGCCCTTCCTTCATCCATGGGTCTGCTCAGTCATGTTGCTGCTCAAGCAGGGATCAGATGATATAGGTTTCTGTGTGGACTATCACAGTCTAAAAATGGAGACCTAACGAGATGCCCATTCTATCTCATAAGCCATTGACATGGTGTATAAGCTGGGCTCAGCAAAATGCCTTAGTACTTTTGATCTGACCAGTGGCTTATGGGAGATTGCCTTGACACGGATTCCAAGAAGACAGCATTTTCAACCCAGAGTGACTACCAATTTAAGGTAATGGCTTTTGCATTGAAAAATGCTCCTGCCATTTTCCAGTGACTGTCAACCAGGGCTCTGTATGGCTTACCTGGATGACACTACTTTGATCAGCAACTCATAAGAAGACCATTTGTACCTTTTGTAGCGGGTGAGGATGGTGAGGAGAGTTAATCAGAAGTGGATAGGACACTTGTAACCACTTATACCAGAGAAATATTGGAAAACCCTCATAAACGTTGTGTACAACGAGAAGCGGTATATCTTATTGTCCGCCCCACACAAACGTTATGGCAACAGTCATTGGGTTTAGCAATTTGTGTCTTGCCAGCCTCACCCGAGGCGATCTCTGGTTTTTTCGTGGCAGTCTCCAGAGAATTTTTGAGTCACCCCACTGAAAGTACACAAAGAAGGTAAAATAGTTGCCAGACGACTTAGATGCTCTTTATTAATATCGCTGGACTACTAAGTTAAAAAAGATTGGTATGCTCACAGGAAATGTAGGAATCCTTAGCATATATTAATGGGACTGAAAAAAACGTCGACATGTTTCTGCTCTATTGGCCCGTGGGTCTAAGAGCATTCGTCAGGACACATACAACACTTAACACAAATAAAACTACATATCACTATTTGTGATGTAGACGGGTAGATTTTTAAACTTAATAGTCTTACCCTTTTGAGGTTCTATGGAGTCACCTAAAAATTATTAAAGAAAAGGTGGGGTCACTGGTGGCATTTAACCAATGTTCTGGAAATGGTTAACAAAGAAAACATTATGCTGTTATCTTAAAAGCTCAATTGAGACCATATTTATCAATTTGGGATAACAATAACGATGGTAACATTACAGGCGAGTAAATGGTGGCGACATATGACAGACTAGCATTTGTATAGCAAGTATGTAACTGTGAATTACCCAAAATAAAGTATAACATACCTCTAAATTGGGTGAACTTTGAATGAACCTGATAGAGGAAAAGGGGATAGTGAATATTTAACCATGTTGGTGGCGAAGAAATGTCCAAATACCTCAAGTGAGGTCTTACCTTAAGGGTGATTATATAAGGTTCCCTCAGGAGGTAAGGACACTTGTCCCAGGCTATAACGACATCAAGCAAATGTTAGTAACCATGATGCCGCTTCGTGGCGATTAAGCGCGGGCAAAGAGTAGAAAACTTACCCGCAACGGAAGCGTGTTCCGCGTCTTGTGCTGACTCTGCCTCCTGGACGCCAGGAGCACGCTTCCAATGGCGTTTTAACAGCGCTCGTCAAGGAAATAGAAATAGGACGTGTTGTACACAGAACGAAGACCAAGTTAGGCTGGTTAAATAGCAAATTCAGAATCATTTTATACGCTTAAATGAAATTATATGTTATCGACGATGTAATTTCATAATTATCATTGCGCTACTGAAAAAATTGAAATTATAATTTTTCTGGACTTTGTGATGTGGAACATTCATATATTGAAGCCTAATCATGCAAAATATCACGCTGCAAAAATTATGGTTCTCTAAATGCAAAAAATCAGCGTGCAAAGTGGTGCCAGCAGATGTCATCATTTAGACCGTACTTATTGGTCTTAAGGCGGTCCACCCAACGTTGTTCTTTTTCGTATAGTACTTTATCAACATTGGGTATTGTGTCTGATACTCTTTCTATGACTGTCCACTTTAGGTCCTCAACGCTGTGTTTTTGTTCAATGAAATGTGCACAGAGCTTGGTTGTGTTCTTTTGTAGGCGAATATTGCTCTTATGTTCCCCTATGCGCAATTTCACCTTTCTGCAGGTCATACCGATGTATTTCTTATCACATGGGCATGTGATCATATAGATCACATGGGAAGTGTTACAATTGCTGTGTTGCCGTTGGGTCCATGTGAATGTTGTAGACAGTTGTAAGGTCTTGGAAATAGACGTAGATTTACAGGCCGTGCAGGAGCCACATGGGTAGTGGCCTGTCACTGGTGTCATATTGATGTTTCTAGTAGGGTTTGTTGGGTTTATTTGTTTTGGACGGGTATGTACCAGCAGATCACGTAAATTCTTTGTTCGTCTGTTCGCAAAGCTTGGTTTAGAGAACCATAATTTTTGCAGCGTGATATTTTGCATGATTAGGCTTCAATATATGAATGTTCCACATCACAAAGTCCAGAAAAATTATAATTTCAATTTTTTCAGTAGCGCAATGATAATTATGAAATTATCTCGTCGATAACATATAATTTCATTTAAGCGTATAAAATGATTCTGAATATGCTATTTAACCAGCCTAACTTGGTCTTCGTTCTGTGTACAACACGTCCTATTTCTATTTCCTTGACGAGCGCTGTTAAAACGCCATTGGAAGCGTGCTCCTGGCGTCCAGGAGGCAGAGTCAGCACAAGACGCGGAACACGCTTCCGTTGCGGGTAAGTTTTCCACTCTTTGCCCGCGCTTAATCGCCACGAAGCGGCATCATTGTTACTAACTTTCGCTTGATGTCGTTATAGCCTGGGACAAGTGTCCTTACCTCCTGAGGGAATCTTATATAATAACCCTTAAGGTAAGACCTCACTTGAGGTATTGGGACATTTCTTCGCCACCAACATGGTTAAATATTCACTATCCCCTTTTCCTCTATCAGGTTCATTCAAAGTTCACCCAATTTAGAGGTATGTTATACTTTATTTTGGGTAATTCACAGTTACATACTTGCTATACAAACGCTAGTCTGTCATATGTCGCCACCATTTACTCGCCTGTAATGTTACCATCGTTATTGTTATACCAAATTGATAAATATGGTCTCAATTGAGCTTTTAAGATAACAGCATAATGTTTTCTTTGTTAACCATTTCCTGAACATTGGTTAAATGCCACCAGTGACCCCACCTTTTCTTTAATAATTTTTAGGTGACTCCATAGAACCTCAAAAGGGTAAGACTATTAAGTTTAAAAATCTACCCGTCTACATCACAAATAGTGATATGTAGTTTTATTTGTGTTAAGTGTTGTATGTGTCCTGACGAATGCTCTTAGACCCACGGGCCAATAGAGCAGAAACATGTCGATGTTTTTTTCAGTCCCATTAATATATGCTAAGGATTCCTAAATTTCCTGTGAGCATACCAATCTTTTTTAACTTAGTAGTCCAGCGATATTAATAAAGAGCATCTAAGTCGTCTGGCAACTATTTTACCTTCTTTGTGTACTTTCAGTGGGGTGACTCAAAAATTCTCTGGAGACTGCCACGAAAAAACCAGAGATCGCCTCGGGTGAGGCTGGCAAGACACAAATTGCTAAACCCAATGACTGTTGCCATAACCTTTGTGTGGGGCGGACAATAAGATATACCGCTTCTCGTTGTACACAACGTTTATGAGGGTTTTCCAATATTTCTCTGGTATAAGTGGTTACAAGTGTCCTATCCACTTCTGATTAACTCTACCTAGTTCTGGGGAACAGATAGGACAGCCATTCCTCTTCCCTCCCATTGATGAACTCGAGGATGGTGAGGATGCAGGGGTCCAAACTGACTGTCAAGGAAGCCAAGTACTAAGTTGGTTGGTCAGTCTGTTGTTTATCTTGGGCATCAGGTGGGCAATGAGAAGATTAAACCCCTTTAGGCAAAAGTCCAGGCAGTCCTAGAGTGGGAGGTTCTCACGACCCACATCAGGATAAGGGCTTTATTGGTTACTACTTGAACTCTGTGTCAAAACTATTATTATTATTATTATTATATTTCTTATATAGCGCCAGAATCGACCCCCGAAGGGATATCTCCGCGCTTGCCTTGGGAACCCGTCCTGGTTTTTCCCTGTGAGATAGCCCCTACAAGGCATCCCCAAGGTGAAAGCCAGGCATCCCGCCGCGGGGGGGGCGTTGTGGAGATTAAGCAAGCTTAATGCCCAGAGTTGCAGAGTGTGAACCCATGATTAGGTCAGGCACCGAAGCGAGAATTATCGAGTCCGTGGACATTTGAGCTCAACACCCTGCCGCGTCGGGAATCGAACCCTGGTCCCGGGTCTGACCTCTGCTTCAGGGTCTGCCTGCCCTAACCAGTGAGCCACACTTCTCCACAAGTGATTTGGTTGGGAGGTGGGCTGTGGGTTGGGGGGATAAACTAACTATGTTGTAGTTTATTATATTGTTTGGTATCTGTGCGAATGTGGTTCACTGAATGGGATGGCTGGGTGGCCATCACAAGTAATAAAGTAACTATTGTATGAGATGCTTTCAAACATCGTAGTAATTTAAACCAGGGATCAACCCCTGGTTAGCTGTGGCACAGAGCAGATAGGTTTGACTTGCAGAAAATGTGTAAATGAAACAGTTCAAAAGCCAGAAAACACAACAAAAAGAAAAAGATTATAAGCAACATAACACTAAAAAGACAAACACCTGGCATGCAGAACTTGAAATATGGATTTTTAATGATTTAAGTGAAAGTCGCATCAAAAAACAAAGCGCCTGGTCTCTATGCCGATGACATCACTGCCGCCCTGGATCGCCCGGACTGCTCCGTCCCAGTCTTTCCAGCAGAACTGGAATCCTTTGGGGTTGTCTCCGGCTTCAAAATCAACCAAGGGAAATCCCTTGGGCAAGAACGCCCAAACGCATACCCCTCCACCTGCCTACGGAGGAGGAGTTCCATCGGCAGCACATCTCCCCTACCTGGGCGTCACGCTTACTGCTTCCAAGGCCTCCACGCTGACTCTCAACTATACGGCCCTATCCTCCCGGATTCAGTCCGACCTTGCACGTTGGACCAAACAGCCACTCTCCCTACTGGGTCGTGTCGCAGCGGTCAAGATGTCGGCCCTGCCTAAAATTCTGTATTTTTTCCAGACTCTCCTGGTGCTCCCCCCTGCGGGTACCATCCAGGCCCTCAAAGACGCCATCCATCATTTCATTTGGGAGGGCAAACGGGCGCGCCTACATAAACAACTAGCCTATCGGAGCCCGGACGAGGGAGGTCTGGGTGTTCCCAATCTTTTGCAATATTTCCAGGCTGCGCAACTCCGATTTCTGGTAGAGTGGTTCAGGCCGGAGTCCGAGAAGCGCTGGTTATTCCAGGATAGGGCAATGGCAGGCACCTCCCTTTGGAGGGTCCCTTTCCTTCTCAGACAGCACTGAATAAGCTATCTCCTAAAGTCTCCTATCACTCGCACTGTCATGCAGGTCTGGAACGCGGTCGCTGTCAAAAGGGGACTCACCACCTTCCCCTCTCCCCCGACGCCTGTTCTGGACAATCCAGAGTTCCCACCCGGCAACGCCCCCAGGGCTTTCCCACAATGGCGAGGCATCAGTAGCTTCTCCACTGGTCAGCTCTTCGACTTGCAGGGTTTCCTCCCCCTTAAAGACATAACTCAAAGTTATGACGTTGTTTCACCTCATCTATTTCAATACTTCCAGCTCCGACACTGGCTTACCCATCCTGACATAGCACCCCTGGTTGGCAGGCCCATGACAGCCTTCGAGAAGTGGCTGGTGACGAAAGATTCAGACAAGCACCTTATAACGGACCTTTACAAAATGCTTACTCCCACTTCCCCATCGGGCAAGTCAGCAGGCCAAAAGAGGTGGGAGGCAGAGTTTGGGAGGGCCTTATCACCCCAAGAATGGCGTTCTGTTTACTACAGAGCCGCTCACACCACCCGCAACACTGCCTCCAGGGAAGCGGCGACGAAGCTAGCCATATACTGGCACCTCACACCGGTCCGGCTCAATAAGGGTAACCCTACACGAAGCGCGCTATGTTGGAGGGGCTGCGGGGAACTGGGCACCCTGACTCACCTCCTCTGGGACTGCCGTGAATTCCAAGACTACTGGAAGGCTATCTTGGACGAGATTGACTCCACATTCGACACGGAAATTCCCAGATTCCCGGCATACACCCTCCTGGGCTTACCCAACGCACTCACCTTCCCCCCTGAAATCTCTGAAGGGTTGCCAGATGGGGGTTGCTATGCAGGCCGCAACACAACACGTCCTATCCCTGTGTGGCTCCACCACCAGACCCACTCACACGGGATGGTTACATAAAATATGGTTTACCCAGGGCATGGAGCGCATTCACGCCACGTTCACGCAATCCACGGCTGCTTATCAGAAAGTGTGGCTTCCGCTGCTCTCCCTTCTGTCCAAGGAATTCAATGAGATCCCGTGTCCCAAGTACCTGCACATTTTACGACTCACAGCGACTACAAATGACTCCGCAAGTTCATCTGAATGATGGTTTCGGCCACTACACGACTATGACTCTGCTTGTCCCACATGTTCGGCACACTGGAAGTGGTGGGAGCGGGGAGGGAGGTTGGGGGGAGCGGGAGGGGGTTAAAGTTGGGGTTTTTCCTTCTTACGATTTCATTGCTGCACTGGAGGGAGCGTTCATACTCCCAGCACTACGTTATTGTTTCACCAAATGCAAATAACCAAACATATGCTTATTGGATACTGCATATTTCTCTGCCTGACTGCCTTATATACCTACTATGTCTCCCTTGCAATGTTTTGTATACTGATGCTCATGAAACTAATAAAACAAATTTGAAATAAAAAAACAAAGCGCCAAATGGTAGCTAATGGTCACAGTAGATCGGGATGATGGAGCAAGGGTTGACTACATAAAATGTATTGTTACCGGTGAAAGTCTGGAAGTCAAAAAGTTCTAATAAGTTTCGAAGTTCCACTAATCAGGAGGAAAGCTTTTGCCCAAACACCACAAGAGTACGCATCCGGGGAGCACATAGAGACTCATAAGTTATTAAGCTAAGGGCAACAGCAAAGTCCAATCCAGGTCCTGGTGCCACGGATCAGCTGGAATTCTTCAGGGTAACGCCCTCTTCAGCTTTATGTTCCTTAAGCCACCCAGAGGATCAGCTGTTTGATCCTTAGAGATCTTCCAGTCCCTGAATTTCAAATTGAAAGGGGTCCAATCGCTTCAGGTCCTTCTCAAAGGTAACAGATGCAAGTGCAGATGGTTCAGTCTGCGTGGTATCCTTTGGCAAGTCCAGCAGTGTTCTGTTGGGGTGCCACATTTATGCCTGGCACTAGCTAGTGAGCAGGATGACTCCTCTGCACACCCTAAACAATGGGGTAAAAGTTCTAAAGGTCAACCTACCCATGTTTGTGTAAACCATGTTTGCCTTACTGCAAACAGGCCCGAAATACTATATGCTAGATCATTTTCAAGAGTGTTCTTAAGTGAATGTCTGGAAATGCCACATTGATGCCCGGCATGAGCTACTGGGTGTAAATTACTCTTGGGGATGCCCTAAACAATGGGGTAAAGGTTCCTGGGGCTTACTCAACCCTTTCAGGCATTTGCAAGATGGCCAAAGTCTTTTGCCACACTAAACTTGGGCTCTAAATGCAGAGGGGTGTTTGTGGGAGCGTCAGGAGGACATCACCAGGGTCCTACTATATTGAACACTAAATTCAAGCTTGAAGCAGGCCCAGTATGCACAACAAACCCAGACACACATCTGGTAGGACAAAAGCAGGGTAATTCAGCAAACAGAGGGCATACACAGGTATAATGTTCTCTCCCTTTCAAGTGTGCCTAATTGTTACATGTGGCTTAAAAAACCTGTTAAGCAGGATTTGATGGTGTGCTGCCAAAAGGATGCCCAAAGACCCCGCTCTGAATATCTGTGGAGTTCAAGTGGGTCGTCTTTGCCCATTCTGGCCAGCCTGTTTGTTCCTGGGAAGTATTTTACGCCTCTTTCACACTGATTTTTGGTCTTCAGCACAGGTTGGGGCCTGGCAGAGGCCTATGCTAATTAATATTCTGACAGTTCAGGCAAGTAAATGGCAACTTTCTGAAAGTTATTTTTCTTTAAGCATTATCAAAAATATGACTTCACCAATTAATTGAATTTTTAATATCCATTACAACTACCTGAGATAGCAGTACTAGCATTAAATCTGTACTCTGGTTTTCTATACAGGACAGCTAGCCTACCACAGTGCAAATAGATTTTGGGACCTTGTCACTACGGGCATGGTTACATTAATTGTCTACAAGCTCCAGTCTTAAATACCATGCAACCTACCTTGTGGGCTACAAGGCTTACCTAGGGGTGACTTTATAAAATTGTGAAGGGAGTTTTTTAACCACTCAAAAGTGGTTATTTTAACAGGTCGCACTCCAGGCTTGACACCGCAGCAATCAGGCTACAATGGCAGGCCTAAAGCCACATTTTCCTGGTGATACTAGTGGAAGGCACAATAGGCACTGCAGTTCACGTTTAATATTCCATGTCAAGAGTGCATTTCTGCACCATATACTATGGCTTCATAGAAAAGTTAAATAACCTATTCACAGATTAAAATATTTATGTGTTTTAGGGGTCAGGGAACATACACCGAGCACTTGACATCAGTGCTGCAGTGTACAGCCAGTAAAACAATTCAGTAGAAAAATTGAGGTTACCAAGCAAAGAGGGGCATTTTCTCGCAGTATTTGCATAGCACTCACCTTTCACAATGAACATAGGCTGGCGAATTCAAGAGAATCCGAAGGTCTTAATGAAGTGTTATTTAAACATTGTATTAAGTAGCAACTCATACAATTTTGTGTCACCTGGTTTGGATTCTTATTACCCTCAATTTACTTCAATCATTCTGCAACATTTTGCATTAAACAAGTGCTGTGCATTTGACATTTTTTAAGTGACTGCAGTCTTATCATACGTAATGCTCAGTTCAAATAACTTTATTTGATTCAATGGAATCATAAAAGTTTACATACATTAAAAAGTAAAACAAGACAATATTCATAAGACAAATTTTGTGCATAGATTAGATTTGCAGTACACCGGTTTTCTTTTCCTAAGTCATATTATCCCAGCACAGATTTTAAGAAAACCTCCAATCGTTCATTGACAATGTGAATACAAGATATTCAAAATCCATAAGATCACTAAAAATGTTCATTGTACAATTCATAATGTTTCCTGATTAAAAGTGCAGTTCTAATGAAGTTAAGCACTGTGCTGCATATAGCAGCAGTAGATAATGACCATAGGTAATTAAAACCCTCCGGATTAGAAAAGGGATGGATTTCCATTAAAATTGTTTTAATACAACGTGCCCTTGGGTCCTTATAAAGTGTGCAAAACAACAAAGTGCATTGTGCTGAATTATTGCAGGGACAGGGAGTTAGTCTAACACCAACCTACCCGATTGGGAAAAGCCACAACAAAGTGCAACATCCAAAGACGAAATCTGGTCATAAGGAAACGCGATTGAACATGCACAGTATAAGACAAATAAAATTGCTGTTGACTTGGAAACACAACCTGGTGATCCCTGATCCCGGTTAGACATACATAATTCAGTACGAAAAGCATTTTTTATAACCTGTTTAATGTTCGATTGAATACCCTCGGGATTATCATAGTAATTTAACATGCCTATTTTATAAAAAAGTATCTTTGACATAACGAAGCCAGGGAAGTAACATTGCATTATCAAGATTCATACAATCGCTGAGAATACTCCTTGAGAATAATAAATCCTCAGGAGGTCCAGATTTTCCCCCATAAAATCAATGGGGCAATATTTATCCTATCTTTTACTTAATCCAGACCCACTTCAGAGTGACAGAAAAGTGTAGAAGAACTACTAGGAATCAATCTTTTTAAAAATGTGTTCTCTAAAATCTGAATCTGGGCGCTTCTTTGGTAGTCAATATACCTGCCCCAAAGGTGGCTACTGACAGGCATTTGGATTTATATAAAGTTAACATTTCTGCAACCAGCTGATGTCCGAGCTTACCAGCAAAGCGAAAAAGACCCTCTATCATTCTGCTGGTGTTTTGACTACTAGCCACAATTAGATTATCCCAATTTAATATTAAAAACATTCCCAAAATAATTAAAATATGGCACCTTATCAATAAGTAGCAGCCCGTCCCGACCTTGTCCGGGAGCAACAGGCTTCCCCGACCCCCGCCCGCCCCGACATTGTCCAGCAGCCCGGGCCCCCGCCCGGCCCGTATCCCCCGCCTGCCCGGACTCCCGCCTGCCCCGACATGGGTCCACTTACCTCAGCCGCCGCTCCTCCCGCCTGTCCGCTGCTCGCACCGCCGCTGGCCTGTCCTCTGCTCCTCACGTCACCGCTCCTCCCCCGCGCCATGTCCGCCGCTCCCTTAACTTAGTCGCCGCTCCTCCAGCCTGTCCGCTGCTCGCACCTCCGCTGGCCTGTCCGCTGCTCCTCACGTCACTGTTCCTCCCCCGCGCCTTGTCTGCCGCTCCTCGTTGCGCTCCTGGACGCCGCTCCTCGTCGCGCTCCTGGACGCCGCTCCTCCCCGCGCTCCTGACGTGAGCACGCACGTCGCTGCCGGCACTACTTTGGAGGGATAACTTTTTATTTTTACTGTAAATTTTTTAAATAACTTTTTTTTTACATTTATATAGCCTATAACCATCTACACACCCTGACGATTCCAACGGTGTATCGGGTGTGTGGATTTACGCTGTGGTTCCCGAGTTTACCCGCCTCAAAGGCTGAA
The DNA here is from genome assembly GCF_964263255.1 of Lissotriton vulgaris. Classification (NCBI taxonomy): domain Eukaryota; kingdom Metazoa; phylum Chordata; class Amphibia; order Caudata; family Salamandridae; genus Lissotriton; species Lissotriton vulgaris. The sequence continues at coordinate 1,883,121,018 of NC_141689.1, read as the reverse complement.
AGTTCTTCCTTTATTATAGTAGTATAGATTGTATCCTTTACCATGAATTCTCTTGTTTATGTCTGGTTTGGACCACATCATAAAAAATTATATATTACTCATTTTAACTGCACATATGTTTGCTAAATGTATGTAATTTGGACTCTGTTAATGACAACAAAATAAGTATACTGAGGGAGCGTCTCAAAAGGGCATCATTGGCCAAACGTGCACTACAAAAATACCTGTAACACAAATACCTGTAAAACACCAGAACAACACGCTTTCTTGAGATTTACAGATGGTGTGCATCCACGACCTGAACTGTGGACATCAAGAGATCAATGATTCCAATGACAATATAAAGTCTAGCAGTGAACACAAATTTATATTTAGCTATCTCAAACTGCAAGCAGAATAAAAGAAAATAAGCTACTTACCTGTAAACTGTGGTTCTCCAGTATTGGTAGCTCTCATAGATACACATGCTTGAATCATTTCCCGTCGAAATGGGAATCCCTCGGTATATAAAAAGCAGTACATAATTACTCTAACATTAAAGTTATAAGAGAAAAATCATTCACTTTAATAACTCATCCTAGTCATTAGGTATGGTCCAAACTCCAGACACTCAGGCGACAGCACCCTCTAAAACCCTCTCCACAGAGACTCCAGGATCTCAGATTTTCGAGCAGAAGTGTAGTATGTGTAAATAAAACAGGAAGACTCTATGGGGAGGAGGTTGGGTCACATGTGAATCTATGAATGATACAAATACTGGAGAACCACAGTTTACAGGTAAGGAACTTATTTTCTTCTCCAGTATTGGGGTATCTTTCATAGATTCACATGCTTGAATCAGAGTAGATAGCAGTTATCACATAGATATGAATGTTCATACAAGAAAGAATGTAGTACACAGAATACGAAAGAAAATTGTACATCACCCAGTTTATATCACACTTATGTACCACTTATTTATATACCTATATAGTAATCTGACAATGCCTATGCACAGTCACAGTGACCTTAACTATAGCAATTTTAAAACTTAAATGAAGATGGGAAGGATAGAGGCTCACCTCATAGAAAAAGATTACGTAGCAACGCCTGTCCCACAGCTGTATCAGCATTACTTGCAGCTTCCAGACAGTAATGCTTGGTAAAAGTGTGCCTGCTAGGCCAAGTTGCTGCTCTGCAAATGTGTTGAATAGGCACACCGGCAAAGAGAACTGTTGATGAGGAGACTGCTCGCGTAGAATGCGCTTTAACTGTTGAATGTTGAGGTGTGCCTGTTTTCTGATGGCAAAATTGGATCGCACAGAAAATACAACGTGCTATGGCTTGTTTAGCCACTGGATACCCTTTCCTGATTTTTCCATAGGTCACAAAAAAGCTGATCAGCCTTACGGATACAGGCGGTTTTCTGCAAGTAAAATTTTATACATCTCTTAACATCCAGGGAATGTAGGGCCCTTTCTGCTGGTGTCTGTGGATTTGGGAACAAAGCCTTTAGGATGAATGATTTGTTTAAGTGAAAATCTGATGGGACCTTATAATAAAGGTAGGATTAGTTCGAAGTATAACAGAGTCCTTAGTAAACTGGAGGAAAGGATGTTGAGTAGTGAAAGCATGTATGTCGCTTACTCGTCTAGCTGAAGTAAGAGGCAATAGGAGTGAGGTTTACCATGAAATTAATTTAAGATCAGCCCTATGAATTGGCTCAAAGGGAGCTTTCATGAGTTGCACTAGAGCAAAGTTGAGATGCCAAGGCGGAGGAGGGCGTCTAATTAGAGGAAACATTCTAAACAATCCCTTAAGAAATTGTTTTATTATTCTTGATGACTAAAGAGACTGAGCCATTTTGCAGTCGAAACAAGGAAATTGCGGCAAGGAATACATTAAAAGTAGAATGAGAAAGGCTAGATTTTGCCAGTTGGAGGAAAAAAGGCAGCAATTGTTCTGGCCAAGACTGAATAGGGTGCACTTCAGAAGTTGCACACCGACAGAATCTCTTCCACTTCGGTATATAAGTCTTGATAGTGGAGGGCGCCCTGGCAATAGCTCAGACCTCCCAACAGTAAGCAGGTATAACTAAGTCTTCAAACTCATATTATTCAGGAGCCAAGCTGCTAATCGCAGAGATGTTGGTTCCGGATGGCAGACCTGGCCGCAGTTCACCGTCAGTAAGTTCTGTAATGGGCGCAACAGTCTGGGTTTGCACTCTGATAATAGCAGAAGTTCTGTGAACCAGAATTGGCGAGGCCACCTGGGAGCTATGATAAGTATTCGGCAGGGTTCTTTCCTCATCTTCTTAAGCACCCTTGGGACTAAAGGAATTGGAGGAAAGGCGTAAGCATAAATCTTTGACAAATTTATCAAAAACACTTTCACGCACGATCCCTGTTGCGGTAGCAAACTTGTGAAGAATTGGCATTTGCGTTCAGAGTGGTTGAAAATAGGTCCAAACTCGGTTTGCCCCAAAACAGATAGATGTGATCCAAGTTTGGTTGGTGCAGTTCCCATTCGTGGTTGGTTGCAATTGACCTGCTCAATGAGTCCGCTAGGATGCTGGCCACTCCTGGAACATGCACTGCTGTCACTGTTATCTGATGTTGTATAGCCCAATCCCAGATTTGCTGTGACTGCAGGGATAGCATAGTTGATCTTGTCCCACCTTGTTTGTTTAAATAATGCATGCTTGTTGTGCTGTCTGTCCGAAATAATACTGAAGCTCCTGATATTATTGAGAGAAAAGATTTCAGAGACGGGAATATTACCTTCAACTCTATAAGGTTTATGTGCAATGTTAGTTGGTGGTTGTCACATTTTCCCTTTCTTCCCAGTCCTTCTAGATGTGCTCCCCACCCTTCGAAGGATGCATCAGCTGTTATTGTGAAACCTGGTGAGTCCACTATGAACAATAGGCTTGCCACTATGTTTGGGATGCAAATCCACCATAGGAGTGCTTCTTTCAGTTGAGGTGTTATTCTGATATCTGGACCCTGAGATCTGTAGCCACTGCTAGTCCAGTTCCTCTTGCAAGGTTCTCATTTGCAGACGACAGTTGGGAACTAGGGGAATGCAAGAGGACAACTTTCCCTGAAGCAATTTGTACTTGCGGACGGAAATGGACTTTCTTGTGAGCAGCAAAGTTGCTAACTTGTAAATCTTTTGTTGTCTTTCTTGTGAGACAAAGGCCTTTGCCTGATAGTGTCCAATGTTGCTCCTAAGAATGTTTTCACCTTTGAGGGGTTTAACTGAGACTTTGGTAGATTTATTGAGAGACCCAAGGATTGGACGAGAGAAAGACATCTTAGTGTGACTGCTTGCCACTGTGAAAGATTTCGCCTTTAAGAGGCAATCGTCCAGATAAGGGAAGATTTGAACTCCGTTCTGACATAGATGGGCCGCTACTGGTTCTAGGACCGCGGTGAACACTTGGGCGCTGAGCGAAGGCCAAAAGCTAGGACTTTAGATTGGAAATTTCTGCCAGCCTCCCTGAAGCGCAAGAATTTCTTGTGTCTGGGGAGGATAGGATGTGAAAAAAAGGTATCCTGAAGGTCTAGGTTTGCCATGAAATCTTCCTGATTTATCAAATGAAGCACTTCCTGAAGAGACAACATTTGGAAGGATTGCTTTTTTAGAAATTTATTGAGGCAACAAAGGTCTAAAATGGGACGCCACTCTCCTGATTTCTTGTTTATGAGGAAAAACTTGAATAGCACCCTGTGGCCCTCTGTAAATGTAGTACCACGTCAAATCGCTCCCTTCCTTAACATTATTTTTATTTGGGACAAAAGCTCTTTTAGATCAGCAGGAGGAGGACCTTAGGAGGGTAATTTGGAGGAATCTTTAAGAATTCCAAAGTGTGACTCTTGGAAACTATGTCCAAAACCCTTCTGTCCGTTATTGCAGACCATTCGGAGAAGAAACAGGAAATTCGTCCACCAACCTTGACTGGATTGGTGGGAACAGTGGCCGGCAGTGGGTGGTTGTCACCATTTATTGGAGCTATCTTTGCCTCTGTAGGCATTCTTTGTAGGCAGCGGCAGGAGGTGCTTAAATGACTTGCTGTTGTGCAGATGGGTACCTTGATTGACCTTGGTACAGTTGATATTGTTTATACTGGTTGTAGCCTCCTCGAAAGGATGATGAGCCACGATCTCTTGCTCACCAAAAGGGCGTTTTTTTTAAACTGTAGAGTGCCAAGAGCCTTTGCCGTATCAGTATCCTTTTTGATGGTCTGAAGGGCTCCGCTATGTGCTGACCAAATAGGGAAGCGCCATCCTAATGCAGGTCTATCACTTTTGTTTGAACTTCTTGCCTAAAAATGTAGCCTTAAGCTAGTCCCGACGCCTCAGGACCGCAGGCCCAGCCAGTTAGCGGAATCCTGTGGAAGAAACATCCACTGAGCAGTTGATGATCTCAGCCGAGATCTTTTCTCCCTTCTGCAGAATCTTTATTGCTTCAGCCTTGGATTCATCCAGCAACATTTCTATAAAAGGCGAAATGTCCGATCACATTTGCCAGTCATATCTGCCTGGGACAGAGAGAGAATTGCCCGCTCTGACAGTTGTTGCCACCATGGTGGAAAATATTTTGCTGATGGAATCGGGACGTCTTCCATCTCTATCCAGAGGGGGCGATAATAGAGACTCAGGATTTCTAGCACAATGCTGTGCCGCCTGTGATATCACGGAGTCAGGTTTAGGTTGCCCAATAAGGCAAGCAGGAGAATTATCCGGAGCATTGTAATTCTTTACCAATTTAGGCAAGACTGCTGGAATTGAGGCTGGAGTTTATGACCTTTAAGCCCTCCTGCCATATGAAGTCTACAATTGGGACAGATCAGAACGGTTTCGATGTTTGTTCCTTGAAATCCGATAAGAAACAATCAGCCTGTTTAGTGACAATAGGGAGCTGAAACCTCTTCGCTGCTCTCTCCATAAGGATATGGAAGCCCCCTATATCCTCAGGTGGTGAATCTATAGGAGGTGGAGTGGAAGGCGATGGTGTCTGGATCTGGTAGTCATCACGTTTGTTGGGAAGGGATATCTCGTCCAACTCTTCCACTTCTCTCTCTTCATCAGTAGTATGGTCCTCTTGGTCCTGATATCGCGTTACTGTAGGTACTGTAGAAACCGGCAGGGGGGTCGGGGGCAGGGGGGTGAGAATAGGACCAGCAAGGAAGGCAGCAGAATAGGTGTCTGAGGAATTGGCATTTGGATTGTTTGTTTAGATTGCATTTCTGGACTAGTAACCTCAGGGTAAAATACATAGTCCTCAGTCATCGTCCTGGCACTTAATCACTTAATGAGAAGTTTGGACGGACTGGGAGCTGCTCCGAACCTATCATCATCATCTGATTTCTCTTCACCTGCTCTATAATCAAAAAGATTTTCTGGAGGACAAGAAGACACCTTACTTGGAGAGGTGTGTACAGGCAATATTGCCTCCTGAGAAGGCCTTCTCTTAGGTAGTCCTAAATTGTCAAAGATGAAGGTTTCATCAACAGTTCTTCCGTCGACAGTCTGGACATTAACGAAGTTAGTAGACGAGGATACCATCGCCGAAGCTACCGTTGTCAACAAAGGAGACTTATTTTTGGGAGCCGCCGTCAGCAGGGGCGGCGATGAGGCTTCCGTCGACGACGATCCTGACAAGGAGCGCTTCTTTTTTCTTTTTAAACTTTTTATTGCGAATTGCATAGTATGATGCAGATACAAACCTATAGCGCAACATCTGATTACTATAAACAATACTTCTTGATACTAAACATTCCACGTAGTGAATGCCCCGCCCCCACCCAACTCAGGTTCAATGGACGGCAATTCCATTAGCTCGCCGACCTGTTGTGAAGGAGAGGTACAAATATTGCCTCTATACTTATTCCACTTCCCCCAAACTTTATCCCATTTTTTGGGGCATCCTCTAATTACATAAACCGCTCGACCCGCCAGCTTACACGTCAACATCATGTTCCCATTCCATTATCGTTGGCAAATCCGGGACCTCCCCATTAACATGCAATATTTTGTTTTGCAATCATATAACCCACTGTCGCCCATAATTTGTCCATGCAACTGAAATCTGTGGCAATCCAAATGTTGAGTAAAGAGGTCTTGGGATACATTGGCTAGGTACTCCCACATACCTCTTCAATCACACCATGTCAGTGATCCAAAACCCTTGAGTGAGTGAACAGTCCCAGATTGTGTGGAAAAAGTAGCCTGTCTCCCCACACTTCCGCATGCAGTCAGCCTCAGTAATGCAACCCATCTTAAGTAAAGTGGTAAGTGGGACATAGGTGTTGTGAAGTTTTTTAAGCTAAACCAGCCGCAGTCGCGACGTTATGACCACCTACCGCGGGGAGGATAGCGCATCAAGCCAGTTCTCTTCCTCAAGTTCCCCCAGGTCTGCCTGCCAGTGAGCACACAGGCTCACCGGAGGGTCTGGAGAGTTAAGTAATTTCGCTCACGTACATGAAAATAATCAAGTGTGCATGGGGTCAGCAAGCAATCTATCCCCAAGAGGTGCGGATTAGGGGATCCCATCTATAACTTTAGTTATTGCCTGCAATGCATGGGGGGCGCTTCTTTTTCCATCGATGATGATGACAAAGTTATCAATGACAGTCTCACCTTCACGGATACCAACGTCGACGGAGAAGATGCAGACGACAATCATTTGGGTCGAGGAGAAGAGAAAGTCGGCGTCCAGGCGACGGAACATCTTTTCTGGGTGGTAAAATTGTCTCGGGAAGAGACCTTGATGCCTGGTTCGATTTTTAAGAGGATTTTGAAGGCATAGACGGCACAGATTGACCCTTAAGAGGGGCTGCTTCCTGTTTTGAAGATGAAGGCTGATCTTCATGTTTTTAGGTGGGATGATGTTTTTTCAATACCTTAGCAGCCTTAGGAGATACCAGATCTGCCTCACTAGCTCTATTTTTAGATGCTGAAGTCTTTAAAGAGGAATCACTCTCCTCGTCAGATAAAGGATTGTCCTTTGTTTTAAGCTTCTGTAGCCACAGAAGAAGGCATCATCCTTTATCGCTCAAGGTTTTTTGAGAAAAAGTCCTGCAAATTTTACAGTCTCTCACCTGATGTTCAGGGTGAAGGTAGTAGATAAATCTCTTGTGGGGATCATCTGGGTGAAGACCTCATTTCCCCTCAAGATTCACAATGCCTCAAGAGAGATCTTTTTGAAGAGTAAGTTGAAAAGCAAGATCTAAAGAAATCAGAAGGTCAAGAAGAAGAACTGAGCACAGCTCGGGGAGACTCCCTTCACAAGATGCGCGGTAGTAAACCGGAGAGCCTAGAGCCATTGTGGAGAGGGTTCTAGTGGGTGCCGTCACCTGACTGGCTGGAGTTTGGACCATACCGAATGACAAGGACTAGATATTAAAGTGAATGGTTTTTCTCTATTAACTTAAATGTTAGAGTAATTACTTACTGCTTTTATGTACCGTGGGACTCCCACTTAGACGGGGAATGATTCAAGCATGTGAATCTATGAAAGATACCCCAATACTGGAGAAAACAGGGCTTCTGTGCTCCATGGCCAGGAGTTGAATAAAAGCCCCTACATGAAAATTACTGTTTTGACTTTCCCAAATAAAATGAATTTCCACTGCATTTTAGTGCATGTGTGCGCATGGGAGAGTACGCTTTTGTCTTTATGAGTCAGTGTATGCAAGTAAATATTCAAACTTATCCTACCATGCTACTACCTTTGTAGGTATGAGGTTTGGGTGGATGAGTTCTATGGAGGAGCTATCCTTGGCATCCGGTGGTGCTTACTAGCATAATGATGGATTACTCAAACAAAAGTGCGGCTAAACCCTAGCCCAAAGTTATCCAAGATGCAATGAAGTATATCTTTGTAAAGCAGTGGCAATAACAGGCATAATAGTGACCCTGATATATCGCAGACAAACTTGCTTTAGCGGTGCCATACATGGCATAATGGCAGAGTCGAGAGCAGGCTCACCCATAAATACTTGTATGTTTGCTTGAGACTGTCAGGCAAACCCCAATATTATGAAAAACAGAGAAGGGAAGCTCGAACCATTTAAACAATGGAAAACAATCATACGAACACTGTTCTCTACAGGACAATAGCCAAAGCTACAGCGATTTTTCGACTAAAAGCACTCATCAAATGATCTCACAGGCGTTGACAAGCAATGTGCAAGCGGATACTTTTGCAACCTTTGTGATTCAATTCAACCATATATAACTTTTGGTGGCATCATAAGTTATTTCACTTCTCCTGAGGTCACAGAGGATAAAGGACATGCCTAATAACGAGTAGCCCCCTCAGGAAAACTTAAGAGCTGCTCGTCTGCTTCAACATATTTCTTGTCTCACGGCATAGTTCATGTACTTTCGCTTAGGTTTCTTGTATTCAAATCAGATGGCATCTGAAATAATCAAGAGGTCCCCGGATGGACTATTGGACCTTTCTCCATCGGTCTCATCCTCTGCCCTACTGAGTTGAAATATGTCATTATTAATGAAAAAATTAAATAAAACAGCTGTGTAATATGCAGAGAGCACCAATTTCGGGTTTCCTGGTACGAATACAGTTTGTGCAAACAATTGCGACCTCTGAAAAAATACATACTGGCTGGGTAAACTGTACTCTATCACCACCAACCTTTGAAATTAGGTCGAATTCTAGGGTCGTAAGTCAGCAACAATTTATTCAGGATATTGCTTGTAGAATTAGCAGGTACTCTTGCAAGATCTTCTGCCGACTGTTGTCTGTAAGAAAAAACAGTATAACTTAAAAAGGTTACCTTGCGTTAGACGAACCTGTGGTACTGAAGGTTTTAGTTATTTTCTCTTAAAATATGAAAGAATGTATTCCTCATGATTACACGCACAACTCACAGCCCTTTCGAGTAAATTGTTAAAACAACGCAACAAAACACAAGCATTTGTTACAATTTCGAAAAACGGTGTCCGAATAAAACATGTTTTGCTTGCTTCGAAGGGAATTGATTGAGAATAATAAATTAAACGTATTACATTAATTTACTATTAACAAATATACACGAGTGCTGCCATTATTCAAAGTCAAAAAATGGTTGAGGAAGCAGTAACTAAACATTTCTTTCTTAGAAAGAGACTCATTAGAAAGAGGAGTTTATGGCAAACAACTTTTAATACACAAATCCTTAATAAATAATAAGGCTATCCTACCACTTTCCAGTGGTTCGTCAACTTTTATGGTGGGATAAATCACCAGAGACCTACGAAATAACATCTGGAGGAATGTGGGGAATTTTTTATTAAAAAGAAAATGCTAATCTACAAATAATGTTAATTAATGTGCACAACTAATGAGACTTAAAACTCACATTTCATGCACAATTGCACTAGACAATCACACTTAAAGGCGTTATGCATAATGTGCTGAGATGCTGACATAGTAAAGTTAAAAGAGCTAAAAAACTGTAAGTTCAGCATTTAAATCTGGACCTTTTCAACTGATTTTTATCAATAAATAGTTGCTGTGCAAAAAAATAAAATACAATTCTTATTCATACAGAGGTTTCATCTTCAAAACATTGTTAGCTAAACATGTTATTTAGAAGGTTACGGATGCGTCTTACACATGGGAATTGTGAGAAGCTGGCTTGGTATATGATGCACACTTATTTAAGTGGGCACACTGCACCAATTCAGACAACCCTTATAGTGGTATTCGACTAGCTTAGAAAGCGCTCAATGTGGTAGCTGTGGCAAGCAGCCTTCAGGCTTAGTCCAGAAGGAGTGTAAAGAAGCTCGTTTTACCAGAGCTAATCTTACTGGTTTAGATTAAGTGAAAAAGAACTACAGTGCATTTATAAAAATATGTATTTATTATAAGACACTCAATAGCACCTACGAATATTTCCTACCCAGAGATCTACACAATGCACACAATACGTTGCAAATAAACAGGTAAGTAGCACACATACACAGTGGTTGCCAGGGGAAGACCAAACTATGTACTAAAATAATGGTATGCGAACCATGACTCAAGACAAGACTATACCCAGAAGACTTAGAAATGCTGGGGGCCCAAGGAACCACACGAGGTAAGTAACCAGGAACCCCACGGAGGCCGCGTGCAGAGTGGGAGCACGACCGCAGGCTCAATGCAGGTCAATGGGTAGGTCGCTGTGGCAATTTTGAAGGACCCTTCCCAGTGGATCCTGAAGAAACCCCGGGGGAGACAGAAGGTTGGAGAGCCATCCCACTCATGGGTATGCTAGGAACCAGGATACCTGCATCAGGGAAGCTTGGTGCATAGGTATAAAGTGGCGTCAGAAACAGTCATCGAACTCAATGGAGGACTTCAAGAAGATACCGCTGCCGGAGAAGGTGAAAGTGTCCGGTGGAACCTAAAGGTGGATTAAAGATGAGAAATACCTGCAAGCAAGGGGGGACGGAGTCTATGCCACTCAGGAGTGACAGGAGGCACGGAAGACGAATGCCCCTCGATGTCGGTTGCTACAGAAGAGTTGACGGTGACCTTGGAGCAGCAGCTGTGCAGACCAGGTGACGCTGTAGAAGACCAGGAGCCATTCACGGGCTGTCTCACGTCAGATGTCGAGAGTTTAGGGGTTATTGTCCGTCGGGAGCACCAACAAGCCTTGGCAACTGCAAACATCGAAAACGAAAAAAGTGCAGTGTCAGGACCAGAAGGTCCAGGTGACTCACCATGAGCAGGACCGAGCAATCAGTGGAGCCCGCTAAAGTCAAAGATGACTCAAAAGGACCTACAAGCCAGAGGCACTGGAGTCGTAAAAGGACCTTGAGCAGCTCACCAAAGACGCAGGCCAACGGTGCAAGTGATGACAAAGATCTTGGTCGCAGGAGATGCTGGAGTTTGGAGCCCGAAGATCTTGGGGTAAGGAAGCCAATAAGCCTTTGCAACAGCAAGTTGATGCAGTGCACAGGGTTTAAATTCTGTGCTTCAAACAAGGGATACTGGCCTCAAACTTGGTGAGAGGACAGGGCAGGCCTCTATGGATGTGAAGAACCACCACCTGTGTTGCTGAGCCTTTGGGAGTCCATGGCAGCCCAGGATCCGCTTCGTTGTGGTGCCTGCAGATGCAGGAAGTGACTCCATTTCAAGTTGGCTTAGGTGTCCACAGCCTTGGAAGGTTCCTGTATGGAGCATGGGCACAGACGGATGTTGCAGCAGACTCACAGGACGATGAGACCAGGAGCAGTAGGAGTTTTCCCAGTTACAGTCTTGGAGCCCAGAGCAAGGTCCAGAGAAGTCCAGAGGGCCCAGATGGTCGAAGAAGTGGTGGCTGGATATGAATCTGGTCCCACAACGAACCTACAAGTAAGCACTTAAGTATCCTAAGAAAAGGATTGGGATGATTCAGGGTTCCCTCCCAGGGGAGGGGGTCGGACAGTGGAGAGGATACTCCTATGTCCCTTGTCCAATTTCAATGCCAGAGCTGGAGCCAACGGCTCCCTGAGATGGTTTGAACTAGACTATGCAAGGAGGGCACCAAATGTGCCTCTCAAGTAGACTAAGTGGTGCTGGCAAGCGCTCCCACCCGGCCACAATACACTAAACCCTATCTGAGAGGTGATCTCACCTCCCTGTAACAGGATACTTGGCTCAGCAGCAGGAAGGCAGAATCGGGTCTCTGGTCGGCAGAATCCATGTTGTGCTGTCTGGGTCTAGAAGACTGGTACCAGGAGCACAGAGGGTCTCCCGGATGAGCTTTACAGTGCATGGAATCATACCTCCCACACGGTTTATGGTGTGACGGTACGATTCAAACATGACAAGGTTCATTACAGCCAGCGTGGAGATTGTCATCACGTAATGATGCATGCCCACTATGTATTGTAAGGAGTAGTTTCTGTCCTGTAACTTCAGTTCTGTAGTAGGGGTATCTCTGTTATAGTCATAATCTAGTGAATAGTCCCGCTCATGAGCGTGGACCCCGGAGCAATCAAAAATCTCTTAAGCTGTCTAAAAATGCAGTCCTGCATAGACACTTAGAGAATTTAAAGACAGATAACGCAGCCTATATCCACAGGCTACACTGTCCAGTACTATCCACAGGCTACACTGTCCAGTACTTCAACTAGACATTCCACGAAACCACAAACAGCACAGCCTACCAAGTTATCATCGAGAAAAACCTCCCCTTTCACCAACAAAGCCTCAGGAATGATAGAGAGGAAGGGGAGGACAGACAAGCCCCATAGGCTGCCATTATGTGGCTCAAAAAGGGATACTGTGCCTTTAAGAAAACTTTCTAGAACTTTCAGTATCCCAGAATGCCCAGCAGGTCCCATTTACTTTCAGTTCTTTTTGAAGGCGTATAACGCTAGACCTGTAGCATTCCGAACATGAACATCTTTCTCCACCGGGGAGGAGGGCGGGCACTTATGACTATAACAGAGATTCCCCTACTACAGAACTGGAGTTACAGGACAGAAACTACTCCTTCTGTAGTAGGGGGATCTCTGTGTATAGTCATAATCTAGTGAATAGAATGGCAAGCCCATCCCCCACACCAAAGCGGCAGTGGAGAAAAAGAAGTAAAACACCACTACTGTGCGAACAGATCTCGCAGCGAAGCCTGCCCAACCTGAGTGTCTGCCCTGGCATCAGTGTCCAGACAGTATTGCTTAGCAAAGGTATACACCGACTTCCAAGTGGCCGCCCTGCAGATTTCTGCAATGGGAACATTACGTAACAAAGCAGTCGTGGCAGCTTTGCCCTTGGTGGAATGAGCCTTAGGTTTACCCCCTAAGGTCTTATTAGCCTTTAGATAACACAATTGTATACAGGACACAATCCACCTTGAAATGGACTGTTTTGAGGTAGCAAGACCTGTCCTGACTGACCCATAATTGATAAAGAATTGGTCTGACCTACGAATATCCTTGGTTTCATCCAGATAAAATTTCAACACCCTCCTGACATCCAGGGAATGTAGAGACCTTTCCGCTGGAGAGAAAGGATTCTGAAACAACGTAGATAAAGTTATGGTCTGGTTAACATGGAAATCAGAAATAACCTTAGGAAGAAATTTAGGGTGAGTACGCATAACAACCTTAGCAGCATGAAATACAGTGTAAGGTTCTTGGCAACACAACGCCTAAATTTCACTCACCCTGCAGGCCGATGTAATGGCCACAAGGAACGCCGACTTCCAGGACAGGTGCTGCAACGAAGCCTTATGAATAGGTTCAAAAGGTTCCTTAATCAATCTGGACAGCACCACATTCAATTCCCATGAAGGCGAAGGAAGCCGGACAAGAGGAAACACTTTCTTCAAGCCTTCCAAAAAATCTTTGATCACAGGGATCTGGAAGAAGGAGGTCTGTAAAGGGCATTTACTCTAGGCAGACAGGGCAGCGAGATTAACCTTAATGGAATGAAAATTAGGGCCAGACTGCGCCACATGCAAAAGGTACAGAAGGATGAAATCTTCCTTACATCTCGTTGGATCATAGTTCTTGGACTTGCACCAGATGCAAAATCTCTTCCACTTGTACGCATAAGAAGTCAGTATGTCCATACAATCTGCAGGGAGATTCAAATGGCCATATCGCACTATCTCAGGAGCCATGCCGCCAAACTCAAAGACAAGAGATTGGGGTGCACCATCTGCCCCCCAAACTCTGTGAGAAGGTCCTGCCGGCACGGCAGCCGGATGTGAGGAAAGAGACCGGTGAAGCAGGTCCGTGAAACACCACTGCCTGGGCCATTCCGGGGCAATCAGGACCATCCGCGCCCTAGACTGGGCCAGCTTGATGAGCACCGCGGGAAAAAGGGGAATGGGTGGAAAAGCGTACAGAAAGCTGTACGACCAGTTGATCCATAACGCATTCCCCAGCGTTTCCTGCTGGTAGTACCTGGATGCGAAGTCTGGGCATTTGCTGTTTTCGGCGGTGGCTAACAGATCCACGTCTGGAGTGCCCCACCTGGCGAAAACGTCTCCGAGCACTGAGTCGTTTATGACCCATTCGTGGTTTTCCTGGATCAGTCTGCTCAGTGCGTCCGCCTGAACATTCTGCACACCTGGTAGATGAGTAGCCGTTATGGTCAGTCCTCTGGCAAGAAGCCAGTGCCAGATCGCCTGCGCCTCCTGCGACAGGGTGCGTGATCTCGAGCCCCCTTGTTTGTTGAGGTAATACATAGTTGTTGTATTGTCCGTCTGTACAAGCATAGAGTTGGACGGATGAAAGGCCTTCAGTGCCAAGTGAACAGCTCGGAGTTCCAGAAAATTGATGTGATCCGTGGACTCCGTCTGGGACCACGTTCCCTGGATCTGTAACTCCCCGGAATGCGCTCCCCAACTGTGGAGAGAAGCATCAGTCACGATAGTCTGAGTGGGAATGTCCTTGTGGAAGGGAACCCCCTTGAGGATTCTCCGCTGAACACCAACATTTCAGAGACTGTAGAGCGTGCAGAGACAGTCGTATCTTGTCGTCCCAGTTTCCTCTCCTCTGGTCCCACTGATCCTCCAGACACTTCTGCAGCGGTCTCATGTGTAGCCGTGCGTGTGGTGTGTGGAAGATACAGGAGGCCATCGACCCAAGTAGAGAAGACACCATCCTCACTGTCGTAGATGGAGCGGTCATAAGAGCCTGAGCCTGCCGAAGGAGTGATAAACGTCTTTCCTCCGAAGGAGACACGCTTGCTGACAGCGTATTGATAGAGGCTCCCAAGTACTGTAGGCATTTGACTGGAGTTGGGACAGACTTGGACACGTTGATGTGCAACCCCAGCTTGTTCAATAGAATGGACGTCTTCTGGAAGTGCGCTTGAGCTTCCGAGAAGGAGGATGCCTTGATCAACCAATCGTCCAGGTACGGGTAGACAAACACCTTGTTCTCTCTCAGGTGTGCCGCTACCACTGCCATGCATTTGAAAAAGGTCCTGGGCGCAGACTTCAGCCTGAACGGTAACACTGTGTATTGATAGTGATTGGTGCAGACTTGGAATCGCAGGAACAGTATGCATACTGTAGGTCTATCGCGCACAGCCAGTCCCCCCTTTGCAGTGGAGGGTAAATCTGGTGCAAAGACAGCATGCAAACATTTTCTCTGCGAATCCACTTGTTGCAAATCCAGAATAGGCCTGAACTCGTTCTTGTCCTTTTTGCGGACCAGAAACAACCGTGAGTACAGACATCTTCACCTTTGAGACAGAGGGACGTCTTCTATCACCCTTTTCCTTAATAGGGTATCGGTCTCCGCCTGGAGCTCGCGCAGCTCAAACGGCGAGCAAACCGGTGGAATTGCTGGAGGCGGGCTGGTGAACCGAAGACTGCATCCATTGCAAACAATATTCAGCACCCACTTGTCCAGAGTAATTTTTCTCCACTCTGCCAGAAAATATTGAACGCTTTCCCCCCACCGGAATGGGTAACGGATGACAGGGAAGTAATCGCTCAGGGCCTAGACCCGGCCGGGCCTTTGGTCGCGGTGGCAGATTGCGGACCACCCCTGCCCCTCTGACGTTTCTGGAAGGGCTTCCTCTGGAACTGCTGCTGCTGCTGCTGTCCAGACTGTTGACCTCGCCATCTGCCCTGCGCGCCGTACTGTCTCTGGAACTGGCGGTAGTTCTTCTTCTGGTCCTTGGGCTTCTCCAAGCCCACCACCGTCAGAGTCTCAGCCTCCGCCTTCATGTGGGCCATCTCATCGTCGGCGTGTTTCCTGAATAGGGTCTCGCCCGAGAAGGGCAGGTTGGCCACCTTCTGTTGGGCTTCAGTGACGTCAATCTGAGCCAAGCGTGGCGCCTCTGATTAACTCCATGGCAGTACCCGTGGGCTGCCAGAGAGACGAGTCTGCAGCTACGCTGATCAGCTGGTTCGACACCAGCAATCCCTCATTCAGGATCTCCATAAAATAAATGAAATAAATGAAAATATTCCAAAATCTTTAAACTGAGCTGGAATTTCTGCTCTCCTGCGCGCAGTGAGTGTTTGGGTATTAAAGTCAGAATCAGCTGTGCCAGAACTCTGTGATGAAAATAAAAATTGAGTGCAAACCAGACTGATGTCATCCTCAGAGTGCAGACATCCCACACGCACCAGTAGTTCAATACAGAGATACTAACATGTTAGGAATACTCCATGGAAGTCATAGCAGTCTCAGATAATGAATGCCTAGATATGTTCCACCTCTTAAGCCGCATCAAGGCAAGCTGCTTGTGCAGAGAATGAAGAGTGGAGAGCATGCTCAGCATTTTAAAAGACGCAACTCACAAGTAAGCACTTTCAAGTACAGCGCATGACAACCCACGTGCCATTGTTTTTAAAAAAAAAAAAAAAGCAACTACTGCAGCGTTACAAAAGGGGACACAGGCATATAATGTAGGCTCCATTTTAAATTAAAATTAAAAAATAAATAACGCTCACACAAAGGGGGCAAATAAATGGGGGAAACCAAACAATCCCAGTGGCAGCAAGGCTCCACAAAACTGGACCTTTTCCACTCACCAGCGGTACAATGAAATCAGTTCAGTTCAAGTGTTTAGTTCCGCATACTCGCAGCCAATGCACTGTAGGTTCGCAAGTTATGTAAAGACAGCAGCTGCAGTTTCAATTTGCGAATTGTTACTAGTTCATCAGCAAGCTCCATCAATCAGTGCTACCAATGCCCTCCATAACATTACTCCAGCAGCGCCCGTGACAATGCCCTGCGATGAGACTGATGGAAACAGACACCGGTGGGGCTACCAGGTGCATTGATTCTTTGCAGGCTTACCAAATTTCTTGGAAGAACTCTTAATTATATTTCAGTTTCAATCTTATCTCTCCTTCCGTTGTAGTAATTCTCTCTCCACCCTTGTCGCAGTAGAGGCCTTTCCTCCACAGTAGGTCCGTTTTCCGCTCGTCACCAGTGAAATAACGTAAGAATGAGGGTAGGCAGAGAGGATAGTGAATCCAAAAGGGTAGTTTATTCTTCAGATTAAAGTAGGCGTCTTAGGTTACAGAAATAGTAGGTTAAAGGTAGTAGAAGTCGCAGCCCCGCTGGGAGCTGAATCCCAGCTGCTCAGTCCACACAATCCAACTGGCATTTCACTCAACCAGGCACACATGAACATTCAATGACATTACTCACACTGGCAGAGCAGCAGGGCACAGAACACGGGAAGGAATAAATATAAAGAGGAACAGGATACCACAGTCTGCTTATAACAAGGAGTGTTCCTAGAGTGGGTTAGAGCACACCCTTTAGCACCATCATATGCACATCGTTGTTCCATGCTGATCTGAGACGGAGTTTCTTAAAGCTATGATTGATTCTTGATCTATTGAGCTAAATTTAATACTGAAACTTAATGGTTTCTCTTAATTCGAGAACTCTTTACTAGTCTCACCATTTTTCACTTCTCATTCCTAGAATAGGTATATTTCTTTTATGGAACCCACTTCATGTATTTTTTAATATTATTTATTGATTGACTAATATCAATTTCTGTTAATATTGGATGACAGATTAATGAGAATTAACTTGTGACTTTTAAATAAAGGTGATTTACTAAATATTGAGTAATAAAACCTTTTAACTCATAAACTTTTATGGACTGAGATAGCTTCGAACTGTAATCATTTAATGTGGTATACAGCTGCTGATCTGTTCTAAAACAACACCAAAAGATCCCTTGGCCAAAGATAGCGGGGATTTGCCTTGATAATCGTAAACTAAGACTGATTGATAAACTCACTGCTCCAGCAAACTTGGTACCAGAGGAATGGCTTATGTTATGACCCGGGGAGCTGTAAGTCATTACCCCAAGTTAGAGTAATGCCCAGGTCCCAAAAGAAGAATTTTGAGGATTGATGAAGTGCAGTTTTGAAGTGGCCACAGTAGATATAGTTTTATGGATGGGGTCGTTTTATGCCTCACATTTACGGACGCTAGATTTTCCAATTTCTAGATTATCTCTACCATACTATCGGCGGCCTTCGACACGGTCAGCCATAAAATACTCCTGGCCCGCCTAGCTGAAGCAAGGGTCCATGATTCTGCAATATCTTTCCTTGCATCATACCTTCGAAATAGAACTTTCTTTGTTGAGTTGGGTGAGGCAAAGTCCAAATCATTCAGTTCACTGTGTGGGGTACCCCCGGGGTCTGCATTAAGCCCTACCCTTTTTAATTTATATGTAGCTCCGTTGGCAAAAATCATAAGGGAATGTGGCTTTACCCCAGTATCTTATGCTGACGACACCCAGATAGTGGTGTATCAGTAAGGAGGTGAATGAGACAGCAGCTAAATTCAAACATTGTTTGTCACAGGTCAGTCAGTGGATGATGGACAACTGTCTAAAGTTGAACAGCGACAAGAGTGAAGTGCTGTTGCTGGGTGGTAATGATGACATCTGGTCGCCAGCATGGTGGCCAGACAATCTGGGGAGTTGCCCAGACCCAGTAGACAAAGTAAGGAACTTGGGAATTACCCTAGACATCAAGCTTTCTTTTGATGCTCAAGCAAACAAACTTGCATCCACAGTTTGGCTCATCCTAAAGATGATAAAGAAACTACTGCCCTACATACCAGATGATACCCGAAACACAGTAGTGACGGCATTGGCATTGTCTAGATTAGACTATGGCAATGCCTTGTACGCTGGAGCCAGAAAACAAATCTTAAACAAGTTGCAACGCCTACAGAATGCAGCTGCGAGGCTGGTGCTTGGTATCCCCAAATATGAGCCAATTACATCTAAACTAAAACTTTTGCATTGGCTCCCAGTGGAAAAAAGGGTCTGTTTCAAATCACTATGCCTGGCATATAAGGCTGTTCAGGGCCTAGGCTCACAGTTTTTGCGAACTAATTTGAAACTGTATGAACCAGGAAAGATGCTCAGATCAAGGCAATTGAAATTAATTAGTATCCCAAAATTCAAACTAACCAATTGGGGTGGGAGAAGTTTTCTGGTACATACAGCGCGGGCTTGGAACCGGCTGCCACTTGGTATAAAAGAAAGTCCAACACTGGCTCTATTCCGAAAGGCAGTGAAAACTTGGCTTTTTACGGCTGACTGTTAAGGGAGTTATGTTTCCATAGTTGAGGCCTGCTATATGTCCTAGCGCCAAGACGCCTTCGGGCAATCGCGCGCTGTATAAGTTGATAAATCAAATCAAAATCAAATCAAACTTTAAGGGAGTGAAAGTCTTCTTTACAAATTCCACATCCTTTATGGTAATAGAATCAGGCTTTAAAAAAAGGTCAGTCCGCCCCAGCTCTTCAAAACAGCCTCCCACATATTTTAACCAGGGGATACGTAACATATGATCAAGGCTTATATTTTTAATAACTAGGGCCAAATGTAGGTAGCCCAATACCGGTCGGTAACAGCCGAAATTCCCGAATTTCGGCTGTTAACGACCGGTATTGAGCATTTGAGATGTAGGGGCTAAATTTAAGGATTCGGTAATTTACCAAATCGGTAATTGAAGGAATCAGTAAATTACCGATTCCTTAAAATAATGTTTGGGTAAATTACCGAATCCTTAATGTAGGGAGCACTCAAGTGAGTGCATTTCTGAGTTAAGGATTCGGTATTTATCACCAACTAAAAGTTGGTGGCAAATATCAAAAACCTTTGAAAAAGCAAATTTGTGCTTTTCCAAAAGTGCCATGTGGCAGACATACATAACCTTAGGACATGTACGTGTGCCACATGTGCACCCATGCACTATTCAGGGGTGCAACAGGGTGTCAATGTGACATCCTTGTAAGTCTTCCCCCTATTACAGATACGGTAAATACCGAATCGGTAATAACCGAATGTTACCAATTCTGTAAAATTTACCGAATCAATACCTACATACCATTTACAGATTCTGAAATACCGAATCGGTAAAATTGGCCAAATAATCACATATGAATGGCAACCCCAGTTCTTCATTTACCACCAAACTTGATGTTCCACTGGGCACTCCGAGGAGACGTTTTAAAACTGAGTTTTCTGCCACCTGCAGAGCGTCAGTTGCTTTGTAGCCCCATATTTCGCGCCCATAGCTGGCAATAGCAAAACTTTTAGCCGGATATATTTTTACCATTGCCGCGATCGGGCGCTTACCCATCTTTGCGGCAAAGTTAAAAATTTCTGCATTCGCCCTCATAACCTCCCCCTTTTTTTCCTCTGAATAAGGGCCCCCCCTGTTCAAGCGGTAGTTTATTAAAACACCCAGATATGAACATTGAGGTTATAGGTACTTTCTCATTACCTACTTTAAACAGGTACTGTTTCGTCGGTCAAATCCCGACCTGCATAATATAAGCTTTAGAATGATCAATTGCGGGTCACGGGCATCCATAAAGCTCCGAAAGGTGTCAAGCAGGGTCTGGAGACCCCTTGCCGTCCTAGCAATGAGGACTGCATCGTCCGCATATAGCAGGACGGGCAAACCTCTTCGACCCACATAAGGGAAATCGACCCGTTTGTACCAAAGTGTTATCCAAGTCATTGATGTATAAATTAAATAAAAATGGGGCCAGGATGCATCCCTGCCGAACCCCCCCTCTCAATTTTAAAATCCCTAGATACGCGGAGATCCTGGGCATATCTGATGTTAGCCTTGATGTCTCTATGCAGATCCTCCAGGAAGTCAACCAAATTGTCCTCCACCCCCATGGCCCTCATGGATTGCCAGAGTTTCCCCAATTGGCAAAAGCAGAGGAAAGATCTAGGATGGCCATGTAGATCATTCCTTGGCGGGCAACGGAATACTTCCCCAGGATCATATATAAGTTGAGGCATTGGCCAAGGTGGCACGTCCAGGGCGAAACCCATATTGTATATCAGAGACTATTTCAATCTCTGCCGCCCAGGAGGATAATTTTTTCCAATATCACGCCACCCACGACCTTGACCACGGAATCAAGAAGGGAGATCGGTCTATAACATGGTGCTATTACGATCGCCCTTCTTATAAACTGGCACAAGGGATGAGGTGCCCCAGGAGTCTGGGCAACCGATCCTGGCTGCCGCATTAAGCACAGCCATCAGTACCGTAGCCCAAAAAGGGGGTTTGATTTAAAAAAGGATCAGGAGGGATGCCATCCAGGCCTGGCGCCTTATTACACGATAGCCCTGACATGCCCTTCTCCACCTCTTTCTGCTCAAACAATACTGGGGCGTTGGTGATAACCCGGACTTGGAGTTGTTGTTGATCCGTGGCACTTATAATTATAGATTTAAAATGGGACACCCATTGGTCCTCAGTTATATTAGCGCCTACTTCTCCATCCCTAGCCTTCTCGAATAAGGGTCGATTAATAATGCCCCAGAACCTTGCGCTGTTCCCTAAGGTACTTGGCTCCAGTAATTCTCTACAGGTTTCCTCCTTCAATTCGCCCTTGTGGGTGACCAAGGCCTGTTTATAATCGAGACGGCGGGCACAAATCAAAGCCAGATTTCTCAGGATAACTTTTAAAACTTCCTTTAGTTGTCTCGAAGCCTTGGAGCAGGATTGGTCAAACCATCTAGGGTCAGATACCACTGACCTATACACGGGAGTGCCCCTATCCTGGTGATAATGCCATTGAACACCCTCTGGATGGGAGCCGGGAGATACACAAGAAGCTATTTCGGTCGTACACCTCAGACAGACATCACTCCCCATCTTCGCAAGAAACCTCAAAACCTGGCTCTTCGACAGACCCCCCCTCCTTGATGGAATGGAACCTGCACCCCCCCCCCCCCCCAACCCTAGCACCTTGAGACCCTTACGGGTGAGTAGTTGCGCTTTAACAATCTCCTGATTGATTGAAGTGCATGACACTTGTACCTCGCCATAAAATGAGTCCGGAGATATCTGTGACCATTTTAGGCGACGCCTTCCATCCGTAGATCTTAACGTGCCTGGCTCTATCAACCTAGCTTGTATTGTCAACAACCTACCTCCCAAATGCAATCAGATAGTGTTATGGTCGCTAAATGCGCTATCCATGATTGTAAACCCACGAAAATTGGGCTGAAGGCGAGTTGAAATCAGGATGTGATCTATAAAGGAGCCATCACTTCGTCCTGTAATTGAAGGAACAGACTGTATGCTAAAGGGGGCAGAAAGAGACATTGATGGTAAAAAGTCAAATTTGTTGTACAATCCCCCTGAACAGAATGCTCAAAGTGAAATCCCCGCATCCTGGCACATCCCAGCTCTGCCATACATATAGTTTTAGGATTTCCACAGGGGTGAATATTAAAATCCCCCGCCACCATAAGATTATGTGCAACAGTACCGCAGGACTGCCTTATGAGGCAGCCAAGCTGGGCAATCTTGCACTCTCCATGGGCACTTGTTGCATTATAAAAATTAATAATGCCCATACTGTCATTCCCTCTCCTTAGGGCGATAGCTTGAAGGTCCTTATTAGCAGTTGGAGGCTGCTGAATCCTACAGGTCACAGTCAATGGTATAACAATTACCAAACCACCTATAGCTCTGCCACAGGCTGGCGGGAACGCAGGAACAAAAAAAGCTTTATATCCCTCCAAAAATAGGTTGCAGTTCACCAACCAGGTCTCCTTGAGATAAATCCCAGAGAATTGCCTGATGAACTGCACCCATAAGGGGTCCTGGAATTTACCAGCCATTTGTGCAATATTCCATGACAGGCCATTATATGCATCTACGCTAGAGATCAGCTTATGAAGTGCAACCGGTGAAAACACCCTCTGCTGGGGGCTAACCATCCCAAACAACTCCATAGCGCAGGGCACAACACTTTGTGTGGAAAGACGGGGGACCCCTGATGATTGAGTGCGTCTCCAACGGGCTCTAGGTTCTTTAGCAGTCAGTCGCACTCATCTAGCCTAGATAGAACTGAGAATCTATTGGTTAGCTCTAGCCTGGGAGTAGGCTGATGCCCAACTGTTCGAAACCGAGCCCCTTGGGATTGAGAATGTCTCCTCCCCTATTACCTTTGATGGTCTTTGGTTCCACCTGTCGCATGAGATACTTATGTTAGGGCGCCTTATATGATCAACCTTATAGAAAAAGCCCAGAGGGAGAACCTGGATACCAGAATCACTGAATATAGGATCAAGATAAGCATCCCGTAAGATTATATCCACGAGACAGGATCAATTAAAATTCACAATAATACAGTCACCCCCTCCGGGTTTCCTCGAGCACCCTATCCAACCCACACGACGCACCATGATGATAATACGCTCTACCATTGGACCACAGATGTGTTATTCAACAGCCAGTAACCTTATTTTTAAGTTGGGTAAAATCCTCATGAGACCCTTGTGAAAGTGGTGGGACGTTCCCCAAGATTATTACAAGGGGCGTGGATTGAGGTGGGAGATTGATGACCGCTAAATTCTAAGTGGAGTTTGTTGGTTGTCCCTGCGTTACTTCCGTTGATATTACTGATCTTAGGGAAGCCAAGCCCTGGGGATTAATGGATGGGACCCCCTTGGATACCAGTCTTTCTCTTGTATCATCAGCCAACCCCCCTAAATCTTGGGACGCCATATTTTTGCTGAGAGGCTGAGCTCTGCCAGAAAGCGGGGGGTCTAAAGCTAACCCGGGCAAGGATATAGTGCCTGGAGCTATATTGTCCCTAGTAGAGTCCACAATCACAGGCTGAGTAAGTTGATTGGATTGTGTAGACCTATTTTGTTCTACTAAGATTTTCTCTATTAAATGTAACCTATGCAAGATGGGGTTCAATTTGGCGTCCAGCAAACAACTCCTAATTGATTTAAATGCTTCCATCATAGCCAGATAAACTATATTTGAGGCTGGCGATACAGGTAGCATATTGTTAGAAGCAAGCTTGGTGGGTACATTAGTTTTAGTTTTTTTGGCTTGACTCCCTATTGACTTAGATTTTCTTTTTATACTCCCACTTGACCTTTGAACCACCCTTGGATGTTGTAAGGGACCAGCATTGCTGGGTGCTTCTGGGGACTTATATTTATTAATACCACCATTCCGTCATAGGGGAAGAGACACCACTCTCCCTGTTCTCAATAATAACAGCAGGAGAGAGCGGCCTGTGTGGCACCTCACAGGAGGTTCCTTGCAGAGGAGATGAAACTTCATTGGCCTGAGAATCGTTACCAGACCCAGGAGATAAGAATATACTCGGTGCTTCAGTGACTGACTCCATTGGAGGGTTAATAGGACCAGCCAGGAGAAGGAGTAGGCCATTAGAAGGCGATCTAGAGACACCTGTTCACTATTTCAATCTCCTCGTCTATAACCGATGCTGCTCTCATTAAGAAAGCATACATGGTTGAGACATTAGACCTAGTTGCAGCTTTGGTCCCTTCTTGACTTACTTGAGTTTTCCACCTCCCCATGGCAAAATAACGAAATAGACCCCAAATATTTGCGTAAAGTTCACAGCACCAAATACCCTAAAAGAACCAATGTTAGACAGCAGACCGTAACGGGACCCTGCGAATAACAACAAGAGTGTCAAAAGGTCCTGATTGAGTGATACTACACACACAATATGGTGCTATATCTGTGCACTTCTACGAACAGTCCAGCTAGGTGAAGACAAGGTCCCAGTCCAGCAATTCAATGTGCTCTGAAACTACAGATAAAACCCAAGAGGGCAGGGGGCCGGGTCCAGACTCCTCCTGCCCCTGACTGGCACAGATGGGCCCGCCCTTGGTCCGGGCGGCGTCCCACGCCATGCCGTAGAGGCAGCGCTTTATGAGCGGTCACCATGCCTCCCCCTCACTTGCGGCAGCTGTGGGCTTACTGGTGTTCCCTGGGGACTTGAGTCCTCGCCCAGGGTGTTAGGCAGAGCATCCCTCACGATCTTCCAGCAACAGTGGCAGGAAAGACAAATGATTCCCAGCAGGGGATTTAAAGCGGAATGTCAGCGGGTCCCAAATGAAAGGATAAAGAGAAGAGAAGCTCCGCGCCGCTGGGAGAGAGGCAGCACTTTATGCGCAATCACCACGCCTCCCTCGCACTTGCGGTAGCTGTTGGCTTACTGGTGCACCCTGGGGGCTTGAGTCGTCGCCCAGGGTGTTAGGCAGCGTGCCCCTCACGATCTTCCAGCAACAGTGGCAGCAAAGACAAATGATTCCCAGCAGGGGATTTAAAGCGCGATTTCAGGGGGTCCCAAATTAAAGGATAAAGAGAAGAGAAGCACAGAATTTGTCACTGACTTGGTTTTAAAACTATATAGTGTACAATGTTTGGAAAAAGTTTCTTCAAATATTTATCATTTGCACATAACCAAGTAAAGTGTTCTGATTTGTTTTCCTCCAATTTAAACTTACAAAACGTTTTCTTTCATGGTTTCTGATCTACTTGTACTATTCATATACAAGCTGTTCAAATGTTGTTTTGAAGAAAAAAATTGCTAAGATGACAAAAAGCATTAACTGTAAAAAGAGAAAGAAAAGTAAACAACATTTTCCAGGAACACATGAGCAACAATTAGTAAAAAGAAACTGACATTTGACCTCTTTCTTTGAGCAGTTGGCAAATGTATCAAGATAAAACAAGATTTAAAAGCATTTTAATTGCTCACTCACTTTCTGAAGGAACTGAACACATGTTTCTTCCAGCTGGAGTTTACTCCCAGCAGGGTCGAGTAAGTGCTAAAAATAGCTCAACCTGATCAAATTTCACTCGCAAATGCGAGAGGGCGAGTGGATTTTTCGAGGCATGCAGGTATGCAGGGGTGTCAGAAGCAGGTGTACAAAGCAGGGCTCTAAAAATCCACTCACTATGGCAGCCAGATTTAATCAGGAAGAGCTATTTTTAGGGCCTACTCGCCTATTCTGGCAAGCTGACCACAAGTGTTCTGCTTGCTCACAAGGTGAACGAGCAATACAAATGCCTTAACATATTGTTATCTTGTCACATTTGCAAGCCTTTCACAGACAGAGGTCAAAAGTCAGTTTATCTTCCTACTTTTACTTTTCTTTCTGTGACTGAAGTAAGAGGATTTTGTAAAGTGAACTGAGACAATCGCACTGCATATGAAATGAAAGGATGTAAGAATTCAGGTTTTTGCCAAACACTGAAACAGCAAACAAGTGAACTGTTCAGACGATTCAAATATATTTCATTAGTTAAAGACATTGTTTAATTCAGGGGTTAAAATAAAAAAACGTTTTTATAGTATCAAAACAAATCATAACACTTTATTTGGTGATGTCCAAATGTTAAATATTTTAGCTGAAACCCAATTTCCAAACATTGTTTATGTACAATATAGTTTCATCAGTAAAACTACATTTTAGTGGAAGGTTTGTGGTCAAAATGTGCTATCAGTAAATGGCAGTGCACTACCACATCTTGCTTTGGTAATATATTTATGAAAAGTGAGTTTTTAAATATGAACTGGGAAATATTCCTGCTCCTGCCCAGATGACCATGTCATTAGTGAACCAAGAGGCAAGCCAGGGATCATGTGTACTCTGTATGTGGGCTCGAATCGGATTATACATGGATCAAACATTTAGTCTAGTAAATAAAGAGTTTTTTGTGCAGCTTAAATAGTGAACATGCATATTTGAAGGTGCTCCCTCATGTGACAATGAAGAAAAAGGCGGCTCCATAAAACAAAAATATTTGCCTAGCATCAAACAATGAGACCAGTTCACGGGTCAAGTACATTGCAATTAGGTCGAGTAGACTATTCAGGTTACTAGACCTGCAGCTCTAGTAATATTTTTATGATTTTAAGCCCTGTGAGGGGCCGATAGCCAGCATAACCAAAGACCACGTAAATGATTTACATTAATCTTAAGCATATCCAAATTGGAAAAATATCCTTTATATCTAACATGGCGGGGGGACTGAAAAAAAGGAGTGTGGGCGAGGGGTGGGGGGGGGGGTTTGAGAGGATTAAAAATGGAGACGGGAAAATTGAGCTTCTGAGAGGTCACCTCAGCCTTCAGGATGTTTGTAGTGCTGTCACGCGCCACAAACAGCAAGAGGAAATTTAACATCTCTCCTGGCCACCTGCCTTTTACCAACACAGTGAGGCTGAGCAAGGTCAATAAAAGGAGGGGTTTCACAAAGTATTTTTTTTTTTTTTAAAGATTTTGCAGTAGATTTTGTTAAAAAACCAGCATTTTACACACGTCTCAAATTTTGGCAAATCCCGAAAAATATAAAAACTTGAGGGTTTGATTAAAAGGGCAGTTTAAAGCCAAATTCCCTTGAGCAGCTTTTGTTGTTTTCAAGCAAAGAAAAAGCTACAAATGCAAATACCAACATTTCCAACAAACAAATGTTAGGCAAGTACATACGATGGACACAGATACTGCTTCTTTTTCCCTTTTCCTTTTTTTGAAGACTTTTCTTTTGAATGTGCTTCTTCAATCCAGCAAAATAAAAGAAACAGGAAAGTTGCCAGTAGGAGCTTCATCTTTACTTTTCAATTTCAGGAGAACAACTTGCTCTACAATTTGAAAGAAAGATAAAATATGAGTTGTTGTTAATGTGCATGTGCCTCTGGAACTTATTCAATTGAAGGTACTAAGGCTATATGTGTATAACATTAAAACACTTGAATAAAACTCATTATGCCACTGTATTGCTTAGTTAATTTAAATAAATATAACGTACGTAATAATGAACTGAAAATAGCACTGTGTGCTAGGAAAATGCAACAGAAGCTCTAAATCAAAACAGAGAACTGAAAACATTAGATTCAAGCATAAAAAAGCATGCATCTTCAAACAGTAGTCTATTATTGAATAACGAAATCAAAAACCTGCCGCTTCACAGAGGCTTTGATGCCACAGGAGGACTTGGCTGAATCGGAGCGTACTGAGACAGCACAGAGTAAGAGACATAATGGGGATATTGCTATATGAGGAAATTCTACTTTAAATAGATAAAAATAACGGGATCATTACATCAGAAAGAACAAACGCGTGGAAAGCTGGAATCTCCGAGTTAACGGTCAAAGATTAGCTCACGTGATTCACAATGATTTAATATGCAGATGATGAAGCAGAAAAAAATCATGGACTTACATTTTTTGGATGTTGACAAGAGTGTATTTCTGTAAGCATGAGCACAGATACCCAAGGCTAGCTGGGCATGGAACTTCACAAGACATTCATTTCACAATGAGGGCACTGAACCCCATGTTAGTTATCCAAGAAACATAAAATGCTACATGCCTGAAAATATTGATGCAAGACTTCGAGCTGAACAGGTTACATCATAATATTTGTGATACTGATCTACCCTTTTAATGCAATGTTAAAATGCGTTCTTAATACAGGTGTACTAAGGGACACAATAATAAGAAACTTATGTCACTATACGGCTGAAACATTATCTACTGTAGTAGGTAGTTATAGTTAGGATCAAGTTTCCATAGGAAGAGTTTTTTGATTTGCCAATAACTTTACGACATTTTTAAAACTATTGAGGTGGTCATGTCAGCTGCTGCCGTGAAAATTTTGAACTGATCTGTCAAGCGGGCCGAGAAAAAGGGGGGTGTTAAATAGCTGTATCCTCCACCATTTATGAGGAAATGAAGACAGAAACGGCATACTTGTAGAAACGTTTATTCTGTGAGTTGCATCAGTCAAGTACAAGCCAAGAATACTGGTAACTGACGCTCTCCCCGCATATATCCCCCAGACTCCTTTCAAACCACAACATACCACACGGTTCCTCAGAATCATACCCGAAGCACTCCACACGCGGAAACCTTTTCAAACTCAAACATACTACGAGATATGTTGTTCCTTACGTGTTTTATCTTTGTTTCTTAACCACCATGGTACCAATTTCGTACTGGGCTTCCGCCCGCTCAGTAATTCAAAAGGTGACAATAAAGTAATTATTAATTAGGAGCAGTTCTATAATACAGCAACATAGATTGAAGAGCCTTATTCCAACACACACCACCTTTAACATCCAATTGAATTGCCTCCTTAACAACTCTATTGAATCTCTCAATTTGACCATTGGCGTCAGGATGAAATACAGCAATCCTCTTGTGAATGATACCACACCTTGTTAAATAATTAAATAATTTTCCATCTGCTTGCTAACGTTACGTTATCCGTAACTATCTCCTGAGGAATTCCTTCTCTTCAGAAAATTTCATCCCAAAAATGTATAATTGTGTCAGCAGTAACTTCCCTAACCTGCTTAATCTCCAGCCATTTTGTAAAATAATCCATGAGTACAATGCCAAATGCATATTGCTGTGGTCATATGCTAAGTGGACCAATTATATAAATCCCTAGTTTATTCCATGATGAAACTGGTAAAGCTACTGGTTGCGGATAAGTTGGCAATGCCTTAGCTGACTTATCACTATCAGCACATAGTCTGCAAAGTCTCACCTGATGCTCAACATAGGAGTCAAATCCTGTCCACCAGAAATTGTCTTTTAATCGTCGTCTAGTTATTGAAATACCAAAATGCCCTTCATGAGCAAAATCCACAAACATTTTCCTGAGACCAAAAGGTGGAACAAATTTGTCTTCCCATAAAATAATGCCATTCTCAATGGCCAATTCATCTTTAACTTTATGATAGCTCATTAAACTTCCAATGAGTTCTTTCTCTTCAGGCCAACCATTTAATATGAACTCCATCACTTCCTTGAGTTCTTGATCTTTATCCATTTCCTCATTCCACTTTTGCTCATGCACCACAGAATCCTTACCAAATACTAAATTCACATCACATACAACATGCGCTACTTCACACCCGTCGTTATCAAAATTGTCTGAATCCTTGCATGGAAGCGAAAGTCTTGACATACAGTCAGCATGAACATTAGATTTCCCAGGTACATACTCTAATGAATATTGGAAATTCTGTAATCTTAAAAAAAGTCTAGCTAACCTAGATGACAAGGTCCGGCCCCCACCAAGTGATAAAATGTGCACCAGAGGTTTGTGATCCGACTTCATGGTAAATTTTGTACCCCACAAAAATTGTCTAAAATGCTATGCACCCCAAACACATGCTAATAGTTCTTTTTCAATCACAGAATAGTGACATTCAGATTCCCTTGGTGTCCTTGAAGCATACACCACAATCCATTCCTTGCCCCATTCTTCTTGGATCAATACTGCCCCCAGACCACAATTGCTTGCATCTACCATTGCTATACAATGTTTACCAATAACAAATGATTTAAGACATGGAGCTTTGCTGATCATTTCTTTTATAGTAGTAAAGGTTGTTGTCATGGTATCAGTCCAATTAAACTTGGCATTTTTCTTAAGAAGATTCCTGAACGGTTCAATCACAGTTGCATAGTTTGGAATAAACTTAGCGTAGAATTCCACCAAACCTAAGAAAGCTACCAATTGTTCCTTGTTCTCAGGAATGGGGGGAATTGTTAATGTTCTCCAAATGTGATGCTTTAGGTTTTATGCCATTACCACTGATGCAGTGTCCTAAGTATTCAATTTGCATTTATCTACGCGAAGTGTCAAATCTTTGTCTGATAATGCGTTTAGCACTTCCTTCAAATTCTTGTCATGTCAATCATCATCTTTACCAAAAACCAGAATGTCATCTTGAAATGCTATCGCTCCTGAAAGACCACTCAATGTTTCTTTCATCAACCTTTGGAATACAGCTGCTGCACTGGCCAAGTCAAAAGGCATTCTGCAAAACCTATATAGTCCATCTGGTGTTATAAATGCAGTTAGGTCTCTTGACTCCTCATGAAGAACAACTTGATGATATGCACTAGCAAGATCTAAGCATGAAAATACCTGTGCATTAGCAAGTGTTGAAACCAACTCATGCAGATTGGGAAGAGGATGAGAATCCACACAAATGGCATTATTTAAACTGCGTAAGTCTATGCATAAGCGGAGGGCTTCCCCAGATTTAACCGAAATCACCACTGGTGAAACCCAAGGAGATGACTCAATAGATTCAAATATTTTTTTTCACACGTCATTAAGCATATTTTTTAGTTTAATCCTATAAGATAAGGGAACATTCCTAACTCTATGGCGGAATGGTAATGCATTGGCATGTACTTTTATTCGATGTTCAAAACCTTTGTATTGTCCCAATTTATCACTGAATAATGACGGGTATTGTTCTCTGATCTTAAAAACTAAAGGACACTTATCGTTCTTAGATGGAACAGAGTTGATTTGAGACATATTGACTAAATATACTGGCAGATCAGCATTAGGATCTAGTTTTATACACAATTTCTACTGATGTGGCCACCCCAATAGTGATTCACCCACTCTTGTAACATAAATCTTTCCACACGTGTTGCGTCCGTGAAAAGTTAGATCTGCTGTGAAATATCCAATGAGTTGTAATTTGTGACCAGTGTAACCACTAGGTGAGATATCAGGTTGTATGAGCTCCACATTAGGCCAATTAGACTGGACTAAGGTGGGAGGTAAAACCGTGTACCATGAAAATGAATCTACAAAAACTTTTGTTTGTTACTCATTAATATGAATGTAATATGATGGAAATGTCGTTGTACTTATCTCTTAGGTTACACATAGTATGGTATTAACGTCATAGTCACATTCGGCTCTTCATTTTCTTGGATAGTACCAACTCTTCTTTCCGCTGACCTACATACTCTTGAGAAATGACCTCTCTTTATTACACCTAGCACATACTTTCTCCACAGCAGGACATGACTTTGAGTTTCCAAAATGATAACTACTGCCACACCTAAAGCAATAAATACTATTCCATTTTGGATCTGGTTTTTGCCACTCAGGTCTTTGCCATCTATTTCTGTTTTATCATAACTAATTCCTTTGGTTTATGATTTTTTTTGCTCATCAGTATCCTTTGGCTTGTCATTTTCTTTGTTGACAATACGCACCTCAGATTTATCACATGACCTGATTTCCTCTACAAACTTTTCTGAATGTTCTATGGATTTTGCTATTTCAATAGCTGCATTCAAAGACATATCAGAAGTAGTCCTCAATCTTTGTTGTATCTTTTTGTTGTTAGTACGCATGAGAATCTGATCTCTTAAAACCTGGTCATAGTTGATATGTTAAAAATCACAGGTAACTGCTAGAGCTCTTAACGCAGAAACATAATGGTCAATAGATTAATCACTATTTTGCTTCCTTGAATAGAATTTAAATCTTTCCATAACCATATTAATATTTTTTCCATATCTAATAGATAGTTTAGAAGCAATTTCATAAACATCCAAATCACTTGTAGTGCTTAAAGGTGGCAAACTTTTATATTCTTTAAGGGCTATTCCTCCTAGACAATGCTTAAGTAAAGCTAACTTCCTATCTGGTTCACATTCTTCACCTTCAGAACATCAACGTAAGCAAGAAACATTGCTTCCCAAATATCCCACTCAATTTGTGGATTTCCTGGTAAAGTTAAAAAGGATGGAGGAGGTTGAATTCCAGACATACTTAATTAATCCCGATTTATGCCAATTGGAAAATTTCGCAAATATAAATTTGCAGTCAGATAGTCAAAATCGCCCTTAAAATTAATTGTGTGCGTGTCACAGATGAAATCAATTGAGTTTGCCTTCATAAATATGTGACACGCAATGTATGTGTGTGCGTATCACAATAGAATACTCACAAGCAGGTCTGCGATTTTCATGTATTAGGTAATCCTTTTTGTTAAGATACGTGATCTCTTAAAATGAATATAGATGTAGGTTCTCTTTAATATTAATCGCAACTGTTTACATTGTCTTTCTGCCTATCTCTTGCAGCCTTGTTGCTCTGAAAATTATTTGCATATCAGAAGGCTACAGTTTTTCGACTTTCTACATATTGGGTATTTATTGTGTTGTTTTTTGGCCCAAAGATATAGGTATTGATATGAGGGCTGCTTTCTTTTTTCTAATTCTCAGTTTTTGATTCGCAGCCTCATGTCCTGATAACTTCTTATATATCGGAAGGCTTTTATTGCTGTTTAAATACAATAGGTAATCATGCTGGCATAATCTGAAAGTAGATTATCTTTTGCTAACCTTGACTAGATCTTAGTTTTATATGCTATGTATATGTGTGGTTATTTAGGGGCACATTATGTTCTGGCTATATAGTCATGAGCTATTTGCATCTTAACATAGGCCGTTCTTCCATTTGTTCCAACTACGTTTATCACTTTGGATCCATAGAATCATGCTTAAAGTTGTGCTATAGACTCCAGAAGGCACCACTTGTCGTCTGAATATATTGGACAATTACTTTAAAAAGACTATGGAGTTTACATTGACTGTGTAGGTTTATGATGTATTCCCATTGACTTCATGGGCCTCTGATATATGGTTATTCACGATATTTTCATTATTTAGAAATTCACAAAAGACGTTCACTCGTGACAAGCGACATTTCCTCCATCAAATATAAGACGGCGCCTTTCTTATCTGTTAGTGCCTTGACTGTTTTATCAACGTTGTGAAAATCAACAGCTCGCCATAAGATGTTAGGAAGAGTCGACTATTAAACTAGTGTAAGTATTATATGAACCTTTGGGAATAGACCAGTTTTGAATACATTAAAGCCCGTTTAATTAATGGGGGCTTCTTGACATCAAAATACTTTATCTTTCTCACAGATAATTCAATTACTAATCCATGTGAAAAGGGTTTTTTAGCACCATTTTATCAAATTATCGAAAGTTTTCTGTGTAAGTATTATAATAAGCCTTACTATATCCTAGATAGATTCTTAATCAATGCTGTTAATGCACTCTTATTGACCGTGGTCATTTCATTATGGCTATATATCACGGATTCACCGCGGCTCTTCTGTGCCGATTGTTGTGGAGGGCAGGTGTGGTCGACATCTTCTCCGAAGTCCCGGCACCCCGCCCGACCGTAGGCTGCAGTCTAGCAGGGGGAGGGGCTTGGTCTTCAAATAGATCAGTTGCCTGGGTGGCCAGGCGATAGTTCTGGGCGGTGGCAGCGCCTGGAGCTTTGCTTAGTGGCGAGCAGATTGCGAGGGACTCTCCTCTGCTTTTCTAAACCCAGTGCTGTGTTGCTACACTTTTAAAGAACGCTGCGTTTTAATTGTGATTTTACCTGTATCTTGATTGCATTTTTATTCACTTGCTTAGACGCCTCCTGCCCAGTTCCACCGCGGCTCTTCTGTGCCGATTGTTGTGGAGGGCAGGTGTAGTCGACATCTTCTCCGAAGTCCCGGCACCTCGCACAACCGTAGGCTGCGGTCTAGCAGGGGGGAGGGGCTTGGTATTCAAATAGCAATGCTTTTAGGGACGCGCAGTGGTCGAGCGCAGCGGGCGCGCCGACTGTGCGCCGAAGGAGCGCCAAAGGAGGGCCCGTCTGTGCCCGTCCGTGTCCCAGACGTGCTCTGTGCTAGGCCCCCTGTCTGTACTACCCGGAATCAAGGGCCTGCTTGGCTAAGGTACTCCCGGGATGAGCTTTTTGCTTTTAATGTTCTCAGGTGTGACGAAGAAGCCCCCTGGAGAGTAGCAGACAGTCTATCCCGCTTGTGCTTGGCATGTAACTTTCACTTCTGCCCCACGCTTAGCTGCTCTGAGCAAGTCAGCGCGGACCCTATATTGATTAGAGCAGGGCTAATTAACCCCAGGTCTATGGTGAAGCATGCTGCCGATGTTTTTGAAATATTGGCGGAGGACCAACTTGATCTGTTTTTTATCACCGAGACCTGGTTAAATGACTCGTGCGCCCCGGTAGTGGAGCTAGCCATGCCGCGGGGCTTTAAGATCACGAGGGCGGACCGCCCGCTCGGTAGAGGGGGTGGAGTTGCAGTGATCTATAGGGATAAGTGGGCATTCTCCTGCGAACCCCAGGTCAGATTGGGAGATGCGGAGTTGCTCCACTTCTCGCTTGTACTTAACCCACATTTTACTCTAAGCGGCACATTGGTGTAAAGGCCCCCGGGGAACGCTGGGGCGTTTATTGAGGTCTTAGAGGAGGTTATTGTACCGCGAGCCCAGAGATTCTCAAAGTTTTTGCTCCTAGGAGACTTTAACATTCATGTCGATGTATCTGGCTCTACTGAGTCTAAACGTCTAGGTGAATTCTTAACTATGTCCCACCTCAATCAATGGGTCGACGCCCCAACTCATGTGGGTAGCAACCTCTTGGATCTGGTATGTTCCAACTTTGATATTGTGATGGCAGGTCCTGAGAGTGTGACATGGACGGAACATAAACGGATTAGGTTCTCCTGGTCCTTGGATAGAATGGTGGGGACAAAGGGTACCCCCCCACTTGCGCATTCTCAGAGGATCAATTTAGTGTCCCTGGCTGAATCCTTATCCCAAAACCGTCCTACATTGACCTCGGAGATTGACGAAGCGGTCAGTGTTTTTAACGCATGGGTTGAACAGGGATCAGCTGCCTCTATCAACCAGGGTTGTATTCGTAGGATGCGGTCCTCTCCCTCTAAAACATGGTTTTCCCACACTCTTCGGGAACTGAAGCTTGGCTGTAAGAAACTCGAACGAGTTTGGAGACAAGCCTATTCTCCTGCGGCGAAGAGTGACCTACGATCCGCACAGAAAGAGTACTACGCGGCGATTAGGGCTGCCAAGAGCACCTACTTCGCAGGTAGAATTGAAAAGGCAAACAACAATAATAAGGAAATCTTCTCCATTGTTCAGAGCTTATCATCACCTTGCGCATCGCAGCCTATGCTACCTTCATCCAAACATTGGTGCGAAGAGGTCTCTTCCTTCTTCGTAAATAAAACTTAAAATCCAAGAGGAATTACGAGCTACCTGTGACAGCTTTAAGCCCTCACCAGCTCTACCACCTCTCCTTATGCCCATAGCCAGTTGAGAAGTTTGATGTCTTCTCTTCTCCTACTGAGTCTGACATCCTGGCGGTACTAAAGGCTCTAAAAATCAGGGTGTCCTTCGGACCCTTGTCCTGCTAGGGCCCTTGGCGGGGTGGCTGAGGTTGTGTGCAGTGAGGTTACTCAGATTGTTAACCTCTTTTTCTTCAGCCACTGTCCCGTCTTGCTGGAAGCAAGCCAAACTCCTTCCTCTTTTAAAGACTGGGTTGGATCCGGCTGTCCCTTCCAACTTCCGGCCTATCTCACTACTGCCAACTCTGGCTAAAGTTTGTGAGAAAATTGCTTTCCGCCAGCTAGACCATTTTATTGAGTCATCTCGGGCGCTGCATCCGGCCCAGTCAGGGTTCAGGGCCGCCTATAGCACCGAAACGGCCCTGGTTGAGATGTCTGAGGCGATTCGGGAGTGCCTGGATGGAGGTGGCAGAGCGGTTCTGATTTTACTAGACCTCTCTGCCGCCTTCGACGCGGTGCCCCACAGCCTACTTCTCACCAGATTGGCGGCAGTAGGCATTTCCGGATTGGCACTTGATTGGGTAACATCCTTTTTGGACAATAGGACTCAACAAGTCTGGATGCCTCCTTACGCTTCTATGCCCAAGAACCTCACTACCGGTGTCCCACAGGGGTCTACTCTTAGCCCCCTGCTTTTTAATGTGTATATGACGCCTTTGATTTACCTGGCAGAACAGTTGGGGGCTAAAATAATGTCCTACGCCGATGATACCCAACTTTTGTTCACTTGGCCTTAGGACAATTTGGATACATTGGCAGTTAGATTGTGCCTCTCATCTGTCTTTCGCTGGTTAGCACTTGCCCAGCTCAAGTGCAATGAAGACAAGTCTGAGGTTCTTCTCTTTGGATCCTTTCCCGATAATGTTGGTGTTCTCTTATGGCCACCTGACCTGCCTCGCCCCAATTCTATGGGGGGCCCAGCTAAGAACCTGGGGGTTTGGTTTGGGAGCAATCTGAAATTTGAGGACCACATTAGGAAACTCACCGGCACATGCTTTGGCACTCTCAAAACCTTACGTAGGTTTTTTCCACTCCTTCGCGAAAGGCCAAAGAGACTGTGTCACGCGCCTTAATCCTCTCCAGGCTTGACTATGCAAATGCCCTGTTTAGTGGTCTACCTGCTTACCTGATCCAAAGGTTGCAGGTGATCCAAAATGCGGCTGATCGCCTTCTGTTCACACTGCCTGGGAGGGTTAGCGTTCGCTCCCATCTTCGCAGCCTCCACTGGCTTCCGGTGGCTCACCGGATTCTGTTTAAATCACTGGTCCTCTCCTTCCGAGCTATCCATCAGCTCGGGCCGATGTACCTGAGGAAACGGTTTATCTTTTATGTTCCGAACCGTTGCCTCCGATCGACCAATCAATCTCTGATGGTGGTGCCTAGATTCAGGTACTCTAGACTGGGTGGCCAGCCCATTTCTGTCAGGGCCGCCAGGGCCTGGAATGCGCTTCCTCTGTGTCTCAGGGCTGCTCAGTCCATTTCTGTTTTTAAAAAGGAACTGAAAACCCATCTGCTTAATAAGCCCATCTAACTGCCCCCTCTCCTTTCCCTCTTGATGCCCTACTCTGCTTGCCACTTCCCCCTCTGCGCCAGGATACTAGTTTAGTAACAGAGCGAGTTATAAAATCTTTTATAACATAACATTAATCTCTGGCCATTATCGTGATGGACCCTGATCCATCTTATCACCTAGTTTCCATATCTTTATGAATGGTCTAAAATGAGCATTGAAGAAAACTGTTTATATTAAGACTTATCTTTGGTAGTCTTTCTTGTCTATTTAAAAATGAGAGGCCCCATACACATTTTTTAATTGTTCATTTGTGGGTTCTGAATGGAATGATTGGATTTAATTTTTGTACATGCGATATATTAAAGATGTAATGGTTTTAATGAAGGTATTTCATTACACAATTCTTCCAGGTAACACGTGGCAATTCATGAAGGCGGCGCTGGTCGCCGAAACGCGCGTCGAATTTGAATTATTTACTGTGCCACTTGATGTGTTTTTTCAATTGTATAATTGGGATTCTGTTTTATTAATACTGTTTGATTTGATCTATATATCATATATGGAAACAAATTTTTAATAACAAATGTGTTTTTATATGTAATTTTGTCAATAAACAAACAGAACCTTAGTTTTAATGTGTTATTTCAGTTGTTAATGTGTTGCCTCTCTTAGTTGTCATTGTACAGATAAGACAATACAATTGCCTAGGTGGTTATTTTTCATACACGTTCCCGATCGTCGCCACTGTTGAATAGTTGTATCCTCTTAACATTTATGAGGAAATGAAGAAAGACACTGCATACTTGTAGAAACGTTTATTCCGTGTGTTGCATTCGAAAATACAAGCCAAGAATACCGGTAACTGCTGCTCTCCTCGCATATATCCCCCACACTCCTTTCAAACCACAACATACCACGCGATTCCTCACAGTCATACCCGAAGCACTCCACACGCGGAAACCTTTTCAAACTCAAACATACCACAAGATATGTTGTTCCAAGTTGGCACGCGCATGGTGCGCACATGCCAACTTCGAACAACATACTACAGGGGTCCCAAAACGCTTTTTCTCCATGTTAATTTCCAAAGGAAATATTTTCGGCTATAACCCAAACTGCTGAACGAAATTACACCAAATTTGGCAAAAAGGTTGCTCTTGGTCCAGAAAGCACTCTTTTTGTTAAATAGTGTGTACTGCATTTGCCATTTTACACGTGCTAAATCACGTGTTGACCTCGATTCCATGTAATGCTCTGATCTTCCATTTTGTTGCATCGCACTTCCATTTTGTGTTGCCTTGACCTGTAGCTACACTTCAGCAGTAACAAACGTGTTTTTTCACGTAAACCAGTACAAGCTGGTGCGAGGCATCTCGTTAGGTTATGTTGTACCTTCAGCTTGTTTTTCGTGCATTCTATGCTTATCTCTAGGACAGAGGGAGGATGGCCGTGCAAAGCTCAAAGGCCAGAGAGATAGGGAAAGGAATGTCTTTTTGCTTCGGCACAGCCCAAACAGAATCTGTCCAGGTCTGTCTGGGTGGGGCTGATGCAGATATGGGGCCAGCACCTGTGAATAGATGGGCGAGAGCGCCTGCTAGAGACTTCTCGAACATGTTGATTTAAACTATAAAAAACAGTGTCTGTGGGGTGGAGGTCAGGAACTCCGTCTTGGAGTGGACGCACTCGCGGGGCAACTTTGGTGCCCAAAGAGATTACTCCCTGAGCCCTGGTCTACGGGTTCCCAACTTGGTGTTCAGTGCTTGGCCAGGGATTTTCGCAGCCTTCGACACAGTCTGCCATGGGCACCCTCATACATCGCCTCAGCAACGTCAGAATACAAGGAAAAGCCTTGGACTGGATCATCTCGTTCCTCGCCGGAAGAACCCAGAGAGTCCGCCTCCCCCCTTTCAAATCAGAGGCCACCGAAGTCATCTGCAGAGTACCACAAGGAGCATCACTCAGTCCCACCCTCTTCAACGTCTACATGAGTCCCCTCGCATCCATCGCGCGACAACACAACCTCAACATCATCTCCTAGGCTGATGACACCCAGCTGATCCTTTCCCTCACCAAAGACCCTAACATCGCCAAATGTTCATGAAGTCATGAAAGAAGTAGCCGAACGGTGAAAAACAGCCGCCTAAAACTTAACTCAGACAAAACAGAAGTTCTCATCCTAGGATCTTCCCCCTCTGCCTGGGACGACTCATGGTGGCCACCGCCCTGGGCACAGCTCCCATACCCACAGACCACGCACGCAACCTAGGCTTCATCCTTGACTCCTCCCTCTCGATGACCAGACAAGTTAACGCCGTCTCATCTTCTTGCTTCAACGTACTTCGTATGCTTAAAAAAATCTTCAGTTGGATCCCCACCGAAACAAAAAAAGACGGTCACCCATGCACTGGTCACTAGCCGACTGGACTATGGAAACACCCTCTACGCCGGAACCACAGCCAAATTACAGAAAAAAACTCCAACGCATCCAAAATGCATCAGCCAGACTCATACTGGACATCCCTCGTCAAGCTCACATTACCGGCCACCTGAAAGACCTCCACTGGATTCCCGTCAACAAGAGAATAACGTTCAGTCTCCTCACCCACGCACACAAGGCCCTCTACAAACTAGACCCGAATGCCTCAACACACGACTGTCCTTCTACACACCCACCCGCCAACTAAGATCCTCCAACCAAGTCACACAGTTCCGCGCATCCACAAATCCACCATGGGAGGAAGATCCTTCTCCTACCTGGCGGCCAAGACCTGGAATTCTCTCCCCACTCATCTCCGCCTCACACAGAACCACTTTTCCTTCAGAAAGGAACTTAAAACCTGGCTATTCGATAAATAACGCTCCCCCTCCCACAAGCGCCTTGAGACCCTCTGGGTGAGTAGTGCGCTATACAAATTCTTGAACTTGAACTTTGTACATTAACTGTTTATATACCGGAAAGTGGTGTGCAGAAGTTCAGATTACGCAAGTGGGCAAAGCAATACAATGGTGTAAATCCGTTCAGTAGTTTGAGAAATTTAAAAGATTTCTCTGATATACAACTGTGGCTGTGGCGGACCAGAGAACAGGTGGTGGAAAACACACCAGAGGAGCGCGATCGCCACTTGCGGCGTGGATAGTATCCCAGCATAGGGACCCAAGACCGTGGGCCTTGTTGGCCGCCCCTCCCCCCCCCCCCCCCTTCCCTCTATTTCGCAGCCACAGGGGAGGAGATTGGAGAAGAGGAAACAGGGCCTTCCACAGAGAAGGGACCTACAAGCTTCTGAGGTGGCAAAGACCAAACACAGAGGGAAGAGGCCGAGACCCCAGAGCATCACGGGTAGTTGAAAGAGAACTACAATGACCACCGGTCAGGTGAAGAAAGACCACTCCCTCAAAAAGACATTCTTTTGCGGCCCCACAGGCGGTGGTGCAGCTAAACAGACCCCCCCCCCCCCTCCCGCCTGGAGAAGCGCCTCATGCTTCGGGGTCTAGCATGATGGAGGAGCAAGTGACCCAAGCGTTTCTGCAGAAGGACCTTTTTCTGTCACTAAAGGAGGATCTCCAAATGGCCAAGAAGGCCCTTGCATTAGAAATTAATGAGATTAGAAGAGACACATATGCGCTCGGAGAGTAGCAGCATTGGAAGACAAAGGGGGCAACCAGGAGGAAGAGTCAGAGGCCCTGAGACAAGTGATCATTCGTCTTCGGGAACAACATATCGATCTACAAGCATATCTGGAGGATCCTGAGAATCGTTCCCCCCCCCCCCAAGGAACAACGTTCAGATCCGAGGAGTGGCGTCAAAAGTAGAGGGAAACGATCTCTTTGGGTATGTCAAAGAGTGCTATAACCAAATACTTGGCAACCCCCAGAATAGTACTCTCAAATTGGACAGGCCACATAGAGTGAGGGCCCCCGCTTGGACAAGGCACCTACAAGGGACATCCTAGTCTGTGAGCATGATTTCAAAACCAAAGAGGAAATATTATGCAAAGCAAGGGAAATGCATCCCATTTCATTCCAAGACCAACCCCCTAAACTATTCCAAGACCTGGCTGCATTGACATTGCAGATGCGAAGAGACTTTTGCCCAGTGACTGCTTATCTGTGAACCCAGAATATTGCGTATTCTTGGGGTCATCCCTTTAGACTTATCTTCCGATGGAAGGGCAGACTCTGGCATATGCGCTCACTGACGGAAGCATGCAGGTTGCTAGGACTAGATCCTCCCGGAGAGCATGGAGACAAGGACCGGGAATCCACGGTTCGTGGGGAGCAGCAAACGCTTTGGCGTCAGAGTGCGAACAAGTCTGATCAAGCGGAAATTGCGAGAGGGCAGCAAGCAGCCTTTGAATCGATCCCATCCGCGCTGACAAAAGCGGAGGACAATTAAGCATCCGTAGCAGGGGTCTCCTCTAGCAGCTTTCTTTAGCGGTGGCGGGGGGAGCGGCGAGAACTTGACCAGTTAGGATTTTTGGGGAAAAGAGGATTCAGGCTAAGGGTAAATCTACTCACCAAGAATGCAACCCTCTAATCTTAAAATTCTCTCACTTAATGTGAGGGGACTCAATAACCCGATTAAGCGCTGCGTGCTGATATATTTAGAAAAGACAAAAAGCAGATATCTGCCTGCTATAAGAAACTCACCTTTTAGCCAGGGATGGTTACAGGCTTAAGGCAAGGGTGTTTCCTATCCAGTTCTCCTCTAACTGAACTAAAACAGCACGAGTGGCCATCCTAGTATCTCGGGCCTTCCAGGGAAGGGCGGTACAGAAGGAGGCGGAGATCAAAGGCAGACTACTCACCTATCGCCTTACAGTTGGGGGCCAGAGACTAATAGTGGGGATGATCTATGCGCCTAACAAGGGTCAAGAGGGTTTCTTACACACCGCATCATCAAAGGTCTTTGCCATGGATAAACGTAGCATAATACTAGGGGAGAGACCTTAATTTAGTATTTAATAACACCACAGACAAGTCAGCACAACGACAAGGACAAGTGGGCGCGACTAAGGAAACTAGGTCCGATTTACCTCTGGAGGGCTTCCCACACTCATGTAAGGAAATACTTCTACTACTCTAATGTTCACAAAAGATATGCTAGATTGGATTATCTTTTGGGTACTAAAGAAATATACACTGCAGCAAACCCACACCGAGATACTTACGGCTACACACTCAGATCGCGTGGCAGTGGTGAAAATGGTGTCACTTCTGCCCCGGACTCTTCCAAGTAGACAGTGGCAACTAAGA
This sequence comes from Lissotriton vulgaris, assembly GCF_964263255.1. Classification (NCBI taxonomy): domain Eukaryota; kingdom Metazoa; phylum Chordata; class Amphibia; order Caudata; family Salamandridae; genus Lissotriton; species Lissotriton vulgaris. Next base: position 1,883,078,504 of record NC_141689.1, on the reverse strand, counting down.
GACACTCTACTCCTGCGCAAAGAGGTAGTGGAACGAATAAAACATACAATGGAGGACTACTTTGCGCACAAAGATAACCCGGAGACCAGCATATCCATCCTATGGGGGGTGCTTAAAGTGGTGGTACGAGGCGAATTTATAGCGATATCGGCAGCAGACAAACTTAGGAGGGAGAAGAGAGAGAGCCCATCCCTACAGATCAGGGAGCTAGAACACATACATCAGAGGACTGGTTATTCCAGGACAGGGCAGTAGCAGGTACGTCATTGATAAAGAAGGTACACAGACCACGGAGTCTTACCTATTCGACAATACACGGACAACAATAACGACATTGGATCAGACTACCATTAAATACAACCGAACGACATTTCCGTCGCCCATGACCCTGTTATCTGATAACCCGGACTTTGAGCTGGGAATGAGGGAGGGGGGGACGTTTGCGGGGTTGCGCCGCTCTGAGTGCCGCACTATGGGTCCGTTTTTTAATATTGAAGGGGTAGTATTGGTGCAACAAATCAAAGCAGACTATGGCATCCCAGAAGCAGAGCGTTTAAGGGACCTCCAGCTTAGACATTGGGTAGTGCAGCCACAAAACAGACGCTGCACAACCCCATCTCACTCTCTACGAGCGATGTCTCCTATCAAAGACTCCCGATAGAGGACTGATCTCTGACTAATATAAGTTACTGAACACTCGAAACAAGCACATATACAAGCAGGACAAGGTAGATGGGGAAAAAGACATGGGGAGATCCCTAAGCAATAAAGATTGGGAAGGTATCTGTCATAGAGCGCGTCACATTGCCAGAAATATGGCTCTTATGGACACGCTTACAAAAGTAGCAACTTCCTGGTACTATACACCAGAGAGAGTACATAAGGTCAACCCATCAGTAAGCACAGATTGTTGGAGAAAATGCGCTAAGCAAGGTACACTGGAACATCCATTGTGGGAATGCCCCCAAATCCAACATTACTGGACCCAGTTTTTGGATGAAATTGACAAGCACCTCAAGACCAGCCTACTTAGATTTCCTGCACATATTTTGATCCACTGAAGTCTAGAAGAGGGCGTTTGATAGGCATAGCTTTGAGTACTGCCATGCAAAATATCCTTGCACATTGGGAAACCCACCAAACCCCCCCACACACAGGCTGGATAACCTGTTTATGGCATGTACTAGGATTCGAAAAAATAACACTTCTGCTTGCCGGAAAGGGTGAGGACTTTCGGGAATTATTGCTTACCTTACTGACAAGTATTTCCATGAGCTCCTGTTCCACAGATATTTGTTATACAGCTACACTACAAATTTTCTAAGGCCTGAACAAGGTTGAATGAAGGATGGGTGGTGGTGGCTGGGTTGGGAGTTTGTTTATCCATAAGAAGGCGGCTTATATGCTCTCAATGCAGGGTTCTGCACAGCCCAGAAATGTGCCAGGTTGCTTGCTGGTGTTTGTTTTGTTATTTTGATTGAAACCAGCAATAAAAACATTTGAACCATAAAAGTGCACTTATGTACCGATTTTTAAAAGAAAAAAAGAAGGAGTAAACAACCTCAGGGCTCATTTCTAGAACACTAGAATAAGCCTTTGCATGGTTTCCAGTTACATCTAAACTGAACTTAACATAAACTTCAAAGAATGACAATATTCACTGCAAAAAGACAATTCCGTGCATAAATCACAGCCCGTACCACTGACTTATTTTTAAATGTATGTAAAAATGAATTTAAAAAAATTTAAATAAATAAATTAAAAAAAAAAAAAAAAAAAAACGAACCTGATCCTACCTGTACCTGTCTAGAGTCAGTGAATAAATCTCGACGATTCTTTTCATGACATTATTAAAACAGTATAGCAACACTACAAAAACAAAACATGAGAAATAGTTAGCTATTAGTTCTCACAGTCACACATGCCAATCTTAAAATTCACTAACAAGGTCAAGATAAGTAGGCCTGTCAACATCTGCCAACAAAGTTGTGACATCTTGGTCACAGACACAAATAACCTCCTAAAATAGTTATTTAAACAAGCATTGGTTAAGCCAGTGTGACTGACCTTGCCAAGCCCACAATGTTCTTATTGCAAACATCCTCCTACACCTGTCGGCAGCCTTTGACACGGTGGATCACAATCTTCTCATCAAGGCTCTCAAAGACCGAGTAGGTGCAGACGAGGTGGTCCATCAATGGTTCTCCTCCTTCTTTCACATTCACTCCCAAAGGATAAAAATCAAATCCTTTACGTCTGACCTACTCCCCGTCAACAGAGATGTCGTCCCCCAAGTATCAGTACTCTCCCCCCAACTTTTCAATATATACATGGAACCCCTCACCACCATTCTAAAACAAGCCAACATCCCCTTCCACCTATATGCTGATGACACCCAGATCTACTTGGAAACCTCCTCCATTAAATGACATTCTGAGACTCAACAATACTCTCAGGGAAATTCAACACTGGTTATCAACTAAACACATTGAACTCAACCAGGAAAAAAAACTAAATCCTCCTAATCTCCAATAAAGATGAAAACCCACATATCGTAGAGTGGCTGAAAGCAATCTATGCTCTCAACGGTAATCTCACCCTGGCAAACTCGGTAAAAATCACTTGGAATCACCCTTGACCGAAAACTAACCATGAACAACCACATTAAGAACTCTGCAAAGGGTGCCTTCCTCAATCTGAAGCTTCTCAATAAAATCAAACCCTACATACCTCACATGGACCCCAAACAAGCCACCCAATCACTGGTGTTGTTAAATAAATAACATTAAATTGCAGACATTAGCAAAAAACATCAAAACTGAGGATGTAATCAGTAAAAATCCTGCAGGTGTGCAAATAATAAAAACATGACCTGTTTAAAAAAATAAATGGAAAGAGACATCAGTCTCAAATTTGTCACCAGCTGACTTTGACAATAATTTTAGCCACACCACATCCATGAGGCGTGGGAGGGTGTCTAAGGTTTATAACAAAATTAAAAAAAGAGAAGCATTTGATGTGAGTGTCACGTAATTTCATAGGGGAGCACACCACACATGCCCGGATGCAGAATGATATGGGTCCCTTTTTTCTATTTAGTTACTGATCCAAGTTGGGTCAATAACTAAAATTAAATGTGCAGGCATTTTTTTTTTATTTCCCAAGGCAACATGCAGAGATCAACACAGAGTACAGGGGTAGGAGGTACACAAAGGGTACAGTTCCGAAATGTAAGGAAAGTGGTTTATTATATGGTGGTATGTCGATGGCTCTACTAGAAGTGCTTTTCTAGAACCCGAAGAGCGGACTGCCGTCAACATTGGCCTGGGGTTTCCCTGCAACACAACTCGATTGCTACATATCACATTGATGTACACATTGGCGCGGGAGCTATGTTAACTTTCAGACTATGGGGCCACAACAGTATGAACAATAGATGACTACGATACATATGACGCAGTTATACAACTGTGACGTGAGCTGTACCTCCGTACTGAGAGGTTTGGCTAATATATGAAGCAATGGAATAGTTGTAGCTTCTCCAGGAGTACTAGCTCGTTGCCTCAAAAACTAAGAGCATAGTGTGTCCTTCAAAAGGGAACTGGTAGCGGCATACAGTACCGTCTTGATCTGTTGAGATTATAGCATCACACCAACTCAGTGGCGCTAGTAATAAACTGGTTGACACAATGTTCTCCTATAGTGGAGAAGTGTGGCTCAAGTGGTTGGAGCGGCAGACCCTGATGCAGAGGTCTGGCCCGGACCAGGGTTCAATTCCCTGCCTCGGCGGGTCTTGGGCTCAACATTTTCCCGAACCTGACAATTCTCGCCTCGGTGCCTATTCCAATCATGGAGTCCCACTCTAACTCTGGGCAACAGCTTGCTTAATCTCCACAACGGCCCCTCGCAGCGGGATGCCTGGCTTTCACCTTGGGGATGCCCAGTAATGGGTTATCTCGCAGGGGAATACCAGGACGGGTTCCCTAAGCAAGCACTGGGACGCTTTCGGGCAGCCATGCGCTCTATAAATCAAATTTCATTTCATTTCATTTCATAACATCTTTTCAAATGAAAAACAGCAGTAAGCTGGAGATCACATGACTCATAATGGTCGATTATACAGATTAGACCACCAATGAATGACAATAATGCAAACAACCTATGGCAAGGATTGTGTGTGTGTGGACCTGCACAGACCTATCAGAGGAAATAAGGCATTTAACAAGGTTTCGTGTAGGTTTTCTCTGATTTCTATAGAGCAGTGCTTTGTCTCCCTGAGTTGCAGCCAGGTGAGGTGGGGCTTGTTCCTCCTGCTAAATAGGTAAGTTGGAGTAGCAACACATCAATGAATGTAACAACACTTGATGTGATCACCTATGAGATATACATATAGATGGTAATTAAACGATACCAGGATGTCGATATTTGTAGATACCTGATGTCTGTGCTTACCTCTTTCGATAAATAACCATTAAACCTAAATAATGACAAGTATGTATCTATTACAGTGGCCAATCAGCCCATACGCAGAAGGAATTTACTAGACACCGAGGATTTCAGGGGAAACAGTTATTTTTCTTTCTTTTTTTACACTTTATTTGGTGTTTATGTTACACATTGCAGTAGCAATTATATTGAAAGGTCCTGAAGAAGGCAGAGGATAGAAGTGTCCCTTTATACTGCTGAAACATGTTAATCTAGTAACCATTCTGGCAGGTATTTGTTAAAAATGCCTTATTTTGCACTGTTTTTAACAATGGGCATTTAAGTAATAATAATAATAATAATAATAATAATAATAATAATAATAATAAACACAATGAGTCTCTCACTTACCCAATTTTAAGTCACATTTTTGATACACGATTCATGCACTGCAATTTTTTCACCCATCACAAATCACTACCAGCTGACCTCTAGAAGGCTATCTAGTGACTCATACTTTGATGTGGGACATTACCATCAGGTCCCTGTGTTCATCATTATGCTTCTTGATGGAAATGCCAAATGGAGGCCCAGATGATGATGACTAGGGCGGTATTGAATGGTGGCTGATGGGTGCCTTTATTCTTAAGGAGACTCTTGTCTACATACACGTAGATCTTTTAGGTTTTTTGGATGATTGTCCCAGTATTTTTTGTAACACACAACATAATGTAAACAGCTGTAAATTAACTGTACACAAACAACTCACTGTGCGGTGCATAAGCTTTTCCTAAAGGCAACCATCTGGTATACTGTAATAAGATTACACATACATATGTACACAATGTAAATGTCAAAACAATATATCCTTACTAATAGATTCTAATAAGGATTAACATAAAACAAATTGTCTAGCCCCATTGTTTGTAAAGGGGGTCACCAGCACCAAATCTTGTCAAGTAACGTAATCTGTGCAATTCCATGTAAAGAAATACCTGATTATAGGCATAGCGCATTGCAAATAGGTGAATAGCAGGTTTTTTTTTTTACCGCAAATTCTTTTTTTGACTCTAGGTACCCCTTATCTCACACCACGTCCTAATCCTGAAGAAGACCCCACTGTAAGGTGCAACAGAGCCTACACCACACATGGGTCGAAACGTCGACTGTTTTTTAACAAACCTACTCATCTTCAACAAGACCATATGAGATAGGTTTTCATGTATATCTACTAATGTTTGTGGCAACAATTTTATGTGAAAGATCCATGTCCCGCACCTTTGCAGTTCATATAGAGTTGCACAGCCGTATATTCTTAGTGTCATTAATGATTCACTTACACCAAAGTTTTTCAAAATTTGACCATCTTTTATTTTCATGATTTGTCCAGGTTTCTTTATCACGCCAGGGCCAAGAAATTCATGTGAACTTATGCGTATAAATACTTCATGGTTGCCCACCCAGGCTTACACATGCGCAATGCTCTGAACTTCAAGTCCTCCACATTATACTAAAATTACGTCACACCCAATGCATTTCGGAAAAACCTTCGTCAGGGGTATCTGTAATGTTAAGATATACATATATGAGTCACTGCCTATCTAAACACACTTCAAAAATACAATTGATATGTCCTCTGCACATTAATCATTTTAGCAGAAACCCGTTGTATCCCACCTCATCGTGAATATCCTATGCGACCAGTGCTAAACCTAATATGACCCCCATACCGTGAAAACCACCATCTTATGTTAAATTGTCAAAAGAAACCTCTCGGTACTTATCACAACCTCAAAACATCCCCCCTCCAATACCCTCACATGTCACGTAACTTTACTCTATCCAGGTGTAACCCCCGATCCTTGTGACAAAGAAACTTGGACAAATCATGAAAATAAAAGATGGTCAAATTTTGAAAAACTTTGGTGTAAGTGAATCATTAATGACACTAAGTATATACGGCTGTGCAACTCCATATGAACTGCAAAGGTGCGGGACATGGATCTTTTAGATTATGTGTAATGCGTGACCACGGAACGGAACACGCAAGGGTGATGCACGCTAAACCGGATTAAAATTCAAAGGAACCAATTAGCGAAACAAAGAAGGGAGTGCTACAGGATCTTGACTGCTGTAAACAATTTTATGTGCCCATGTGATATGAACCAGTCAAATTGTGTGATCACATGCAACCATTATAACTGTCCACTCACTTCCTTGATCCTCAACAAACACCTTCCCCCCTTCTTACCCTTTCCTTTTCTACTACGGGCACATGTATTTATGCTGAATATGTACAATACATGAAATGTATGACAATGAGGGTGTGAATAAATAACATCACTCATAAAGTCGGAGTATTAGTAATATGTACACAATACTTTGCAATATTTTTAGGTCGAGCTGACGTAGCATTCATGCGAAAGCATGAATGCTGTCAGCAAGAAAACTAATGCTATCCGTATTTGGGAAAGTGGACAGCAGAGTGCCACGCGCTTTCCCAGTGTCGGATTTCACCGCGGGAGCGAGCGCGCTTGCGCAGACCGCAGGGCTTGCATGCAAACACGGCGCGCACACAGGCAGGCCCCATCCCCTGCACGCACAGGCACACGCGCACACACACACACACACACACACACACACACAAGCAGGCACACAGCCCCCCACCCCCCCCCCTCCCTGGAGTCGGGCTCGCACCATCTGCCAAGGGAGCCCCGCAAAGCACTCTAGCTCCTCTCCCACTCTACCAAGAAGCGGAGCTCTCCCAATAGGCATGGGGGCCTCGCAGTCTCTCCACTGGTCTTCACCCGGGCCCCCTCCTGGGACCCGGGACTTCATGCGGCACTTCTCGTCTCCAGGCTCGCGCTCGCCAAAACGAAACTGCAGAGTGGCGCGCATGCGCAGGCAGCCCCCGCCCTCCCACTCATCATCGGCTGCAGGGTGGCGCTCGGCGGATTCTGTTTTCCTTTGCATTGAGCACACCCAAAACACCGCCCCCATGCCTGCCATAAGCAACTGCTTCTTTGCGATGCTCTTGTTTTCGCTCACTCCCCAGCCCCCACCCGACTTGTTTTCATTTCGCGGCCGATTTTTGTTTCGCCGCTATTGCTACCCTTGACTGACCCTCTTACATGCACTAGAGCTCTCTTGTTTTATTTTTGCTCGCTCGCATGCACACAACTCCCGGTCACGGCCGCATGTCTTTTGACGATGTTGCAGAGGGTCCCGATGCTGTACAGCACCACCAAAAGCATTTAAGAGCCAGTAGGTTCCAAAGTCGATAACAATTAATGCTTGCTCTAATTTGTGTCTCTCACAATCTCTGCGTCCCCCCATGGCCCACTCTTAGTACCTGCCTCTGACCATCAGCCCTTCATTCGTACGCGCCTCTCCTGCTCGGGCAGCCATTTCAGCTCCATTCCCCAATCGCCGCGCTCATTCTCCCCATTCTGTTGAGGTTTACATGTTTCCCCTTCTTTTCATGCTCTACTCCCTTTTTTAAGCAGATTTATATAGCGCGAACTCGACCCCAAGGTATTGAAGCGCTTTACGTGAGCACATGTTACGTTACACAAGGACTTCTTTTCATGTTTCCTCCTCAATATCCCCCGTCTCTCTCTGTCCCTTTACCCCTTACTCTCTCATACCCAAGTCCTCACAACCTTCTTTCTCCCCCTCCCCCACCTCCTCCGTGCCCCCATTTATTTGTCCTTACCCCCTCTGATTCTGTATGCCTCCCCGAAGCTCAGGAGACCTTCCCGTCTGTATTTGCGGAGTCGGGACCGGAGCCCTCCCCGGGGGTACATTCCCCACAAGCATCATGGCCACGCAGCGCCGGAATTGTGTGGCTGTTTATTTTTCTTATGGATGATGCATAGGTGCTTTCATTCCGCCAGTCGCTGAGCGCGAGCCGGAGAGGTTTCGGCATCGCCGAGTGGCGTTTCCAGTGCCTTGAAGACACTATCTCCTGGTTGCCCCATTTTGGGACCTGGAATATACGGAGCTCGGACTCATGGAGGCGGCTGTAAATCCATAGACTACGGGCTACTGCTTAAGACGCAGCAGTTCATGGCTTGTCCCGCGGCTCCTTGAGTATTTACAATGTGAGGACCCCTGGGCTGACGCATTGGTTCTATGCTACCCTCTAGTGCTCACAATGCTTCGCATGGAATCGCAATTATCATTATACAAGGCATTGCTCCCTGCATTCCGTAGACAGAGTACTGAATGACCAGGTATTCTGAAACTTTTGCAACCCACTGACAGGCACCATGTGAAACTCGCTTTGCTGTGTCTGCTGCTCTCACCCTTTCCCTTGCAGCGGCCTGTGAGCAACACCGTGAGTCACCTCCCTCGCAGCCCCCCTCCACGCCACTGTTTATATTTAACTATGGCGGGCCGTGCACTGCCCTTCCCCTGCTATCATCTCCCACAGCATGCCCCTGTTTATTGTTTACGGCGGCTAGTAGTGCTGTTATTGGGACAGTCCCAGCAGTTTATGGCACTGCGTGAAAGCTTGTACGGTGCTTTGATAAATCACGTAAATACAAAACATGTTGCATTACAAATGCTATAGGTGTCACATTTGCAAAAGGTAAAAGTATTGGCATTGTAAATGACAAAGCTATTAATTTGGCTATTTTCAAAACCAACACATAAATAAAAAAAATGTCATTTACAATACAATTAGCTCAAACTTTCCTAATGCGAGACCTATTGCAATGCAAATGCTTGTTTGTATATGCGAATGATACATAGTCTGGGACCCCTATTTATTTAATATAGGCATAGCGCAGTATAGCTATCCACCCATAAAAGCGGTTTGCCTTTAACACATACTTTTCATATTATGCACGGCATACTTGATTTATCATAAAACATTTCATTATAAACAGATTACACCTGAGGAATATAAAATAACATTTCCCTGTGACCTGAAAAGGCCTCTGGATTCATCAATGGATTGACACTTGGTACAGCCCAGGCCTAGAGAAGCGCACAGAAGATGGGAAACAAGTGTGCAGAAGCTGGCAACACTCAAGACATATTTATAAAAATCACAAATATGTACAAAATTACAGTTGGCAAAATAATGTACAGCCCCTCTCAATAGGGCTTAACAAGAATCATCACAGTGAAAGTCTACTCTCCCAGGGTATCTCAGAGTGGGTGACCAACACCAAAAACATTCCCTACATTGGTGATCCGTGAGATTACATGTGACCAAATGCATTTCTATGGTCTGTAACAACAATTTACTGTTTGAGGCCTACTGGCTTTGCCATATGCTTTTCACAATAAATATCCAGGCCTGCTGCCTGTGCAATAAATAAAACAAATAACAAAATATGCCAGACCTATGGCATCTGGCATAACATTGCCTTGCATAGCAATGAAGCCCATAGATGTTATCCATGTAGGTTAATGACTGCCCTACTTCCATCTGTGTTGCTGCCTGAGAAAAACACTAAATTATCTAGTTGTCAAAAACACTTAATTAGGATTACACAGTCATGTTTGTGCCTCCGAAAGTTCAAGCTCAGGCAGATGGATAAAATTAAAATCCGCTGTGTGGAGGGCAAGCACTTTTTTGTGGGATCAGAAATCCGCCCAATCAAAACATGTACTCCTGGCTCCCAGCATGTGGGCAAAGCCAAAGCCCCTCTCCTGATGGTTGTCACATAATTGTCTGGGGACAGCTGCACGGTAAAGCCAGCCCATAAAGAAGAGCAAACCAAGAACTATGTGTCCATGATAATTATATGGTGATTACACAGTCTTGAAGATATGCAGTCTTCAACAATCTTCTTTGCCCAACTAGTCTGCAATATTCAGCATTTACCCATCTCATACATAGCACAACTGTCAGTATCAAAATTACCACAACCTTGCACATGACGTGGCTAAGAGTTCCCAACTTGTTCAGTCTTCTAAAATTTAGTGCATAACTGAGATCCCGTATTCTTCCATCTCTCTTTACAGCAATCACCACCCATATCGAAATACACAATACCCTTGTTTAATATCATTCATCCTGAACATGAAGTATGATTTGCTTTCCTTTCCTTGAATGAATACCTTTTTTCCTGGTGGTACCAAAAGGCCTCAACTGATATGTCTCTACTGTCTTGTGGTACTTCTGTAAAGTGCAACTCAGAATCCTTACTTTTTGTGGCGTTATTGATCTGCTCTCACATCAAATTGGTTTCTCAGTGATAATGTGCACTCCTGAGCAAAATCCCTCTTTTTTCAAACATCCTTCGATCTCAGTGGAGGTTAACATCATTCCACTGTCTGCCAATACAGAAACTTGAACGTTTTCATTTGATCCTACCATCCAGACATGTAAACACATGCTTACATCATTCAAGTTTTATACTTACGGCCAGTTTGCGATCATGCGACCAACTCAATTACAAAGTAGTTCCTTGCCCTATTAAAATACTTACTACGTTCCATTAAATGTCCCCAAGTCGCAGGTGATGGTAAACTAGAACACACCATTGACAGAGTCCTTGTTTTTCATTCCTTACCACTGCAACAGCACTCATTACAAACTCACCAACTTATCTGTATCTAGATCCACCCCTGGCCATTCATAATCCAGTCTCAACCTTTCTTTAGATTGGAAAATCTCTACATCGCACATGGGCTAATGCTATCAACTGGTTTGGGAATGAATTATCTTTTGGAATTAACCCAATTCATCTAAAGTCGTATTTGATAAAAACGTTCTTCCTTTACTGGCCAAAAGCGTTCACACCCTACTACTAGCAATGTCACTACCTCCAGCAGCAAACTATTGACTACTTGGCCTTTTATAGGCATTAGATCATTTATCAAGTCTTCCTTTCATCATCCGTCCGCTATTGCCATTTCAGCAATTAGTGAAACTTTCTCCTAAGACCAAGCCTTCTCGTCCATATCTTCTATTTTATCACCCACCAACCTCAACAAGAAATGTACTGCACAATTCTGCTCTGCTTGCAGGTTCTTGCTTTCTTATTATCCATTTACATATTCTAAGAGAAAGGGAGTCCAACCCTGTCTTCATGAAGATTTCTTTAATAGGCTTAGTGATCCCTTCTGACAGTAAATCAAGCACACGACTGGAAGTGCTCCCCTCTTAATTACTGAATAATTCTTGTTGATCCTCTAACCACCCCTGAATGCAAATACTATGGTTCTGTCATGTCTACTGCCACTCTACAATAAAACTGCACACGAACTCTTACTAAAATCACTAGTGATAATAGTATTCAAAACTATATAAACTGATGACATCACTTACATGTTCTAAACATTTTTAGTTCTCAAATTCTTCATCCCATTTAAACTCAGAAAGCTTCTTTAATAATGTTCTCTGACACTGTCCTGTTAAGAATATCATATCAAAATCAGTTTGTTGTAATACTCTGCCATGTCTAGCATGGTAAGTAATCCCTCTTACAATCTGCAAGAGAAACTAAGGTTATAGTTAGAAGTGCTTCCATTGATTTTAGACCGCTATAGGAATCAGATAGTACAAAGTTTATTTCAGTCTTACCACCTTGGTACTTACTAACAGTGTTAAACCAAGCTCAAGAAACACTGTTTACATTGTTCTCACTTTGCGGTCATGTTCCTCTCTACTTTATCTGTTAACACGTAGTTATAAGAAAAATGTACTCTATCAAGGTCACCCGCCATTCTCGCTGCACAAATACTGTTAAAGCCAATAGGTCACTTTATAAAGGAACACTGGCATTCATATTTGCTTGCCTTAACCCCTTCGACGCTGATGACGAGCTCAGCTCGTCATCAGCCACAGGTGGCGTGTGCTGATGACGAGCTGAGCTCGTCATGTAACGCGGAAAAGGGAAAACAGCCGCACAGCGCAAAAATCAACGCAGCAGCGATGCGGTTAAGAGTTTAGAAAAAAATAATATTGCCACTTTTTTGAAGCAGGCTGCATTACTTCGGCTGTTACTAGAGTACCCACAAATCAGACATAAGTGCATGCTCCAGGACGCTGTAGTATCTTAAGTAGTTACAGAGGTCTCACAGGCTTTCATCTCTGTTCATCTGCCCTTACAGTTCTCCTTTTGTTGAAAGTAATACTGCCGATGTGTGACCAGAAGGCCTATGTGAGAGTAGAATGGGTAGGTGAACATGGAGCAGAGAGAGCAATGTGAGCAGAGAGACCAAGAGAATAGAGGATTGTGTGATAAGCAGGAACGGAGAGGACCTTAGGTACTTAAAGAGGGTAGGAATAGGGGGTGGGGGAGGCATTTTCTGAACAGTAGTAGTATTACACAATTCAATTCAAATATTTATTAAGATTTGGAACTCACATGAGATCCATATAAAAGTGCATACAGATTGATACAGGAAGGAATTAAACATAACAAAACTCATTCCACAAACAGCAAACGTAATAAATTGGCAAGGCGTATCCTAAAAAATACAGAAATGTACGAGGAGCAGTAAATAGCAACTAGTTCAAGTACAGAACAAAATCCAGCATTCAAACTCAGCAGAATGTTCGGTTTAAGCAGTAAGAAAAAGATTTACTAAGCATATCCTAACCTGTGCAAATAATTCAATAGCAGCAGTGCATGTGGAAAAGGCAATTCAAAATCTCACTTTGGCTGAGTTTTAACTTAGCAGCAGAGCAAAAATGGGAAATGAACGCAGCATCTCCCTCTTGTGCAAACAGCAGCAGAAAACAGTAATTAAAATATATACATAAACTCCTTAAAATAATTTAAAAGTTTTATACACAGAGCTTCATTTTTTGGACAAAATAAAAAATTGCGGGCTAAAGCTACATTTTTAACACTATTTCGACAGCGGCTCGAGGCTAATGCAAGACATGATCCAGGGTCTAAGAACTCCGTTTGGAGAGGTTGCAGGTTTTTCCATTTCTCAAATTTGGGGACCAGTTTGCTGTTAAAGATCGTTTAAAAGGTAGAAGATTCATGTGACATAGTGTGAGAAATTGTCGGGTTCTATGCTGTAAATTCCAGTATACATATTTTTGTAACGTTTTTGGTGTGTTTGTTCTTGCTATTAACTCTAGTCTCTTTTTGGAATTACAGAATTCAATGTTTCTATTAAAGCTAATCTTACCACTGGAGATTTTTAAGAAATATTTAAATTCTGATGGTAGAAGAGTAATCACTAATTTTTCTTGTACAGAGAAGTGTTTTAGGGCAAATAAAAAAATTGTGATAGACAGAATAATTACTTGCCTGAACACCGAAAATTTCTTGACACATGATACCTCTTAATGAGTCTTGATCGCTATTTTTCAACTGGTATCCCGAGCGTAAAACCCTAGTTAGACCTTGAATGTAGGAACTTATTAAGCCAAATTCCAGACTTTTAGCAGCTGTTGGATCTAATGTACTAAACAGTATTACACACTGACGGGGCAGTGTGCGAGTACAGGAGGAAGGAGCAGAGATTTTGCAATTTAGTCACAGCATTGCTCAAACTTATAGTGGATCAAATTGCACACGCCACAGGTGGATAAGGCCCACTGCACTACAGTACTCCCTGCAATTCTTCCCAATGCATATTCAAACTTGGGTTGCACCCGACTCTGCTCCTTTGGCACGTTCCCTTTTGCGATTTCTGGGATTTAAATCTGTAGAGCACTCTGGAGCAGTGGTTCATAACCTGTGAATGCTGGTTCGTGAATGCTGAGAAAACTACATACTACCACCAGGTACATAAAGTGCATATCAATACTAAAATGTGTACACTGAACTTTCTAAAACGCACAGAACTCCGGAAGGCATTTAAAATTGGAGGCAAACATTCTCAGGCAGATTTGTAGGAGCAGTGCAAGTGCATCAAACAGAAAATAGTATGAACGATTGGTGGCAGCGACTTTGGGAAAGCTTCAACCCACCAATGAAATTTGTCGTCTACGCCAAGTAACAAAAGATGTACAAAAAACGTAGCCTCGGGGGCAAGAGAACCCTACCTTAGGGTCATTTGTGTAAAACACAGCTCTAGCTGCCTGACGCATGAAACACATAGGTTGTGCAGATTACAAATACAAAGAGAGGTAATAAATTACCCTGGGCTAATGAACGTATCGAGTTCCAGAGAGAGAAATATGCAGGTTACAGGTTCTTGCCCCAATAGGTTAATGCACAGATTGGCGATTGCGTTGTAATTAATTCCTAGTGTGTCCCTCATCGCGGAACCACGAATGTACCGACCATTCAATGCAGTGTCAGAAGAGTCGCAAGGTTAGGAACAGGAATAAAAAATGTCGCACCCAATACCACCAATACCCTGCTGGGCCTTAAGGCTGTCCCATTCTCAACATGGCAAACCAGGTCACGCGGTTATCAGTGCCTACGGGGGTCTCATGACTGGATTATGACCCCCATGCCCTTCTACCCAAGTCAACATCAAATCACAAACAGATGAGACCCTTTTCCAACCGTGGCGGCAACAGAGGCGTGCAGAAACCCTTCTGTAGGTGACATGAGGCTGCCGCACTCACCCAAGTGGTACAAGCCCGTTAAAGACGCAGGCCTGAAATTGGGGACAGGATGTCACAAGGGCCATCCAAACACGGAGTCTCGGAGGTTGGCCAGTGCACAAGGAAGCCTCGCACACGGTGCGGAAACGTGATAGGTAAATAGCGAGGGACCGGAGTCGGAGAGGTAAGATGTTCCGAGAACGAGTGGGCAAATGATGACGCGCTTGCGATGAAGGTACTGGCCGGATGGCTCTAAATACTGCGGAACGCAACACAAAATGCGGACTCCAGCAATACTGACTCTATCTAGGTGATGAATCTACCTACCAGCGTTAAATCCTATTAACGCGAGCCACTCGAACGGCTGTCTTGTCACCTGGTTCACTATAGAGAGAAGGTTTCTTCACAAACCCTTAATAAAAGAGTCAGCATTTCTGCAGCAGTTTTGGAGGTGCCCGCCCACTGGCAGGAGACAGCTACTGAGAAGCGTAGCAGCAAAACAGTGTGTTGCGTGTGCAGTGTCGGCTAAACCTTGACCAATCAACGAGCGACAATAGAGTTCCGGTCAGAACACTGGCCAGTAGAAAACCACAGTCAAATCGACGTAGCCAATAAGCAATTGATAAGAGATCATGCAACCAACCTTCTGGTGTCTGAATTTCATGGTTAACGAGCAACAGGAGACGCCCACAAACAGTTCAATGGCATTCCAACCAATCCTAGATGACTATGTATTTCATTTACAATAAAATATGTTTTACTCCATCCCATTGGTTGCCAGGTTCTGATTGCAGCAGTCAGCTTTTAGATAATTTGTTGTAAATGCTATGGTGACTTGGCGTCCCGGTTGTCGCTATCTGAACGAGTACATTTCTGTAAATTTGTCACGTTTATTGAGCTAAGGTTGAGGATGTGGCGTAAGGGGGCAGAGCCGCCGACTTTGGAATTGAGGAATTAGCTTCGAGTTTTGGTGTCGGCTCAACATCCCGCATCGTTTAATCTCCTCGTGCCTACCGAAACTGGTGCACATAATGACCGTGTCTTGTTGTGTAATGTAACTTGTGATCATGTAAAGCGCTCCAATACCTGTGGATTAGGTTAGCGTTGTATAAAATGCAAAAAAATATTAAAAAACACAAGTTGGAGGTGGAAGAGGGTTAACGCAGGCCGGTATACTGTTCATTCAATTGGAGGGGGTGGGGGGCTATCCTTATTGCAAAAACAAGACAACAAATTCTATGTCAGGACAGGAGGCTCCGATTATGCTTAGTCTCATTTCTTTACTGACACATAGCAGCCAATCACATTACAGTAAAGAAAAAACAGAAACAGGGCGACCATAGAGTACACCCCTAGTATATAAACAGTCTCAGAGGTAACCACTTCCTCTTTCTTTGCTGCTCCGCAGCCAGTTAAGTGCATTATACTTACTTGACTTTCATTGCTTGGCGTTCTATTGTTATTGTGCCTTGTGGTTTATTGCCGCTTTATGCTTTGCCATTGCGCTGTGTGTAACGCGCGTCTGGGGCTTGTTCTCCGGTGTTGTTAGTCGCGTCTTTTCGCCGGCTTCCAGCGTGCATTTTGCTTTGTTTACCGGAGCGTGTGTTTCACCTCCGTTGAGTCGCCGAGCGCTTCCCAGCTGCTCGCGCGCTGTTTGTGGAGCGGGAGCAGGGGTTCCGTTGGTTTTGAGAGCGCGAGCGCTCTTCGACGGTTCTAACTGGCAGGCGACAGTCGCGCATGCGCGCTGTCCCATTTCCGGCTGTTTTCTCTTCAGCTGGTTTGACGAAGGCGTTTGTTGACGTTTGCCCACAACCTGTCAGTGCAGTTAACCCCGTCCTACGCTGAGGTCTTTTAGGACTTTGGTAGGGTGTTTTCTTGGCATAGGCTCTGCCTAGAGTGTAGTTTGGTGCAGGCTTTGGCTCCCTCCACGTTCTAATTGCTATCAAGGCAGGTTTTTCCTGCGTTTAAGCCTGCTTTGGGGTTATACACTCCCCCTTGACTGGTGTCTCCGACACTCCATATTCTAGTCGTCTTGTGGGCTGTTAACTCTACCTGGGTGTAGAATGGCTGAATATTTTGATGACGTGGAAGACGACTACTACTATGCTGATGAGGAGGAAGGCTCCTTGGAACAAGACTTAGTTGAACAATTGGATAAGGGTGTTCAAAAGTCAGTCAACAAAGCACTAGTGCGTGCTATTAACCCTTTGAAACGTCATCTGAGTCTTTATGCTCAACAGCAGGGCTGGTTGCCTGCTTCTAAGAAGACGGCGAAGTCGCCGGTTAACCCTCACAAGAATGATTTTCAGCGTCTGGCGAAAAGTTTAGCATCTGCGCCATCCACGACTGCTGGTCTTCAGGAGGCTGATTCGGACAATGGGTTATCCTCCGCTTCTTCAGACCATCTTTCCCCTCCACCTAAAAAACGGGTCTGTAAGGAGCATTTTGTGGACGCCCCTGAGCGTCCTCCGGTGCTTAATTTCGAGCCGGCAGACATTGTTCACCCCAACTCTTCATCATGGGGGCCTTCTCCGGCTGTAGCTGCCTACATTGAGGCACATATCCGTCAGCCTTTTGAGGCTTCGGTTCGTGCCAGACTGCGCTCGGAATGCCCGAGGCCTGATTTGTCTGCTCATTTATCTGATACCCCTGAAGTTGACCCAATGATGGTCACATATTTGAAAAAATATGCCAAGGACCCAAAGAAGGGCCTGGATAGATCCTGGCGGGCCTGCCAGGATAAGATGTTGGACGTCCTTGGGCCTCTCACAAAAATTTTGGACCTAGGTTACAGAGCCCAGGAAGCTTCTGCCCTCGTCAACCCTAAGGAGATGATAGAATGGGCGCAACGGGCAATTTGCCAGTTAGGTAATGCGAATTGTGCGATATCTGCGGAACGTCGCAGGTCCATCTTATTAAAGCTTGACCCTAGACTCTCTGAATTGGCCACTTCTGAGTCGGGCCCTGAGGCGGACGGCCTCCTGTTTGGCCAACCATTCCTTAAGGAACTCACGCGCTTTGTATCAACCTTTAGTGGCATCGACAAGGCGCAGGCCTCCTTGCGGAGAGCCATGCGTCCGGTTTTTGGAAAGGCCGGACGAGGTAGGGGACGCTCGTTCGGCCGTGGTTCGGCCAGTCAGTCCCAGAGGGGCAATTCATCTCAACATAGAGGCTCCTACGACGCAGGTTATTCCTCAAGAGCCAACTTCTATCCTTCCAGAAAGGGAAAAGGCCAGTACGGCAAAGGACGTTCCGGTGGTCATCAGGGACAGTACCAGGATTCCCACTCTACAGGTGAGGCTGATTCCTGCATGCGAGGTGATGTTGGGGGGTCGCATTCAGTTTTTCCTGCAGAATTGGCGCATGCTCTCCGGCGATGCTTGGGTGCTACAAACTGTTCAGGGGTTCCGAATAGAATTCTATCACCCGATGCATCAGTCCTGTCCCCCTCCTTGTCTGAGTTTTTCTCTTCAAGATCAAGTTTGTCTTTCCGAGGAGATAGATTCTCTTCTCAAAAAAGGGGCGGTGATTCCGACCACCCGTCATCCCCAGGGGTTTGCCAGCTCTGTCTTTCTGGTCGAGAAAAAAGGAGGAGGTGCTCGCCTTGTTCTCAACCTGAAAGAATTCAACGGGGGAGTCGTCTATCGACATTTCAAGATGGAGGGAATCCATCTCTTGAGGGATCTCCTTCGGGAAAAGGATTGGATGGTCAGGCTGGACCTCAAAGATGCATATCTCTCGGTTCCGATTTACAAACCGCATCGCCGTTTTCTTCAGTTTCGCTGGCAGGGAGTCTGGTACAAGTATCAGGTTCTCCCGTTCGGTCTTTCGTCGGCACCTTGGTGCTTCACGAAGCTGTTACGACCAGTTGTGGAGCATCTGCGGTCTCTGGGTGTCCGGTTGATTATTTATCTGGACGATATTCTCCTTATGGCGGATTGTCCAATCAAACTTATTCAACATCTGGAATTGTCCATCACTCTTTTACAGTCTCTGGGGTTCCTGATCAATGTTCAGAAATCAGTGTTGATCCCGTCCCAGCGTATAGATTTCCTGGGTTTTCAGATCGACTCGATGTCTTGTCAGCTTCTCTTGCCCAACCAAAAGATGCGTTCTATCAAGAGAGAGTTGACATCTGTTATTTCCAGACCGACTGTGTCGTTGAGGTCGTTGGCACGTGTAGTCGGTCTACTGGCTTCTTCCATCCAGGCGATCTTTCCGGGTCCCCTACATTACAGGGCAATGCAGCGCCTGAAAATTCTTCATCTCCGGAAAGGCCTCGGATACTCCGATCAGATTCCTCTTACGGAGGAGGTCCGATGGGAGATGCAGTGGTGGTTGGACCACATGGAGGCCTGGAACGGCCGAGCCCTCTTCGGTGTGTCTCCGGATCTAGTGATAGAGTCCGATGCCAGTCGGTGGGGCTGGGGAGCCCGTTGCGGCTCGATCTCGACAGGGGGTCGTTGGTCCCCTCAGGAATTGACGCTTCATATCAACTGTCTGGAACTCCTAGCGGGTTCTTTTGCGATCAAATGTTTTTCCCCTCTGCAAACCAGTTGTTGTGTCCTCCTCCGGATGGACAATGTTTCAGCGGTCCGCTATGTCAACAAACTAGGCGGGACCAGGTCCAGAATCCTGGCGGAGATTGCCAAGGATTTTTGGCACTTCTGTCTGCAGAAAAAGATCACTGTTATTGCGGAGTACCTTCCGGGATGCCACAATCAGATAGCGGACTGGCACTCCAGACATCTCCGGGATTACAGCGATTGGAGGCTGCATCCTCGGGTCTTCCGTGCTCTCCATCGGCGTTGGGGTCCTTGCCAACTAGATCTCTTTGCCTCACGCCTCAATGCGCAACTTCCGCATTTTTACAGTTGGAGGCCGGACCCTCAGGCTCTGGCCACGGATGCCTTTCTCCAGCAGTGGCCATCGACCCTCTGTTATGCCTTCCCTCCATTTCTGATGATTCCCAGGGTATTGGCCTACTCCAAACGATTTCAGACGGATCTGATTCTGATTGCCCCTCTCTGGAGGGCTCAAGCGTGGTTTCCGGTCCTTCTAGAAATGTGTTCGGCTCCACCGTTTCTCCTTCCCCCTTTGTGGAATCTCCTGTTGGACCCTCTCGGAGAGCCTCATCCCCTGATCCTCTCAGGCTCCTTCCCACTCCTCGCGTGGAGGATCTCGGGGATCGCTGGTCGCTCCCAGGCCTTTCAAGCGACGCTTCCAAGCTCCTTAGTGAAGCATGGGCTCCCAATACTCACAAACGGTATAAGGGGTCTTGGAAGCGTTGGTGTGATTGGTGTTCACAACACCAAGTTGATCCCGTTTCAGCAGATATCAGCATGATTGTTAATTTCTTGGCCTCCTTAGCCACCTCTGGTCTGGCTTATTCAACTATCAACGGTTTTCGATCGGCTATTTCGGCGGGTCATGCCCACATAGATGGGAAACCCGCAGGTGAACATCCTTTTGTTTCCAGGTTACTTAAAGGGGTTCGTTTCGCGAAACCTCCCACTCCTAAGTATGTTACTTTGTGGGATGTGTCGGTTGTGCTCAAGTTTTTGGAGGCCTGGCCTCCCAATGCGTCTTTATCCCGCAAACAATTATCTGCAAAACTAACTATGTTGTTATGTTTGGTCTCCTGCAAGCGCGTGTCAGACGTACACGCTTTGGACCTGGCGGGTCGCAGCTTTACTCCTGAAGGAGTTTCCTTTCGTCTCTCCAGACGTACCAAATCTAATACACCTTCTATTTCTTATCCTTCTTTCCCTTCTCACCCCAACCTCTGTGTGGTTCAATGCCTCAAGGCTTATGAGGTGAGTACTGCTTCTTTGCGCTCTGACATGCAGGGTCCACTTTTTATTGCATTGCAAAAGCCTTTCCGCCCTGTCTCTCCAGCTACCTTGGCGCGCTGGGTGCGGGGTCTTATGTCTGAAGCTGGAATTGATGTTTCGGTTTTTGGCGCACATTCTGCACGGGGTGCGATGGCGTCCGAAGCCTATTCCATGGGTGTTACTCTGTTTGATATAATGAAGGCTGCAGATTGGTCATCTGCTTCTGTGTTTAAGACCTTTTATTTTAAACCTATCAGTAGTGTTGCGTCTGTAGTAGTGGATCAGCTTTGAACAAGCATAATCGGAGCCTCCTGTCCTGACATAGAATTAAAAATTTGCAAACATTCGTGACAAGAATTTTCAATTCTATTAAGGACAAGGAGGCGAGGATTATCCCACCCGTTATCTATGCATGTATTGATTAGATTGTTACTATGCAATACTTCAAAAAATCTTTCATAATGATATGTGAAGAATGCTTTGATTTTTCTGTACCCACCCTTATTTGCTCATGATTACACAGGACGTGTATTACGGCTTTGTGTCTCTTTTCAGGCTCTGATCCCAAGTGAGGTTCCTCCGGCTCCGTCCTTGTGGAAGTTCTGCTGCGAGTTTCTACTCCTCGTTGGCCTGCTCCTGTTCCTTTGGATTTTGGAAGTTCCTCCGCCTCCTACTTCGGATTTTGGCCCTTTTGGATGATGTTCTCCTGGATTCCTCTGATGTTACTTGGTTCTTCATTTTGGATTTTGGACAAAGAAAGAGGAAGTGGTTACCTCTGAGACTGTTTATATACTAGGGGTGTACTCTATGGTCGCCCTGTTTCTGTTTTTTCTTTACTGTAATGTGATTGGCTGCTATGTGTCAGTAAAGAAATGAGACTAAGCATAATCCTCGCCTCCTTGTCCTTAATAGAATTGAAAATTCTTGTCACGAATGTTTGCAAATTTTTAAGTGATTTTTTCTTTCATTATAAACATACTGGTGAATTCTGAATACACCAATCATGCTTTTGTGGATTTGACAGTAGTGTTCATAGGCTAATTCCTGGGCTGCCATGTTTCCAGTTTGCTTATGTGTGGCCTTAAGGTGTCTGCAACATGCTTATGTGCATGCCAACATTTTAGAAGAGGAAAGTGGGAGATCTTAAAGAACATTTTCCGGGTAATGTATTTCTCCTGTTGCTGCCTGCATTGGGTCTATTGGCATGTAAGGGGTTTGCAAGTGTGCTGCTGCAGGGTTGCATATCAGAAATGCGAATATAAGTTTTTTCCTTATTTGTCAGGAGCACGGAGAAATCGCTATGGCAGGCGGAGAGAGCGTGACAAAAATGTGGTGCACTGGCCTGCAGAATCAGGTTACTGGCAGTGCACAATCTGTCCCTGTCGCTGAAACCCGCAGAGGTATAGAGTTTTTGTATGCAGGAATCAGGAAGCAGTAGACTAGCCTTGAAATGTATAGTCTCCCGTCTGAATCGGAAGGATTGGCATGTGTTGTGTGTGAGATTGCATGTCTTATGTATGACGTGAACGTTGTTTTATTCTTCTACGCTTCTAAAATGCTTGAAATCGAACTTGTGCTAACATAACTGAAGATGGTAGACAAAAGAGGGTGACTTGGGGTTCCCTGACGCTCTCTTAGAGGTAAACACTCAATTGGATATATGCAGGTAAGTAATGCGGTGCAGTTGTAAGGAGGGATGCTCACCCAGCATCCACAAACATAATCAAGGTTCTAAGTAAACTTAAATACAGCCTTATGGCACACACAATAATTATTAGTCCAGTATTCCAGTGTTATACTTGATCTTGAAGATTATGAGTAGTTTTATTCAGAAAACATCTTTGATCCAATTGAGTCAAAACATGTTTCCTTGTAATCATTAATTCAGCTGGGATAAAAGTACCAAAAACAATAATAATGCATTTACTTATTGTTAGACTTGGCTTTTTCAGGGTTTACTCCAGAGGTTTTGCTTTTTGACCTCATGTTTTTTAACTTGTTTTGGTTGGTTTTAGGACTCTAGCACTTTATCACTGTTATTCAGAGCTAAAGTGCATATGCTCTCCAAGTAAATTGTGTTTATTGAATGATGTTTCCATGGTTAGCTTATTTGATTTTCTACTGAGTCCTCAGTACAGTGTTGTATGTGTGCCCTGGGCCTGTAAATCAAATGCTGTTAGTGAGCCTGCAGCACTGATGGTGCCACCCACACAGGCAGCCTTTCAAAGGTGTCTCAGACCTGCAGTGTCTGTGCACAGTTTTTACTCACATGTTGACCTGGCAAGTGTACCTACTTGCCAGGCCCAAACCATCCCTTTTCTTAGATGTAAGGCACCCCTCAGGTAGGTTGCAGTGTATGTGAAAGGTAGGACATGCACTGGTGTGTTTTACATGTCCTGATTTTAAAAGACTGGGTATTTATGTTTTTCACTATTGCAAGGCTATTTGCCCCAGAGGCTGACATGGGAGTTGCTTTGTAACATCTTAATAGCATAACTTTCCAATTGGACAAAGTAGAGAAATGGAGTTTAGGCTTCCTGAACTCAGGATTGAAAAGTACATCTTTTAGTAAAGATGTTTTTAATACTGTGGGGTCGATTCCGATTCGGGAAAAACCACTCAGAAAAGCCATACGGAGCGTTTTTCCCGTACGAATCGTACCCTGCAGCGTCCCCGTACGTACTATGAAGTACGATTTGTACCAGGAGCAGGACTCCGTACGAATCGTATAAAGACTGTACGACTTGAATCTCCGCACTGTTCTCCCTCGGAACCCGCTGTACACGACATCCGTACAGTTCGAAGCAGGTTTTCCCGACCCAGCAAGTACGATTTGTGTCGGGTACTCACCGTACAACGCTTTTTTTACGGGAGCCCAAAACGTCCAGAGATACAGAGTTTGCCTCGAAATAGGTACGGAATGGCCCCGCCTCCGGGTACGGTGCGTACACCCCATGTCTGCAGGGGTACGGTGCGTACCCCTGCGATCATGGGGTGAATGCACTGTACCCCTGCGATCATGGGGTGTACGCACTGTACCCCATGATCGCAGGGTGTACGGTGCGTACACCCTGCGATCATGGGGTACTGTGCATACACCCCATGATTGCAGGGGTACGCACCGCACCCCTGCGATCATGGGGTGTACGCACCGTACAGTGTGTATGCGATTGTGTGGTTGTCCGTACAAATCGCCCTTACCTGACATGGACCGTACGAATCGCGTCCTTATACCCCGGTCCGGATCGTACTCGTCGGGTCGTACAGCCTGTTTACGAATCGTACGGTTCACTGTAAAGGGTCCTTGTCACACGGTTTCACCCTTGCAATTCAGACGGTTCGCGATGATTCAGACGGATTGAAGAGATACGGATCGTACTACGCGATTCGGACGGATGTGTACGATTCGTACGGAGAGGGCTCCGGATACGATTCGGACTGATGCTTTTTTTTCCCAAATCGGAATCAACCCCAAAGTGTTTAAAAATACATGTTTTGGAAAGTGGGTCTTTTCTTGTCTAACCACCTATGTGCTTCTGCTTGTTGTGTGTTCGCTGTCTGGATTTTAGACTGACAGGGGCTGGTTTGTGCATTCACACTATACCGACACCAGTGGGGAATGAGGTGTACCTTGCCTTTCCTGGGTGATTCATAGCCAGACTGAATATACCTGGCTGCATTTAGAGTAGTGGGAATAGTTGTTGCTTGCACGTAAATGAACTGTGTCTGTGTTCTACAGTGCTGTCTCCGCTCATTGGAGTGAGCTGTGCCTGAACCAGGCAGGACTGGATTATGTATGCCAGTGGAACTTTGTTTGTGCCAACTTCAACGGGAAATGTGGTATAAATATTGGGGCCCTGACCCCAGAACTTTAGATTACAGCTGGATTAAGTAACCTACCAGGAAAAAGAGCTGGAAGGCTGTTTCTGTCTTAGGCAGGGAAAGGACTGGACTATCTTTTTGCATTCTAATTATCTCCAAGGGCTTGATGTAGAGCGTGCCTTCTGTTGGAAGTCTCAGGGAAATGAAAGACTTCAACATAATCTGGATACTGGCTTCTGGAACTGGATGTTTCAGCTGACTCAGATGAAAAAGGTAACTCAGTGCAATCAACAATGCTGCTGCCGGCTCGGTGAGATGAAGTCACCGCAGAGGGGACTGCCCCACTTCGCGCCGCAACCCTAGTCTTATGGACGACGCCGTCCAATGCTGCCACTGAGCCGCTGCTTGCCCCATGACCTGTGGGCACTGCACTCCACACCGCCTCGCTTCACACCGCTGCCTTGGTATCCCTGCCGACTCCGCGACACTGTCACATTCAGCTTTCCTTGCCAGTTGAAGAGAGCCAGAAGCAGAGGTCCAGCCCAAAGAAACCCAAAGGGGGTGAAATGAAGCCCTGTGATGAACGCTGCGAAGAAGAGATACGAAGTGAAAGAGGAAGAGCCCTGAAGAAGTTCCTTTGGCAATAAGGAACAAAACGCGTTGGCTGTTTGCAGTTTTGAATGATTTCAAGAATAAAGAAGAACAATGGAATATGATTGTTTGCTTTGATTTACTGTCTTTGAGTGCACCTTCCTTATTTGAAAACTTCTTCGAATCTTGTAGCATTTAACAACGGCGGATGCTAGAAGTATTTGCACCCAATTTCATTATATTAAATCAGGAATTTAAACCTTAACTTAACCTTGGTCTGTCGTTGTTGGCTTCCTTTGGTTACCGTAACACCCATACTTAGGTTTCTGAAAAAGCTCATCCACCATTTTATCTCGATCCATCATGTTGCTCATATTTTAAATTTACATTTATTTGTGTTTCTAGGGGCTGCCTGACCAAATCTAATTTTAGACAGAAGAGGGTGACTTTGGGGTTCTTGCTGCTCTCCTAGAGGTAGTCACTCAATTAGATTTATGCAGGTAAGTAATGCAGACACTAGTATGCAGTACCTTTGCTGATAGTACAAGAGTATAAAATACTATGGGCCTGCTATACCAAACCAGTTTGCGATCGCAAACCATGTGATTTTACAAAATCACAGGATTTATGACCACAAAGTGGCTTTTTGATATGTATTAAGCCCAGTTTGCAGTCAGAAAAAAAGATTCTGACATGCAAAATGGGGTTACCGACTCATACTAAATCATTATACAGGGGCATTCCCTCCTAATTCCTTCTAATTATAATTTGGTGTATTACGTATCAGTAGTTTGCAATAACAATTGCAGTAGCAAATCATTGAACAGTAACCTATTCCTCAAAGGAGGTGCTAACTGTGTTGCAAAGGGGAAGCCGTCTCCATTTGATAACTTCCCCTTTGAGAAACATGTGGGTGACGATGGGAGGAGGGGATACTGCCTGCTCCCCTGAACTCCAAATGGAATTTTTTTTAGAAGCTGCACTGGTTCCTAAATATAGGGGCTGCTTTTATAGGGAAATTCCGCTTGAGAATGAGAAATTTCCTAGCTAACGTAACAGAAAGTTTCAATTCTATTAAGGACTCAAAGGCGAGGATTATGCCTACTTTCTTCACTTTATTACATAGCAGCGAAGATAATAACTAAGACTTCACTTCCCATGAACCAAAGGGAAAGTGTAGTTAAACAAGAAAAATACATGGCAACAGCCAATCATCAGTCATGAATCCAGTGTCCAATCAGGGCCCATCAACAGTGTTCTCTCCTCTTTCTGGGCACGTAGACATCCTCCCTCTGCTCTTCAGGAATCTTGTTTGTGTGAGTCTGAGGCTGAGGGTAAG
Source organism: Lissotriton vulgaris (assembly GCF_964263255.1). Taxonomy (NCBI): domain Eukaryota; kingdom Metazoa; phylum Chordata; class Amphibia; order Caudata; family Salamandridae; genus Lissotriton; species Lissotriton vulgaris. Next base: position 1,883,052,010 of record NC_141689.1, on the reverse strand, counting down.
AGGAACATATTACCAGAGGAACACCTTAGAAATTTTACAAGAAAACTCATACACATTGCTGTATAACTTGAATCCTAATGCATCGAAATAAACACACCATAATAAACAAACCATTACTTACTGCAATATGGGGAGGGGTCTCCTCCAGGAGTCAAGGGCTGGATAATCCTTGCCTCCGAGTCCTTAATAGAATTGAAACTTTCCGTTACGTTAGCTAGAAAATTTGTCATTCTATGTCAGGACTAGAGGCGAGGATTATGCTGGTCCAAAGCTTGCCCACAACCAAATGAGCTACATTCAGGATCGGTTCAGAATAAAACCGCTTGAATGTGGATACTGATGACCAATCTGCCGTGTTGACTATATCCTCTAAACGCGCTCCTATACTGAAGGCCTTTGAAGCTATAGCACCCCTTGCGGAGTGTGCCCCAAACTGGCTAAGGCTGATGCCTGTTTCCTGCATCACCCAGCGAACCCACCTGGCAATAGTGGGTGAGGAAACCACTTTAAAAGGTTTCCTCAGCGAAATAAGGAGCTGCCTCTCCCCTGGGCGGCGATACTCCTCCGTCATCTCCTCATACTCCTTGATGCAACTAACCACACAAAGTTTGGGGGAATCCGGACACTGTGGGTAGGAGATCGATCTGGAATGGCAATTAGTGCGTCTGAGTAGAGTGAACGTCACCCCATCTGTAGTAAAATTCTGCTAGATGTGAGAAGTTGGCCTGGTATATAATGCTCACTAGTTCTGGTGATCACTTTGTACCATGCCAAGCAACCCTTATGATGATCGGTTGTAAGTCAGCGTTATAGACCAGTTATCCTAGTGGTAACGTGGACAAAGCAGTCTTAGGCTAAACTCTGAAAGGCATGTGAAGCCAGCTGTATTACCATACACAACCCCCTTGAATATCAGATGAAAGGACACCACACAGATATATATTGAAAATATATATATATTTATTAACTACAAATATCCCCTGAACTCTTTATGAGCACAGAAGCACAAGCGTTAAACAAAACACAGTTTAAAATACACAAAAGTTGCGCAATATGGATGAGCCCTAGGGGCCACCTAAACCATATACTAAGAAAGTGGTATAAGAGATACCAATCGAAAAGGAAACAGGCCTAGGGCCTTGGGAATCGCTGGAGCTGATCGGGACTAGCAGTGACTAAGTCGGGAAAGGCCCGTGGGACTCGGGTGCAGTGTTTAAAGTGCACGCACTCACCAATACAAAGTCTGTGGTGCGTAAAAGTTAGAAAGTTAGTTAGTTCGGAACCTTCCGAGTGACCTAGAAAGCTGAAACTTGAGACACAGGCTCTAGAGGTGTGTACCAGTGTAGGAACACCGGCGTTGCTGATTTACCTCACCCACAGGAAGTGGGTGCATAGGGTCGAAGTAGTGTCGGGTTTCGTCACGCTGGTCGATGATGCTTGGAGCTGAAGATGCTGCAGGCGGCTCGATGTGAAGAGTTCCGGTGGATCCAAGGGTGGATCTGAAGATGTGAAGACCTGAAAGCAGAGGGAACAATGTTCAAAGTCACTAGCCAGTGACTACCGTGGAACCAAATTGGAACCAGGCGATGTCGGGTGCAAACAGGCATTGAGGTGTAGCTTCTCTCTGCAGCCACGTGGACACCGGGGTCGAGGACGTCCAGGAGTCGGTCACGAGCTGTCGCACGCAGACCTCTCGCTGTTGGCGGTGTCGGCAACTTGATCGGAGCAAACAGGCTTTGGCTAATGCAAGTCACGCAGGAATCGAAAAAGGCTTACCACTCGGACCAGCAAGGTCAGAGCGGGTGCTCCTTTTTACAGGAGCGAGGGCAAGTCTGGAGCAACCAGACCCGCAGTGTAGTTTGTCGGTTTCGTCGCCAAGATGGCCGCTGACCACATGGCTAGTGGCCGGGATGGCGCGTCGAGTGGCACAATGCAAAAGGGCCCCACGCAGATCGTGGAGATGCTGGGGGGCTGATCTTCGGTGCAAGGGCTGCTCGGTGGTGGGGGTTCTCAGTCCCCAAAGCACAACATCGAGGGTGCCTCTGATGCTGCGAAATCAGCTCTTCGGGTGTCTTCCAAGATGTCCGGTCCCACGTCTCTCTGTGCCTCCACGGGTCCCTTCTTTGCAGGGACTGTGGATCGGGCTGTGAGAAGTCTGGGAGTCTGGGTCTTGTCAGGCTCTGGGCTCGGGCTCCGGCGGGAGGCGGCGGCAAAGCAGACGTCGATTCGCTGGTTGGTACCTGTGTTCACAGGGTGGCCCTCCTAGGCCACAAGGGAGATGCTCTTTAGCCTTCTGTGCAGCAGAATGTCGAAGTCCAGTCGTCTTCTTAGTTTCAAGTTGAGCCAGGATGATCTCCTGTGCAATGGCACTGCTCCCACTCTTATTCCCAATCTGAGGGGTGGATCACCTACTAGGTCCCTCCTCTGGGTGGGACCAGGAAGGGGGGAGGTTACACCCCTTTCCTTTGTCCAGTTCCTCGCCAGCCCTGGGTCTGGAAAGTCCCAGGACCGGTTTGGACTTGCTTATGCACGGGGACACCTTGTGTGCCCCGGGCATGTCTCAATCTATTCAGCCCTGTCCTACCCATACACAAAATCCTGTCTGGGGTGGTGCTCGCACCTCCCAAGGCAGGAAACCCTTTGTCCAAGCCTTCCTTGCTGGAAGGACTCCCAGCAGCAGGAGGTCAGACTTGTGTCTGTGGTGGCTGCATCCATTTTGTGATGCTGAGGCTCTGGTTAACTTTAACCGGGGTTAAGGCTACACACATGTCGTGTCCCTCTAGAAGGGTGGAATGCTATCCCCGTCGACAGAACTGTCGAGGGGGTAGTATTTCAAATCGTATGACACCTTACTCGACATGTTTTGATAAAGCCAAACCAAAGTTAGCATATAACCGCGAGGATTATAATGCACTTAAGAGTATATGGTAGGGCAATATCCCGGAACAGCTAAGGGAGTGGTTCCCGACAGCTGCAGACAGGCTCAGCTCATGCTAGAGCACCATCTCGCATATTTCCAAGCACTCTGTCTCCAGGATTGAAGAGGCCTTCCATAGGAGTGGCTGATAGGAACATATGTGTCCAGTTTAAGGTTAGATATAGGGATACTATATCTAAGTAAGAGGTGATTACACTAACTTACCCCAGCTGAGTGATCAGTCAGTTGTGCCAAATATGGAGGCCAGGCCAGGGGTGGCACAATACATGCTGCAGCCCCTGGTAGGCCTTGGATGCACCTATGCCCTGGGTACCTAGGGTACACTGTTACAGGGGCCAATAAGGTGAACCAGTTCCAATTGTATATGCACCTAAGGTACATGGAGTCCATTTTAAGGAGAGAACAATCAGCCTGGGGCCCTGAATAGCAGGATCCCAGGCCAACTATGTCAAAAACCAGCTAAACACCAGGCAAAAAGTTTGGGGGTAACCATAGTCAGATGTCCACCTTCCTACATAACCCCCCCACCCCCAAACGAAAGGAGATAAGGCTATCCTTGACCAGGTAAGCCTATATTGCCTAAGTGGCCATATAAGGAAGTACCAGCTCTGGCTTGGTAACCCCCTGTCTCATGGTCCACTAAGCAATCCCTCACCCTAAGGGTATCTGAGGGTCTCCACCATAGGGAATCTCTACCTGTGGTGTGTCTTTGCAAAGTCAAAGGCTGGTGTTGAGATGGAGTACTGAAGTGAGATTCCTCTGTAGGACTCAGTTTCCTCCAATCACTCTCCACCATCTGTGCCTTTCTTTCTTTGACTGAGTTGCACTGTGGTCTCAGGGTCAACATCTGGCTACCTAAAGCTGGAGGCTGGGTCCCTCTGTTTGGCTTACTGGAGGGACTGTTCAGGTTTGGGCCCTTAGGGTCCCAGGTTTGGCTGTGCCCAACAGAATCCATCTGTGGGAGGTCCCTAACTACTTTTAAGGGGGCTCCCTCAGGAGTTTTTAAAGTTTTCACCTCACTAGGGCTACTAGTTTTGGTGCCCCTAATCTGTTGATGGTGGGTCTTTATTTGACAGGGGGCCCTTTGGGTCTCACTGTCCTTCTTGTCCTCTGCAGCCCTGGGCTGAGTAAGACAAGGTAGAGAGGGGCAGGTTACCTGCTCCAGACTGGGTCCCACCTGAGAAGGGTCCACTGCCATTAGAGGCTCTGTCAGGCCAGGCCTAACAACCTCTGGGATAGTTCCTTCATCAGGGGTAAGATCAGTACCCTGAGGAGGCTGATCCTTTCCTAAAGTCTGGTGGGAGGGAGATTTCTCTTCCTCTTCAATGCTCTCAGTTTGGGTGGAGTGATCTATAATTTCAGGCTTCACTACCCATGTATCAGTTTGAGTTTGGGCTGTGGCCATCACAGCCCCATCAACCTTTTCAGGAGGAGACTCAGTTTGGGTATGGGCTGTTACCATCACAGCCCTGCTACTCTTTTCAGGAGGGAAGTTAGCTAAAGATGGGGCTGAGATTTGCTCAGCCCTACCAACCTTTTCAGGAAGGACATCTTGGATTGGGGCTGTGGCCATCACAGCCCCACTAACCTTTCCATGGAGATTTACCATTCCAGAATGGGTTTGCTGTTCAATTTCAGCCCAGGCTGAGATTTCCAAATCATTACCCAGTAGGCAATCTACAGGCAAGTTTGCTGACACTGCCACTCTCTTTGGGCCAGTGACACCTCCCCAGCTAAGATTGACTACAGCCATGGGATGATTGGTTTCTATGCCATCAATGTTTGTCACCTGATATCTGGCATCAGGTAAAAGTTTCCTTGAGGGGACTAGACATTCAGCCACCATGGTGATGCTAGCCCCTGTCTCTCTGAAGGCCTCAACTTTCAAGCCATTATTGAGGGGCTCCTGTCTATACTTGCTCAAAGTGTTTGGGCAAGCAGTGAAATTGGCAAGCCCCATGCCAGTCTCATAGACAAGAGTATCTGAGTTAGGGGACCTGGATAGGCCAGAGTCCACCTGTCCTTCAAAAGTAAACCCACCCAAATTCTTGAGGGTGCTCCCACCACCTGGGGGACCACTGCTAACAGTGGCAGGAGGTGTTGGAGCTGGCTTTGGAGGAATATTCTCTTTATTGCCATTCTTGGGACAACAGCTGTCTGTTTTGTAATGCCCAACCTGTTTACAGGCATGACAATAAGGCTTTTTCTGGGTTGAAGAAGTGTCTTGGGACCCACCTCCATTCTTGGAGTTTTGGGGCCCTGGGGAAGTCTTTTCCTTACTTTTATCCCCACCCTTCTCTTGAGGCTTGGTAGTCTCTTTCTTTTGGTCACCACCCTGGTTCTTAGGCCTGATCCTGGTTCTGACCCATTTGTCTGCCCTCTTACCCAATTCTTGTGGAGAGGTCAGATCAGAGTCAACCAGGTGCTGATGTAGAAGCTGATTTTGACAATTACTTAAGATTTATCTCTCATAATTAAATTATACAATCCTGTATAGTCAGTAACCTTACTTCCCAGCAACCAGCACTCCAGAATCACTGTTCCCCCCTTCTGTCTCCTCTTCTTCTTCCTCCTCCTCATCTACCTGAGGAGCTCCAGTGACTTGGTCATCCTCATCTACCAGGACTATGGGGACAGGGGGAACAGTATTGTCATCTTCAGTGGGAGAGCCTCCATCAGCATTCCCTGTGGGGTCTGCTTTAGAGGTCTTTAGAGTCTCAGACTGGTCTAAGAGCTCTCTAAGGTAGTCTGTAGTAGGGGATGGCCCTGTCTTCAGACCCCTTAAGGCACAAAGCTGCCCTAGTTCCTTAAAGGAAAAGATAGCAAATTTGGATGGTGCCCTTGGAGGGTCACTCTCAACAGGAGTAAGTCCACTGGACCCCTCTGCTCCAGACATTGCTCTAGTGTGGTGGATGTGTTGCAATCTACCTAGACTGGTATTTACCTACTAAACCTATCTAGTAGTTGTAGTCAGGGTGTGCTACTCCCTATCCTCTACAACAACTAAGTTCAGTAGAACTTATGTATACTAGTCTTGTTTTATATGTACCTAACAGGTACCTGTATGATCTTTCAAATGATAATCTCAAAGATTGTAATGGTAAAACAACAGCAAGCTCAGATCCCAATCCGCTGCTCACCAATGTGAGAAGTTGGCCTGGTATATAATGCTCACTAGTTCTAGTGATCACTTTGTACCATGCCAAGCAACCCTTATGATGATCGGTTGTAAGTCAACCTTATAGACCCGTTATCCTAGTGGTAACGTGGACAAAGCAGTCTTAGGCTAAACTCTGAAAGGCATGTGAAGCCAGCTGTATTACCATACACAACCCCCTTGAATACCAGATGAAAGGACACCACACAGATATATATTGAAAATATATATATATATTTATTAACTACAAATATCCCCTGAACTCTTTATGAGCACAGAAGCACAAGCGTTAAACAAAACACAGTTTAAAATACACAAAAGTTGCACAATATGGATGAGCCCTAGGGGCCACCTAAACCATATACTAAGAAAGTGGCATAAGAGATACCAATCGAAAAGGAAACAGGCCTAGGGCCTTGGGAATCGCTGGAGCTGATCGGGACGAGCAGTGACTAAGTCGGGAAAGGCCTGCGGGACTCGGGTGCAGTGTTTAAAGTGCACGCACTCACCAATACAAAGTCTATGGTGCGTAAAAGTTAGAAAGTTAGTTAGTTCGGAACCTTCCGAGTGACCTAGAAAGCTGAAACTTGAGACACATGCCCTAGAGGTGTGTACCAGTGTAGGAACACCGGCGTTGCTGATTTACCTCACCCACAGGAAGCGGGTGCATAGGGTCGAAGTAGTGTCGGATTTCGTCACGCTGGTCGATGGTGCTTGGAGCTGAAGATGCTGCAGGCGGCTCGATGTGAAGAGTTCCGGTGGATCCAAGGGTGGATCTGAAGATGTGAAGACCTGAAAGCAGAGGGGACAATGTTCAAAGTCACTAGCCAGTGACTACCGTGGAACCAGATTGGAACCAGGCGATGTCGGGTGCAAACAGGCGTTGAGGTGTAGCTTCTCTCTGCAGCCACGTGGACAACCGGGGGCAAGGACGTCCAGGAGTCGGTCACGAGCTGTCCCACGCAGGTTTCTCGCTGTTGGCAGTGTCGGCAACTTGATCGGAGCAAACAGGCCTTGGCTAAGGCAAGCCACGCAGGAATCGAAAAAGGCTTACCACTCGGAACAGCAAGGTCAGAGCGGGTGCTCCCTTTTACAGGAGCGAGGGCAAGTCTGGAGCAACCAGACCCACAGTGTAGTTTGTCGGTTTCATCGCCAAGATGGCCACTGACCAAGTGGCTAGTGGCCGGGATGGCGCGTCGAGTGGCACAATGCAAAAGGGCCCCACGCATATCGTGGAGATGCTGGGGGGTTGATTTTCGGTGCAAGGGCTGCTTGGTGGTGGGGGTTCTCAGTCCCCAAAGCACAACATCGAGGGTGCCTCTAATGCTGCGCAGTCAGCTCTTCGGGTGTCTTCCAAGATGTCCGGTCCCACGTCTCTCGGTGCATCCACGGCCACTTCTTTGCAGGGACTGTGGATCGGGCTGTGCGAAGTCTGGGAGTCTGGGTCTTGTCAGGCTCTGGGCTCGGGCTCCGGGGGGAGGCGGTGGCAAAGCAGACGTCGATTCGCTGGTTGGTACCTGTGTTCACAAGGTGGCCACTCCTAGGCCACAAGGGAGATGCTCTTCAGTCTTCTGTGCAGCAGAATGTCGAAGTCCAGTCGTCTTCTTAGTTTCAAGTTGATTCAGGATGATCTCCTGTGCAATGGCACTGCTCCCACTCTTATTCCCAATCTGAGGGGTGGATCACCTACTAGGTCCCTCCTCTGGGTGGGACCAGGAAGGGGGGCGGTTACACCCCCTTTCCTTTGTCCAGTTCCTCGCCAGCCCTGGGTCTGGAATTTCCCAGGACCGGTTTGGACTGGCTTATACACGGGGACACCTTGTGTGCCCCGGGCATGTCTCAATCTATTGAGCCCTGTCCTACCCAATACACAAAATCCTGTCTGGGGTGGTGCTCGCACCTCCCAAGGCAGGAAACCCTTTGTCCAAGCCTTCCTCGCTGGAAGGACTCCCAGCAGCAGGAGGTCAGACTTGTGTCTGTGGTGGCAGCATCCATTTTGTGATGCTGAGGCTCTGGTAAACTTTAACCGGGTTAGGGCTACACACATGTCGTGTCCCTCTAGAAGGGTGGAATGCTATCCCCGTTCACAGAACTGTCGAGGGGATAGTATTCCAAATCGCATGACACCTTACTCGACATGTTTTGATAAAGCCAAACCAAAGTTAGCATATAACCGCGAGGATTAAAAATGCATTTAAGAGTATATGGTAGGGCAATATCCCGGAACAGCTAAGGGAGTGGTTCCCGACAGCTGCAGACAGGCTCAGCTCATGCTAGAGCACCATCTCGCATATTTCCAAGCACTCTGCCTCCAGGATTGAAGAGGCCTTCCATAGGAGTGGCCGATAGGAACATATGTGTCCAGTTTAAGGTTAGATATAGGGATACTATATCTAAGTACGAGGTAATTACACCAACTTACCCCAGCTGAGTGATCAGCCAGTTGTGTCAAATATGGAGGCCAGGCCAGGGGTGGCACAATACATGCTGCAGCCCCTGGTAGGCCTTGGATGCACCTATGCCCTGGGTACCTAGGGTACACTGTTACAGGGGCCAATAAGGTGAACCAGTTCCAATTGTGTATGCACCTAAGATATATGGAGTCCATTTTAAGGAGAGAGCAATCAGCCTGGGGCCCTGAATAGCAGGATCCCAGGCCAACTATGTCAAAAACCAGCTAAACACCAGGCAAAAAGTTTGGGGGTAACCATAGTCAGATGTCCACCTTCCTACACTAGAAATGTCCAAATCCCGGAAATCTGACACTCGCCTACAAGATATCTGACACAGAAGCATGGCCAGTTTTGCTGACAATTCCTTCCTCGAGAGGTACCTGTTCGGTTGCCAGGATAAAAATAGGTTAAGCACCTGATTAACATCCCAGAGTGTGGAATAACGAGGCTCCGGAGGTAGGGACAGGCGTATGCCCTGCAACAGCCGACATTCCGGGGTGTTCACCCACCCAAACTCCATCCACCGGGACGTGACCAGAAGAAAAGGCCGACCTAATGGTGTTATTTGACCGATAAGCCAAACCCTCAGAGGCCAGTTGGGCCAGAAAGTTCACTATGTGGACTACATCCATGACCAAGGGATCAAAACCCCGTTGCAAACACCAACGGGTCCATCTGCCCCATGCCGATCTGTATCTTTTGACAGTTCTGTCCGCCCATGCTTTAGAGATAAAGTTCTCAGCCTCTTGCGAAAGGACAGGGGCTTCCCATCTATCCCGGAAATCCGCGAGGCCATGAACCTCAGAGAGTTCGTGGATACTAGAGGATGCTGAGACCTGCCTGGACTTCTGAGAAGAGTCGGAGGCTCGGGGAGTAGGACTGCAAAATCCCAAGAAAGTTCCAGCAGAATTGCAAATCCCACTTGCGACTTCCACAGGAGAGTGATCAGATCTGCCGCTGGTCTCGGAATTTGGGCAATTGCCCTTGTGATCATTGAAAGGGAGGAAATACGTAACCCAGTTCCGCATTCCAGTTCTGGAGGAAAGCATCCTTCGCTGCCGCCATAGGATCTGGCCGCCAGCTGAAAAAACGTGGAATTTTGTGATCCAGTCTGAACGGAAAAAGATCCACAGAGAAAGGACCTCAGAGGACGCTCAGCCTCGCGAAAACCGACTGGTCCAGGCTCCAGAGACTGAAATCCCTGAAATGGCGTGATTGGAAATCGGCCTCCATATTGTCACATGATCCGCTGTGACGGAGACCTGATGGTCGAGTAAATACTGCCAAAAACTTGCCGCCAGGTCCGATAGGGCTTTCGATCTGGTGCCCCCCAGATGATTCAGGTAACGGACCTCCGAGACGTTGGCTATTTTCAGGAGCACACACAACTGCACTGAATCTTTCGTCCTGCAATGTAGTGTGAAGGATCCCGCCAGAAGCTCCAAACAATTTATGTGTAACTTCTGTTCTTCGGGTGACAACAACCATCCTGTAGAGAGGTCCCCGCATCTGGCACCCCAACGAGCCTGCTGACATCCGATTCTATAACCATGTCTGGGGCGGAACCGAAAATTGCCCTTCTGTTCCAAGCCTCCCTGTGGTCCAACCACCACTGAATTTTGGACCTTGCCTCGATGGACAAGGGGACTTTGTGAGAATACGGAAACCCTTTGCGTAGGAAAAAACCTTTGAGGTTGGAGGCAGACAAAAGACCTACCACCCGAGCCAGCTGGCGAAGGGAAATCTGCTGCTTGGCGAGAACCCGCCGCAACTCGTGATGGATCTTGGTCACCTTCCAGCCCGGAAGACTGAGTGTGGATGATGTGGAGTCTATCACGAACCCCAAGAATGTAATGCTCCGAGTGGGCTGCAACAGAGACTTCTTCTCGTTGATGACAAACCCGAGGTCTTGAAGGAGCGACATCGCCATCTGAAGATGCTGCATCAGGCGCTGGGGGCAAGCAGCCATCAAGAGAAGATTGTCGAGGTGTACAATCATCCTGACACCCCTGGACCGTAGAAACTCCACCACCGGCCTGAGTACCTTGGTGAAACACCACGGAGCCGAAGAAAGACTGATGGGCAGAGACGTGAACTCATAAGAGCGGTGACCCCAAATGAATTGTAGAAACTTGCAGTGGGGCAGGAAGATCGGAACCACAAGATAAGCAATCTTGAGGTCCAAACGGACCATCCAATCGAGGGGCCGGAGCACCTTCCGGAGGAGGTGGATCCCCTCCATCTTGAAATAGCGGTAAACCAGCCATTGATTGAACTCGCTCAAGTTCATTACCGGTCTCTTGCCCCCATCGGTCTTGTCAACCAGAAAAATGTTGCTCATACCTCCAGGATGCCGGGAAGTAAGGCTGAGAGCGCCCTTCCTGAGAAAGGAAGACACCTCTTCATCTACCAGGAGGGTGTCCTGCAGGGAGAACTGAATGGGACGAGGGGGGGACTTCTGCACTGGGGTCCCTTCGAACTCTATGTGGAAACCCCTCACTGTCTGCAGAACCCAGGCATTGTGTGTGATGGTTAACCAAACCTGAAAGCACCCTGCCAACTGCCCTCCTATGTCTTGTGGGGAAGAAGGGAGAACTCTCACCGGGATTAGAGGCTGCAGCTCCTCCATGGTATCCTCTCCCTTTACCCCTTTTTCCACGTGCGGGTAAAAGTTTCCGAACCGGGACTGGTCTTGATATTGTCCAGAGCCTCTCCGGTTGGTCTGGCGTTGCTGACGACCGGCCAAGCGGCCCCTTCCTCTGTAGGCCCCGTGAAAAACATGGAGAAACACCTTTTTAATAGTAGACTGAGCCTGTTCCAGTGAGGTGAAGGTATTCACAAATTTTCCGAGGTCCTTCACAAAGGGCTCGCCAAATAGACCACCTTGTGCGACAGCACCTGCCTCCGATTCCGCCAGGTCCCCTAACTTTTGGTCAATCTTAATAAGAAGGGACCGGCGGCGCTCTGTGGAAAGGGCACAATTAGCATTGCCCATAAAAATCACCACTCGCTGAACCCAACCTGACAAGGTCTCGGGCGAAATAATAGAACCTGATTCTTTTGCGTCCTCCGTCCTATTCAATATTTTTGTGATCGGACCGAGGGCGTCCAGGAGTTTATTCTGGCAGGCCCTCTAGGATCTGTCTATGCCCTTCTTGGGATCCCTGATAAATGTTTGGAGGAAGGTGCCCATCCGAGGATCAATTTCGGGTGTTAGAGCCACCTTACCATCCATAGAGGGGTGGGGGCACTCCGCCCGCAGACAGTTGCGAGCCTCCTTCTCAAGAGGGCACCAGATATGGGTGACCACATAAGCAGCTATTTTATCGGCTGGTGTCCACTCAGAGGACCTTGGATGAACGATATCATTTGGGTCCAACATGTCGGAGGTGCTTGGAGGGTCTTGAGAGGTACTAGGGAGAAACTGCAGGACTGGGTCTGTAATAGGGGGCCTGGGGAGTGGGGGGGGGGCAATTTGTTGCGTATTGGGGCAAAGGCCTGTTGAATTTGGCGGGAGAGCCTGTCCTCTAGCGGAGAAATGGCCTGGTCCACTGCCCTATAAATTGAAGTATTCACAGTCACGTAAAAGGCATCCCCCGAGGGCATGTCGGCGAGGGGGTCTTCCTCCTCCTGATATTCATCTTAATAATCCATGCTGGCAACACAGACGAGGTTGTGAAGTTTAACAAAAAGCGTTCCCCCACTGGGCCTGTAAGCAGAGGCCTTAACAGGGCTGGGTGGCAGCCTGAATGTCTTTATGAGCGGCGCACCACCAATTACCGGGTTCTAGCCCGAGGGACAGATGCTGGCAAACCAATATCAAACACAAAACACACCCTTTTACAGGGTGAACTGTTCTGGGTGGTGTCCCTTGTGCAAGCACTGAAAATAATACTGGACCTCCAAGAGGCGTCTACCAACTGAAAGTTGAGTACAGGCTCTGCCCTTCTACAAAATTGGGCTTAGGTACAGAGCGTGGTGCCAAGAAAGGAGCGGCGTACCGAATGCAGAAGCACAGCCGCTCTACAACCATTAACGGTGTATTCCACAGACCAGAGGCTCCTCTGTGATGCAGGCGCGATGTTTAAAACTCCCTGAATCAATCAATCAATCAGAGTACCTGTAAAGTGTGCTACTTACCCTTGAGGGTCTCAAGGCGCTGAGGGGAGAGGGGGGAGCTGCTACTGCTCGAAGAGCCAGGTATTGAGGAGTCTTCTGAAGGCGAGTAGGTCTTGGGTCTGCTGTATGTGGGTAGGGAGGGTGTTCCAGGTATTGACGGCGAGGTAGGAGAAGGATCTGCCACCGGAGGTCATTCGTTGGATGTGGGGGACAGCGGCGAGGCTGGCGGAGCGGAGCTGGCGGGTGGGAGTGTGGAAGCTGAGTCTGCTGTTCAGGTAGGCTGGTCCGGCGTTGTGGAGTGCTTTGTGTGCGTGGGTGAGGAGCTTGAAGGTGATACTCTTGTCGACGAGGAGCCAGTGTAGGTCTCTCAGAAGGGGGGGTGATGTGGCTGCGGCGGGGGACATTGGCAATTAGTCGGACGGAGGCGTTTTGGATGCGTTGTAGTCGTCGTAGGTGTTTAGCTGGGATTCCTGCGTAGAATGCGTTGCCGTAGTCCAGTCTGCTGCTGACGAGGGCCTGTGTTACTGTTCTTCTTGTTTCAGTCGGGATCCACTTGTAGATTCTGCGGAGCATGCAGAGGGTGTTGTAGCAGGAGGAGGAGACAGCGATGACCTGCTTAGACATGGAGAGGGAGGAGTCAAGGATGAATCCTAGATTGCGTGCATGGTCGGTGGGTGTTGGTGCTGTTCCCAGTGTGGTCGGCCTCAAGGAGTTGTCCCAGGCTGAGGGGGTGGGTCCGAGGAAGAGGACCTCCGTCTTGTCCGAGTTCAGCTTCAGATGACTACTCCTCATCCAGTCGGCGACAGCCTTCATTCCCTCATGTAGGTTGGTTTTGGCAGTGTGTGGATCCTTGGTTAGGGAGTAGATGAGCTGGGTGTCGTAAGCGTAGGAGATGATGTTGAGGTCGTGATGGCGGGCCACTTGTGCGAGGGGGGCCATGTAGATATTGAACAGCGTTGGACTGAGGGATGAGCCCTGGGGGACGCCGCTGATGATGTCGGTGGCTTCGGATCGGTGGCGTTGGCGCTGGGGTTGGAGAGTTTCTTAACGATGCTGAAGAGCTCTTTGCTGTCATGTGCGTTGTTATCCAAGCGGTCTTTGAAGGAGGATCTCTTGGCTAATCTGATGAGGTGGTGGTGTCTTCTCCAGTTTCTGGCATGCCCGTTTAGAGGTCTGGAGCTCGTCGGTGAACCAGGTGGCTCTCTTGGTGGCGTGGCTGTTGAAGGGTTTCTTGAGCGGGGCGAGGGTGTTGGCGCAGTCGTCGATCCACTGTCTGAAGTTTCGGGCTGCGGCGTCTGCGTTGGCGGGGTCGGTGGGTTGGTTCTTGGCGAGGGAGGTGATCAGCTGGTCTTCGGTGACTTTGCTCCAGCAGCGGCCAGGCAGCTGTTGGGTGTGGTGATGCGTGGTTGGTTTCTTGAAGGTGAAATGGATGCAGCGGTGGTCGGTCCAGTGGAGTTCGGTGGTGTGGTCGAAGGCGACGTGGGAGCCTGTGGAGAAGACGAGATCCAGCATGTGGCCGGCGGCATGGGTGGGTGCGGTGACGAGTTGTCTGAGGCCGAGGTTAGCAAGGTTGTCGATCAGGGTGGCGGAGTTGTTCTCGAGGTGGAAGTTCAGGTCCCCGAGGAGGATGTAGTCCGTGGAGGTGAGTGGGTGGGTGCTGGCGAGGTCGGCGATGGAGTCGCTGAACTGAGCCCGGGGTCCTGGGGGTCTGTAGATGAGTGTTCCTCTGAGGATGGTGTTGGGGTTGGTGTGGGTCCGGAAGTGTAGGTGTTCGGCGGTGTTGAGGGTGTCGTCTGCGTGGGTGGCGACCTTGAGGGTGGAATTGTGGACGATGGCTATTCCTCCTCCGATTCCGTTGGCGCAATCCCTGCAGGTGAAAGGTCACAAAAAACGGGGGGAAACGAGTGGCACAGAGGCAGAAAGCTCACAAGAAAGGGCAGAAAGGTCACAAAAAAAACGGGGGGAAACAAGTGGCACAGAGGCAGAATGTCCCAAGAAAGGGCATAAAAGTCACAGAAATGTTGGAGGTGCTAAGCAACAGAAGGCAAAATGGGCAGAGAGACACGGGGGCCATGAGGGGAGCAGAAGGAAAAACCGGGCAGAGAGACACGGGGGCAGCGAGGGATAGAACGGGCGCAGGCGGTGGTGTGCGGAGGGGGAACGACCTACCTGGAAGGGTCAAGGATCTGAAGAGAGATAAACGACGTGCCGCGCCCACGAAGCCTCTTGCGCCCTCTGGCGGCGTGAGGACCGGAGACAAGCCAGCAAGGAGCCACGTAGGGACGGAAGCACCGTACCCGCGGCTCACTCCCACACAGCGCAGCCCACACACTGCGGGAGATCAGTTTTTTTTAAACGTGCCAAGCGTGAACACAGTCAACAAATGTACGAGGCAAATACATGAAACTACCTACTACAACAAAATGTTACACCAATTCAGAGTAGCTATGACGGTAGCAGTAAAAAACAAGAGCATGAACGCTACATTATGCTAGATACAATCACAGAATATCACATAGCCCTAAACAGTTAAGAAAAAACTGAAGAGTACTTATCTTGCTGCGTAGCAGCGAATAAAGAGGAGGAGAGAACACTGTTGATGGACTATGTTGGGCTTCCTGGGCTCTGATTGGACACTGGATTCATGACTAATGATTGGCTGTTGCCATGTATTTTTCTTGTTTAACTACACTTTCCCTTTGGTTTATGGGAAGTGTAGTCTTTGTTATTATCTTCGCTGCTATGTATTAAAGTGAAGAAAGTAGGCATAATCCTCGCCTCCAGTCCTGACATAGAATGCAAAAGCGAGAAAGGTGGTCTGCTGATATTTGCATGCCACCATCACTATGTTGACAGCCATTTATTATTCATTAGACAAATAGTTCTGCAACCCCCATGACTGGAGATTGTGCATAGTGTATAGGTTGTATCTCAAAATCAAGGATTAATCACAAAATCTAGATGTGCAATTTGTGACTATGTTTTGTTATCAGTCTGTTAGTGCATCAATCCCTTTGTTCTTTCAAGAAATTTGACCCATTGTGGTAGAATGGTTATTATAAACCAATGCATGAATACTAAATGTAAAAATACCATAAGCATCTTGCACTGTGCCGCTTGTTTTTAAAATGTAATTTAAACAAATCACGAATAGGACAATTGGGTGAAGATAATGTATGTTATGTTGTAAAGCGCTATATTTTAGTCATGTAGAGTCCCCATACATTTCAGTGGGCTGTACTCATCAATAAGCAAGGATGTATTTGTTTTTCAGATATCTATAAATGAAAGACAATATTTGTGTTAAACAATTTTAAGAAAATTACTACTCCTCTAAGAGGTCCCTCCCACAAAGGATAGAAAATGATAACAAGACCACTAGGTTTTTGTACAAAACAAAATTATACTTGTTCAAACCGAACAGTATTATAGGACCAGATATATAGCAAATTGCAAGAAACAGTTATTAATATTTTGATTTAAAAAAATAATGTAAAATGTTATTGTTTTTAGGTCGAGCTTAGAGTCAGGAAGCAAGCCCTGCTCTGGTGAAGATCTGCTGTAGTTTAGTACGTGAGGGAAGCCCTGCCCACTTCCCCCGTCTATATTTTTCATTGGCTTGTGTCTTTGTCCTTCGTAAATGCTGCCTTCGGATTCGTTTATAGGCTTGTTAGTCCCTCCTTATTACTGCCTCATCATCATTTTTATCCTTCCATGGCTATTGGCCCCTTTACTTTGAGTGTTACACGGTATGTGTTATTTGGACTGTGAACACAATTTTCTTTAATGAGGTTCTCCTACTGCCTTCTCTACTTCCACCCTCCCTCCCGTTGTCCGTGCCTTCTCACCCCCTCCCACACTCCCATTGTTCGTGCCATCTCGCCCCCTTCTCCCACCTCCTCCGCCCACACTTCCGTTGTCCGTGCCTTCTGCCCCCGCCTGCACTCCTTTTGTTCGTGCCTTCTCCTCCCTCCCTCCTGTTGTCCGTGCCTCCCATTGTTGTCCGTGATGACTCCAGTTTGCAATGCAATAGATCTTGTGTAAATGTGAGTCTTATTGCATTGCAAATGCTTGTTCCGGATGGAGCTATTTGGCTCTCAGAGTGAGTAGCAAATTGTTTTTCTATGTCAAGCTCGTATTTTCTAACAAAATACTATTTCAATTAAAAAGAAGCTTTTTCCTGCATCACGACCCCATTACAAACACAGTAGACTGTGCCAGTACTATGTTTTTCTAGTCAGACTGTAACCAAACATTCCAGTATGAACCAGTGGAAATACATGCCAATGTACGTGCCCAGTCCTACAGTAAGCTCGCAAAATGTATTGATGCTTTGTTAATAAGAAGACAGTCGTGTCTAGTGTGAAATGCTGTACTCGGAGAGAAGATTCACCAGAAAACTCCTCTTTAAAATGCAGTGATGCACGCATGTAGTGTCTGGCTTTTTTGCTTTCCAGTGCCGTGAATTTGATTCTTGGTGTGTGGTGTGCGGTGTGGAGGTGTATTCTTGAGTCTGAATGGAGTTACATGGGGTGCGCTTGTTCTCTACTCTCACTGAGAAAGTACAGCGAAGAACATTTGGGTGAGAGGATTTCTCCCATGTCTACACAGCAACAACTGTATACATTTAAGATGAAAAAATCTGTTAAATCTTAACAAAACATATCAGGTCCTTGAAACATTTGCCAGTACACTGTCTCCTTGTGACAAGTGTCATCACATTCACGAACCCAGTGGTACTGTAAAAAGCTATCCATGGCAAATACTGTCACATATGTTCATTAAAACCACCAACAATGGGTTGCCATTTACCACATCGCCGCTCTTTACAATCCCTTTGCAATGAACATACCAGTAAATTGAAACCGTTCTTTCTGTCAATGACTTAGCACTGTAACTCCCTTCACCACGGGAAACATCCTTTACAACAAAACTTTTTCCACGCAGTACCTTTACAACGCAGGAATTACAACGCAAGTCGTTACAACGACTTGCACTGGAGGGCGCTGTAGGATAGGGAATAGTTTAATTTACTATCCAAAACCTTCCCTACTATCCACGGGGACTGGAGTTGGAATAGTAAATTAAACTATTCACTATCCAGCGCCCCCAACGCAAGTCATTGTAACGACTTGCGTTGTAAAACCTGCGTTGTAAAGGCATGTGTGGAAAAAGCCTGCATTGTAACGACATACATTCCTACACCACACAATCCAGGGTATTAAGCAACACTTTCTGACTAATAGGTAAAACGTAGGACGACCGGATACAGAAACGTCCTTGTAACTCAGCCAACCGAGGTAGGCCTACATTTACTAAATTTGGAGTGACATAACCCAGCACAAAAACCAACTGAGTTCTGCCTAGAAAAAATGCACTTGTTTAGCACAACACCCTCTTTTCTTCAGCTGATCCAGCAATGATCAATTTGCCTGCACGCATGCTAAGAAAATTGTGTGACATGTCATTTGTGTTACACAGATGATAAACCGTCCTGTGCGATGCAGTCACGTGCCAAATAAAAATCACCAAAGTGCAGAAAAGTAACTGGGGAGTGATGCATGTGACTAGGAACCCTCCTTCGCCCAAACAAATGGCAGGTTCAGGGAGTCGGAATCTGCAGATAACCTAGGAAGATAGGACAAACTATTTCTTTCACCCAAACCCCTGCCATCCAAATGATGTCCTCTGGAGCAACATTCTGGAAGAAATGAATGTAATGCCACCAACAAGAAGGATTGTGATGAGCTGAAGAAATGCTGGCATGGCATGCACTGGACCAAAGATGCAAGAACAACTTACTGCCACTTTGAGATAATCATGATATGTTCACCTCAGGACGATTAATGTAGGGCTACTAATGTATTACTTTTGTGACTAAACATAAACACTGTGCCTGTTATTTTAGGAAAACTTAGATAAATCGCAGGTTTGTTTTTATTTATATTTATGGGGAAGATGCGTGTACATACCTTTCCTTAACGTCACTTACACCTACTCTGCTAGACCTTAAACATTCCTTTAATTTCTAACTTACCTAACTATTATACCTACCATGATCCTTAGTATTTAACTGTCCCTTTTCATTTTTCTCCAATATTTCTGTTTTCCCATTTTTTTAATGAAATTCCTTGTCCAAAAGAACTGAACAGTAACATATTTCAATATGTTGTATTGGTATCTAAGTGTTTGGAGATTCCTTAGATACTAATAGTCCCTTGTCCCAGAGTTTTAAGTGGGACAAAGGGTGGCAGGGCGGGTAACAAAGTTGGTATCATTGTCAAGACCCTGATAACAAAAACCTGTATAATTTTGATCTTCCATGAATATTTCATGATGACCAACATTTAGGACTAAAGACATGATTTAACTATCACATAGCTATATTTTTGAAGTGGTACCTTAACTGTGGAACTCTGTGCCTGAAGAGTGGAGATGTCGCTAGGACCAACTTTAGCTCTGTAGAAATACTAAAAAAATCTGTTCATTGTATATCTAAACACAAACTTGATCCTTAAATTATTTGACTTATCCCTTTCGTCACTTCCATTTCCTCTATCCTACCATCCATTCATCTCCCCTAACCATATAACAAATTTGATTTCGATTTACCCTCCTCTCACCTGTCACCCTTCTCATTAATTAGAACTATATTAAACTTTCTCCTGTATCTCCTTCTATCCATTCTTTAGCCTTCCTTACTAGGTCACCACTTTCTCTCACTCCATCTCTGCATTGTCTGTCACTTCCATCTCTGTCTGCTCAATTTATAAGTTTATTTGGTGTTGTAAATGTAAATGTAAATGTGGCGTATTTGTATAGCACGAACAGTGACCTGGAGGCATCCCGGCGCTTGTACTCCTACCACAAGGGAACCCCTCCTGGCTTTTCCTTGTGGGGTGTCCACTCCTGGGCATCCCATGGTGAAACCAGGCATCCCTTGTGCATCGGGGGCCTTTGTGGAGACTAAGCAAGCTATTGCCCAGAGTTGCAGCATGGGACCCATGCTTAGAATCAGCACTGAGGCGAGAATATCCGGTCAGAGGAATTTAAGCCCGAACCCGCCGAGGCGGGAATCGAACCCTGGTCCCTGGCCAGCATTCTGCATCAAGGTCTGCCGCTCTAAGCATTGAGCCACACTCCTCCTTGTACTGTTCTGAAAAAAGTATTTACCCTCTTCTTTTGATACTTTGGATTAATGACTGTTCCAATTATTTGTAAAAGGATAATTTGCCCCTTCCCATCCCAGATAAAGCTTTGTTTTATACAAATAGAAATAAACAAATATAACCTATTGAAGATGGCTCCATTACTAATAATAGATACCTCTCTTTTGCAATGCATCTCTATGCAATGAATCTTTGTGTCAGTCCAACCACTTCAAACTTTTCAAGATGTGCTGAATTGCCAGTTCAGACCCCTGGCTCTAATCCTACCAAATCTAATTTAAGTTATCCATACCAACCCCATCCTGCCTCACAATTACCCTCCTTCTCTTGTGCTCTACCTGTGGCTATTGAACATCTACTGCCATATTAAACACATGCCACCCAGCCAGCAATGTGATTATCTTTAAGTCCCTGCCTCATTTCCATGCTTTGATCAACTACCCCTCTCCCGTTCTGCCATGTCCATGATTCTATACAACTCCCAAAAATGCTCCAAAATAGCACATGCTCTTGACTCCAGTTTTTAGGTCGAGCCTGGATAGTGCATACGCTGATCTGCGAGGCATGCTGAATTGAGGTATCGCATAGAAGCTCCACCCATTTCCCGCCCATCTGTGCCTTTGGTTTATTTGCGGCACTGAATGCACCCGCATGCTTTGTTTTATTACTATTCACTTTTTGTTTTTAAAGCACCCCATACTGCGCCTTTACATTAATAGAGGCCACGACCCTTTCTTTAGACAAGCCGTGTCTAAAGATAGGTCCACAGCCACTATTAAAGTGAAACCATGGCATGGGGTGCTTTTACCCAAAAAAAGCATTGGTTTGTCAAATTGACTAACAAATGCTTTTTCGGGTAAAAGTGCCCAACACTGCGCTTTCACTATAATAGTGGTTAAGAACAAAGTGGTTCTGTTGGGCAACAAACAATTTCTTTAAAAATGGCTGTATTAGCTCATTATATATATTTTGAGAACAAGGGTACCCCATAAAGCGAACCTGGGGTAGGTATGTGCTTTTAAAGAAACAGTGGTTCAAGGGTGGCCTGATATATTAGCTCATTACACACTGAAAATAATAAACCTCTCTGAAAACAACTGAAATTCAAGTTTTTATATCAGTAAAAAGTAAAAACAATCGCGATATACAGGAATTACTTCATTCCATGATCACACAAGTTTCAATACGTGAGGAACTGTTACGAAAACATGTGATAAACGTGACTGTTAGTGAACAAAGTGATCAGTGCATTGAGTTCAGTGACACATATATACAATGTATACAAGGGGATTGTTAAAAAGGCCAGAGTCTTGAGTTAATACTCCAAGGAAACAAGAGGTAGCTTTGCAGGTGCCTGGAGTTATCTTGGCCAACATGAGCGTCGACATTTCGACCCTATGGCGCCCCAGTTGGTGGTCGCGGCGGGTATTGGGATTGGGTCGAGCAGGTGGAAATATCACAGCCTGGGGGGCAGCCAAATGGTCTACCCCGAGTAAATCAGGAAGGCAGTCCGTCCGGTCACGATCGCTGCCAATAATAGTGCCCGCAGACGTGGCGGCCTCTATTAATGTGAAGTTTTATAAAAACAACAATGTCTCAACCGGTATTATTGAGAGAATTAACTATCAAGTATATACACGACATCACAAGAAAAGAAAGTAGTGAGATTCATAATTTGATTTAAATGTGCTCAAGGCATCATGTATTTGGATGAGTACAAGAAATAAGTGGAGCAGTATTATTGTTTTAATCGATCAAAAAATATGATCATTCACATCATAAAAAAATAAATAAAAAATCAGTAAAATATAATGGTTGTTAAAGACAATTGGAAACAGTTGTATCAGCACTGTAAGCAATTATTGCATAGGCAACCCGAAGATGTTGTGCACGCAAGTGCTCGTGAAACTCAAAGGGGAATGCCGCAAACACCAAGGGCACAAAGTGAAAAAGTGACTAGTATATACAGAAGAATTTATGGTTCATAGAGGATTATTTACACATATTTATCATATATTTTAGACATTTTTAGTGAACCATAGTCAAATGGCACAGGAAGTAGCGCTGGTGTGTCGATGGCGTTTCAATCCTAATTACTTGGGATCATCATCAGAATCAGGTTGCCAGTTGAAGGTGCTGAAGAGGGAGGGAAGGCGATGGAGGGGAAGCGGATAGAGCAGCAAGGCTTATCCCACCGGGAGGGAAGCTATTTAATGAGAAGAGGTCCAATGGTGAAATACGTGGAATTGGAGATGGTATGAATACCGGTTGGGCAGGTAATTCCGGCTAGCGGACGGTGCAAGGTAGGGTTGATCCAAACAGTAGGCGTACTGTAAGTCCAGTGCCGGTGGAGTCCGGAAAGGGGACTTCTGCTGGAATTATTCAGGAGGCATGGGCCTGGGGGTCAGTATGAGCGGGTAGCGAGAAGCAGCCGGAAGCATCACCCCGCAGTGTGGATGAAACAGCCAGCTCTGTGCAAAAGGATAGCGAGTAGTTCTGTTGGTCCTGGGTCGGGTCCCCGATCCGCAGGATGCCACCACGGTGGTGATTAGGATACCTAATCATCACTGTAGTGGCCTCCTTACCCAGATCTCAACCTGGTCTATGGGTTTACTCCTGTTGTTTGCCCCCCCCCCCTCTATTACCGTGAAAGCACTGCATGGGGCGCTTGTAAACAAAAAGTATTTGCAATGCAATAGATCTCGCATTTGTGAGAATTTAAACTATTGTCATGTACAATACCAACAGTTCAAACTGCCGTAAATGCGAGATCTATTGCATTGCAAATGCTTGTTTGCGATTTTTTCACACAGAAGATGCATAGGGAGTACAACTAACCACCAGCAGAAGGTTGGCCAGAAAATTTTAAAACATTCCTTCTAAGAGGAGCAAATATACTTTGAAATAAAATGTAGGGGACTATGTGGAAAAAATGTGTTCAGCTTTATAAAAACAATGCACATCATTGTGCAAATTAAAAAAATATGATAATTCACGAATTCACTAGAGGCTGCAAATAATCTACTTTGTTCAATGTGTTCCTTCCAAAGAAATGTTTGATCATATTTATTTATTTATTTATTTTTGGCATTTGTACAGCGCTCTGTTACCCGTAGGTGTCCTGGCGCTAAGTGTCACTCCTAAAGTAGAGGCGGATAGGGAATCAGTTGGAAAACAGCCATGTCTTTAATGCTCTTCTAAAGGCCATAAGGTTAGTCATTTTTCTGAGGGCATGGGGCAAGGCATTCCAGGCTTTGGTTGCGCCCAGCACAAAGCCTTTTTGTAGCGTCTCGCCCTGGCTTTCCCTGGCAACCGGGTCGCTTCAAAACAATGCGACTACAGCGCGGAAGGCGCCCCAGGGGTCCCGATCACGGCGGAAGCCTACAGGACTTCCCAGATCAGATGGGACCTCTCTCCACCCTTCACCACCTTAACAATAAGAAGAGGGTCGGCCCAGCGCGCTCTCCTTATACAGGGCACAGTGATCAGCCCCAAGTCAGCTGATCTGAGATTTCTAGTCGGACGATACCAATGAAAGTTCTGCCGAAAGAATAAGGGTCCCTTGCCTTGTAGGGTCTTACATACTAGGCATAATGCTTTGAATAGAATCCTTTTTTGCATTGGGAGCCAATGGAGTTTAGCCAGCTCCTGGGACACAGGGACAAATTTTGGGATCCCCAATATGAGCCTGGCAGCCGCATTTTGTAATACCTGCAATTTATTAAGTACCCCTTGTTGGGTATCAAGGAAAAGACTATTGCAGTAATCCAGCCTTGCTATGACCAGCGTCGTGACCACTGTTTTTCTGTCACTGCCTGGAATAAATGGAAGTATCTTTCGGATAGATTTGAGCAGATAAGCCATAGAAGAAGATAGTGCATTAACGTGGTGATGAAAGGTGAGTTGATCATCGATCAACGACCCCAGGTTTTTCACCTTTGCCACTGGGGTGGGGACGTTGCCCATCTGCTCTGGCCACCAGTTTGGGCTCCAAAAGTTAGTGTTTGACCCAAACACTATGACTTCAGTTTTAGCTGAATTTAATTTGAGGCAGTTAACTGCCATCCAATTTCCAACCGCCAGCATACAGTCCTGAAAATTCCTTGCTACTCCTTCTTCCATCCCTGGTAGTAAAAACACCACAATCTGGGTGTCATCAGCATATGATGTAAGATCAAAGCCAAAGGCCCGGATTACTGGTGCCAATGAGCTGACATAAACATTGAATAACGTGCGGCTCGGGGACGAGCCCTGAGGAACTCCACAGGGCAGGATGAAAGGTTTTGATTCATAATCTCCTAAGGCCACGCTTTGGACTCTGCCAGACAGGAAGGCTTTGAGTATTCTAAACTCCTTCCCTTGTACTCCGCTGGCTTCAGACGGTCGAGTAAGATCCCATGGCGGACCGTGTTGAAGGCCGCGGAGAGGTCCAACAGCACCAGGGCAGCCATCCCTCCCGCGTCGGTCACCGCTCTGATCCCCTCAGTTGTTTTAATGAGGGCGGATTCCGTGCTATGGTAGGGTCTGAAACCATGTTGGGAGGGGTCAAGAGTTTGAGTGGCCGCAAGGAAGGAGCCTAATTGAGTATTCAGGGTATTTTCTATTAGTTTAGCTGGTAGAGGGAGCCTTGCTATTGGGCAGTAATTATTTGGGTCCCTGATATCCAAGTTTGGTTTTTTAAGTAGGGGCAAAATAGAGACATGTTTCCAGCATGCTGGGAAACCTCCTGTCGTAAGCATGTTATTGAAGACGGTCACCAACAATGTGACTATCGGTTCTGGGGCCATTTTTATCACAGCCACTGGGCAAGGATCTGAAGAAGCGCCTGATTTTGCCGCTAACAGTAGCCGCGTGATTTCTTCGCTATTTACTGGTGAAAAACAATCCAATTTTTGCCCTGAGGTAAGCTCCATTACATTTTCTGGAGTAGTCGCCTGGCTATTCACCCTCTCCTAACTAGTGGAGAAGTGTGGCTCACTGGTTAGAGCAGGCAAACCCTGGAGCAGAGGTCAGACCCGGGACCAGGGTTCAATTCCCGACGAGGCAGGGTCTTGAGCTCAAATGTCCACGGACTCGATAATTCTCGCTTCGGTGCCTGACCTAATCATGGGTTCACACTCTGCAACTCTGGGCATTAAGCTTGCTTAATCTCCACAACGGCCCCCTGCGGCGGGATGCCTGGCTTTCACCTTGGGGATGCCCGTTAGGGTCTATCTCACAGGGAAAAGCCAGGACGGGTTCCCAAGGCAAGCGCCGAGATGCCTCCGGGTAGTCGAGCGCTATATAAGAACATACAAAAAAAAAAAAAAAAAAAAAACTAGAGAAGGCATTAAAAATGGTCTCCACCTTTCCTAGAAAGAATTTGGCAAGATCTTCGCATAATTCAGGACTTGCGGGGATAGCCGCGGGAGCCGGTTCAGCCAAAGCAGACACCGTTGTAAACAGTTCCTTCGCAGAGTTCTTAGCGAGGTTTATGCGATTAGTATAGTAATCTTGTTTTGTCCTCCCCACCATTTTTTTTATATGCTAGGAGGCTTTGTTTAAGAAGCACTCTATCACTTTCCCTGTATTCCTTCTGCCACACCCTTTCCAGTTTTTTACATTCCAACTTATGATTTCTTAATTCCCCAGAAAACCACGGTGCTGAGGGCTGGGCTCTGGCCAGGAGGCGCAGTTTAGGTGGGGCCAGGATGTTGCAAGCTTTTTCAATCCAGCTACTATGGGCGAGAGCCGCCGCCTCCACCTCTAATGGAAGGGGCTCCTTGGAGGAGGGCAAAAGGTCTTCCAGTGCTCTACCCTCGACTTTGTTCCAGGCCCTGCATATCCTGGCTACTTTAGGCGGACACCCCCCACCTTGGGATTTTGGCACTGAGATGGCAAATAACAGTGCCCTATGGTCAGTCCATGTGACCGGTATAGATTTAGTAAAAACCAAAGTAGGGTGGTTCGAGAAGAGCCCATCCAGGGTATGACCAGCCTTATGCGTGGGACCACTAACCAGTTGTTTAAGCTCGGCGCCATCCATCAGATCGATACGTGCGTTGGTGTCCGTGTCCAAGAGGTTTTCTAAATGGAAATTGAAATCCCGCAGGACCGTAAAGTCCTTAGTGCAGAGACCCTCCTCCAGTATGCTTCCCACCAAGCTCAGAAAGATATTTTTGATCATATCAGAATGCATCGGACCAAACCACTTTGATGAATCTATTGCTGCAGCCGAACCATAGGCCCTCTGTTCAACATATCCTCCTTTTCCGTATCATTTAAAGTAATATCTCCCTAATATTCAGATGCCCATGGCTGACACTGACGAAGGTTGGGTTGAGAAATACCAATGTTGCATATTCTTCATTCCAACTCATGCCTCTATTGTCTACCATCAGACACTCCCTGTTGCTTAATCTCGCTCATACAGGTTCTTTTTCATCCCTCTTTCTTCCATCCTCACTCTTTTTTTCTGTTTTTTGTGAGAAGCTGGCCTAGTATTTGAGGTCCACTAATGTAAGTGGGAACTTGCAACAGTCCAGACAACCCTTATGGTGATTTAAGAGATCTCAGACAACCTTAGAAAGCTATCCAAGTGGTAGCTGTGGAGAGTAGCTTTCAGGCTTAGTCTTGAAGGAGTGTAAAGCAGCTTGTTTTACCAGAATGCAATCTTATAGTATAGATTAAAGGAAAAAGAACCACACAAAGTATTTATAAAAATATGTATTTATTATATAGCTCTACCTAGTATGTTACAGTATCTCCCACACGGAAATAGGCACAAAGCACCCAATACTAAAGCAAATAAATCACAGTAAATAGCACTAATACACAGTGGGCCCCAGGGGGGAACCAAACCATATACTAAGAAAGTGGTATAAGAACCATGACTCAAGTCAAGACAATTTCGAGAGGACGTAGAATTGCTGGGGACCCACAGAACCACCCAAGATAAGTAGATAGGAACCACTTGGAAAGCGTGTGCCGTGTGTGAACACGACCACGTGCTCCGTACAAGTGTATATGCAAATCGCAGTTGTAGTTTTAAAGATTTGGGGCCCTTCCCAGTGATCCATGAAGAATCCCTGTGGAAGACAGAAGGTTGGATGGCCACCCCATTCGTGGATACCGTGCTACCCAAGTTACCTATCCCAAGGGAGCCGGATGCATAGGTGTGAAGTGGCGTTGGAAACCGCCGTTGAACCCAATGGAGGACTTTAGGAATCCGTGGATACCGTGGTACCCAGGTTACCTATCCCAAGGGAGCCGGGTGCATAGGTGTGAAGTGACGTTGGAAACCGTCGTTGAACCTAATGGAGGACTTCAGGAAAGTGCAGCTGCTGGAAGAGGAGAAAGTGTCCGGAGGAATCCAATCATGGATTCTTGAAGGGGAGTGCCTGAAATCAGAGGGGATAGTGTCTATGTCTCTCAAGGGTGAGCAGGAGACTTGAAAGACGGATGCCCTCCAATGTCTGGTGCTTCAGGTAAGATGACTGTGACATTAACTCTGCAGCTGCGAGGACCAGGCACACTGAGGATGACCAGGACCTGGATACGAGCTGTCCCATGAAGGATGTTGAGTGCTGAGGGGCTGGTGTATGGCGAGAGCACCAACAAGCTTTGGCAAATGCAACCCATGCAGAAAGTCAAGCAGGTAAATGGTTGGGACCAGCAAGGTCCAGGAGACTCACCACAAGCAGGGGAGTCAGGGCGGGCCTGACCAATCAGGGGTGCCCAAGGAAAACAAAGTTGACCCTCAAATGGACCCACAGGCCGGAGGCACAGGAGTCTCGAGAGGACCTCAAACAGCTCACCAAAAGATGCAGGCCACAATGCACATGATTTGGTGTGGCCGAAGATTCTAGTTACTGGTGGTGCACGAGGTAGGGGCTACTTGGAGCCCAAAGATCTTTTGCAAAGGTGTCAACAAACCTTTGCAACTGCAAAGGCAACGAGGTACTCAGGGGTTCGGTTATTGCAAACCCCCGAGGACTACTGGCCTCAAACTTGGTGAGAGGATAGAGCAGGCCTCAGGAGCTGGGGAAACCTACCACCTGTATTGCAGAGCTACCTCTCCCCATGGTGCTGCACGGCTCTGCCTGCATTGTTTTTGCCTAATCTTGGATTTTTCCCCTGTGCCTAACTTGCTTTCTTGCCCAGACTTGTTTTTATTCCCCTGTGCCTGTACTTGCTTTCTTGCCCAGATTTGTTTTATTCCCCTGTGCCTGTACTTGCTTTCTTGCCCAGACTTGTTTTTAGTCCACTGTGCCTGTACTTGCTTTCTCGCCCAGACTTGTTTTTATTCCCCTGTGCCTAACTTGCTTTCTTGTCCAGACTTGTTTTTATTCCCCTATGCCTGTACTTGCTTTCTTGCCCAGACTTCTTTTTATTCCCCTGTGCCTAACTTGCTTTCTAGCCCAGACTTGTTTTTATTCCCCTGTGCCTGTACTTGCTTTCTTGCCCAGATTTGTTTTATTCCCCTGTGCCTGTACTTGCTTTCTTGCCCAGACTTGTTTTATTCCTGTTAGAACCTGGGGTAGCCTGGCCTAGGGCAAGACAGACATTTCAGAGGCACAGTGTGAAGGTTGCAGACCACCCAACAGTAAAACTACGCAATAACACAGAAAAAGATGACGCTACACCAAAAATGTGGAAAAATAAGTACTGCTTTATAAAAATAATATACTCTTCGTTTTCAAAATATACAGCTTAGGACTTTTCAGCTTATTTTAGTACCAGCAATTATATCACTTAAACTGCTAAGCAAATTATCAATTAACTTCTTCAGTACTCTTAAACTTATTACTTTAGGATTCACAGTTCAGTACTTTATAATCAATCAGGTGAAATAATAATCCGCTAAAGCCTTGGGAGAGAAAACTACAACTCAATATAAGTAAATGCAGATTTCATGGAATTAATAGAGATCTTTTTAGCAGTGTTAACTGGCATTAAAAATCCACATCAATAGTATCTTTCATTACATGCAGATGACATATAAATAGTAGCTCTACTTTCAGGGATGTTAACTTATCTCAATTTTTATCATTAATAATACATTTAATCAGTTCACAACATTGGCCAAATCTGGCTTCAGTGAGGAATTCCAGTTTACCCTGAAGTTTAGTTAATAATCAGCAATCTTTGTAAGGAACTATGCCTTCACTTAGCCAACAGGCTTCTTTATGGTACTCCCCAACCTGTGTTGAGCAGGGATTGAATGACCAGTATCTAATTCGCTCCACGGTAGGCTCTAGCGCCACTTCCCCCTGCAATTCACCTCCTTACTTGTTTCCACCACGATGCTGGGTCCTTTTCTGTGTCAGAAGCAGGGGGGGGCTGAATACACCACCGAGGTGGCCAAGCAATTGAATGGGGCGAAGGCTCTCTTGAAACTCCCCTGCTCTCTCCTCACTCGGGCCAGCTCCTCTGCTGGACGCTCGAGCGGAGAGCAGGGCCGATTACACAATGCCCCCAAAAAGCCACTGAGTCCCTCAGCTCCCTCTCACGGCTCGGCCAACTCCTCTGCGTGGCGCGCGAGCAGAGGGAACAGGGAGACACTCACTCGGGCTGCAGCCAGCTCCTCACGTTGTTCGGCGGGGTCACTGCTCCCGCGGGCATGCGCGGAAGCACTCGCTCCGGTGCTTCCTCCTCGCGTTGATCGGCGGGGCCACTGTTCCCGCGAGCATGCGCGGGAGCGCTCACTCTGGTGCTTCCTCACCCAGCGCCTGCTCTCAGGAAGGACGCTTCACGCACGGGCCTCCCCGATCCTAGGCCCCTCCTGAGGGAATGAATAAACCGCTTTGGGCATGCGCGAAGGTGCCTTTTTGTAGCGTCTCGCCCTGGCTTTCCCTGGCAACCGGGTCGCTTCAAAACAATGCGACTACAGCGCGGAAGGCGCCCCAGGGGTCCCGATCACGGCGGAAGCCTACAGAACTTCCCAGATCAGATGGGACCTCTCTCCACCCTTCACCACCTTAACAATAAGAAGAGGGTCGGCTCGCTACCAGTTCTTCCACAGGTAAGGGGTGTCCAGCGCCACCCAGGCCAAAAGCTTTCTTCTTACCCTCAGAAGGGAGGGGGAAACAAAGGGGGCTTCCACAGATTACGGCCACAGTGCACTTTCTCCGCACTAGTCCACCAGCCCTCCTTACTGGGCAGATAAAGGGGGACAGGGGTCTTCTAAGTTCAGTTCTTAGATCCCAAAAGTTAACCCCTAACTAACTGTCCAGGGTCAGCAGGATGAACTAGCTTGGCTAGGACAACAGGAATGGGTGGTGGAAAAGCCTTGACAGAGGGCTACTCTTGTAGAGGAAACCACCCTTCAGGATCCTACCCCTACCAGACCTCAGCCTTCACTCTAGCTGCTCCTCACTGACAGACAAAATGGCTGCCCCGCATTCCGCCTTATATAGGCTGACCCTCAGTGGTCCAGAATGGACCAGAAGGTTCTGGAACGCCCTATGCTAGGCTATGGCCAAGTTCTGAGTGTGACAGTTGGGGCAGTTGGTAGCCACCATTTTGTGTGGTTCCAACTTTTCCTGTCAGAACAGGCCTCTGGGCCTGAGGTGAAAAATTATGAGGGACAAAAGAACACCTATCCCCTTGGCCAACACCTATAAAAAGTCAGTGGACAAAAATTATTAAGGATATGAGGGGCAAAAAGGGGACAAAATAAATAATGAATAAGAGGGACTACGTCAAAAAGCCAGACAGGTCTAACAATTCCCCTTTGACTATACTTGCTTTCTTGCCCAGACTTGTTTTTATTTCCCTGTGCCTGTACTTGCGTTCTTGCCCAGACTTGTTTTTATTCCCCTGTTTCTAACTTGCTTTCTTTCCCAGACTTGTTTTTATTCCCCTGTGCCTGTACTTGCTTTCTTGCCCAGAATTGTTTTATTCCTCTGTCCCTGTACTTGTTTTCTTGCCTAAACTTGTTTTTCAATCCTGTGCCCAGTTCTCCCGCAGCCCGTGCGCTTTTCCTGCCGCTGCGTCCCTGCGGCCCACCCCCTGCAATCCCATTCACCGCCCGCTCCCACCTCCCAGCTGCTCCTCCCTCTCACATCCCCTCATATGGAGGCCGCACAGCGGCTGCGCAGCTGGCGTGCTAAAGGTGCACCTAAGGCAAGCCCATCTGCGCCCATCTGCGCCTGGACCGCGCCCACCGCCATGACCCATGGACTCTGCGAATGCCACGATACCCGACACTGCTACGATGCCAGAACCCTCCACGCACTCATCACCGGACGATCACACACCTGCTTCCTGACCGCCCGAAGCGCACCCAAGGAGCTTTCCCCTGCCGGAACTGCAGCTTCACTAGCATCCGCCCCACCATGCTGCCGACCAGGAAAGAATCCAACCACCTCAGATGCATCCTTCTCAACACCCGCTCCACCCACAAACATGCCGTTGAACTCTGGGACCTACTCGACTCAACCTCCCCAGACGTCGCCTTCCTGATGGAGACCTGGCTGAACCCCGCCTCGGCACCCGACATAGCCATAGCCATCCCGGAAGGCTACAAGATCACCCGCAGGGACCGCACCAACGGAGCAGGAGGAGGAATAGCCATAGTCCACATGAACACTCTCAGAGTCTCGACCAACACCGACGACACCCTCAGCACCTCCGAACACCTGCACTTCCAGATCCACACCGACCCCAACACCACCCTCAGTGGAACCCTCATCTACAGACCCCCCGGGCCCCGACCACAGTTCAGCGACTCCATTGCCGACTTCGACAGCACACACAACCTTGTCTCCACGGACTACATCCTCCTCTGGGACCTGAACTTCCACATCGAGAACAACAACGACATCAACTCTTCCACCCTGATCAACAACGTAGCCAACCTCGGACTCAGACAGCTCGTCAAAACACCCACCCACTTTGCCGGTCACACGCTTGACCCCATCTTCTCCGAAAGCCCCCACGTCTCCTTCAACCACACCACCAAACTCCACTGGACCGACCATCGCTGCATCCACTTCACCTTCAAGAAATCCACCATGCACCACATCACCCAACGGATGCCTCGCTGCTACTGGAGCAAAGTCACTGAAGACCAGCTAACCACCACCCTCGCCCAGAGTCCACCCGCCAACCCTATCGACCCGACACCGCCGCCCGCAACCTCAGACAGTGGATCAGCGACTGCGCCAACACCCTCGCCCGATCAAGAAACCCTTCAACAGTCACACCAACAAGAAAGCCTGCTGGTTCACTGAAGACCTCCGGGCCTCCAAGCAAATCTGCCGAAAGCTGGAGAAGATCTGTCTCCGTGTAGGAACACCGGACAGCCACGCAGCCCACAAGAACGCCACCCGCCGACACAATCAGCTCATCAGATCTGCCAAAAGGGCCTCCTTCAAAGACCGCCTAGACAACAATGTGCACAACAGCAAAGATCTTTTCAACATCATGAAGGAACTCTCCAACCCCAGCTCCAACACAAACGACGTCCCACCCTCGCAAGACCTGTACGACTCGCTGGCCACCTTCTTCCACCACAAGATCGCAGACATCCACGACAGCTTCAGCGCCAATATCGCCCGACAACCACTGAGACCTCCGCCCCCACGACCACCATCCGCACCAACCGCCTGCTCTCCTGGACCAACGGCGACGACACTATCAAGATCATGAACACCATCCACTCCTGATCTCCGTCAGACCCATGCCCACACCACATCTTCAACAAAGCCAGCACATCCATCACACCCCATCTCCGGAAAGTCATCAACACCTCCTTCGAGGGAGCAACCTTCCCGGAGAGCTGGAAGCACGCTGAGATCAACGCCTTACTCAAGAAACCCAAGGCGGACCCCAAGGACCTCAAGAACTTCTGGCCCATCTCCCTGCTCCCGTTCCCTGCAAAGGTCATTGAGAAGACCATCAATGAAAATTGACCCGCTACCTCGAGGAGAACACCATCCTGGACCCTTCCCAGTCCGGGTTCCGCAGCAACCACCGCCCCGAGACTGCCCTCATCGCCGCCAACGATGACATCAAGTCCCTGCTGGAAAACGGAGAAACGGCGGCCCTCATCCTCCTGGACCTGTCAGCCGCCTTCGACACGGTCTGCCACCACACACTACGAACACGCCTCCACAACGCTGGGATAAAAAAAAAGGCCCTGGACTGGACCACCTCCTTCCTTTCTGGCAAAACACAGAGCATCCGCCGTCCCCCATTCTGCTCCGAAGCCACCAAGATCATCTGCGGTGTACCCCAGGGCTCATCCCTCAGCCCAACTCTGTTTGACATCCACATGGCACCGCTCGCCGACTTCGCCCGCCGGCACGACCTCAACATCATCTCCTACGCCAATGACACCCAGCTGATCCTCTCCCTCACCAAGGACCCCCACACCGCCAAAACCAACCTTCACGAAGGAATGAAGGCCATCGCTGAATGGATGAGGAACAGCCGACTGAAGCTGAACTCAGACAATACGGGGTCCTCATCCTCAGATCCACCCCTTCGGCCTCGGACGACTCCTGGTGGCCGACCGCACTGGGAACCGCTCCAACACCCACCGACCACGCACGCAACCTAGGGGTCATCCTCGACTCCACCCTCTCCATAACTAAAAAGGTCAACGCCGTCTCCTCCTCCTGCTTCATCACCCTCCACATGCTCCACAGGATCTACAAGTAGATCCCCACTGAAAAGAGAAGAACAGTCACCCAGGCCCTCGGCAGCAGCAGGTTGGACTACAGAAACGCCCACTACTCAGGAGCCTCGGCCAAACTCCTGAGACGGCTCCAACGCATCCAGAACACCTCTGCATGCCTGATCCATGGCATCCCTCGCTGCTGCCACATCACACCCCACCGAAGAGACCTGCACTTGCCCCCGGTCAACAAGAGGATAACCTTCAAGCTCCTCACCCACGCACACAAGGCACTCCACAACACCGGACCAACGTACCTCAACAGACGACTCAGCTTCTACACCCGCACCCGCCAGCTCCGCTCCGCCAACCTTGCCCTCGCCACAGTCCCCTGCTTCCAAAGAGCGACCTCTGGCGGCATATCGTTCTCCCACCTCACGGCCAAGACCTGGAACATCCTCCATATCCACCTACGGCAGACCCAAGACCTGCTGACCTTCATAAAACTCCTCAAGACTTGACTTTTTGAGCAGTAGCAGCATTCCCCACCCCAGCACCTTGAGACCCTCACGGGTGAGTAGTGCACTTTACAAATGATATGATCGATTTATTTATTGATTGATTGATTGATTGATTGAGTCTGGAGGAGCTCAGGATCTGCAGACCAGTCAACTTAGTTACGGTGCCTGCGAATGCAGGGGAGTGACTCCTTCACTCCAAGGGATATTACATGCGTAGTCCTGGATGCTTCACAGGCTTTGGAAGGTTTCTATATGATACACAGGCACAGATGATGCAGCAGACTGGAAGGGAGACAAAGTCAGGCCCAAACAAAGACCAGCGAAATTCAAGAGTGCCCAGACCGAGGAAGTGCAGAGGTTTCAATTCTGAATCTTATCCCACTACGAATCTAGGGACCTACACCACAGTAAGCCTTTATGTACCCTAAGGAGAGGGTTGGGGAGATTCAGGGGACCCTCCCAGGGGATTGTCCGGACAGGGGGGAGGTTACTCCCATGTCCTTTGACCAGTTTTGCACCAGAGCGGGAGTAAGCGTCTTCCAGGACTGGTTTGAACTGGACTATGCCCAGGGACACCAAATGTGCCCCTCATGCAGACTTTCAGGCGCTGGCAAGCGCACCTACCCACCCCTAATACACTAAATCCTGTCTGGGAGGTGGTCACACCTCCCTGTGACAGGATGCCTATTGTTCTACCTTCCACTGCTTGAGCTTGGCTTAGCAGCAGGAGGGCAGAAATGTGTCTCTGGTCGGCAGCAACCATTTTGTGCTGTTCAGGACTAGAAGGCTAGTACCGGGAACACTGAGAGCCTAACGGAGGGCTCTTCCAGTGATTAGAATCATACCTCACACATCGTTTATGGTGTGGGGGTATGATTACAACATGTTTGATATCAAACATGATAGGATTTGTTTCATGTGAAGAATACATCTACTAGAGCCAGTTTTGAAGATGTAAAACCACGTACTATTGAAAAGTGGAACTCCTCTTTAAGTCTAGGAACATTTCAATATATATTTTTATTGATTTTTCCCATATAGTCAACAACGCTTTGTCGTTACAGGGTGGCAGCCCAAACTGGCTGTGTTTGTCGAGGTTACAGTTCCATAGTAGATATGTTAGGCTGTCCCCCTATTCACTGTCCGAGAGAGAATAAGAATGGGTGAAAAAGGGAAAGGATAGAGAGTAAGGGAGAGAGAGAAGAGATAGTATACAAGAATTTTACTACCTTCGTGTTTGTGATCTAATCTTGTGGGGGTGTGGTTTAAGGGCCTTATGTGCCCTTTTTCTAGGTTTGCTCACAGGGGTTATTAGAGGTCCAGGAACTTGTCCAAAGAAGCCCATATTCATCTGGAGGTTTGTCTCCATGGTGAGTTCCGCAGGCCAATGTTGTCTGCGCCTCTGAGGTACGTCACCCAGTTGAGCCAACCCTTGAACGTTGCCTTGGTTGTGTCTTTCCAGTTGGTGAGTATCATCTTCACTGCCACTGTCAGTAGATCTAATAGGTCTCTGTCATTTTCTATTAGTGAAGGTCTTCCCTTCTATATTGATGAAGTTATTGATCCCAGTCAATGAAATTTTTAATTGATCTTTTGATCACTTCCTACTGTTTCACTTTTCATTATTTGAAATTTGGATCTTTTATCATTGTAGCCATCGATAAATATTGTTCTCCATTACAATATTTTTGTCATATATCGTGACATACCTGATTTAATTTCTTTGCAATTTGCACTGTGTAATTTAGGCTGATTTCACTGACGGTCTGTGTAAATTGCGGACTGGTGATCATCGTAATCTAGACAAGTAGCCGCCCTACCTGTGGGATAGCCGTGCAGTAGTTTTCTATCGATGTAGCAGTTTCTGGCTCCACAGGGTCACCCGCTGGTTCCGCTCGTGGAGGAGGAGGTGGTGTTGCTGGAGTTGTGCTTCTGTGCTACGGGACTGCGAGGACCAGCAGCCCCTGTGCTCTGACGCTGGTGCCTCTTCCCAACCCCCCGTCGCCGGTCATTTAAAACAGAGACTTGAGGCCCCGCTTCGCGGGTGCCGCTCGAGGAGGAGGAGGTGGTGTTGCTGGAGTTGTGCCTCTGTGCTGTGGGACTGCGAGGACCAGCAGCCCCTGTGCTCTGACGCTGGTGCCTCTTCCTGC
The DNA here is from genome assembly GCF_964263255.1 of Lissotriton vulgaris. Classification (NCBI taxonomy): domain Eukaryota; kingdom Metazoa; phylum Chordata; class Amphibia; order Caudata; family Salamandridae; genus Lissotriton; species Lissotriton vulgaris. The sequence goes on along the minus strand of NC_141689.1, from coordinate 1,883,015,900 downwards.
CCCCCACACGCCCTATGTATTGGGCCACACCCTCCGCAGAACGCGCGCAGACATGCGCCGGGCGAAGCCCGGGCCAAGGGTGGGCCCGTTTTAGCCCGTTCTAGACCAAGAGAGACTGGACCGGGCCATCCCTCTTTTGGTTGCTGTGCAAACCCCCCCCCTCCTTCGCGGGGTGATTATTTTCATTAGCAGTATGGCAGCAAGTGAAATGAGGAACAAAACTATGGCTGCTAGAGGTCAACTAACAGGAACTTTGGACAACTTCATAACTAGAGCCAACTCAGTCATTGATCAGGGGATAACTTTTATGGAGCATCGGGTGTCGCAAGATCTTGACATGGCCAAACGTTCTTCAATGGGACATTTTGCTACTGCTCGTACACCCAAGCACAACAGCCGCGCCAACATAACTCTTGTCCCGGTAATTGTTCACACCCCACCCTCTTCTCAGGAACATGAGCACAATACATTGATTGCTCGCTCACAAACACTGGAGGCCCCAAATATTAATGATGCTCTTATTCCGGTTAGTTCGCCTGAGAAATCAAGTGACCGGATTCTCCGGGAGAGACATGCGGGTGCTAAACCAAAGAGAAAGCGCACAGCCACGACTGTTAGTGGCGGCAGGAAGTCGAAATTTGCAAAAAGGTCGGGTCACAGTGATATTACATCTACTAACAAGGTGTGTGATGCTCTGAGTGATTCGATCAGCCACGGCCCACTGCCATCAACCGCATTGAGCCCAGGGTTAATGGTCGCAGACATGGATCAGCTTACCAGCGGTACAAAGATGACAGAGGACCGCTTGCTTATAAAATTGGGTGCTTTGTTGAGATCCACACTTGGACCGTTAGAAGAGAGACTAGGGCGAATTGAGTACCAGCTTTCTCAGCTTGAACCAGTCTCATGGGGCATTGTGGACAAGACAAAGTCAATTGGCTCACAATTGGGTAATGTCCAACTGAATTCTGTGTCTGACGGATCTGCAATACATAATGCCCTTCCTCATACTGTGTTGTCAACCTCGGATGCCAATAAAGCTTTAACTTCCGATAGGGTAGACGTTCTGCCCGCATTATCTAAAAACCCGAGAATTAATATTCCTGCATCCACAGTAAAACCAAAGGAGAATGGGCAGGTATCAGCTGCGGTAGCACCTCAGGGCGCCCCCAGAATCGATTTACCGCCTGAAACTAGCCCATATTTGGTAGTACTGACAGGGATTCCTGAAATAAGTAATCTAGCTCAGGAATCGTTTTTGTCCTTAAAAAATAAAGTGACCCACTGGCTTAACATCAATAGACCACTACCCTCTCACATTACTAGTGAAATACAGATGGTACGTAGGCTCTCCTGGGTGGGTCATAGTCCCAAAACTACCACAGGTGACTGTGTACTGGTAAATTTTAGGGATCCCCGTACTGTGGACTATATTTGTAGCTGGAATTTCAATAGCAGCGGGTAAACTATCCAATCCCTCCCTTTGTCTTTCTTTTATCCTTCTAACGAATTACCAGATTGTGGAGGTGAATGGTCCCTAGTAATGCATCGCGGCAGAGGAAGGTCAGAGAGGGGCTGGTAAGGGTGACCTACAGCTCAGAGTCACTTACCCACCTACAACAGGTTTAGCAGCTTGAAAATGGTGGATTGACTACAGTACAGTAAGCTGCATACCGTCTGCTCCACCCAACACATGAGCTCCGCAAAATCGGATGGAGTTTCGGAGTCCCTTAGTAGCAGACCGTTCACCACAACAATAGATCCCCTTATTCACACCCAGGAGCCTAATGCGGTAATGGGCTCTGAGGTACTGGGGACCACAGTTCTGCCCCATATAGCGCAGTCCCCCGATCAGGACTTTTGCGAAGGAGTGCCTGTGGGTAGTAATGTAATTGCCAACAATGCAAATGCATTGAGGTCGATGACAGTACTATCGTGGAACGTGGCAGGTCTGACGCACAAACTAAATTGCACAGAGTGGAGGTCTCAGGTGGCCCAATACGATATTTTTCTCTTTCAAGAGACTTGGGCCAGGGATGAACACTTTAGAGTGGGATTTGCCACTTACCATGTTCCTGCTAGGTGGGGAGGGAAAGGACGACCTTCAGGTGGTCTCACCATCTGGGTCGCTCTTCATCTGGGTTGTATGGCGGAGAATTTGGTCACTTATTCTGATGATGTTCAGTGTATAGTCATCAAATGGTCAAATTCTTTCAAACTAGCAATTGTGAATGTATTCTCACGCCCTGTTAGTTTGGCCTCTGAGTCTACTACCATTGATGTCTTATCCCATTTCCTGAGTACCCTGTCCAGTGATTGCCACCTTTTGGTGGATGGTGATGTGAACTGTCACTATGAGCCCCTTCTGGGAATGAGTGAGGGCGCCCTTATGGGCGAAGATGACTTTTGGGCTATTCCACCTTTTCAATCCCCATGCCCAAAGTCTTGGTCTCCCATGGCGATCCAGATCACGGCCCACACCTTAAACAATTCTCTAAGGGCCTGTAACGGGCATACACCGTCCAATACTCCATCAATCTGTACTTTCAACAAGAGGGGCCAAGAATCTTGTCTGGACTACATCATGGTCGAAACAAGGATGTGGTCCAAAGTTATTGATTTTAGGGTAATTCCCAGGGCTGACAGTGATCACAATGCTCTATCCCTGGAAATGGTCTTTCCGGGTCCGATGGAAATGCCATCTCCAGATTTGAATGATCCAGGTGAAGGGCTGTCCATATCCAATAATAGACGCAGGGTAAAATGGGGTAAAATACTAGAATCCCCAGAAGATTTTGGTTACACGAGGGGAATTTTGCACAGGTTAGATGTGGTAGGAATGGGGTGTTGTCACCAAGGTTCCCAGTTGGTAGAGGCTTGGGACAGGGCTGTGTCTTGGCACCGACCCTGTTCTGCCTCTACTTTAATTGTGTTATTTCGCACCTGGACAACATCCCCAATAATGACGCTCCAAGGCTGGCAGGCAGGAGGGTTCCGGCGATCATGTTCGCTGATGACACGCTCCTCCTTTCCAAGTCCCCCATGGGAATTCAACGCGCATTAAATGGTTTTGTGGACTTCTGTTGTAGCCGTGGTCTCGAGATAAATGCCAATAAAACAAAATTTATGATATTTAATCCCCTGGCATCCACCCGTCCGAGTCCGACCCTGGGTAGCGTGAGGTTGGAAAGGGTCACGACCTTTCAGTATCTTGGGGTCACTTTACATGAAAAACTCTCTTGGGGACCCCAACTGGTCAAATCCCAATTGAAATTGTCATTGCTTGCGGGTGGTATTCTCAAAGTCTCGAATACATCGACATACAAGCCAGTGAGCCCAGCCCTGGAGATCTACAAGATCCAAGCAAGTGCTGCAGCTCTCTATGGTGGGGAGCTGTGGGGGCATTTGTGAGGGTCAGCTATTGCCAAAATAGAAACTAAATTTCTAAGGCAGTTGCTTACACTTCCCTAAAGTACCCCGCTCCTCCCCCTAAGGTTAGATTTGGGACTCGGACCAATCGAAGATGAGCTAGCATTAAAACCCCTTAGGTTTTGGTGCAGGCTATGGTCAACAACAGATTTGCTACATTACAAGCAAGAGCTCAAGCAGATGTAAAGCTACAACAGCTCACGAAAAATTCCCTGGTTGGCATTCATAAAACATGAATTCTCAAGATTAGGCCTACCTGCTCTGTGGGACAGTCCGGAAAGCGGCTGTCGCGAAGTCTCGCGTAAGTCACTTACTCGGATTTTTAAGGAAAAAAAACTGAATTCTGCTATCTGTGCCTCTAACGCTGATACCCTGACCAATTCATTTTTAGCCTTCAAAAATTCTTATTCTTTCGAGAATTTTATGGATGTTGTTTTTCCGATTTTAGCAAGGAAACTCTTTTTACAATGGAGATATGGCACCTTGACTCTAAAAGCTTTCACTAGAAATTGGTCAGCCTCTACTGATAAGTCATGCCCAGGATGCAGCTGTGACACAGAGGATGAACTTAATGTTCTCTTCTTCTGCCCAGCTTACATCAAATCTAGGAAGTATTGGCTGGTCCCACTCTGCAGAAATCTAGGTTTCAAACATTGTTTACCTGCTTTTAGAATTTTTAAGACTGACTCATCAAGTTCTATTGTATTTGCACTTTCCAAGTATTTGTTAGCCATGTGGTCCAAGCGTTGTCAATTAATTGATATTGAACGTTAAGGACCAAATACTTTGAATCTATTCTTATATGCAAAAATGTTCAATATGTTTCCATGGATTTTATCTGGCTAATGTAAATGAACTTTGTACATAATGTTTTTTTATTATGTGTTATTCTGCACTCTTTTATGGCCAGAATGGCCGAAATAAAGAATTTTTTAATTGAATTGAATTGAATCGAAATTTAAATTCATCACAATACTTTTTTTAAGGAGTAGGGTTGTGCTTTTGCTGCGCAAGCGAGTAAGGGAGCTTTAAATGTAATTGTCCCTGTTTTTTGGATTACTTTGGAAACATGGTTTTTGCAGACAGTCTGCTATTGCACCCATCTATACCATTACTGCCAGTTGCATGATTGCTAAGATAATCAACACCTTCAAACATGTGGAGTTCCCCATTGTAGGCACAATTTGTCTTCTTCTGCTATAGAGTCTCTACCTTTCCCCTTGTGTGCGTTTTTTTAAACACAGTGTGAGGTTTTCTTCTACTGACCAAAAGTTCAAGACCCAGGCGTACGCCAAATTCAACACCCAAAAAGCATTCTAGATTAGCCTCGATTGGTTGCAAACCACCCAAGAAGTTTTCAAAGCAATCTACATTCACTGGCGCTAAGGGCCAGGAAACAGTATATGGGGTTACCACTTGTTAGTTGCAGTTAAGAACAACTAAGACAATTCCTATACTCATAAACTCGCATAAAATGTGTCTTCAATTGAAAACAAGCTCCTGTGAACAACAGTAAGACAGTGTCTGCCTGAAACATGTGAACAAGGACATGTTGGAGATAGATCTTTTTGCAAATTGCAAACGAGCATCCTATGCTGTAAAGTAAATGAGTAGAATTCAGATTTCTCAAAGTCTGAGTTCTTTCAAGAAAAGGCACTTGTTCTCTTTTGTGTGCTCATATATTTGTGCTAACTAGGAGTCATTGGAGTTAAATGTGTGTTGTGGAACGAGATAATCAGTTCTTTACAATACCAGCAAATTATCGTTTGTGGATACAATATGCAAAAGTTGGTTTGTGCTGTGAGCACTAAACCAGTTTTAAAAGTGGTGTGATGAATGCTTGTGTGGCCCTGTCTGTAATACAGAATGTGCTGCGCTCATATAGTGGTAGCACAATCCTATGAGAAATTCCTCATGACCTCATGCAAATTAGGGAACACCTTGCCTCTGTGCCCATGCCTTTTTGCGGATACAGGACAGTGGCAAAGAGGCCAATGAAAGGCTCACTGACTGTGTGCCACAGAGAGGTGGCTTACAGCTATTGCACCCCCTGAAAGAGGACTTTGGGACCCAATGGACTACCAGGCACCCTCTGCAGGAAGATGCAGTCCCTGGCTGCAACCTCCTCCAGTGGGATCTCGGTCCCTCTTTCTTATGAAAACCAGGTGCCATCTGCTTGAAACAGTCAATCCACCTTTCAGTAATGCCCTGCAACAGGGCTAGCTGTGAGTTTGCAGCTGCTGTGGGGCAGTGCATTGATTGTAATAGAGCACACTGCTCTGGTCTGCACCGGGCGCGCCTTGTTAAAGGTACAACGGGCGCAGACCAGAGAAGTGCACCATATCCATAATAGCGCCCCAGCAGAGTTTACCCTGGCCCAATGCTCAGCTGCCATTAAAAAAGTTGTCTGACTGCTGATTGGCTGGAACTAACGTTACCACTCCATGGTTGGGCATCTCTAGTGCCCATAGGAAAAAACGGGGGTAGATGCAAAGACTAAAAAGAAACATCATGGTTTACTTAGTTTGCTAATGAAAGTGTTTTTTCCTCTTCGGGGGGACAATTAATGCTTTTTGACCCACTGGGTTCTGTAAGATAAGACCTACATTTGGGCCCAATGACCCTGCTAAACTGAAAACATTTCATGTGGCAGAGAAAGTTTCTGCTGCTGTTGCAGGATCATGCTATTTCCGCGTAGGAAACGAGAGGCTTCCGTGGTGGTGTCTTCTGCAATATATGCCCAGTGCAAAGATTTAAAAAAATCTGAAATGCAATGTGGTTCACTTCCAGTAAGACATTGGGGTATTAGCTGAGGGGGTGAGTACTCACCTCAAATAATAACCACAACCCTTGTCAGAGTGAATACTAAAACAGCAATAAAGCCAAAACACGCACAAGAAAAATCCCAAACCAATGTAGAAAAATAAATAAACTTACACCAAAATGACAAACATTCAATAAGGAAGACTGAAGTTAAGAATCTTTAAAGTTTAAATGTGAAAATACCATTAAAATGTGTTAACCGCCCTCAATTGGTTGCACTGCACCAGTACTTAGACACAAGTTAAATCCGAACGCGATGAAGTGTGGGTTAGATACAGAAACTAGGTTTGACCTATATTGGACTTGGCCCTCACTGCAGGGTTATCCCAAAATGGTTTTCTGAAACTGTTTTTGTCTCCTTTTAGGACACTGTGCATTTTACTGCTGCTACCCAGTGTTAAAGCGCTTGTGCTCTCCCCACCAAACATGGTAAAATTGTCATAAACCTAATTTGGCACATTTAATTTACTTGTAAGTCCCTAGTGAAATAGTATTACATGTACTCAGGGCCTACATATTAAAAGAGACTTGCAGCACTCATTGTGACATCCACTCCAGTAGTGCTTTAAACATATCTTGGGCCTGCTACAGCAGCCTGTGTGTTCAGTTTAAACTTAATTTTGACCTGGCAAAATAAACCTCTTGCCATGCCCAAACATCCCTTTTTTATACATATAAGTCACCCATAGGTGAGACCCTAAACAGCACAGAGTTGAGGGTTCAGTATATTTAAAAAGGTTGACATGCACTGTTACGTTTTACATGTCCTGGTAGTGAAATGCTCCTCAATTTGTTTTCACTACTATGAGCCTACCTCTTCCCTAGGATAAAATTGGGTTAACTTATTACATTTAATAAGTGATAACTCTCAATTAGTAACAGGCAGGAATATCAAATTTGGTGTCTAAAGAATTGTACTTAAAAGCCCACTTAAATGGCAAAGTCCGATTTTAAAAGTCACAGTTCTGAAAATGCCTCTTTTAGAAAACTGGTATTTTCTTGTCCTAACCATTTGGTGCATGTAGCCTATCTCTGGGTCGCATGACTAGGTGTAACTGGCAGTTGGTCCTTGTATATTGATCCAGACAATGAGACAAAGGGGAGATAGGAGTTGACAGGATGGGTCACTCCTATTTATCGAGGTGATGGGGTTGGCATGGTTCACACTTGCACATCACAAAGGCCCTGCCTGAACACACACACAAGGGTTTTGCTACTAGTCTTTTGTGTCCCCAGACGAGCTGGGGCCAGGTCAGGGATGTAGGGCATGCCTGACAACTCATGGGTGGAATCCTTCAGAACCTTCTCCTACTTCGAAGTGGGCACCAGTTATAAATAATGGACCCTTAGACCAAAACCTGCAGTACACCTCAGGACCTGTGGAAGACTCAGATGGACCGTTTTTCTGCTCTGCCAGAAGGACTGCTACACTGTTTCCCTGCTGCCTGGTGCCCTGCTGCCTGAGTGAAAAGACTGGACCTGCATCTTGCTCCCAGAACCACCACAGTAACTCCAAGAGCCAGTTGTTTGGCTTTCTTATCAGAAGCATCATGGACAGTACAGGCTTCAACCATCTTAAACCCAGCACATGGACTAAATTTGCTGCAAGTCTTTTCCTCCATGTGGTGCTACCTTTGTCCTGAACCCAAGGAAGTGGGCCTGTAGAAGCTCTGCTAACCCAACCCAGCTGTGGTCCTGTATGCAGAACGGATGCAGTGCGACTTATCTACTCGCAGCTCCGCAGGCCTTCACATCACAGCCTTGCAGCTCCCCAGATCCAGTGCTGCGCGCCGCATTCTTCCAGGGGGATCTCACAATGCCCCACAACTATAATTGAAGGGACTCTTGTTCAGCGGGTCTAACTTGGTCCCAGTGTCTGGTCTACTCTCCCTTGCAGTCAGCCTGAACTTGTTACCTTGTTCTTGTCTGGGATAACCAAATAACCATGGTTTGCACTTTGTGCTTCTAGGCTCTATTTTCACCTACACCTTTAAAATTGCATGTCTCTGGTCTACTAGTAGGATTTTTGTCGTTTTGGTGTCAAATATTTTATTACATTTTACTCTATTTTTTTAAATTGGTGTGGAATTTTTCTTGTGTTGTGGTTTCACTTTATTGCAGATTGAAGTTCTGCATAAATATTTTACACTTTGTCTCTAGGTTGAGCCTGACTGCTTTAGAACCAATCTACCAGAGGGTTAAGCATAGGTTAATTTGGGGTTGCTTGTGTTTCACCCTGATAGACACTGTGGTTCCTGGTTAAGTAGAGTTTTAACTACCTCTACCAGAAACCCAATTTCCAACAACCTGGTTGGAAATTTTACCTCCAGACTTACTCCCCGAAATGGATTGAAAAAATGCTCAGCGGAGCAAGGCAGCAGGCTGTGGCCAAATTTCGTTCCCAGAGAAGTTCCCTCGCGATCCGATTATTTGTAGCAGCTTTGTCTGGTGAAGATTTCTACCTCTGGACTTAGTCACTTTAGTGAAACTCAGATTCTTCCAGTAGGACAAGGCTGCAGCTGGTAGCCAAAGGGTGGCTCCATGAGGTTGGATACCTACTCCGCAAGATCCTTATGAACCAGATTAACGGTTGTGGAAAAGCTTTGAGTAGGAACCACCTAAATCTTTGACCCAACAGCAACACACCTTCATTAGATCTGCATGGCAGGTGGGTCACTATCCTCCAGAGGTTCTTGAGGCCAAAATGTCTCTAAGTCTCTGCTTTGACAGCAGCCAAGGATCCAGTACCTTGGGATGGCACTTTGGGTCAAGACTCACTCTAGCAGAGGCCAGAAGCAGGGTCCAGGACAGGTCCAGTTGGAACCGGTCAGCTGGAAAGTTGCAGAAAAAGCTTTTTGTGTCCCTCTAGCTTGAACAGTGGGTCAGCCTCATGAGAATTGGGGTCCACATCTTTGTCCTGCAAACAAGAGGGGGAGGAGGTCTCATCCTCTAGGCTCTCCTCGGGTCACAGACAGCAGGCCTAGCCAACATCTGCTCTTCCACAGATCCAGGAAATGCTCTGAAGAGGATAATGTGGGTACCACATGTATGCCTGGCACCAGCCTGTGGGTCGAGGTGACCCCTGACCCTCTCTAATCAATAGGATAAAAGTTACCAGTGTCAACTCTACCCGCTCTTGCAGCACTTACTGTATAGCCTACTGCAAATAATCCCATAGTAACTCTCTCAGCTTTAATCTAAGATGGTCAAACCCTTCTCCCCTTGTACACAGCCTATGTGCCCACTCCAGAGGTGTGACTAGGGTTTGAGGAACCCCTCTTCTGTGGTCACTGTAAGCCAGTTCTGGGGCAGCTCCTTGCCCATTGGAATTGATGCTTGCTTGGCTGATAGAAGGAACAAAGAAAGACTCTGCCCTGGTGGCGACTAACATTTGCCTGTGACAGGGTAGGCCTCTTTGAACTTAATCGAGTTTCAGGCACAGCGAGATGGTCATCCTGCCAGAGAAACTGAACACCTCCCCACACCCAAGCACTTGTCCTGTCCTGATAGTAGTTTTGATATCTCATTGAGAGGGCTATTCTGCTGCCAGGTGACAGTTGGAGTTCATGCAAATGGGTCACTAGAGACTTGAGGCAGGTAAGAGGTAACTTTCTAAAAGTACCTCCTCCAAAATAGTATTCCAAATCCAACTTCACCAGTAAATTGAATGCATATTAAATATTTTAAAAAGTCGAAGAATGAAATGTGTAGGCGTTTTCCTAGTCGTAAATAACATTATTACATTTATTATTGTATCCCAGCACTACTCACCATTCTCTGATAACAGCAGGGACAGCTCACACATGGGAAGGACAGCCACAATGATTGCCATCCGAGAGACCTCCTTATTAAAGCAGAGCGTGCGAAGAAGAGGGTCCACTGTACATGCGCCTACCAAAAATATTAGCAGAAGGTGGCGGCTATTTAGCTGACCGTTGGGGGAATAGGTAATTTTCTCTGCTATCTACCTAGCTGCTGGCTAAATAGTAGAGATTACTGTTTAATTGTCACCATGGCAAATAGGAGAGAAAATTCTCTATCTACCTGACTGCAGGCTAAATAGTTGAGACTCTGCAGTGTTTCTTTTCTTTTTTGTCCTCATACACCATTAGCTATATCCAGAGCCGTTTTAATTTACTCTGCGTCCCCCCATTGATTGGCACCAGCAAGAGAGCTCTGTTCTAAATGGATGCACTTTACACAAAACCGTATACGGTCTGTTCAGGACCACTATCTGGTTAGCCCCCAGAACTGACCCGAGTGGTGAAGTATCTCTATGTAAAGGCATAATCATTGGACTAGTGTGTCCCTGTTGTCAAAGATTATCAAGCCAACCCATACACAGCAACCAAAAATCTTTTTTTCTCTTACTATTCTTTTTCCATACGACCCCATCCAATTTCATTGTATACTTGATAGAATTTACGCAGTCTAGAAATGTCAGAGGAGTGCTCTTAATCCAGCATTTACAATTTTCTCTCCAAGCAAGTAAAATGAGGAAGAAACATAGCTCATTTTTATCCAATGATAACAACTCATAATTTGGGATAATGCCAAAAAATACTAAGGTTATGCTCACCTGAATGTCAAACCCAAACATGACTTCCATACCTCTAGTGAGAGAACCCCAAAACTGATGAAGCATTGGGGAGCTTAAAAACATATGCTCATCATCTGCTTTTTCCTGCTGGCATTTTAGACAACATGGAATAAGTCCCTTTGCAAACTTAGAGAATTTAAAGGGAGACCAGTATACCCTGTGAAGAGAAAAGAGATGATTTCTCCTTAAATTGTCAGCTTGTACTGTAGAGTATAGTAAATCATAAGATACTTGCCATATTTCTTCTGTACTGGAACCAGGCAAGCACTCACCCCACAGCTGTGATGAAAGGGTGAAATCACTGAATTCCAAGTCAGTCAAGAGCCAGCATAGATTTGCCACCTCTTTTTTATTCCGCTTTCCCATTCTCAGGGACGTCTCCAGTTCATTCGAACAGCCAACCGTTGTGCCCACCGCCTGGGACCAGCTTTTTATTTGTAGATATTTGAATTTAGATAGTTCACTATCTGGAATGCTCCTCAAATCTTCCCATGATAACAGAGAGCCCTCATAAATAAGTTGAACACAGCACTTTATACTGACTGATTTTAGCGGGTTACCAGAGAGTCTTTAGTCCACTCAGGTGAGCCTGGAGTGTCCCAAATAGGCGCCATAGCACTATATTAGCTAATTTTCAACAGCTTTCTGACTTTAAACCAAATAGTAGCTAGGGCCCTTAGAGACTTTAGACGTACCTTCTTGAAAAACCTTTGGTCTCCAAATTTGTATATGATGGCTTGATCTCCTACTTTTAGATCCTGCAGCATTTCTTTGAACATTTTCCCAATATCTGAACCATCTGGCTCACTCATAAGCATTTTCCCTGACCTCATTGAAAATACCCATGCATAATAGACTTGGCCGGGCGTACATAACCCTCCCTTGCTTTTCTTTCTCCCTACATTTTTCCATGAACGTCTTATACCCTTGGAGGCCCATATAAAAGTATTTATTTTTGCCTGTAGTTTCTTTAGACTCTCCTCCTTAAAAGCTAATGGGATGTTTTGAAATAAAAATATGAGTTTCGGTAAGAGCATAATTTTTTTACTATGTTGACTCTTCCTATTAATGTCAAAGGCAGATAGGCCCAACTCTTTAGAGAATTGGAGATTTCCTTATCAGCTTTACATAAGTTTGTGTCTGTTATATCTTCAATATTCAATGTGATCCTCATACCCAGATATCGTATCTCTCTTTTCACTGTGTGGATACAAACATTAAAATTCCAAGCCATACACTCGGTTGTTGACTCATTGATATTGTACCCCGAAATATGGCCAAATTGTTGTGCTAAGCTATATATGATTGGAATTGTCGTGACAAGGTCAGCCGTATATACCATCATGTCATCGGCATATAAAGATACCTTTTTTTCCCAGTTTTTATACTTGAAAGGGATTATATCGACATGCCTTCTAATCCTTTCCACGAGAGGCTCCATATATATAAATTAAAAAGTAACAGTGATGAGGGACATCCTTGCCTTGTCCACCTCTGAACTACTACAGGGGAGGAGAGGTTCCTATTTACCAATATTCTAGCTGTGGGGGTTTGATAGATCGAGGAAACTGCCCTGCAGAACGTTTCCCCCAGATTGCACCTTTTCAATACATGAGTTAAGTAGACCCAATTGACCCGGTCAAACGCCTTCGTGGCGTGTGATAATAGCCATTGGTAGTTTATATAGTGTTGCTAGGTCTATAGCTCTAATCAAATTATATGTTAAATCTTGAATACCCCTCCATCTGAAGAAACCTCTTTGATCTTCATGTAACAGACCTCCTATGACTCCGTTCAGCCTCTCTGCTAAAATCTTGGTGAATATTTTGTAATCAACATTAAGCAGAGAGATTGGTCTGTATGAGTCACACTGACTAGGTGGCTTAGATGGTTTCAAAATCAAAGCAACAGTGGCTTCACTGCACAAAGGAGGCATACTCCCACCTTTTAAAAAAATGTGGGAAAATAACTTATCCATCACAGGGGTAAGAACCTCCCCCAGAGATTTGTACAGCTCGGCCGGCAAACCATCTGGTCCCGGCTCCTTGCCTTTTTTCCTGTCTCTATTGACTTCTTGATTTCATTTAGGCTTATCGATCTATTAAGATTACTAGACATCTCTTCATGGTTTTTATTTAGATCAAATTGATCAAGCCAAGCCTCTATCGGCTTATCTTGAGGGGTTAGATCTTCTCTGTAAGCCTTCTCAAAATTCTTTTGAAAAGCCTCTTCAATATCTGTGGGTCTCTTCAGTAGCTTTCCTGTGGTATCACAAGCTATTTCTTTTATATTTGCCTTTCGCTAGTTCCTGTTTGGTCTTCCAGGCTAGAAGCTTCCCAACGCCTTCCCCATACTCGAAGTGATCCGGCTTACTAGCCTCCCGCCTCTTCTTCAGCCTTGCATTTAACACCCCTGCCAATTCTTTTTTAAGAGATTGCAAATTCTCATAAGTATCCCCAGCCGTTCAGTCCCTCTGAGGAGTAATCTCATCTGTATTTTGCCCTCTATATCTACCTACTTCTGCTCTATATTTCTTCTGCCTAGCTATTTGGATTGATGATATACAGCCTCTCAGGAAAGCTTTATAAGCATTTCATACCATTTCTATTGAGGTGCTTTCCATGTTAGTCAAAAAGAAGTTCTTTGTTTCTGAAACTATTTGCTCAATCACTTCTTCCTCTTGCATGATGGCTCGATCTTGGGTCCATCTTCTATTGGTTGAATGAATGAATGAATGAATAAAATTATTTATAGAGCGCACGATGGCCAAACGGCTTCCTGGCGCTGAGAGCTCTAGGGAACAGAACAGACAGGGCCAGGAGGTTTAGCGGGGGTAGGCCAGGGCAAACAGGAAAGTTTTGAGCGCTTTACGGAAGTGTGAAAAGATAGGGATAGAACGCATAGAGAGAGGAAGGGAATTCCAAAACCAGGGGGCAAGAACAGAGAATCTAGTTCCACCAGTGCGAGTTTTGTGGAAACGGGGAACAGTGAGGAGGGCAGAGGAAGATGAACGGAGAGTGCGGACAGGGGTGTGGAGGGAAATCAGAGAGTTGATGAACGCCGGTGCAGAGTGATCAAGGGCCCGATAAACAAGGCAGCCTAGTTTGAACAAGGATCTCTGCAAGATGGGTAACCAGTGAAGGGATTTGAGGACAGGAGTGATGTGATGGGTTTTGGGCAAGTGAAAGATGAGACGGGCAGCCTGATTTTGGATTGCTTGAAGGCGGCGGGTCGCGTAGGCAGGGATACCCGTGAACAAGCTATTACCATAATCAAGGCGGGAAGTGATAAGGGCAGAAATGATGATTTTAAGGGAGTCAAGAGAAAAGAAACGAGAAATTTTTCGGATCAGCCGAAGGGAGAGGAAGCAGGAGGACACTACGGCACTGACCTGGCCATGCATGGACAGGTCCTGGCTGACCTTAATGCCCAATGTTTTAACGGAGGGAACCGGGGTGGGAGGGGGGCCAAGAGTAGGGGGCCAAAAAGCAGAGGACCAGGGGCTGGATGAGCCGCCAGTCAGGACAAGCTCAGTCTTATCTGGATTGAGCTTGAGGTGATTGGCGCTCATCCACCCAGAAATAAAGACCATGGTGGAGCGAAAAAAAGATAGGGAGTGAGAAGAAGAAGAAAGATCAAAGACGAGCTGGAGGTCGTCTGCGTAGTTATACACAGAGACCCCCAGCTCAAGAAGAGAAGAAATAAGTGGATGAATGTAAAGATTGAAAAGAAGAGGAGAGAGGGAGGAACCTTGGGGAACCCCACAGGGCACCGGGAGAGGAAGAGCAGAGAAGCCGGGGAGGTGGACAGCTTGTGAATGTCCTGTTAAAAAGGACGTGATCCAGGAAAGGGCAGGGCCTCGTATGCCCGCTGCGCTGACACGGTCCAAAAGAATGTTATGGTCGACCGTGTCAAACGCAGCGGACAGGTCAAGGAGAACCAAAGCTTGGGGAGAGTTGGTGTCAGCCTTGGCTTTCAGCTCGTCGAGAACGGCGAGCACCACAGATTCGGTCGAATGACCCGAGCGGTAACCTGCTTGGTGAGAAGCAAGGAGTTGGTTCTGTTCGACATAAGTAGAAAGACAGGAGGTGACGAAGGATTCCAGAATTTTGGCAAGATCGGGAAGAAGAGAGATGGGCCTGAAGTTAGAAGGGAGAGAAGAGTCAAGACCGGGTTTTTTAAGAATGGGGGAAACAATGGCAGATTTAAATGAAGAAGGAACCAGTCCAGTAGAAAGAGAAGCATTAAGGAGGGAAAGGGGGGTAGCAGGGCAAGAAGAGAAGAGAGTTTTAAGAATGCGAGCAGGGGCACAATCAGTGGGAGAGCCAGACTTTATTTTTGTGAGCAGAGCTAAGAAGGAATCCAGGGAGAGGGGCGGGAAAGAGGAAAAGGAAGATTTTGACACAGTGGGGGCCGAATGAAGTGGAGTAAAAGGAGTGATAGAAATGTTGGATTTAATTTTAATGATCTTCTCGATGAAGAAGTCGTTTAGAGAAGAGCAGAGGGCCTGGGAGGGAATAAAGTTAGGACAAGCACGATCAGAGGTGGCCAAATTGTTGACCAAGGAGAAGATCTCTTTAGATTTGTTAGCCGAAAGGATTACTTGTTCGGAGAAATACTTGGTCTTTGTCACCAGAATGGCATTCTTGTACTCTTTAAGAAGAGATTTGTGTTTGGCCTTGAGGTCGGGGCAGTAGCTACGGCGCCAAAGGCGCTCAGAGCGTCTAAGTTCCAATTTGAGGACCTTAAGCTCAGAGTTAAACCAAGGGTGAGCCTCGTGAGGAATAATGGACTTAACTAACTTGAGAGGGGCTACTAGATCGCAAGCGGAAGATAACCAGTTGCCAACTGCAGCGGCCTGTGAGTCAAGGGAAATGCCATTAAGATTGGGAGGGGAAGAAGCAAGGGAATGAGAAAGGGAAAGCAAGTCAGCGCGATTCCAGCTACGTGAAAAAACATTCTTGGGACGAGGGGGTTTGTGAGGGGAACCAATGTTGATAGTGAAGGAAATGAGGGAATGGTCGGACTAGGTACAAGGGAGGATGCTGGGGGGGGAAACTATGTCCTGGGATGACCAGACTTGGTCCAGAATGTGTCCAAGATTGTGAGTAGGGATCGATACATGGGACTTGAGGTTGAGACATAAGAGAGTGGCCGTGAAGTCCTTGGACGCTAAGTCCTCCCTGGGGTCACCAGGCCAGTAATTAAAGTCACCTAGCAGGAGAACAGAAGAGTTGTTAACTACGAGCGTAGAGAGGAGTTCCTGCAGGGAGGCCACAAACAGGGGCATGCTCCGGGGAGGGCGATAGACAAGGACGACAGTAAGAGGCGCGGAAAGATTAGTGGAGCGGGCGACCAGAAAGTCCACCCCAGCTATAGATGGTTGGGAGAGAAGCTGGAATTGAAGAGTGGATCGAGCAATCATGGCAACACCCCCCCCCCCCCGGTCTTGCCGTCGGGGCGGTCAGCCCGGAGAGCATAATAGGAGTCGGGGAGGATGGCTAGAATGTCGGGGAGAGAAGCCTCAGAGAACCATGTTTCCGTTAAGAACAGAATATCAGGGGAGTCTGTGGTGAGAAGGTTGAACAGTTCTAGTTGATGCTTGCCTGCCGAGCGAGTGTTGAGGAGATAGGCAGAAGCAGTGTGAGGTGGTGGTGAGGATATAATGGGGGGAAGTCTGGTGTCCTGAGAGGGCAAGGGAAGCGTGGAGCGTGGAGAAATGACACAGTCTGAGTGGGGGACATAGGTATCTAGTGCAACGAGGTGCTGCATGAGAGAATGGGGAAGGGGCACATCAGCAGTGCAGGCGAGGAGTTGTGCAGGTGTGTATGCCAATGAAGAGGCAGGGGGTATGGCCCCTGGTCCCGGCCTGTCGCGGACGGGCGCAGACGGGCTTAACTTAGCCCGGTTCATTTAGTTGGGAGTTTCAAGGCTAGCATTACTGCAGAGTGATCAGACAGGTGCCCCCTAAATGTTTCACATCTTTTACCCATCTCCTCAGCTCCATACTGACTAAAAAGAAATCTAACCTAGACCTATCACTATGCTTTTTGTTGTGGAAAGTGTACCCTCTCCTGCTTCCCATTCTGTCTCTCCCTATATCTATCCAACCTAACTGCTTCATTGTGCAGTGAGGATCTCATTTTATATTTCTGTAGTGCTCTGATCTTTAAAGACCTATCCAGCACAGGGTCTAAAACCAAGTTAAAATCACCTGCCAGTATTAAGGGATCTCGAAAGTTCAATACCTCAACAAATAACCCCCTTACGGCTCTGGATCATCCAGGTTTGGTCCATAGTAACCTGCAACTGTGAATTTATACATATGGAACCTAATGTTAACTATGGCCCATCTTATCGATTTTAGAACTGTCCACTGATAAAGCAGATTTTTTTTTTATGATAATAGCCACTCCCTTCATTGTTATTTGTTTTGTGGTACAGATGACATCCTGCATACAGCTTTTGGTTTTGCACAAATTCCTCATCTCTTTCTCTGTTAGGTGTGTTTCCTGGAGAATAAGAATTTGTTCTGGAGTGTCATTTAAATATTGGAAAATCCTCTCCATCCTGTGTTTTACCCTCAACCCATTTAGATTCCATGACAGAGCCCTCAAGTATAATGCCTGGTCAACTGCAGCGTGTGTCATTTCTCATTATATGAGTGATCGATTGCTTATAGGGTCTATTTTGGCAATTTGGTCTTTTTTTGCTATGCTTTCCACCCAGTGACCATCCCTCTTCCAACCCCCCACCTACCCTTGTGCTCCCCTGGAAACCCCCCCCCCCCCTCTTTCTCTTATAGCTTTACCCTGGCCTTTGAGGCTTCCCTTTCGGCATCCAGGACGGTTAATACTTAAGAACTCTCCTAGTTCTTAAAATAAGACTAAACTGAAAGTTAGAGAGGGGAAAGGGGAATTGTACTAGCAAACTGCTGCTCCACTAACCTGTCCCGAAATAGACTGGAGAACATTTTCCGCCTTTTCCACCCGCCTAAATAACTGCATTTTATTGTCGAGCATCACTTTTAATGTGGCGGTAAATTTTAGCTGTGCCGCTGCACCTAGCTGCCTGAAGGGGTCTAGTAACTTTCTCAACTCTTATTGTTTAGAGGCTGTTATAGATGAGACATCAGACTGAATTTGAAAAGTTACTCCTTCCGCACTTAGTGCATTCATCTTGAGAGCTTTATTCCGTATGTCATCTTTTAGATTATAGGTTAAGAAGTGAACCAAGATATTTATAGGTCTGGTTTTGTTTGGACTTAATCGAAACAGATCTCTGTGCACCCTCTGAATATCAGCCAGGAGGGCTTGCTCTGAACAGTCGATTAGATTGTTTAATCAGTTTGTACCACAAACTCTTTGATGTTGTCACCCTCCACTTGCTCGGGCACTTTACGTAACCAGAGATTGTTCCTTCTCTGAGAGTTCTCAATAGATTCTAGCTTCTCGTGAAGGCCAATTTCTCTTTCTTTTATTCTGGCGAGTTCTTTTTCATTTTCCTTAGATTTCGCTGTCAGTTCTGCCACTGTCTATTCCAATGTTGTGGCTCTGGCTGCAATGAGTCCAGCTTGTCTTCCATTTTCGCACAAAAAATCTTGATTTCAGCTTGATTGTTTTCTGAGACCAAAAACCTACTCCTCACCTCCTCTGTTAAAGTCTGTAGGAGATCTGAGACCGACAGAGATATAGGCAAATCCCTTGAGCTCTCTCTTGATTTTACAGCATACTCAACCTCCTTTTCCATAATTTGGCTTACATTTGGGGAGCTTCTGTCTATCGTCTGGGTGACCAAGTTTGTTATCTTGTCCCCTTCATCTGGCATTGTCTATTCTTCTAATCCCCCTTCTTCTGACTCCCCTACGAGTGGTTCGAACCTCTTAGGGCTTAATATACCTTCAGGGTATTGAAATGACTCCCCTGGGCTGCTTTCTTTATTGCTATTCAGAAAAGGGGGTGGTGATGAACAGAGTGTCTGAATTGAGCAGACCACTCTTACCCAGTCCAAAGATCAGGGCTTGATCTATCACCGTTATTTATCTCACTGCCCCATCCCAGCTCAGAACCTGGCTATATGCAAATCAGTCTGTCCCTGGCCCAGTGCATCATGGGAACAGGGCAGACTAAACTACCAAGCCAATTCTTCACCAGAAAGGAGACAAGCTACCGGGGACCTGTTTCTGGCATTTCAGCCGTCTTCGGCCCGGCTTCCTTGAATCCTGATGGAGCAGTGAGAAAGGGACTCATGTCTGAGTATACCCTGCCACACCTATAGTGGCCAAAAACGATTCAGAAAAGAGGGGTGGTGATGAACAGAGTGTCTGAATTGAGCAGACCACTCTTACCCAGTCCAAAGATCAGGGCTTGATCCATCACCGTTATTTATCTCACTGCCCCATCCCAGCTCAGAACCTGGCTATATGCAAATCAGTCTGTCCCTGGCCCAGTGCATCATGGGAACAGGCAGACTAAACTACCAAGCCAATTCTTCACCAGAAAGGAGACAAGCTACCGAGAACCGGTTTCTGGCATTTCAGCCGTCTTCGGCCCGGCTTGCTTGAATCCTGATGGAGCAGTGAGAAAGGGACTCATGTCTGAGTATACCCTGCCACACCTATAGTGGCCAAAAACGATTCAGAAAAGGGGGTGGTGATGAACAGAGTGTCTGAATTGAGCAGACCACTCTAACCCAGTCCAAAGATCAGGGCTTGATCCATCACCGTTATTTATCTCACTGCCCCATCCCAGCTCAGAACCTGGCTATATGCAAATCAGTCTGTCCCTGGCCCAGTGCATCATGGGAACAGGGCAGACTAAACTACCAAGCCAATTCTTCACCAGAAAGGAGACAAGCTACCGGGGACCGGTTTCTGGCATTTCAGCCGTCTTCGGCCCGGCTTGCTTGAATCCTGATGGAGCAGTGAGAAAGGGACTCATGTCTGAGTATACCCTGCCACACCTTTAGTGGCCAAAAACGATTCAGAAAAGGGGGTGGTGATGAACAGAGTGTCTGAATTGAGCAGACCACTCTTACCCAGTCCAAAGATCAGGGCTTGATCCATCACCGTTATTTATCTCACTGCCCCATCCCAGCTCAGAACCTGGCTATATGCAAATCAGTCTGTCCCTGGCCCAGTGCATCATGGGAACAGGGCAGACTAAACTACCAAGCCAATTCTTCACCAGAAAGGAGACAAGCTACCGGGGACCGGTTTCTGGCATTTCAGCCGTCTTCGGCCCGGCTTGCTTGAATCCTGATGGAGCAGTGAGAAAGGGACTCATGTCTGAGTATACCCTGCCACATCTGTAGTGGCCAAAAACGATTCAGAAAAGGGGGTGGTGATGAACAGAGTGTCTGAATTGAGAAGACCACTTTTACCCAGTCCAAAGATCAGGGCTTGATCCATCACCGTTATTTATCTCACTGCCCCATCCCAGCTCAGAACCTGGCTATATGCAAATCAGTCTGTCCCTGGCCCAGTGCATCATGGGAACAGGGCAGACTAAACTACCAAGCCAATTCTTCACCAGAAAGGAGACAAGCTACCGGGGACCGGTTTCTGGCATTTCAGCCGTCTTCGGCCCGGCTTGCTTGAATCCTGATGGAGCAGTGAGAAAGGGACTCATGTCTGAGTATACCCTGCCAGACCTATAGTGGCCAAAAATGATTCAGAAAAGGGGGGTGGTGATGAACAGAGTGTCTGAATTGAGCAAACCACTCTTACCCAGTCCAAAGATCAGGGCTTGATCCATCACCGTTATTTATCTCACTGCCCCATCCCAGCTCAGAACCTGGCTATATGCAAATCAGTCTGTCCCTGGCCCAGTGCATCATGGGAACAGGGCAGACTAAACTACCAAGCCAATTCTTCACCAGAAAGGAGACAAGCTACCGGGGACCTGTTTCTGGCATTTCAGCCGTCTTCGGCCCGGCTTCCTTGAATCCTGATGGAGCAGTGAGAAAGGGACTCATGTCTGAGTATACCCTGCCACACCTATAGTGGCCAAAAACGATTCAGAAAAGAGGGGTGGTGATGAACAGAGTGTCTGAATTGAGCAGACCACTCTTACCCAGTCCAAAGATCAGGGCTTGATCCATCACCGTTATTTATCTCACTGCCCCATCCCAGCTCAGAACCTGGCTATATGCAAATCAGTCTGTCCCTGGCCCAGTGCATCATGGGAACAGGCAGACTAAACTACCAAGCCAATTCTTCACCAGAAAGGAGACAAGCTACCGGGGACCGGTTTCTGGCATTTCAGCCGTCTTCGGCCCGGCTTGCTTGAATCCTGATGGAGCAGTGAGAAAGGGACTCATGTCTGAGTATACCCTGCCACACCTATAGTGGCCAAAAACGATTCAGAAAAGGGGGTGGTGATGAACAGAGTGTCTGAATTGAGCAGACCACTCTAACCCAGTCCAAAGATCAGGGCTTGATCCATCACCGTTATTTATCTCACTGCCCCATCCCAGCTCAGAACCTGGCTATATGCAAATCAGTCTGTCCGTGGCCCAGTGCATCATTGGAACAGGGCAGACTAAACTACCAAGCCAATTCTTCACCAGAAAGGAAACAAGCTACCGGGGACCGGTTTCTGGCATTTCAGCCGTCTTCGGCCCGGCTTGCTTGAATCCTGATGGAGCAGTGAGAAAGGGACTCATGTCTGAGTATACCCTGCCACACCTTTAGTGGCCAAAAACGATTCAGAAAAGGGGGTGGTGATGAACAGAGTGTCTGAATTGAGCAGACCACTCTTACCCAGTCCAAAGATCAGGGCTTGATCCATCACCGTTATTTATCTCACTGCCCCATCCCAGCTCAGAACCTGGCTATATGCAAATCAGTCTGTCCCTGGCCCAGTGCATCATGGGAACAGGGCAGACTAAACTACCAAGCCAATTCTTCACCAGAAAGGAGACAAGCTACCGGGGACCGGTTTCTGGCATTTCAGCAGTCTTCGGCCCGGCTTGCTTGAATCCTGATGGAGCAGTGAGAAAGGGACTCATGTCTGAGTATACCCTGCCACATCTGTAGTGGCCAAAAACGATTCAGAAAAGGGGGTGGTGATGAACAGAGTGTCTGAATTGAGCAGACCACTCTTACCCAGTCCCAAGATCAGGGCTTGATCCATCACCGTTATTTATCTCACTGCCCCATCCCAGCTCAGAACCTGGCTATATGCAAATCAGTCTGTCCCTGGCCCAGTGCATCATGGGAACAGGGCAGACTAAACTACCAAGCCAATTCTTCACCAGAAAGGAGACAAGCTACCGGGGACCGGTTTCTGGCATTTCAGCCGTCTTCGGCCCGGCTTGCTTGAATCCTGATGGAGCAGTGAGAAAGGGACTCATGTCTGAGTATACCCTGCCACACCTATAGTGGCCAAAAACAATTCAGAAAAGGGGGTGGTGATGAACAGAGTGTCTGAATTGAGCAGACCACTCTTACCCAGTCCAAAGATCAGGGCTTGATCCATCACCGTTATTTATCTCACTGCCCCATCCCAGCTCAGAACCTGGCTATATGCAAATCAGTCTGTCCCTGGCCCAGTGCATCAGGGGAACAGGGCAGACTAAACTACCAAGCCAATTCTTCACCAGAAAGGAGACAAGCTACCGGGGACCGGTTTCTGGCATTTTAGCCGTCTTCGGCCCGGCTTGCTTGAATCCTGATGGAGCAGTGAGAAAGGGACTCATGTCTGAGTATACCCTGCCACATCTGTAGTGGCCAAAAACGATTCAGAAAAGGGGGTGGTGATGAACAGAGTGTCTGAATTGAGCAGACCACTCTTACCCAGTCCAAAGATCAGGGCTTGATCCATCACCGTTATTTATCTCACTGCCCCATCCCAGCTCAGAACCTGGCTATATGCAAATCAGTCTGTCCCTGGCCCAGTGCATCATGGGAACAGGGCAGACTAAACTACCAAGCCAATTCTTCACCAGAAAGGAGACAAGCTACCGGGGACCGGTTTCTGGCATTTCAGCCATCTTCGGCCCGGCTTGCTTGAATCCTGATGGAGCAGTGAGAAAGGGACTCATGTCTGAGTATACCCTGCCAGAACTATAGTGGCCAAAAATGATTCAGAAAAGGGGGGTGATGATGAACAGAGTGTCTGAATTGAGCAGACCACTCTTACCCAGTCCAAAGATCAGGGCTTGATCCATCACCGTTATTTATCTCACTGCCCCATCCCAGCTCAGAACCTGGCTATATGCAAATCAGTCTGTCCCTGGCCCAGTGCATCATGGGAACAGGCAGACTAAACTACCAAGCCAATTCTTCACCAGAAAGGAGACAAGCTACCGGGGACCGGTTTCTGGCATTTCAGCCGTCTTCGGCCCGGCTTGCTTGAATCCTGATGGAGCTGGAGCAGTGAGAAAGGGACTCATGTCTGAGTATACCCTGCCACACCTATAGTGGCCAAAAACGATTCAGAAAAGGGGGTGGTGTTGAACAGAGTGTCTGAATTGAGCAGACCACTCTTACCCAGTCCAAAGATCAGGGCTTGATCCATCACCGTTATTTATCTCACTGCCCCATCCCAGCTCAGAACCTGGCTATATGCAAATCAGTCTGTCCCTGGCCCAGTGCATCATGGGAACAGGGCAGACTAAACTACCAAGCCAATTCTTCACCAGAAAGGAGACAAGCTACCGGGGACCGGTTTCTGGCATTTCAGCCGTCTTCGGCCCGGCTTGCTTGAATCCTGATGGAGCAGTGAGAAAGGGACTCATGTCTGAGTATACCCTGCCACACCTATAGTGGCCAAAAACGATTCAGAAAAGGGGGTGGTGATGAACAGAGTGTCTGAATTGAGCAGACCACTCTTACCCAGTCCAAAAAAAATCAGGGCTTGATCCATCACCGTTATTTATCTCACTGCCCCATCCCACCTCAGAACCTGGCTATATGCAAATCAGTCTGTCCCTGGCCCAGTGCATCATGGGAACAGGGCAGACTAAACTACCAAGCCAATTCTTCACCAGAAAGGAGACAAGCTACCAGGGACCGGTTTCTGGCATTTCAGCCGTCTTCGGCCCGGCTTGCTTGAATCCTGATGGAGCAGTGAGAAAGGGACTCATGTCTGAGTATACCCTGCCACACCTATAGTGGCCAAAAACGATTCAGAAAAGGGGGTGGTGATGAACAGAGTGTCTGAATTGAGCAGACCACTCTTACCCAGTCCAAAGATCAGGGCTTGATCCATCACCGTTATTTATCTCACTGCCCCATCCCAGCTCAGAACCTGGCTATATGCAAATCAGTCTGTCCCTGGCCCAGTGCATCATGGGAACAGGGCAGACTAAACTACCATGCCAATTCTTCACCAGAAAGGAGACAAGCTACCAGGGGACCGGTTTCTGGCATTTCAGCCGTCTTCGGCCCGGCTTGCTTGAATCCTGATGGAGCAGTGAGAAAGGGACTCATGTCTGAGTATACCCTGCCACACCTATAGTGGCCAAAAACGATTCAGAAAAGGGGGTGGTGATGAACAGAGTGTCTGAATTGAGCAGGCCACTCTTACCCAGTCCAAAGATCAGGGCTTGATCCATCACCGTTATTTATCTCACTGCCCCATCCCAGCTCAGAACCTGGCTATATGCAAATCAGTCTGTCCCTGGCCCAGTGCATCAGGGGAACAGGGCAGATTAAACTACCAAGCCAATTCTTCACCAGAAAGGAGACAAGCTACCGGGGACCGGTTTCTGGCATTTCAGCCGTCTTCGGCCCGGCTTGCTTGAATCCTGATGGAGCAGTGAGAAAGGGACTCATGTCTGAGTATACCCTGCCACACCTATAGTGGCCAAAAACGATTCAGAAAAGGGGGTGGTGATGAACAGAGTGTCTGAATTGAGCAGACCACTCTTACCCAGTCCAAAGATCAGGGCTTGATCCATCACCGTTATTTATCTCACTGCCCCATCCCAGCTCAGAACCTGGCTATATGCAAATCAGTCTGTCCCTGGCCCAGTGCATCATGGGAACAGGGCAGACTAAACTACCAAGCCAATTCTTCACCAGAAAGGAGACAAGCTACCGGGGACCGGTTTCTGGCATTTCAGCCGTCTTCGGCCCGGCTTGCTTGAATCCTGATGGAGCAGTGAGAAAGGGACTCATGTCTGAGTATACCCTGCCACACCTATAGTGGCCAAAAACGATTCAGAAAAAGGGGTGGTGATGAACAGAGTGTCTGAATTGAGCAGGCCACTCTTACCCAGTCCAAAGATCAGGGCTTGATCCATCACCGTTATTTATCTCACTGCCCCATCCCAGCTCAGAACCTGGCTATATGCAAATCAGTCTGTCCCTAGCCCAGTGCATCAGGGGAACAGGGCAGACTAAACTACCAAGCCAATTCTTCACCAGAAAGGAGACAAGCTACCGGGGACCGGTTTCTGGCATTTCAGCCGTCTTCGGCCCGGCTTGCTTCAATCCTGATGGAGCAGTGAGAAAGGGACTCATGTCTGAGTATACCCTGCCACACCTATAGTGGCCAAAAACGATTCAGAAAAGGGGGTGGTGATGAACAGAGTGTCTGAATTGAGCAGACCACTCTTACCCAGTCCAAAGATCAGGGCTTGATCCATCACCGTTATTTATCTCACTGCCCCATCCCAGCTCAGAACCTGGCTATATGCAAATCAGTCTGTCCCTGGCCCAGTGCATCATGGGAACAGGGCAGACTAAACTACCAAGCCAATTCTTCACCAGAAAGGAGACAAGCTACCGGGGACCGGTTTCTGGCATTTCAGCCGTCTTCGGCCCGGCTTGCTTGAATCCTGATGGAGCAGTGAGAAAGGGACTCATGTCTGAGTATACCCTGCCACACCTATAGTGGCCAAAAACAATTCAGAAAAGGGGGTGGTGATGAACAGAGTGTCTGAATTGAGCAGACCACTCTTACCCAGTCCAAAGATCAGGGCTTGATCCATCACCGTTATTTATCTCACTGCCCCATCCCAGCTCAGAACCTGGCTATATGCAAATCAGTCTGTCCCTGGCCCAGTGCATCAGGGGAACAGGGCAGACTAAACTACCAAGCCAATTCTTCACCAGAAAGGAGACAAGCTACCGGGGACCGGTTTCTGGCATTTCAGCCGTCTTCGGCCCGGCTTGCTTGAATCCTGATGGAGCAGTGAGAAAGGGACTCATGTCTGAGTATACCCTGCCACATCTGTAGTGGCCAAAAACGATTCAGAAAAGGGGGTGGTGATGAACAGAGTGTCTGAATTGAGCAGACCACTCTTACCCAGTCCAAAGATCAGGGCTTGATCCATCACCGTTATTTATCTCACTGCCCCATCCCAGCTCAGAACCTGGCTATATGCAAATCAGTCTGTCCCTGGCCCAGTGCATCATGGGAACAGGGCAGACTAAACTACCAAGCCAATTCTTCACCAGAAAGGAGACAAGCTACCGGGGACCGGTTTCTGGCATTTCAGCCATCTTCGGCCCGGCTTGCTTGAATCCTGATGGAGCAGTGAGAAAGGGACTCATGTCTGAGTATACCCTGCCAGACCTATAGTGGCCAAAAATGATTCAGAAAAGGGGGGTGATGATGAACAGAGTGTCTGAATTGAGCAGACCACTCTTACCCAGTCCAAAGATCAGGGCTTGATCCATCACCGTTATTTATCTCACTGCCCCATCCCAGCTCAGAACCTGGCTATATGCAAATCAGTCTGTCCCTGGCCCAGTGCATCATGGGAACAGGCAGACTAAACTACCAAGCCAATTCTTCACCAGAAAGGAGACAAGCTACCGGGGAACGGTTTCTGGCATTTCAGCCGTCTTCGGCCCGGCTTGCTTGAATCCTGATGGAGCAGTGAGAAAGGGACTCATGTCTGAGTATACCCTGCCACACCTTTAGTGGCCAAAAACGATTCAGAAAAGGGGGTGGTGATGAACAGAGTGTCTGAATTGAGCAGACCACTCTTACCCAGTCCAAAGATCAGGGCTTGATCCATCACCGTTATTTATCTCACTGCCCCATCCCAGCTCAGAACCTGGCTATATGCAAATCAGTCTGTCCCTGGCCCAGTGCATCATGGGAACAGGGCAGACTAAACTACCAAGCCAATTCTTCACCAGAAAGGAGACAAGCTACCGGGGACCGGTTTCTGGCATTTCAGCAGTCTTCGGCCCGGCTTGCTTGAATCCTGATGGAGCAGTGAGAAAGGGACTCATGTCTGAGTATACCCTGCCACATCTGTAGTGGCCAAAAACGATTCAGAAAAGGGGGTGGTGATGAACAGAGTGTCTGAATTGAGCAGACCACTCTTACCCAGTCCAAAGATCAGGGCTTGATCCATCACCGTTATTTATCTCACTGCCCCATCCCAGCTCAGAACCTGGCTATATGCAAATCAGTCTGTCCCTGGCCCAGTGCATCATGGGAACAGGGCAGACTAAACTACCAAGCCAATTCTTCACCAGAAAGGAGACAAGCTACCGGGGACCGGTTTCTGGCATTTCAGCCGTCTTCGGCCCGGCTTGCTTGAATCCTGATGGAGCAGTGAGAAAGGCACTCATGTCTGAGTATACCCTGCCACACCTATAGTGGCCAAAAACAATTCAGAAAAGGGGGTGGTGATGAACAGAGTGTCTGAATTGAGCAGACCACTCTTACCCAGTCCAAAGATCAGGGCTTGATCCATCACCGTTATTTATCTCACTGCCCCATCCCAGCTCAGAACCTGGCTATATGCAAATCAGTCTGTCCCTGGCCCAGTGCATCAGGGGAACAGGGCAGACTAAACTACCAAGCCAATTCTTCACCAGAAAGGAGACAAGCTACCGGGGACCGGTTTCTGCCATTTCAGCCGTCTTCGGCCCGGCTTGCTTGAATCCTGATGGAGCAGTGAGAAAGGGACTCATGTCTGAGTATACCCTGCCACATCTGTAGTGGCCAAAAACGATTCAGAAAAGGGGGTGGTGATGAACAGAGTGTCTGAATTGAGCAGACCACTCTTACCCAGTCCAAAGATCAGGGCTTGATCCATCACCGTTATTTATCTCACTGCCCCATCCCAGCTCAGAACCTGGCTATATGCAAATCAGTCTGTCCCTGGCCCAGTGCATCATGGGAACAGGGCAGACTAAACTACCAAGCCAATTCTTCACCAGAAAGGAGACAAGCTACCGGGGACCGGTTTCTGGCATTTCAGCCATCTTCGGCCCGGCTTGCTTGAATCCTGATGGAGCAGTGAGAAAGGGACTCATGTCTGAGTATACCCTGCCAGACCTATAGTGGCCAAAAATGATTCAGAAAAGGGGGGTGATGATGAACAGAGTGTCTGAATTGAGCAGACCACTCTTACCCAGTCCAAAGATCAGGGCTTGATCCATCACCGTTATTTATCTCACTGCCCCATCCCAGCTCAGAACCTGGCTATATGCAAATCAGTCTGTCCCTGGCCCAGTGCATCATGGGAACAGGCAGACTAAACTACCAAGCCAATTCTTCACCAGAAAGGAGACAAGCTACCGGGGACCGGTTTCTGGCATTTCAGCCGTCTTCGGCCCGGCTTGCTTGAATCCTGATGGAGCTGGAGCAGTGAGAAAGGGACTCATGTCTGAGTATACCCTGCCACACCTATAGTGGCCAAAAACGATTCAGAAAAGGGGGTGGTGTTGAACAGAGTGTCTGAATTGAGCAGACCACTCTTACCCAGTCCAAAGATCAGGGCTTGATCCATCACCGTTATTTATCTCACTGCCCCATCCCAGCTCAGAACCTGGCTATATGCAAATCAGTCTGTCCCTGGCCCAGTGCATCATGGGAACAGGGCAGACTAAACTACCAAGCCAATTCTTCACCAGAAAGGAGACAAGCTACCGGGGACCGGTTTCTGGCATTTCAGCCGTCTTCGGCCCGGCTTGCTTGAATCCTGATGGAGCAGTGAGAAAGGGACTCATGTCTGAGTATACCCTGCCACACCTATAGTGGCCAAAAACGATTCAGAAAAGGGGGTGGTGATGAACAGAGTGTCTGAATTGAGCAGACCACTCTTACCCAGTCCAAAAAAAATCAGGGCTTGATCCATCACCGTTATTTATCTCACTGCCCCATCCCACCTCAGAACCTGGCTATATGCAAATCAGTCTGTCCCTGGCCCAGTGCATCATGGGAACAGGGCAGACTAAACTACCAAGCCAATTCTTCACCAGAAAGGAGACAAGCTACCAGGGACCGGTTTCTGGCATTTCAGCCGTCTTCGGCCCGGCTTGCTTGAATCCTGATGGAGCAGTGAGAAAGGGACTCATGTCTGAGTATACCCTGCCACACCTATAGTGGCCAAAAACGATTCAGAAAAGGGGGTGGTGATGAACAGAGTGTCTGAATTGAGCAGGCCACTCTTACCCAGTCCAAAGATCAGGGCTTGATCCATCACCGTTATTTATCTCACTGCCCCATCCCAGCTCAGAACCTGGCTATATGCAAATCAGTCTGTCCCTGGCCCAGTGCATCAGGGGAACAGGGCAGATTAAACTACCAAGCCAATTCTTCACCAGAAAGGAGACAAGCTACCGGGGACCGGTTTCTGGCATTTCAGCCGTCTTCGGCCCGGCTTGCTTGAATCCTGATGGAGCAGTGAGAAAGGGACTCATGTCTGAGTATACCCTGCCACACCTATAGTGGCCAAAAACGATTCAGAAAAGGGGGTGGTGATGAACAGAGTGTCTGAATTGAGCAGACCACTCTTACCCAGTCCAAAGATCAGGGCTTGATCCATCACCGTTATTTATCTCACTGCCCCATCCCAGCTCAGAACCTGGCTATATGCAAATCAGTCTGTCCCTGGCCCAGTGCATCATGGGAACAGGGCAGACTAAACTACCAAGCCAATTCTTCACCAGAAAGGAGACAAGCTACCGGGGACCGGTTTCTGGCATTTCAGCCGTCTTCGGCCCGGCTTGCTTGAATCCTGATGGAGCAGTGAGAAAGGGACTCATGTCTGAGTATACCCTGCCACACCTATAGTGGCCGAAAACGATTCAGAAAAGGGGGTGGTGATGAAAAGAGTGTCTGAATTGAGCAGACCACTCTTACCCAGTCCAAAGATCAGGGCTTGATCCATCACCGTTATTTATCTCACTGCCCCATCCCAGCTCAGAACCTGGCTATATGCAAATCAGTCTGTCCCTGGCCCAGTGCATCATGGGAACAGGGCAGACTAAACTACCAAGCCAATTCTTCACCAGAAGGAGACAAGCTACCAGGGGACCGGTTTCTGGCATTTCAGCCGTCTTCGGCCCGGCTTGCTTGAATCCTGATGGAGCAGTGAGAAAGGGACTCATGTCTGAGTATACCCTGCCACACCTATAGTGGCCAAAAACGATTCAGAAAAAGGGGTGGTGATGAACAGAGTGTCTGAATTGAGCAGGCCACTCTTACCCAGTCCAAAGATCAGGGCTTGATCCATCACCGTTATTTATCTCACTGCCCCATCCCAGCTCAGAACCTGGCTATATGCAAATCAGTCTGTCCCTAGCCCAGTGCATCAGGGGAACAGGGCAGACTAAACTACCAAGCCAATTCTTCACCAGAAAGGAGACAAGCTACCGGGGACCGGTTTCTGGCATTTCAGCCGTCTTCGGCCCGGCTTGCTTGAATCCTGATGGAGCAGTGAGAAAGGGACTCATGTCTGAGTATACCCTGCCACATCTGTAGTGGCCAAAAACGATTCAGAAAAGGGGGTGGTGATGAACAGAGTGTCTGAATTGAGCAGACCACTCTTACCCAGTCCAAAGATCAGGGCTTGATCCATCACCGTTATTTATCTCACTGCCCCATCCCAGCTCAGAACCTGGCTATATGCAAATCAGTCTGTCCCTGGCCCAGTGCATCATGGGAACAGGGCAGACTAAACTACCAAGCCAATTCTTCACCAGAAAGGAGACAAGCTACCGGGGACCGGTTTCTGGCATTTCAGCCATCTTCGGCCCGGCTTGCTTGAATCCTGATGGAGCAGTGAGAAAGGGACTCATGTCTGAGTATACCCTGCCAGACCTATAGTGGCCAAAAATGATTCAGAAAAGGGGGGTGATGATGAACAGAGTGTCTGAATTGAGCAGACCACTCTTACCCAGTCCAAAGATCAGGGCTTGATCCATCACCGTTATTTATCTCACTGCCCCATCCCAGCTCAGAACCTGGCTATATGCAAATCAGTCTGTCCCTGGCCCAGTGCATCATGGGAACAGGCAGACTAAACTACCAAGCCAATTCTTCACCAGAAAGGAGACAAGCTACCGGGGACCGGTTTCTGGCATTTCAGCCGTCTTCGGCCTGGCTTGCTTGAATCCTGATGGAGCAGTGAGAAAGGGACTCATGTCTGAGTATACCCTGCCACACCTTTAGTGGCCAAAAACGATTCAGAAAAGGGGGTGGTGATGAACAGAGTGTCTGAATTGAGCAGACCACTCTTACCCAGTCCAAAGATCAGGGCTTGATCCATCACCGTTACTTATCTCACTGCCCCATCCCAGCTCAGAACCTGGCTATATGCAAATCAGTCTGTCCCTGGCCCAGTGCATCATGGGAACAGGGCAGACTAAACTACCAAGCCAATTCTTCACCAGAAAGGAGACAAGCTACCGGGGACCGGTTTCTGGCATTTCAGCAGTCTTCGGCCCGGCTTGCTTGAATCCTGATGGAGCAGTGAGAAAGGGACTCATGTCTGAGTATACCCTGCCACATCTGTAGTGGCCAAAAACGATTCAGAAAAGGGGGTGGTGATGAACAGAGTGTCTGAATTGAGCAGACCACTCTTACCCAGTCCAAAGATCAGGGCTTGATCCATCACCGTTATTTATCTCACTGCCCCATCCCAGCTCAGAACCTGGCTATATGCAACTCAGTCTGTCCCTGGCCCAGTGCATCATGGGAACAGGGCAGACTAAACTACCAAGCCAATTCTTCACCAGAAAGGAGACAAGCTACCGGGGACCGGTTTCTGGCATTTCAGCCGTCTTCGGCCCGGCTTGCTTGAATCCTGATGGAGCAGTGAGAAAGGGACTCATGTCTGAGTATACCCTGCCACACCTATAGTGGCCAAAAACAATTCAGAAAAGGGGGTGGTGATGAACAGAGTGTCTGAATTGAGCAGACCACTCTTACCCAGTCCAAAGATCAGGGCTTGATCCATCACCGTTATTTATCTCACTGCCCCATCCCAGCTCAGAACCTGGCTATATGCAAATCAGTCTGTCCCTGGCCCAGTGCATCAGGGGAACAGGGCAGACTAAACTACCAAGCCAATTCTTCACCAGAAAGGAGACAAGCTACCGGGGACCGGTTTCTGGCATTTCAGCCGTCTTCGGCCCGGCTTGCTTGAATCCTGATGGAGCAGTGAGAAAGGGACTCATGTCTGAGTATACCCTGCCACATCTGTAGTGGCCAAAAACGATTCAGAAAAGGGGGTGGTGATGAACAGAGTGTCTGAATTGAGCAGACCACTCTTACCCAGTCCAAAGATCAGGGCTTGATCCATCACCGTTATTTATCTCACTGCCCCATCCCAGCTCAGAACCTGGCTATATGCAAATCAGTCTGTCCCTGGCCCAGTGCATCATGGGAACAGGGCAGACTAAACTACCAAGCCAATTCTTCACCAGAAAGGAGACAAGCTACCGGGGACCGGTTTCTGGCATTTCAGCCATCTTCGGCCCGGCTTGCTTGAATCCTGATGGAGCAGTGAGAAAGGGACTCATGTCTGAGTATACCCTGCCAGACCTATAGTGGCCAAAAATGATTCAGAAAGGGGGGGTGATGATGAACAGAGTGTCTGAATTGAGCAGACCACTCTTACCCAGTCCAAAGATCAGGGCTTGATCCATCACCGTTATTTATCTCACTGCCCCATCCCAGCTCAGAACCTGGCTATATGCAAATCAGTCTGTCCCTGGCCCAGTGCATCATGGGAACAGGCAGACTAAACTACCAAGCCAATTCTTCACCAGAAAGGAGACAAGCTACCGGGGACCGGTTTCTGGCATTTCAGCCGTCTTCGGCCCGGCTTGCTTGAATCCTGATGGAGCTGGAGCAGTGAGAAAGGGACTCATGTCTGAGTATACCCTGCCACACCTATAGTGGCCAAAAACGATTCAGAAAAGGGGGTGGTGTTGAACAGAGTGTCTGAATTGAGCAGACCACTCTTACCCAGTCCAAAGATCAGGGCTTGATCCATCACCGTTATTTATCTCACTGCCCCATCCCAGCTCAGAACCTGGCTATATGCAAATCAGTCTGTCCCTGGCCCAGTGCATCATGGGAACAGGGCAGACTAAACTACCAAGCCAATTCTTCACCAGAAAGGAGACAAGCTACCGGGGACCGGTTTCTGGCATTTCAGCCGTCTTCGGCCCGGCTTGCTTGAATCCTGATGGAGCAGTGAGAAAGGGACTCATGTCTGAGTATACCCTGCCACACCTATAGTGGCCAAAAACGATTCAGAAAAGGGGGTGGTGATGAACAGAGTGTCTGAATTGAGCAGACCACTCTTACCCAGTCCAAAAAAAATCAGGGCTTGATCCATCACCGTTATTTATCTCACTGCCCCATCCCACCTCAGAACCTGGCTATATGCAAATCAGTCTGTCCCTGGCCCAGTGCATCATGGGAACAGGGCAGACTAAACTACCAAGCCAATTCTTCACCAGAAAGGAGACAAGCTACCAGGGACCGGTTTCTGGCATTTCAGCCGTCTTCGGCCCGGCTTGCTTGAATCCTGATGGAGCAGTGAGAAAGGGACTCATGTCTGAGTATACCCTGCCACACCTATAGTGGCCAAAAACGATTCAGAAAAGGGGGTGGTGATGAACAGAGTGTCTGAATTGAGCAGGCCACTCTTACCCAGTCCAAAGATCAGGGCTTGATCCATCACCGTTATTTATCTCACTGCCCCATCCCAGCTCAGAACCTGGCTATATGCAAATCAGTCTGTCCCTGGCCCAGTGCATCAGGGGAACAGGGCAGATTAAACTACCAAGCCAATTCTTCACCAGAAAGGAGACAAGCTACCGGGGACCGGTTTCTGGCATTTCAGCCGTCTTCGGCCCGGCTTGCTTGAATCCTGATGGAGCAGTGAGAAAGGGACTCATGTCTGAGTATACCCTGCCACACCTATAGTGGCCAAAAACGATTCAGAAAAGGGGGTGGTGATGAACAGAGTGTCTGAATTGAGCAGACCACTCTTACCCAGTCCAAAGATCAGGGCTTGATCCATCACCGTTATTTATCTCACTGCCCCATCCCAGCTCAGAACCTGGCTATATGCAAATCAGTCTGTCCCTGGCCCAGTGCATCATGGGAACAGGGCAGACTAAACTACCAAGCCAATTCTTCACCAGAAAGGAGACAAGCTACCGGGGACCGGTTTCTGGCATTTCAGCCGTCTTCGGCCCGGCTTGCTTGAATCCTGATGGAGCAGTGAGAAAGGGACTCATGTCTGAGTATACCCTGCCACACCTATAGTGGCCGAAAACGATTCAGAAAAGGGGGTGGTGATGAACAGAGTGTCTGAATTGAGCAGACCACTCTTACCCAGTCCAAAGATCAGGGCTTGATCCATCACCGTTATTTATCTCACTGCCCCATCCCAGCTCAGAACCTGGCTATATGCAAATCAGTCTGTCCCTGGCCCAGTGCATCATGGGAACAGGGCAGACTAAACTACCAAGCCAATTCTTCACCAGAAGGAGACAAGCTACCAGGGGACCGGTTTCTGGCATTTCAGCCGTCTTCGGCCCGGCTTGCTTGAATCCTGATGGAGCAGTGAGAAAGGGACTCATGTCTGAGTATACCCTGCCACACCTATAGTGGCCAAAAACGATTCAGAAAAAGGGGTGGTGATGAACAGAGTGTCTGAATTGAGCAGGCCACTCTTACCCAGTCCAAAGATCAGGGCTTGATCCATCACCGTTATTTATCTCACTGCCCCATCCCAGCTCAGAACCTGGCTATATGCAAATCAGTCTGTCCCTAGCCCAGTGCATCAGGGGAACAGGGCAGACTAAACTACCAAGCCAATTCTTCACCAGAAAGGAGACAAGCTACCGGGGACCGGTTTCTGGCATTTCAGCCGTCTTCGGCCCGGCTTGCTTGAATCCTGATGGAGCAGTGAGAAAGGGACTCATGTCTGAGTATACCCTGCCACACCTATAGTGGCCAAAAACGATTCAGAAAAGGGGGTGGTGATGAACAGAGTGTCTGAATTGAGCAGACCACTCTTACCCAGTCCAAAGATCAGGGCTTGATCCATCACCGTTATTTATCTCACTGCCCCATCCCAGCTCAGAACCTGGCTATATGCAAATCAGTCTGTCCCTGGCCCAGTGCATCATGGGAACAGGGCAGACTAAACTACCAAGCCAATTCTTCACCAGAAAGGAGACAAGCTACCGGGGACCGGTTTCTGGCATTTCAGCCGTCTTCGGCCCGGCTTGCTTGAATCCTGATGGAGCAGTGAGAAAGGGACTCATGTCTGAGTATACCCTGCCACACCTATAGTGGCCAAAAACGATTCAGAAAAGGGGGGTGGTGATGAACAGAGTGTCTGAATTGAGCAGACCACTCTTACCCAGTCCAAAGATCAGGGCTTGATCCATCACCGTTATTTATCTCACTGCCCCATCCCAGCTCAGAACCTGGGTATATGCAAATCAGTCTGTCCCTGGCCCAGTGCATCATGGGAACAGGGCAGACTAAACTACCAAGCCAATTCTTCACCAGAAAGGAGACAAGCTACCGGGGACCGGTTTCTGGCATTTAAGCCGTCTTCGGCCCGGCTTGCTTGAATCCTGATGGAGCAGTGAGAAAGGGACTCATGTCTGAGTATACCCTGCCACACCTATAGTGGCCAAAAACGATTCAGAAAAGGGGGTGGTGATGAACAGAGTGTCTGAATTGAGCAGACCACTCTTACCCAGTCCAAAGATCAGGGCTTGATCCATCACCGTTATTTATCTCACTGCCCCATCCCAGCTCAGAACCTGGCTATATGCAAATCACTCTGTCCCTGGCCCAGTGCATCATGGGAACAGGGCAGACTAAACTACCAAGCCAATTCTTCACCAGAAAGGAGACAAGCTACCGGGGACCGGTTTCTGGCATTTCAGCCGTCTTCGGCCCGGCTTGCTTGAATCCTGATGGAGCAGTGAGAAAGGGACTCATGTCTGAGTATACCCTGCCACACCTAAAGTGGCCAAAAACGATTCAGAAAAGGGGGTGGTGATGAACAGAGTGTCTGAATTGAGCAGACCACTCTTACCCAGTCCAAAGATCAGGGCTTGATCCATCACCGTTATTTATCTCACTGCCCCATCCCAGCTCAGAACCTGGCTATATGCAAATCAGTCTTTCCCTGGCCCAGTGCATCATGGGAACAGGGCAGACTAAACTACCAAGCCAATTCTTCACCAGAAAGGAGACAAGCTACCGGGGACCGGTTTCTGGCATTTCAGCCGTCTTCGGCCCGGCTTGCTTGAATCCTGATGGAGCAGTGAGAAAGGGACTCATGTCTGAGTATACCCTGCCACACCTATAGTGGCCAAAAACGATTCAGAAAAGGGGGTGGTGATGAACAGAGTGTCTGAATTGAGCAGACCACTCTTACCCAGTCCAAAGATCAGGGCTTGATCCATCACCGTTATTTATCTCACTGCCCCATCCCAGCTCAGAACCTGGCTATATGCAAATCAGTCTGTCCCTGGCCCAGTGCATCATGGGAACAGGGCAGACTAAACTACCAAGCCAATTCTTCACCATAAAGGAGACAAGCTACCGGGGACCGGCTTCTGGCATTTCAGCCGTCTTCGGCCCGGCTTGCTTGAATCCTGATGGAGCAGTGAGAAAGGGACTCATGTCTGAGTATACCCTGCCACACCTATAGTGGCCAAAAACGATTCAGAAAAGGGAATGGTGATGAACAGAGTGTCTGAATTGAGCAGACCACTCTTACCCAGTCCAAAGATCAGGGCTTGATCCATCACCGTTATTTATCTCACTGCCCCATCCCGGCTCAGAACCTGGCTATATGCAAATCAGTCTGTCCCTGGCCCAGTGCATCATAGGAACAGGGCAGACTAAACTACCAAGCCAATTCTTCACCAGAAAGGAGACAAGCTACCGGGGACCGGTTTCTGGCATTTCAGCCGTCTTCGGCCCGGCTTGCTTGAATCCTGATGGAGCAGTGAGAAAGGGACTCATGTCTGAGTATACCCTGCCACACCTATAGTGGCCAACAACGATTCAGAAAAGGGGGTGGTGATGAACAGAGTGTCTGAATTGAGCAGACCACTCTTACCCAGTCCAAAGATCAGGGCTTGATCCATCACCGTTATTTATCTCACTGCCCCATCCCAGCTCAGAAAAAAAAAAAGAAAAAAAAACGGTGATGGATCAAGCCCTGATCTGTTGACTGGGTATGAGTGTTCTGTTTAATTCAGATACTCTGTCCATCACCACCCCCTTTTCTGAATCGTTTTGTCCACCATAAGCGTGGAAGGGTATACTCAGATGTGAGTCCCTTGCTCATTGCACCATCAGGATTCAAGCAAGCCGGGCCGAAGACGGCTGTAATGCCAGAAACCGGTCCCCGGAAGCTTGTTTCCTTCCCAGTATAAGAATTGGCTTGGTAGTTTGGTCTGCCCTGTTCCCATGATGCACTGGGCCAGGGACAGACTAATTTGCATGTAGCAGGTTCTGAGCTGGGATGGTGCAGTGAGCTAAAAAACGGTGATGGATCAAGCCCTGATCTGTTGACTGGGTATGAGTGTTCTGTTTAATTCAGATACTCTGTCCATCACCACCCCCTTTTCTGAATTCTTTATTGCTAGGCATACAGTCTAAAGGCTTCAATATCAGTGTGCTCGGCACTACTTTAAAGTCATTTCTTAATGAGGGTGTGAGTTTAGTCTTTTGTTGATTTTGTAGAAGCGTTTTTTATTTTATATTTTTCTCACTCTTGGATCTTACTGGCTTTATATGGTTCCTGCTAGCGAGGGACTCACACCAAGTGGTGTTTTTATGACCTAAAGCATCCAGGTTAGTTGTCTCAGAATGATCAGGCAGTATTTCACTGGCAGCCATACAGATAGCAAAGCAACATTACTATTAACTGGTCTGTGACTAACTAACAGACATAATGTACTGTTTGACCAGAGATCGAGCAAAGAAATGCCACTGTTCACCAATTCAAATTAGCAGACTATATGCACTCTTTGTCTAGCGACCGTGCGACCGTGCAAAAAGCCAAGAAATTTCACACCTACCAGGCTGTTGGCAAAATAGTAGACATTTTGTACTAACTTTGTTATATCCTCAGTGTTACATTTACATGTAAACCAGCCTAGGTTCTCCTAGCTGCTCACCCAGAGTGAGAGATGGTAACGAAATGTTGGTGTGACTGTGATGAATGGGTGCCTGTGTGGATGAGTGGTGACAGTTGGAGAAGGGCTGAGCAGCTAGGCAGGCTGTGTTCCTGGTGATCATTTCTTGCCACAGCTCTCTTGCACAACTACCAGTCTGGCTTCAGATCACATTGCAGGACACAAACATCCACCTTAAACATCACACATGATGCACTCGACCACAAATGAAGATGACCCCTGCTCCTAATATTACTGGACCTCTCAGTTGCCTTCAACATAGCTGACCATCACACCTTGATTCCAATACAAGCTACACAATGGATGACATAGCATATGACGCAAGTAAGTTAACTGGAACTCCACCAGTAAGAAATCAGAAGCTTTGGGCCCTCCCTGATGATCTTTGAACTCCACCTTATATAATGGAGATGGCAGATTGGTAAACATTCAGGTTACACCACAGAGAGGACCACTCCCTCTAATTTCTCTCCAGTTGGAATTGCCAAAGGAATAAAAGGAAGTTATTCGTAAGAGACGCTGGAGGGTGAGCATTGAAACTGCACCCCACAGAGGACCACTGCCTCTTCTTTATTTCATAGCAGGGAGGAATTTCCTGAGGAAGATTAACAAGAGCAGGATCTGGGGTTACAACTAAACCCCACCACATGTTCCACTTCTGGATAATGTCTTCTGCATTAGTGAAGCAAAATGAATGTCATTGGAATATGAAAGAATATTTCCAGCAAATCAGAGAAAGACATCTAGCTATCATAGATATATTACAAAAGAAACTGAGGGGAATATAGTATTTATTGGCTTTATTACAAATATTGGAGGAAATAAGATATTTTGAATAAACAGAGACTTTTTGTTACATAGATTGCTGTGACCTACATCTTTTACAGTCCTTTTTTGATACTCATTTTCCAGACAGGGGAGAAGAGCTAAGGGGGGGGGGGGGTTGTTACCTTTGTCTCACTAGCAGTCCTTGGCATCTCTGTTACTCCACTACATGTTTCCCCCAATTTACAGCCAATGCTGTTATCTAGTGGCCAAAGCAAGCATCTGCCGTTCAATTTTTATAATGCAGGAGCTGCATACATGGAGGAAGGCAATATTGCGCAGTTGGGGTCTGTTCTTTGGGATATTATTTGAAAGGTCAGAATTACCATCACATTTTTCTAACAGGGGATTTTAATATTCATATGCGTGGAGATATCAGGCGAGGAGGAGTGGCAGCTATGGGCTGCGCAGGACAAGCTGGCTTGCATATGGAACACACACCCCAGAGTATTGAACTCAATTCTATCTTGAATGAATTAGATCTAACATCTGTTATGAACAAACTGCCCCGGGGAAAACTGATATTACACCTACTTTTGTTGGGAGAGGGTGTGAGTCCTTTATTGATTTTGCCTTTGTATCCACCTCTTTTTGTTCTCTGGTCATTGGTTTTTCTGTCCAGGTGAGTGTACACTGCAACCACATTCCTGTTTGTGTTTTAACAGGTTGGCCACAAGCACAAAGTAACACCTAGAGGGCCTTGGGGGGGGAGGTGCGGGACCCCCAATAAAAGTGGGAGAAGCAGGTAGAAGCTTAAAGTGGGGGCATATAGTACCAGAGCTATTTCATGAGTCCCTCCAAACTCAGTGTCATAGAGAGTTTGCCATCTGTAATGATGGTGAGGCAAACGCTTTAGACATTATGGACACATTTGGGGACATGTCTACTGCTATAGGGAAGTTACTACAGGCCTCAGGTGGGGGCCACAAGCAGTTAGGACCAAGATGGTTTGATTCAGCATGTTCCCAGGCTTCCGGGACCCTGATAAAGGCTCTGGGTGCTAGGCCGCGGCACCAGGTGGCAGTTAAAGGCCTATGAAGAGCATATAAGGATGCTTTAGCTACCCGAAAACCTGCCCTGAAGGAGGAGGCATGGTCTCATTTAATTGAGGCTAGCACATTGCGCAATAGCTCAATGTTGGGGCATCATTAATAGTCTCTTTCTATCTTGCGATAATGGTACCTATATGGTTGCCCACATTACAGAGGACGACTGGGTACACCACGTTGAGTGCATTTTTCTGTTGGATATCCCGCTAACACCGAGAGAGGAAAGGGAGGTAGGCAAGGCTGACTTTATTTTTACAACGCAGGAGGTGAGGGCTAGTATTCTAGGACTGTCTAAAAATAAGGCCCCTGGGCCTGACATGATCCCGGCTGATCTCTACATCACCCATGTAGACACCTGGACACCAGTTCTCAAATTTGTTATTAATGCTGCAATCCAGGTCGGTCGGCCAGATTCTTGGGCCTTGTCAATCATTGTCCTGATTTTCAAAAAGGGAGACCGGAACAGTAGCCTTTGCTACAGACCCATTTCTCTTCTGGACTCTGTGGTAAAGGTGGTGGGTCGCATTGTTCTGGGCAGACTTGTATCTTGGGCCGATGAAAATAACTTTTTAAGTGACATTCAATATGGCTTCCTCCCAGGCCGTTCCACCATGGAACAATGTTTAAATCTGTACATGGTTCTGACTAAGTATACTGTGGCGCGTTCCAGCACCATATACCTAGCCTTCATGGACCTCTCCCAAGCGTTCAATTGTGTCAATAGATCTAAGCTATGGCAGTTGATGTATACCATTGGCATAGATAGTAACATTATCTTATTTCCCAAGGACCTTCTTCGAGACTCAAGGGCAACTGTTCGCTATACAAAAGACACAAAATTGACCCGGCAAATAAACATTAAGAGAGGGGTGCGTCAGGGGTGCATATTAGCACCCTTTCTTTTTAACATATATATTAACTCTCTAGAGAAGGTCCTTTTGGCCACAAAAGCCGATTGTCCCCAGTTAGGCAAGCATAGTCTGCCGGTCCTACTATATGCGTACGACGCGGTCCTCAGCTCCAGGACAGCCAGGGGCCTAAAACTTTTATTGAGTTCTTTTACTCACTTTATGGAGGACCTGGACCTGATGGTTAATCACTGAAAATTGTTTATTATGCAGGTGGGACCTCGTGCAGCAAAGCAGTTTACCTTTAAACTAGGATCATCCCCAAAACCCAAGACTAACATATTTTGCTATTTGGGGGGTTTGTTGGATGACTCCTTGAGTTGGTCCCCCTTTGCTTACTCAGAAGAAAGGGGATTTAGTGAAATCTTCTGAAGCTGTTTTTAACTTTGCCACCAGAGTGGAAGCAAAACAAATAGGGGCACTCTTGAAGATTTATCAAGCAAAATGTATTTCAAAGGCCAGTTACGGGAGCGAGATCTAGGGGCATATTGGAGTCCGGCCCTGAAAACCGCCGAAAACTCTTTCCTGTGACGGGCCCTTTCTGTGCTGCAAAGTATTTCTTCATACGTTGTACATGAAGAACTTGGGATGCCTTTCCTCTCAGATGAATTGGCATTTTGTCCCCTGACATTTTGGCTCAGGATTTGGGCCAAACAGGAAAATACACTTAGTAAACACATCTTAAAGGACTCTCTTTCGCTTGACCATCTTATGCGATTTTGATGGCTTCAGTACAAAAGAGTAGGCCTTTTGAGGCTAGGCAGAGCAGAACCATTCACTAATCCGGATAGTATATGTAAGTGGGACCATGCATGAGTGTTTTTCAAGAAGGAGCCATTGCGAAAGAGAGGAAGCAGAGCTGTGTAAGTCCAGTGTGCCTAGGCACATTATATTAAAAACGGTGCCAACCACAGGACCATATCTTTTAGGACTCAAAAGTATTCATGATAGTTTTTTATTGACTAGGTTTCGGGTCGACCTTTTTCACTATCTCTTGGCTCAACCGCGAGGCTCCCACAGAGGTCAGTGTTTCATGCACTGTGGCTGCGACGGAGAGTATCCTCAGGACATGATGCACTTTTTAATGTTCTGCAGTGTTAGACCTGTCAGCTCCAGGGTGGTCTTTCCCTGTTTTTTTTCGCCCTTGCCTTGTTTTTCCCACCCTCTTTTTCGTTGCACCTAGGTCTCCGGGCGCCTTACCATTGCTAATCAGTGCTAAGGTGCAGGTGCTCTCTTCTCCCAACATGTCTGCCACTGGCCCCTGCTACTGCGGAGTGGTCTTTTTAGTAGCACCCTAGTTGCCAGGAGCTGGCTGGGCCCTTAAGATACTGTTGCAAACCCAGCCTGCCTTTTCTGCCCATAGCTAAACTAGGGAAGCTCCTGGAACCTTCCGGAATAGGGGAGGGGTTTTCTTTTGCCGCCTTAGAGAGTGGTCACCTGACCTGGGTATATTTAACCAAAGGAGGGAAACTTTTTAGACAGTTGGGGCATCACTGACCTGGGGGAACCTATGCAGGAGACTTAGGCGGTAGGGCCTAGGGGGGAACCTATACCACTGGGAGTGACAGGGCTTAGGTGCTGCCTTCCAAGTTGTGTAAGGGGCTCTAACCAAACCCACTGATCTGGTCCAGCATGAGGGGAACCCAGGGACCCACCTGCAGTGAGCTACGGAGTCCAATAGGTCTTCAACCACCAACTCAACCCCCCCCCCCCCCACTCAAGAAACTACCTACCAAGGGCGCATAAACCAACAAGCGCCAAGAAGAACACCTGTTGCTAAGAAGGACTACTGGGGATCAACCACATAACCAGTGCTTACCAACGGCTCTGTCTCCCTGCGCTGCCCTGCCTGGACTGTGCTTGTCCCCCAGCTGCCCTGTACTGTCCCACCACAGCTGTGTGGTCCTGGACTGCCTAAAACTGAACTAAACTGAGCTGCCTTTCAAGCGCTCTACCTTCCTAGCGCTGGGGTCCCAAGAACTGCTGTTGCGCATTCTAGCACTGTGCCCGTGACTCCTGTGCCTCGAGGCTCTATAATCCTCCAGCACCCCCTGCCTGCCATCGCGCTGTGCCGTTGAAGCGCTAATTGGGGGGTGGAGGGGGGGGCACTCATCGCCGCTGCCCCGGGTCATCTGTATGCCTCAGAGCTCCGCAGTGTCCAAGCGCTGTACTTGAGAAGCGCTAGTGGGTCCACTCACCGCCGTGGCCCTTGTCCATCTTGTCAGGGCACCAGTCTGCCGGTCATGGCAGCGGCGCGACAGCGAAGCGCGCCCGAGGCCGTCTGACTCCGTTGCGGCCCCGGCGCTCCCCCGGTGGTGCCGGCGCCGTCCTCGTCACCTCCCTCTGCGGCCCCCGGAGCCAGGAGAGGGCTGCCGCCACAATCTGCAAGGCCGCACTAGGCCCTGAAGTTGGATCCTTCATCACGTGACGGGGGCGCGTCCCGAATTCCTCCCCACCACGCTGCACACCCATTGGTCCTTGAGGGCGCGTCCCCGCAGGCCGCACTGCCATTGGCGGCTGCGGACCCGCCCCTGCTGAGGCCTTCTTCAATTGGTCCCCGGGCCCCAGGAGCTATCGGGAGGCCCGGGACCAGCCCCTCAGCAGCGTGGGGCTCCCCAACTTACACCAGCCCGGCACAGAGCGGCGACAGCCTCATCAGAGGCCCCCGTTTACCACTGCTAACCTGGGATACCGCTGGCAGGCCTGAAATACTGTAGAGGGGTGCTCCTGAGAGAGCACAAGCCCCCCTCCTGCCCACCGGCCTGCACCACCGCAAGGGGCCCGAGTAGGCCCAAAAATGTCAGGTAAAGGCCCGGGGGAGGGCGAAGGACGCGGGAAGGAGCGGGGCCTCTCGGGAGCAAGGATGAGGCCCCAAGATCGCCCCTCCCTTCGGGGGGTAGACTGTTGTTGGGCCCTGTTGGCCCCAGTTATGCCAATAGAGTACTGTGGACTGGGCAAGAGCCCAAATTATGCCTTGGGAACTTAACTCGAGGAGCAGTCGTGCAGGGGTGTATATAAATAAGTGGTACCTGAGTCCCAAGGAGATGTGATACCTGAGTCATGATATGGTTATTTCTCATTACTAAACTGTTTACTTCTGCTTAAGGAAATGTTTAACCCTGCTTCATGAGAATAAGGGAACGTTTACTACTACAATTAATGAAATGTTTATCCTTGCTCCATAACATGTTGACTGAAATGCCTACAATTTATCTAATGCAAGGCTTCCTTTGCTTCCCCAAGGAAATACGGTTTAAAAGAGTTAATGCTGTATTGATTTATTGATTACCCTGAATGACTTGCCAATCCTGAATTTTGATCTAGATAAAAGCTTGCTGATTTTCATAGACCAGCTGGTGTGG
This sequence comes from Lissotriton vulgaris, assembly GCF_964263255.1. NCBI lineage: Eukaryota > Metazoa > Chordata > Amphibia > Caudata > Salamandridae > Lissotriton > Lissotriton vulgaris. The sequence continues at coordinate 1,882,971,504 of NC_141689.1, read as the reverse complement.
TGTCAGTTATTGTGTGTGTTTCCTGTCTCAGTGGATGTGTGTGCTGCATGGTCACTTTACATCTAAGCTTTCGGTTGCCTACCTGCTCTCGCCAAGCTACGCCCTGTGGAATTGGTACCCCAGTTCTACATTGGTGTTCAGCGGCAGGATAAGGACCTGTGGCTATACAGCACCCTCCAGTGAGTCAGTGTGTGCCGCAATTAGACACCTGTTGTATATGCAAGCCTAATTAATTGACCCCCACTGTCTAAACTGAGTGCACAGAGTCCTGTTTTGACCTGATACTGTTGCCTAAATCCTAGTGTCTTTCCTTTGATTGATCTGGGTCCCCACCTGTCAAAATGGAGTTCCAGCTGGCCTACCTTGAAGAGTATACAGTGGTACGGCTGAGGGAACTCAGTCACAGGATGGGGGTGTCTGTTGGGCGGAGAGCCAAGGGAGAGGAGCTCCGTAAAGCCCTGAGGGCATGGGTAATGGCCCACCCAGAGGGGAGAAGGGATGGGGGACAGGAGGGGCAGGGCGCACCAGGGGATGCGGGCACACCAGAAGAGCTAGACCTACTGCGCATTGATGTTACTGAAATTTGTTGACAGGAAGACGTTCTGGGACAGGCAGTGTGGTGTCTAGGAGGAGTGCATCGCCAGAGGAGTATGAGGACAGGAGGGAGGAGAGGAAATTGAGATGGGAGCTTGCCAAGTTGGAGAAAGAGAAGGAAGACAAGAGGTTAACAATGGAAAAAGAGAGGGAAGATAGGAGATTAGCAATGGAGGAGAAGAAGCTTGCGCACGAGCTTCAGCTTAAAGAGTTGGAACTGCGAGCATTGCAGATAGGTGTGCAAGAGAATGCAAATGGTGGAAGCATACCAAAGGTTCCACATGAGCCTAAGTTTTATCTACCCAAGGATCTGAAAGCTAGTTACACGGTGGGGGATGAACAAAAGAAGGGGGTTCCCCGTGGGTAACTTAGAGATATAGGCAGGTCATAGGGGGAAAAGACAAATGTGAATAGAACAAAGGAGAACACCCTGCCTAGGGATATAATGGCCCTAACTAGAGGGTCCAACAGGTATATAAGAAGGGGTGATTAACCTAGAAGTTGACACTGCACACAACAACCACAAGGTCAATCCAAGTAGACTCTACAGAACATATTAGAAATATATATGTTTTTATTTCTTTTGAGATAACAAAGATATAAAAAGTGAATAGCACTTTAGTTTCACGTAATACATTTAGTGCATAAAAAAGACATACATTGATATAGGGACCACAACGGAAGGAAAGATAGGACTACATTAAGAAGACCTACCCAGTACCAGCCACACTTCAAACACACTATCTCACTTACTTCTATGTATTCTCACTCTACCTCATATTCTACCATTCACCTTTCATTCTTCCATTCATTCTTCTAATCCTGGCTTGTGCAACACATAGGTGGTTAATATGTTGCATGGATCGGGATGTTAATCCAGGCAGATGACTTTTACTACGGGTCCTGATGTAATTAGGACAATGACCGTATTCCTGGAGACACAAGCCGAGGCGCGTTTCGGTGACAGGCCAATGAGGCCACACCTTCGTCAGGGCTAGGGGCAGTATACTGGGAGGGACACAAGTATAAAATCTGAAAGATAGAAAGCAAACAGATCTAATTTTTCTGTTCTATAAACATATAATACTAATCAAACAGTTATGCATGGCCAACATATACCTTTCATTGTTCTAGTCCGTTATAACATCTTACACATACATTGAATATTAGTACGATTCCGTTATAACATCTTAACCATACATTGAATATTGGTACGATACTCCTAATGTTGACCTTTTGTCGCTGTGCAATGTCAAACTATCTAGAGACACTCCCTGAGGTAGATTCCCTATTGCATGGAATCTAAAAAGGCATAGTGATAGCCTAGACTAAATGAACCATAGAGCATAATTCATACAGAAATTAATTTTCACTTACATACAAGTTTATAAACACACTTACATACAAGTTTATAAACACACTTACCATTCTTGCACACACATGACCAAATTATTAGAGTAAGGCCCAAGGTCCTAAAAGACTGGCTGTTATAATTTTCATCAGTTAATAATTCTGGGTCTCAGCTATAGACCGAACAATTAATTTTTTATCATATATAGAGAGAGAATTATTGGCTTATTTTGTCAAACATATACACTGATATTTACCTGTATGATTTTTTATCTCTATTATGGGAGACCATAGGCGTATGATTGCATCTGCTGCACTGGACGGCCAATATTTTTAATTTTCATTAACTGGACTCCAGAGATATTAATCCTATAATGGAGGTAGATTAAAGACCCTTATACATCGTGGCAATGGTAGAGTTAGATATCAGGTCTAGCAGTTTCAGGGTATAACATGTTTTTAGATCGATCGTCTATATCATTGTAGGCCTATGGGGGAGCTTTATATTCAACCCGTGCTCCTTTTGTGGTGGATTAGACTAACAAATTAATGTCACTCATATAGTTCTAAGATCACATTAGAACCGATCGCTATTTCTAAAGGTTATCAAAAAAGGTCTTAATTGGCTGATCTCAGTTTACCATTAACCAGATACCATATCCAGCACAATGTACCTGAAATGTCTTGGAGTAATGAAATCAACAAGATAGTAGGAACAGGCTGAATTTTCAGGCACAGGGGGTTGATGGATTCCCAAACCACTCTCTGCAAGGAAGATAAAACACGCTAATTATGGCCCTAGTTTGACTCTATAGTTCAAAACGTCCGATTGGTGAATTGCATCGCTTCATTTACCTGAGGCAATATTCAGCAAATTAGGGCCATAATTAGCGTGTTTTATCTTCCTTACAGAGAGTGGTTTAGGAATCCATCAACCCCCTGTGCCTGAAAATTCAGCCTGTTCCTACTATCTTGTTGATTTCATTATTCCAAGACATTTCAGGTACATTGTGCTGGATATGGTATCTGGTTAATGGTAAACTGAGATCAGCCAATTAAGACCTTTTTTGATAACCTTTAGAAATAGCGATCGGTTCTAATGTGATCTTAGAACTATATGAGTGACATTAATTTGTTAGTCTAATCCACCACAAAAGGAGCACAGGTTGAATATAAAGCTCCCCCATAGGCCTACAATGATATAGACGATCGATCTAAAAACATGTTATACCCTGAAACTGCTAGACCTGATATCTAACTCTACCATTGCCACGATGTATAAGGGTCTTTAATCTACCTCCATTGTAGGATTAATATCTCTGGAGTCCAGTTAATGAAAATTAAAAATATTGGCCGTCCAGTGCAGCAGATGCAATCATACGCCTGTGGTCTCCCATAATAGAGATAAAAAATCATACAGGTAAATATCAGTGTATATGTTTGACAAAATAAGCCAATAATTCTCTCTCTATATATGATAAAAAATTAATTGTTCGGTCTATAGCTGAGACCCAGAATTATTAACTGATGAAAATTATAACAGCCAGTCTTTTAGGACCTTGGGCCTTACTCTAATAATTTGGTCATGTGTGTGCAAGAATGGTAAGTGTGTTTATAAACTTGTATGTAAGTGTGTTTATAAGCTTGTATGTAAGTGAAAATTAATTTCTGTATGAATTATGCTCTATGGTTCATTTAGTCTAGGCTATCACTATGCCTTTTTAGATTCCATGCAATAGGGAATCTACCTCAGGGAGTGTCTCTAGATAGTTTGACATTGCACAGCGACAAAAGGTCAACATTAGGAGTATCGTACCAATATTCAATGTATGGTTAAGATGTTATAACGGAATCGTACTAATATTCAATGTATGTTTAAGATGTTATAACGGACTAGAACAATGAAAGGTATATGTTGGCCATGCATAGCTGTTTGATTAGTATTATATGTTTATAGAACAGAAAAATGAGACCTGTTTGCTTCCTATCTTTCAGATTTTATACTTGTGTCCCTCCCAGTATACTGCCCCTAGCCCTGACGAAGGTGTGGCCTCATTGGCCTGTCACCGAAACGCGCGTCGGCTTGTGTCTCCAGGAATACGGTCATTGTCCTAATTACATCAGGACCCGTAGTAAAAGTCATCTGCCTGGATTAACATCCCGATCCATGCAACATATTAACCACCTATGTGTTGCACACGCCAGGATTAGAAGAATGAATGGAAGAATGAAAGATGAATGGTAGAATATGAGGTAGAGTGAGAATACATAGAAGTAAGTGAGATAGTGTGTTTGAAGTGTGGCTGGTACTGGGTAGGTCTTAATGTAGTCCTATCTTTCCTTCCGTTGTTGTCCCTATATCAATGTATGTCTTTTTTATGCACTAAATGTATTACGTGAAACTAAAGTGCTATTCACTTTTTATATCTTTGTTATCTCAAAAGAAATAAAAACATATATATTTCTAATATGTTCTGTAGAGTCTACTTGGATTGACCTTGTGGTTGTTGTGTGCAGTGTCAACTTCTAGGTTAATCGCCCCTTCTTATATACCTGTTGGACCCTCTAGTTAGGGCCATTATATCCCTAGGCAGGGTGTCCTCCTTTGTTCTATTCACACACGGTGGGGGATGACATAGACAAGTGGTTGGAAGCGTATGAGGTGTCCTTGATGGCCCATGGGGTGCCTGAGAGCTACTGGGGGGGGCCTGTACCGATACATACCTCCTGTAGTAAGGGACACACTCCTGTACTTAGACAAGGCGGACCAAGTCAGATATCCCCCCATGAAGGAGGTACTACTTAAGAAGTTTGGCCTCACCCCAGAAAGGTATCGTCAGAGGTTCCATGGGAGCCATAAGCTGCACACGCAAAACTGGGTGGATTTCTTTGATTATGCCCGGAAGGCTTTGGATGGTTGGGTGCGTGGCAGCGAGGTGCATGATTGTGAAGGCCTGTACAATCTATTTTTGAGAGGGCACCTCTTGGATAAATGTTTTCCGGAGCTGCGTCAACATCTGGTGGACCGCAAGCTTACCGATCCACGTGAACTTGCGGAGGAGGCGAATACTTGGGTTAGCATCCGGGTGTCTCACAAGGGAACCAGTGGGAGATGGCCCGAAAGGCAGACAGGGTCTTTCCCAGAAGAGAGAGGGGGGGATAAAAGAAGGGAGTTCTCTCGAGGCCCACAAAATAGACAGCCTGGGAAGGGAATAGGTACCCCACCTTAATCTGGATCATCAAAGCCCACTTACCCTGACAAGAGTCAGCAGCCAAGAACTGTCCGGTGCTACGAATGTGGGGAGGTTGGACACTACAAGGGGGATCCCCCAGTGTTGCAAGAGACCCCCAGCCCCCACAGGAGGCAAAAGTCCAGCGGTGGCTAGTGTAGCGCTGGGGAAGGAGTTGCCCCTAGATAAGGGAGGGGAGTGGACAGGCCTGACCCTGGTCTCACTCAGGGACAGAGAGATGGTCCCAGTGACGCCCTTACCATCAAACACTGCTAAATACCAGCAGAGGGTGCTGGTTAAGGGACAGGAGGTGGAGGCTCTGAGGGACACAGGTGCCAGCATGACCACAGTGGTGAGACAGCTGGTGTCCCCCGATCAAGTGATCCCTGATGTATTCCATTCGGCCGTGTTGGCTGATGGCAGTCTGAGTCTATATCCTGTGGCTCAAGTTCCCTTTGAGTGGGGAGGAGTCAAAGGGCCGTTGAGAGTTGCTGTAAGCCCTGCCTTGCCAGTGGAGTGTCTGCTCAGGAACGATCTAGAACATACCGCCTGGAAGGAAGTGGAGTTCCAATCCCACAATGAGATGCTGGGGTTACCAGGATGGACTTGCGTGGTCGCCAGGTCCATGGATGCCCGGCAAGGAACTCAACCCGGGTTGGAGCCTGAAACTACGGCCCAACCCAGTGCTGGTCAGGACGAGAATGTTGTGGAGGACACGTCCCGTGTGATGGATGGGGAGCCCGCTGAGGTAACCCCGGAGTCCGTGGAGGTGGATGTTGTTCCCGTGGGGGTCTTGCCAACCCTTGCCGAGTGGAATGTGGAAGGAGGGCCTACCCGGGAGGAATTCTGTCGGGCGCAGAGAGAGTGCCCCACACTTGAAGGCATGCGGCGGCAGGCCGAAGCCCAAGCGGCCAACCAAGAGACCGGCAGTTACCATGTGTACTAGGAGGATGGCCTCCTCAACTGTGAGCCTAAGGCTCCGGTGCATGGATCCTCAAGGGCCTTAGTGGTCCCCCAATGCTACCAGGCCTTCCTATTGGAATTGGCGCATTAAATACCATTAGCTGGACACCTGGGTCAGGACAAGACCTTTGCGCGGTTGGTCCCGCATATCTATTGGCCCAGGATGAGAGTTGCCTCTGACACCTATTGCAAGACCTGCAAGACTTACCAGGCAAGTGGCAAGACTGGGACTAATGTGAAGGTCCCTTTGGAACCACTCCCGGTGGTCGGGACCCCTTTTGAGCTGGTCGGTATTGACATTGTTGGGCCGATGGACCCTCCGACCTCTTTGGGACACCGGTTCATTTTGGTGTTAGTGGACCACGCCACACGGTACCCAGAGGCTATTTCTCTGAGGACCATCACTGCACCTGTGGTGGCGCGGGCCCTTATGGGAATTTTTACCCGAGTGGGATTCCCCAAGGTCGTGGTGTCAGATAGGGGCACGAACTTCATGTCGGCCTACATGCAGGTCATGTGGAAGGAGTGACCTATTGGTACTCCACTCCTTACCACCGCCAGAGTAACAGGTTCATAGAGTGCTTTAACAAGATTCTGAAGGGGATGATCCGAAGCCTGCCAGAGGACTTGAGGGGGAAGTGGGACGTCCTCCTCCCTTGCCTGCTGTTTTATACCGCGAGGCGCCACAGAAGAGAGTCGGGTTCAGCCCCTTTGAGCAGCTCTATGGCCACCCCATTCGGGGGCCCCTCAGCCTTGAGAAGGAGGGGTGGGAGAAGACTTCGAAGAAGCTTCCCCGTGATGTAGTCAGCTACATGCTGGCATTCCGCAGCCATATGGCCAAGCTGTGGAAGTAGGCCTCAGACAACCTGGAGGCTATTCAAGCCGTCATGAAGGAGTGGTACGACCGCAACGCTCGGATGGTGCAGTTGGACGCTGGACAGAAGGTGTGGGTCATGAAGCCTGAGGAGCTTAGTGCCCTCCAGGACCGGTGGACTGGACCATACGAGATTGTGGAGCGACGAGGCTAGACCACCTATGTCGTTGATCTGAAGACCCCCCGACAGCCCCATCGGGTGTTCCACATCAACCGCCTGAAGCCACACCATGAGCGATCTGAGCTTGCTCTCCTCATGGTGACGGATGGGAGCAAGGAGGAAGAGGGTGGGCCTTTTCCTGACCTTCTGGCAGCCCAGGAGAAGGATGGATCGTTGGAGGGAGTGGTCCTCTCCCCGTCCTTGACCCCAGAACAACAGAGGGACTGCCGCCAGGTGTTGGAGCAGTACGCCTCGTTGTTCTCCCTCATGCCAGGGATTACCCATCTGTGTACCCATGACGTGGACACAGGGGACAGCCCACCTGTGAAGACCAAGTCTTACCGGCTGTCCAACAAGATCAAGAACAGCATCCAGGGTGAGGTGGCCAAAATGCTGGAGCTGGGAGTGATCGAGCCTTCCAGCAGCCCTTGGGCTAGTCCGGTAGAGTTGGTGCTGAAGGCGGCCCCACCGGGCACCACACCAGAACTCCGGTTCTGTGTGGATTATCGAGGTCTGAACTCTACACCAAAACAGACGCTCACCCGATCCCATGGGCGGATGAGTTGGGAGCAGCCCGGTACCTCAGTACCATCCATTTGACGTCAGAATACAGGCAGATTGCCATGGCGGACGGAGCAAAGGAGAAAACAGCGTTCTCCACCCCGAGGGCCACTTTCAATTCCGGGTGATACCCTTCGGGCTCAAGAATGCTCCAGCCACCTTCCAGCGGTTGGTGAACCAGGTGCTGTCTGGCCTGGAGTCCTTCTCAGCGGCATACCTGGACGACATAGCTGCCTTCAGTTGCACCTGGGAGGACCATCTGCAGCATCTCCAGGAGGTGCTACAGGCTCTGCAACGTGCTGGCCTAACCATCAAGGCTAGCAAGTGCCAGATTGGACAGGGATCTGTCGTCTAACTGGGACATCTGGTGGGCGGGGGTAAGGTGCAACCCCTCCAGGCCAAAATTGAGACCATCATGGCCTGGGAGCCCCCCAAAACCCAAACTGAGGTCAGAGCTTTCCTCGGCCTCACTGGATATTACCGTCAGTTTGTCAAGGGGTATGGTACCGTCGTAGCCCCCCTGACTCAGTTGACGTCCAAAAAGCAGCCACGAAAAGTGATCTGGATGGCTGCTTGTTAAGAGGCATTCGACACCTTGAACCACGCGATGTGCACCGCTCCGGGGCTTGCAACACCAGACTTTTCAAAGGAGTTCATCGTGCAGACCGATGCCTCTAAGCATGGCATAGGAGCTGTGCTCTCTCAGTTGAACAATGACGGCCTTTATCTCCAGAAGGCTCCTCCCCAGGGAACAACGGTGGAGTAGGGTTGAGCGAGAAGCCTTCGCTGTGGTCTGGGCCCTGAAGAAGTTGCGGCCATACCTCTTTGGTTCTCACTGCCTGATTCAGACTGACCACCGACCCCTTCGCTGGCTCATGCAAATGAGAGGCAAGAATCCAAAGTTTCTAAGGTGGTCCATTTCCCTACAGGAGATGGACTTTCGGGTGGAAAATCGGCCCGGAGTTGACCACGACAATGCTGACGGTCTCTCCTGGTTTTTCTGCCTTAGTGACGAGAACTCCCTAGAGGTTGGGTAGCTCTCCCCACGTTCGGCTGGGGGGGACGCATGTTAGACCTGTCAGCCCTAGGGTGGTCTTTCCCTGTTTTTTTTTTACCTTGCCTTGTTTTTCCCACCCTCTTTTTTGTTGGACCTACGTCTCCGGGCGCCTTACCATTGCTAATCAGTGCTAAGGTGCAGGTGCTTTCTTCTCCCAACATGGCTACCACATTCCCCTGCTACTGCAGAGTGGTCTTTTTAGTAGCACCCTAGTTGCCAGTAGCTGGCTGGGCCCTTAAGATACTGTTGCAACCCCAGCCCGCCTTTTCTGCCCATAGCTAGACTAGGGAAGCTCCTGGAATCTTCCGGAATAGGGGAGGGGTTTTCTTTTGCCACATTAAAGAGTGGTCACCTGACCTGGGTATATTTAAGGAAAGGAGGGAAACTTTTAAGACAGTTGGGGCATCACTGGCCTGGGGGAACCTACGCAGGAGACGTAGGCGGTAGGGCCTAGGGGGAAACCTACACCACTGGGAGTGACAGGGCTTAGGTGCTGCCTTCCAAGTTGTGTAAGGGGCTCTAACCAAACCCACTAATCTGGCCCAGTGCGAGGGGAACCCAGGGACCCACCTGCAGTGAGCTCATAGTCCAATCGGTCTTCAGCCACCAACTCAACCACCCCCCCACTCAAGAAACTACCTACCAAGGGAGCAGGAACCAACAAGCGCCAAGAAGAACACCTGTTGCTAAGAAGGACTACTGAGGATCAACCAGGTAACCAGCGCTTACCAACGGCTCTGTCTCCCTGCGCTGCCCTGCCTGGACTGTGCTTGTCCCCCAGCTGCCCTGTACTGTCCCACCACAGCTGTGTGGTCCTGGACTGCCTAAAACTGAACTGAACTGAGCTGCCTTTCAAGCGCTGTCCCTTCCTAGCGCTGGGGCCCCAAGAACTGCTGTTGCGCATTCTAGCGCTGTGCCCCGTGACTTCTGTGCCTCGAGGCTCTATAATCCTCCAGCGCCCCCCTGCGTGCCATTGTGCTGTGCCCTTGAAGCGCTAATTGGGGGGGCACTCATCGCCGCTGCCCTGGGTCATCTGTGTGCCTCAGAGCTCTGCATTGTCCAAGCGCTGAACTTGAGAAGCACTAGCGGGTCCACTCACTGCCGCGGCCCTTGCCTGTCTTGTCTGGGCACCAGTCTGCCGCTCGCAGCAGCGGCGCAGCAGCGGCGCGCGCCCGAGGCCGTCTGACTCTGTCGCGGCGCTGGCGCTCCCCGGTGGTGCCGGCGCCGTTCTCGTCACCTCCCTCGGCGGCCCCCAGAGCCAGGAGAGGGCCGCCGCCACAATCTGCAAGGCCGCACTAGGCCCTGAAGTTCGATCCTTCATCACGTGACGGGGCGCGTCCCAGACTCCGCCCCCACCACGCCGCACACCCATTGGTCCTTGAGGCCATGCCCCCGAAGGCCGCACTGCCATTGGCGGCTGCGGGCGCGCCCCTGCTAAGGCCTTCTTCAATTGGTCCCCGGACCCCAGAGCTATCAGGAGGCCCGGGACCGGCCCCTCGGCAGCGTGGGGCTCCCCAACTTACACCAGCCCAGCACAGAGCAGCGACAGCCCCCCCCCCCTCTGCCCACCGGCCTGCACCACCGCAAGGGGCCTGAGTAGGCCCGAAAATGTCAGTTAAAGCCCCGGGGAGGGCGAAGGACAAGGGGAGGAGCGGGGCCTCTCGGGGAGCGAGGAGGAGACCCCGAGATCGCCCCTCCCCTCGGGGAGACTGTTGTTGGGCCCTGTTGGCCTCAGTTATGCCCATAGAGTACTGTGGACTGGGCAAGAGCCCGAATTAGGCCTTGGGAACTGAACTCGAGGAGTAGTCGTGCAGGGTTGTATATAAATAAGTGGTACCTGAGTCCCAAGGAGATGTGATTCCTGAGTCATGATATGGGTATTCCTCATTACTGAACCGTTTACTTCTGCTTAAGGAAATGTTTAACCCTGCTTCATGAGAATAAGGGAAAGTTTATTCTTGCCTACTACGATTAATGAAATGTTTATACTTGCTTCATAACATGTTGACTGAAATGCCTACAATTTATCTAATGCAAGGCTTCCTTTGCTTCCCCAAGGAAATACGGTTTAAAAGAGTTAATGCTGTATTGATTTATTGATTACCCTGAATGACTTGCCAATCCTGAATTTTGATCTAGATAAAAGCTTACTGATTTTCATAGACCAGCTGGTGTGGTGCCAGTTATTCTGTGCTTTTCCCGTCTCAGTGGATGTGTGTGCTGTATGGTCGCTTAAGTTTTTAAGGGCTGCCCTAAAACTCAGGTCAAGTTGTGATTAATTTCTGTATTTTTATCTATGTATTTTAACTATAAACCCAGTGTAATTTGGTGCATCAACATTTGTTAACCTGTATTGGGGAACATGTTTTTAATCATGTTTGTTTGACTTTTATGGTTTTACTCATAAAACCGAATAAAGTTTGTTGATGATGATGATGTTGGAGGGATCACGCCCGAGAAAGTGCAAGTAGGCACCCTCTACCCTATGATAAAACGCTATTTTAATACAGCTTTTCATTCAGCACTAAATAGGAGGGCAACAGTTTGCGTGATCAACATCCCTACGCTTAGAACTCAAGAGGTGATCCATCAGTTCAGACATCCTTGGCACTGTTATTCCCTCATTCATTCTGATATACTGTTTTCCCAATGTTTCTCTGAGAATGGTATAATTTTCGATATAAAATACACCCTAAGAGACATCAATTAAGTGGAGTGACTGTTAGCACTGGATGCATGCATGATTCCAATCATAGGTCAAGATATCTAGTTCAAATTAGTTCCAAATTTATTGTTGCCCCCATCGAAGGGGCAGGCTACTATGTGGTGCAGGTATAAGCCAGCAGATCACACCTAATTTTGCCCAGCATCCTCTTCTTTGGACAAGGTTGACTGACTGGATGTCCCAGCACTCCAATTTTAGGCTGCTCATATAACCCTCTTGGCTTGCATGCCTCCCGCCCACACCTCCCCAGAGGCTTGGATGTTATATCTGTTCATGATGATCCGACAGCCCATTCTTTGCTTCTTTCATAAATACTATCACTGGTACATGAGAGAATATTTTAGACAGAAGCAATATTCCACCAAAAATGAGCGCATAGACATTCCAGATGCTTTCCTGGAATGTGACAAGGCTTTCCCAAAAAATGGGATGACCTGGAGTGGGGCAATCTCATTGATCTACATCATGTTTTTGTTCCAGGAAACCTGGGCCATTCAGCCCTTGTATAGCCTCAGCTTCATAACGTAGAGTTTTGAGGCACTGAACTCTAAAGCTGGGCGACCGTCCTGAGGTTTGCTAATCTGGGTCAAAGTTTCCCTTAACTGTGTGATCAAAAACCTTGAGATTATCTCTCCAGACAATATTGGTCTGAATATCCAGGGAAAGAACGGATTCTATGTGAATTTATATTGCATCAAGTAATCATTCGATGCCAAGAAATAATTAATTCCTTACTCTTTTAATCTTAGAACAATGCCTAACTAGCTTTGAAGATCGATGTCTGAGTATATTAGCTGTCACTTTAATGTCACTTATGAGCCCTTAGATTATATAAACAATATCACTAAATCGGCAGATGAGGCCTTGGGTATTCCCAGTCTTGAGGCCAAACACATTAAAACTCTGCTTATTGCTGCTCTTCAGCTGGATACTCTGACTCTTTTGAATAGTTCATGTGCATGCCCAAAATGTCCATTCACATTTGGACCATGACAGGACGAAAACATACAAAAGAGAAACCTATATAAACACAATAGATTATATTATTCTGGATGTAGCTCTTTGGCACAATCTAATTGACTTCAAGATCATACCATGGTCAGATAGTGATCATAATGTGCTCCAACTAATGGTGTCTTTGAATATGATGAGTGATCTTACTGATTCCCATAATTTACCTATGCAAGCTGCACTCATTGGAAAAAACATGTCTGTTAAATAGCATAGACTAAAAATTAAGCCTGATATTCTTACTCAGATTTATAACATTGTTAGCATCCTGTTATCTTATTACATCATCTGGTTTAAGAGCGAAAAAATAATCACAGAGATTCTCTCTTATGCTTAACACCTTGAAGGAATTATGTAGTAGGGTAACTAGGGTATCAATTATACGTCTCTCCATATCATGGTATACAAGTGAATGCTGCCAGTCAAAAACTTCCCTGCTCTCTACTATTAAATCATGTATCTACTATTACATCATGTAAGCCACCTGACATAAGAACAGCTAGACCTACATAAAAACATGCCCTTGAAACTAGAAAGAGAATTTGGGGTAATGCAAATTGGCTGAACCTCTTTGAAGCCTTTAAAAAAGAGACAATACCGCCTTTTGACATATCATTGCACTCTGCAATCACATTGGTTGTACCCCTACAGAACACCATATTCAACTATATGCATTACATTTTTCGATTTATATTTCAATTGATGATACCTCAGCCTTAAATTATTCCCAATCATTTCCTCCAGCAACTTGTGCAATCAATATACCTCTATTTTCGTTTGAACCCCTCTGTACCCTGTTGTGAGATCAAAAGTACTGAGAAATTTGGCAGCGCCCAACCTGTCCGCGAGTTCAGGATGAGGTGAGCATCAGTCCTGATCACTGAGTTTGGTTGTCTCTAGTGCATGCAAAACCGCAATGATGGAATGGCGTCCGGTGGGCTGGACCAGGGACTGCTAGAGGGCTCAATCTAGCACCTGCATCTTGGAGATGTATGTGTGCATGTGTATGGTAAATAACATGGAGGTGCGTGGGTTCCATTTGGGTAGCCCAGGGCTGGGAAAGACTTGTGGAAGTGGGGACTGTTCCTGGGGAATTATATTGCTCTGAGATTAGGGTGTGGGCCCCTTACATAAAATGTATGTCTAATGGCCAGAGGGAGTATCTCTTACTCCTGGTTAGGGGCAGAAATAATCCCTATCTTTAAGAAAGGAGACAGGGCAGTCCATGGGAACCACAAACCTATCAGTCTCCTGGACAACCTACAAAAAGTATTTTCCCAGCTCCTACCAGAGAAGCTCCAGGAGAGGATTAGTGAGACACAGGTCTTTTCCTCCCTTCAAGCTAGTTTCAAGCCGAAAATAATCACTATTGACAAAGTACTTGGATTTGCTTTAATATCATGGAAATATCTTAAGATAAATAAGGAGCATTTATATGTGGGCTTTGTTGACTTGAGGGCTGCATTAGATCTTGTCCGCAGACATAAGCTGTGGGACACTCTCAAGTGATTGTATATTCCATTGCATATATTGGATACAATAATTAAGTTACATGAACATAATTATGCACAAGTGACTGGATATTCCATTGCACATATTGGATACAATAATTAGGTTACATGATCATAATTATGCACAAGTGCCCTGGAAAAGCAAGGAGAGCTCACTGATCATATATCTTTGAACAGAGGGGCACGCCAAGATTGTGTTTTAGCTCCCACACTCCTTTCCCTATACATTAATAATATTTTTAAATTCTTTATTGATTGTGCAGATGATGCTCCTAAACTTGATGGTAAGCCTGTCCCCGCTTTATTATTTGCTGATGACGCTCTCCTAATTTCTCGAATTCCAGTGGGCTTACAAAATCTACTGAACACATTTTCTGATTTTTACGATCTACTGGGCTAGGAGATTAACATCTCTAAAACTAAATGCATGGCCATTAGCCCACATAAGTCTTTCAGGGCGATTTGAAGGTGAGGGAAGGTGGGGGAAATTCTATTGAATAATGTCGACAAGTTTGACTACCTGGGAATTAGGATCGACAAGATACTTACATAAAATATCCAAATGAGTGTTGTTGTATTGTTACACAGAGCTGCTGCAGTAAAAAAAAATTATGGAGCTACAACCTCTAGATCATTGTGTCACCAGCTATTGAGCGTTACATAGCTAAATCTCAAATTGTTGCCCTGTATGATGTAGACATATGGGTTATGGCCAATGCTAAAGATCTGGCCTGGAGGAAAATTCACTTTCTACAATCGCTATTAAATCTGCCACAAAGTACTCTAATAGTCTGCAGACTTTTTCTTCCTGTTTACAATGTCTCCATTGCAAACTCATAAGTGCCTTCTCAACAGTTGAGCTGTAGAGTGTTTTAAGGGCAAATTTTCCCACTTTCAAGTGGCGTTGAAGGATGGCAATGGGAGTTAGTATTCTATTTGGTAAGGGAGGATTCAATAGCATGTCAATAGGTTGTTGATTGAGGAAGGCTCAGATCCAGATCCTCGTTTTGCCGTTTACCAATTGCCGCGAGTGAGCTGCGAGTGAGCAGGGAGCTGGGAGACACCGGGGGCGCAGAGGTCGCGGCGATCATGCTCACGCCGGCTCCAGCCTATCTTCTAGCTCCAGCATCGGGCTCCTTCACCGGGGGTAGCTGGATTGCGGTCTGGTCCAGCCCGTATCTGTGCCCAGCCAGCGGACCGAACGCAAGTGAGCACAGCTTGGCGTGCTGGGAGTGTTGGGCCACAGGCTTCCCTAGGGCTGCTTTGGCCGCTCCGTACACTTGGACGCTCCTGCCCCAACTTTGATCCCACTGCCTGTGTCATCGGCTGAGGATCTCGGTCCCGGGTGCAGGTGAGCATGCCATAAAACATCATAGTGTTGTGTAGCACTCACAGCAGCAGCGCCCGGAATTTGAGGAGTTTCCAGCAGCCACAGTAGCCGTAGTGATGACAACGAGGGTCCTACCGGCAGCAGCAGTACCCCCAGCCTGCTGTCCCCCACTCCACACCATATAGTGAACTGAGGTAGCAGGAGTGAACAAACAGCAGACAGGAAATCTCTGCCTCTGCCTCAGCCCCCCTTGTGGTTTGCACTCTCAGAGAGAGGCGCTGCGAGGCGCTGTGAGAAGTTGTGGAGCTGAGGAGCTGTGAGGGTGTGAGGCAGCCTTCTCTAGCCACTTTGCTTCGCCATCTTGCTCCACCAGCCAGGCGGCACAACCATCAGGAATCAAGGCAGTCAGACAGGTAGACTGAAAGACTAATTTTGAGAAACTCTACCAGAGCTCCAACCAGGACACCCTAAGTGATAACCAAAGTGCTGACGTTTTTGGTGGGGTGAGCACTGGACATTCCCCATCTTACTCAGGAAAACCTTCCTCAGCACTTTAAAGAATTTAGTTAGTGGAGCAGGTACAAAGTTTCCAGTCAGGCTTATTGAGAGACCCGCAAGAGGCCCACTGTGGAAACAGCAGCAGTAACCAGCAGCAGCGGCAAATCAGCAGAGCGGAGCTGCGCCAACAGCCACGAATCGGGGAGCGGTCACTTGAAATTTGAACCGCGAAGTCGCACTGGGTGCCGTGGGCGCAGCAGGGAGCTGGAGGAAGCTCCGGCAAGTGACTCAAACACCAAAACTCGTCAAGCAAACCCCTCCCCAAGAGACACTGACCAAGCCCACAATCCCGGTTCACTAGGTGAAACTACAACAAACTCACCATGAAGTCTAGAAGGACTAGAGGAGGGGAGAAAAAAGACAAAAATGTGTTAGCTAACTCCAAAAAAGAAGCTGAAAAGGAAGCGGAAAAGGAAGGCACCCCGGCGTCGACCATGGAGGAAACCAGCAGCCCACTTGGCTCCTCGCAGGGAGGAGCGATCTAAATAGAGCCAAGGCAAATAAACTGCGACAAGCAGTACACGTTTGGAGTTTCATCAACGAACACGGCAGTGACCCCTGGAAAGACAAGCATCCAACCTATCACCAGCAAAAAACTCATAGAGTCGGCTCCACATGTAGCTCTTGAAGGTGGCAAGAAATGTACTCCATTGGCACCATCCAGACATCATTCATGCCCGAATAGCAGTAAACGGGCGCTGATCACCGATTTCTTAAAAGTGGCGACAAAAACCATCAAGGCTAAACAGGATCAGACTGAACTCGAACTCCCTGAATATTACAAAATCAGCAAAGATACCACAGACACTCAAAGTGAAGTTGCCACAAAGTCCCTCCGGGAGAGAAGCAGCAGTAAGAGCCAAAATTATGAAATGGAAGAATTTCGGGAAACGGGACCAGTCCACCAAAATGAGACAAACAGTGAAGCCCAAGACTCGCAATCCAACACAACCAAAACTCCTCTAGAAAGGGGACAAAGCCACAAAACTAACTGAGGCACTAATACGCTACCATTATCAACCACCCATTTCATAATCTCATTTGCAGCAGGAAAAACAATCTGCACTTAGCCGCCACTGCAGCAATGAGGCAGTTCCAACACATGAGACAAGTCTAAACATCCTCAGTCCATTTGGAAACAAACATATACCCACGCCTATAGACGACTTGGATCCTGTCGAAATAAACAACAAGAAGCAAGACCAACACACTACGCCACACCACTTATTGGCAACAGTGTATCAAAGTGGCGAAGATCTCTCATTCTCTAACCAAGATGATGACATGTCCTTTAATTTTAAAAACGTTGAAAATTCCCCCACTTTGCCGTATCCACAAAAAAGGGAAAAACCAAGTAAGATTCCGGATTCACTGAATTTACAGTCTCCGGATCTCCAATTACTACAGGAGGAGAAAGCCAGATCACCACCGACAACAGTTTGGTCACACTTGTTAAACACTCTGGACCCCATCGATAAAGCTATGATTTACCACGCAGACAAGTTAGACAACCAAGTGGATCTCTTAAACATCTTAGCTATCCACGTACAGGGAGTTGAACAAAAGTTGCAAACGTTTAGCGACATGATCACGAAGGTGCAGCAAGACTGAGAAACAACTTTTTAAATATGTCATTGCCACTGCACTCAAATAATAGATCAATTAGCTGTAGTCCCAGGTTTAATGTCTGAATTATTGGGGGTCTCCAGGGACACCGCATTCAAGACCACTGAGGGAAGAGGATCCGGTTTGTCCCAGCCCTCTCAAGGAGCAAAATGCAAAAGCACTGGAGTCCAACCTAGCCCAAACACCGGGAAACATTAATAAATCCCCACCAACAGAAGTCTTAGGCAACACAAGCCCCCTTGCCACTCTATCATCTGATCATAGCACCAAGTCACCAAAAATAATAGCCCGAATATCCAAGCGGGAAAGAAAACGCTTGAGAAAGGCCAGAAATGGGAAAAAACAAAGACAGGCACAGAGTGTAACAAGCACCATGAAGGAGCAATACTGGACTCAAAGTGAAGATGAGACAACATCCACAAACGTTGAGGATGTCAGCCCAGAGGCTGAAACTACCCCATCCACTAATAAGATCTCTACCTCAATAAGTCAAATCAAACCCATAACAGGACACTCGCAGTCATCAAAGGTATACAGCATATTCAAGCCCACTAAAAAAGAAAATAAATGGTACCCATCAACCCAGGCCACACAAACCACTAAAACCACCACCACAATGGGTCTCAACATGTCAGAAGTCACCACAACCAGCGCAGAGGTTGCCATCTCGCACAAGGTGGGCGACAACGAGGTCAGGACCAACCATAAAATAACAAACAATCACCGTAGGGGAAGTGGTGCAGCAACGACTGCAAAGTATAATGACACATACAACCAAAACAGTACATCTAATGATCAAAATGTTCATAATCATGGCCCGATCACTCCTGGACAAATCACGGAGGAGCAACAAATCAGAAAGAGCGAGGAAATCTAACAGTGGCCGGTCTCGCCTGACCTCACTATTGACTACAAAAAGTTGGATTTCATCCCCCACTACGTCTCAAGGGGAATCCACGATATTCTCAACAGAAGCGCATTACTAAAACTATTTAAAGCACTCCCTTCCTTGAGTCATGTCAACACCAGTAACCTAGAAAGTATAGAGTTTAAGCTTAATCCCGACCCAACCGGGCACGAAATTACTACAGCATCTTTCTTTGATAATTCTACCATTGAGCAGATCTGGCGGCAGCAGGAGTCATTTGCAAAAAGGGGCATAGAAATAAAAAAACAGTCTCCCCCCCGTTACCCAAATCCGCTACAACAATCGAACCCACCAGAGAGTATGCTGAGAGGCGCGAAATGCCCGGATGAACACAGTACAACAAAGAGCACAGTCCAAACCGGAAGGAAAATCAGCATTACGTTTGCTCACCCTGAAGCAAACAAGCATATAGGTCATAGGCAGACAAACATAACTGGAACCATCGACAGAATGGCATGATTAAATTTAACCAGAAGAACAAAACCAGACAACGACTGTAACATCTGCTCCTGGAACGTCAATGGCCTAAGCACAAAACTAGAAGATCCTGACTTCATGGAATTCATTCAACAGTATGACCTTCTTCTTTTTCAAGAGACGTGGCAGACAAACCCTTCACCAATGGTGGGATATAAAGAATATCTAATTCCCGCAAAAAGAGAATCGAAACACGGAAGAGCAAAAGGGGGCCTTTCCATCTTTGTCTCGACATACATCTCATGGCAAGTTTCCGAAGTAGACCTCGACTCAGCTTGGAGGTTATGTCTCAAACTAGAGGCCGCACCCTCTTTTACCCTGCTAATATTGAATGTCTACATCCACCCATCACTGAAACAAAAGAGATTATGTATCGAGACCTTATCATCAACACTGGCTACCCTCAAACTCGCTCACCCTCATGCCAACATCCTACTGTCAGGAGATTTCAACATGATCTATTACAAGGCCGCAAAGAAAGACCAACAGGCCATACTCGACCCAGCAAACGAGGTGATACACACGGTAGCAGATGCGCATTCCTGCTGGAGGAACAATCCATGTGCATATTAAATGGACAAGTCTCACTGGGGTGTCTCCCAGCATACACCAGGGTCACGCAAAAAAACAGAATCTACCATTGATTATACACTAACAGATCATGACATTCTCCCACACATCTCAAATTTCCAAATAAAAGAAAGGACAGAAAGTGACTACTATCCTCAAACTTTCTCCTTGCATATAAGCATGGCAAGCTTAATACCAGATAAAGCAATGTCCCAACAAACACAATGTTACAATCTGAAATGACTTACTTGGAAAAAGGAAAATATAGGTAATATCATGGCCACATGCACTGCTCATCTGGAAAGCTTTAAAGTCGAACCATCATGTATAACAGCCTGGGTATCCTTCATACATGATCTAAATAAGGAATTCACAAGAAAGGGCATTGGCCGCAAAGTGGGAAGGTCAGTGGGGGCAGCGTGGCTTAATAATAACTTTAGGAAACAAAAAAAACAAAAGAATAAACATTTAAGACAACTACAAACTTGAGGTTCAGAACCTTCACAGGGCATTCTCTCCCTAATATCAAAATTAGGAAAAAATCTTAAAAGGGACATCAAGGTGGCTAAGAAAAACTATAGTGAAAGGCTCTGGGCAAAACTCCATTATGCCAGCAAACAAAGAGACTCCAAGCATTTCTGGGACATTATTAACCAGATTTCAAATGGCAAGAACCGCCATTTTAACTCAGAAATATTGGAGGATGCCTGGAGAGCACACATTGAACATACATACAACGCCATTCCACCTACTGACATTGCAAATTACTGAGTCTCTAATGCAGGAATAGCCCATGACATAGCAAAGTCAGAACGTCCTGATTTCATCTTGAAAATCTCACAAGAGCAGGTCCTAAACATCATAAAAAACCTAACGCCTGAAGGAGCTCCAGGGCCCAACGGTTTGCCAAACGCTTTATTCCGGCACAATCCCTCATTCTGTTCAGGTATTCTTACTCCGCTCTTCACACACGTGCTAACATCAGGCACAATCCCTGACTCCTGGCGAGGTAGCATCTTAAACCCTATATATAAATCAGGTTCACGCTCGGACCCCGGCAACTATAGAATAATTGCACTAATTGACGCTGAGGCTAAGATTTATGCTTCAAACCTGCTGGCAGATCTAGAAGAATGGGTGAGCCGTACGAATCTGATGCCAAATACACAAACCAGATTTCGGGCTGGAATAGGCACCCTCACAAACATCTTAGCGCTTACTCTTCTATCGAAACAAGCATATGCAAAATCACGGACTCTGCATGCGTGCTTTATCGACCTTAAAGCAGCGTTCGATAAAGTACCAAGAGCAAGGTTATGGGCCAAAATGCTAAATTGGGGGTTACCAACCAAACTTCTGGAGGCGATAATGAACCTTTACTCAAAAACATGGTTACAAGTAAAGAAGGGAGACGGGCGCAGTATAACAAGATTCCAACAAAAAACGGATTAAAACAGGGGTGTGTGTTGGCCCCCTGCCTTTTTAACATCTATACTGCCGAGCTTGAGAAACTTCTCCAACAAGTTCAAACTGACCCTTCTTAATTGGGTAACACACCAATCACTAGCCTCCAAAATGCAAACAACATTGTTCTTCTATCTCAAACGCCGATAGGCCTGAAGCGATCAATGGCCCAACTAGGAGCTTACATCACCACAGCCCAATTAACAATAAATCTCACTAAAACTAAGGTGCTATGCTTTTCTAAACAATGGAAAGCAGGGTCAAAAGGCAAATTCATCTGAAATCTAGATAGTAAACCAATATCCCAGGTGAATTCATACAAATACCTTGGGTTTCACCTTGATCACAACCTCAACTTTAACAACCAGCTGAACCAAGGAAAAATGAAAGCAAAACAACTCCACTACGCCTTTAAAGAGGAAGTTAAAAGGCTGCTCAACAGGTCACCTGTTAAAGGTAATTGCAGCAAAATTAATTCCAACTATATCTTATGGGTAAGAACTGATGAATACAAAAGATGCAGCCGCATTAAACCAAGCTTAGTCGAGTCTCCTTAAGAATCTGTTCGTAATTCCACGATACATCTCTCAGCCACAGATTCGATTGGAATAGGGGCTCAAAAACCAGAAACCAGCGCAACAAGGAGGTGGTCAAATATTACTGGCGGAAGAGGCAAGCAGAAGAAAACACCTTAGCCCACTTTTGCTGGGCGGAATTTGAACAGCAAGCGAGACAAAATAATTCCATTGTCAGCATACTAAAAGAATCACTTACAGACCTACATCTTGAAGAGGCCTGGCATACAATCACCTCCTATTCGGTGTTCAAAAAAGTAGCAAACATGGCAACCAAACGGATGTCTCTGTTAATGGACAAAACTGCATTTGCAACAAAAAAACATGCATGGGCAGTGATTCAATCTTATCAGGCTCTGAAACCACTACAATACTTGTCAGAACACTTCTCACATCATAAAAAGCACTATCTGACGATGCTATGGTTGGGGCACTTCCCCACGAAGGACCTGACCCCGAAATGGAAATGCACATGGCCGACGAATTAATACAGACTGTGTGGACAGGGAGATGAGACATTACTACACCTTATATGCATCTGCCCCTCGCTTTTAGAAACCCGGAAAATTGTCCTTCGTGAGATTATCAGGAAAAAACACTTAAGGACATGCAGAGCAGCTGTCACAGAATGTCTGGGAGGCCTGTCAGTGCAACTATCCTGCAAAGCTATTACGTTCTGGGAAATGGCAGCCAAAGAACTAGACAAAACACAAGAATCAACTTGAGTGGCTCTCACAATACTGACTGGCCTGCTGACCCCACCTTTTAATGCACTATTTTTTTTATCTTTCCTCAATGAAATATCCTAGCACTTTAAAACCACATTGATTATAAATGTAACATTTCCTGTAACATTTCCTATTTTAATTGTTAACGAGGATTGAGTAACGACAACACAGTGTTTTTTATTGGTTGCATCTTTCAAATCTAGCAGATAGCAGAAGGATAGAGGAGGAGAAAAGGTTTGTATTTGGAGTGAGACGGATAGCGGAGGGATAAAAGGGGAAGAAAGGTTTGCATTCATATAGCACTTGTTACCCCTGATGTGGTGTTGAAGTACACCACTCCGGAACCCATAAAGGATTAGTGGTGGATTAGTATAGTTGAATGGAATTTGAGAAGTGAACATGTTAGTCTGTTAATTTTGATTGAAAAGGATAGTGGAGGGATAAAAGAGCGATGGATTTTTTTTGTTTTTTTTGAAGGTCTTAGCAGTAGGAGGAGGCTTTTGGATGAGTAAAAAGGAGTTTTGGAGGGGAGGAGTCAGAGGGAAGAGTTTAGACAGGTTTGTTTTGGGGAAAGGTATAGTAGAAAGAGGTGTCAGATGATACAAGGAGGGGTAGAGTAGGAGAGGGTCAAGAAAGGGTTATTTTGGGGATCATAGTAGTGGTATGGGGTTTGGGATAAATGAGAGAGTGGATGTAGAGGATATGTTGATAGATATATAGGCTGAGAAATAGGGTAGTGCAAATAGGGTAGTGCATTGAAAATGCTAAATTAGAAGAAAGTGATAAATATATAGATCCATAAGTACCTTAAGTTTATGGATGTGGATGGTGTGGGCTGGGTATTACTAAATGGGAAAATGGGCAGCATTTCTGGCCCTGGTCAATCTTGAACACGCTCAAACAGGCAGCAGCCCTTGTCCTCTCCGCCCTTAACAGGCTCAAACAGGCAGCAGCCCTTGTCCTCTCCGCCCTTAGCCTCGACGCCCGGGCTGAGACGCCCTAACCCTAGCCTTTTATAGCCCTAGCAATCCGGTGACCCCTTCAGCCAATGGGAACCATAGCCCTAACACTATCCAATCACAACACTAGCTATAAAATCTAGAACCAATAGGAGACCAGGACCTTACAGCCAATCTTAGACCTAGTCCAAGCACCCAATCAGTTCAAAAACCCTGATCTCTATGTCCAATAGAGGCCTAACCCTACCAGTAGTCCCAACCCACGTCCAAGCAACCAATGGTACAGGAAGCCCTAGTCCCTACTTCCAATAGAAAGCCTAACCCTACTCTTAGTCCCACAACTAGTCCAGCAACCAATCACACCAAAAGGCCTAATCTCTACTTCCAATTAAAGGTCTAACCCTAGCCCTAGTCCCACCCTACTCCCAACAGCCAATAACATAGGAAGCCCTAGTCCCTACTTCCAATAGAAATCCTAACCCTGGCCCTAGTCCCAACCCTACATTGATTGAATCACAGATCCAGAAACCAATCAGAACCCTTAAATACCCAACAAATGAAGACACTAACCCTAATCCAATAGAAACACCAGATACAACCACCAATCAGTGTACACATGTACCAACCACTAGCAGACCAGATAAGGTCCTGGCGACCTCAGACAAGGTTTGCTGGCCAAGGAGTTGGAAGCTGCTTCTCCTGTTCAGAATCTCCTAGGAGACAGACAGGCTCAATCCACACTTTGGACTTATGCAGGCAAAGGCCTCACTAACTTGAAATCTAACAATACTGTTTGAATAAAACTTTACTCCCTCTCCTGGCCAAAAAACGAAGTGCACAGTCCCTAGTAAACACAGTGTAAACAGCTCATAGAAGCACCCTCTGGTGTAGGATATCCCTGTTGCTGTGGGGAGGGGAGGCAGGGGCCCTGGTTTCACTGGCTTGTGAACACAAAATGGTGACTGGGTGTGCACTGTTTTAACATACAGGTCTTAGCATAGAGCAGAGGAGAAATTTGGAGGGAAAACTGAATTGTCAAAAGGAATAAACTACAGAGTTTGAACTGCAAAACACACAATTCAACACGTTAAATGGAAGCAATCATGGGCAGGAAAAACTACAAGTTTAAAAAACAAAACAGGTGATAAAATATGCAATCACAGGTAGGTTAAAACTACAATTTTAAACTGTAACAACCACAGGCAAAGATCACAGAAAGGGAACATCGTTTTTTTAACAACTTTTGTTTTGGGGAAGAGACAGCACTAGTCTGTCTCCTTACCACTTCCTGGACTCTGCTCACTGCAATCTGGGGCACAGGAAGGCTGCAACTCACAAGATGGAGGAGAATGATTTGGGGTGCACCCAGCAAAGCCTTAAAGGGCCTGGGCAAGTGTGAGGGGATGTCTCAGAGTTGCCTGGTAGCTGAATAGCCAATAGTATGCTGGCCTGGGGGTGGGGGCTGGGGAGTTGTTTCTCCTGTTCAAAATCTCCTAGGAAACAGACAGGCTCAATCCACACTTTGGACTTCTGCAGGTAAAGGCCTCATTAACTTGAAATCTAACAATACTGTTTGAATAAAACTTTACTCCCTCTCCTGGCCAAAAAACAAAGTACACAGTCCCTAGTAAACACAGTTTAAACAGCTCACAGAAGCACCCTCTGATGTAAAATATCCCTGTTGCTGAGGGGGGGGGGGGGCAGGGGGACTGGTTTCACATGGCTTGTGGACACAAAATGGTGGCTGGGGGTGCACTGTTTTAACATACAGGTCTTAGCACAGAGCAGAGTAGAAATTTGGAGGGAAAACTGAATTGTCAAATGGAATGAGAGGGATAAACTACAGAGTTTGGACTGTAAATCCCACAATTCAACACATTAAATTGAAGCAATCATGGGCAGCGAAAACCACGAGTTTAAAACACAAAACAGGTGATAAAATATGCAACCACAGGCAGGTTAAAAATACAATTTTAAACTGCAACAACCACAGTCAAAGACAGTAATCACAGAAAGGGAAAACCGTTTTTTAACAACTTTTGTTTTGGGGAAGAGACAGCACTAGTCTGTCTCCTTACCACTTCCTGGACTCGGCTCACTGCAATCTGGGGCACAGGAAGGCTGCAACTCACAGGACCATACTTATTGGTCCTGCATAGCATGGCCCATAAGAGGAAAAGTTGG
Source organism: Lissotriton vulgaris (assembly GCF_964263255.1). Classification (NCBI taxonomy): domain Eukaryota; kingdom Metazoa; phylum Chordata; class Amphibia; order Caudata; family Salamandridae; genus Lissotriton; species Lissotriton vulgaris. The sequence goes on along the minus strand of NC_141689.1, from coordinate 1,882,946,069 downwards.
TGCATTGAAAGTCCCTGTGGTCCGGCCACCTTACATAATCATGGGTAGATCAGGAGACACCACAGCATAGTCCACTCTGCTTCCCCTCTCCTCTAGTGCTTGCAGTTAGGTGCATCTTACATCTGCTGAACCACAAGAAGTCGTAAGAACATTTGCAGCTAGCCGAACTGATTATAGAGTGACCATCTTTGTCCATGGCTGACTCCGACCATTCCTGAGTTCTCATTTTGAGTGTACCTACATGTCCTTTCTATTCTCACATCCTAGCCTCATGTCCTTTTGCTAGGGACAGAATTTATGCTGGACTTTGGGGCTGCCTTCATGCTTAATATGTACTCACAGCAAACATACAATAATTGTTAAACATGTCTGGGTTATACTGTATGGCTGTTGTCTTGACCTTCGCTGTTAACACTTCAAATGGGATTCATTTTTCCAATTTAAGCTACTACGGGAAAAACTTGTCACTGTGTGTATGCACTTTCTTTCTTTATACTTTTGATATTGATGACGTTCTGTCTGTACTATTGTAATGAGCAGTCTGCATTTCTCTGAGTAGTTTATTTTGGAATGGACAGTTTTAAAGCATGCAGACATGCGCAATAAATCGGTTCCTTCATACTTTTGTTTATGAGTTGGAGGAAGTTGTCATTTTGGCGACATGTCGCCTGTATGTCTGCGTTTTTTTTTCTTTTTTTCTGCTTAGTTTTTATGTTGATGTATTTTTCTCATAATTGTCCTTATTTAGCAGGTCAGTTACTGTATTCACCTGTACTTCCTGTGGACTGAGTTGTATTTTTCCTTAAGATCCTGAGATTTGGTGATGTACATTTTTACGATTATGTTTTCGCGTCTGCTGCATTACATACATAAATGCCATATGAACTCAAGTTATTGCCCATTCGTGATGCACAATCTGAAGACGAGATGTGGTAAGGACCCAATCGGACTGGAGAGTGTTTGCTGTTAAGGGAACAGCAACCTCAGGCGTGACTATTACGTTTTTGCTATTCACACGTCTGTAGAGCGACAGAAGGCACATTTAACCATCGGGCAGCTCGGCAGAGCGGGGGAGTCTTACCTGACAGCAGTGAGTCGGGATCTTTACGCCGCCACTGCCAGGAGTCATGAGAAAGCCCAGGTCTTCACGCCACCACCACCAGGAGTCACAAGACACTAAGCCTCACGCCGCCGCCCCGGGACTACATTACCCGTCAGGCTCAGCGGAGGCGCGCTATTCACACGTCTGCAGAGCGACAGAAGGCGCATTTAACCAGCGGGCAGCCCCGCGTCGCGGGACGCAAGCGGGATGCTGGGCGAAGCTCGGGCAAAGGGGGGGCCCTCTGTGGCCCTCAGAGGCCCGAGGAGACTGGGCTGGGCCAGCCCTCTTGGTTCTACCGCGCCACCTGGACTCTTACCAAGGTGACTCTTTTTTAATATTCATGCCTGATTATTAGTGTCATTGGATATCTGATACACTTCTTCTAGACATAACTATATGTGCTACCTGTTCTATTTTATGTAAACTGCACTCCCCCTGTCCAGAACAAATCTCTATCATCAGTTGGACGTAGTATCGTCATAATGAATAAAAGCAAGGCTACTCCAATGTCGACTAGGTCCACCTCTAGGCAGAAGGCCCAAGTTACCACCCCCCTCCCAAGCCTTACCGCGATTAACAGAATGCTCCAAAAAACCATAGGAGTCGTTGTCAACGCGATAGAAAATACGGAGAGGCGCCTCTCACTGCCCCCAAGCATGTGTCTTTCAACGCAGAAATCTCAGGATGTACATACAATAGCCAACTCATCCACACATACAGTATATTCTCAAAATTCCATCCTCATGGAATCATTTGCGGGTTTCACGGATACAGAGAACAGACAGTTAGTTCTTTCTAGTACTACTTCTCTGCCTGACTTTGTTACCTGGGAAAATAGGCTATCTATGACACCTAATATCCAGTCATCCGCAGAAACTTCCACACATACTGATGCCTCTGTGGCAGTAATAGTGACAGCCTCTCAAATCCCTAATAGAATAACTTCCCCTAATACTTGCATCCGAGGGAAAGGGAATGTAGGCATTTCTACAACTAGGAGGAGGGTGAGGGTGACACAGAAACCTAGGGCTAAACTGAAATATGATAAACATAAACTCAGGCATAGTCAGGGGGTCATTAATCATACATCAAAAAACCCCACATCACCACATCAAAGCCAGCCGTTATTCGTAGACAATAGTATAGGCCTCCAAACTGTTAATACTGACAGTGAGCTGTTCAACAGGGCATGTAACAACAACATCTATCTAGACACTATTATGGGAAAAATTGAGCATCTGATGAAGTCCCTCATGCTCCCCCTGACACAAAGAGTTAAAACGATGACCGAGAAAGTCAATAAGATGGAAGAAGTTCTCTTGCAGAACAATGAAATGCTGTTGAAGAACGCTAAAACCTCCCAAACTCAGGCTACCCATAAAAATTTAACTAAGCCATTGTGCCCAGCTGCTAACAAGAAAATCCTAGTTGCAACATCAGGCCCAAGCAAACCGCTTAAACCCTCAAAGCCACCGAAAACAACAGCTAAGGGACACATTGAGCCACCCAATGTCTCACCAGCGACACTGGGTATGAGCTCAGATGTGACAACTACCCCAAGTGCGCAACCAAGTAACACCGGACCAGACATCACAGAAGGGGGGGGTGAGAGCGAGTAGGCAGCAGAGGTCCTAAATAACGACATCAGTAACAGCCGACAGGATCACCCTATTAGCTCAGTCCCAGTCAGTAAATTCTCACGTATTGACCTGCCACCGGAATCCTATCCCTACACCGTGATCATGATAGGAGTCCCAACTTTAGGGATAGGGAAATCTGAGGGTCATTTAGAATTTAAAAACAAAGGTAGTCACTGGCTAACCAGACATAGACCTATTCCTCAAGCCTTAAATGGCCAAATCCTACAGGTCAGAAGAATAAATTGGGTGGGACATAGGAAAAAGGACTATGAGGGTGACTGCATCGTTATAAACTTCAAAGATCGGCAGGTGGTTAACTACATTAGCGGTTGGAGGGACGGCGATCTAGAAAGCAGAATACAAACTGTAGATCTTAGCTACTTTTATCAGCCACCCTCCACGTCTTTAGGGAACACAAACCGACAATATCTACACAGAACTAGGTACTACACCCCACACGATAAACATCAAATGGCATATGGAAGCATGCGCGCCAACCACATCTCTGGATATGGGCACCCTGATTACTTTGACACCCAGTACAGGGTACCCACCTTTAATCGATTCGCTGCCTTCTATCAGCAGGAAGGCCTCGAAGGAGTGGATTGACTTTATGATACCTCTTTTACACCAGTAATAGATACTCTCCCACGCCCCCGACAAAGTGTAAACAACAGGGGGACGACACAGGAAGTCGAGATACTTTACTTTGACACAGGGGTTACCACTAATCATCAGCCGAAGGACACACTCAGGGATACAACTGTCACCGAGGGACACCTGTTGACAACCAACGGACTGCCGACATATAGCGAGCCAGATAACACCGGGCATCCACAAATCCACGAGCATACTCAAATTCACACAAGCAAATGGAATTGCAATATGGAACTAAGATCAGTGGTAGAGGACAGTCCTATTAATTCCAACAACAAAGCTTCAATGGGTGATGCTCCTGTCCCAGAGGTGTCAATAGTAGCGAGGCATAATGTAATTTCATGGAACATTGCTGGTTTAGCTAGCAAAATCAACGATCCATCTTGGGTGTCTTTTATAAAATCTTATCCAATAATTTGCCTACAGGAAACATGGCTGGTAGGAAACAACGCATTTATAGAAGGATATAAAAGCTTCTTTGTGTCAGCCGAGCCTTCAAGGAGTGGTAGAGCCAAAGGGGGTCTTGTTGTGTATACTGATTTAGCACTATCATGCTCTGTTAAAAGATTTCCCTTTAATAATAACAATATCCAGATATTGACGATCAAAAAGGGGAAAGAGACTCTAGCAATGATTAATTTTTACAATGCTGTTAACCCCAAAGGGGGTTGCAAGATTGTGGATCTAGATCGTTTTCTACGGGATAACATGGAGAGACTTCCACCTCAGGTTGTCATCGTAGATGACTTAAATGTACACCCGTGTGGGAACCCAGCAATTACTCCAATAGACCTAATGGGTTGTAATAGACTCGAAGGCTTTCACTTCGATCATACTCCTCGCGGAAATTAGCTGAATGCCTTTATGGATGCTTTTGACTTATTTACCGCCATGTCTCAGGTAGATGATCAATTTTTTTATGAAATCCCTACCTTTAAAGGCAACGTGGGGGGTTCCTACATCGACCACATACTTTATTCTAGCAACCTTAGTCCCTGTATTTCTGGCTCTAAAATGTTAGAGAACTCATTGAGCGACCACAATCCTGTTTGCATTTATTTTGGAGGGATGCTCCTCAATGTACAAGAAGAAAGGCCAGACAGTGGGGTCCTAAAATGTACGGACGGCAATAGACGTCTAAAGTGGGAAAGGGTAAACTCAGCCGAACTCTATGAAAAGATTAATAGGACATGTAACACTCAGTTATCCATCTGCGTATCTCCCACACCATCAGCACAGGAAATTTTATTAGCCCTTAATGGTATAGTCACTAAAGTCGGGGGAATGTTAACAGTACCCTCTACAGGCCGGATTTGTAACGTGCCAAAATGGTTTGACAACGCTTGCTCTAAGGCAAGCCGTAATCCTAAAGTTACCTCTTAAGGCCAGACCAAGGGACCAGGTAAACATTAGGGCAGCTCGGCTCGCCTATAAAAGGGCTCTGGTTAAACGCAAAGTAGAAGTAAAAGCGTCCACTTGGGAAAACTTGTTAGACCCAGAAATACTTGGCAATAGTACTAAATTCTGGGGTATTATAAACAAACCTCTTTTTGTTTCCCCAGGTGATTCCCCCCTAGGCACCAACATTTCAGGAGATGATTGGGTCTCTCATTTTAGTCGTATTTTTAATAGCGATATACCACAACCTATATATGACAAACGTGTCCCAGGGATTAACCCCCTGCGTTTCACCATCTGTGAGGTGGAGAAGGGCATCATGGGCCTAACCAGCAGGAAAGCACCCAGGCCCGATGGTGTGCCCCCGGACCTTTTTAAATCAAGGACATCACTTTGGGCTCTCGTTCTCTCTGCTGTATTTAATGCAGCCGCTGACCATGGATGCCCAAACTCCTGGGGGTTGTCAACAATAGTCCCCGTTTTTAAAAAAGGGGACCGTAACAGCACATCCTGCTATAGGCCAATATCTTTAATCGACTCGGTCGTAAAAGTAGTAGGTGGCGTTATCCTGAATAGGCTAACAACCTGGGCTGACGAAAATAACATAATTTCTCCAATTCAATATGGTTTTAAACCAGGTCACTCTACCATCTCCCAGTGTCTCAACTTATACATGGTGTTAGGAAAATATACGATGGCACGTCAGGGCACAGTCCATATGGCTTTTATGGACCTCTCTTCAGCCTTTGACTGTGTCAATAGGGGCAAATTATGGGAGGCTATGAGAAATATGGGGGTGGAGCAGACCCTGTTCAATTTCTTGGCGGATCTACACCAGGACACCAGAGCTAACATGCGATACACCAAGGACCTGAAGGTGACCAGGGGATTCGGAGTACACCGGAGTGTAAGACAGGGTTGCATCCTGGCCCCGTTTCTTTTTAATCTATATATCAATAATATGGAAAATACCCTCTTAAAAACATGCGCTGATTATCCCTTTGTTGGACGTAAAGGGTTACCTGTTTTACTTTATGCGGACGATGTCGTTTTGTTGCCAAGGACCGCAAAAGGGCTCCAATTGCTGCTTAACACCTTTTTTATATTTATGAAATCCCGGGATCTCTCCATTAATAACTCAAAATCTTTTGTCATGAATGTGGGTATAGCACATAACAAGGAGTTTTCATTTCATGTAAACGGGGAGAAGATTCCCACAACTAAAACCTTTTCATATCTGGGGGTCCTGTTTGACAACCAACTGAAATGGGACCCCGCTGTACAGGAGAAAAAAGGGGAGATAACACGGGCAAATGCGGCAATTTTTAATTTTGCGAGGAAAATGGGGAAACGGCCAATTGCCGCTCTGTTAAAAGTATATCAGGCCAAGAGTCTGGCAATAGGCTGCTACGGAAGTGAGTTATGGGGGCACACAAATGTTAAGGACTTGGTGGTAGCAGAAAATAATTTTTTGAAACAGGTCCTGGGGGTCCCGAGAGGAACTGCTAATTTCATAGTGCATGAGGAGTTAGGTTCCCCTTACTTAAGTGACACCATTGCACTTCGGCCTTTAACATTCTGGCTAAAATGCTGGCTAAATAAGCACCTTCCGTTAAACCACCAGCTCCTGAGAGAAGCATTGACATGGGATAATATGTTAAAAATCCTGTGGCTAAAATATTTGAAAAAATGTTTCACTGCATTGGGGCGTCCCAAACTCTTCTCAAATCCCGACTCAATTACCGTAACCGACGTAAAGTCTGTGAAGAACACTTTTTCTCTTTCGCAGCTTTTTCAGCGGGAGGAGGTGGATTTAAAGAAAAGCACCAATAGAAATTATGTTGTCATACAAACCACACTAAGAGGCGCATTAGGATAGCGTGCGGAAAACCATCCTGACCGCCATGGAGGCGGAAATCAACCGCCCGCCATGACCGCGGAAAAACCGGCATGCGAATTAGGATCACCCGCCACGAAAAACCGACCGCGGCGGTAGCTGCCAGAAGAAAACCGCCCGACGCGTGCGGTGATGTCAAAACTCCGACCGCGGCGGCCGGAAAAGCAGCGGATAACACAAAACCGTCCACAGGTACATCGGAGACACCGCACAGGAAATTACGATAACCCCGAGGGTGTTGCGGCCGGAACCGCCCACACCGACCGCCGCGGATGCACCCAGGAGTGAATGGGAAAAATGGCGGACAAGCAGCAGCAAAGCCACCGCTGCGGACGAACATGATAAACATGGCGGACGATGTGAAAACACCGCAGTGATGCCTAACACTGCATAAACAAAGTAACCCTGCACCCAAAACATACAACACACATACACAGAAACATAGATAACCAAAATTAATACACAGAACCACAGAACCACTCCCACAACACACCTGACCACCTAAATCCTATTGGACACACCCACACAGCTGAGTACAAAGCCACCCCCTGCACTGACCACCATCCTTTGCATCACTCCAGAAGACAAGGCCATACACCACATCTGACAGGAGAGGCAAAAGAGCACAGCACACCCACCCACCAACCACCACCACCACCACCATCACACCATCACAAGCAAACCCCCACCACACAACACCCCACACACATCATCACCACACCCCTGCACCCACACACCCCTGCACCCACAAACACCTCAACCCCCCCACACCATGACATCACAAAAAATGCCCAAATTCACAGAGAGTGAGTTGACAGTTATGGTCAACGGGATTGTAAGAGTAGAGCCACAACTATTTGGTAGCCTGGTCCAACAGACACCATTAGCCACCAGGACACAAATGTGGGAACGGATAGTCCAAAGGGTGAATGCAGTAGGGGCCACCCCAAGATCCAAGAAGGAGATAATGAAGCGGTGGCATGACCTGAAGAGGTTTGTCAAGGAGAAGAGGAGCAAGAACTAGGAGTTGTATGCCTGTTTTTGGTTTTGTCTTGCCCTGTGTGGATGAATGTATGCAATTGTGTGGGCTATGGGAAGTGCACTGGTGCTGTGTGTTAATTCTCAGCCACTCCTGCAGTGCCTGTGTCCCTGGTTGTGTGTTGTGTGTTGCAGTGTGTGTGTATTGTGCTTCTTGTTGCTGTGCTTGTTGGTGTGCATGGGGGTGCACAGGATTAGTACCTGGCCTGTGGCTAGCTCGGGTGGTGTGCAGTGTGGTTTGGGGTGGTGTGTTTCTGTAATGTAGGTGCCCTGCCCATGCCTTGGTGTGGATCCTACTTCTGCATTGTGCGCATGTGTCGACCGCGGCGGTGACGTGACCGTGACCGGGGCGTTCCTGCTGGTTGGCGGATGTTCTGTGTTCCAGATGGTGTGGAGTGCCTTGTAGTGAGGTGGGTGATGTGTGGGTGCCCATGTGAATGTGTCGTGTCCCCTAGCAGGATGCCAGTGTGGTGCTGGGGCCCTGTGTCGGCATGTGTGTTGTGCGGTGCATATGTGTAGTGGCGTACCTGCGGCGGCGTCCACGGCGGCCCATCTGGCGATAGTGTTGCAGCAGGTACATGACAGGGTGCATGTGGAGGGCTGGGTCCATGGGGTTCATGTTGGGTCTCGGCGTTCGTGCTCCACTGTCGACTTTCCGCCTCCTTCAGCTGTGCGGTGTCCCCGCTGCGGTGCGTCTGCTTGTTTGGCCCATCCTAATTTGTCGGACGGGCCGGACGTCATCGGGCGCGGCGGAGGCTTTCGATTGGCTCCCGCCGCCGCGCTGGCGGGCGCAGTTTGATGGCGGTGTGCGGTGCGCCGCGGCGGACAGGAAATTACCTGTGTTTACCTGTCCTAATGTTGCGGACGAGAGTTCCGCAGCTCGCGGGCGGTAAAAGCTGTTTTTACGCCCCACCACCACCGCGGTGGTGCCACCGCCCGCCATCCTAATGGACCCCTAAGCGTGGAACCTTACCTGACCTGGCCAATGTCGAGCTTTGACCTTTTCTTGTTAATTAGGTTTCAGCTGAACCTCTTTCACGTATTGCTAGCCGTTCCAAGAGGCAGCCATCAAGGCCAAGTGTTACCTACCTGTGGCTGCGACTGTGTGTCTCCGCAGGATTTGGTGCACTTTTTATTTTTTTGCCCTTTTTATGATATTCCCGGAGGGTTTTCCTTAAGCCTCTTCTTAAAAGACTGAATTTTACCCAGATTAAACCTGCACTCTGTCATCTACATCAGCTAAATAATGAATGCACTTTATTTGTAATCAGTTTTTTAAAATTAGCCCTAAAATTTAGAATCAGCATGGAGGGATAATGCCTGATATTGTTGTATATATTCACCTACAGATCAATTGTGTTTTATTCCTGAGGACAATGTGTTTTTTTATCAATTTGTTTTTATGATGTATATTAAATTGTGCTTTTATGGTTGTTTTTTGCAGGTAACCGAATAAAGATCTAATGAATGAATGAGTATTACGTTTTTGCAAGAACAATCATAGCAGAACCACTTCAGACAACTGAAATAGGCTAATTAAAATCACCATTTTATCGAGCAGGATACATTTAATTTAATTTTAGTGCTTCAGCTAAAAAACATATTAGGGTCTTCTTTATTCAATATCCTATTGCATACACGCATTCTTTAGAGCTGTATTCCAGCAGTTTTTCCCAATCTGTGAACCAATATGTGACTCAGTTTGGCAAAGGTTGAAACAAAACCCGTACCAAAGGGTGTAGCCACTAATCCTTTTAAGTCCCAGACGCCGCTGACTGCATGCTGAGCTCAGTTTTCCACAAATCTCAGTGTTTCAAGAATATGTTCGATAATCCAGCCACCTGTTGAATGTGTTTTCCTTCTGGTCAAGGTCAATTTGTAGCACTTTGTTCTTCATAATAAATTCTAAAGGCACATACTCATCCCACTCACAGGCGGCTCCAAATAGCCCCAGGGATATTTTCCCTGGAGCCGTGTATTTTAGTACCTTTCCTCTGCAGAGATCCGGGGTTATTAACCATGCCATCTTTTATGTTATACTATGGTATATAATGTTCTGTTCTATTTACGTTTTGTGTAGCCCACGTCTACCCTCCGGTTTCTTGGCAGGTATATTTTAGAGTTGCACAGGCTTGCTAGGTATTATCATTGCAAGTGTAGTTTGCTTTGAGTTTCGTTCGTTTCACTTTGATCCTTTTTCACCGGTAGTTGGTTTTGAGACAAATAATTTAATTTCTGCACCATATACTATTCACTTCTGCCAGACACAGTTCGTTTTCTCGACTTCAACCTACATGAAAGAATTAGATACACGGGGCTCGGTTCGTGAAAAACACAACTGAACGTTCTTTAATGCTATTTTTAAATTCACAAATATTTCAAGGCCTGCGCGTGGAAAGATGGGCCAGGCACAGATTTCCAAGTGTACTACTTGGAACGTCTGTTCCACCTTGTGCTGTATTCTACATAACATCGACATTCATAGGGGGATTGGAGCCCACTGTGCGCATTTTTTCTCTTCTGGGAAAACGTTTCCAACTATGAAGAAAGCTCTTCCCATGCACCCTCTACATATTTACGGGCTCTCCTTCTAATCCTGGACGGAGGCCTAATTATCTGACCATTTCCAGGGTGGGAGGGAGTTAAATAGGAATTTGTGAATGACCACAAATGTACATGTTTCTGGGTATTAACAAACTTAAAAGGCAAGCCACACCCTGCAATGCCAACTTCCCATTCCTTGAGTAGAATGTACGAATATAAATTTCGCCACACTTGTGATAGAGTGATCCACAGTAGTAAATCCATTTGCACCTTCTAGGAGTACTTTTAGGAATCCCTGACAGGTGTAAATGAGGTATTTTTGGCTGTAAAGCAACAGCCGAAAATACGTTTGTGAATAGGGTCCATAGAGTTTAGAAATGAAACAAAAAAGGTTCCCCATGAAAACTGTAAAGATGGAAATGAGAAAAAAGCAATAGTCAATTAACTTTGCACCTGGGTAGACATATATAACTAAACTAAATTCTTCAGAGCAAAGTGGGTAGAGAGAACCTCATCCAGAAAGTTGTATATGCGTAACTAACACCCCCAATCCTGTAGGGAGCATTTTGGAAAATATGGCCAAATCCTTGTTTTTTTAGCACACTGGGCAAATACATTTACAGGAAGCTCTGAAGAAGCGCTGATGAAATTTTGTGAAATTGTTCTTGTGTGCCAAATAATCTTTGCCTTTACAACGAAATTTGTGTTAATCTTGATATGTATTTTTGGTATTTTCTGTATTTATTTGTCAGTAAGTATACAGCATTGAACTTCGCTTTCACCTCCAACTTGGTTACTTTTTCCTAAACCACTTTTAATTGTATTCTTAGTCATAAAATATGACTGATAAATTACACTGAAATTAAAGTCTCAGGTCATTGGGCAGTATAACTTTTACTTAAGTAAGACCAATCTGCAAGATCACAAAGGAGAGTTTTCTGCTCAGGACAGAGATCATAAAGGACTGGCTAGCAGAATTAATAGTTCGTCAAGTCTTACAGACTCAGGCCTCTGGCAACAGTAGTGGTGATAGTGGCATGGGAAACTAATGTAGATAATGAAATGCCTACATATGAATCAATAAATAACCGCTAAGGCAGCAAACCTGCGCTAGCACAAAAGAACACTGAAAACGATGGGGTTCTTAAAGTGAGAAAGTGAGCAGACAGAAGATACAGTGAAGTGCCCATTTTAGAAATTAACAGAAATTTGAGTGGATGTTGGTCTTTGAGAGAAGGTCATCCTTTTTGTCCTGTTTACACCTATTTGTTGACTGATACTGTTGGTAGCTGACTCTGACTGTGCCCTGGGCTCTGCTAACCAGGCCCAGAGCCAGTGCTATGATTATAAACGGGATATGGTAATTAAGTGTAATTACAATTGCCATTTACAGCATACCTGTACGTCCCTAGTATGAGGTAAGCTATGTAGGTTTAAAAGCCCAGCAGCATTGAGTCAAGTATTAAACAACCTTATTTTTACATTTATGTCACCCCTAAGGTCTACCGCCATGTAAAATAAGCATGCACATTTTAAAAGATGTTTTATATGCCTTGGTGAGGGGAAATTTCGTTTCTCCCCATTGTAGCCCTTTTAGATCCATAGGCTAACATGGGAATACGGTAATACAGTGTAATAATTGACTGGGGTAAGATACAAATTTCCAAGGGCATGACAGATTGGTAATGATAAATCCAACTATCCATGAATTTATAATACCTAATACAGTATGGGGGCTGGATAAATCAAACTGGACTTCAAAGAGAGCAGGACAGTAAAAAAATGCCTGCCAAGCCTACCCCCTCTTCCTGCACCCCCCAGCCAGATGGCATCCCCGGGAAATGGAATGTGTAGGAGGTCTGAAAATGGAGTGTTAAGGGAAATGAGCCACACCAGTGGGTATTTTTAATCAGCTCTTACTCCCAAGGAGAGGAAATCTCCATCTTGCATTTTAAAGTGCAGTGCTTTGTGGGAAAAGAAAATGCCACACTTTGGAGGAAGCTGTCATGCTTTTGGGTGGCCCCCTGTTCCCCATTGGTCAGGGGTGCCACCCTGCTTGTCACCCCAGAACATTGACTAAAGCTGCATTGCGACTCAGATCTGCTGCCTGAAACTACAAGGAGAAGGTAATTCATTACCGTTGTGCGGAGGGCGGACAGGTGAGGGCCAGGCACTTCCGGGAGCAGTCAGCGCTCTAGTTGTCCACTGGGGGCTACTTAGCCATCGCCTTTCCGGAAGCGCGCAGCGATTGCGTGCAGCCTCATTGCAGCCGAAGACCAGCCAAAGAGCTGCCCGTCTGCGCCCGTCCGCGACTGGACGTGGCGACGGGGCGGGATACTTATATCATGCCGCCTCTTCGTGCCGATAATCATATCAGGTATGAGGCTTCCTTTCTGAAAACCTTAAACCAACATACTTCCCTGTGTTATTCAGAGGATAGCAGACCCTGCTTTGTAGGACCGTTTTCATGCAAAAAATGCCATTACTCCTCTATGCTTTTTACTGACTCCCATGAACCTAGTAAGTCACTTCATGATCTGCATTGTATCCTTATCAATGTTCGCTCAATGCCCAAACACCAAATTGAGATCTGGGATTTAATACATTCTTTGACCCCAGATCTCTGTTTCATTACTGAAACTTGGTTAAAGCCCCACACGGTATCTGCCATTACACTGGGAGTACCTTTGGGATACAAACTTCATCACTCTGACCACCCTGACAAAACAGGTGGCGGCATGGCCATAATTTATAAAGAGTCCCTCAAACTAGACATTCTGGACAAACAATGTTGCAAAGAAATGGAAACAATGGTTTTCAGAATTATCTTCCCAAACAGAAAGGCTAGTAAAGGCGCACTTGTATACAGACCACCCCCTCCTTGTCCCAATTTTTCTACATCTCTTTTAGAGATGTTAGGCCCCCATATACGGGCCAATGAGGATTTTCTCCTCCTTGGAGATTTTAATATTCATACTGACCAACCTGATTCCATAGGCGCTAAAAGTCTGACTACCGACATGAACACCATCGGTCTGACACAAAAAAATCAGGATCCCACTCATGAAGGTGGACACTGCATTGACCTGATATATACCAACTTTGACAACATACTGTGTCATAAACCCATCCAACTCAACTGGTCAGATCATTTCCTACTACAATTCACAATTTTTAAAGCCAATGTAGGTCCCCATAAGAAACCCCTACCCCTCACCATACGCAGACAGTGGCACAAACTCGCACTGGAGACGTTACAAAAGGTGTGGGAAAAACCCGAGATTAGAGACACCGAAGATGCAGAACACAAGTTAACTATGTTCCAGCAATCTCTTACAACAGCCATTGATAAAATTGCCCCCCTGAAAACATTCAAACAGCTTCCTGTAGCTAAGCAGGAAAAATGGTATACCGAGGCCCTTAGGAAAGAGAAGCAAGAATGCAGGAGGATAGAAAAAAGGTGGAGGAAATTACATTCTGAGGAGAACGAAAAGGCACATCGTGCAGCGCAAAATAACTACTATAAACATATTAAAGCTGCCCGTAAAAACAATATTGCTCAACAGCTCATAGAAGCAGGTAATTCCCCTAAAGAACTGTATAGGATTCTGGAAACTTTCGCTAAACCCATGGCCTGTACAAGTCCAGATGACTTCTCACAAAGTTTATGTGAAGAGGTCTCATCATACTTCGAAAATAAAATAGAAGCCATCTATGAAAAAATTCTGGCATCCCAACCAAATAGCGATACCCTGAATGTATCCTCCCCCAATAATAATACCAACTTCACACTAACCACATTTCCTCCTGGTAATACCGAAGAGCTTTACACAATAATGACCCAAGTAAAATCTGGATCACCAAATGACCTTATTCCTGCTAAAACCCTGACCTCCCTCCGCACCTTGCTAGCCCCCCACATTCAGGATGTAATAAATCAGTCTTTTAAAGAGGGAAAAGTACCAGCTGAGTGGAAAAATGCAGTGGTGAACCCCATCCGCAAGAATGCGGCACTCCCGTGGACAGAGCTCTCCAACCTCCGTCCCATCTCCCTTCTGCCTTATTACAGCAAGATGGCCGAGAAACATGTCAATGCACACCTGTCCAGTTACATCGAGGCAGCGGGCGGCCTAGACCACTCGCAATCTGGTTTCAGGCCTAACCATAGCACCGAATCAGCCCTCCTCTCAGTGACAGATAACATCAGAATGTCACTTGACAGGGGGAGCTCAGTAATTCTGGTGCTATTGGATTTGTCCGCTGCCTTCGACACGGTGTCGCATGAAATTCTCCTCGACCGTCTGAAGGCAGTGGGAGTAAAAGGGACCGCCCTTGCATGGCTTGAAAGCTTTCTTGAAGACAGACAACAAGGGGTCAAACTAGGCTCCCATAAATCTGTCTGCAGGAAGCTTACCAAGGGTGTGCCACAGGGCTCATGTCTGAGCCCCACGTTATTTAACGTATATGTGGCCCCTTTGGCAGAGATTATAAGATCTTACGGGTTCTCCCCAATCTCTTACGCTGACGACACTCAGCTGTTGTTTCCCTTTCAGACCATCACTCCTGCAGTCATGAAATCCTTCCAAGACGGCATGAGAGCAGTGGCGGGTTGGATGGCCCAGAACTTCCTCCAGTGCAATGTGTCCAAAACGGAGGTCATGTTGTTTGGAGGGGCCACTCTGCTCTGGTCGCCGGATTGGTGGCCACTTGAGCTAGGACCTGTCCCAGCGCCCAAACTTACCATCAAAAATCTGGGAGTGCGCCTAGACCAAGCTCTGATTATGAAAGATCACGTCAGTCAGGTTACGGGAACGTGTTTCCGTACAATTGGTCTTCTACAGCGTATCTTCCCCTTCCTACCTAACATCTATAGGAAAACGCTGGTACAGGCACTAGTCCTTGGACGAGTGGACTATTGCAATAGTCTACTCATTTCCGCCAACCAGGAACAACTACGCAGACTGCAGGTGGTGCAGAATACTGCAGCAAGACTCATCCTGAATGCCCCTCCCCGTACCCCTTCCCGCCCTCTTCTCTCCCACCTTCATTGGCTCCCAGTGCAACAGCGAATAAACTTCAAAATCTGCTGCATTATGCACAAGTGCATATATGGGTCTGGCCCCAAATATCTAAAAGAGATTTTTCTTCCCTATTCTCCTGGACGTGCTTTGCGTTCCAGCAACACCATGCTGCTGCATGTTCCTAAAGTCTCCAGAGCGAGACAGGGGGGGCGAGCACCCTCCCTTAAAGGCCCCTTGTTGTGGAATTCTCTTCCACCTCAGCTGAGGCAAATCTCTAACCTCTTTTCCTTTAGAAAAAAATTAAAAACTCACCTGTTTGCACACGAATAATCTGGCCACTCTCTCTGTCACCCCCCTCACTACAGTTTGCCCAAACCATGCAAAGCTACGCGCGGAGATACCCCTTCGGGGCTGATTCAGGCGCGATAAAAGACTATAAATAAATAAAATAAATAAATAAGGACTACCCTGCCCTGCTGGAACCCTGGTCTGCATCCCCAATGGATTGCACCCCGAAGGACTGCTCCTGTGGCACACTGCAACACAGAGGACATTTCCTTGCTTCAAAAAGGTTTGGACTCCCTGAAAGCAGCAAGCTAACAGAGCCCACCTGCACAATTTCCCCCAAGAAGTCCCCACGCTGGAATTTGTCCAGTCTACTTTTAAGGATTTGGCCAGGTGAATTTTGGGAACTACAGTCCCAACTTCTGAGGAGCAACTCAGAGACTCTGGAACCTTGGCTTTTGTGGTCCCTTTGATCCCACAAGAGAAACTTCAGGAAGACGTTCCAGAACTTTGGAGCAACATTTGGATAAAGCTCCATAAGGTGACCGACCCTTTGATGAAATTCAGGCCGTCGACGCCGAACCGTGACCCGGCCTGGATTTCAGTAATCGTCCCACTAAAAGCTCCGGAGCTCAAGACTTCCAGGATTCCACAGAGGCCTTGTGCTGAGCCTAGCCACCACTGTCGACTCTAATCCTGGCCTAAAGGTGAGCCTCTCTCGATGACAAGAGAAATTCCTCCAGAAAAGTTTCTAAGTGCGAAGATAGCATTTTGACCAAGGCCTCCCACTTAATGTATCCGACCAGGGCTCCAGCCTCAAACTTTGACTTTGTCCCAATCAAGAGCGACCAGATGTCCCAAGCTTTTCTAATTTTGGTGTCATTTTAATCATACAAATATGTCCTATTTGTATCAATTGAATGTGGATTTTTATTGTGTGTTGTGGTATACTGATTTAATGTATTGATGTTTTTAAATGCTTCACACACCTGTCTCCTAAGTTAAGCCTACCTGCTCATTGCCAGCTCCCAAGGGTTGAGCAAGGGAATCATTTATTGAGATATTCACTGGACCTTTTATTCGGTTGGTGGCCTTATTGCTAGCGGTAGGTGCCTACTTACCCCTACTAATAATCCAACTCCCAACATTCTTCCATTACCAAATTAAGCATACACAAATTCCAGTTTGGAGTGTGACCTGAGACAATATTTGATGACTCTTTTGAGAACAAGCTTTGGCAAAGCCGGTAAATATGCTTTTAATGTGATAATAATGTGTGCAAAGACAGGCATTCTTGGCGATCGAAAATTGGTTGTGGAGGCACATAAAGATAAAGGTGGCTGAGAAATGCAGAATAAATTATTTGGGGCTGTATGTGCAAGATGGTGTTTGCATGAATTAGCTCATGTAAGCTAGACCTGTTGGTTTTACCATTGCTTTTTGATAATGTGTTTGAGGTTTTTAGATTTCCACATTCCTATGTCTGTACTAAGTATAGGGTTGGCATGTTAAAGTCATGCTTTTCAAAGAAATTAAGAAATGGTCCTACCAATTTAATCTGAGATTGTTAAAGATTTGTATGTGGTGTTTGTTTTTAAGGAAATCAGGCATTATTGTGGGTAAGGAAGGTGCAATGTAGTCATAGCTTCTTTTTAATGGGACTGACTTGTGGAGTGGAAGTTAAAATCTCCCAAAAAAGTCTTATCAGAAAGGAAGGTTTGTTGATTAGTGCTATAATTAAGGAAACTATCAATACAACACTTTTTGATGCTAGCAAGGGGTAGGTTACAGACTCAGATTCACCAGCAGTGGGGTGCTCATTTGGCTTCATGTTGTGTGAGATGAAAACAGTGCATCTTTGCTATACAGGTTTGTGCACGGTGAGAAGAATTCCTTCTCTCCTCGTTGCTGGAGTCACTGTCTCTATGGTCTGTCTGACCTGGTCATGCAGAGCACTGAGTACAGGAGACGGATGGTAAGGTGAGAAGGTACACGGGATGTTAAATATGGGCTTCTACTTCCTTTGCAAGCCATTATTGAGAAATGCCATTTTACGGGAAGTGTGGACAAATATAAACATATATCTATACCTATCCCATATGGTTGTCTCTCCAGGTTTTGCTGCTCGAATATCCCAATCCAAGATCGCCCTTATCTTTCTTCTTGTGATACCATTTCTTCCCTTAAGCATATGTAAGCGAGGTTGGGCTTGAGAAAAATGCATTGCAAAGCATTCATTTCCTGATTTTTCATTTCATTCATTGCCCATTGCTGCTCATTTTTGTCATTGATTTTTTTGCCTTTTTTTCTATCAGTTTTGTTCTCATGGATTTGGACATTACAAAGACTTATGCTAGTTTCTTTCTTAATTTTGCTTACCAACCTTGGTCTTGCCTCTCAACCACAATTAGGAAATACTGAATGGAGTCCTCTTTTGATAGGCACTAAAGGCCCCTTTGAAATTCAGACAGCCCACAGGAATTTACAAAGTCTGTGAAATCTGCAATTTAAGAATAGTTGTCAAGCCAGGTGGGCATTTTTCTTTGTTCAGGTGTGATTGTGTGATAAACTATATTCCTGGTACAAATAATTTTATTGGCTGATGTCTTGTTACATTATTATCTAGAGTTTTTTCTTAAGCATGTTCAGTCCATAATAACTTCCCATCTTATGATTGGACTGTTTTTTAAACTGTTTGGAAAGGTTGAAGGAAGTTCTAAATCAAATGAATCCCAAGAAATTTCACGGCACTTCAGCTGAAAACTTTATCAACACGATGTAGTTAACTGTTTTTCAGCCAATAAGCTATTTTCATAACTAATACGGAACTGCAAATGGATGTAATGCAAATTTGTCATAATTCAGCTATTTCTGCCTCGGAGTAATTAAGACTACATTAAATCCTGGCCAGCAGTACATTTTGATGCCCAAAAAATGTAATTTCTTGTCCCACTTATCCTCAAATAAATTGTTACTTTTCAAACTTGTTTGACATTTTCAGCCTCTACCAGTGGCTCCTGAATCATCCATTACACCCTCTTCTGATTCTGGGTTAGAGTTATCATAGTTCTCTCTGATACTCTTTCAAAATTGGCTTATTTCCCTCCCTACTTTCCCCTTTATTTTTTGACTGACATTTTTGGGGTGCCGCAGCATCAGAGGTGTTGTGTGTGCCTTAGACTCTTCACCTTTACGGGGCAAAAACGGAAAGAATAGCCGAGCTTTGGGACTTTGCAGCGCGATAAGGAGGCTGATTGACACGAGCACTGAAAGCCAGCAGGACTCCTAGTCCCAGGATACAGCTTGCCGCCCACACCTGCATCGGGGCTCAGAGCACCGCCCCTGCCGACACCTATTAAACACCTCCCCGCACCCGCTGTCGCGGGTGCCGCAGCGTCAGAGGTGTTGTGTGTGCCTTAGACTCTTCACCTTTACAGGGC
This sequence comes from Lissotriton vulgaris, assembly GCF_964263255.1. NCBI lineage: Eukaryota > Metazoa > Chordata > Amphibia > Caudata > Salamandridae > Lissotriton > Lissotriton vulgaris. The sequence continues at coordinate 1,882,927,047 of NC_141689.1, read as the reverse complement.
AAAAACGGAAAGTATAGCTGAGCTTTGGGACTTTGCAGCGCGATAAGGAGGCTGATTGACACGAGCACTGAAAGCCAGCAGGACTCGTAGTCGCAGGATACAGCTTGTCGCCCACACCTGCATCGGGGCTCAGAGCACGCCCCTGCCGACGCCTATTAAACACCTCACCGCACCCGCTATCGCGGGTACCGCAGCGTCAGAGGTGTTGTGTGTGCCTTAGACTCTTCAACTTTACGGGGCAAAAACTGAAAGAATAGCCAAGCTTTGGGATTTTGCAGCGCAAGAAGGAGGCTGATTGACACGAGCACTGAAAGCCAGCAGGACTCGTAGTCCCAGGATACAGCTTGCCGCCCACACCTGCATCAGGGCTCAGAGCACCGCCCCTACCATCGCTATATAACCCAGCCATTCACCCGCTGCACGGGAGCGTCCCGGGAGAAGCCCGGGACAAGGGCGGGCCGTCTACGGCCGTCCAAGGCAGGAGGAGGCTGGGCTGGTCCACCTCCCGAACATTTCCATCCTCGTAAGATCTTATAATATTGTCATTTTGCTTCTGTCTTGCCGTTGTCTGTTGTTGTGATATCTATAACTATAGCTTGGAGTTTACACAAATAGTTGTAATGGCGGAATGTGGAGGTAAAGGGAGGAGGTCTACTGTGGGAGGCTCTGTAAGTGGAACGCTCGACAATTTTATTATTAGGGCTGCTTCCCTACTCGAACCTGAAATAGCCCTCACAGAGCGGCGCCTATCCCTTGAGCCATTATACTTAAGACAATCCTCTTTAGGACCATTAATGTCTGCTATCTCCCCCAATCAGTCAGATCAGTTAGATAACCAAATAAACAGAAACACATCTACGAATGAGACGATGATATCAACAATGGGGATGATAAAATTGCAGATAGTGCTTTGTTAAGCAAGCTTGGTGCACCCGCCCTATTAAATCCATTAATTATGGAGGAAGAACCGAATATTGTTAAATTACGTTCCTCTACAAGGTCTAGCCCTAAAGGTAGCTTACGACCGCAAACTCAAATACTCAATACAGGTCAAGCTACCTCAGCTAAGAAGAAGCGGGGGGCGGGGTCTGAAAAAGCTGAAAAGGGGAGATGTCCTAAAATTATTAAAACCTCTAAAATTCCAAATATAATTGAAGAGGATGCTACTATTCGAGGTAATGATCCTTCAGTGGAACCATTGGCATCAACTCCCTTATCATCCAGTTCAACTCCTAGGGTGGTTGTTTTGTCTCCATCAACGCAAGACCCTTATGATGGCCTTATGGCCCGAATTGAACAATTGATTAAATCGTTAATTCTACCACTTGTGCAGAGGTCTAGGATGATAAGTAAGAGAGTTGAGAAAATTGAGCAGTCTGTCCTAGAGAATTCAGGCATGTTAAAAACTGTGGTCAACTCTATTGAAGCTAATAAAGGAAGGGAAGTGATCGTAGGGACAACCCCGACGTTAGGAGTTATTCCATCAACTACACAGGTTCATTCTAACGAATTATCAGGGCAATTGGGAACAGTGTGCAAACAGCTATAGCACCTGCAAGTAAGGGTGAGGTTCCAGAGAGAATTTTCCAAGGGGTGGTCGAGAAGAGGGTGACTAGCGATCAAGATTTAACAAGGAAGAACGTCGCTTTACATGAAAAAAACAAAGATGGTCCATTTACAGTTATGAATAGACCAGCCCTGACTCGTATTGATTTGCCACCGAAATCTTTCCCATATGTTTTGGCACTTATTGGTGTACCTGAGCTAAGGGATGATAAAAGAGAAACATACCCTGAACTAAAAAATAAGGTTAGCTTTTGGCTAAATAAGAACAGACCCTTACCTAGTAATATCGATGGGGAAATCCTGCATGTACGCAGGGTAAGTTGGGTGGGCCGTAGAGCCAAGGATATAGCAGGGGATACAATTATTGTCAATTTCAGAGATAGTCGGGTCGTGAGTTGCATTTCTGACCAATTTCATCAAAATGATAGCAGTATTCATACTCGCGACTTGAGATATTTCTATCCTCCTGCCCGCAGGACACCATTAAATATTAATTATAATCCTGTGTGCAGACAACGAGAAATGACCAGGGGTTTAACCACAAACTAATATTCTATCCCTATTAGCAATCGTTTTGAGGACCTGAATGATCTGGAAGGAGTTGATTGACTTGGAGATATGAGACTAAGTGGGTTACATACTCTTGATCTAGGGACAGGAAATATAGTGGTCGCCCATAAGAATATGGATTTGGAGAAGTCACCTGGGAGATGTATGGAGCTTCCATTGAGAAGCCAGCATGCTATACCCCTCTTAAATAGGGCAGGAGAGGTTGCCGGGTTGGACAGTGAAAGTGATTATGAGGTTATTACCAGTAAAGAAATTGGAAAAAATAACTCTACGGGTGGATATCCTTGTGGAGTAATACAAGTGAGCGTAGACCATTCCACTTTGGAATTTGAAAAATCCAGCGAGACAATAGAGGGAGTTGAGTTAATTAATAACAAGCAGTATTTTAGCAGGGAAAATAGGCAAGCTGACAATGATATTGGTACAAGCTCTACCACTGGTTTAGTGACTATGGCTACAGATCAGAGTATTATAATAAGGTCTTGGAATATAGCAGGTATAAAAAAAAAACTTATGTGATCCTGCTTGGCAGGCTTATATAGATAATTGTGAAATTATACTATTCCAAGAGACCGGGGCTGTGGAAAATCTTCACAAGATCGGTTATAGATCATATAATATACCTGCAATTGCTGTAAATAAAGGGAGACCATCAGGGGGCCTGATATTATGGAGAAAAATTTCGCTGGGAATCAATTTTGAGCAGATTGATTCCTGTAGCCCAGATATTCTAGGACTAAAGTTCACAGGCCCAGATAAAAGGAAAATGTGTATCTTTAATGTTTACAGTAGACCTCAGGCAGCTAATAAAGAGTCAACAGTTGTTGATCCGAAAACCTGGATAATTATTGGGGGAGATTTCAATCGTAAATTCGAGCCGATAATCGGCTTGGAAAATATGTTTGAATCAGAGGATAATGCCTACAATATACCAGGAATTAAGACTAGTTACTCTGTTCCATGCACAACGGCAGCGGCGCAGTTGTTGCGTTTGACTGCAGGATATGGCTTACGTGCCTGTAATGGACGTTTGCCATCTGACAGCCCAAGTAAGCCAACTTTTAAACGTAGCACCTGCAATAGTCACTTAGACTATGCAATAGTCTCTATTTCATTATGATCATTGGTAAGTGACCTTGTTGTTGATAATCGTGTCGAAAGTGACCACCTTCCTCTTAGCTTGACCCTTAGTGCATCGTTATTCAACTTGGAGTGTAGAACTAGAGATTTTCCAGTCAGTTCCACCATTGACCCTCTGACATCTAATAACTGCAGAACTCTTAAATGGCCAATAGTCCTGAGGAAAGATATCATAGTCAAAAAAATCTATGATCTCTATGTGGATCTGATGTCTCCGTATGTTAATACTGAAGCACAAGAGATCCCTATTATGCAGATCCATATAGATATGGCCCTGGGTCTTGGTGATATACTGACTAAAACTCTTAAGCCTCTTTCAAATAGTCAGAAAATTGCAGCTAAGTGTAATAGATGGTATAATAAAAAATGCTGCAATGCAAAAAAGGAACTCATAATAGCGTCTAAAATGAATAATGCAGTAGCCTTTAGGGAAAAAAGGAAGCAGTATAAGGCTACAACTAGTGTGGCAAAGAGAAACCGGGACAAGAAAATATGGTCTGATCTTCTGGATGCATGCAAAAGGAACGATCAGGATATGTTTTGGGGGCTGATTGCTAGAGTTTCTAGTTGTAGCACCCCAAGTAGGGATAGGTTTTTGGAAGCTAGCACGTGGGTCTCAGATTTCTCTGATTTATAGTCACTTAGTATTAACGAACCACTCCTTCCAATGATGGACTAGGAATTAATTTAAACTCAACACTGCTATGCTTTAATATGGTTGATACTATTAATGCTATTATGACATTAAAACCAGGCAAGGCTCCAGGACCGGACAGAATCCATGGGGACTTATGGAAACATGAGAATATGATCTGGACCCCATATATTAATTATCTTTGCAATAAAATTGCAAATGGCGCACCTATTCCAGAATCCTGGCGGGGCGCTGAGATTGTTACGATTTTTAAAAAGGGGGACCGTACGAATCCGGCCCACTACAGACCCATTAGTCTTATGGACGTTCTTCAAAAAGTATTTGCGAGACAAGTTTTAAGTAGGCTAAGTACTTGGATGGGGGAAACTAGTACTCTCACTAAGTACCAAGCGGGTTTTAGAGAGAAGATTAGTACAATTGACCAGGTGTTTAGATTTTTACGTATCATCTGGAAATACGTTAGAATTAAGAGGACGCATCTTTACATGGCATTTGTTGACCTTAGGGTGGCTTTCAACCTTGTTCCCAGAAATGCCCTATGGTTGTGACGCAGGGACATGGGGTACCCTGTGGAGATTTTGGGGCAAATTGTTAGACTACACGAGGCGAACTATGCCAGGGTAAGATGGGGTCCTAATGGCAAATTGACAGAGCGTATTATTATTAGTAGAGGTGTCAGGCAAGGGTGTGTCCTGGCCCCTACATTGTTTTCTCTAAATGTAAACAACATACCAGAGACCCTCTTGTGCTGCGAGCATGACTCTCCCAAGTTGGGTGGAGACTATGTGCCCACTCTGCTATTCGCAGATGATACTATTCTAATTTCTCAGACATCGCGAGGGTTACAACATTTGCTGGACACCTTTGAGAGATACTGTAAGAATAAGGGTCTTGAGAATAACTCATCTAAAACAAAGTACATGGCGATTAATCCGCATAGGAGTTTTAGAAAAACACTGTTGGTCAATGAATACAAAATAGAATATGTTTCTAGTTTTAATTATCTAGGCATTACCTTATACACCAATCTTAATTGGAAACCGCAAATAAACAAGAGCAAGACAATTTTATTCAGAATTTGATTTCTATAGTAAGACAATACAAGAGTAGTTATACTAAAGCAATTTCACCGGTTTTAGAATTATATAAATATAAAGCACAGGCATCTTCATTATATGGAGCAGAATTATGGGGACATTGTGGTAACCAAGCATTCACACCACATGAGAATACCTTTCTTAGGAATATTCTAGCACTCCCTCAATGTACACCCCTCTTTCCTTTGATGCTGGATCTGGATATCCACCTTACTGATTACCACGCGGCGTTACGCCCATTATTGTATTGGATTCGCGTGTGGTCGACAAGTGAATTAGTGGATTATAGAGAGGCTTTAAAGGAAATTATTAAAATAAAAAATGCAACCACATTGGTATGGCTGAATCACATTGAGGATTGGTTAACCAATTTAGGACTAAGCCATTACTGGTCGGATCTGGAGTCCCATACACTAAACTGCAAAAAACAACTAAAGGAGAGATACTGGGACTTCATCCGAAACTCTAAGTTACATAGTTCTAATTTGGGGTCGTTTTCTCTTAAGTTTCTTAATGTAAAGATGGAGTACAGATTTGAGCCATTCATGGATGAGATTTTACCAGTTCTAGCGAAATCGCTGTATTTAAAATTTCGTTATGTATTTTACAGATTGAATCTAATACCTCAAGATGGCGGTGTAAGAAGGGTACCATAGTAAAGGATGATCTAATTAAATGTGAATTGTGCTGTACAAACGCCAAAGAGGATGAAGCTCATATATTATTTTTTTGTCCTGCCTATACACACTTAAGGAAAAAATTGATAAAACCTGTTTGTCGTCTCTTTGGGTTTGCGCGCTTCTGGGAAGCAGAAAGAATTTTAAGAGCAGAAACAACTCAATCGGTTGTCTTTAGCGTAAGTAGGTACCTGTTCTTTGTTGCCATTGTAAGAAAGCTATTGGGTTTCAAGTTTTAATGTTTTTAGTGATGGCATTAATTATGATATCGATTAGCATGTTTTATGAAATTTTCCTTGCAATGCCTATATAGTATTATCTCATGTATTATTTTTAGGCTAAAATATGTATTTATTTTTTAAATCGCAAATGTATTTGAGGGTACAAAAGAGAAAATGGGCCAGGATATGTTTACTGTTCATCCTATTTTTTTCTTTTTCTTCTATGTACTTCTGTATAACTTTTATGATTACCAAATCGAAATAAAGATCTTGAAATGAAAATGAAATGAAATGAAATGAAATGACTGACATTTTTCGCCTTCATGGTATACCACATACAGTGAGTTTGAATAGAGAAACTCAATGTTTTGGAAAGCGCTTTGCTAAGCTCTAGGAAATAAAAAGCTGTTTATTCAAGGTATCATCATCAGTCCATTGGGCAAACAGAAAGAACTAATCAAATTTTGGAACTACATCTGTAATGTTACTGTAATTCTATTCAAAATGACTTGGTTTCCAATTTGCCAAAAACTTTATATTTTTATATCAAAATGCAACTCATAGCGCTACCAAGTTGAAATAATTTTTCTGTTTGCATGATTTTCATCCAAGAGTTTTTCTTTCTCTGACTCATATGAACCCTTTGCTTTCTGCAGTTACTGATTACATGAGGTATTTACAGAAACAAAAACAGCTGGTTGCAGAAAGTTTGCTTCATTGTAAGGCTACGGTGAAGAAAAATTCAGATACACCAAGCACCCCTACTTCCTTGTTTGCTCTTGTTGTTAACGTCGAATATCTTCATCTTCTAGCTCAATCATTGTCAGTTAGCTTTCAACCACGTTATTGTTGCTAATTTTCCATCACTAATCAGGTTAATCCGGTATCTTTTCATTTGAAATGTGATGACTTAATCCTATTTTTCATGTTTTACAGACCAAAGCATAATATGTTGATTATCCATATCATTGTTCACCTTGAGAATCTCCTCCTGTTATTGTGTGATGGCAACACAAAGATAATGCTCATAAAATCAGTGATTCTCAAATTTTTCAAAGTTGTCTTCAGATGGTAAGGCGCAAAAGCAAAAATGAGGGTCAAGCATTGGATTCTATTTCCTTTGCAAGCCAGTATTTAAAATGAACGTTTTCTGGAATTTTAGGTGGATTTAAAATCATACGATTAATCCAAGATGGTTATCTCTCTAGTGTCTGTTGTCTAAAAATACCAAATCAAGATGGCCTTTACCTTTCTTCCTGCGATACCATATACTATTGTTAAGCATATATAAGCAGGTTTGGTCTTGACAAGGACATACAGCAAAGCAATTGTTCACTGATTTTTCTGGCGCATTCATCGCCCATTGCAACTTATTGTTTCACTTTTTGTTTCACTTTTCCCTTCAGGTTTTTCTTGTGAATTTTGAAATCAGAAATATTTATGCTCAACTTTTTCAGAACATGTTTCAAAGTGGTTTTGGTGTTTTGCCTATGAACCTTAGTCTTGCCTCTCAACTTCAAATAAGAGCCATCAAGATTGCCAAGAAGACTTCCAATTGTTGCCTTTCTTACTCCCTACGACCCTCTTAAGGATACACTTGATAGCTTTCATATTGGTATAACATTATAGGGTGGCACAGTGGCTCTTGGGAGGAATCACCCTTTCCTCAAGAAATTTGAAAGGCAACTAGAGAAAATCTTTTTGCATCCAGTCCTTGGCAGCACCACATTTTCAGCCTCTGTGGTTTAGGTGTCATGGATGTGTATTGCTCTAGATCTAAAGTGAACTAGCTAATTTCTCAGATTGTAGCTACTTTTTAAAGAGTAATTTGGTTGTGCTAAGAGTTGCCTGTTAAAATTAAGGTTATGCCAGTTATTATTCATGACATTCCTCACAGTATTAGATGCAGTGCTGTAGGTGGTTACAAAAACAAAAATGAATCTATTGTTCTCAGTTTTGGGTATGATTCCAAAACTGCTGTTTTATTGTTGTTCTTAACTCTTTCCTAGCCTTATTAATGATGTCTGGGGAGGGGGTATGGGCATTTTTTCCATGTGTCTGTCAGAAAATCTTCCTACTTGTAATCATTCAAGGTGGAGCAATTATGATTTAACTTCAGAAACTATGCAAAAGGACGGTTTCTCGTTCAGAACTGTGTACAGCAACTCTCAAAAAGTAAGCAATTATTTCTATATTTGGATTTGTGAAAAATGAGCAAACATTGGTGACTGGGTTGAATGGAAGTGATACTTCTGAGGTTGCTTGGGTAGATTGATCTTTGATTATGTTTACGATCATAACTAATAATGGTAATAGCCTGTGTTGTAAAGATGTTGGTGTGAGTGGGCAGCGCTGGGATGCCTCAGGGTAGCCATGCGCTATAGAAGAGCGTATTCAATTCAATTCAATTCAATAAATACAGAGGAATGCTAGGCAGCATTGGGGTTGATGTGTGTGTGTGTGTGTGTGTGTATAAGGCTTACAAGTCATATGTGTGCTGATTGAGGTGTAAAAGGGGAGTGATGGTTTACAGAGCAGTCCATTTGTGTGGGGTAATTTTATGAAGACAGAGAGTGTGCAGTACAGATTTAGTACAATCTTAAGTAGGGATTTCACCCTGTTTTGATTTCCAGCAGTTCATGGGTAATTTGTGATCTGGTTAGTATAATTGTCTGTAATGAAGCGTGACGTGACTAATCACAACTCTCAAGTTAAGAAAGCCTATGAGTGATTGAGTCGTTCTACAGAGAGTCAGTTACTGTGCTGTTGTTTTGGTGTACCTGGACTAAACTGCTTTTCCAAATTGTGGTTCAGACTACCTTGACCTAGGGTGGAAATATTGTATCTGGTCTCATTCCCTTTAGAGTGTGTAGTGATAATGGGAAAATGGGAGGAATGGAGAAGAGCCAATTAGTGGCTTTGCTGTCAATATGGATGGATGGGAATCAGATAGACCCCTAACCTGGCCTTCATGGTATTAAATAATGCATTGAAGATATGATGGTTCATATTTATCGATTGGATCGTATACTTACCTATTCATACAGGGTGATGTGAAGCATACATTTCTTATTATCATGACATGAGCATGTACATATTTTCATGAAGGGGGTTTTTTGTATCAAAATAAACCAGGAAAGGTTTATCAATCTAGGAAGGAAGGATATGTCCTTAATACAAATAGTGCAGGTTCGGTTTTATGGAGGCTTGTCTGAGGTTGTTGTATTGTGATATTTGACACTGACTGAAGTTTCCAGGTTAGCTGCCAGGACTTGTTTGTGTTTGAGGGTTGTTTTGGATAGGGCAGGGGGAAAACAGGGTCTCTAAAATAGATATTCTTCCTTGCACCTTGGGGTGTGATATAATATAAAGCTCTCTCTATTTTAAGTTGGAGTGACATAATCATGTTGGGTAAATAACATTCGATTTTTTTATTTTGAGAATCATATTCAGCATGGAACAGGTATAATATGAAGCTGTTGTGTGAAGAGAAAATTCAATATTAAGATGTCATATTAGGTGTACTGAATGTGCATCAGAAAGGGCTCATTTTTGGTTTGCAGCACATTGAAATGCAAAATCACTCTTTGCGCATCATTATTGTGAAAAACATTCAGGAGCATAGATCCCATTAATGTGCAGAGTCACATTTAGTTCAAAATCCACCGTTGTGAAAAGTATACAGGATAGTGGTATCACAATGAGGAGCATGATCACATTTAGGTGCAAAGTCAAGCTTAGGTGCATAATCATATTACCCCAAGAGTGTAGAAAATTTGTGGGATCAAAAATCACATTTAGGTGCAAATTGACATGGACGTGCATTAAAACATTTTCTCCAGGAGTGAGAAGATATATTTGAACCAAATATCACATTACAGTGTACAAACAGGGTTAGGTGTAAAAGCACTGTGCACAACATAAGCATGAATGGGGAAGTATTCAAGAGCATCCATTATATTTATGTGAAAAATCACATTTAAGGGTGCAAGATTAGCTTTGTTTCAAAGTAAACAACATTGCAGTACCACATTTAGACTTTATGTAAAAATTGTATTAAGGTGCAAAATCAGAGTTGGTGCGAAATAAGCAAGACTGTGGAAATTCTTTAGAATCATGAATTCATTTAGGAAGAAAGCATATTACAGTGCAACATCACATTTTGGGGCTAATGACAGTTAGGTGAAACATCTCATTTAGATTCAATTTCAGCCTTTGTGAAGCATCCGCAGGAGTGTGAAAACTTGTTTAGATGTAAAGTTACGTTTGGGTGCAAAATTTCCCTTGGTTCAATGTCTGAAGTATGGAGACAAAAAAAAGTAACTCCTTAGCTGTTAAAGTTTTTCCCACCCCAGTGCTAAGCCATGTTTTATGTTTGGTACGCCTTGGGCTTTATGTATGGGACGCCTTGTGCTTAAGCTTGCATAACCTTTTTCCCCACAAGATGTATCCAGGCAAAATTTCAGTCCTTTTTTCCACACAAGTCAGGGATTCTACAAGTACCTAGAGTTTATTAGTTCCCCTGGATGGAACTACAAAAATACCCAAAATGTAGCTAATGTTGTGTTTTGTTTTTAAAAAAATTGAAAATAAATTGTGTAAGAAATCACAGTTTTTTCCCTTGAAAAATGGCATCAACAAAAGGTCTAGTGTGCTAAGGCCACCTTTCAGGAACAAGCAGAGTTGAAAAAAAATAATAATTTTGCCACTATTTTTTTATTTTTCTAAATGGCATTTGATTTTTCCTATGTGAGAAATGTGGGGAAAATGCATAATTGTAGCCAAATTTGCAGGTCAATTTGTATGTCGGCGTGTTTCTTCATTGTAAGGTACTTTTTGGCTATTCTGTCACTTGGCGCACGAGCGAGCTGCTCCTCGCTCTCGCAGCGTCACGCTTGCACATTCCATCGGACCTGACTTTCTTGAGACGTGCACGCAACATACTGATGTTGCGTGCGGCCATTTTGTGTACCGTCTCCACGGCAACCTTGCTGACGCGCACAGCCTTGCATCAGTTGCGCTCAGCCACAAATGCGCTTGAAGTTACAAGTATCTTCACAGCACATCGCTGACGCGCACAGCCTTTCATCAATTGCGCTCAGTTGTGGATGCTCCTTATGTTGTATGCGCACAGCCATCATTGCGTTTTGTGTTGCTGGATAGTCTCGGCCTCACAATTGTATCTAATGGTTTACCGCTGATGGGCACAGCTTCCACTTTTGTGCTCAGTAGTGTCAGTGTTGTAGTTTACTTATTGTGCACAATTTACCACATCACTGATGCGCACAGTCTCATTGTAACATGCACTGTTGTTTTCTCTACTTTTCACCATTGATGTAACTCTTTGTTATTATTATTATTACAGTTGTTTACTCTGTCAAGGTTATAATATTTGTGTGGGGCAGCAACTCACCCACGCGCCATTATGGATCACGTTGTGGCATCTCCTCCTTTTCTTCAATAGGCTGGCACACCTCCTGTTAAGTGGGATGACTGGAAAGATACCTTTGAGGCATATCTTGAGGCAATTGACGGAGAGACCTTTACTTCTAAAAAAAAAAAGAAAGCCTTATTGATTTATAACCTTGGTGCTGAAGGCAGAAGTGTTTTAAAAACTTTACCCATGGAAACTGTGAGCACTTTAGTGACTGGTGGGGATAGTGGTGATTCTTGGTTGGTGGATGATTATGCAACAGTCATCAAAATTTTAGACAAGCGTTTTAGTCCAAAAAGGAACATTGTTCTTGAACGTCACAAATTTCTCCAGTGTGCTCAAATTCCTGGTGAATCGATTGATGATTTTGTGGCTGCGATCAGGATTCTTGCAGTCAATTGCAGTTATAGAGAATTTAGGGATGAAATCATTCTAGATCAGTTGATTGAGAAGACTTCCAACAAGAAAATCCAAGAGAAATTACTATCTTCTGATGATCCTGATCTAGAAACTGCTCTTACTCTTGCTGGATCTATTGAACATTCTCAGTTTTGTGTGAAAGAGATGAGCAATCCTACCTCTTCTACCGAAGTTAAGCTTTTGAAATCCACTTCCAAACCCTCCAAGTCGCCGTCTGTTACTAAGCCTCCTCTTTCTGGTGTTCCACGTTCCTCCGTTGTAACTTCTAACAAAACCAAGACTGAACAAAAGGATGTAATGTGTTTCGGTTGTGGTAGTACTACCCATCTTGGCAATGCTAAGTTTTGTTTTGCTTTAAATCAGACTTGTTACAATTGTGGAAAGAAAGGCCACTACTCTAGGATATGCAAAGTTGCTTCCACCAAAAGAAATCCGGATCAAACTGTAAAAACCATTACTGATGACTCTGACGAAGAGAACTATGAATTACTTATGCTGTCCTCCTCTGCATCTCTAGGGGATGGTGTGGTGGAGTTATCTGCCTTAGGCGGTGTTCACAAAAGGAAATCTCCTTCTTACCATATCTCTGTAAATGATACCTGTCTGAGTTTTTTAGCTGATTCTGGTTCTCCTTTTACCTTGATTAATGCTGTGGATTGTGCCAAAATAGGAGATGTGCAACTGGGGTAATCCAGTATTAAACTTTTTGCTTATGGTGGGAAACGGGTTGAGGTTTTAGGGAAATTTGATGCCAATCTCAGATTTCATTCTGATCTTGCTACTGGTATTGTATTCGTGGTCAAAGATGGAGCCAATCTTTTAGGTTGGGATGAGCAGGGTGCCTTGAACATTGTGCTGGATCCTAATCATCCTGATATGGTAATTTCCCGTAGCGAGTTTTATAAATCTGTTTCTGGTTCATCTTCTCATATGGTGACCCAATTGTCTGGTGTCAAGTGGGAACATATGTTTCCTGAAGTTTTCGATGGTAAGATAGGGAAACTCATAGGTTTCCAACACCAGATTGTTCTCAAGGGTGGTGCTAAGGCTGTTGCGCACAAAGTTCATAAGGTGCCTTTGAGTCTTCGTTCTGAACTTAAAAAGGAGTTGGAACGTTTGTGTCCGGCTGGGGTAATTGAACCCATTGAGGGTTCTGATTGGCTCGCACCAGTTGTTTTGGCACGAAAATCAGACAACTGTCTGAGTTTGTGTGTTGATTTGAGAGACCTAAACGCTAACATCTGGGTCGACTGTCAACCCCTTCCTAATATTAATGAATTGTTGACCACTCTAGACAGTGTCAGGTTTTTTACTTCCCTAGATATTTCTTCTGCATACCATCAGATTGAACTTAGCAAAGAGTCTAGACATTTGACTTCTTTCGTAACCCCTGAAGCGCTTACCGTTACATCCGGATGCCCTTCGGCCTTGCCTCAGCTTCGGCTGTTCTTCAACGGTTAATGAAAAACTTGTTTATGGATATTCCTGGAGTTGTTTTCTTCCAGGATGATATCCTTATTCATGGAAAAAATGAACTTGAACATGATGAGAGAGTTAAACACATTTTAAGTATCATTAAGGCAAGCTGGTTAACATTGAGGGCTGACAAATGTAAGTTTTTGCAAGATGGTGTTGATTACTTGGTCCACCACATTTCTCACAAAGGTATCGAGCCTAAATTTAAGATTATTGATGCTATTCAAAATGCAGCCACGCCCACGAACAGGGATCAGCTTCGTTCATATTTGGGGCTAGGAGAATATTATTCGAAATTTGTCAGCAATTTTTCCACCAAGACTGCTTCCATGCGCAATTTGCTTAAGAAGAATGTCAAATTCGTATGGGAAGAGGATTGTCAAAATAACTTTGTGTCAATTAAGAATGAGATTGTACAAGCAGGTCCGCTTAAACTGTTCAATATCAATGACTTATGCATTATTTCAACTGATGCTAGCAATGTTGGTCTAGGTGCTGTTCTAGTTCAGAAAAGAAGTGATGGTCAATCAATCAATCAATCAATCAGTGACACTTATAAAGCGCGCTACATACCCGTAGGGTCTCAAGGCGCTGGGGGGGGGGTGCCGCTACTGCTCGAACAGCCAGGTCTTCAGCTTCTTCCTGAAGGAGAGGTGGTCTTGGGTCAGGCGCAGGTCGGACGGGAGGGAGTTCCAGGTCTTGGCGGCCAGGTAGGAGAAGGACCTTCCTCCTGTAGTCGCTCTTCGGATGCGGGGGACGGCGGCGAGGGCGTGGTTGGCTGATCGGAGGTGGCGTTTGGGAGCGTAGAAGTTGACTCGGCTGTTGAGGTAGCTCGGGCCTTGGTCGTGTAGGGCTTTGTGTGCGTGGGTGAGGAGGCGGAAGGTGATTCTCTTGTTGACGGGGAGCCAGTGAAGGTCTCTCAGATGTCCGGAGATGTGGCTGGATCGTGGGATGTCGAGGATGAGTCTGGCTGAGGCGTTTTGGATCCGCTGGAGTCTCTTCTGGAGCTTGACGGTGGTCCCGGCGTAGAGGGCGTTGCCGTAGTCCAGTCGGCTGGTGACGAGGGCCTGGGTGACGGTCTTCCTGGTCTCTGTGGGGATCCACCAGAAGATCTTCCGTAGCATGCGTAGGATGTTGAAGCACGCCGAGGAGACGCTGTTGACTTGCCTGGTCATGGCGAGGGAGGAGTCCAAAATGAAGCCCAGGTTTCGTGCATGGTCTGTCGGTTTGGGTGCGGTGCCCAGGGCGGGAGGCCACCAGGAGTCGTCCCAGGCGGAGGGTGAGGAGCCCAGGATGAGGACCTCCGTCTTGTCCGAGTTCAGTTTCAGGCGGCTGGTCGTCATCCACTCGGCTACCTCTTTCATCCCTTCGTGCAGGTTGGCTCTGGCGGCGGCGGGGTCGTTGGTCAGGGAGAGGATCAGCTGGGTGTCGTCGGCGTAGGAGATTATGCTGAGGTGGTGTTTGCGTACGATGGCCGCGAGGGGGCTCATGTAGACGTTGAAGAGGGTGGGGCTCAGGGATGATCCTTGGGGGACGCCGCAGATGACTTCGGAGGCCTCTGACTTGTACGGTGGTAGGCGGACTCTCTGTGTTCTTCCGTCGAGGAAGGAGATGATCCATTCCAGCGCCTTGTCCTGGATTCCGATGTTGCTGAGGCGCCGTACTAGAGTGCGGTGGCAGACCGTGTCGAATGCCGCGGAGAGGTCTAGGAGGATGAGGGCCGCTGTTTCTCCATTGTCCATCAGGGCTCGGATGTCATCGGTGGCGGCGATGAGGGCGGTCTCGGTGCTGTGTTTGGCTCGGAATCCGGACTGTGAGGGGTCGAGGGATCCGTTCGTCTCGAGGAAGGCGGCCATCTGCTTGTAGACGGTCTTCTCGATGACTTTGGCTGGAAACGGGAGAAGCGAGATGGGGCGGTAATTCTTGAGGTCGGTGGGGTCCGCTGTTGGTTTCATGAGGAAACAATTGCCTTCGCTTCGAGAACCTTGAGGGGTGCGGAAGGCACTTACTCAACTATTGAGAAGGAAGCCTTGGGTTTGTGGTGGGGTGTACAGCATTTTAAAAACTTTCCATGGGGCAATGAATTTATTTTGAGGACAGACCACAAACCTTTAGTTGACTTATTCACAACAAAGGGGGGTAGTAGGGCCACACCATGGGTCGCAAGTGGCAGTTCAGGTTGCAAGAGATCCGCTATCACCTTGAGTACGTGCCTGGTGTTAAAATCATGTTGCTGATTGCCTGTCTAGGTTGCCCCTTTGTTCAGAGAATTATGTTTCTGTGTGTGATGATTTGGAGATGGTGTGTGCTGTGTGTTCTTTAAATGACACTGTTGGTTGTGCTCTTTCTGAGCGTGAGTGGTTAGATAGTACATCTGAGGATGATGTGGTCATGACGGTCATTGACTATTTATCTGGTGTGTGGCTGTGTGACAAGGATTGTCCTTTTGAATTGGTTCCTTATAAAAGAGTCAAAGACGAATTGTCTGTTGTGGATGGTATGTTACGTAGGGGTGGTTTACTTGTGGTTCCTTTTCCATTCGGAGCAGAATTCTTAATTTGGCTCATGAGGGCCATCCTGGCATTCGTGTATGAAGCGTAGGGTTAGACACTATTTTTGGTGGCTGGCACTTGATAAGGATGTGGAACATTTTGAGAGAGACTGTTGTACATGTGTCACTAGTGACAAGTCTCAAGTGACAAGACCTTCTTCTGTTGAACCTATTGTTGTAAACAAATATACCTTGGACCAAACTAAGTTTTGATATTGCTGGTCCCTTTGGTCTCATTGGTTGCTCTCCCAAGTATGCTCTTGTTCTTATTGATTATATGTCTAAATGGCCTGAAGTGAGGTTTGTTGATAATGCCAACTCGTCATCCATCATTGGTTTCTTTCTTGATGTTTTTCTTAGGGGGGGGTTTCCGGAAGAACTAGTCTCTGATAATGGCACTCAATTAACGTCATTTGAAATGCAGGGTTTTTTCAAGGATGGGGGGATTAAGCATATTTGTACGTCTCTTTATCACCCACGCAGCAACGGTTTGGTTGAACGGTTAAACCGTGTCGTCAAGGAACATGTACAACTTGCTTTGGTAAATGGGTTGCATTGGCGCAAGACACTTTGTGATATGTTGTGGGCTGTGAGAACTACTCCTCATGTTAGCACTGGAGTTGCTTCGCTTCGGGGTAGGGTGGCTGGTTCCAAATTTAATAATGAGTGGATGTCTAGGAGAATGGTCGATTCCGGTAAATTGTCTGGTGTGACTGATGTCAGAGCTGCTGTACAGTTGAAGTATGATACTAGGCCTGGTGCGGGTTATTCCCTGGATGTTAAGTTGGGTGATTGGGTGAGATTAAAAAAACAGGTTTTCTCCGCAAAGGTGAATCTCGTTTTTCATCTCCGAAAAGGGTGTCTGTGGTAAATGAACGGGTGGTGGTGTTGATGGATGGAAGGGTGTGGAATAAATCTTGCATTTTCATTGTTCCTAAACCTATGGTTGACGAGGTCAACAGAAGATTGGGCACACATTCCCCTGCCGTTGGGGTGTCTTCTGATGTTCTTGGTAGGGATAATATTGTTCTTTCAGGTCATGTTCCTCCTAAGAGAGTGTCATCCAGGACAAAACGTTTACCTGTCATGTGGTGTATGATTATAATATGTAGTAGTCTGTGGATGGTACTGTTCTTTCAGGTCATGTTCCTCCTAAGAGAGTGTCATCCAGGACAAAACGTTTACCTGTCAAGTTTCATGATTATAATATGCTGAAGTCTGTGGTTATGATGTTTCTGTTCTTCCTCTCTGTTATATGAATCTTTGTTTTCTTCATCTTCCCATTTCATCTTTTTCGTTTCTCTTGTCTTTTCTTCCATTTTTTCTGTCTTTGGTTATGTTATTGAAGAAGGGGAGGTGTGTTAGGGTCTGGTCCTTAAGATCTGGGAACCCTGGTGCAAGAACGTTCCCTTCATGGAACATATAGTGTGGAGTGTTCTGACATCGGCAGTTGCTGCCGGGGAGTACCTGTGGCTGGAGCTAATAAAGTATCCTCCTCACTGCCTACAGTGTGGTGACTTACTTCATTTCAACATTTAAGAGAGGTACACAGAATGGCTGAAGCATGCTTGCAGTTCTTTAGCTGCGTTCAGAAGGAAGAGGGCCATGTTTAAATGTGGATGCACACTAATGGGGCCGGATGTTAGAGACATGTGATTAGTAGGTCATAGCACGAAGAGTGTAGGAAGTAATATATGCTCTGCAGATATCTTTTCAAGTTGAGAAAAGTGAATATTATAAAATGGGGCATTCATTTTAGGAGTTTGCAACAGTAATGATCCTGAATCTGAATAAAATAGTTACAAGGGCAAACTGCAGTCTGGTTGAGGTAGGGATATGTTTCAGCTTGAAGTGCAAGAGGCCATTAAAGGAAAAATAGAAGGTATGTTAATAAGGTTATTGAAATATGATGGGCTCCGGATCACAGACTAAATTACTAAGAAATTTGAAAGTTTATGGGCACATTTCAGACAGTTGTGAAGTCATGTGTATCACAGGAATTAGATGTTAGTGAGGGTGCAGGATGCAGTTGGTGAGTAAGTAGGATCCAAAAAAAGGTTCTGTGGATAGTTGTTTAGAAAGAACTAAGAAAAAAAAGAGTGATCAAAAGACCAATGCAGAATTCTGCATGGTAAACAAGAAGGAGAATAACAGTGCTTCAGGCACTCCAGATGGGCAGGAAAAGCCTGAAAGGTGTTCCCAATAAAGGAGAATCCATACAATTGAGTAAGGAGGTGGAAATTGATTTGTCATATTCCTCAGATTTTGATTAGGATCAGGACGTAATTGTTAAGAAGAAAGGAACACCAGAGAAGGCATCAGAATCTACACCACAACTTCTGGATCCTTTTGGTAATGAGATCTTTGACCCTTGATTAATTAACCATCCTTTATCATCAGAATGGGCACCATTTCCACATGCTCAACAATATATGTCATTGGCTTAGAGAGGGCATAACTATGAAGGTAAGATCTCCCTCAAGATGTAAGTACTCACAGCAAACTCTTCCAGATTAGATAGTAATGAATTTGGAGGAGGATTCCAAGATGATGGTTTTATTGTTAAATGTGGGAGGTATCCTAGAAAAGATCTAGACAGAGGTTTAAGGCCTTTTCAGGACTGGACTCCCTCAGGTGTCTAGTTTTCAGAAGTGTGTGGGGTTGGTAGGTTTTCGCAGATGGCTGTCAAGTCCGGGACTAAAAACCCAGGTGACCCCCCCTTCCAAAACCAGGTTCTTTTGTGACAGGTAATTTTGATGTCTCCTTATTATGTTTTGGGCCCTTGCCTGTCATAGGCACCAGGTGAGGAAAATGTATTTTATTTCACAAAGTTTGAGGTTTGCAAGGGATTCTGGGAACTGAACCTGGTGAGAGCCAGACAAGTTACCCCATCCTAGATTCCCCCGGGTGTCTAGTTTTCAAAAATGCATAGGTTTGCTAGGTTTCCCTAGGTGCCGACAAAGCTAGTGTTCAAAATTACAGCTAGGTACTTTGGAAAAAAGGGTCTGTGTTTACTATAAAGATATGGTGTGTCCACATTGTGTTTTAGGTAATTTCCTGTTGTGAGCACTAGGCCTATCCACAAGTCAGGTACCATTTTTATCAGAAGACTTAGCGGAATTCTGGGTCAGTGAAATTTTGTGGATCTACGCAGATTCCAGAACTTTCCATCACAGAAAAGAGAGGAAAATGTGTTATTGGCAACAAAGTTTGAGGTTTGCAAGGGATTCTGGATAACAGAACCTGGTGGGAGCCTGAGTAGTCACCCCATCATGGATTCTCCTGTGTTTAGTTTAAAAAAATGTATAGGTTTGCTAGGTTTCCCTAGGTGCCGACAGAGCTAGGGTTCAAATACCAGAAATCTCCATCACAGAAATGAGAGGAAAATGTGTTTTGTTTTACAAAGTTTGAGGTTTGCAAGGGATTCTGGGTAACAGGACCTGGTGACTAGTTAAGGTTTAAAATCTACAGCTAGGTACTTTGCAAAAAAGGGACAGTTTTCACTGTAAAAATGTGGTGTGTCCACGTTGCGTTTTGGGCCGTTTACTGTCACGGGCACTAGGCCTACCCACACAAGTAAGGTACGATTTGTTATCAGAAGACTTTGGGGAATGCGGGGTGGGTGGAATTTTGTGGATCCACACAGATTCCAGAACCTTCCATCACAGAAATCTGAGGAAAATATGTTTTCTTTTTACAAAGTTTCTGGGTATCAGAACCTGGTGAGAGCCAGACAAGTCACCCCATCCTGGATCCTGGGTGTCTGGTTTAAAAAAAGGATAGGTTTGCTAGGTTTCCCTGGGTGCAGGCAGAGCTAGGGTTCAAAATCTACAGCTAGTCACTTAGGAAAAAAGGGTCAGTTTTCACAGTAAAAATAGGGGGTGTCCACTTTGAGTCTTGGGCCGTTGTCTGTCGCGGGCACTAGGCCTAGCCACACAAGTGAGGTACCATTTTTATTGGAAGACTTTGGGGAATGCGGGGTGGGTGGAATTTTGTGGATCCACACAGATTCTAGAACTTTCCATCACAGAAATCTGAGTAAAATTGGTTTTTGTTTCACAAAGTTCGAGGATTGCACGAGATTCTGGGTAACAGAACCCGGTGAGAATCAGCCAAGTTACCCCATAATGGATTCCTCTGTTTGTCTAGTTTAAAAAAATCTGTAGGTTTGCTAGGTTTCCCTAGGTGCCAACTGAGCTAGTGTTCAAAATCCACAGCTAGGCACTGTGCAAAAAAGGGACTGTTTTCACTGTAAAAATGTGGTGTGTCCATGTTGCGTTTTCGGCCGTATCCTATTGTGGGCACTAGGCCTACCCACACAAGTGAGGTACCATTTTTAGCGGGAGACTTAGGAGAACTCAATATTGTAGAGCTACTGTTATTACCTGTTGTCTTTCTATGCATTTCTGCCTTCCTAATTTAAGACAATGTGTAAAAAAGAAGTCACTTTGAAAAATGTCCTAGAATTCACAGTTTAGTTTGGGTAACCACAATTTCGGGGATGTGCAAATAGCCACTGTCTCTAAACTCTATTTTGATATAATTTTGTAAATACATAGGTGTCTTAGATAACTATGTTCCACTTTTTATATTTTACCAAATTAATTGCTAAATACCCGGTACACAATGAAAAACCACTGCAAGATGCTGCTCAGTTATTGGCTCTGGGTTCCTCGGGTTCTTGGTGAACCTACAAGTCCTATATATCCCAACAACCAGACGTGGCCAGAAGATGTAGCGCCATATTGCTTTAAACACCTGTCATACTTAGAAGAAGTTACAGGTGAAAATGTTGGCAGAAATGGTTGTTTTTCTCAACTCATTTTCAATTTGTCTGATTTTCAACTGTTAGTTTATATAAAAAAACCTTGAAGGTTCTACACAAATTACCCTTTGCTGAATTCAGAATTTTGTCTAGTTTTCAGAAATGTAAAGGTTTCCGGGATCCATTATTGCTTTCACACCCATTTCTTTCACTAACTGAAAGGAGGTGAAAGCACAAACAGTAGCAAAAAAAGGCTATGTCGCAGTAAAATGCCAAATCTGTGTAAACATTCTTGGTTTTCTGACAAAAGTCTGCTTGTTCCTGAAAGCTGGTAAGATGATGATTTCAGCACCAGAAGCTCTTTTTGATACCACTTGCAGGCGAAAAACCAGACGCTTTCTTCTGCAGCACTTTTTCCCTATTTTTCCACAAAAAAAGAAAATGTAGCTGTATTTTGGCTAAAGGTTTTGTAAATGCTAATTTCTAACTATAACATCCCTGAAACCTATTTTTCTTTCCAGTGAATTTTCAAAGGTTTATTTAAATGCTAATTTCTAACTATAACATAGCAGTCGCCTTTGCACACTTGACATATCAGGCCCGCCCCCTGCCTTCACCACTGTCCAAACACGCCCGTGATGCATTTTAAGTTGGGGGATTAGGTCCCCCTTGAATCCTGAGGGTCCCTGGGGTCCAACTAGCCCACCAGGTATCTCCAGTAAGGCCACAGAGCTGCGTTGCAAAGGTGTAAAAAGGGGCGTGGCCTCGGACCACCTCTCTGCAATGCAGATATATATATATATATATATTCACTGAAAAAACCATAGGTTTCAGGCCTTATATAGTTAGGAATTAGCATTTAAAAAACCTTTAAAATTCACTCAAAAAACTATAAGTTTTAGGGGTATTAGAGTTAGCTGGATATTTCACTCATACAAAACCATTGAAATTGCTCCTATATAGTTAGTTGTACTAACTATATTTTGCGCACCCGCAATCCACTGCTGATGATGTCACATATTACATCATTCATGACATGGTCAGTGACATCACTGATGACATCTCAAATGACATCACTGATGACATCATCCACGTGACAATCACATACACCTTTTCGTACACTAGTAAAATCTTTCATCACTCTTTGTAAAATACAGAGTATCATATTTGAATCCATTGTTACAGCAATACAAGTATCTAAAAACCCACTCAGTGATTCATAGATGTATACACACATCTAATCACTTACCTGTAGATTCACTCATACATGCTGTCAATGAACAATAGAACACTATCAAACATACTTATACACCTAAATTGACATTACACACCAGCACACATCCTATTCACATATGAAGTCATTCTACTCACTTATGCAAACAATGGATCATACTTACATATTTACTTAGCTACACACTTATACAAACACAACTTCATCTATTCATTTAGATAGTAAGTCATACTTAGTGAATTATAAAATCATTATTACAAGTAAAAAACGATCCATACAGTCACTCACACAATCATTGAGTCTTATGTATACGTATTTATATACAACAACTGACACATACACTGCCTTTTATTTTTCTAGTTTGTTGGACATGTACCATTGAGAAATATATTTGCTCATCACCACACAAAATGAAGTTTATCTATACACCGAAGTTAAAGTTATGCATAATTTGACCATCCACATTTGGACTTTTTTGTTAATTTTGACAACTTCCATCGTCCAACATTATTAATTAATTTTCAATTTAAGTTGTGCACTTGCCTAAAACATTAGCATAAACCATAAGTGACATTTGAATATGCGCAATGCGTGCTGAGAAATCCTGCATGTTTACATTTCTAATTTAAATGTATATGTTTTCTTTATGTCTATCACTCGAGAGTAACATGTTTATTTAAATACCCAATGTATGCACACATCCTTAGACTCATGACAAAGGGAATCCTCCCGAAACGCGTCGAGTGGCTGTTTGCTGCCGATGAAACTAACCTTGATGAAGAATCAATAAAAAGAACTAATGCAATTTGGAGTCCGTGCTTTCCGCATTTTTTCCGGCGACATCAAAGGGAAAATTCTGTGTGGCGCTTGTTTGAATATATATATATATATATATATATATATATATATATATATATATATATATATATATATATATATATCTATATATATATATATATATAGATATATATATATATATATATATATATATATATATATATATATATATATATATATTCACTAAAAAACCAGAGGTTTCACACCAGTTATAGTTAGCTAGTTAGCTGGAAATTTTACTGACATAAAACCATTGAAATTCCCACGTTATAGTTAGTTGGACTCACTATAACCTGTGCGCCTGCAATGCACTGCTGATGACGTCACATATTACATCACTCATGACATGGTCAGTGACATCACTCATGACATCACTGATGACACCATCCAGGGAATGTGTGTCTTTCTGAAAAATAAATATGTTTTATATTTTAGTTTCTATTTTTGAATATGTGTTTCAAGGGTTACATTACACTCAAAGGAGGTCTGTCACAGTTTTTTTAATTCTTTTTTGTTGTTTTATATTTTTTAGTATCAGTATGAGTGTCTGTAGGGTTTGGTGGGGGTATTACTTAGCACATAGATGCATCAATGACTGACTCACTGTTTGTATGTGTTTTGAAGACAGCATATGTGCAGGACTGTATGGGTGGATGAGTGTGTATATGTGTGTGTTAGTGAGTGAATGACTGTCTCACTAGTGTCTTTATCAGTAACTACATATGTTTTAATCTAGTATATGTGAGTATTGATGTATATAAGTGAGTATATGTGAGAGTGAGAGATTGTAAGAGTTCCTGTTTAAATAAGTATGTGTTTCTATAAGTGATTGTTCAAGAGAGTAAGTATGTGTAAGTTTCCTTAGAAGTAAGGTGGTAGTGTGTGTATAGCTGTATATGCAAACAAATGGATGTTCAATAGTTTATTTGCATGTGTGTGTATGTGTGTCAGTAACTTTTGGATGACTGTCGGTGTGTAACACGATGTATATGTGTATCACTACATATGATGAGTGAGTATATGTATGAGTGACCATATAGAACTGTTGGTGAATGAGTGGAAGTGTATATAGATGGTGGAATTACTGAATTGGTTGTTGTAACTGGTATGGGTATGTCCATTTTTTGAAAATGTTAGTTTCTATTTTTGAATATGTATTTCAAGGGTTACATTACAATGAAAGGAGGTCTGTAACTGTTACAAGGATGCTGTCATCAGTGATGTCATGAGTGATGTCACTGACCATGTCATGAGTGATGTAATATGTGACGTCATCAGCAGTGCATTGCAGGCGCGCAAGTTATAGTGAATCCAACTAACTATAACGTGGGAATTTCAATGGTTTTATGTCAGTAAAATTTCCAGCTAACTATAACTGGTGTGAAACCTCTGTTTTTTTCAGTGAATTTAATAGGTTTTTTAAACGCTAATTCCTAACTATAACTGGTGTGAAACCTATGGTTTTTTCAGTGAATTTCAAAGGTTTTTTAATAGCAAATTTCTATAGCTATGTAATGTCATATTTTTTAAAATGAATCCTATATTGTATATTTATGTAATACTATTTTTTTTATGTATATTGTTCATATATTTTTTTTGTTTTTTTGTCTTGGAGCGATCCCGGTGCGCGTACCGGTAAGCGGACCGGTAAGCGCAGTTTTCCGGCGCGCCCCGGTGCGCGTACTGGGGGCACCCCAAAATTTTTTTTTTTAAAAATAATGAAGGAGTGAGCATAAAGAAAGGGGACAGAAAGAGTGGTGTAAAGAGAAAGAGAGCTAGAGGGAGGAACACAGAGAGACTGTGTAATAGATAGAAAGACAAAAAAAGGTGTTAGAGGAAGTAACTGAGAAAAGGAAAGACATGGGGAGTGACAGAGAGAAAGGATAGAGAGAGAAAAGGAAGGAGTGACAGAAAGGGACTGAGTGAACCTGAAAAGAAAGGAAAGTGAGGGAGTGTGGGTGAGCAGGAAGACTGAAAGAAGTTGAATGTGGTTGGAAAGTAAGGAAAAGGGAAATAAACATGGAGGATAAGAATAAGTGAGGGAAGCAGAGTAAGGAAACAGGGGTAACATAGCGTGAGAGAAAAGTAGTGAGGTTAAAGCAAAGGATCATGACAAACTACATTTTTTTAGTCACACTTACCATATAATTAATATAAACTTAATTATATATTTTTTTCTACACTTTGTATCTGTGAAAGAGAGAACAAAAAATAAGTTATAATTAGTAGAATATATATTTTAAAATAAAAGAGACAGGTCAAGAGGTTAAAAATCATAAAAGTGTATAAAGAAAAAAAGCAAGAGTGAAGGATACAGAAAGGGAAATAAAGTAATGTAGAAGGACAAAAAGAATGAAAAAGAAATAGAAGAAAAGCAAATTACTAAGAGTAAGGCAGATAAATTCAGTGTCAAAGAGAAAGAGAAGATGAGAGAAATGAAGTGAAGGTAAGTAAGATACAAAAAGAAAGTGAAAGAGTACGAAAAAAGAGATGAGTGAGTAAAGAGAAATTAGTAAAAGAGCAAAGGAGGAAAAGGCGGAAAAGGCAAATAAAGCAGAGAGACTGAAAGCTGAAAAGTGGTGCAAGGGACAGAGGGGATGCAGACAGTTGAAATGGGAATGAGAGGTTGTGAAAAAAGTGGAGTGATAGAAGGGGGATGAAACAGAGTGAGAGAAAGGCAGTGTGAGTGAGTAAAGAGAGCTGAAAATAATAATAATTAGGAAAAACAGGACATTCTATGATATCCTTGGTTGCATTAAATGTCAGGAATGCACTCCACAGGATCCGTATGCAGAAACAATGCTCCACCTCCGGACCCTCCGAAACCCCGAATATATATATCACAGGGTGTTCAGACAATACGGTGAGGGGAAAAACCCCAAAAGGGGAAAAAACCCAAAAGAATAAAGAGAAGAAGGAAGGGACAGCATGGGATAAGAAGCTGCAAGACAAAGCATACAATGGTTAATACAATTCTTAACCCTACTCTCATTACAATCTCACTAGCAAAAAGACGTTATGATTCACATGTAAGAACCCTTGTGGAAACATCTTCATACCGCTGTCTCTTCTGCCTTCCTTCTATCCTGTACAAACATATAAACCTTATGAATATAGGTGGTGAACTACCTCTGCCTATATCAGTAGGTCTCACTATAAAACATACCCCATAACCTTTTTGCAAATGGCTCCAAGAGTTTATCTGAATGAAATATCCCAAAACAAAGTTCAGCCCACGAAATGAAATGCACTATTCATATGCAACAAACCCCTGTGCATAGAAGTGAAAAGAAAGAGTCCCAGCTATGACCAGCTGAATCCTCCAGTACGATGAAAGCGCAAAGAGTATATCAAAGTATCAAAAGTAAATCAGATCAAACCTAACACGGCATGGCGTAGTTCC
Source organism: Lissotriton vulgaris (assembly GCF_964263255.1). Lineage (NCBI taxonomy): Eukaryota > Metazoa > Chordata > Amphibia > Caudata > Salamandridae > Lissotriton > Lissotriton vulgaris. The sequence continues at coordinate 1,882,901,004 of NC_141689.1, read as the reverse complement.
TTCACTACTGCCATCCGCTTAGGCATTTGTATTCCACAGGGTACAAGTACTGTCACGTCATGTATTCATGACGGTAATGCAGAGGTTCTTTCCCCCTGCACTCCGCCACTTGAATGAATGGAAAATACCCAACAAACAGAACAACCTCTGCGTGGCTCAAAACACAGAGCGCTATCCCCTGGATAAATCAAGTCTAGTGTCCTAACAGCCGCGAGGCACTGAATGTGTCAGAAAAGAGTTCTGATCAGAACACGCGCAAAGGAAACAACATGCGCTAGCCAGCGTGAAGCACATTACCAGAACTGCTGCCTTCACTCCGGAGGACGGGGATGGTTTTCAGAAAGCCTTCTGAAAATAGAACAGGAACACGGGAACAAACTAGGGAACAGCCGTTCCCTCGGCAAACACGGAATCACAAGCCCCGATCACCCGGCTCCTCCCAGTGATATCCTTTAGAACAGCCAGGTACTATGGGAAACGTAGTTCAATCCCTAAGTCTCATGGGAACTGTAGTTCAGGCAGGCGCGCAAGGACCTACAACCTGACATTAAAAGAGACATCATAACAGAGAAAATCTCCAAGTAGTTCCTCTTCTGTACGCCATGGCTTAAAGAGTTGCAAAAGGGCTAAATAGTAAAATTCTCTTTTGTCTGGAGATTCGCAACTCAATTTTCGATGATTAATCAAATGGCCTTTTCTCTGCTTCACTAGACATCCTTCATACCCAATGACAGCATATTTTCCATTATTGATATCTTCTGTGATGTTCCTCTTATAACTGTAGTTTTGCAGAACTTCATACAAACAAGTGTTCTCAAGGTGAGTACTTCTATTTGGATAGTATGTATCCAACATGTTTGTCTTCAAAATATCTGTACTGTTTGGTTCTTTCTCCGTCAAATAATCAATTTCTTGTACAGATTTCAAAACTCGGTTTCTTGTTGCAGCAAAACCTAGACTCACCCAAATGATTGTTCTTGATTTGGCATAGAGACTTGCTGATGATAACCGATCAGAACATTCATATGCTCCAATTTCTCGATGCGACAACATCTTCAGACTGAAACTGTATAATTTTTTACTTATACTCTTTTCGTGTGAAATGTCTTCCCACATTTCCTTCAGTTCAGTCTTTTCTTTTTTTGTGATGTAAGATGTCACATATCGAGCCACAGCAATAGAGTTGTCAGCAACGAACTGAATATCCATGTTAGCATTCCACATGGATAAAATCACTGGGTTGTAGTCGTTGATGTACTTGGACTCTTCGTTTCTTTTTAAATTGTATGCATTTTTTGGTGATTTCCTTGTCACAGTATGTCGCAGAGAAGACATCAAATTATTTACTCTTCCTTTAGAAATCACTGGTCGTGGAAACGCAAAACGACATTTCGTGTAGAATTTGTCCTTGTTTTTAAATTTTTCGACGACAGTACTTTCCACAACGATGGGATTGAAAACGTAAAACTTGTTGCCTTAAACTGTTTTCTTCAGTAGTTTTCGGAACAGCACATGTTGAATATTCTTCAATGAAACTCATCACTGTGTCATCCGAATCAGTTCCAAATTTGGGTGCATCTTTAATCCTTAACAACATATGTATGTGAGGAGCACCTCTCGCTTGATACTCTTTCCTCCAAAAGAAATCCAAAACCTCTCCAAGGGGAGGATTTTGTTTGTTGGTAACAAAAGACATCATAGCTTCAAATCTATGATTAAAATATCTGCAAACATTCAATGGATCAAAAGAACACAGTTCTCCAGGTCTTTTCAATTCTATATTTTGTATGTTTCCATTTGCCTCTCGTAGAATTGAAGTAAGTCGTCCCATGCATACTCAGCACAGCTAAGAGTGAGGAACCATGTAGGAGTTCCTAAGTTTCTTAGCATACATTTCAATTCCCCATGACGACGGAACCAATACTCGTTTGTTCCACGCTGACATGCCATGAGATTGATTAGCTGAGATTCCAAAATACTGTCTTGCAGATTGACTTTCTCCATAAAGTCCCTCGCCAAAACATTTTGCAGATGAGCTCCACTTTTCAGTATATGATTAACTGCATAAGAAAGCCCAGACAAATCACTTTCATACAGTAGATAAAACAAATACGGAATGCATTGACAAAACCTTGGATCTTCAGCATATAATCTTAAAGTACGGTATTCAGCTGCAGGAATTTGAACTGGTCGATCGTCATATCGTCCACCTTGACCTGTTGGAAATAACTGTGGAAAACAACGAGCTTCCAAACTTTCTTCCCATACACTAATAGGACTTCCTTTTGCTGCTTTCATTTGAAACAAGTCAATTGCATTCCCCATTACTTCTTTAGAATGCAAAGGATGAACAGTATAATGTTCATATATTTCTTCACTTCTAGACACATCAACTTTTTCAATTTGGCCAACTGAAGAATCACTGTCTTCTTCTATAGCTGTTTCCTCTGCTCTCTTGACATCTCTGCTTTCTTGACATCTAGAGGCAAATAAACAACTCTTCTCTTTAATCCTCTTTGTAAATCTGTAGGAGGCAATTTCCCAATCTTAGGCTCCATGCGAACAATAGCCTGAAAAGGATGAACACATTGAATCAAAATAGATTCATAAGTATTTAAATCCATCAATTCAGAAGGAATATCTATCAACTGAAGATTATTATGAACAGCTCTAGCAGGCATTCTATTTTCATTTAATTTTTTCAAACAATAATTACAAATACACTGATAAAAACTCAAATCAAAAGAATTCTCCACCAACAAATAACTTACAAAATCCTTCCATTCACTATTATTTTCCAATTCACATTTTGCATATAAATCAACTAACCTAGTCTGAATCTTATAATGAGTCCGTCGACAACACACACAAGTTAAATTAGGCCTTTCACTTGATTTCCCCTTAAACTTGGTAATTTCCTCGTCAAACTTTTCTATACTTGAAATCTGTACATTGTCTTCCACATTACCATCCATTACTATATCCATTTCTACATTGTCCTCTTTGTTCCCAAAATAACAAAACTCAATTTCTTCACAAATAGTCTTCACATCTACTTCAGATCCATGCAAAAGAGCACTGTTTAACTGTTTAAGCTTAAGTGCTGGACTTTTTGCATAATACAACCTTCTCACTAATTTCCTCACCTTATTATGACTGCTAACATCCTAAAATGATGAAAAACACTCAGACATACTTTTCTAGAAAGACAAGCCAGTGAATGCCCATGCAAACCTGTGTTTTCTCTCACTCTGCAAGGATCTAACTCTTGCAAGATCTTCATTTTCTGTTTTACACTTTTCTTACTATATGTACGTAAGAAATTTCGAAGCAAATCGATTGAAACCTGTCACACACTACAAATACTACTGCACTCCCATGTGTAAACTGGACCCTTAGTACTTCTCCCTAAAACTTCATCAGCTAACACCTCTTCTGCATCTCTAGACACAAGTTTCTCTTTTTCCAACGGACAACCATCTTTCACCTCATATGCTCGACCACTGGTGTCAACTGCATGCACCAAATCATTTTCCTGAAAGTAACTCTCCTCATTAAAAATGGCTCAGAACTTGAACTATGCATCCATTCTCCAGAAAATACTTCACAAAAATTAGTCCGATTAATTATTCTTTTCCATCTACTGTTCGATTTGAAAACATCAATTGCTTTGTTAAGTATCCTAATTCTATTGATTACTAAAATAGATAATGTTTTCTTAACTTCAAAAGCCTGATCAACAATCTTCTCTACACTTTTCTTTTTCTTGTAAAAAGCAGCTCTCTGTTTACCTTTCTTTTCATTTTTTAGCAAATTTAAAACTACCCTATTGCGAAACATTCGTCTACGAATGTCCCTAAATAGATTTTGCCTTCTATTGCTATCCATACTCTTCTCTCCTGCTCCAGTAGAAACATTTTTTGAGGGCCTTTCCTTTTCAAATTTGCTCTCTCCTTCTGGATCTTCACATTCCCATTAACATTTTTTTTTCTTCTACATATGTTGCGAAAAAAAGACTTAGTTGTCTTACCAGGAGCTTTTTTTGTGTTTTTTGAAGTACTTGTTGTAGAGGATTCCTTTAATTCCGTTGCTGATTTTGTTCTTTTCCGTATGATATTTTTTCTTCTCCTTTGCCTTGACGGCATTTTTGCTTACTTTTGAAATGTTGATTTCAATCTGTGGTAAAGAAAAAAATAACACATTATAGACCACTATTAACAAACAACAAAGCAATGACAATAAGCAAACGATATAAACACTAATTTGCAACATATCTAAGTTTATACCACAGCAACTATATAACTAGGAGTAAGACAAAGAAAAATAGCTAGAGGGAGTAACACAAAAACACAGAGAGACTCAGACAAAGAAACAGGTAGAGGGAGTAAAACATACAAAAGGACTAAGACAGAGAGAGTGTATAATATGTTGAAAGACAGAAAAAGGATGTAATAGGGAGAGGGAGTAAGTAAAAAAAGGGAGTAAGTCAGAAAAAGGATGTAACAGGGTGTAAAACACAGAGAGGGTGTAACAGGAAGTAACACAGAGAGAGGGTGTTAGAAGGGAAAAGGTTGTAAAAGAGACTAAAACAGAGAGAGCCTGTAAAGGAAGAGACAGAGAGTAAGTTTGAGAGAGGGTGTAAGAGGAAGTAAATCAGAGACAGGATGTTACAAGAAGTAGGTCAGACAGACGGTATAAAACAGACAAAAGGTGTAATAGGGAGTAACTCAAGGCTAGAATATTATAAAGAAAAAGGTTGATTAGATAGTATCTGCATGATTCAAAAAATATATTAGCACATTTCACAATCATGTCATCTATGTTTCCTCAGATTAGTCATGCTTTTTGATAATGCTTGCTTAAAACATTTTGCTGCATAGAGAAATTGTCTTTTGTGAAATAGTGAAGTTTCAGTAGTGAAATTGAATGCTTGTACATAGGACCTGTGCTGTGTTTCTAAAATGTTATTTAATGTAGTTTTAAAAACGATTTTGGGGTAATTGAATGGCTTTTATATTTTTGATAAGGAATTAATAGTGTCTTCCTCATTAAATAAATATATTTGAACCTTTTACAATGCTGTCATCTGCATTACCTCTTGTTGGTTTGTGTCATGTTTTTTGATAATGCTTGGTAAAAAGATTTTGCTGCATAGAGGAATTGTATTATGTAAAATTGAGAAGTTTCACTAGTGACCTGGAATGCTTGTACATAGGACCTGTGCTGTGTTTCTAAAATGTTATTTAAAAAACAATTTTGGGGTAAATGCATGGCTTTTATATTTTTGAGAAGGAATTATTAGTGTTTGTCTCATTAAATAAATATATTTGAACCTTTTACAATGATGTCACATGCATTACCTCATGTAAAAGCTTCAAATATATTCACTGAAAAAACCATAGGTTTCACACCAGTTATAGTTAGCTGGAAATTTAACTGACATAAAACCATTGAAATTCCACGTTATAGTTAGTTGGACTCACTATAACTTGCGCGTGTAATGCACTGCTGATGACGTCACATATTACATCACTCATGACATGGTCAGTGACATCACTCATGACATCACTGATGACACCATCCAGTGAATGAGTGCCTTTCGTAAAAATAAATATGTTTTATATATGTATATGTAAAGGTCGATGGAAGAATAAATGTTTAAATAAGTATTTCAATGAATGTTTTTTAAAAAAAAAATTGATTGGTTAACTGGCTTATTAAGTGTATCTTAGTAAATACATATATTAGCGAGTAATGTTTAAATATTTAAATATATGTATCAGTGTTTCACTTCGTGTATAATTGGCTGCATGTGTTGGTGAGTAGCTACATGTCTGTGTATATGGGTTATTAGATGTTTTTTTAGTATCAGTATGAGTGTCTGTATGGTTTGGTGGGGGTATTACTTAGCATATAGATGCATCAATGACTGACTCACTGTATGTGTTTTGAAGACAGCATATGTGCAGGACTGTATGGGTGGATGAGTGTGTATATGTGTGTGTTAGTGAGTGAATGACTGTCTCACTAGTGTCTTTATCAGTAACGACATATGTTTTATTCTAGTATATGTGAGTATTGATGTTTATAAGTGAGTATATGTGAGATTGTAAGAGTTCCTGTTTAAATAAGTATGTGTTTCTATAAGTAATTGTTTAAGAGAGTGAGTATGTGTAGGTTTCCTTAGAAGTAAAGTGGTAGTGTGTGTATAGCTGTATATGCAAATAAATGGATGCTCAATAGTTTATTTGCATGTGTGATTATGTGTGTGAGTAACTTTTGGATGACTGTCCGTGTGTAATAGGATGTATAGGTGTTTCACTACATATGATGAGTGAATATATGTATGAGTGACTATGTAGAACTGTTGGTGAATGAGCGGATGTGTATATAGATGGCGGTATTACTGAATTGGTTGTTGTAACTGGTATGGGTATCACCACTTTTTTGGAAAATGTTAGTTTCTATTTTTGAATATATGTTTCAAGGGTTACTTTACAGTGAAAGGAGGTCTGTCACTCTGTCATAAGGATGGTGTCATCAGTGATGTCATGAGTGATGTCACTGACCATGTCATGAGTAATGTAATATGTGACGTCATCAGCAGTGCATTACACGCGCAAGTTACAGTGAGTCCAACTAACTATAACGTGGAATTTCAATGGTTTTATGTCAGTAAAATTTCCAGCTAACTATAACTGGTGTGAAACCTATGGTTTTTTCAGTGAATTTAATAGGTTTTTTAAATGCTAATTCCTAACTATAACTGGTGTGAAACCTATGGTTTTTTCTGTGAATTTCATAGGTTTTTTAAATGCTAATTCCTAACTATAAGTCTCACTTTATAAGTAAGACTGTTAACGCTCTAGTTGTTCTTGAGAACACTCTGGTACATTCTATCATTGGGCTATACTTGGGCTAGATATGGCTGATATTTGGGCTACATTAGTATTTTTTTGTCTCTGGTGGCCATCTTTGGGCTACATTGGGCTACATTGGGCTACATTTGGGCTACATTTGGGCTGTAACATATATATAGCCCAATGTAGCAATATATATTTTTTTAAAAGTTAATTTTCGTAAAAACCACTTGAGTATAGCAAAGGCACATCGGGTTACCAGTCCCTACAATTTTTCCCATTTTGTAAAAAATTTTTTGGCCTTGGAGCGCTCTCGGAGCGCGCCCCGGTGAGCGCCCCGGAGATCGTACTCGTTTGAAGCACCCCAGGGCGCACACCGGGGAGCGTCCCTTAAGCGCCAATATCGCGAATGAAAACATGATTGTGACGTATCGCGTAGCCGCGTGATGCGTGATATGATGCACAGCGTTAGTGCACCCAGAAGCACGCATGCGCATACGATCGCAAAACGTTCTGACGCGCTTACACTACGCACCCCGGGTCGCGTAGCGTAAGCGCGTCGGGTCATGTGACCTGAAAATAACACTTGTCATTGGTTCACAACACTTTTGGTTTCAAAATGATGAAAGCCCTGCTCATGTGACTTGAAAATAACACTTTTCATTGGTTCACAACACTTTTGGTTTCCAAATGATGAAAGCCCTGGTCATGTGACTTGAAAATAACACTTCTCATTGGTCCAGAACAGTTTTTTTTCCAAATGATGAAAGCCCCCTCCTTTTTTCTTTATTCTGACTTTGTCCTTTGACTGAGGAAGACCTGTTTGGATATCTGTCTCCAATATATTCTATTTAAAAATGGCTACAGTAGCAGCAGCAGCTGGAGCATCTGCCCCACCACCACCACCATCATCAAAAAGACCACCAGAAGATCACATTGGTGGTCAAGAAGAAGAGGAGGAGGAGGAGGAAGAGGAGGAACGCTCAAGGCAGTTCCTGCAAGAAGTTCATCAGCCCTACAAACCAAAAGAGCACTTCGTATGGCAGTTCTACAAAATCCCAAGGGGTTTCAAAAAAGTCAACGCTGCGAAGGTGACTTGCTTGATTTGTGATGCTGAGCTGTCCAGGGGGAACCCTAACAAAAAATGTTCCTTCGGGAATCATACCATGATTCGGCACATGATCCGTTGGCACCCAATCAACTATTCTGCTGCAGGGGTAAGGGACCTCTGCAGTAAGCTACCTCATCATCATCTAGACCCTCAACATCACAAGAACCAACTCCATCGGGTTCAGATGCAACAGAGACAATGCCTATCATACAACCCAAATTTAACGATTTTAAAATCATGTGCAAATATTGTGGTAAGTTAATTTGCTATGGTGAGCAAAGTGTTAAACTTATCATCTGTGCTGGGGAGAACCATAGGTGCACGAAAAAACCCTAATTTTTTGCACAATTTTTTTTGCTCCAGTTGAGCCATTTACAATTTACTGTTTTTTGTTGCTCCCCCAAGAAAATACAAAAAAAATATAAAACTGTTCAGAAAAGCCATAAAAAGTAAAAAAATGTTCAAAAAACAAAAAAAAAGAAAACAACAAAAAGAAAAAAAAACAGTTCTTTTCAGAACTACCTCCCATTTATATAAAATGACTTACATTTTTAAACTCTGCCATTCTCTTTTCTCCTCGGTGCGCTCCCCGGTGCGCTCCCCCCGCGCAAATCGAAAAAAAAAAGTATTTTTTTTTGCCCCGCGGGGCCCTTTTATAGCCCCCACATGAAACCTAGGGGGTCAGGAGGGTCTACTCTGCCCCCTAATGGTCTTTTCCCCCTTTGTTTTGGCCACCTCTTGTGTCTCGATCCTACCGAGACACAAGATGGCGGCCGCTCCGGACCATTTGGAATGTTTACCGACACCCGAGAGCCAATCAGCTTTCCGTGCGCAAGTCGCGTAGCACGCCCGGTGCGCTCCCTGGTGCGCGTACCGGGGCGCTGCTATAGATATATATATTTTTTTTAACCTAAATTACTCAAAATCCACTGGAGCACATATCTTGAGACATAGCAAACGCACATCGGGCAACCAGTCCCTACAATTTTGCCAAGTTTGGTGGAAATCCATTCAGCCGTTCGGCTAAAAGTGAGGTTGACCGCCCTATGGAAATTAACATGGGGAAAACGCGTTTTGGGACCCCCCCTTTATCTCGGCCCCCGCTTGACGAATCCCCCCCAAACTTTCAGGGAAGGACCGGAGCTCGAAGAGGCCATTTTGAAAATATTTTCAGGCAGATTCGTCAACAGTTGCCAAAGTTATTCCAAATAGAATTTTGAGATTTAACATTGAAAAAAATCCTAACTATAACTACCTACTGGCGACCGCCAGTAGGTAATATATATATATATATATATAAATATATATATATACATATTTAATTCACTGAAAAAAACATAGGTTTCAGGGGCGTTATAGTTAGTTGGACATTTCACTCGTACAAAACCAGAGAAATTCCCCTGTTATAGTTAGTTCAGCTAACTATAACTTGCGCGCCCGCAATGCACTGCTGATGATGTCACATATTGCATCCCCCTTGAAATGGTCAGTGACATCACTCATGCCATCACTGATAACATCTCAAATGACATCACTGAGTGGAAGACCTCCTCTCACCCTAATATAACCTTTGATACACACTTAAAAATACAAACTAACATTTTCAAAACAATGGACATACCAATACCAGTTACAACACACCTATTCAGTAATTCCAAGATCTACACACACATCCACTCATTCACCAACAGTCCCTATACAGTCACTCATACATGTACTCACTCATCATATGTACTCATACACCCATACTTCCTATTACACACCGCCACTCATCCATAGAGTTACTCACACACATAGTCACACATGCAAACAAAGTATCAACCATCCATTTACTTGCATATGCAGGTATACACACACTACCACACTTACTTCTACAGAAACGTACACTTACTTACTCTCTTAAGCAATCACTTATAGAAACGCGTACTTATTTGTACAGGAACTCATCCAATCTCTCACGCTCACATATACTCACCTATGTACACCAATACTCACATATACTAGTTTAAAACACATGTAGTTACTCATAAAGACACTATTGAGACAGTCATTCACTTACTAACACACCCATACACACACGCATCCACCTATACAGTCCTGCACACATGCTGGTTTAAACACATACAAACAGTGAGCCACTCATTCATGCATCTATGCACTAAGTAATACCCCCTGAGGTACTGGGTTTTTCAGAACCGGTACTGATCCGGTAACCCAGCGGTGTCAGGGACAACACCCAAAGACCTCGAGTACTTTCCTGATTCAGACCACAGAAACACGAGTCTTCTAGGTGAAGTCAAAGATCAAATTTATTGGCTGCAACCAAGTAACAAGCATCCTAGAAGTACAACAACACGGTGTGTATATTCTCAGGAGACTGCTCCAATTTACAAAGCCTGGCTTCTCTTTTTATACAGATTTTTAAGCTTCAGGCAAGCATTCTTAGATTTACAGTGCAAACATTCTTGGATTTACAGTGAGCTATTCACATATTTTCATTACAAAAGAAAAAGCAGAGTCATGATGACAAGTACACATTTAGTGTGTCCAGTTCGTGATCAATTACCCGGCAAGGCCCAACATTTTCATCAGATATCGGTGTACCCCCAATAAAACCGGGCTCCTCCTCATCATAAAGCAAAAGAAGAGAAAAGAGCAGGGACAGGTGTGAGCAAGATTTGGGCGCGGGTGTGTGCGATGGGAACAGTTTATGGCCTGTTGTGCTTTAATGCTATCTTGTTCGGCCACTGGGAGAGAAACTGACCAAACAGGTTTGGCTTGGGGCAATAGTTCCAGCTTGCCCAGGTCACAGAAAAGTCAATTTAGGTGTATGTGTCCTTTGATATCGAATTCAGCTATGCTTACAAGCCTATGTGAAGGGCAACTCACAAAATGGCTGCCGAGTGTAAAATGGAACCCAAGGGTTCAAAAACGAAAATAGCGATTTTGAGGTGAAATCGTTATTTGATTATGACGAAAATGCTTGTGCATAGTGTACTAGCCATTATCGGTGTTTTGACACCAAAATAGTCATGCTACGACAAAGTTTGTTGCACGAGTCCAGAATCTTCAGAACTACAAACCCTGCTTTTGCCCTTACATAGGCAATTTAACCTAATCTCATGCTAATCTGAGTCCAGGTCTATATTCCTAAAGTCATTGAGATGTTGCTGTAACATCATTCTGGTACTTAGTTCATCTTGTGACACAGGCTTCCTTACACATGATGTAGTACAGAGGCTACATATTGCAGGAGCGCACTGTACGCACAGTCAGAACAGGAAGAGAATGGCTAAGACCATCCCAATGACCATTAGAATTTTCCATCCCCAGCCGGATATCAGTTCCCAGAACCATCCCATAAAAGACCAATCCCCTTTATCCATATGAATAGATTCGGAAATTTTATGCAGTTTGGAGATGGCCTGGTACACTGTTAGAGCGTTATCTGGAATGAATACACAGCAACTCGATTGGATCAGTTTACATACCCCACCTCGGTCTGCAAGTATGACATCTAATGCGACCCTGTTCTGAAGGGTCATAAGACGGTCCGATTGGAGCTCAGCAGTCAAGTTACTAAGGGCACCAGCAGTTTCAATCACGGTGGATTCAACCACCATTGCTAATTGCCTTATGTTTCTGCTGTTAACCATGGGCCCCCAAAACGGCAGAAAACCTTTTGCGAAATTCCCAAACTCCTGTTCCGCGGTGTCGTCTTTACTCACAACACCCCCAATTGTCCTTGTCCGATGGTAATCTGCCGCGGCCGTGTAGGTGGGAGGCAACAGGAATGAAACAAAACATGTGGCCGAAAAGTCAGGGGGCAACCATGTATAGGCTCTATCATGGCAGATGAAATAGGTACCCTTAGCTGTAAAAACGAAGGGGAAGTCTGAGATGCAAAAACATACATTTCAGTACAGACACTCTTCCCTAACTGAGCCCTGGGATTCTTGCCAGTACCTTGCAGACACAGATGACCCTGATGGGGTACAATCCAAATCGGGGAAGATCTCTTAGCTTGCTGTTTCTCACTCAGAGTAGCTCCATATCCGGTCACGTTCCATCCTATGTATACTAGTGTCTTATCTCTTGGGATAGTCTCATAGGAAATATCTTCCTTAATCATATCCACTATCCCCTTAACTAGAGCACTATTCTTAGGATTGTCTGTTACAGAACGTAGGGGGTAGACTTCGTGTTCATAAATGAACATTGTCCTGTATGCCCACACAGAGCCATTGTTACTGAATGGCAGGACAAGGTAAGGGATGCCTTTATCCGTTGTGTGAGGCATAAGACCACACACCCAGCAGTTAGTCGTGTTCATTACTAGTTGGTGTTGGTGCAAGAGCTGAATGAAGGAGTTATTAATGAACTCTAATCTCCTAGCTGACTCATGTTCAGGAAGGGGTTGAAAAGAATGTGCAGAGACAGTAGGAGGAGGTATGGGTGATGTAGTCGGTGCAAAGGTCACTTGTAAAGAAAACAGTACATATCCTATTAAAAACAACATTGCACTTAATAACAGGAAAATGCATAATAATAAAAAACGTTTCTTTGTCATCAATCCACATATTCTTGTTTTAAAGTTCACAGCTTTGGCAGGTCTCTCCATTTTGAAAACCTCCATCCTCTCTAAGTTGCTGCCCGCGGTGGGAGATTGATTCTGCTAAGGAGTGCCTCTGTTCAGTCCAGGGTTACTCCCTTAGACCAACCAGAACTGTCGACCTAACCGTCTCCAGCTGCACTCCAAAGACTGTGGCAACCGCGACCCTAGCAGCGGAACCCGGATGGCGGTTCGAAAAAACAAAAATGAGTACGTTTCTCAGATGGGAGAGCTGCACTTTCAAAAATAGTACTTAGGGGAAAATAATTTTATTAGTCCAATTTTATTAGTTCATATTTCTCGGCCTGAGATTATACCGTTGTTTTCCCGATATTGTATGGTCTTGAAACAAGGCTTCAGGTTCTGTAGTGTTCAATTGGGCTGATGATGGTACGGCTGGTTGCAGAATATTGTCACTCTCTTGTTCTGTAATTGTTCCTTTCACACGAGCATCACTGAAAGGTACAAATCGTGGCACAGATTCAGTCTCTGAGTCGGCGACACCCTCCTGGACCCACCGGTCATAGGGCAGAGGCAGAGGGATCCGTTTGCAGTGGGTGCCGTGAATCCAATTTTTTTACCCTTGACTTAAACGGCAGATCTTGTCGAGAGGAGGACTAAATGCGGGCCGGTCCACCGGGGCTGGTCATTCTTTGTTCGCTGGAAATTCGTGACCAGTACCCAGGATCCAGGATCGATAGGATGCCCTGGAGTTTCAGAGGCCTGAGGCAGAGCGTTGTGGACCTGTTGGTGTAAAACACGCAATTTAGACGTCAAATCATACAAATAGTCCAGCAAAACAGGGTGCTCTATTTCACTAAACATTGTGGGTCTGGGCACCCCCCATATGTTGGGCGGACGGCCGAAAACAATTTCATAGGGACTAAGTTTTACTCTGGAATGCACTGTCATTCTGGTGGATAGGAGTGCTAAGGGCAGAGCATCAGGCCATTTAAGACCAGTGCTTGCTTGGATCTTGGCTAGTTTTAACTTTAGGGTGCCATTATAGCATTCTACTAATTCAGCTGATTGGGGATGATTTGCAGCGTGGAACTTTTGTCTGATGCCTAGCCCTTCACACACTTCTTTCATCACTTGTCCCACAAATTCACTCCCATTATCACTCCAGACCATTCTAGGCATTCCGAATCTAGGGAAAAACTCTTTCACAAGGGCTTTCGCTGTGGACAAGGCAGTGTTGTCCTTCAGGGGATATGCTTCTACCCACCTGGAGAAGGCACAGACAACAACAAGTACGTATTTTAGATTGTTGCACCTCTCCATGTGTATGAAATCTAGCTGCAAAACCTCAAACGGATACGTAGGAGGTGCAAAATGACCAGCTGGAGTTGGGGTGCCCTTACCAGGATTGTGTTTCAGACATACCATGCAATTTTTAACCACGTTCTCTGCACACTTAGGGATTCCAGCATTTTGCCACACTGGAGCCAACAACTTGCAAATCCCTTTCACGCTGATATGAGCCATTCCATGAGCCATTGTAACCACTGCAAGCACGTATGCATCGGGCAGCAACCATCTCTGATGCTCTGACAATTCGACCCAACAGCCATTTGCATCCATTCTGCCCGTACTTTCTCTCCACATGCTCATCTCTTTCTCTGTAGCCTCAGATTGTATCGATTTCACACTCTCTATCGTGTCCTCACACATTCCATCATCACCAACCCATCTTGCAGGACCTGCAACATACATTCGGCTCATTACATTCCTTGCTGTTTCTTTCGCAACTTCATCAGCAAATGCATTCCCACGACCAACATCATCAGTCACCTTCTTGTGGGCACTACATTTTACAATCGCAACTTGTAGAGGCAAAGTCAGTGATTCAAGAAGCTCATTCACCAACTGACCATGTTGAATCTTTGCTCCATGCGAAGTTAAAAAACCATGTTCACGCCACAAACGTCCAAAACTAGGAGCCACACCAAAGGCATACTGACTGTCAGTGTACACATTTACTTTCATTCCTTTTGACAACACACACGCTCTTGTAAGTGCAATCAATTCTGCTGCTTGAGCCGAGTTATGTGGAATACGTGCAGTTTCAACGACTGTATGCAAAGTGGTGACAGCATATGCTGCAGTCGTGTCACCATTCGGAAGCTTGAAGCATGAACCATCCACCCATAAGGTACCATCACATTCAGAAAGAGGAGTATCTTGGAGGTCTATTCTCCCTTTTGTTTCTTCTTCTGTTCTAAGAAAACAATTGTGCTGTTCTTCAGCACTCTCTGTCTCAACTGAAATTGGCAACAACGTGGCTGGGTTTAATGTGCTACATCTTTTGATATGCACGTGGCTTGCTAACAAAGTTAGTTCATAACCAGACAATCGAGCACTAGTTAAGTGCTGTGTCTTGGTTCTGTTCAATAACGTGTCCACTGCATGTGGAACCATTACCACTAGCGTGTTATTCATCACTAAACCAGCAGACTGTTGGATAGAAACAGCTGCTGCGGCTGTGGCTCTTAGACAACTCGGCAATGCCCTAGCTACCGGATCCAAAGTCGACGAAAAATATGCACATGGACGCTGCTTGTCTCCAAACAACTGTGTCAACACTGATAATGCACAACCCTCTTGCTCATAGACATATAATGTAATGGGCTTACTGTAGTTGGGGGTACCCAACACAGGAGCCGAACATAATGCTGTGCGCAATTCAGAAAAACTTTTCTGACACTCTTCAGACCAAGGCACAGGATTGGGTGTATCTTTACATGTTAATGCCACGAATGGTTTGGCCAGTAAAGAAAAATTTGGAATCCACTGTCTACAGTACGATGTAATACCCAAGAAAGCACGCACTTCTCTCTGTGTTTTTGGCACACTTAATTTTGTTATTGCCTGGATTCTTTCTGGGGTCAGTTTCCTTCCCTCCTTCGATAAGAGATGACCTAAGTAGGTCACTTCTTGTCGACAATATTGCAATTTAGACAGGGACACTTTGTGATGCAGATCACACAAATGACGCAAGAAGGAAAACGTGGCTTCTTTACAGATTTCCTCAGAATCTGCAGCAACAAGCAAATCATCGACATACTGAATGAGGGTAGCGCCTTCAGGTAAAACGATCGTATCAAGCTGTGTTTTTAGAGCTTGACTATATATTGATGGACTTTCACAGTAGCCCTGGGGAGCGCGTTTAAAGCGGAAACTTCGTCCTCCTAAACTGAAGCCAAAAATATCCCTACTTTCCTCAGCAATTGGGATGCTGAAGAAAGCATTCTTTAAGTCAATCACCGAAAACCAGGTTGCAGAGGCTGGAATCATAGTCAATAGGGCAGTAATGTCAGGAACAACTGGAAATTGTGGTACTACTATTTTATTCACCTCTCTAAGGTCAATCACAAATCTGTACACAGGTGGCTGGGATGGGTTAGTTCGTTTCAAAACAGGCAGAACAGGACTGTTGCAAACGTTGCCTCTTGTCTCTTCAATCACATCTTTTTCAATCAAATCATAAATGATCGCCAACAACGCTTTTTCACCTTCACTAGAAATCTTGTATTGGGGAATGCGCAGCATTCTAACATTGGCTTTCAATGTCACAACATATGGTGGTATTTCCAAGAGACCCACATCGTTAGGACCAGTAGCCCAAAGAAGATCAGGTAGAGACAGCAATTCTGTCGGAATTCTATCTCTCGACAAATACATTGGAGAAACCACTTTCTTACCTAGTGTAAGTTGTACTTCTGAAGGAGAACAGTACAAAGTTGCATACAATCTTTTTAACAGGTCCAATCCCAACAAGTTTTCACCACAACCTGTTGTTAAAATAAGGGGTGCTTCGAATTCACAAGGACCAACAGACAGGGACATAGGACATGAAATCGGGTTCCTAACCGGGGCGCCAGAAAAACCTACAGAAACATTCATTTCGCCAGAGAAAGGTGCGCCAGGGAGTTTTGAGTGCATCATAGAACTCTTTGTAGCACCAGTATTCAACAGAAAAGGTTCTGACACACCTGATGTAATCACCTCAACGTATGGTCCACTCTGATCTACTGGAACTGAAACAACTCCCTCTCTTTGTCTATGGCTGTCGTAGCAATCATTACCTTCCATATATTCATCTTCTGCATAGTAATCATCAGCATAGTACTGAGCTGTCCTACCAGATGCGTTATTCTGCTGATCAAACTTATTCATAGAATCCTGAGGTGGAAAGGAGCGTGCATTCTGGTGGATGTTTCCACGTCCTCTACCTCTAGGTGTTTGTTGAACACCTCTACCTCTTGTGCTTGACACACCATTTGCGCGCTGTAACAGGATTGGGCAACTATACTTAAAATGACCCTCTTCCTTGCAATACAACTCTGATTGGGACCCACAGGAACGCGTGGCTGAGTATACTCTACTCTTGGCTTTTGAAACTGTGGAGGTTGCTGATAATTATTCTGATAGTTATTTTGACCGCCATTATTCTGGCCAATACCACCACTTGGCGGGTATGCTTGCTGTAACAGGACCTTCGTTTTCAACTCTTTAGTTTTCTTTTCTACTCTATCTTTCTCATCTTTGTCTCTATTTTCATAATATTGCGCAGTAGCCAATATCTGTTCTGAAGAGGAAACTGCCCATGAACTCTCTGAATCCTTCAACTTTTTACACAACTCTGGAAGTAGATTGTGTACGAATTTATCGACGAACAGTCGCTGACCACCTTCTGTGCTCATATCTTGACCACTGTGGTCGACAAACGTTTCTTCAAACCTGGTGAAGAAATTTGACACCGTTTCATCTTTCTTCTGCTTACATGCAGACAACTTATCCCAATTTACTCTCAATTTGGGCATCAAAGTCTTCATATACGTAATAATTCTACCAGGAAGTTCTGCCACTAAAGGCTCAGGTTTAGCACCACCAACTTGTCTAGCATCAGCAGCGACAATATTCACCCATGTGTCGCCTAGCTCTTGATCATGATCTGTATGACGAATCTTTCCCCATAAAGGCTGTGGAACAACATTCCCAAACAACATATCTACATCGGCCAAGTTCATAATGCATGAACCTGCAGTCTGCGACAATTCCTTGTAATACCCTGCCGGATTCTTGCGGGGATCGGGCAATGTCTGCTTAAGGGCTAATACTTCAGCTCGCTTCCATGGGACATGTACCCACACACGTTGAAAATGTGGCAGAATGGCTGGAACAACATTGGCATTCCCTTCCCTCCAAACTGGGGGAACCTATCTCATGGGATATTGTCTTCCTTTCTTCTTGGTAGAAGAATCAGGCTCAAACAATGACTTGGAAACATCTTCAGTCCTAAGTGATAACAACGTCGCAACTGCTTTCCTAACATCTGAACCCACAACGGTACCTTTTGAAAATTCGAACCGCACACGGTTCAACTCGGGCGGGCTAGAGTCCAAATCATTCTCCTCTAAGTCCTCGCATAGAAAAACACACATTTTCTCGAAAACGTACCTCTGCTTTGATGCTTCCCACTGATGGAAGACATCCATAACAGATTCTAGTTCATATCTCATCGGGTCAGTAACCCATTTATGTGCCAAACGATCCAATACTTCTTTCTCCCTAGAATCAGGCAGGTGGCTGCGCAACTCTTTGTGTTCAGGGGTATGAGTCGGGCTTGTCGCTCCAAACAAAGGATATAGAAGACTAGAAACAGTGCTTGCCACTCTCTGGCGGACAGACGGAGAAGTTGAGGAAAAGACAAGTGGGAAGGCAGGGTGAGATGAGGCAGATGCAGAGGCAGTGTCAGGAGGAGTACCAGGAGTGGTAGTTGATACAGTAGTTAGAGTTGGAGGAAGTATAGGAAGAGCAGGTGTAAAAGCCGGTGGCCTTTGGGGAGGCTGCACCGGAGGAACAGGAGCCAGCTGAAGAGTGGCTGGTGGGTGCTGTGGAGGAACAGGAGGTATAACAATCATGGGTTGCACAACTAAAGGTTGTGGAGGTGCTGTAGCATTTTGCGCATAGGGGGGTGGTGAACTTAACAAATGCGACATTAGGGGATCTTTTTCAAGCTCTTTTGCTGCTTCTTGCTGAAGAGGCGGCAAGACTGGGTAGAATTTATCTATTACCATTTTACGTTGCCTGTGCAACTGCTCACTCATCTGTTCTTCTTCATTGTCTTTATACTGCCTAGCAGCTTGCATTATCGAGATACCCCTTTCACTCTTATTTTTCTTCTCTAATTTAATTTCCTTTTGTTTGGCCTCCTTACGCCATAAGCGGAAAGAGTCAACATTGCTGGCCGGGCTTTCTTCTTAAAAAGTTTAACTTCGAGGTTATCCAGGATTTCTGTATCAAAGCTACCATATTGGGGCCATTTTAAAACAGCATCCTTGCGGGTGTATTTGATCCACACTTCATTGTATGTGATGCCTACTCCATGTTTTACATATAATTCGTAGGTTGGAGTTCCAATTGGAGGAACCGGACACGAGTCCTCCAGTCGGGAGTCCTTTTTATTACAACTAAGACAAAACAAATTTCCAAGTCTGCTAAGACCAGGCATCTTCGCTCTCTAGTCTAGCTTCAAACTTCAAAGGATTATCGATTACGATATTTCTCATAAATACACGAGTCCTTCGGCTTTGGCGCTTGCAAGTTCCAAATCAAAGCGGTCCCAAAAGGGGACACCAAACAAACTAAGGACTGGGAGACGCTCCACTTATACTTAACTGAGGTATCGATGACGTCACCAGAAGACTCGTCTATCGTTTCGCTCTACCAAACATCAAGGGTCCAAATCAGGGCGATAGTCAGGGCAGCAGTCCTTCGTAGCCATCGGGAAGCAGGGAACCTCGCAGCAAAGACCTTCGGAACCACGTCGACATACAGGGGTCGCTGAAGTGGCTGGCCGTCCTCCGGAATTTTCACACGAAGCTCCTCACGAACCTCTGGCTTGGACCGGTACCGCTGATACCGCCCCACGTGGGCGCCAACTGAGGTACTGGGTTTTTCAGAACCGGTACTGATCCGGTAACCCAGTGGTGTCAGGGACAACACCCAAAGACCTCGAGTACTTTCCTGATTCAGACCACAGAAACACGAGTCTTCTAGGTGAAGTCAAAGATCGAATTTATTGGCTGCAACCAAGTAACAAGCGTCCTAGAAGTACAACAACACAGTGTGTATATTCTCAGGAGACTGCTCCAATTTACAAAGCCTGGCTTCTCCTTTTTTACAGATTTTTAAGCTTCAGGCAAGCATTCTTAGATTTACAGTGCAAACATTCTTGGATTTACAGTGAGCTATTCACATATTTTCATTACAAAAGAAAAAGCAGAGTCATGATGACAAGTACACATTTAGTGTGTCCAGTTCGTGATCAATTACCCGGCAAGGCCCAACATTTTCATCAGATATCGGTGTACCCCCAATAAAACCGGGCTCCTCCTCATCATAAAGCAAAAGAAGAGAAAAGAGCAGGGACAGGTGTGAGCAAGATTTGGGCGGGGGTGTGTGCGATGGGAACAGTTTATGGCCTGTTGTGCTTTGATGCTATCTTGTTCGGCCACTGGGAGAGAAACTGACCAAACAGGTTTGGCTTGGGGCAATGGTTCCAGCTTGCCCAGGTCACAGAAAAGTCAATGTAGGTGTATGTGTCCTTTGATATCGAATTCAGCTGTGCTTACAAGCCTATGTGAAGGGCAACTCACAAAATGGCTGCCGAGCGTAAAATGGAACCCAAGGGTTCAAAAATGAAAATAGCGATTTCGAGGAGAAATCGTTACTTGATTATGACGAAAATGCTTGTGCATAGTGTACTAGCCATTATCGGTCTTTTGACACCAAAATCGTCATGCTACGACAAAGTTTGTTGCACGAGTCCAGAATTTTCAGAACTACACCCCACCTAACCCTACAGACTCTCAGACACATGTAGCTACTCACCAACCTATGCAGCCACTTATACACAAAGTGTGAGACTGATACAGATATTTACATATTTAAACATTACTCACTAACCCATGTATTCACTAAGATACACTTAATCAGTCAGTTATACAATCAATAAAAAAAATTATCATCCATTTAGACACTTATATACCCATTTATTCTGCCATCGGCCTTGAGATATACATATATAAAACATATTTAATTTTCAGGAAAAACATACATTCACTGGATGATGTCATCAGTGATGTCATTTGAAATGTCATCAGTTATGTCATGAGTAATGTCACTGACCATGTCGTGAGTGTTGTCATATGTGACGTCATTAGCAGTGCATTGCGGGCGCGCAAGTGATAGCTGGGGAATTTCAGTGATTTTGTACGAGTGAAATGTCCAACTAACTATAACGCCCCTGAAACCAATGGTTTTTTCAGTGAATTTCTAAGGTTTTTTAAATGCTAATTTCTAACTATAACTTGCCTAAAACCTATGGTGTTTTCAGTGAATTTCACATGTTTTTTAAAGGAAAATCTTACCTGTTTTCAAGCAGATATGAAATGAATAGTAACATTTTTTCACTTCTTTTTTTTGTAATGTAAATTTAAAATATTTTACTTTATTAGTAGGTCTGTAAAAGAGAACAACACATTCTGTTATTACATACAATGTTATACCTTTTGCAACACAACATAAGTATACACATATTCAATTTGCCTTTTTTCGCTGATTTCAGATTCTATTGAATTTCACCATACACAGTAATTTCAATGTTGATCATCAGATGAAAGCGGGAAAAAAATACAATAAGAGTGTTAAAAAAACATATTTCTCTTCAATATATCTGCAATAAACATCCTTAGTAACATAGTATATAATACAAACATCAAATATATGGCCACCTACTTTCGAACAGAATCAATAATAGAAACCGTAATTACCAACATCTTCCCAATTGGCCGAATGATGTTTCTGATAATATTTCCATTGAGTATATCCAGAATAAACTATTAAATTCATATACACACCTTCCCAATAGGCCGAATAATGTTTCTCAAAACATTTGCAATGAGGATATCCAAGATAGACTTCTAAAATCATATTCAGAATTTTGGCATCAAAAATATTAAATAGGTAGTTGGTAATTCATTAGGCAACCAAAAGTGTCCATCCGTTGAAGTAGGTCCATCGTGGAAAACAATAGCCACTGTTTTAAAAGTTCTTCCTGAAATTGACACTTTACCTGCCACAAAATGTTTTAATTTTAGTTTCCAACTTTATCCCATATCCTCTACAACATTGCAGCATTGAAATGATATAAATAATGTTGACAACATTTCCGATTTGCACGGAGTACATTCCATATCTTGAATACCTGATTTCACTAATTCAATGAAAGACACTGTTTTGCAATCTGGTATTGTCAAATATATTAATCATTCAGGGCCCGATGTAGGTAATCTTGATTTCCCTACTCTTAAATACCAAATCATACTGATTCGGTATTTAAGAGTAGGTAAATGGGATGTAGGTAATTTCAATTTTGAAATTACCGAATCGGAATGATTCGGTAATTACCGAATCAGTATTTACCGATTTGGTAATTGCCATTAATTTCTATGGGCCTTGAGGCCCATAGGAATCAATGGCAATTACCGAATCGGTAAATACCGATTTGGTAAAATTACCGAATTTGCAAGGGGGACAGGGTATCACTTTGACACCCTGGTGCACCCCTCAATTGTGCATGGGTGCACATGTTGCTGACATACATGCCCTTAGGGCATGTTTGTCTGCAACATGGCACGTTTTTTAAAGCAAAAAAAATGCTTTTTGAAGGGTTTTCATTATTTACCTCCAACTTCTAGTTGGTGGTAAATAACGAATTCATAAACCCTTGTAGCACTGATTACACTGCTACCTACATGTTGAATTACAGAATCGGTACTTTTACCAATTCGGTATTTTACCGAATCGGAAAAATTATAAATTAGGTAAAATGACTGATTCTGTAATTTAACATGCCCCTACATCTCAATATCCAAATACCGGTCGGAAACGGCTGAAAATTGGTATTTTCGGTCGTTTCCAACCGGTATTTGGATACCTACATCTGGCCCTGAGCGTCTATTTTAGTGGTAGATGAAAATGAACAAATGTCACATTTATGATCCCATCTGTAACGTAGTCCAAACAGATTTTCAATTTGAATACCTTCATCTTCTAATACTGCAAGCATAGACATAAGAAATTCCTGAACATCTTGCTGTACATTCTGTGCAAATTGTGAAGAACGAGAACATATATCCAGAAGATTCCACACATCATAAATAGTATGGGTTTTTGCTTTATCAGTTTTCAACTCTTCAAAAATATAATGTAACAAAGAACAAAATCTTTTTTCTCAATTTTCCATAATTGCATACTGTACATTTTCTAAAAAAGACAACGTTCACAATTACATTAGCATAGCAGTTGATACCTGAACTATTTTCTAACTGATATCCTACAATATTAGCAACTGTGTTCCTTTCTATTTTCTTTCCAGACTCATCATTCTTTTCAATTCTTTTTTCGTTACAACCTCAGTAAAATCTTTATCATATTTTCGTCTTCTCAACCTATGTACTCTTTTACCTAATTTACATCTGCACTAACCTTTTGCTCATCAAAATCAATCAAATACAATCCAGATAACGTTCTTACTCAAGACAATGCAACTTATGCCATACCCTCTTTAAACAGAGAACTTCCAGTATTTACCAAAGCACTGTCTACACTTAAACCTTGAGAATTATGAATGGTCACTGCATATGCTAAACAAACAGGAAACTGTTTTCTACCAACATACAAATCTTTTACATGCAAGAAATGAACATAACAACGTCCAATCTGTTTTACCTCTTCAATCTGATCAAATGTAATCTTCAAAAATTAAATTCCATCTCTATCTGGATAACTAACAAAGTCAACAACTTTCCCCTTTGCTCCATTTACTAAACCTTTCTCAACATCTAAATTACGCCGTAACATTACCCAGCAGTTTACAGATACATATAAGGTCATTTCCAAACCAGCAGTCTTAGATATTGATTTTTCCAAACAGTCTAATTTTAACTGTAATTTCTCTGACAAAAAAATAATGACTCCTTCATGTTCTATTTTATCAATCGCTACCATTTTCATTATTGGTTCATTCTCCTGTTTCAACAGTTCTTCATTAAATGTAGAGCATTCTTTCAGTGTTGGCATAAGGCAAATTGTAGATTTAGTTTCTGCAGTTTTTCGGTTAATTGTTTCAGCTGCAATATTGCCTTTGTTAAGACACCAATTCTACTGATTAGAAGAATGTTTCCATGATCTTCATCCTTTGCTTATCGCATGTTTTTAATAAGTTCCTTATATTTAAAATAAATCCAAATGTTCACATTTCCAATACTTCCCAAAGATTTTTTTGTGTCTTCATGAAGAAGGGTTTTAAAAACCGATTGGCCTTTCACAGGTGTGAGTTTTAGTAGATCACCAAATACAATTACATGTTTTCCTCCAAATAAAACATCGTATTTTGTTTTTAAAATTTGCTGCTTCCTCAAATGTACAAACGCAATCATTAAGTTTGAGACCATGCTTCCTTCATCAATTACCAGAAGTTTAATTTTCTTCAGTACTCTTGAAAACTTCGAAACAAGCTTCTCCAGATAGCTTGTGATATTCCAATTTATTTTCATGTTCTACTGGTAACATAAGTAGACGATGTAATGTAATCCCTTTAATCTTGTGTGCTGCTAACCCAGTTGGAGCAGTTACAACACAAGACAAATGTAAATCCGCTGTTTTCTGTAGATAACTTGACAAACAATTAATCAAGAAACATTTCCCTATTCTAGCTTGTCCACTGATGTACATAAGGATAGGTCTAAAAGATGTACATTGGCAGTCATTCTTTTCATGCAGTAATCCATGTTGTATCTGTTGTGTAACTCGGTGATATATTTCTTTCTGTTCAGTATTCAGACGTTCCTCTAAATTTTCCAAATGAATATTCTCCTGTTATGCTTCCTGCATCACCGTTTCCACTTCACTCATTGCTATTGCCACTTCATTTTCAAGAATGGCTTTTGGATCTTCACTTTGTGCGGCAGAACTCTGACTATCTTGAGAACTATCTCTAGCAATTTCAGCTAGGTTTGAAGACTTGCAGAATAACTAAATATAAAAACTCTCTTTTATCTGGAGTACCACAATTTAGTTTCCTGTGATTATTCAGATTTCCTTTGGCATGCTTTACCAAATATCCTTTAGATCCAATTACAGCGTATTTTCCTTCATTTATATGTTCCGTGAGAATTTTTGTTTTAATTATAATTGTTGTATTCTGGCTTAGATGTTATTTATGCAATCTCTTGCTCTGCCAGTGGAATGTTCATTGGATGATGTGTTATAGAATGTTGGAAGCAAGAGATGTCAGTTGAGAAAGGCTGAGCAGCATGCTGGCTGCTCCTGGTGGGGTCTTGTATTGGACTTAATTACTTCATCTGTAACTAACTACAAATAAACATCTAAAGATCCTCCACACGTCTGGAATCAGTTACTACATTTTATTGTTGACAATATAGTAAATTACCCACGTGCTACGTGATCAACAAAGAAGATATTCTCACAGAGGTCACAGAGGTAACAGATGATTGAAAAGTAACAAGAAGCAGTAACTAAAGAGAAGATTAACTCTAACAGCATGGCTCGTATCCCCACCAGTTGTCCATACATCTGACAGGTCCCATACAAACGTGTTGTTCTGCAATGCAATACCTTCTGTGAGGGTAAGCCTGATTCTACATGCTGTACTCCAGTGCTGCACCTTCAACATGCTGTTCTCCAGTGTTGCACCTTCAGTGAGGGTAAGCCTGACACATCCTGCTCAACTGCCATTTGTAGTCATCTGCACTGTCTGGAGAAGAAGTGTCCTATTGTATCTGTGCACCAGTCACTGATCTGAATGACTGTTTCACTGTGCCCTCATTTGGATGCCTGCACAAAGTCCTGTGCTTCTGCCAAACTTCACCTGGAGAGTCCTGCCACTAAATTGATACTGCCAAAGATGCTGCTCAACAAGATTACTCTGATTTTATTTGAGCTCTACACATATTGTGTCCTTTATGAACAGCTACACTCTGTTTTGGCAGCGTATACCTTTGAAAAATGCACCAGTTCTTTTTGCAGGATTTGTCAAGTGAGGCTATTTTGTGTCTGTCGTTTTGGGCCCCATTTGAGACATTTTGAGGGTGTTTGCAAGTGAGTTTCTTTGTTACCTGGGGGGGGTTTACTGCTGCACTATGTGAGTTCAATGTCTTCTATTTACATTTGGCACGAGACTTCCATCTCATGATCTCCACGGCAGTTGAACTGTTACCTGACTTTACAAATTTGTCTTGAGCTGACATGCTGAGCGCCCGCACTCCTTCCTGTCTTTGCTTTCCTCTCCGATGGCTCCATGGTTTCCCTCCGACGTTCCGGATCTTCCCATAAGTCATTTCTTTGATGCAGCTCACTGCTGCTGACAGACGTTCTCCTGAGAGACGTGCCGTGAGCCACCCGGCGTGACGTTGGGAGTGTGCCACCATCTTGGGATTGGCTACATTTTGCAAGCACATGTGTAGCGTTTCAATGTTCTGCCAGCCACGTTCAATAAAGTTACTCACATTTTCAAATACTTTTGAAACCAGCGTGGTCAAAATCTCATGGGAATCTGAGACACCGTGTTGTTTTAACCGCTTCTTACCCTGTCCCGTTTGTCTTCATGAGCATACTTCTTTCTCTGTTGTCTGGAAGTCTATCGCAAGGAGTTCCGATAACTTTTCCTTCTGTTTGTTGGTTGGTGGTAGTTCGTGATCATTCTTCACATCGATTACTTTCTGATAAAAGAGTGGTCATTGACTTGTTGCCGTTCTACAAAAATCCTACAGCCACATCGTGTTTTGGTTTTTGACTGTCTTCAGGTTTTGGAGTTAATAAGTCTGTCCTCTGAAGCTCCAATTTCCATTGTTCACATTTTCCACTTGGGAATTCAACGTCTTATTTTTTTTATATTCAGATTTTATTTAATGGGAAATATGAGTGATATATTTTAGTTGTCTCCCTATTCCCTGTTACAGCTCAGTTTTCCTTTTGATATCTTTTATTGGTGTCATCTGTGGATTCTGGATTTTAATATACTTAGTTTTTCCCTGTCTTTCTGTTACCGTTGTGATCCTTTGTCCTTTAGAGGTTTTTCTCCTACTCTTTGTTAGTGTTTGGTTTTAGTCTTTTGATCATTGTGTTGTGCTATGACTTGTCTCTTTTTATACATGCCTAGCCAGCAAGTATACAATGTAATGAGATGAGGTGAATTTTTGCCCCAAACAATTGCACAGCTTCGAACTGCCTCCTTGGCTAATTCATTCATCTGTTCGACCATCAATTATTCATTATTATCAATTTACTCCAAAACGTTTTCTTTTACATCATCCTTTGTGACTAGTTTTGCGCTCTACATGCGGAGTTTATACGGCTTTTTTCCAAGTTTCTCATGTTTAAACTTTGCCCATCCGAGCCTCTTGTAAAAACACGACTGATGCCATGGTTCGTTCCAAGCAGTGTTTATTAATAGCCGAATGGATTTCGGGCGGAATACGCCCTTCGTCAGGGGACACTGTAAAGTAACAATAAAGCCATTACTGTCTTGCATAGCTTTCTATTAAAATCACATTCAAAAAGTACAATTTGCATTTTTTTTTTTTTTAAACATTTTTATCCATGTAAGCATAA
The DNA here is from genome assembly GCF_964263255.1 of Lissotriton vulgaris. Taxonomy (NCBI): domain Eukaryota; kingdom Metazoa; phylum Chordata; class Amphibia; order Caudata; family Salamandridae; genus Lissotriton; species Lissotriton vulgaris. The sequence continues at coordinate 1,882,873,718 of NC_141689.1, read as the reverse complement.
TTATCTATATTATGCTTTAAATTATTTTGGCAAAAACTTGGTGTATGCAATACATCTATGTTCCCTTACTGCTTAACGAGCCATACATACTTTAAGATCATATCCTTGCATTGTACCCGATGTTATCTACTGGTAATCACAAGATCTCATGTTGTAAATATAACGAACAATACACCAAACCACCTATGTAAAACCCACGGTTTCCAGCTCCTCGTCCCTCTGCATATTTTTGGACTCATAAAGCCTCGCGCACTCACCCCTGATGGCCATTTATCTCCCAACAAACACCCAAACATTTCATAAACCTCCGGTCTCTTTTCATTGTGCAACGCGCACTTGACCCTCCATGACCTTTCCCTTCCGTGTTTTCAAATGCGTTCTCAAAACCTCTCATGAATATTTCATTTTGGTAAAAGACAAGACTAGAATCACTGTTAGCTATCATACCTGCTCAGGAAGTTTTCAGCGCTACATTCTCATGTTTTCAAAACGATATCTTTGCCACATGTTTTTTTCTTTACGTTTAAATAATGTTCATGTGACCTGCTCTGCCCTCATTGGTGCTCAAAACGCTATTTTCGCGCCGCGCTGCGTGCTGACTGAACTTCCTAACTCTCTAGAGAGACTCACAAGCCCACAATGCATCATTTGGATATACATCTAATATATAACGCGACCTGTTAAAATGTTCATTGTTTTTCAAAACAGTGTTGCTATGTTCAGTGTCGGTTCATTTCAAATAACATGTTAGCCAGCAAGTATGTCTTGAGGTAGTCGTTGGTGTTTTCTATTTTATTCCTAGTGTGTTGGAAAGGATGATGCTATTCTCACCTTTTGACTTTCTTTTTATCTGTTTTCCTTACCTGTTACTTCTCTGTTTTCCTCCTTTATATCTACGCACTTTCTTTTGTTGCTCTTCTTTCTCATTGGTTTGCGATGTTTCTGATTTACTCTTTCTCGTTCCTCTAACTTGGTTTTCTTTCTGTTTTCATTCCACATTGTTTTATATATGGAAGGAAAGGGGATATGTTATATCCAGGTTTTGATGTCTTATGCAGTCTCTTGCTCTGCCATTGGAATGTTCATTGGATGATGTGTTATAGAATGTTGGGAGCAAGTGATGTCAGTTGAAAAGGGTTGAGCAGCATGCTGGCTGCTCCTGGTGGGGTCTTGTATTGGACGTAATTACTTTATCTGTAACTAGCTACAAATAAACATCTGAAGATCCTCCACACGTCTGGACTCAGTTACTACAATAATGTGGCAGTATTTCATATAGACATATATTTTCCAGGTATGGACTTCTATTTGGATAGTACGCATCCAACATATTTGTTTTCAGAATATCTGTACTTTCCGGTTCATTCAGTGCCAAGTATTTAATTTCTTGTACAGATTTCAAAACTCGATTTTGAGTTGCAGCAAGACCTAGACTTATCCAATGATTCCACTTGACTTTGAATGTAAACTTGCAAATGTCAATCGATCTGAACATTAGTAGGATCCAATTTCTTGATGTGAAAGCATCTTCAAACTGAAACTGTACAATTGTTTTGCTAAGTGTCTTCTCCTGTGAAATTTCCTCCCACATTTCTTCCAATTCTGTCTTCTCAGATTTGGTAATATATGACGTCACATAGCGAGCGGCTGCAATTGAATTATCTGCAAAATGTTGTATGTCCATACTTGCATTCCACATCTTCAATATCACCGGATTGTAATCATTAATGAACTTCGATTCTTCTGTTCTTTTTATATTTTAAGTATTTTTTGTGTGATTTTTGAGTGATAGTATGCCTCACTGTTGATATAAAACCGTTCACTCTTCCTTTGGACATTACTGGACATGCAAAGCCAAATCAACATTTTGTGTAAAATGTATCCTTTGACTTATATTTCCATCGGCAATACTTTCCACATTGATGACTTTGAAACCGTAAAACTTGCTGTCTTAAGGTTTTTTCTCCTCCTGTTTTCAGAATTGCACAGGTAACTTAGGGCCCCATTAGGATGTCTGGCGGATCATCACCGCCCGTATGGCGGTGGCCATCCGCACGACATCCACCCCGCCCGCCACCCATTTCCCTCTCCATATTACTATGGTGGGGGACCACAGCTGACAGGAAGACCTTCTGCCCCTTTTCTGCCCCGGTTAACTTGGGATAAGAGTTTAATATGGTGGCCGTGTCTGTTAGGCACTGCCAACCATATTATGAAGGGGCGGTCACATGCTTCTCTGTGGCGGCAATGCCGCCACGGAAAGGCATGCGGGAATCACTTGCGGGGGCCCGTTGCGGGCCCCCAAGGATTCTGAGGGTGGCGGGTGCACATGGGGGGGTACCTATGGTACCCCCCCTGCATTTCAATATAGAAAGTGGCAGGCACCAGGCAGTGCCTGTCACATTGTCCATTGAACTGCTTGGTGTGCATTTTGAGCATTACCCCCCGCAATGCTAAAAATACGGGATGCGCCCTTATGGCGGGCGGTCCCTTTTTGCGACATTCTAATGGACCCTATAGTCTCCAATAAAAAATATAACAGTCTCATCCGAATCAGTTCCAAATGCGGGTGCCTCATTGATCCATAAAAGCATATGTATGTGAGGAGCACCTCTAACTTGGTATTCTTTTCTAACAAAACAAATCAATAACTTCGCCAATAGGTGGATTTTTTTTTATTACAGATGAAAGACATCATAGTTTCAAACCTATGATTAAAATATCTGCAAACATTTACAGGATCCAGGGAACACAGTTCTCCAGCTGGCTTCAAATCAATATTTTCTATATTTGAATTTGCTTCTCGTAGAAAATCCAGTAAATCATCTCATGCGTACTCAGCAGCTAAGTATAACAAACCACGTAGGGGTTCCTAAGTTTCTCAACATACATTTTAATTCCCCATGACGTCGATACCAATATTTATTAGTGCCACGTTGCCATGCCATCAAATTAATTAACTGTGATTCTAAATGTTAGTCTCTTCAACTTGGTCCATAAATTCCTATGCAGAAACATGTGAATGATGCGTTCCTGTTTTTAATATATGGTTGACTGCATATGAAAGTACAGATAGATCACTCTCAAATGAAAGATGAAACAAATATGGAATACACTGGCGAATTCTTGGTTCTTCTGAGTATAGTCATAAAGTACAATATTCTGAAGCTGCAATCTTTACTGGTCGCTCATCATATTATCCATCTTTTCCAGTAGGGAACAACTGTGGAAAACAATGAGCGTACAAACCTTTTTCCCACCCTCATGGGATTTCTTTTTGCTTTTTTCATCTGGAACAATTCAATAGTATCTCCTATCAGTTCTTTTGAATGTAGAGGGTGTATAGTGTAATGTTCATAAATTTCTTCTTTTCTTGAGTTCTCCACTTTTTCTATTTGTCCACTTGAAATGTGTGTTTCATCTTCTAAACTCATTTCTTCTTCTACATTTACATTTTTATAGTAAATATTGTTTTGTACCAGATATAATGTAGCCTTTTGGACTTTCGTGACATCTCCTAACTCTTGACATATTTTCAGACTCTTTGTGGGTACACCATTAACAAGAATGACTGCAGGTTCAGTATCCTCTCTATCTACATCAACAGTTTCCACATTTTTCTTAAAATCTAAAGGTACGCCACCCTTGAACTTCCTCAGCTATTACTTCTTCATCATTTCTAGGAACTATCTTTTCTTTTTCAATTGGACAACTATTTTTCAGTTCGTAACAACAACCTGAGATATCAACAGCATGCACTAATATATTTTGTTGAAAATAACTTCCTTCATTAAAAAAATGTTCCATACCAGAAGTGTGCTTCCATTCCCCGGAAAATATTTTACAAAAATGAGTTCTATTTATAATTCTTTTTCTTTTACAGTTGTCCTTCATAGACTGCATTATTGAATTTAAAGTTTTCAATATTTTAAAAATTAAGATAAACAATTTTCTTTTCAATTCAAATGCTTTTTCAATGACACTTAGAATCTCCTTTTTTGTTTGTAAAATGCTGATCTCCTTTTATATATATATTTTTTTTATTTAGTTTTGGAGTACTCGACTTTTATATAATCTTTTATGAATTTCTGAAAATTGTTTCTTCCTGCTTCCAACATAATTCTTTTTTCCATAATACAATTTCTCAGTTTTTTCTACATTTTTCTTTTCCTTCCTTTTCACTCTTCTTGTTGTATCTCTCTTTTCTTTATTTTTAGAATTTGAAACACCCTTTACAAGTTTTTAACAAAAATCTTTACTTCTCCTACCAGAAGGTTTTTTCTTCAAGGATCCATGTTGTACTAGATCTAGCTGCTCTTTTCCTTTTTTTTACATAGTCCTCTATTCTTTGTTCCCTTTTCAATGCTGTTTTCTTGTCATTGTAACTGTTTCTTAAAAATTATGCAAAATATCTATAAAAAACAAATTAATATAATTAAAGAAAGTATACATACATATTCACATATATAACTATAAAAATACATACAAAAAACTACATTAATGATTTGACAAATGGAACAGTGCTACCTTCATAATTATAGGAGTGTATGAGTAGGGTGAAAGATACTAGAGCACAGCATTAGTAGTACACATCTGATTGTGGAACTGCATAGTTAGAACCTGTATCATTCCATGAAAACATGGATAGTGACTAAATTATTACAATACTAAAAGGAGAGTGCCTGAGTGCATTTATAAGTGCTTTGTTATTGGCGGAATGATCGGATATGTATATAGTGCTGAGTGGGTGATTGCAGAAGTGCATTGGACTGACAGGAGGATTACTAGGCTGCATAAGTACTAACTAAGTAATTACAGGAGTGTATCAATAGTATGTAGCTGGTTAGAGGTCTGCATGCATAGTGCAAAGAATATTGTAGCTATACTAGTGTTAGTGGCTAGGCCATTCCATAAGTACATGACTACTAACTAGAATGATTACAGTGCTGCAAACAGAGTGCATGGTGAATTTATAAGTGCTTAGATATTGGCTGAGAGAAAGGATAAGTAGATAGTGCTGGATGGATGATTGGAGAAGTGCATGGCACTGACAGCAGGATCACTAGACTGCATGGCTTGCAGAGGGAGAGCTGCGGGCTGGCTGGCAAAGGAACAGCTGCAGGCAAAATACTATAGGGAAAGGTCCACTGTCGTCTTGCAAAGGGATAGCGGCGACCGGTGATATGAGATGAGGGAGCATGAAGGGGATATCTCATAGAGAGAACTGCAGTATATTTCCAGTGTTTGCTTGCAGAGGTACAACTGTGGGCATGACGGCTCACAGACAAAGAGCTGCAAGTCGAACAATGGTTCCCAGAGGGAGAGCTGCGGGCTGGTGGGCTGTCTCGTACAGGAAGAGCTGCTAGCCGAATGATTGACTCGTACAGGGAGAGCTGAAGCCTGTCAGCTCGCAAAGGGGAGCTGCGGGCTGGCTCGCAGAGAAGCATCTGGGGGCTGACTGGTATAGGGAGAGGTGCGGGTCATCGGCTTGCAAAGTGCGGGACAGTGATGTGGGGAGAGGGAGCATGTAGGGGGTATCTTGTAGAGAGAGAACTGCGGTATATTTCCAGTGTTGGCTTGCAGAGGTACAACTGCAGGCTGGCTTGCAGAGGAAGAGCTGCGGGCCGACTAGTATAGGGAGAGGTGCCGCCCGTCCACTTGTAAAGGGATAGGTGCAGGACGGTGATGTGGGGAGAGGGAGCATGAAGGGGGTATCCCGTAGAGTGAGAGCTGTGGTATATTTCCAGTGTTGGCTTGCAGAGATACAACTGCAGGCCCGAAGAGCCACAGAGGGAGAGCTTATCCCTAAAACCATGTAATCTTTTAAGCATATGTCACGTCACTTTTGTGAGGTGTAATTCCTAAACTTTTATTGTACCATTCCTTTAATATACATATATTCAGGGCTGTAAGTGGGAGAAAAAATGGCAGTTATCTGAAAGGGGTAACAGTGTTCAGCACCGGCAAGACCCGGCCCACTTTAAGGCCTGTATATATTCAGCACAGAGATACAACCTTACAATTATCAACACTTATAATCACAGTTAGTTTACTAGTGTGAAAAAATCGTACAGAAAATTTAGTAAAACATTTTTTTTCTTTTTTATCTCTGACACATTTCTAAAATATCTCTTGTTAAGAAACGCTCCTCTCCACCTTTATTTCGTAAGAACGAGCAATAAATAATCGCTTTAGCAGCATCTACTCACTAACTACTATCACGGTCAGTATACCCAATTGTAAAGCACAAACACTATTTACATTATATCTTAAACTATCCTCAAATGATTCTAACCATGCATACAAACGGAAAGCAACGTGTATGTTTACTTTGTCCATTTACTCTCCATGTAATCTGTGCACATTCTGAACGGGTTCGCAGTATAACACCTGTCTTCACTTACATTCAAATGTACCTCACAGTATAAAATATAACATCACAACCTATGCAAATGTAATATTTCCAACATAATACAGTGCAGTTTTATACCAATGAAACTGATTGCATCATTCTCTATATAATACAAACCCTACCAATATGGCAATAAACTTAGAAGTGCTATTTTTATAATACAACAATAGATGATTTTTATAAACTGTACCGCTGGGGGCACAAAATGGTGGTGGGAGCTGAACAGAGTAAATAAAGATGTAATTCCCAAACTTATTACGTATTGTCCCATTATTATATGTATATTAACAGCTTTAAGTGGCATGAAAAATTTGGCAACTGTCTTAAATGGGTGGCGGAGCTCAGAACCGACAAGACCTGGACCAATTAAAGGCCAACGTATATTCAGCAAACAAACACACCCTGACAATTACCTTCACTAATAATCACATTTACTTTAGCAATGTGCACAAAATCATGCAGAAAATAAACATAAAACATTTTCTTTTATGTTTTATCTTTCACCGATTTAGAAAAAATGTCCTCTGAAGAAGCACTCCCCAACAACTTACATTTCATAACAACACCAAAATCTAAAGCCTCCCAGTAACACCAGTCTTGACTGATATTAAAATGTACCTCTCAGTGTAAAAAACGAGACCACAAATTGTCCACATAACATTTCTGGTTTGTGTTCCATCTCTGTTAAGTTGATAACACATGAATTTTCTACTCTTACCCCATCCCCACTATTTCAGACTTAGAATAATTTGAAAACGTGCGACATTCTGTTAATCTCGTCTGAATTAATATACAAATCCAAATAAATGCTCCATATAATTTTCAAAACCATACAGTCTTAGACAGATGACAACTTACACCTTTTCTATCTGAAAAACTCCTAAACATACATAAAGTACTTCTTTAACAACTAGTAACACTTTATCCATGTTTTAGAACTAATGTGAAACACCACCCTTCACTAACACTATGTTATTTAGAAATAAAAAAACTTTCAAAGTTCAAAATATCACCACAAATACTTAACCACTACTACACAACACATAACACACCTTCTTAATTTCTAACTTACCTTCGTTGTCACACAGTACATGTAATGCACTGCTTTCATCAAGAATGGAACCAGTAAGGCACAATTTCCCTGCTGTTCCACACATGAATACATGTAAAGAACAAATGAAATGAAATGAAATGAAATGAAATGAAAAGAGATTTGTAAAGCGCATGGCTGCCCTTGAGCGTCCCAGCGCTGAAACCAAACACAGGACCACCACCCAAATACAACAGAAGCAAAAACCTAAAGGGGGAAGAGATACGTTTTCAATGCCTTGCGGAAACGCACTAGATTGGATTCTTTCCGCAGGGCCATCGGCAGAGCATTCCATAATTGGCCTGCATTAATAGAGAACCGGCGACCGCCGGACTTCACCTTTTTGGCTCTGGGTATCACCACAAAATTACCATCATCCGAGCGAAGGGCTCGCGTGGGTTTGTAAGGGCGCACCAGGTCTCTAAGGATTGGAGGGCCTGATCCTTGCAAAGCTTTAAACACGATGCAAAGGGATTTAAATTTTATGCGAGCTCGAATTGGAAGCCAATGCAAGGCCTTGAGAGCAGGCTTAGCTGATGATCTTTTGGCGGTACCAGTGAGCATTCGTGCAGCCGCATTCTGAGCTCTTTGGAGCACATTCAAAGTGGATTCTGGTGAGCCAAGGAATAGGGCATTACTATAATCCAGCCTTGACATGACTAATCCTTGCACCAGTAGTTTCCGGGAGTTTTCAGGGAGTAGCGGGAGGATCTTCCGTACTGACCTAAGCAGACCATAGCAAGTCCCTGCCACTCGTTTATCTTGAGTGGTCATTGACAGTTCGGGTTCTAGCCAGACCCCCAGACTTTTTATTGCTTCTTTGGGAACTGGGGGGGCACCTAGACTATCCGGCCACATGGATTTGGGGAGTGTTGAACATAGATTGCCAAGAAGCATCAGCTCCGTTTTCGTCCCATTTAGTTTAAGCCGGGAATCCGACATCCATGACATTATGTTGACTAAACACGATGCGAACTTTTCCCCCTGGCATTCCGAGAGGGACAGCGAGACGATCAGTTGAGTGTCGTCTGCGTAGGTTGCGATTTTCACCCCGAAGGGTGAAACCACCGCCTCCAGTGGGGCCATATAGATGTTAAAAAGCGTAGGGCTCAATGAAGAGCCCTGCGGTACTCCACACTGAAGGGGGGTAGGCAGAGAACGAAAATTGCCTTCGCAGACCTGATAAGTCCGGCCACTCAAGTACGACGCGAGCCATTTGAGGGCCGACCCTCTCACTCCAATCTTCCCCAAACGGTTGATCAAGATATTATGATCAACCGTATCAAATGCAGCGCTTAGATCCAGGAGGACCACCACAGCGGATCCTCCCGAATCCAAGATGCATCTGCCTTCCTCCACCATTGCAATCAAGGCCGAGTCGGTTCCCTGGCCAGGCCGAAAACCCGTCTGAGTACGACCCAATAGATCGTTAGATTCCAGGAAATGTGAAAGCTGACGATTGGCAAACTTCTCGGCGATCTTATTCAGCCCGGGCAAGAGCGAGATGGGACGGTAGTTCGCTAAATCGGCCGGATCAAGGCCTGGTTTTTTCAGAAGGGCCTTGACAATGGCTTGCTTCCAACTAGGTGGAACAATGCCATGGGTGAATGAAGTATTCAGCAGGTCGATAGCTGGGCCTGCAATGATGTTCGTGAATTGCTTGAGGATCCGGATGGGCATGGGGTCCAAAGGGGAGCCGCTCTTCAGGGCTGAAAGCTCCTCACAAAAAGCCTCCTTTGAGACAGGGGGGAAGCTATCCAACACCTTTGCGTCCAGTGCGGCCTCCGGAGCTGCTTTGTCTACCCTACCGGTGCTCGGAGGAAGGCTGGCTAAGATGTTCTGTATTTTGACATCAAAAAACTGGGCCAGTTGATTGCATTTATCAGAATTTACCTCCTGAGTTGCCGGGGGAGTAGGGACAGTGAGAAGCTCTTTAAGAATCTGGTAAGTTTCTCTAGAAGAGTAACCTGCCATTCTGATTCTTTCCTCAAAATGGGCGGCTTTGGTGGAATTGCAAGCCACCTTGTATGCTCTCATGGCTTCACGATAGTTATCTTTTTTGGTGGTCGCCCAGTTCTTCCGCCATTCTCGCTCCAGCTTTTTACATTTCTTTCTCATACATCCCAATTCAGGGGTGTACCAGGAGGACTTGGGGCCGCTCCTTTTATTTGAGATGGCTTTGAGAGGAAGTTCCAAATCTAATGCTTGGCGGAGCCAGTCATGGAGGGCAACATCGGCTGCCAGGGGATCGCATCCAGATGGGGGGACTGATTGTTCAAGAATAAGGGAGAGACTATCAGTTGATGGTCGTGACCAAATTCTCTTATAGGTACGAGGTGCCCTAGGACCGGGAGGAGGAGGAGGGTCCCTCATAAAGTTCAATTCAAACGGCACCAAGAAGTGATCCGACCAGGGCATAGGGAGAGGAGGGCTCGTCTGAAGATGTGAGATATTAGAAAACACACAGTCTAACAAGTGTCCCTTCACATGTGTAGGTTCCTGATTATGGAGCCTGAGGTTAGCTGTCATAAGTTCCGATCTCAGGTCAGATGCTATTTTATCCTCCTGTAGGACAAAATGAAGATTCAGATCCCCCAATAGAATGAAATTGGGAGAGGATGCGGCTAAAACGGGAACATGGTCCAGAATGGAGGTGGAAAACTGTTTTATTGTCCCCGGGGGGCGATAGACCAAAATGCCCGAAAGGGAATGATTCGGCGATGACTGGATCCGAAAATAACAGCTCTCTGCATCTTGGATGGGCCCTTTATCTATTCTGCAAGACAGCTTCTCCCTGTAGATTATAGCTAAGCCACCTCCCTTTCCCAATGGTCTATGGAGGGACTGAATGAGATAGCCAGATGGAAGAACACTAACTAAGTCAAAATCAGAGTCAGCAGATGTCCATGTTTCGGTAAGAAACAAGATGTCTAAGTTAGTGTCTTCAATCAAATGTAGGATTTGTAATGCGTGTTTAGGCAGGGACCTACAATTCAAAAGCCCTAGCCTAAGGGGGTCTTTAGTAAGAGCTTTGTTTCCCCCAACCTGGTCCCTGAATGAGCAATAGACACATGGCATGAATAGGGCATCAGCTCCTAATCCATGATGACAATAACGCGAGTTTGACGGCTTTAAAAGGACTAATTCCTCTTTCGTGTAAGTGGTAGGAGTGGAATCAGACACGGGCAGGGTAACTGGCCCTAGGCCCGTCCTGGCCCGGACGGGCACAGACGGGCTTGCCTCTGGCGCGCCTCCGGCGCGCCATCGGCGCGCCCGCTGCGCCCGCCCGCTGCGCGGACGACGATTGGTCGCCATTTATGAAGCGCGAGGGGCAGGAGACGCCCTCGCACTAGACCGCTACGAGTCAGAAAGCCTACCCAAGATGGCGGCCGCAGTCGGCAAAGCCGGTGGTCAGCCCAACGTGACAACAGAGGCCCCCAGAAGCGCTCTGAAATGCCCCCAAGCCCCCACAAGTAAGAGCAGTGAACAGATTGCTAATAATAAAATTCTAATACAGAACACAGTTCAGGTTTTCAAAATAAAAACGAAGCTTTTTTAAAACAGTTCGAGGCTCACAAGAGCAGAGGGGTGTATGGCCAAACTCCCTGTGTGTGAGGGGAGCAGCCTGTGTAGGTAACGCGGGCAAACTAATGAGCCCGATTTATAGCGCGAGGGGTAGGAGACGCCCTCGCACTAGACCGCTACGAGTCAGAAAGCCTACCCAAGATGGCGGCCGCAGTCGGCAAAGCCGGTGGTCAGCCCAACGTGACAACAGAGGCCCCCAGAAGCGCTCTGAAATGCCCCCAAGCCCCCACAAGTAAGAGCAGTGAACAGATTGCTAATAATAAAATTCTAATACAGAACACAGTTCAGGTTTTCAAAATAAAAACGAAGCTTTTTTAAGACAGTTCGAGGCTCACAAGAGCAGAGGGGTGCATGGCCAAACTCCCTGTGTGTGAGGGGAGCAGCCTGTGTAGGTAACGCGGGCAAACTAATGAGCCCGATTTATAGCGCGAGGGGCAGGAGACGCCCTCGCACTAGACCGCTACAAGTCAGAAAGCCTACCCAAGATGGCGGCCGCAGTCGGCAAAGCCGGTGGTCAGCCCAACGTGACAACAGAGGCCCCCAGAAGCGCTCTGAAATGCCCCCAAGCCCCCACAAGTAAGAGCAGTGAACAGATTGCTAATAATAAAATTCTAATACAGAACACAGTTCAGGTTTTCAAAATAAAAACGAAGCTTTTTTAAAACAGTTCGAGGCTCACAAGAGCAGAGGGGTGTATGGCCAAACTCCCTGTGTGTGAGGGGAGCAGCCTGTGTAGAATAGTTCCTTGATTTTCTCCAATTGCAAAACTTCTCTCTATTGGTTATTTTTGAACTTTCCATATAAAACGTTTTTTAAATTTAGGAAACACATACGGTGAGAAGTTCAACTAATTCTATCAACACCGTTTCTAGAACATTCGATGACACATGCAGGTTAAAAGTTCATCATTTTTGAAAACCTAACGACATTTTTTTGTAATATTTTCTCAAACATTTAAAGGCATGTGCAGGTAAAAATGTCATTATTGCTTTAAGTTTGAACAGTGCCTTCCAAATGCAAGCAGCAGGTGTGTTTGAACTGAGCATATTTTATCCTATTATACGTACTCCACGTTGAAACTGCTTTTTTATTAAACAATGACAAAAATGCTTTTCCACAAACTGTGCACCCTACATTTTAGAAAACAATGCTTTTCATCTCCCAATCAGTTATCATTTTGTATGAGAAAAAAGTAGTTACCGATCTTTAAACATATCTCCTATTCTACAAACGGATTGCATGAGCTACAGACATCTATCCATACCTCCCAGCCATACCTTCAAAAATGCTAGTGTGGATCGTAGGCCCTAGCTATGTTTTCTGGTGCAAGAGTTATGCAGAACAGAGACATATTGACTAGATCTAGGTTTAAATAATGTCGACATTAAATGGTTTGCATAGAGAGGATTGAAGTGTCAGTAATTGCTTACTTGTTTGCATCTCCGACACCCTCACCTCATGATTGTGCACTGTGGTGGTAACGACCTAGGTACATTGACTGGGGTAGGTTTGGAAATGCTAATGAAGGACACCTTTAGACAATTGATGTTGCTTTTGCCTCAAACTGTCTTTGTATATCCAATATATGCCAAAGACAGAAGTGGAAATGGTCGAACTAATTTTGTCCTTAGATTGAAAAATCTAGGAAGAATGTCAACAAAGCTGTGTCTGCATACCCCAGAGACCAATGACTGGGGTCGATCTACAACAACAACATACGTTTTGAGATGCCTGATATCTACAGAAGTGATGGAGTACACTTTACAGATCAGGGAAATCGAGTTTTGCTGAATAACCTAAAGCTATGCATCCGCACTTATATGTAGCTCCAACTAATAAACACAAGGGCTCTTTTTAGAGCCGCCTTATATTCTCAATATTGGTTTGCAGAGTGACAGCTGTGATCCGCTTAGCACAGGGAGACCTGCGGGCCATCAGGCATGCTCGCAGAGAGAGAGCTGTGGCCCGTGCGCTCAGCTCGCACAGGGAGAGCTACGGGCTGTCGGCTCGCAAACGCACAGCAGCTTGCTGGCTCGCTGAGGGAGAGCTCTGGTCTGACTCGCAAAGGGACAACAACGGGCCAACAGCCCTACTAGCAGAGACACAGCTACAAACTAACGGGCTGGCTCACCCAGGTACAGCTGCCGACCCGACGGCTCACAGGCACAGAGCTGTGAGCCGACGGACTGCTACTGTTTTATGGTTTAGGGTACTACAGTGGTGTTTATGTAGTGTACGGTGTTTTTCTGCAGGTAGTGTTTTAGAGTTTAGGGCAGTGCAGTGGTGTTTTGGTAGTATAGTGGGTCACTCTGGGGGTAGTGTTTTAGGGTTTAGGGTAGTGTACTGGTGTTTGTGTATTGTATTGTATTGTAATTGCATTTATATAGAGCTTACTACCCCTGACGAGGCGTCAAAGCGCTTTTTCCGCGAGTAGCACGCTACTCTTGGACCCATAGAGGATTAGTGCTGAATTAGTATAATGAAACATGCAAGTACATTTTAAGTGGTGGATAGGTTAGTCAGTGTTTTGGATTTGGAACGATAGCAGAAGGATAGAGGAGGAAAAAGGTTTGTATTTATATAGCTCTTGTTGGCCCACACTATTCAGAAAGCTCATAAAGGATTAGTGGTGAATTAATATGGTAAAATATGAAGTCATTTCAGTGGTGGGTATTAGTCAGTTATTTGGAGTGAGAAGGATAGCGGAGGGATAAAAGGGAAAGAAAGGTTTGCATTCATATAGCACTTGTTACCCCTGATGGGCGTTGATCGCTTTTCTGGCGAGTAGCACACCACTCCAGAACCCATAAAGGATTAGTGTTGAACATTAGTATAGTAAAATATGAAGTAATTTGAATAGTGGATTTGTTATTCAGTTATTTGGGTAGAGAAGGGTAAGTGGCGAGATAGAAGAGGGAAAGAGGTTTGTATTTATATAGCGCTTCCTACCCCTGATGGGGTTTTGAAGCGCAAGTAGCACGCTACTCTGGAACCCATCAGGATTAGTATTGAATTAGTATGGTGAAACATGAGAGTAATTTTAGTGATGGATATGTTAGTCAGTTATTTGGATTGAGAAGGGTTGGGAGGGGTAGAAAAGGGAAAAGGTTTGCATTTGCATAGCGCTTGTAACCCTGATGGGGTGTTGAGACGCTTTATTGGTGAGTAGCACGCTACTCTGGAACCCAATAAAGGATTAGTGGTGTATTAGTATAGTTGAATATGGAATTTGAGAAGTGAACATGTTAGTCTGTTAATTTTGATTGAAAAGGATAGTGGAGGGATAAAGTGAAGGATTTTATTTTTTGTTTAGGTCTAAGCAGTAGGGGGAGGCTTTTGGATGAGTAAAAAGGAGTTTTTGAGGGGAGGATTCAGATGGAAGAGTTTAGAAAGGTTTATTTTAGGGGATCGGTATAGTAAAAAGGGGTGTCAGATGATGCAAGGAAGGGTAGAGTAGGAGAGAGTCTAGAAAGGGTTATTTTGGGGATCATAGTAGGGGTATGGGGTTTGGGATAAATGAGAGAGTGGATGTAGAGGATATATTGATAGATGTATAGGATGAGTGATAGGGTAGTGCATTGGAAAGAGTAGTAAAAAGAAGTTTGAAATGAGTCAGAAAGTTGGGCTAGAAGATATATTGAGCGAAGTATAGGCTGAGAAATAGGGTAGTGCATTGGAAATCTAAATTAGAAGAAAGTGATAAATGTATAGATCCATTGAAAGTATATAGATACATAAAGGAGGTAAGTATATGTAGATGAAAGATATTGATAGAGGCACAGTTTGAGAAATAGGGTAGTGCATTTAATATGCTTTTTCTGGAGAAAATTAACAGACACCCAGATCCAAGTACATGGAAGGTACATAGATGCACAATGGAAGTATGTACATGTAGACCAAAGATGATTTTTATTTATTTATTTATTTATTATTATTATTATTATTATTATTGTTATTATTATTATTATTATTATTATTATTATGATTATTATTATTATTAATAATTATTATTATTATTATTATTATTATTATTATTATTATTATTATTATTATTATTTCTCTCAACATCATAATTATTTTACATGTTTATACAAAGTAATAGACAAAGATAGGTACATATCTATAGTGAAAGCAAATGCTTGTATACAGAAGGATATGCTGTAAATTTCTGTTTGCGTATGGTGCTTATGTGGGGAAGAGCCCAATCTTGAGAAGTTTTCTGAAGATAAGGTGGTTGTCGGTGGACCTTATGTTGGGGGGTAAAGAGTTCCATAGTATGGCTGCTTGAACAGAGAAGGATGCACCACCCATGGTTTTTTCTTGTATGGTGGGATTTTGAGGCGTGATGCTCCTTTAGAGCGGAGGTTCCTTTGTTGAATGTGTTTGGTGATTTTATTCCTGATGAAGAGCAGTCCCATTCCATGTATTGCTTTGTGGGTGATACAGAGCAGCTTGAACGTGGATCATCTGGCAACCGGTAAACAATGCAGGGCTTTCAAAGCTGGGGAGATGTGGTCTCGCGGTTTGATATGCAAGAGTAGTCTGGCAGCCGAGTTCTGAATCCGTTGTAGTCTTTTCATGGTCATTAAAGGTGATCCATGGTAGAGGCTATTGGTGTAATCAAGTTTGGACAGAACAAGGGATATGCTAGCTTGGACCTTGTGTGGAAATCCCAAATGAGGGAAAATTTGTTGCAGCGTTTTTATAGTGACAAAGCTTGATCTTGCTAGTTTATCCTATTGGTCATTCCTCGAAAGCTTGGAGTCCATGGTCATTCCAAGATTTCTTACTTCCTTCAATACTTTAGGCGGTGATCCCAGTTCATTAGGCCATGTGGCAACTTGTAATGTTTCTAATCGCCTCACGTGAGTATTTAACTTTTTGAAGCATTCAACTTGAGATGGCTCCAAGTCATCCACTGATCCACGGCTCTGAGACAGCTGAAAATTGGTGATTTTCCAATGTCTTTGGGGCATTCCAGTTGAAGGAGTATTTGCATGTCATCTGCATAGTCATAACACGTGAGGTGAAATATATTGATCAGTACTGGTAATGACTTCAAGTAGATGTTGAAAAGCATGGGCGAGATGATAGAATCTTGAGGGACCCCTGCTTTTGTGGAGTATGGTTTGGATGAGAAAGGTGGGGTATGGATGACAGAGTCTTTGTTTCAGAGTGTCATGGTCAACAGTGTCAAAGGCAGTTGAGAGGTCCAAGAGGAATAGCGCAGCAACCCCGTTGCGGTCAACTGTATTCTTCAGGTCATCCCAAATAGCAAGGAGGGCAGATTCAGTGCCTCTACCCAGACGGAATCCTGTTTGGAAGTCTGAAAGTATGTGATTCTCTTCAATGAATTGTGACATCTGGGCGAACGCTGCTCTTTCTATCAGTTTACCCAGGAAAGGTTAATTTGGAATGGGTCTGTAGTTGTCAGGGTTCAGCGGGTCCAAGTTTGTTTTATTTAGTAAAGGGTGTATGCGTGATTTGCTGAGATCTTCTGGATATATTCCAGTAGTTAAGGAATTGTTGATGATTCTTCTTACTGGAGTGGCAGCAGAGGTTGTTAAAAGAATTGTCTTGAAAGTTTGTGGCAGACATGGGTCAGAAGGGCTGTCGACAGGCCTGCTTGCTTTGACCAGGTCCATAAACTCATCGTGTGAAATGTGTTGGAAGGAACGGAGAGGTTTGATTAAAGCATTGTTGTTTTGTACAAGGGTTAGTGCTAGTGCTTTGTTTCTGTTTTAAGTACGAGTCCAACGTGTCTGCTTTGTCCGTGTAATGATTTGCCAGTTTGTCTGTGAAATCTTGAGAAACAGGATGAGTTCCTTCTAGGCAATTTGGTTTGTGAAATTCATTGAGTATTTTATAGAATTCTTTATTTGCACATTTAGCGTTTTGAATTCTGTCTGAATAGTACCTTTTCTTAGCTTTTTTGATAGCAGACTTGTATAATCTGTTATTTTTTCTGTAGGTGAAGTTTGTCTTGTTTGGCATTTGTTTTGAGCAGGGTACTTTGCAGCTTTCTAATTTGTTGTTTTATGCCTTTTATTTCTATGTTTCTCCAAGGCACTTTCTTTTTGTTTGGTTTTGAGTGGTATCAGGATGTCAAAAGCTTCCTGTAGCAATTCATATAGATTTTGAACAGAATTTATTGTTTTCAGACTTGTACTGGATGTTAGTTGTGTTTCTAAGTGGTCCAAATTGAGTTTGTTCCACAGCCGATAGGTGGATAGATGTAAGGTAGTTTTAGGTGAGTCTCTTAGTATTGTTTTATGTTGGGAAGCAAGCAAGTGGTGGTCTGACCATGTGACTGGAGTTATAGTTTGAAAGGTAACTAGTTCAGGATTAGCAAAGATGACATATAGGATATGTCCAGCAGTGTGTGTCAGATTGTGTACTATCTGATGCAGGTTCAATGCATCTAGGCCAGTGATTATTGTTTTTGGATGGGTCATATTGGGTTTATAAAACCAAAAGTTAAGGTCACCCAGAACGCATAGGTTAGAGTGTATTGTTATCAGGTTTGAAACTGTGTCTAGAAGTGCATCTGGGAATGTTGCCTTGCTAGGTGGAGGTCTGTAAAGGAGCAGGAAGTTACAGGAGGAAGACCGTGTAGGATTGCATCTTGTTAGAAGAGCCTCACAATTCTTTATGGAGATGTTGTCAATTTTAGTGATATGAATTGTTTGCCTGAATACAACAGCTAGACCACCTCCTTTTTTGGCTATAAAATTTTGGGTGATTGTTTGATAGCCTAGAAGAATGGCTTTATGCAGGACTGGAGCCATATCCTCTCCCAACCATGATTCGGTTATGAATAGTATGTCTGGTTTTGCATCGGTGAGAAGATCGTAGATTTGATGCTTGTTTTTAGAGAGGGATCAAGCATTTATTAGTAGACAGTTTAGTGAGTGGCCTTTGGTGATAGTGGCACTTTGTTTTGTAGAACAGTGATCAGTATTGTGTGGGTTTGTAGCAGTTGTGTTTTTAGTGCTGGTATTAGCTGTATTAGGATAGCAATTGTGTAGCTGTTCAGTATCGTGTTCCTCATCCAGCATGCTAGGAAGGCATTTTGATGGGTCTGCGTGTGTATGTGTCGGAGATGGTGTTTGAGAGTGAGTTGGAGTGTAGGAGGACGTGGTGGGAGTAGTGTTTTAGGGTTTAAGGTAGTGCAGTGGTATTTGAGTAGTGTAGGGGGTCATGCTGACGGACTGAGTTACAAAGCTCCAGGCTGAACCGAGTGGACTCTAAAGGCATAGCCGCGAACTGGTGATGTGAGGAAAGGAAGCGTTAAACAGGTATCTCACACAGACGCAGATGCTGTATATTTTCATTGTGGCCTCCCAGAGGTAGATCTACGGACCTGATGGCTTGTAGAGTGAGAAATGCGTACTGCGCAGACCCAGAGCTGCGAGCCGGCGCACTCGCTTCTGAAAGCATAACCGCGAGCTGGAGCTGTGGGGAGAGGAATCGTGAAAAGGGTATCTCGTGGAGAAAGCGCTGCAGTATATTTTCAATGTTGCCTCGCAGAGGTAAAACTACGGACCCGATGGCTTTTACACGGAGAGATGCGAGCTGACGGACTGAATCACAAAATGCGTCCCAACACTTCCTAGTTTCAACAGTTAACAGCCAATGAGCCGCAAGCTCATGCTCGTAACCCCTCAGAAGTCAGAATTCTCAAATATCAATATCTGTAAAATTTGGTATTTGTCAAAAACTACTGAACGGATTTACACCATTTAAACAAAAGTGTGCTTTCTGGATCAAGACCTTTCTCCCTGCCACATTTGGCGTAATTCCATTCAGCAGTTTGACCTGTAGCCTTGTCTAAAGTTTCCAATGGAAATTGCATTGAAAAAACACGTTTTGGGACCCCCTTTTTTTCTCAGCCCCCTAGAGCAATCAGCCACAAACTTTCAAGATTGCAGCTGATCAAAAAAGAGAAACTTTATGGAAAATTTTGTAAAGATTGGTCAAACAACGCCAAAGTTATAAGCACATGGAAGGCTCCAACATGAGTGAAGCCTCGGGGCTGCGGGGCCCCAGCGGGCCTCCACAGCCCCAGCGAGCCCCCGCTATTATTTTTTAAGAAATGCCCCAGAACTAGCCCACCCAGGGGCCTCATTAAAGTAAAAAGGGGAACCCATGACCCCAGCGCACATTGCGCCAATTTTTTCTTTTAAAAAAAATGTTTTGTTTCAACCTGGGGGTCCTTCCGGGCCCCCTTGTGTAGGCCTAGAGGGTCAGGGTATTTCTACCCTGCCCCCTCTCTTGTTATTATATCTTTGTTTCTCTGTTTTCTGGTGACTAGCTTCTACCGAGTCACAAGATGGCTGCCAACACTTCCTGTTGTGGAGTGTTGGCAGCCAATCACAGTGAAGCTCGTGCTCAGGAGTTAGGCTCCACCCAGATATCCAAACTTTTATTTTTTTAATTTTTCAGCAACTACTGCACGGATTTACAGAATTAAAAAAAAAGGTCGCTTTCTGATCCAGTAATAAACAAAACGATTGCCAATACTGTTATCCTAAATGTCTGTTATTTCTCACAGCATATTGGAATGAAATCAAAATGTGGGTTCAAAGACTAGTAGTTCAATCTGAATAAATCATTATTTATTTCATTCACTTGAAATGCATTTGTAAATTATTTTATGCAACTTCTACAAATTTTTGAACCCCTACGGTCAGAAACATTATATACAATACACAATCAATAAAACTGTACACATTCCAAAATGTTCCAAAACATTCATTATTCCCAATCACTCCACACATTCCACATTCAACCTGTCACTTACACACTCATGGAAGAAATTCTCTATTTACATTACACATTCAAAAATCCATATACAAAACACCATAAACCAAACTTTGTTTGTGTTTATATTTTTAAACAAAAATGCAAATATGTTGAGATCTTATGGCGTATAAATTAACGGTCTAAGCGTTTCGAACTCCAAATGGGTTGGGAGTTCTCATCAGGACCTCATGGCTGTGGAGAAAACAAAAAAATCTATTTGTAGTCACCCTTTACTTGTCTATCATAAGACTGCTCAAACACTGAGCTGCCACTTCTTACCTCCTACTGGAGAGGAGCCTCAAAAATCAACCCGATGTGGGACACTGTAGTAAAACAAACCAATAAGCCCGCATTATTTGACCAAACCATGCCTATTGTTCTCAGTTACAAATGCATCGTAATCACCGCCAACATACTCACTGTAGCCCCAGGTCGTGCAGAATGTAGACATAAAGCTTGGTCGCAGTCTCTTAGTAATCGTTGATGAAGACTTGCAGTAATTCCTGCATGTGTGGAATGCAAGGGAAGCGCTTGTAAAAACCAGGGGCCTTATTTATGAAGGCCTTGCGCCGCCGGTGCGTCACTTTTAACATGGGAAAAAGTGACGCACCGGCTGCGCAAGGCCTTCATAAATAAGGCCCCAATTCTTTCTAATGTAAGGAGAATCAAAATCTCCCCTAACGGCAAAGAATGTGTACCTGTATGGAGACTTCTATATTGAAGATCGCTGTGCCTTTCAATGGTTGAATCAATTGTACTCAGAAGAAGCCCTGCGTGAAAACGAGCATGGAGGTATTGGTCACATGAGTATACAGGCACCGTGAGATATCATCCATGCAATGCTTCTATGACCATTCTAGCCCAATTTCTTACCTTCCGAGGGTTAGTCTCGGCGTGCTTCTCTGCCCACGGAATGTACTGATAAGCATTCAGCTGCTTTCGCATATGCGCCGAAAGTCATTCAAAAACGCCTCCTAATGCGCAGGTGCTGCTGGGAAATGTGGTTTTCTAACGCATTTGGTGTGCGATTGGGATCTGCTTTTGCAATTCATTTAAAAATTGGAAATCGAGGGCCAAAATTCTTTATGAAATGGGTGTATGTCGGTTGACAATTAATTGTGTGTGAATTATGGGAGGTACTGCGTTAAGTTCCGGCATCTGAACGGCCCCTGGCCCGGCGCGATCAGGATACAGGGAAAGCTTATAATGTTATCCCTGCACAAACCATAATAGGATTTCACTATTTCTCAAAACGCCCTGGCGTTTATCGCCCCATTGCACACGCGGATGGGGTCTTTTCTCCGCCGCTCCTTACTTCCACGATTTCACCAACTTTGTAGCCCTACAGCCCTGATGAGTTACACCTCCTTCATGGTGTGACGAAACACGTGTCGGCTGGCTACTTTCTTACTGTACTGTCCACTGTATGACTTATAAAAAAACGTTATTTACATGAATCTTGACATTCCACGTTCTTTTTTCAAGCAATCACTCTTCATGAATAGAAACCTTAGTCCTCATACTCGGACTATCTACCATACGTGCGTGTGCACAAGATCTGTTCTCCTTCCAGTTGGTCCAGGCTTGCCTGGACCATTTCAGGGGTGTTTTCCCCGAAGGGTTTGTGTTCCCCTGTCCTGCTTTGCACCGCGTGCCTACTGCACACCGATCTCAGCCACAACATCATACTGCTTAGAGCGCCACTACTTCCTACTTCCTAACACAAACCCAGTCTCCAACCAAAACTGGAATGAGTGGAGTGATTGAGAATAATGAATGGTTTGGAACATTTTGGAATGTGTACAGTTTTATTGATTGTGTATTGTATATAATGTTTTTGACCGTAGGGATTCAAAAATGTGTAGAAGTTGCATAAAATAATTTACAAATGCATTTCAAGTGAATGAAATAAATAATGATTTATTCAGACTGCACTACTAGTCTTTAAACTCATGTTTTGGTTTCATTCCAATATGCTGTGAGAAATAACAGACATTTAGGATAACAGTATTGGCAATTGTTTTGTTTATTACTAGGTCAGAGGCTTGACCTTACTGTTGGGAGCCCATACCCAGTATTGCTTCCTTAGCTTTCTGATCCAAGCACTACCTTTTTGCCAAATTTGGGGTAATTTCGTTCAGTAGTTTTGGATGTAGCCTTGCCCAAAGTTTCCTATGGGAAATTGATTTTTTGAATTTCTCAAAAACTACTGAACGGATTTACATCATTTAAAAAAAAAGTGGCTGCTTTCTGAACCAAGCTCTACCCTTATGTCAAATTTGGGGTAATTCCATTCAGCAGTTCGGGCTGTAGCCCGTCTCAAAATGTCCTATGGAAATTAACATGGAGAAACGCGTTTTGGAACCCCCCTTTTTTCTCAGCCCCCGCTTGACGAATCACCCCAAACTTTCAGGATACGAGCTGACCTGGATAGACTTTTTTGGGGGGAGAATTTCGCAGAGATTCGTCAAACGACGCTAAAGTAATTGGCAAATCAAAAATTGCTTTTCATATAGAAACTAAGTTCTAACTATAACTACCTACTGGCGACCGACAGAAGGTAATATATATGTATATACGTATGTATGTATGCCCGACAACAAAGGGGATTGCGGCGACTATATGTGGTGACAGGCAGCTGGGGGGTTAAGCCTGCAGCCCCTCTTGTGCTGCTCTGACTGGTTTGTGCTGTTGCCAGCCCTGAGGGCTGTAATGGCCGATGTGAGACCTTGAATTTGATCTCCAGTGTCTGTTCCTGCTGTAGGTGGGCAACCACTATTCTCTCCTTGGTGTTTTGTGTTTGCCTTACAGGCATGAGGCCTACTGAATCCATCTTTGGGGTTGGCTCCTCAGTGCTAGACCCTTCTCAGGGGAGGTTTGAACTGGGCCCGCTCCCCCTTGTAATCTGAATTGTCCAATACCTTAGGGCTGCAGAGTGGAACCAGCAGCTGAGGAGGAGCATCTGGTTCATAATCTGTGCCCTGTTATGAGGATGATGATATGAGGTGGTGTCTGCTATCTGCTATGCCCTGCTTCTGTGGATAAGGTATATCATTGCCCCATCAGTATGTACTACATGAGTTGGACCATAACCCGCCTCTGAGGACTCATTCCATTGTGCCACCTGTATGCTTGCTCCATTTTCTGACTGGCACTGATTATGGATAGGAATGGATTACTCCAGAGCCAAAACTGCAAAGCCTCATGCTTCCAATGCACCTCATCAGACAGCTCCTCCATGATGGCGACTGCAGACTGTATGCCCCCCACAAACCACCTCTCCTTGGACAAACCTGATGTTATATTGCAGGTGATATGTGACTCTAAAGTGGCCATTGAGCAAAGACTAGGTGCTATTACCAATGATCTCATTCTCCTTAAGAACGATCACCATAAAATGACTGACAGGGTCAAAACCAATGAAGCAGTCCTGGCCTCCCTAATACCTTGGCAGTCGAAGCAGACCTCTATCATTGCCCAACTCCGTAAGCAGGTTTCCAAGCTTCATAAATGAGTTGAGAATGCTGAAGGGCGAGCACATCAGAATGACATCCAGATAATTGGCATGCCAGAGGGGGTAGACGGCCCAAATGTCACTCAGGACCTGGAGAGCTGGCTACAGAGGGTGATGACACCAACTGGCTTGTTAGAGCTGTTCACAGTAGAGAGGGTGCACTGGGTCCCTGCGCTACAACTACCTTCACATTAATGGTCTGCACACTGAATTTCGAGGGTTGTGATATGGTGCTCCGGTGTGCCAGGGAGAGCGTGCCTATTACAATGGACAATGTGCAGATCTCATTGTTCCCGGATTACGTGCTTACAGTCCAGTGACAGTATTTATCCTATCAGGCAATTAAGCGGCAGTTGCGGACAATATGTTTGGCATAGGCCCTTATATTCCCTGCTAAACTGAAAGTGCTCCATAATCAACCAGTCCTCTTTTTGGATATGCCTGAATCACCATGGAATTGGGTGGAACAGCAGTTTCCTGATGACCTGAGAAGGCTGGGCAGCTGGTACCTAAGACTCAATGCCCGCCTTGGAGGTGGCGCCGTGGCCCTGTTCCCCGCACCTTGTCTGGTGCAACTCCTTCTCCTTAGCAGGCCCTGGAGGGCCAGAGGGTTGTACTGATGTCAGCAACTTAAATTCTAAACCAACAGCTGCCAATTAGCTTCAGTTCTTCAACTGGTAGAGTCATGGACTCTTACTCCTATGGGAGTATGCCGTTATTCCCTTCAATCACACCACAGACTGCCAATGAAATCCTCTGATGACTATCTTCAGTACTGATACGGGGTTTGGCCAGCTCCAGCTCCTGTGGCGTGGATTATGGGGTGGCCCCCTCTGAAAATAATGTCTGTGCACTGCATAGACTCCCCCATGGGTGGACACACTGATGATCCGCTCAGCACTGGCTGGTTGTGAAACTGTGATGCCTGTACACTGCCGCTGGTGATCTCTGGAAGCCCCCACTATGAATACCTTTGCATTATTTATGATATGCAATCATTAATCTTCTTCTACTCTTTTATTCTAGATTCTGGGGCCATGGGTGTGCATGGTCACTAGTGTCTCGATGGTCCTTTCCTTCCACCTGTGGCTCTCTGTTAGGTCCAACGCTATGCACCCAAGTAGCAAATGCACCCAATTTTTTTCTTACAGTTTTGGTTGAATGATTGTTCTTCATGGACCTTGAATTGGGGAATTGTTTAAGGTTGGATGTTCTTGTTGCATGTTATTCATGTACATGGTATTATTATACACTTTGTGGGGATGAAATCTATAGATTCAGAAGTGTTTTGCAGTGCTGGATATTGAAAGTAAATATAACGTTATAACCTGGAACGTCAGAGGCCTCGGAGTCAGTAAAGAAGATGTACATAATGTTAGTGCAATGACACCGTCACAAGGTACATATAGTTTATTTACAGGAGATACATCTCACCACCCCTGAAACAAACCCTCAAGTTGCGTAAAAAATGGAGGGGACAGCTTTTTCACACATCTTATTTGGCCTTTGCACAGGGTGCTGTGATCTGGTTGTGCACATGGGTCCCCTTCAAAGCATTGAATGCTAGAACTGTTGTGCATGTTGGTTGTGTCCTCGTCCAGAGAACCCGAGATGGGAAACTGGTGATAACTGGTAGTGTTTATGCACCTAATGCAGAACAGGAAATTTTTTGGGCACACTTGTCCACGGTCCTCACAGATTGGGTGCAGTATGCTTGGGTTACGGAGGAGACTTCAATGCTGTTAAGACCTTAATTTGGATTTCTCCTACCCCCCCCTCCCATCCCCCCTCCATAGCAAGAGATCTGCCTCGCAGGCCAGAGCTTTCAACAATTGGTTATTAGGTGGGCCCTGTCTCATATTTGGTGCAGTCATAACATTGGCATGCATACATCTTCATTTTATTTGTGCCCATATAAATTACATACACGCCTTGACAGAGTCCTTTGCACCACATCTCTTCAGGCAAATGTCACTCACTCAACATACCTGGGTAAAACACTATCTAATCATAACCCTTTGGAGCTTACACTATCGTGGTGTCGGGTACCGGGTCCTAACCTACAGCCCCATCTTCTGGAGGTCGCGGTGTTTAGAAATGCCCTGGCTAACTCAATTGCCACCATTGGTGGAATGGGAGGCCTTTAAAGTTGTGGTGCAAGGGTATCCATTAATACTGTTGTGGGGGCTCGTAAGACAATCCTCTGTGACATCACTGGAATTGAGAACAGTTTGGGTCAGCTGCATAGTCTGTGGTGGACAGTGAGACAGCTAAATTGCAGAAGGACATAATTACTTATGCTAAGCTCCTTGAGCAAGGCATATTATTGATTATGTGGCTTATAGTTAGAGGACACACACAGAGGCTTGCAAGTCCAGTGCATTGCTAGCAAGTATGATCCGTCCATTGACTTCACCCACACCTATCCTCTTTGTATGCACTCCTCAACATATTCATATGACTACCCAAAGGGATATTAATGTGGCATTTTGTGACTTTTATACCACCCTTTACAGTGCTCCCCCACAGACCCAGCCGCTCTTTACTTATTTTTGGACCAATTGTCCCTACCTAGAGCATCGATCACAATCAGGAAATTTTGGGCGCTCCATTTACTCCAGAAGAGATTAGGGGTGCCATTGATGATCTCCTCCATATTAAGCCGCTGGGAGCAGTTGGACTCCCAGTAGAAATTTATGCAATCTTTACGGCCTGGTGCCGCAGTTGAAATAGCTTTAAAAAACATCCCTGGAAGCGTAAATGCAGACCCCCACTCTTAAATAGACATTGGTATCCTCTCTTTTAAAGCCAGACAAACCCCCAGAAGATATGACCTCTTATAGACCTTTGTCATTACTCAATACTGAATACAAACTTTTCAGCAAAGTACTAGCACGCTGGTTGCTCCATCTGCTCCCACAGTTGATACACGCTAATCAGTGTGGTTTTGTTCCATGACGTAACACTTCACTCAACATATGCCCTTTTTATCAGATCATGGATGTAGCCCGTGGTCAGTATCTGTGGTTCGGTTGCCTGTCACTAGATCTATGGCAGGCCTTTGATACTCTGGGTTGGGATTTCATATTTGCTGCCCTAACCTGTCTTGGGATTTCCCCAACCTACCTGTATGGGGTTAAATTATTATACACTTGTTCCACTGCCTGGACTAGGACGAGGCTGCTTATCTCCTCTCCATTTCCAGTGATTCATGGCACTAGACGGGATGTCCACTTTCGCAACTACTTTTGATTTTAGCACTGGAGCCACTGGCGCAATGGCTCAGGCAGGCTGCACAGTTGTGGGGGCTCCCCCAAGGCCCTATAATGCACGCTGTAAGTTGTATGCCGATGATATGATATTATATGTACGGGATCTCCGAGTAGATCTGACACAGGTCTCTTATCTGCTCTCCTCGAAATATCTGGCCTCCTACTAAACTATGATAAATCCTATGCCCTTTCTTTTACAGACACTTATGATGGGTCTACCCCGCCTTTCGGGGACGTCAATATTCAGATAGCCCCACAGACACTCTGATACTTAGGCATACAAATATACCGGGAGGCACAGGATTTAATAGATGGGAATCTCTTAAAAACATTGGCATCACTCAAATCTCAAATTGGTTTTTGGGTTACTTTACCTAACTCTCGTTAAGATGGTCATGTTGTCCTGGCTACTATACCATTTTGTCAATTTACCGGTGATTGTGCCAACTCAGGTTTTGAAATTGTTGAATGCACTCTTTTTTTTTCAAAATAACATTTTATTGAAATGAAGAGAGCAGAGTCAACAATTCAATAGCATAGCGACACATAGCAGAATCAATACGATAGGCATTGTACAATAAGAACATAGTATATCAGTGGGTATTTCGATATAAGGGTCCAGTTCTGTCCATGGCCACATCAGCTGTGGGGGAACTACAAATCTCACCTTTATAGGTATTCCAATGTCCCCATTTCTTGTCCCATTTTTTGGGACACCCCCTGAGTTTATACACGGTCTTCTCAGCGAGCATACATCTATCCATTTCAGCTAACCACCCAACCATCAATGGTCGCCCAGAAGTGCCCCAATGCATCACTATCGAGAGTTTTATAAGCAGGCTTCCCAGAGCCACCGATTAAAGCTCTATTTCAGTCAAATCTGTGGCGCCCCATACGTTAAGGATCCCCCTTTTAGGTGACAGTGGGATGGGTTTCCCCAGTGCATCTTTCATTTTCCGGGTCGCCCCCTCCCATAACTGCTGGATCACAGGACAGTCCCACAAGATATGATAAAAGGTGCCAATCAGGCCACATCCCCGAAGACATAGGGCATCAGGACGTCTGCCTATCCTAGCTAAGAGGAAGCAGACATGTAGGCCCTATGTAAAACTTTCAACTGGATTAACCGTAAGCGATGATTGATCGCTGTTTCCTTGGGGGACATCAATGCTGTCTGCCATTCTTTGTCCTCTAGGTGTCCCACATCCCCCTGCCATTTGTCACGTGGGGTCTGGAAGAAGTCAGGCAGGTTATTACATAATTTGCGATAGGTATATGATATGGCCTTCGTCTGGAGGGGTTCTGAAAGCAGTCTGTCTTCTATGGGTGAGGCCTCCGGGAGGGAGGAAAGATCAGATATGTTCGTGAGAATAGCATGTTTGATTTGGAGATATCAAAAGACCTCTCCCTGAGCAAGTGTGTGTTTCTGTTGTAGGTCGGCGAAAGTTAATAGCTTCCCTCTGTGGATCAAATCTCCTAGTGTGGATATACCTATGGTGTCCTATTTATCAAAGCCCAGTTGGAAACAAAGGGAGCCGAGTTTCTGTGATGCCCATAGCGGCGTGGCTTTAGTAAAATTGTTAAACCAACCCATACTTTTATTGGCGCGATGCCATACAGCTATTGTCTGTGTCATGGGCCCCACGTATCGATTTTGAGTGGTTTTACTGTAGAGGGCTCCTAAATAACCCTCCCGACCCGTTTGATAGCGCTCCAGATGGAAGGACGGATTTGAAGGCGATCCGTGGACCCAACGGTTTGTAGCCACCAATTGGGATGCCCAATAATAAAGGCGTATGTTAGGTAGGGCGATGCCCCCATCATACCATCTCATGGTGAGTTTGTGAAGGGCTATACGGGATGCTTTCCCATCCCATAATAGAAGACGCAGATATCCTTCCAGCGCGTTAAAGTAGGAATGGGCAATGGGAAAGGGGCAGTTTTGGAGAGCTTACAGGAACCTTGGGAGCGCTAAAATTTTGACTAGGGCTGCCCTGCCGGGGAGGGACAATGGCAACGATCGCCAGTGGGATATATCACTATGTAGCATTTGCAGCCGGCCCATCAGATTGCGATCAGAATATATTTTAGGATCTGAGGTAATGAAGATACCAAAATATTTGAAACCATCTGGGGCCAAAGTAATTGAGTATCCCTGGGGCAGAGTGGGCGGAGGGCCATGTAACACATATACCACGGATTTAGACCAGTTAATTGAGTAGCCAGAATATTTCCCGAAATTAGTAATGACATGGAATAAGCTATTAATGGAAGATTTAGGGGAGGCTACATAGACAAGAATGTCGTCAGCATATAGGGAGATTTTATTGATCGTATCGTCACTCCATTTGAGACCCCTAATGAAGGCATCCGTTCGGACCCAGTGGGCCAGTGGTTCCAGGGTCAGTGCAAATAATAATGGGGACAGGATGCAGCCCTGTCTGGTCCCCCTGTGCAGCGTGAACTGTCGGGATGTGTGATTGTTGACCCGCACCTGACCCAATAAGTCTGCATACAACAACCGGACCCTCTGAATAAAGTTAGGTCCAAAACCAAATCTCGCTAGGACCTCAAAAAGATAAGACCACTCTATCGAGTCGAACGCCATTGTGGCGTCGAGGGACAGTATTGTGGCGTCTTCTTGCAGATAGGGCTGACTGCCCAAAACATTATTTACCCTTCGGAGATTCAGGGCCGTGTTACGACCCGGGAGGAATCCCGATTGGTCGTCGTGAATCAGAGAGGGGAGAACCGTAAGGAGTCTGGTTGCTAAGAGTTTTGCTAGGACCTTGGCTTCGGCACTTATCAGAGATCGGCCTATAAGAACTGCAATCGAATCGGTGGTTGGTTTATTTGGTTTATGGATAACGACTATGGTAGCGGGCCGTTGATCGAGCGGCAGAATGCCTCTGTCTCGGCTCTCCTCAAACATATTCTTCAGATGAGGGGTTACTCTGAGAGCCACGCCCTTCAGTAATTCAATGGGGATGCCATTGGGTCCCATGGCCTTGCCCGACTTAATGGCAAAGATAGCATTGCTAATCTCTTCCACCGTGATATCTGCTTCCAGAGCAACTCTTTCGAGCTCGGAGAGAGTGGGCAAATGCATTTCCTCCAGGAGTTGTCGAAACTCCTCCGATGTATATTGCGCTGTGGCAGAGTAGACCTGCTCTAGGTGGTCGGCAAAGGCCTCTGCCACCTCTTGGGGATCCCGTAATGTGTGTCTCATCTGGGCGGACAAGCAAAGGGACCCATCAGGTGCCCTGCTCACGCCGCTACAGCCATGCCAGCATTTTGCCGTCTCGGTCTCCAAATTCGTAGACTCGATGGCGAGTCTGAAGCAGCTTAGCCTGTTCCACCTCTTGGGCCAGGGCTTTATAATCTAGCTGCTTAGTTCGGAGACGACGAGCCGTATGCTCGGATGGGGTATTATTGTGAGCTAATTCAAGGTGAAGCAGGTAGGCTTCAGCCTCAAGGAGATGTTCATTGTGTTTGTGTAGGTACCCGGTTTTGAGAGCCAATGCTCTTCCCTTAATAACTGCTTTATAAGCCTCCCAAATTGTAACTGCAGAGCGTACTGATCCAACGTTCTCAGCAAAATAATATTCTGTGTGTTCAATCAGGCTTTCCTTAATGTCAGGGATTTTCAAGAGCCATGGGCTAATAATTATCGTCCCTCGGGTAAATTGCTGGATGTATGTAAGTTCAACACTAAGAGGGGAGTGGTCAGAAATGCCCCGAGGGAGTCCTTTTAGATGTCGAAAGTAACCGACATCTGCTGTGGGACAAAAAAGGTAGTCAATACGGGACATACTATTGTGTGCATTGGAATAGTGTGTGAAGTAGGAGGTGTCTGGGTGAAATGTTCTCCACAAGTCTTCAAGCCCCATCGCCTGTGCAAATTCCATAAGTTCAGACCCACGTCTATGCGATCTTCGCTGGGGATGCCTATCTAGCTCATCGTTCATTGTAATGTTGAAGTCTCCACCGATAATCAATGTACCCTGGGGAGGTCCAGTAATATTTTGCTTAAGGCTCGTAATGCCTCCCCACCCAACGCCGGTGGAAGGTAGGCCGAGACAACATTTAGCGGTCTTCGCTCCCAGGTGGCCTCTATCACTGCAAAGCGTCCCAGAGGGTCAGCCGATGTCCTCGTGCATGTAAATGCCAGGCTTTTCTTAACAACGATACCCGTACCTCATGATCCGAAGGTGAACCCCGCATGTATTAATAGTTTGTAGCCCCCCCTTTGGAGTGCCTGACAGTTGTTTCCCACCAGATGTGTCTCCTGTAATAAGACTAAGTCGGGAGTGTGGCGCTTGAGATACTGTAAGACCACCCTCCTCTTTATTTTGTTGCCAAGACCATTGACATTCCACGTCATGATTGTGAGTGCTCTGACAGAGGATTGCGTCATGGCGGTGATTGGGGTGAAAATAGTTCGGATGACCCCCTAGGAAGAGTTCTGCTCCTCCCAGAGGTCACCATAGCAATCGGAAGTACATTTGGACTTCCCCACCTGGCGCCATCCCTCCAACCACTCCCATGCCTCCTCCAGGGACAGGAAAAAACAGGCCTTCCCTTCCGATTCCACACGTAATTTTGCAGGAAAGAGCATAGAATATTTTATATTTTTGTCACGCAGTGCTTTTTTGACTTCTATAAAGCTGCGTCTACGTGCTTGCACCTTCATCGTGAAATCTGGGAAGAATGTGATGTGGGCGTCTTCAAGTTTCGTCGGTGGTCCTGCTCGAGCCGTTTGTAGAATGACGTCCCTATCCCCGAAATTGAATACTCTGGCAATAATTGGACGTGGGGGGCTCCTGGCTTCGGCCTTCCCCCTGGGACTCTATGTGCCCGCTCGATGGAGAAGTAGCTGGTGAGACATTTGGGCTGGAGATGTTTCAAGACAAGGTCTTCAACAAAGAGATCGACCGCAGGCCCCTCCATTCGCTCCGGAACACCAAGGATGCAGATGTTATTTTGTCTCGCTCTCCCTTCATAATCATCTAGGCGCTCCCCCATCTGATGCTGTTGCTTTTGAAGTTGGGCCACCTGCTGCTGCAGAGTAGAGGTATCATCTAGAAGGGCAATGGTTTTGAACTCAACATCTTTAACCTTGGAGTCCATTTTGTGCAGATCTGCGCGCAAGGGTGACTTCAATATTTACAGAGTCTATGCGAGTTTCTAGAGATATCCGCACCCCAGCTATAGCTTCCATGATATCCTCCAACGTTAGGGTCTTTGTCGCAGGCGACGAGGGTGTCACCTTTGGGTCTCCTTCAGCAGTTGTCTCTCTGCTCTCTCCCTCGGAAGCCCAGGAAAAGGTAGTAATTTGTTTTTGCGTGGACGGTCTGTTCCCCCTGTTTGAAGCCATCTGGAAAGCCAACGAAATGACCGCTCTTGAGTCCAACCAGCAACCGCGAGACTCTATATACGGGAGGGGGTGTTTTGTGGCTAGACAGGGAGTGCCTAGGCAGGCCCCCAAGGGATAACAGGGGGGATATTTTCTACAGCCAGGACCCTAGGGCCGATGTCATGCACAGTTTCAGCTCCCAATATGGAGGGAAAACCAGGGGAGTGATCAGCTATGTGCACCCAGTTCGTGGAGTCTCTCTTCAGGATTCCGTCTCCGCAGTAGTATGTTCTCAGCCGCCCATCTCGGAGAGCCGGTGGGCTAGCATCACCGTCGCGAGTGTCCCGTGAAACAAGGCACCGTGGGCCCAATATAGGATGGCAGTGAGTGGGTATCTCGAGGGCCAGGAGGTCCACCCCGGCGATGGATAAGGGGGGCGCCCTTCTTGGATGAGGCACCGGTGCTAGGCCCCTAGGCCCGATCTCTACAATCGTGATGTCCTTTCATGGAGCAGGCGCCGCCCGGGAATGTTAATGGATGCCCCAGACCCCAACAGGCAAGTATGAGTACTCGTCCGGTCCACCAGGCCAAGCACTGCTGCTGGCGGTCGGGGCCCAGGGCCCTTCAGCATATGGGCCGTGAGTGTGGGCATCCAGGACTGACCTCGCCTCCCCCCACCTCCACGCATTAAAACAATGTACCTCAGGGATCAGAGGGGGGGCGGGGTCTTTTGGTGCTTCCGTCGGTGCGATGAACAGCCAGTCCTTCGGTCCAGGAAATCCCCTGGGTGCCACGGCAGGCCTCATGCGTAGGCCCCAAAGCCGGGGGACTCGCGTAGCTGCCGTCCCCGTCTCCAAGTCAGGCAGCCGCTCTTCCGCGTCTCCACCGCTCTGTAGGGTCCAAGTGTTGCGACTTCTCCTACAACGTCAGACCGACCTCCGAACGCAACCCGGAGTCGTCACTCGATCCCGCCTCCCGCCTGGCACGTTCGGCAAAGCTCCGGTTGTGTCTCCATACTGCCGGCCGCCATCCTAAAGCCATGGAGCCCACCTCACCACGGAGATTGTTCTTCTTGATGCGGCTCTCCGGGACAGCCGAAGTGAACGAAAGATGCGCCCGGACCGCCAGTGAAGGAAATCTCCCAACATCAGGGATCTCCCGAGCAGATAGCGGATTGTTACAGCGGATTTACTGGCAAAGGCCGAGGAGTCACTTCAGCAAGCAACCATTCCCTTCGGCTGCCAACCACGCCCCCCTGTTGAATGCACTCTTAATCGATCTGATATGGGGCAGTGGGAGGAGCAGGGTTGGTTTGTCAAACATGCAGCTACCCCCGACAGAGGTAGGATGGGTGCCCCAGATTTCAAGGCCGACTGCTAAGCAGGACAACTGCAATGGCTGTCTTATTCTCTGGCTGGCCAAAATTTGTCTAAAATAGGGTATACAAATAGTGTGCTTGATCAAGGTAAACTACAACACCTGATCTGTCCGGATTCCAGTCTGCCCTCGCCTAGTCCCTTTCTACTCAGCATAGTTCTTACATTCTGGAGGGTGGTCCTATGATACACTTCCCAATGTATATACTATGCTCCAAACCTACCCCTAAGGGTTCTCCCCACGTCCTCTGGAACCCTGACAAAGAGGAGGCTGCTGCCCTTGAAGCAAGCAAGGGTCACAACGGTTAGTGCATTCTTTTAAGACCACACCCTCATGACTCATCAGGACTTCACCCAGACTCATGGTCTTTTGGAGGTGCTCTTTATAACACATGGCAGCATTGCTAGTTTGTCTGCCAAAACTGGGATCCACGTTGCTCTGAACCAGAAATCCACAAATTTATACAGGCAATACATATTATGGGTCATGGTAGTCTAGTAATCCAATGGTTGTACAGAGGCCTGCGTGCACACCTGGTAGGTTTCTGAGCTTCCCTATGGACCAAGTGGGAGGGGAACCTCGCACATGGTGTCCATGATAAAGAATGGGCTTTCCTTATCGAATATCCCTGTAAAATTTCCCGCAACGCCCACTTTCAGTTCATACAGTTTCCCATTTTACATAGGGCCTAACTTACGCCACAGTGATGTCACTCCATGTTCCCCAGTGTGTCCTCTGCCTGTCCCCCATTGCCACACACCAGTGAGAGACCTTTTGCATATATTATGGGCATGTTCTTTTAGTAGCAAAGCACCTCCTGATGCTGGAAGTCCTCAGTGACAAGAGGAGATACTGAGATGGAGTGCGACTGAAATCAGTTCCTTGCGCAGGGAGGAATATCAGGGCGTAGGGAATCTGCCCATAACTTTGGAATGGGATGAGCTGTTTGATTCCTTCAGGGCTCAGGAGAAAGATGATGGCTAACTTTGACACAGGGTGGGCATTCATTTGATGTCTGTTTCCTCTCTCATGGTCCTATGCCGTGAGCTCGACCCTAGTAGGGATGACCCTATGCTACCCATGGCATTAATACCATAGGCCTTATGGCATGACACACTACTCCAGATGCAACAAGACACTAATACTCATTCTCCGTAAGATAGATGATTCCCACAAGTAATGTCCTGACAAGGATATTTCTACCAATCTGCACAATGCATGAATATATGTGAATACCATGACAAAGGGTGAGTAGGGGGTAGTGACTGCTGAAAGTGTTTACGGGTTATTTTGATTGCATCGTGGTAAGCCGCGTAGGCAGCGGATTGGTTTTATTCATCATTCTTGCTGAGTGTAGTGTCATCACAAGCAAGTGCATGTTATCCTTCTTCTTTTCTACTGTAATATATAGCACACAGCTGTATGTAAAATACAAAAAATGCAATAAAGTTTGTGGTATAAGAAACTTAGCAGGGTTTTATCTTGTTTGCAGCATTTAAAAGAAGAAAGAGAGTTGTGTGTTCATGGATTTTATAACCTATTAGAATGTTAAGAAGCTTTAAATTCCTTCTTATTCTTGCTGCAGTGTGTGGGGCAATAAAAGGATGTTGCATGATCTTAATCTCCATGTCTTTCATAAAACCCAGATTTTCTGCCCACCAGGCTGTGGAACATCAACCTTCTCTCCGAAGAAGAGAAACAAAGCTTATCAGGGGACTTATACCTCTTTCCTTGACCCATTCCAGTCTAACGGGGAAATCTTTTTGAAAACCACCTTCTCAAAATCTCCTCCCATCTATCGATCCTGGATAAGTAGGAAAACCTGACTGGTATGCTTTGGACCAATCCTGCAAGGAAATCCTTGATAGCAGATCAGTGTTCCTCCACTTATACAAAATGTCCAGGTTAAATTCATCTGATCCTTTCTATTAGCATTTCCATATTAATACTTATATCTCAGATTCCTCTTCTGTGATCCTACATTTGGATAAGTGCAACAAGATGGAAATACGAGGGGTTGGTATCGTGTCTGTGATAAGGTTAACTCACATCTATACTCTATCAGAAATATGCAGGAAGAGTGATAATAACCATTGTGTGAAATATAAGGCCTCCAAAGAGTGGCTTTAGTTAAATTAAGGGACTGATTTGAAGTTTGGCGGATAGTTGTAGAAAGCACAAACCCGAAGAGAAAAGCTTGGTGGAAATCCAAGGAAAGGTCAAGAGATTTAGTAGTTGATATTGAACTAAATTCCTTTATTAGTGAAGCACCAAACACCGGACAGGTCCTGAGATGACAATGCAACTGACACTGGCTTGTGCATTCCAAAACTAGCCCTGTATTTGATGTCATCATGGTTCCAACAGAAATCCAGTTACATAACAAGCAACCCAATGAATAGGAATATCAAAGAAACCCATGACATAAACCTACCTATACATATGAATACTACAATGGAATAAACTCTGTCAGGGTGACGGAGTAAAGCACTCCATCACCCTGAGGGAGTTCCTGCCCACCAAATTTAGAGATGTCTGCCAGCCTAGTGGACATGTCTTGCATTGACAGGAACCTCCATCATGGCGGTTCCTGTCAATTGATTGAAAGTTTGAAGCATAGCTCTGGCAACATGACTGAGCCGTACAGTAAACATTCAAAGTTTTTTTTAAATAAAAAAAAATAAAGTCACCAAGGTCCCATAATCCAAATAAAAAAGCAATGACCACCTCACTTCACTTCAAATAGTCTTTATTCGATCATTTTCCAATCATAAAAGACACAATGCAGTCATAAAAGTGTTGTTAAAAGGGTAAAAACCTTTAAAAAAACATGAAATTCTTACAGAAGTTAATACAAACATTATCGAAAATCCATGACAGTATAACATTAAAATAGCTTTTTAAGACAACACCATTTAAGAAAAACATTCTCGTTAACATCTACAAGGGAGAAGCTGCTTGCTCTAGTGATAGGTCCTAATCGGGGAGATTTTTCCTTTGCAGTGCCCAGGCCCAACTGAGAAATTTCGTGATGGCTATAACAATGTCTACTAGTGTATTTGTTACCAAAATACGCAAAGCTACCATGCTCGACCTACTACCTAGATTTAGACAGAGCGGCTTAAGCCACTTGCAGCGGGGGCCCTTATAAGCCTGGCACTCAAATAAGACATGGGATATCGACTCTTCCTGGGTTAGACACACGGGACACTTAGTGTCTAATGAGTTGTTCCATTTGGCAGTGAATGATCTTAACGGGAGAGTGCCCACTCTAAATTGATGACATAATTTCCTGTCTCCAGGTTTCATAATTAAATTCCAGTAGGCCTCAGCTTTAACTTCAAACTTGTTTTCCAGGAAGATGCTTGTAAGGGAATTACTGCCCATCACTGACGAGGACTTCTTAGTGATCATATCCCAATAGAGTGCTTGGTACTCCTTTTTATTGAGAAATGAGTTCCCTATGGGATCTTCCCACAGGTGTCCAAGCCCCATGTCAAACAAATTGCGCTTAAGCTTCTGAAGTCATTTAATTTTTGAGGACGGGTCAGCATTCCTGACACACATTAAGGCATCGGCATAGGACGCCAATTCGGGGGTGGTCCATAGCCTCCTCCAATATGCCAGGGGTTTGAAACCCGCCACCTCATCAAAGGAAGTGCAGCCTTGATCTAGTAGCAGAGGCTTAATAGGGGTTGATTGTGTGAGAGCGGTCAATGACCTCAGAAACTCATTTTGTGCCCGAACTAGAGGGACTAGATTTTCGAACCCCTAGAGTTCGGCGCCATATATTATGGAAGCTCTGATTTTCCCATTGTAAATCGCCATAGCCTACCCCACTGGTTTAGTGGTTGAGAGTTGGTGTTCTTTTAATAGGGCTCCTGTTAACTGATTATGCCTAAGAACTAGCACGTCTAGCTGTGGTGACCAGTTCATCCTTCTACCCATAGTCACACCTAAGTATGTAAAGGTAGCAGTTTGTTCCAAGGGTGCTTTTTCCATTTCTACTCTGCCTTTAACAGATTTATTCTTATGTAGCAGCAGGAATTTTGTTTTGTCAACATTTACTATAAGATCATGGTCATTGCAGAAGTCTGTAAATCGGTTGAGGGCACGTTGCAGACCCGATTAAGTTTTGGATAAAATTAAGGTATCGTCTGCGAAAATCAAAAGTGAAACCCTTGAACCGGCAAGAGTTGGAGCATCCGTTGGAAAGTTAATATAATAGGTGATTACCTTATTTATGAACAGGGAGAATAGGGTGGGGGCAAGGACACACCCTTTCCGCACTTTCTTATTTACTGGGAACCGATCAGTTAGTTCACCCTGCTGCCCCCACCTCACCTGTGCATAAATTGCCTAAAGCAGTTTAATGATAAAACCTTGGATTTCTAAGGGCATCCCTGCCTCCTTTAATGAGGCCCATAGCTTGTGGCGTGGCACTAAATCGAATGCTGATTTTAAATCAACAAATGCTGCATAAAGGGTCCCCCCGTGCAAGGATTACTATGTTCCAATAGATCATCATAAATCTAAAAACTTGATCTATGGTGCTGACATGGGGTCTGAATCCCGCTTGTTAGGAAGATAATACGTTTTGATCTACTAACTATTTGTTGATCCTACCTAGCACATGTCTAGCCACTATTTTCTATAAGGTGTCGATGAGGCTTATCTGCCTGTAGTTGCTAGGGCTGGCAGGATCACCCTTTTTATAAATAGGGATGATTTCAGCCCCACGCCATGTGTCTGGAATTGGCGCACCTCTAGCAATGGCATTTACGATGATAAAAATATATTCTGTCCTGTTTTTCCTATCAGACTTATAAATGTCGGCCAGGATGCAATCCGGGCCAGGAGCCCTCCCTGCAGGTACCCCTTCCAAGACCCTTTCTATTTCCCTTATGTCAAATAAAAGGACAGCCTCGGTGTTAACCTCAAAGTCGGCTGTTCCAACGCTAGATAGAGAGGCAAATTGGGCTTAGTAGTGCTCCACCCAAAGATCAGGAGGTACATTATTAACTGGTGCAATGTCAATCGCACCACTGCCCCATTTTACTAATTTCCAAAATGTATCCCAGTTCTTCCCTTTGGAAGCGTTGGTTAGGCTCACCTATCTATCCTCATCAAAGGCCTTTTTTGCCTGAAGTAGGACTTTTTTGTAGTTTGCCCTTGCTTTTTTTACCTCTTACTGCACTCCTATTTTAATTGCATTAGAGCAGAGGTCTTCAAACTTTTTGATGCCGAGACCCCCTTGTAAAACCTTTTTAGGCGTAAGGACCCCCTTCCGACAACAGATTCCAGAAACTGGTACTCCTCATCATAAACAACTATCGACAACCATAAATGCGCCTGTTAGACCTCATCACATCCATCCATCCATCATTCATCCACCCACACTTCCACACATCCATCCATCCTTCATCCATCCACCCTTTCATCCTTCCATCCATACATCCATCCTTCACCTATCCACCCGTCCATCCACACACCCACCTTTTCACACATCCATCCATCCATCCATCCATCCATCCATCCATCCATCATTCATCCATGCAACCTTTTATCCATCCATACATCCATCATCCATCCACCCTTTCATCCTTCCATCCATACATCCATCCTTAACCTATCCACCCGTCCGTCCATCCATCCATCATTCTTCCACCCACCTTTTCACACATCCATCCATCATTCATCCATGCAACCTTTTATCCATCCACCCATACATCCATCCTTCATCCATTCACCCTTTCATCCTTCCATCCATACATCCATCCTTCATCCATCCTCCCTTTCATTATTCCATCCATATATCCATCCACCCTTTCATCCATACATCCATCCTTCATCCACCCACCCTTTCATCCATCCTTCATCCACCCACCCTTTCATCCATCAACCACCCACCCATCCATCATTCATCCCCCACCTTTTCACACATCCATCCATCCATCATTCATCCATGCAACCTTTTATCCATCCATACATCCATCATCCATCCACCCTTTCATCCTTCCATCCATACATCCATCCTTTACCTATCCACCCGTCAATCCATCCACCCACCCATCATTCTTCCACCCACCTTTTCACACATCCATCCATCATTCAACCATGCAACCTTTTATCCATCCATCCATCCATATATCCATCCTTCATCCATCCACCCTTTCATCCATACATCCATCCTTCATCCATCCACCCTTTCATTATTCCATCCATATATCCATCCACCCTTTCATCCATACATCCATCCTTCATCCACCCACCCTTTCATCCATCCATCCACCCATCCATCATTCATCCCCCACCTTTTCACACATCCATCCATCCATCCATCATTCATCCATGCAACCTTTTATCCATCCATACATCCTTCATCCATCCACCTTTTCATCCTTCCATCCATACATCCATCCTTTACCTATCCACCCGTCCATCCATCCATCATTCTTCCACCCACCTTTTCACACATCCATCCATCATTCATCCATGCAACCTTTTATCCATCCACACATCCATCCCTAATCCATCTACCCTTTCATCCTTCCATCCACCCTTTCATCCATCCATCCTCCATCCACCCACCTTTTCACACATCCATCCATCCTTCATCCATCCATCCACCCTTTCATCTTTACATCCATCCACTCATCATTCATCCACCCACCTTTTCACACATCCGTCCACCCTTTCATCCTTCCATCCGTCCATCCATACAGCCATCCACCCTTTCATCCATCCATCCACCCATCATTCATTCACCCACCTTGTCTGTGCCTCTCTCATGGGGGGTCAGTATCTCTCTGCTTCGTCTTCCTCTCTCATGGGAGGGCAACTCTGTGCCTCCCTGCTTGGGGGGGGGGTGGGGGGGTGTCAGGCGGCTGTGAAAACATCTCACCATGAAGAACAGACTCTCAGCCACATTTCTCCTGCACAGGCGCCAGGTATGAGGGCTCGTGGGACTTGAACCAATGATATGATTGTAATGTCCTTCTGCTGTCCTTCTGCTGTTTACTGTGTATTTGTAAAGCGCTCTGATACCTATGGGTTAAACTAGCGCTATATAAAACGTTAAAAGTAAAAATAAACCCACAGCTAAGTCCATTGAACTCAAAGGGCTACAGCCTCCTCCTCCCCCCCCCCAGCTCCTGTATGTCAGCCTGGCTGAAACAGCTTGGACACACACAAAGGCACACCAGAGTACTATCACAGGTCTTTAAAAGACCTTTACTTGTTAACGAGGCTTTGATGTTTTTCACACCTCGGTGTGAATTAGGCGGCCTCCGCCTTGAGCACCCTCGATCAGCCCCACGCCAGGAACTGCACTCTGGCAGAATCTGCGACCCCCTTCCCAGGACTCCACGACCCCCCTGGGGGTCGCGCCCCACAGATTGAAGACCTCTGCATTAGAGAGATGCTTAAATGCTGCTCCACATGCCTCATCGTACCATTTGGCCGATTTTCTTTTAACAAGCCTAGAGGGTCTTCTACTTTTAGTAAAGAAAGACTTTAATTTTACAAATAAATCCTCGTGAACCTTCATGAGGTCTATAGGGGAGCTATCCAAAATATCTATGGAACCAAGCAGTGTTAGAGTTCCTTCGATTGTAGATTTAATTTGCTTTAAGGCCCCTTCATCTTCTGAAACTACTGCCCATTTCAACCAACGGAAGTCTTGGGTCATAATTCCTTCTCCTGTCTCTGTTTCCAAGGTGGCCTTGGAGTGTTCCGAACCCATCCTAACTAAAGTTAATAAAAGTGGGTCATGATCACTCTCCGGTTTGTGGTAGACGAGCATATCCACAAATCTAGGCCTTAACTCTAAGCATGGGCGAATTTTGCGGATCTCGCGTTCGCGAATTTTGCGGATTTGCGAACTCGCAATCCGCAAAATCCGCGAATTCCCGCGAATTTGCGGATTTTTTTTTTTTGTGTGTTCGCAATTGTTTCTGCCAGTTTGCGAGGATTTGGTACTAGTTCGCAATTGCGAACTTACTTGTCGGCTCGCAACGGTCGCGACTATGTTGTTTCTACGTCTGGTTCATCATCACAGCCTCCCAGCACCCTCTGTTTTACCACTGGCACCCTCTCTTTGACCCATGCCACCCTCTGTTACATCAATGCCACCCTCTGGTTCATCATCACTGTAGAAGATGGGGGGGAAAAGCAAGCCCACCTGCCCTGCCTGAACTGACATGAATTAATTTGGGGTTAGTTTATTAACAACACCTGCCCTGCCCCAACTGACAATAATGAATTAGGGGCTAATTAATGTGTCACTGAAAGAATTTAAAGTTCCAGCCTGGCACCTGCTTGTCTGCTCCGTTAGCTGTAAATCAGGACCTTTGTGGCATACAGTTAAGGTCAGAGCAGGGTCACACAATAGTTGCAAGCAGGCAACCGAATTCTGGAGGGCCCCCTCAGGAAGCACTACAAAGAATCGTTACAAATCATGAGGTTGACCTTTTGCACCTGCTCATTGCTTTTGCTTTTGCTGAAATCGTTTTTCGGTTTTTTTCGCGCTATTCGCGGGGCGCGGCGTCGTGCGATACCGACCGCGGAAGCCGCCAATTCGTGCGAATGAGCATTTTATTTTTTTGCGGCTTGTTGTTTCGCGAGTTTTTTTGCAGTATTCGCGAGCCGCTTGCAGCGCAACACGCGGATTTACCCCAAGGTCGAGTACGGGCGCGGCCATTTTGTTTGCGTGACGTAATTCCGTTTCCGCCCGCTATGTATAATCTCGCGCAGTAAGCGCATTGCGAGTAGAGGTTCGCACGAGATCGCGCGGGAAATCTAGAGGTTCGCACGAGATCGCGAGGAAAATCTCGCGCGAACTTACTTTCGCGCTCGTGAACGGGCGCCGGCCATCTTGTTTTTCATTCATTTCCTGTGTCTGGGCATGGTGTTTAATCCTCTTGGTATCTTTGCCATCCTTTGCTTGTTTTCAGTTTTTTTTTTACGATTTTGCTTCTTATCTATCCCTCTCTTTTCCTAGCTGTATATTTTTGTCTTTTCTGCTATTTTTCTTTACTTTTAAACTACTTTTTTAAACTCTTTTCTTTTCTTCTTCCCTATCCTATTCTTTCTTAATTTTCTACTTCTTCCTACCTTACCTGCCCAGACCATGGTCAAGCCAGGCGCCGTGAAGCTGCCCAGGCACTTGAGGGCCGCAGCGGCGGCGGGGAGTAGTGCTGGACCCAGTGGCAGGACAGCATGCGGGAGATTGAGGGGGGAGCAGGTGACGCAACGGGAGATATTCAGCCCGGAGGAAGTGGGCGCGCTGGTCTACTTCGTCCAGCGCCGCCTGCCCAGGACCATCGCGGGAGGCGGCAGGATCGCGGCCGGCGGCTACAACATGCGGGAGCGCCGGAAGCGGTGGGAGAAGGTGTGCTGGGCCATATCCCACCTCTACGGGGTCCAGCGCACCTACAGCCAGGTCACCCATCGCTGGACAGACCTCCTGGACCGCGAGCGCGACCTGCTGGACCAGCTCGGCTTGGAGATCCCCGGGCTTGGTGAGTAGTAGTAGCCATTTAATCACTCACTACTATGATGTTTTCTCCTGCTCTGTGTTGTTGTATTGCAAATATTTGTTTTTTACATGGAGCAAGCCAATAATGCCGCTGATGACGATTACATTGTAGTTAAATTATATTTCAAAATCTTCTGTGCATTTCAGGTGCACTGCTCTCCTTCTCAGTGGCGTTGCTACTATGCTTATTTGTTTTCTATTTCGTGGTCTCATTGGCCTGAGTAACTATTATGTATGAGTGTACTTTACAGAACTGCGTAATGCTAGACACTAGGGGGCAGATTACATTTACAAGCCCTTTGCGCCACGTTTACGTTGCCTTGCGTGACGCAACAGCGGCGTAAACGTGCCGCATCCCTGCGAGTCATTTACAGCATGACGCATCTAGGGAGATGCGTCACGTTATAAAGCCATGGGCCTGCACCACAATGGGTGCGTTCCTAGTACGCAGGGTGGGCGGTCCAGCGGCTGTGCGCCTCGCAAAATTGCCTGCGTGAAATCTACAAGATTTAACGCAGGCACTTCTGCGACGCTGCTACGTCAATTCAATTCCTTATGTCTGCTCGAAGCAGGCGAAAGGACTGACACAGCATGTTAAGTATTGGGTGGCCCTGAGCATTACTGGAGTTGCATTGCGTTGGCGACGTGACTCCAGCGATGCGCCGCTCTTACGTGACGAGATGCGTCACGCAAGTGCCTACCCTTGCGCCAGGGCGCGCCGCATTGTAAATGAGGCACATCTGCCGTGTCGCAAGGGTAGTTTTGCGTGACGCATTTGATCTGGCGCATCTCTGGAGATGCGCCAGAACGCGTAAGTAAGTATGCCCCTAAGGGGCAGAATTGCAATTACCGTCGCATTCCTGCAAAGTAGCAGGGATGCGCCATTAATTGTGCGGCCCGCTACCACCACCAAACATGGTGCGCCGTATTTGCAATGCGGCGCACCATGGGCCCAAAACGTCACCGAAGCTTTACTGCTGGAGTTGCGTCGCAACGATGGCGCAGCTCCATCAATGCTCTGGGGTACCCTATCTCCCCAATGCTGGGTCAAGCCGTACGTCTGCTTCAAGCAGGTGCAGGGTTTGTGTGACGCATCATTGTCCTAAAGGTGACTGATTGATATTTTGTAGATTTCCCTCAGCCACTATTAGGATGTGTTCCAGCGCAGGAATGCCCTCCCTTGCGCCAGAACGCCCCCTGATGGCGCAGGGCTTTATAACGGGATGCATCTCCCAAATGCGTCACGTTGTTATAATATTATACGCCGCACGATGGCGCCCTTTTTTGTTTAGCTGCTGCGTCACAAAAGTCACGCAAGAACGGCGCAAAAGAGCCGCAAGGGCTTAAATCTGCCCCTTCCTTTGTACCCCTGACAATAAGAAAAATAGTGGCGGTGGATTGATAGTTTGACTATTTAAATGACTGGTAATGTAGCAGGCAACTGTTAGTGTTGTCACTGATCTGACTGAAATCACAATGGAGTTTGTCTGTCACTTTGCGTCTTG
This sequence comes from Lissotriton vulgaris, assembly GCF_964263255.1. Classification (NCBI taxonomy): domain Eukaryota; kingdom Metazoa; phylum Chordata; class Amphibia; order Caudata; family Salamandridae; genus Lissotriton; species Lissotriton vulgaris. The sequence continues at coordinate 1,882,829,264 of NC_141689.1, read as the reverse complement.
CCTGCGGACTGCTGCCTGCCAGTCCTAGGTGAACGTTTCAGTACTTTGTTTAGTGAGTTACGTGACTTTCGAAGTCACAGGTCCGCAAATAAATGAAAAGTAACCATAATCAATATAATTTTGCGGAAATATTTTGTTATTGTTCTTTTGAAATGTTTGATTTGGTTGACATTGACAAGCAACAATCATCCATGTTTTCTGTTCTTTCTTTCATGTTGTACGTCAGCTCCCCCCAGGGGCGAGAGGAGGACACAGGAGCAGCAGGCGGCGGATGCTGTTCAACAGGGCCAGGATCGGGCAGGCGAGGGCTCCTCTGCTGGCCCCAGTAAGTTTTCATTTTAGACTAGTACCTATTTTTCCTAGCGTTCCTCATTTGACTTTTTTCAAAATTGTCTTTGCTCTTCTTGTAGACTGTATCTAAATTCTTATCCTGCCTCTACTATGACTCCCTGTGGTATTACTAGATTATTCTTATTAGTCTGTCTGTGTAGCTAACTAAGATTGCACGGTTGGCGAAACTCCCATGATTCTAGTCAGCAATAGCTCTATCAACTTAGTGCAGTCCTCTGGGATTGTCCATAATGTCTTTTGAAGTGTTCTATCTGGACTCATGCTTGCAAAAATTGCAAAACCTTTCGCTCAGTCACTCTAGTCTGGACCAAAAAACACAGATTGTATTTAAGTTTAAAAGCTTTATTAAAAGTAAACACATTTATTAAAATGAAGTCATAATAAAACTAAACGTTTAACTGATAATGGAAAAGTGGTTAGTGCTGACAATTAATTGAAGACATTTCTTGTGGTCGAGCCGAGCTCTCACCTGGTTTCAACTTGATCTTGTTGTTAGAAGTCCATCTTCTGTCTGTGTGGAGAAAAATGGTGCGTGTTAAAAAAACAGCCTTCATCAGTTGTGCCAAAAAGTGCAGCAAGACAACCTTCCCTGGAAAAAGGGACATTTTTTTTAACTTTAACGTAGACAGTCACAAATTACATTGTTTTCACATGTCTTCATTCCTAGACCAAAGACTAGTGAGTGCTTTATTCTAACATTCTTAAATGTACTTTGTAGGTGGAACATCTGGTGGCGGGGCCAGTGTGGAGGTGGTGGTGCTCGACACGGAGGCGGAGGGCGATTCTTCAGGGGAGGAGGCGGCGGCTGTGAGAGTTGAGACGGTGGTGGTGGCGGCCAGAGGTAAGCTCTTATATATTCCTTACTTATTGAGATTGAAGACTAGCTGGGAAGGCAAGAATATGAGATGCATGGCTGGGTGAATGATGAAGCAATGATGGGTGGAAGGACAACAGCCTGGGTGGGTGACACAGAAACTGTATGTGTCCATATACCTGGATCATGCTACTATCTGACTCTTAGATAGCATATGTGTATCTAGAGCAGGGGTACTCATAGTACGGCCCGCGGGCCGGTGGTGGCCCGGCAAGCCTTCCTTGGCGGTGCGCAGACCTTGCAGACAATCACTGCTCCCCCGGCCCCCACAGAGCAGAGGCTTTTTTGTATTTCACCTGTTAGCGCCCCTGCATCTCCACTCTGACAATCACTGCTCCCCCGGCCCCCACAGAGCAGAGTGGAGATGCAAGGCCCCAAAGAGGTGAAATAGAACAAAGCCTCTGCTCTGTGGGGCCGGGCAAGCAGTGATTGTCAGGGTGGAGAAGCAGGGGCGCTACAACAAACAAAGCCTCAATAATATGTTAATGGTCTTTTAAAGACCTGTTAAGTACTTTGGTGTTGGTGTCTGTGTGTGCGCGTTGAGGAAGCGGTCTCAACCCGGGCTGAAGGCTGACACAGATAGACACACACACAGTGAGATGACAGAGGGGGAGGGAGAGGGAGGGCAGGAGGGAGAGAGAGATGGAGGGAGGGCAGGAGGGAGAGCAGGAGGGAGAGAGATGTATGTAAATGCTGGGTCTGGTGGCTCAGTGGATGAGGGCATCTGCTGCAGGGACCTGTGTGCAACCTCATGGTCACAAGTTATCGTTTTGCTTTAGCCCCGCCCCCTCTGACTCCGCCCCCACCAGTGCGGCCCTCGGCCCCAAACTACACTGTAAATGTAGCCCCTGAGAGAAAGTTTGTGAGTACCCATGATCTAGAGAGAGTAGACGGTCAGTGGATGAACTAAGTGTAACTTTGAAGAGCATGTAACACTGCACCCGCACGTCCGTTCCAGTGTAGGAAAGGCAAGGAAAAGAACTTTTAATTTTGTCCAAATACTACCATGAATAGTAGCAGTAGTTTGTATTGCAAGCACTGCATAGATCCGGTTATTACGGTGGCCACTCCCTACCTCTCTTAATAAGTTTAGTAGTACTCAGTCATTCATGTGTGGATGTATCACTGGTCACTCAATAAAAAGCAAAGCACCTAAAGTCATCCCATATATAAGCAAAAACATCCCATGTGAAGTGATAGATAATCAGATTATTTATCTTCTTCAATTTTCCATTTCTAGTACTCATTTCCACGGTAGGGTGAAAGTTAAATTAATTAAGCAGTAGCCCTTGAGTTGTAACAGAGTATTCTCAGTGCCACCCGTAATAGAAAAGTAAGAGCTTCACCACCTGCATGTACTGGATGGGTACAGTAACGCAACGCAAGTCTAGGTCACTCCTCATGGCGTGCGTCTCTTTTTCTCGGGTGCAAGTTTACTGCGCTGGCATTATGCCGGCTTGCAGAAAATAACGTACCAATTTTCCAAAACAAGAGATAAGAAGAAGAATAAGACTGGTGTACTTTCATAGTCGACTCCAATGGAAGTCCACAGTGCTCGTAGAATTTGTTCCTTAAACTCCCACTAATGTTAGAGCAAGGATGAAGAAGTGTGAGGTTAGATAGATACTGGCCTCAATAGTTATGTAATGCGCTTGCAAGTTGCTAGTTGTACTGCAACACAAATTTCTGCTGAATGATTGAGTTAATCTTAATGAGCATTGGTTACAGACTATGTCTTTCTTTCTTCATATAGATGCTCCTTCCAAACGAACAAGGAGGAAGGAGCTGGCTAGAGCGGCCCGGCAACGGAGGATCGAGGCCACTGTTGTGGAATATCGGCAGCTGGTGGCCCTGGAGGACGAGGAAAGTGTGCAGTCGACAACAACAACAACGTCGTCTGCATCGGCCTCCGTGGCCCCACGGGCTGCCACCCAGCACAGTGGTCCACCCAGACTGAGCCGGGCTGCCAAAGGCAAACGCCACCGCCGAGCAGCAAGGCCAACAGCTGCCTCTCACAGGCATTGCACCTGCAAGGCAGTGAAGGCACGCCTGCGCCGCACTACCCTGATGGTGTCCCGCCTTCAGCAGGAGCTCGCCTTGCTCCGCGAGGAGCATGATGCCCTGGCCCAAAAAGTTAACAGCATCCACCCATAGTGTCCCTTACCCCTTTTTTAGAGACTTTTGGGGGGTGGGAATTGGGAGTTGGGTTTTTGGGGACTTTTGAAGGACAATCGTTGGGGTTAGGGAGGGTCTTGCGGGAGATTATTTTGTTAGGGATATAAATATACTTTTTCAAACTTTATCTGAGCATACCTGTTTTTTACTGCTTGCCTGGTGGGTGGGGGTTTAACGTTGACTGTTTTCCTGAAAGTTTAGTTCCATTTTCTTCCTTTAAGTGTAAATGCCCAAATGTTTTCAACACTAAGTACCTCTCACAGACTAAGTGAAGTGAATCCAAGAGTCCTAGGACTTTAGTAGTACTACCTTCAGTCTCTCGTCTCTCGTACTAATACTCCATTATACCCCCAAACCACCAAACGCTTATCTTACCTGTAATTTGTGTTTGAAAGTAGGGCTAGACCCAGGGCTGGCTCCACGGGAAACACAGAATAAGTTTGGCAATCTTGGTCGGATAAAATTTCCTCAAAGCGGTGGTACTAGTGGTGTGACACAGTGGCAGTTGCATGCCTATGAAAAAAAAGAAAATGAAATCTGGTTTGTCCTCCTGAGCAATTCAACGGTACAACTGAGAATATAGCAGGTGACAGAAGTACAGTAGAACAGTGCCACATTGTAGCCTAACAAATGGTAAAGTATAACTACTAATTCGGTTGAAGTTCTTTCACATTAGCAATGGTTCTTTGTCAAGCAGAGTAAGAATATATCCTCGGATTTCTTCACCAGCCTGTTGCTATCACCTTATCCTCCCCAGCAAGTGTGTGGATTTATTGCTGTAATAATAATTTAGTCACACATCAATCAAAACCACACAGCCCGGGGGAAGAGGGTTAGGGTTTGAAAAATGGATGGGTACGGGGTTTTTGGGAAAGGTTTTGGGAGACAAGAAAAAATAGCACAGCATAGACAAACAATTGTGAACATAAACAAATCTTTGGGTACAAACCTATCCATCAATCTTTGAAAGTGCATGCACTACTGCATGCATGTCAGTGAAAAGTAAGTAGTACATTCGACAACTGTGGAAAGAAAGAATGCGACAGTACAGGGCCTGTGTGGAATTATTGATAACGATATTCAACATAAGGTCTCTGTAGCCAGATACCCGAGAGCCTTGCTGGTCACTATAAATCCATTCACAACAACACTCAATGGGGTTGGTCTGGAAGGTGTCAGGTTTACTCCCCGTGATCCAGTCGATGCAAATATGGTTCCACCTCCAAATGTCACCAACACCCAGAAGTGTAAACACAGGGTGTTCGAGCCATTAGGCGGGGGAGAAAAATAACAAACTAAAATAAAAAATGTGGGATGGGTAAAGGTAGGGTCAGCAGGGAAAGGATACCTGTAACAGAAGACAAGACAGGCATCAGTGAAGTGCTGTCCTAACATACAAGGCTACTCTCATATAGTCTCACTAAATAACCAAGGAAGTAGACAAGTACCTGAGCACCAAGAAAACATGACCTTGGATAGGAAATACTATAGCCCTTCTGCCACAATCTGTGAGGAAGGCCTAAGAAACACATAAACATATAGTTAACGAACACACTCCTGTCGCACCAAACACACTCGCGTTATACTAAGACATCAAACCCACTACTCACAACATACCACAAACATGGTAGAGGACTCAATGTACAAAGGGGTTCCAAATAGTCAAAGCAAAGATGTATGGTCCAACAAAAAGGAAGAGGGAAACGGTAGTGTGTAGGAAGCAAGAACTACAACACTGCGCTCTCTAAGTAATGACCCAGTAGAGAATCTTTGGTGAAGGTCAAACAGAAAAACGTAGTTGCGACCACCACTGAATTCTGCCAACAACACACCCCACGGTGCACTACACAAAGAGAACTGGGGTAGCCTGTAGTTACCTCACTACATGCCCAGTTATGGAGGTCCTTTGAAATACACAGTTATACAACGGAGACGCGTAGTTGTCCTTACTACCGCGCTCCGTTTTAATAGTACAAAAACGATCCCCGATGTGAACGGTAACACGTGGTATAGACCGCCACTGTGCTCCGCCACACACAATTCAACCAAACAGGAATTCAGCAAAGGTAGAATTCTGTTAGAAAACAGTCACAGAACCTCCCTTAACAATCCGTTCAGGCAGTAATCAGCTGACCGCACGGGCGGCCGAAGAGTTTAGAGCGGCTTTACCTGAAGACGCGTGAAGTCCGTCTACCGCCAAGGACAGAACACGGAAGCGCTCCCCACTGAGCCTCAGGGGGGGGGGGGGAAGGTGATAGTCCACAGGAGACACGATAGAAAAGCATGCAGAGCGTCCGCTCTCATGCCGGTGCAGAACAGAAACCAGAATAACGCGCAACAGGAAGCGCGTCTGTTCCCCAGATAAACTTCCTGCAAGTCTCCCGCCTACTCATGGGAAATGTAGTTTCATAGTACGGTAGGCGCTTAGGGGCTGCGTAACCTGACAGAAGGTATAGTAGATAGAAAAGGAGAAATTGCTTTTTTTCTAGGTGTCCCCTCACTCACCAGGGTTGCCCCTTGGTGACATGCTTCATCATTGGGGCCATCCCAGTCCTCTACGGCCTGGGGCGTGCTGCGACTTGCGAATTACGTAGGAGTACTTACAAATGACTATGTGTGGTGCAGATGTGATAGTGGAGTGGACTAAGTGATGTGTTAAGGGATCAATTTAGAAGCCGAGAGAGAGCCAAGAAATGCAGTCACAGTCAGAGAAAAAGGCAAGGGATACTGTATCTATGTGGTTGTAGTGGTCCTGTTGGAAGTGGTAAGTAAGTTGCCTGCAGAAAAAAAATCCTCCTATTAGCGGCACTCCTCCATTGCAGCCGACGCTTCGTCCATCGATGTTGGTCACCAGAAGACACCCTGTCCACTGCCTGCCTGATGCTGAATTGTGGCTCGCTACTGTGAAGCCTGACTCCATCCTTTTTTCCCCATTGCAGAGACTGAAACCCGGCCTGTAATTATTCAACGAAAAACAGGAAGTGATATAATATTACAACACCACTGATAAATAAATATAAGGTATGTAGGCTGTGGAGTGCAAAAAGTCACAATTTGATTTTCCTAGTAGACAGTACAATATTTTTGAAAGTGCGTACTCTGAGTCACCTTTTGAAGGATAAATAAGTATGGGCAAATTAATGTAGCGGATCTTGCCCCTCAAGCTAGGTGTACTGTAAACTGTGTTTTAGAACAAAATTAGATCTTCCTAGCAGTGCTCCCACCCAGACCCTTACTAAAGCCAGTCGCAAAAATGTAGAAGACCCCCAATCAAATCTCAAAAAACGAGGCCTAGCAGAAAACTGGTGACAAAACTTACTTTGAAAGTAAAAGTAGGCCGAAGTACCCCCTTCCTAATTACCCATTACCCACCGTGGATTGCATTCAAACTACTTGCAAGCAACCAAGCAAAAGTAGCCATAGCCAGCATCGCTCCAAGACTCGAAATCCCCCCCACTCAAACACATGCAATAGAAATACTGCTAACCCTAACGAACCCTAAGTTAAGAATAGTGGCAAAGGCTTTCTTTAACTATGCCAAATCCCCCCTTTCCCACCATGGATTTTCTTCAAATGACTTGCAACCAAAATTACACATTCTCACGAGTGCTCTAAGACCCCAGAACTCAGTTGGAAAAATCTAGAACACCCCGAAACACATGCAATCCTGCTGCTAGGGCTAACCCTAACGAACCCTAAGTTACAAAAAGTGCCAAAACTAAAGGCTTTTCCGCGCGGATTTTGTCCCAACCACTTCTACCCGGTATTAGACCTTCCCAGGAATGCCCCAAGACCCGGCAACCCACCCGCCAAGAAGCATAACACCCCCAAACAGGCCAAAAGCAAAATCTCATACTTGCAATATTTCTGGGCCTTCGGTCCAAACGCGCTGCGTAGCTAGGCCATAAGTCGGGGTTGGCACGACGGATTTCCTGAAAAGCAAATGCAATCAAGATTAGAGTGTCCCAGCAATGCTCCCAGACCACGAAACTCACCCACAAACAGACGGAACCCCCCCTAAGAGCACCTCAAAGGCAAGCAAGTCATCAAAAACACACAAAAAATTCCGCCTGGGATTTGGTCCAAAACACTTTTATCCGGTATTAGAGCTTCCCAGCAATGGCCCCAGAGCCGTCAACCCAGGAGAAAACGAGTAGAAGACCCCCAAACAGCCAAAGAGCAAAAGTACAAAAATGGGGACTTAGTCAATTTTTCACAAATTTCCCAAATCACTCCGCGCGCGCTCTGCAGCTAGGCCCTAAGTCCCCTCTGCCACCATGGATTTGCTTCAAACCTCTTGCAAAGTAAAGTATATATAGCCAGCAGTGCTCCCAGACCACGAAACTCACCCACAAACACCAGGAAGCCCCCCAAACAGGCCCCCGAAAACGCTACATAGAGCAAAATGTCAGAAATAGCCAAAAAAAAAATCGGCCTGGATTTTGTCCCAACCACTTCTACCCGGTATTAGACCTTCCCAGGAATGCCCCAAGACCCGGCAACCCACCCGCCAAGAAGCATAACACCCCCAAACAGGCCAAAAGCAAAATCTCATACTTGCAATATTTCTGGGCCTTCGGTCCAAACGCGCTGCGTAGCTAGGCCATAAGTCGGGGTTGCCACGACGGATTTCCTGAAAAGCAAATGCAATCAAGATTAGAGTGTCCCAGCAGTGCTCCCAGACCACGAAACTCACCCACAAACACCAGGAAGCCCCCCAAACAGGCCCCCGAAAACGCTACATAGAGCAAAATGTCAGAAATAGCCAAAAAAAAAATCGGCCTGGATTTTGTCCCAACCACTTCTACCCGGTATTAGACCTTCCCAGGAATGCCCCAAGACCCGGCAACCCACCCGCCAAGAAGCATAACACCCCCAAACAGGCCAAAAGCAAAATCTCATACTTGCAATATTTCTGGGCCTTCGGTCCAAACGCGCTGCGTAGCTAGGCCATAAGTCGGGGTTGCCACGACGGATTTCCTGAAAAGCAAATGCAATCAAGATTAGAGTGTCCCAGCAATGCTCCCAGACCACAAAACTCACCCACAAACAGACGGAACCCCCCCTAAGAGCACCTCAAAGGCAAGCAAGTCATCAAAAACACAAAAAATTTCCGCCTCGGATTTGGTCCAAACCACTTTTAGTGCTTCCCAGCAATGGCCCCAGACCCGTCAACTCACCTGCAAAGAGGTAGAACAACACCCCCACAAGTGCTGAGTCTTTCTTCATTGGGCGTAAACCAGCCCTCTGCTTTGATGGAAATAGGAGTCTGGAGGAGGAGGATAGAGGAGCATGTTCTTCTGAACTTGTGAACCTGAGGAATGCAGACTGCGGCACCTTCAAATCAACTAGCAAACAAGTGAAGACAGTTCTGCTGATGGGCTTGTTTTTGTGATTATCTGATTAAAGTTTGAATTATATTAACTGTGCACAACAAAGAAAGACAGACACAAAGGAATAAAAGTGAATAAGGATGAAAAAGAAAGTTATTGATTCGTTGTCTCATTTTCAGGGCTCGGTATCACGGTCCAGGAATAAGAATAAGGCTTCGTCATCATACTCTGCGAATTCAGGCAGGGTGAGCTCAGTGTCACCTGACAGAGTAGAAATTCCCTCATCTATGTTGCTGCCCACCTCCTCTTCATCCGGCACGCTCTCTCGTACTCTGAAATCTGGTGGTATGAGGTGCTGATTCATCTTGATCATTGTTAACCTCTCCACATTTTTGGGCGAGAGGCGGCTCCGTTTGGGAGTTACAATCCCACCAGCCGCACTGAAAACCCGTTCAGAAGACACGCTTGCGAGTGGGCAAGACAAGTAGTTTAAAGCCAGGTTGGTGAGCTGTGGCCACAATTCTTTTTTCCCATGCCAATACGCCAATGGGTCAGAATTAACATAGACCTCTGTTGAGTCATTCAGATAGTCCTTCACCATCGACTCAAGGTCCTCATCCAAGGTTCCTCCACTTTGCTTAGCTCTTGCTGTGCCTCTGACCTTTTGAGAACCAAACCCACGCAGAGCTAGCCAATCCTCTTCAGCCTCCAATGTTTCTGTTGTCTTTCGTGCAGATGATCCGGTTGCCGGTGTCTTTAACGGCTGAGAGGTCACTTGTGCCACAGCCACAGGTGCAGAAGTGGATTGTTTTGACTGGGGATGGCCTGCTGATGTACTGCCATTTCCTTCAATTTCCAGCCGTTCTGTTTCAAACTTCTTGGCTGACAAGGCTAGCCAACGTTTGTACTTTGGAACATGTTCATCATCAAAAGGAAAGAATGCTTGGCCTGCCAGCGCCTTTTTGTAGCGTGGATCCAGAATAGTAGCACAAATGTAATGCTGTTCTGAGTGGATCTTTTTAAGACGTTCATCACCTTGTAGGAGCTCTAATAATTGCTCAGCCAGAAGCAAAGAGTCTTGGTTTTTATCTTTTCGAAACACAGAACACACCTCCTTCAGTTGGTCCTCCAGCATGTACAACAATGGGATAGCTTTTCCCAAATTAGAGTCCTCCTTGCTGACTGCACGCGTGAAGAACTCAAAAGGACGAAGCATGCGTGTCAGGCTTTCAACTATGTTCCATTGCGGCCCACCCATCCTCAGCTCCTCTGCACCCTCTTTAAGGAAATATTGATCGAGTTCCGTATACTGCTCATACAGACGCTCAAGCATGTAGAAGGTTGAGTTCCAACGTGTTACCACCTCCTGGATGAGTGCTTTCACTGGCATTTGATGTTGATATAGCAGGCTCCTCAGCTGCTTCCGGGCCTTAAAAGAATGGCTGAAATGCTTGCACATTTTTCGGCAGGTGTCCAATACACTGTACGCTGCACTGCCTTTATTACCCAAGAATTTTTGGACAACCAGGTTTATACAGTGCGCCAAACACGGCACTCTGAAATAGTAACCGTCCCTCATGGCCTTAACTATATTGGCGCCATTGTCCGTGGAAACATAACCAACCTTGCGTTTTAGTGGGGACAGCCAGTTAAGGACCTTTGTGTTAAAGACATCCAAAATGTTTTCTGCTGTGTGACGTTTCTCCAAACCAAACATGGCTAGTGTTGCATGTTTCCGAGCACCTTTAAAAACAATGTTCGTGTCAACACCTGCGTTTAGCTTTGATTTAGCCCCTGAAAAAGAGACCCAGTGTGCAGTGATGCACATGTAATCAGCGCCTGCGCCACTGGTCCACATGTCTGTTGTCAGATGTATAGTGTGAACAGCACTCTTCTGCAAAGCTGCCCCAATCACCTTCAGAACATCTTCATGTAGTGCTGGAACCGCAACTCGGGCAAAATAGAACCGGCTAGGAACCTTCCATTTAGGGCAGAGCGCTGTCACTAATTCTAGAAAACCAACCCCTTCTACAAAAGAAAAAGGGAGAAGGTCCAGAGCTAGCATTTTAGCCAGCTTAGTGTTATACAGACGGGTCATTGGGTGGTTGCGTTCATATTGCGCTTCTGTAAACAACATCTTTTTAATGTTGCCCTGGACCAAGGATTTACGGGATGATGATAATCTCTTCGACCCAGTTACGCTCGCTGATGAACTTTTCCGCATTGATGTCTCACTCTCTCCCACACTCTTAGCGTGGCTCCCATGGGGTGTGCTGCTGACAGGGGAACTGGGTATAAGTGAAGTGTTTGAATCGCCTTCTTCCCCCTCGTCATCATCAGATGAAAAAACAACGTTTTCATTGCGTGCAATTCCGGCTTCCTTGATCGTGTGTAGGTGCGCAAACCATTGGACATCGTGCGTTCTCCTAAGATGACCTCTCTGGCCTCCGGTACCATAGTTGGAACCCAACTTACCACGACTAACTCGAAGCTTACAAATGCTACAAATGGCTACGTTTTCATTTTTTGGGCAAACACTAAAGAAGTCCCAAACTGGAGACTTGAAATGTCTTCGGGGGCCGGAGGAGGCGGCGATACTGGTGGTGGTGGTGGTCCTGCTGCTAATGTCAGATGAAGTGGAGGATGTGGATTGCCGAACTTCAGTACGTTTTGCACTTTCACCACCACGAATTGAGGTCGAGGACGAGGTGGGTACCTTCTTGCGAGGAAGAAATATGGAAGCGGTAGGTTTTGGTGTACTACTTAACTTCAAATCTAATGATTCCATTTCCATTGCCTCCTCGCCGACATCATCATCACGCTCAGCAGCTTCTCGGGATAGGGTCAAAATGTCTCTTTGCTGCATGCCCGGTGGGGCTGCAGTGACCTTTGTGATGACTGGCTCGTCGTCATCGTGAGAGGCTTCATCACCAGCAGTATCTGTCACTTCTTGTTGAGCCTCATCACACTCCATAGGTTTGAGTTTTTGGACGACCTTCCTTTTACGCTTAGGTACCGGTGTCAGATCATGGTGTGCCTCACTGTCAGACCGCAGTTGTGGTTCCCAAGACAGATCACTTGCATCAGAACGAGGTGGGCTTGAAGAAGATGTAGACACCCCCCTTGATCTTTTCCTTGCTAGGGATGTGGAAGACAATGAATGATCATCAGGAGGAGTGGCTTCCAATGATACCTCGGGTTCATTGTCGATTTCCTGATGTGCCCCTACTTCGGGAGGAACAACTATTGTGGGCACTTGTGAACCTCCATGCACCTTTGCTTGCGCATCTCCTTTTGCTGCCTCTCCTTCCACATGTACTTGGGCGTGTACTTGCACATGGTGTTGTTGTTGCGGCTGTGGTTGTTCAACACTTGTCAGATGAGTTACAACAACCTGTGTTGATTCAGGGACATTGCTGCTACTTTCTTGCGATGAGCCAACATCACTGGTCGATGGTGATTGGAGAAGTACACTGACTGCCTCTGAAGCACTCAAGGGCTTTGACTTAAGTTGGCCTGGTGGTGGAGGCACTGAACCCAATGGAGCAGGGGTGCTGCTCCCAGCTTGGTCCCCAGCAGATCCTGCTGCTGCAGGCGTACTTTTTTTTTTGCTCCCAAAAAACGTGGCGGGTGGCACACCAGCCTCCTTGGTAACTTGCTTCTTCTGCTCCTTACTAGCAACTTTCTTGCTAGAGGAGCTACGGAGAACTTTCTTTGGGGGCGGGGCCATCTTCTTCAGAGCAGGTCAGACAGCAGGCCGCAGTTGCACGAATTGTGGAGTTGTCTGAGGCCAGACGTGACGTCGCGTGACGTTATGCTGCACACACACACCGCTGCAGGACTTCTTCCTGGCACTGGTGGTTCTCTTGAGTCTTGTGCACCTAAAAAAAATGGAAGACAGAGGAACATCAGTTCAGTTATAGAGCACAAAAAAAATCGAAAAACACTGCAAAATCAGCACAATCCCAATCCATCCATGCCCTCCATAATGTTTAAATTCAAGACAACCCACAGAAAGACTAGGCCCATGCAAGACTCACTACCCCTGGGCATAAATAAAGGTTGAAAAGTAGGCAAAATGGTTGGAGACCTAACAACAAAGCCTGCATTCAAAATGGCCACTTGCCTCCTAGCACATGGCCAGGGCCTGCCTGTACCAACACTCAAAATGGCCCCCACCCACATGGCCTGTCCCCATGAACACCCCCAAAAATCGAAAAACACTGCAAAATCAGCACAATCCCATTCCATCCATGCCCTCCATGATGTTTAAATTCAAGACACCCCACAGAAAGACTAGGCCCATGCACCACTCACTACCCCTGGTCAAGGCCCCAACAACAGGTCAAAAATCGAAAAACACAGAAAAATCAGCACAATCCCATTCAATCCATGCCCTCCATGATGTTTAAGTTCAAGACAGCCCACAGAAAGACTAGGCCCATGCTAGACTCAAATACCCCTGGTGAAAAGGCCACAAGTACAGGCCCAAAAAACGAAAATCACTGAAAAATCTGCACAATCCCATTCCATCCATGGCCTCCATGATGTTTAAATTCAAGACAACCCACAGAAAGACTAGGCCCATGCAAGACTCACTACCCCTGGGCATAAATAAAGGTTGAAAAGTAGGCAAAATGGTTGGAGGCCTAACAACAAAGCCTGCATTCAAAATGGCCACTTGCCTGCCAGTGCCAGCACATGGCCAGTGCCTGTAGCTGCACTCAAAATGGCCACCAGCCACATGGCATGTCCCTCCCCATGAACACCCCCAAAAATCGAAAAACACTGAAAAATCTGCACAATCCCATTCCATCCATGGCCTCCATGATGTTTAAGTTCAAGACAGCCCACAGAAAGACTAGGCCCATGCTAGACTCAAATACCCCTGGTGAAAAGGCCACAAGTACAGGCCCAAAAAACGAAAATCACTGAAAAATCTGCACAATCCCATTCCATCCATGGCCTCCATGATGTTTAAATTCAAGACAACCCACAGAAAGACTAGGCCCATGCAAGACTCACTACCCCTGGGCATAAATAAAGGTTGAAAAGTAGGCAAAATGGTTGGAGGCCTAACAACAAAGCCTGCATTCAAAATGGCCACTTGCCTGCCAGTGCCAGCACATGGCCAGTGCCTGTAGCTGCACTCAAAATGGCCACCAGCCACATGGCATGTCCCTCCCCATGAACACCCCCAAAAATCGAAAAACACTGCAAAATCAGCACAATCCCATTCCATCCATGGCCTCCATGATGTTTAAATTCAAGACAACCCACAGAAAGACTAGGCCCATGCAAGACTCACTACCCCTGGGCATAAATAAAGGTTGAAAAGTAGGCAAAATGGTTGGAGGCCTAACAACAAAGCCTGCATTCAAAATGGCCACTTGCCTGCCAGCACATGGCCAGTGCCTGTAGCTGCACTCAAAATGGCCACCAGCCACATGGCATGTCCCTCCCCATGAACACCCCCAAAAATCGAAAAACACTGCAAAATCAGCACAATCCCATTCCATCCATGGCCTCCATGATGTTTAAATTCAAGACAACCCACAGAAAGACTAGGCCCATGCAAGACTCACTACCCCTGGGCATAAATAAAGGTTGAAAAGTAGGCAAAATGGTTGGAGGCCTAACAACAAAGCCTGCATTCAAAATGGCCACTTGCCTGCCAGCACATGGCCAGTGCCTGTAGCTGCACTCAAAATGGCCACCAGCCACATGGCATGTCCCTCCCCATGAACACCCCCAAAAATCGAAAAACACTGCAAAATCAGCACAATCCCATTCCATCCATGCCCTCCATGATGTTAAAGTTCAAGACAGCCCACAGAAAGACTAGGCCCATGCACCACTCACTACCCCTGGTCAAGGCCCCAACAACAGGTCAAAAATCGAAAAACACAGAAAAATCAGCACAATCCCATTCCATCCATGCCCTCCATGATGTTTAAATTCAAGACACCCCACAGAAAGACTAGGCCCATGCAACACTCACTACCCCTGGTGAAAAGGCCACAAGTACAGCCCAAAAAAACGAAAATCACTGAAAAATAAGCACAATCCCAAGCCATCCAGCCCCTCCATGATGTTTAAATTCAAGACGCCCCACAGAAAGACTCAGTCCACCCACCACTGAGTACCCCTGGGCAAAAGGCCCCAAAACAGCCCAAAAATCGAAAATTCCAAAATTTTAATTGCAGCAACTGTAATGCCCCAAACAAACTTACTTGTAAAATTTCTAATCCAACAGTGATCCAAAGAAAGTCAAAAAGGCCTCAAATCCAAATATCCAGCAGCATCCACAAAAAGTAATCCTTCCAGCTCCAGACCCAAATGAAAAGTGACCAGGAGATGGACAAAGCACTGGGAGGAGCCTGTTGAACAGGAACAGGAAGTTGAAGACTGTGGGGCACTTCCTTCCTCCTACCCCCCTGACCCCCTCCCCAAAATGGACTCCTCGCTAAAAAAGTGCAGGCAAATGTCAAACTAAGGAGTTATTCAGATAAAAATCATCATTTCTAGAAGGTTTATGCTGCTTGCTGGTGGATTTCTTGTGCAGAATTGCAAATTTATATTTTCGCTCGCCGCATCTCAAATCTCGCAATTGCGAAGTACCGCGAGACGTGATCTCGCCGTACTCGCGTTGACAAACTATCGCTGGCAAGCCGCGATGACGTAATCGCGCTCGCCAATTCCCGCGGGATCACACAGCAAGATCCAAAATGGCGCAGCACTCGCAAACTATCGAAAAAAACAACTCGGCAAACGATGATAAACGCCGCGCGCCGCAAAAATTGTATCACCAACGCCGCGCGCCGCCAAAAAAATCCGCTGCGTGCGAATTTGCGGATTTTGCGGGAAATTCGCAAATCTCGCGGATTGCGGATTTCCCGAAAATCCGCAAAATCCGCGAGCGTAACGGATTTTCCGCCCATGCTTACTTAACTCCAGACTAAGGAGGATATAGTCAATTCTGCTACCTCTAGTCCCATTGGAAAAGGTGTTATTACCTTGCATGTCTGAGGGAGATCTCCCATTAGCAGCCCTTAGCCCTCTCCCAAGGGATAAGCTTTTTAACTGCAACGCCGCCTCAGACCATTTGTTAAGGGGAGGCAGCGATAAAGATAGAATCCCCAGTTCTGGTCTTCCTCCATACTAAGGCTGCAATCGTCTAGACCTAGAGGCTCAAATGTGCAATTTAAATCGCCTGCGATGACCAAAGCATATGTACCAACCAGGTCCTCTATGAATGTGTCCAGGAGGGCAAATGTTGGTGAGGCTTTCCCACCCGGGATCCCTCTTGCATAGACATTAACCAATATGTAGTCTGGGAGTCCCTCTAAACAAATCTTAATAGCAAGAATGTCAGGAATATCTATTGATAGCTCCTCTATTTGGAATAATGTCTGCTGCTTAACCCATATTAACAATCCTCCACTAGGTGTCCCCTTGAGATTTGCAATTGCTGATTTACCAAAGGCCAAATACCCTGGATGGCAGATCAAGTCTACCGACCAAGTCTCCTGAAAGGTGATAAAACCATACCCCTCAATAAAGCATGACCATTCAGAGGACAGTGTTTTGGTATTTAAGCCGGCAATATTCCAAGATAACAGGGAAATCTGTGGTGCATGTATACGCTCAGGATTTATGGGAGGTGGTGAGGACTCCATACGAGCCTGACTTTCATCCCCGGTTTGATGCAGGACCTTGTTATGGCTTTGGGGTGAAATTGCACAGCTTTCACAGTGCACTCTTGATAAGGAAGTGGGTTTCTCTGTGATCCAGTAGTTGTGCTTGGTTGTCTATCCAAGGTATAGTTTTTGTGGTTAATGATCTCCATTGGAGCTACTACTGTCCCCCCTCTGCCATCGCCCGGTGTACTCAAGATTGTTTGGGTAAATTCACCAGATTGATTCCTGGGAGCAGTTTGTATTGTTGCTTCATGCAGCAAAGGCTTGGCTTTGACTGTAACAACAGCTGGCACCTTATTCCCCAGGTTGCTGGGTGTAATCACAGGAGCAGATTTAGATTGTGCAAGAAGACCTAATACAGAGAAACCTGTCTTGACCTGAGATTCGGAATTTGTTAACCGTTCCTCAATTCGGGTAAGTCTATAATTAGTTGGAGATAGAAGTGTTGCCAGTAGGTTTTCAAGTCTTCTCCACATTTCCTCACTCGAGCTTGAGCTCGACCCACCCATGGAAGCAATATTAAAATCCAAAAAAGCAGCTGCAATGTTATCTTGTGTGCTGCAGTCATCATCATCTAAGACACGGCCTCCGTTTTTTGTTGGTCCTTGGCGCTTTCGCAGTAACTGGCCTCTGTGGGCCACCGCCCCTTTTCCTTTTTACTGCTGGGTCAGGAGTCGATTGGTTAGTTGTATTGTTTTTTTTAATATGGATTTGGCGTTCATGGGGGCACAGTATTAGCGGTTTTAATTATCACTGACGGTGGTGAAACAGCGACCTCACATGACCCAGTTAGAGGACTCAAAACACCACTTGCCTCCTCGTTAAGGATTCGTGTATTGGAACTGGGAACTGAATAGACTGGAGAATGGGCTGTTGCAATTAAACCCAGCGATGACCGTTTAGTCTTTTGCGGGTCCAGGGATAGACGATGCTCTGTTAGTGCTATCTCTTTTTCCAGAACAGACATATCACTTAATATGAATTGGTCTAGCGTCTCCGCCACACTGCCCCTATTGGGTGCACCTATCCTCTTCACATCACGTTTACTCATCTTGGTATTGTTGGCAAAGGCCGCACAGACTATTCTCTCAGCGTTTGAAAAATTTCAGGGATATGTTACAAAACTGACCTTGCGATGATGTCGAAGTTAGAGGGGGGACCTGGCCCGGCCTCGTCCGGTCTCTGACGGGCTCACACTTGCCCACCCTTGGCCCGAGCTTGGCCCAGGCTTTGCCCGTGCCGCGGGAGCCCTGCAGCTGCTTTAAGCTCCGGGCGGCGCAAGATTGCTGCGCTGCTTCTGCCACGATCTCCTGGTGCCTCCTAGGGCTTGTGGTCTCCGGTAGAGGGTGAAGAACAACAGGCAGGCAAAAAGTCACAGGGCGTCCCGCTCCGCGGGAGCCCTGCAGCTGCTTTAAGGGCCGGGTGGCACGAAATTGCTGCGCAGATCCTGTCGGGATCTCCTGGTGCCTCCTGAGGCTTGTGGTCTCCGGTAGAGGGTGAAGAACAACGGGCAGGCAAAAAGTCACAGGGTGTCCCTCGCTGCAGGAGCCCTGCAGCTGCTGTAAGCGCCGGGCGGCACGAGATTGCTGCGCGGCTCCTGCCACGATCTCCTGGTGCCTCCTGGGGCTTGTGGTCGCCGTTAGATGGTGAAGAACAACGGGCCGGTAAAAAGTCACAGGGCGTCCCCACCTCTATATGGGAGTTTTCTCCCAAGGCGTGGGGGTAATTTTGGAGTTTTTACTACCCCTTACAATCAGGTTTTACTTTGCGGGGATGGCCAGTGAAAACCTGCTATTTATTCACCCACTCCAAAGAGGGCGAGTGGATGAATTGCAAAACCTCAGACAGCCATTCCTCAGTTGGGCCGTCAGTGGTGTATGTCATTGGCAGAGATAGAATAGTCTCTGCCCTCGACATACTGACCGACCGCCCTACTCTAAATGAGGCAGTCAGACCTTCAGTTGGTGGAGAGGTGTGAGAGGCTGGCTTAGTATATGGTGCCCAGTTATGTAAGTGTAGCAGCCTGCACTAATGCAGACAACCATTATGGTGATTTTAGTGGTCTTAGACAACCTTAGAAAGCTCTCTAAGTGGTAGCTGTGGGGAGCAGCCTTCAGGCTTAATCCAGAAGGAGTGTAAAGCAGCTTGTTTTACCAGTACTTAATCTTATGGTATAGGTTAAGTGAAAAAGAATCACAGAGTGTAGTTATAACAATATGTATTTTATTACAAACGCTCACTAACATAACTGTACTATCTCCTACCCAGAGATAGAAACACAATACACCCCATACTTAGGAAATAGAGCACGTAAGTAGCACAAATACACAGTGGTCTCCAGGGGAAGACCAAACCATACACTAAAATATTGGAATGCGAACTACAACTCAAGTCAAGAGTGGACCTAGAAGACATAGAAGTGTTGGGGACCCAAGGAACCACCCAGGATAAGTAACCAGCAACACCATGGAGGCTGTGTGCAGAGTGGGAACACGACCGCTTGATCAACACAAGTCAATAGGTAAGTTGCTTTTGCACTTTTAACTAAGAATGACCCTTCCCAGTGGACTCCGAAGAAACCCAGTGGAAGATGGAAGGTGGGAGAGTCACCCCAGCCGTAGATACCCCAGGAACCAGGATACCTACACCAGGGAAGCCAGGTGCATAGGTGTCAAGTAACGTCACAAACCGCCGTAGACAACAATGGAGGATTTCAGGAAAGATGCCGCAGGAGAAGAAGACGAAGAAGTCCGGTGGAACCCAAAGGTGGATTTAAGATGAGAGGTACCTGCAAGCAGAGGAGACAGAGTCTATGCTACTCAGGAGTGACCATGAGGCACGGAAGACGAATGCCTACCGATATCGGAGATGCAGGAGAGGTTGACTGTGACCTTGAAACTGAAGCTATATGGACCAGGCGAGGCTGTGGAAGACCAGTAGCCTTTTACAGTCTGTCCCACATAGGATGTCGAGGGCCAAGGGGTCAGTGTCCGGCAGGGGCACCAACAAGCCTTGGCAGCGGTAACCAACGTAGTTGAATAAAAAGGTGCAGTGTCTGGACCAGCAAGATCCAAGTGACTCACTATGACCAGGTAAGTCAGAGCAGAACCGAGCAAGCAGGGGAGCCCACTGGAACCAAAGAAGACCCTCAAGAGGACCCACAGGCCGAAGGCACCGGAGTCGGAAGAGGACCTTGAGCAGCTCACCAATGAAAAAGGCCCAGGGTGCAGAGAAAGAGGTGAGGACAAAGGTCTTCACTGCAGGAGTTACTTGAGGTTGGAGCTTCTTGGCGCCCGAAGATCTTTGTAGGAAAGAGTGAACAAGCGTTGGCAACGGTAAGTCGACGCAGAGCACAGAGGTTCTGTTCCAGCGGTTCCTAAGAGGGATACTTGTCTCAAACTCTGTATGGAGACATTGCAGATGGCAGACCGGGGATCACATTTTGAGTGGTCTTTCATGGGTAGCATAATACATGCTTCAGCCCTTGGGAGACCTTTGGTGTACCTATGCCCTGGGTACCTTAGTACCATCTACTAGAGCCTTATCAGGGTATACCAGTAGCCAATCTGGAGTGTACCTAAGTACTCACCATGTCCAATTTAATGAATAAGCATGGAGACTGGGATCCCAGTCAGACTAGTCAGAAAACATAATGACATCAGAAAAAAGTGGTGGTGACCATGAAAACAGATGCTACTTTCCAACAAGAGCTAATCCTTTGCGATAGAGCTTCCTCTCCACCAAACTCTAAATCTGGCCCTAACTCTATAAGCATAGGCCGCACATGCCAGAGCTGAAGTGAACTCAGTTCCAGCAGCCTGAGCTCTAGTTGTCTCCAGCAGAAAGGGGTTATTGACACACCCCTATTCAAATGGTAACAATGTATGGAAACGTATTTTTGTTCTTAACGGACGGTTGACTTCAATAAATCAATCAGGGGTTTATAGAGCGCAGCTTCTCACTCATATGGGTCTCAAGGCGATGATGGGGGGGAAAGGGGCTGCTGATCCGTCACGGCCTAGGGGTTCAGTCGAAGAGCCAGATCTTGAGATCCTTTCTGAATTGGGTTAGCGACAGGGATTGCCTGAGGTGCAGAGGCATGTTCTTCCAGGTCTTGGCTGTGAGGTGGGAGAAGGATCTTCCTCTAGCTCTGGTCTTGTGGATTTGTGGGACAGTTGCAAGGGCCAGTTGAGTGGAGCAAAGGTGCCTGAAAGGTACGTGAAATGAGAGGCAGTTGTTCAGATATGCTGGTCCTGCATCGTGGAGAGCCTTGTAGGCATGTGTGAGGAGCTGGAAGGTGATTCTTTTATTGACTGGGAGCCAGTGGAGTTCTTGAAGGTGTTCGGTGATGTGGCTGCAGAAGGAGATGTTGAGGACCAGTCTGGCTGTGGCATTTTGAACATTTTGTAGCTTCCTGAGGAGTTTCTGGGTGATGCCGGCATAGAGTACGTTGCTGTAGTCAAGTCTTCTGGGGATGAACGCGTGAGTGACCATCTTCCTAGATTATGTCAGGATCCATGTGAATGTCTTTCGAAGCAGGCGGAGCGTGTGGAAGCCTGACGAGGATACAGTGTTTACCTGGCAGTTCTTTGTGAGTGAAGAGTCTAGTATGATGCTGAGGTTATGTGTGTGGGGGTGGGAGGGTTCACAACACGGCGGGCCACCAGGGGTAGGTTAGTAAAACAGGCATCATATTACACAAGAAACTTTCACAAACACTACTGAAAAATGCTGGTAGAAATGTTGCAGGTAAAAATTTGCAAAAAAGTGCAGCCACAATTTCACTCTTCATGATGGCCCATTTACATCTGATTAACTATACTGAGGAGGTACACTTAATCTGTAATGCTGCAACTGGGTTTTACTTTCTGGTTTTGTACTCAACTACAAATGAATGCACTTACCTACCAATGACCCGGAATACGGAAATTTGTGCCATGGATGCATAGGGAACATTTATAATCTTAAACTACTACTTAAAGAAGCAGGCATTCAAATCAAGCAGTGCGTTTTGAAAAGATTAGAAAAACCTGAGAGATAAGTTAGTAAATTTGTGCTGAAGAAAAAGAGGAAAATTGTGTCTGACATCATCATTTAAAATATCCTTGATTGGAAAGACTAATGCTTATTAGACTCTTTAGCTCTCCTTTTGAGTGGTTTAGTGGTGGCATGGCGATTCACAAGTGGTGAAGGACTGTGGAGTAAAGATCCCACATATGCTACCGGGGACAAATCAGATTCACCAAGTCATACCTGAAGGACACTGTCCTCTGCTAAAGGCCTGAAATTACTGGTTCACCAGTGAGAAGCGTTACAGAAATACGGGTTTTTACATATGATTCTCCATTTAACATTGTGCTCAAGGGATTAGTGTTTTTTCCTAATGTAATACCAGTACCTAGTGTTACTGATCTGTCCGGTATCATTAACACTGGGTGCGATATTGCGCCACTCACCATGAGGGCAATTGAAGCAAGTCTTCAGGCTTCCCAGAAGATGTGCACTGGGTAAGAATTGCTGGAAATATTCCTGCCCTTCCTCCACTGAATAAAGTTCTAATAAGGGTGTTCCCTATTTAGCGTTTCTAGTGTGTGCTACCTTCTTTGGTCCAGAAGTGGGGAGGAGTCACGGTAGCTTTATCACAAATAGGCATCTGTTCCTTCAGCTGGAGCCTTGAGTTGATATCTTGAATGCTTTACAAAGAACTGCAGGCTTGGACACTGCTAATGGGTGGTTGATAATAGGCACAGGATAGCTGCTCTGCATTATTTAACCCATTGACCGCAGCGGCGCGAATTCCGCCACGGTGCGAGTGAAATAATGAGTGGGCGGGGTTCGGACGAACACCAGCTGTCCTCCGCACACGCCCACTGTGACGTCGGATGGGGGCCATGCGATGCATGGAAAAGGTTAAAGTAACTCCATCTTTGGAAGGAGTGTCTAGTTCAGGCTTCTCCAACGAATAGCTCATGAGCTACTGGTATCGCTCCAGCCACTTGTAAATAGCTCTAATCTGTGCAGCCCCGCCTACTAAAGTCAAAGCTTTTGCATGGTTGAATTAATATATGTATCCCAAAATTGAAAAGCGAGTGTTTGAGACTAAAATGTGTGTATATTTAGAACTCATACGCTTAGCTGATGACAAATAACTGGATTTCAAAAATATATTAAAAGCTGAGATTTGAGTAATACATCACGAGGTGTTCTGGAAACATTACTACACGTATTCCCTTTGCTCTGGGAGCATTGCAGCTATGTCTGTCATGTATTAACCCTGTAGATGCATTACAAATTGTTTGCAACCTGACATGGTCAACTGAGGTAATCACTGCTGGTAATCTTGCATGGCGTGGCCACTAATGTAATCTTTTCTGGCGTGGTCACTGTTCCCATACTAATAATATTAGTAGCTCAGTATGATTTTCATTAAGTAGCCATTATTGCAGAAAAGGTTGGAGATCTCTGGTCTAGTTCCACCACAAGGCTTCACAAGTTTCAGAATGAGAGAGAAATCTTTCAAAAGTAAAATGGGTTGTGAATTTATTTTTATCTTGCACTTTTCACCTGAACTCTCAAAGCTTAGAGTTGAACTGAAGGGAGAGCGCTGAGCAGAACTGTATACTCTGCCATCAATGAAATAACCCCATAAAACTATACAAGCAAACACTTGGAAAAATACAGCCTTACTTCTTTTTGTTCGCCCACCAAATCCTTCCAAATCAGTTTTTATGTTGTGAAATAACCTAATACTAATCACATTTGTTGCTCATGATTCCGAAGTGAAAATAGGAGCCTTTGTACCCCTCATATAGGCGCTTTGTTAACCACGGAGAGGGCTTGTAGGAATAGACAGGGAATAGGAGCCTTTTGCACCCATTTTAAGATTCCTAATTCATGAGGATAAGCAATATCGTTGAATGTGCGACGAGGTAGTGGCACCTTTCAAAGTGCGGCAAACTGGACATTACCTGGTCGTTTCTCTTTCGTAGGCAATGTCAATGTCAACTACTCTTGGCTCGCAAATGCTCTGGAACCATTGCAGGAAGCTGATTATGGTTCCTAAATAAACAAACATTGCGAAAAGATATCCTGTCCAAAACCTGCCTCAAAAATCAAACAAACATTTGGTAATTCAATGAACAGGTCATTTGGCTTTCTTTGTACATTACAACACTCTCATCAAGTGTTGCCATGAATAAGGATCAATTTACTGTCAGGTTTCATGACCCTTATTCGTTCTCTGTAGCCAAACCAAACTTTCTCTGCATGAAGGCATTTTGGGATGAAATTAAAAGGTAATATTCACAAACCTGATGAATAAGTCAGGTTTCTTTGAGTTATCTGGACTGCTACCAGTTTTGGTGGGACTTTTTAGAAAGCCTAGAAAAATAAGAATATTTTTAGCATACACAAAAGAATCAGTCTTTTCTCAAGTTTGAGCAAAATATAATATTTTTTGATATATGAAAATGGAAATATGTCTTTTTTTTTCAAAACAAAAATATGAAGGTGGTCTAATTAGCTGCGCATAAGTTAAATTGGCTGCTACAGTGAAGTCGAACTGTGACAGTACGTGCATTGTCTTATGCTGTGAGAGCGAGATTTGCATTATTACAGATCGCTTTACGTGTAAGATACAAATCAAGTAAACATATGAATAAATAAGAACCCCAGATTTGTTATCAGTCTAGGTGTAAGGAGCATTCATTCGTGGTTCCTCACCAAACTAGTATCCGCCTGTGCCCTTTCTACCCTCGGTGTATACTTACTTCACATCCATGCACATGCAGCAAGCAAAGTGCTTTTAGTAACCAATAGGAGGCGCTAAGTTGCCGCTTTAAATGTAAGAATGTTAGGAAACACAGTTCCTGGACTGAGATATTAATGCTTTGAACACACTCTCAAATGCAGATATGAGACATTTGCACAGACAAATGTACTCATTACACATACTTAGCAACCATTGATTCCTGAACCTATCGTTGAACAATGCTGCATTGAGCTTTTGAAATTTAATAGTTAAAAGTCATGCTATAACTCACGAGCAGTAAAAGATTCTCACTCACTCATTAGTAAGGATAGCACGCTCCCAGAGACAGACTTGGTGACTTATATCCAAAGGCTAGATTGTTTTCTTTATTTCTCTGTTTTTTACTTATGACTTCTGTTTTGCCAAGAAGGAGAAGGGGATGAGTGATGCGCCGCCCACTAGAAGATCTATTTTTTCCTGTCTCTCTCAAGTCAGATACGTGCTTTTCTGCTATCCAATCAAGGTATTGGTTGAATGTGCTTAGTCTTGTGCTGACCTCGGTAATGGGCAAACTGCTATGTAGTCTCTTTTGAAAGGACACAGTGGCTGCCGGTTGGGCAGTCTTAAGTCACCAGGAGTGCTCATGCCACCGTGGCGTAGGAAGGGGGATGCGGGCCACCCCGGGTGTCATCACTGAGGAGGATGACAACATGGCAAAAATATGTGTATTAAACACATATTTTTGCCATTTTGGCAAGCCAAGGGTGACAAGTGTCATCACTGAGGAAGGTGACAAAATCGCACAAATATGTGTTTTAAACACATATTTTTGCCACTTTGGTAAGCCGGGGGTGACAATAAATTTTCCGCACCGGGTACCACCTGACTTTGCAACGCCACTGCCTCTTTGCCCTGATTTCCACCCTCTTCTGTCATCCGGTACTTGGCAACAGCTCCGTCATCACTGTCTAGAAAGTTGTACAATGTGAATGTTCAACCAATTCAGCTGCTACAACTTTATTGTATACCCTACGACACCTGACAAGAGAGCTGTTACAACAAAGACACCATCTGTGACATTCTAAGTCCTATAACGCTATCCTGCACAGCTGAGGCAAGCATCATCCACCTTACACAGTCAAATCAGCCTCTGGCTACAAGTACTTAAGCAGTGCTTAGTCTGTAAAACAAAAATAAGTGCCAGAGCTCTGGTCTGGAGGCCACTGAAATTGCACAGTGCATTGCCCCTGCTAGGCTGCCAATAATAGTAACAACACAACTACTAACCATCACACTCTAAAAGTGTGACAGTTTAGACTATTTCAGGCGCCCACAGCTAAATTAATGGCTTGGGCGTGAGGTTATTGTCATTTTTATTGTATATTGAATTAATAATTAGCTGTTGTTGTGGCCATCTCTAAATTAGCCAGACAGTGCCACATTGTAGAAGACTGCCACAAGCGACAGTGTTGGCAATTAGGTGCTGGTGCCAAGCACCGGAAAACACAGGCTCAAATTAAGCATGATCACAATTAAAAACTTGGATATTCGATTAGTAAATACTCCCACCTCCTCAAGCGCCTTGAGACCCTCTGGGTGAGTAGTGCGCTATATAAATTTTTGAACTTGAACTTGAACTTGAAGTACTGCTTATAGGGGCTTTCAGTCAGTCCTGTTCATTAATTGATCGGTGTGTCTTTCACATTATTTTTCCACTTACCAGGAATTGGAAGGTTGGAATATCACGCATTTGTGTGATGCAAATTCACTAGACCTGCCATGAGGTATTTTACCATCCCGCTGGAGTCTCATGCGATTGTATGGTGAGAATTTTAATAGTTACCGTTCTTATTACATGGTTGAAGAAATGCTGTGAAGTGATTAGGGGCAGAACCAGAGATAGTTCATATTGTTCTCGGTTAATTTGAGGAGAAGGAAGTCTCTTCAATGTGTGCTCAGCAGAAGTTAATTTATCTGGATTTAAAGAGACTGGTGTGGTCATTTGCATTTAATCAAGAAGTCCAAGTTCAGGAATTTTGTAACATATTTCATAAACCTTGCAGTGAAATGTCAGTAAGTGTACTAATGTAATTCTACTCTATGTTTACAGAGTGAAAATATGTTTGGGTAGGTGGAGATGTGATATTACAGCTTTAGAGAGGTACAGATTAAATGTAGAGAGATGTGAGCAAGATTTGCAGATTGTGTTAAAAAATGAAGTGTACAAAGTGTGTCAACTTGTAAAGAAAGAAGCAGTGTTTCTGAAAGTATAAAACAAAGACTGTAATAATAGAAGCTCTATTGTTCTTATGAGTCTGATTGTACTATTAAATGTTTGAGTGGTGATATTACTATTTATAGAGTGACAATCCGTGTTGAATGTTAGTAAAGGGGTCTCAAGAGAAATGTGTTACTTTATAAAGCTTTCTGAAATAAGGTTTGATGGCATGTTAACATTTAATTGTGGAAAAAAGTGCACTGGGTGAGGGTGTGCAATTTATCAGGAGAAAAGAATAACACATTACTGGTGCATTAGATGTAAATATGTGATTGTGGGTGAAACATGTAGAAAGGTTTAGAAAATATACTGATGTATCACTGTTATCAGTTTTTGACCAGTATGTAACTTTTTTCTTTTTGGTTATTTTGTCTTTTTTAAGAGGAAAATGGACACTTGTCTCAGAGGAAATAATAATCTGTTTACATAAGCAGCAAAGAAGAGTCTTGTTAAGACAAGCAGGATTATTGTGCTGTTCACCAATAACTACCTCTTCAGGCGCAACGCATTCAGACTGGAAGGATGTGGAGGCTCCTGTACAGTTGATTAGTTCAGCTGTACAAGCTAACTCTTCATGGGCTAGGCTTTGGGAACTGTAATTTATAGATATGCTACTTTTCTGAGACTTGGTTGACACCTATCCTGCCACCACATGGCAGAAATTTGAAGAATCTTTGGCAGTTGTCCCCTATGTTCTTTAAATGCTTTTCTTGATACTTATGTAACTTTTAACTGATGTTAATTGCAACATTATTGTTCCTCATGTAAACCACTCTGATTCCTTTGGGTCTAGCCAGTGCTATATAATAACTCATTAATTAAATAGGTTCCCATTTAGTGCTCTTTCTCTCTTTGTCTACTTCCCTATCTCCTATCCCCTCTCCCCTGAATCTCTCCTCTTACCTGCTACTCTGCCTAGCCTCCTGTCCTTTGTGCCCTTTGACTAAGCACTCTTCTTCCCTTGTTGGGGAAAGATCCAATATTTATACTCTGGAGTCTCAGCCAACCCGCTGAGAGAGTCCACTGCGCTAAGGGAGCCACCCACAGCTGAGGTATGGTATGGCACCCCTTGCCAAAGCACTCACTCCCTCCTTTTTGGGGAAGGATCCAGTATGTAGGCCTTGGAGTCTCAGAGACCCCTCAGAGATTCCACTGTGTAAAGGGGGCCTCTCGCATTTGAGCTAGGGAAGTGATACCACTTCCCCTGGGATCACAGCTTTCTGGACTTTGGACGTTGCTTTGACTCATCTACCGGTTTGTGTCCCCGTCACCCTTCCCCTCCTCTTTCCATGTGGTGTTTCTCATCCTCCCCTCCTTTTTCCTGCCTTCTTTATCTGTCTACTTCCCCTGCTCCTACCCCCCTCCCCTGAATCTCTCCCCTTGCCTGCCTTTTCCCTTACGTATTTGTGCTTATTGTTTATCTCAACCTAACAAGTAACTATGTTGCCATGCTCTAATAACTGTGTAACCTTTGTAACGATGTAGCCTGTAACTATTATCTGATACTCATGTAAAGCGCTCTGATACCTCTGGGTCTAGCCAGCGTTATATAAAACCTTTTAAAATAAATAAATTGAGGAACTGCGAATATGCTAATACATGCATATGTATGTAAATGGCACTCTGCACATCTTTTATCCTACAGACACTTAGAGATGGAGATCCCAATTATTTTGCACTCTAGCTATGGTTACTTGTCATGCAACAGTGAGGTGTTCTTACTGAGATTAGTTGTTGTGCATGCTGTAGTATAGGGAACTCTGATACACGAGAGAGGTCTTGGTACAGAGGGCAGAGCATCTTTATACTCCAATACACACTGCCATTAGCTGATGTACACATCCTGTTAAGTATGGGTGTTGCCATTGTGATGCATCTGAAACAGAGGTGTGTATGTCTTTACAATCAAATATGGACGCCAATTGTCCAAGACACAATTCTAGAGAGAAAGAGGATACTCCATTTCCTACTTGTCAGTATGAAGAGAGGTATGTGCAGAGAGAACAGCTTCTACCTACAGCCTTGTTAGAAATGGGGGTCGCTAGTTGGCAATGGTATGCACCCTGTCCAAGTAGGGACTCTTCTTTCTAGTCATGGTAAGGGGGTTAAATACCAAAGATAACCCCTACTTACCCCTTTGGTAGCTAGAGGAACGAATCTTTATCTAAATAAAACAAGACCAAAATGACTAAATCCAACATCCACAACTCAAGATTTCCCTTTTTAAAGTTTTAAGCAATTCAGTCGATAGAACTCTACGGACGCATTTATTTTAGCACAAAGTACCTTTGATGCATCAAAATCCAAGACAAAAAATAGACACAAAGCAGGAGAGCATTGGAAAACACAGTGATACAACGATTCTTGAGTCCTAGGGGAAATGGAGGCGTCAGTTCTGATCCACGCGGGAGAAGTGGTGTATCGATTCCTTACTGCGAGGAGAAGCAATGCGTAGAATTCCAAAATTGGCTGTTGACTGCGATGGAAACTTGGCGCACATGTCAGATTTGAGGAAAATCCAGGCGTGCTGGGTCAATGCTTCGGCAAAACAGGCGCTGCGTCAATTTTTCCAACTGCGGGCAGGTGGTGTGTCAATTCCTTCAGCCGCACAGCAGAGCCTACCTCGATGTTGGAGTCGGGT
Source organism: Lissotriton vulgaris (assembly GCF_964263255.1). Lineage (NCBI taxonomy): Eukaryota > Metazoa > Chordata > Amphibia > Caudata > Salamandridae > Lissotriton > Lissotriton vulgaris. The sequence goes on along the minus strand of NC_141689.1, from coordinate 1,882,800,162 downwards.
TCTTGGTACGGTGCTCTGGACTCAGGCTACGGCAGTTCTTCCAGCCTTGAACAGGGGCTCCTTCAGTTTTTCGGCCTCACAGCAGCGATGCGTTGCTTTTTCAACCACACAGTAAACATGCAGTGAGTTAAACTGGGCTTGACGGGTGATGTGTGGATTATCAGCTCTTGAATCAGCAAAGTCCCCTCCAATGGCCCACAACTGGGCTGGAGTTGGCACCACTTGGCAAGTCTGAACTCCCAGCAGAGGAGTTCAGGGGAGCTGCAGATGAAGTCTTTGATGGCCCTGAGACTTCCAACAGGAGGCAAGCACACAGAAGCCTTCGGAGAACTTAAAAAGTAGGATTCTAGAAACCAAAGTCTGGGGAATCTCATCCGGAGTAAGGCAGATCAATATGGTAGATGGGCAATTGCTGAAGCTAAAATTAATAGTAAAGTTTGGACTTTTTGTGCCTTATATGCCCCAAATTCAGATGATCCAACTATATTGAACTCTTTAAATTTAGAATTAGCTAAGTAGTTAGATATGATGGCAAAATGGATAAAATAATTTTTTGATAATAATAGAGGAACGGCACTGTCCAGAACGTAAGGTATGCTTTTAAAGCACGGATTAGAGGAGAGTCACTATCGTATGTTATTAAGAAACAAAAAATTATTTGTGAAAAGGTAGATCAAGGGTACAAAAATGTTTTACGCTGGGAAAAGAAATTATTAACAGCAATTGCCCAAAAGCAATCAACATCAGATATCGAAACAAATCTAGCGATTCATAAAGCTGGCTTATACAAATCTTTTGCGTCTAAATTGGTGGAAAAGATAGCAACCTATAGATCTCAAATATATGAGATGGCTGAAAATGCAGGGAAAATTCTTGCAAAGAGAACTAGGCAAAAAGAAGTGTTCAATACCATAGACTCAATACAGGACGAAACAGGGCAGATACATAATAAACCCGAATCAATTCTTGAAGTTTTTCGCCAATTTTACCTTAAACTATATCAATATAAAGATGACTCTTATTCTTCAGAACAGTGTATGAACTTCGCCAGGGTAAATGCTTTACCATCTCTGTCTAATGACCAAAAAACAGCCCTAGAAACAGAAATTACTTGGGAAGAATTTGAAAATGCATTAACATCGCTAGCAATAGGTAAAGCAACGGGACCTGACAGTATTTCATTAGAATTTTATAATATTTTCAGAAACATCATAAAACAAGATATACTTATCACCTTTCATGAGGCACAAAGAGGCGTTCCACCGGAGTCCTGGACCCAATCGGTAATAATGACATTTCTTAACAAGCATTTGCAATGCAATAGGTCTCGCAGCATTCAAGTTTGAGTTATTGGCATTGTATATGACAATGTGTTGCATGAATTCTTTTGCAAACTCTGTATTGGCTGGTGGTGTTTGTGCCCGGTGAAAGCGTGCACTGACGGATGGTGGTGTTTGTGCCCGGTGAAAGCGTGCACGAACAACTTATGGTGTCTGTGCCTGGTGAAAGTGTGCACTGACGGCTGGTGGTGTTTGTGCCTGGTGAAAGGGTGCACTGGTGGCTGGTGGTGTTTGTGCCTGGTGAAAGCGTGCACTGACTGCTGTTGGTGTTTGTGCCTGGTGAAAGGGTGCACTGGCGGCTGGTGGTGTTTGTGCCCGGTGAAAGCGTGCACTGACGGCTGGTGGTGTTTGTGCCTGGTGAAAGCGTGCACTGATGACTTATGGTGTCTGTGCCTGTTGAAAGTGTGTACTGACGGCCGGTGGTGTGTATGCCTGATGAAACCATGTACTGATGGCTAGTGGTGTGTGTGTGCCTGTTGAAAGTGTGCACTGATGGCTGATGGTGTGTGTGCATGGTGGAAAAGCGTGCACTGACATGTTTAGAAGTAAAGTGCGCCATACTGCGATTGCTACAATAGTTAATTGTGGATGTGCTAACCATTGATGCGTGCACTGATGGCTGGTGGTGTGTGTGTGCTTGTAGAAAATGTGCACTGATGGCTAATGGTGTGTGTGCCTGGTGGAAGTGTGCACTGCCAGCTAGTGGCGTGTGTGCCCGGTGAAAGCGTGCATTGACGGCTGATGGGGTGTGCCTGGTGAAAGTGTGCACTGACGGTTGGTGGTGTGTGTGTGCGCCTGGTGAAAGCGTGCACCGACGTCTGGTTCTGTGTGCGTGTGGTGGAAGCGTGCATTGATCGCTGGTGTTGTTTAAATAGCAACATACTTGGGTCCAGCATAAATAGCACTCTTTTTAAACAGGCATTAAGAGTGAGACAGCACACAATGATCCAATGGTAATTACTAGTTGAAGGCAAATCGCATATAGAACATTAGGAACACTGCAATTCTTTACATTCATTCAGACGGTCCTTGCTGCATTCAGGACATTATCAAAAATCAGTCTGTTTCGTGAGAAGTAATACCTTACATCTTAAGCAGCTGTTTTAACAGAATGTTCCCGACTTTAAAAAGAGAGATGCCTAAAACATTGGCAGGGAGGCAGCATCCTGAATTTAGGTTGTATGAATGTCACTTTATTGTTTAACTGAAAGAAAAAAGCTCAACTATAATAGACTCTTAGCCAACGCTGCAACACCATTCTGCCAGCTAAGCAAGCCGAGTAAGAAGGGATGTGCGGACTTTACCCGAAGGTGTCAGAGCGAATTCACAATAGAAACAGAACTGATACATGAGAACATTACTAGATAACAAAATACAAAAGCAAACGTTACATTACATGAGGCAAAAGTGACAATGATAACAAAACGTGCCTTACACAGTGTGTAAGGCACTTTTTGTTATCTTAGTCCAAGCCCGCCTGATTCTATGAAATGGCGGCGGGCCGCGGGACAGGCCTTTATCCTTTCACTTTCCGTTCCGCACTTCCGCCGCCGCGTATGCGCGTGCCGCGTGCGTGGGGGGCGTGGGCAGCAGGGCTGGCTGCTGCTGAGTGGTGGTGAGCAATGCCAGGCAGCCCCAGGGCACGCACAACATCATGCGGGCCAATAAGCGGTAAGCCCCTGTGCGTGGCATATGGGGCGCGGCAGGCGGCGCGCATAGCCAAAGAAGAAGACAAGAGAAGAACAACGAAAACTGCGAACTTAACTGCCTTCCAAGTCCAAGACAAAGCAGCAAGGCGGCCAGGCCCGCCCACGCTGAGCTGCCCTGTCCGATTTCCGAATCCGAGTCCGAAAGACCAAAGTAAGTCACTCAGAGTCTGTCACTCCGTCTCCGTCACCGACCGGCGGGGCAGGGCTGCTGCTGGCTGCCTGCCTCCAGGCCTGCTGCGTGCACTAGTTAGTTGCTTTCCGGTCGCGCATTTGCCTGCTTCTTATTTATGTCCCCACTTGTCACTCGTGTTTGTCCCTCCTATAGAACATGCTTTCTCGCTTCTGTACTTCTTTGCTCCCGGGGCCGCACTCAGTGTTGCTCTCTGTTCTTGCCTGTGTGCCGCTTCCCTCCATATTGGGTTCGCCCTTGCACTCTACCAGCCCCCCCAACCCCTGTTGCTTCCTCGCCTGCTCCATTTGCCCTCGGCTGCTGCTGAAGCAAGCAAGCAGGCAAGCCTATATTATAATAGTTACAGTGCGCAACGCACGCCAGGGACGGATGGTAACGGGCCCCGGCCTATAAACATTAATTATGGTGCCGTGGTGCGCACGCCCTACCGGCCTGAGCCTTTTTAAAATTAATGGAAAGGGGCGACCACTCGGTCCCCCCGAACGTATGGTGGAGTGCCTCGATCCCCCCGGGAAGCCATTTTTGGGCGGGAGGCGTGTCTCGGCTGGTATGCCCGAAGCGGCGTAGCCGGGGCGCGCTTTTTCCCGCCCTAGAGTGGGCTGGCCTAGACACCGACGTAGCCAGCCCCGCCCTAGGGGCGGGCAGGGGCGGGTTCTCGCCCGCCCTGAAGACGGATAAAAAGAGACGCAAGACCAGAAGACGTCCTCTTGTTCTTGTGCTCCGAAGCTGCACCTCCTCGCTACACGTGAGCTCGGGACAGAACAAAGAGCCAATTTTGACCCACCCACCAGCCCCTGAGGACAGCAAGTTGTTGTGCAATAAAGTGAATTTATAAGTTTGTTTTTCCATTCCGTTTACAGGCTGTGAAAGTATCAGTTTGTTGTAGATCATAATAAAGTATGGTGAATATTGTGTAGTTTGTTTCGATTAAAATGATTTGATGTAGTGTTGTATTTTTAGCATGTTCCTTCGGTCGTAGCGACCAATGTTTTTTGTAGGTTTGAATAGAAATTGTCGTATTTATTTTTTGGTAGGCGGTAAGGTCATGATCGGTGAGCACTAATTGGTAGATCCCTATGAGTGGGCGTCACCCAACACGGATGGGAGCGCTCGGGAGAGGTGGCCATTGGCCCCTCAGTGGGGAGGCGGTCCCGTCTAAGGGCGGGTCGCCGGAAGTAAAGGAAAGGCGGTCAAGGCCCCTTCCGTTGTAGGAGGGGTTACAGCCCCCTCCTGGGGAATTTCCCGGGGCCAGGGTCATCTGCGACGGCAGATGCGGTAAGTTGTGTGGGATGGGGGGAGGTCCACGATACCTTCTAGATACCACACACAAGTCTTCGAACGACCTTTAAATGGCGTCGAGTCTTAAGTGCCCCCGTCAAGTCAAGGGAAATTGTTAGTAGTTGCACTTGAGGTAAGCCTCTGTGCTGTCGCCCCTCACAAGTGGGAGGGGTAAGTCTGGTTAGGGATCTTGACACCGGTTATGACCTTGCCGTTGGCCCTTAAACGTTAGGATGTACAATTTCAGTGTTTCTAGAGAATGTTTTGTTGGATGCTAGTTCGGCTAGGAGAAACTCTGTATTAGAGAATATGTTAAGGTGAGCCAAACATCGCAATGTGATAATGAAATTGTACATAAAATGAAACGTTTAATGTTTTAATTTTTTGTTTTAATAAATACGGCCGGGGGAGGGTCACTCCCTCCCCACATCCAAAAACTTCAAGAACTGTTTCCGGTTTCCCTTCCTTTTGGGGGATTGTGTTGAGAGGGGGTGGCGGGTATCTCAGCCATATTAAATAGTTGGTAGTGGTACGCACTGGAGGCGGGCCGGGTCTTCATAATTAAAATGGTGCACGGGAGTGGCGGCGCGCAGAGTAGTGCTATTTTTATTTTGTATAGTGGTCATTTTCCTGCAGTTTTGCTCTTTTAGACTACTGTAAATAAAATGCGCTTTTATCAGCCAACGTAACGGTGTTCAATGCATTGGTCTTGTTAAGATGAATAGCTAAAATACTAGATTGTTATACCATCATGTTTTTAAATGTTCAGCATCACATGCTTACTTTCGTGAGCTTTCTATGTACTTATGACATATGCATCATCGTTATAGTTGCTGCAGTCAAGGAAAAAATGCGTGTCTCTGCATCAGATGTTTGGTGATTAGCAGCTGTCCTAAGCAGGTGTTACAAAAGGAACCTTACATTATTAATCTAGTATGTTTGCACTCCGGAATTTTTCAAGCTAGCTCAGTTGGTTGATGCACCTGTTACAATGATGCAACTGCAACCTAATGGCCACTAGTTTGGAATCAAAGCAAGTTCGGCTCAGCATTTCATCCTTCTCATGCTGAGAAGATGAGCACCATGCCTCGAAATTGTTTGAACACCTTCTGGGGCCTAATCCATTTTTAAAATAAAACGTGTTCTAGCATCACTTCGTAATGGACATACACAGGTGATATTCACGTGGCTCCTTGCTCGTAGTGGGGAGTAGAATCAGGCCAAGCCCCTCTCCTGTGATAACAAAAACAACACTCGCAGGCAACAAAATACACATAAATGAGAGAGCTGGACCAAAAGCAGCAGAGTGCGGATCATCCTTCTCTTGCTCTGTCAGGGTAAGCTTCGTCTGCTGAGCTACAAATGGGATCACATCTGAAAAGAACCCACCCGAGAGAGGAAGTGTAAACAAACACAGCGCGGTGTAATTTAGATTGATTATTGCAGTGGATTCTCGTGGATCGAAGCGCTCTCTTGTAGTGGGCTCAGGTGCACCAATTATCCCTAGACACCTGCGACTGACCTCTGTCTTTTGGGGTCATGAGACGATGAGAGAGAGGCAATGTGACCTGTCATCACTCAAAGATCTCTAAGCAGTTGCAAGACCTGGCATCCTTGACGTGTTTTCCTCTGTCTTTTTGCCCTACCACCTGTATTTTTGATGTTATGCTGGACTTCTTTTTTGCTGTTTTATGTACTCCGTACACTTTACCACTGCTAATCAGTGCTCAAGTGCAAATGCTACCTCTGTCATTTTTAATTCTGCTGGGTTCTCCATAATTTGCATATTTGATTTACTGGTCCCTAGTAAAGTGCACTGTGTGCCCAAGGCCTGTAAATCAAATGCATCTAGTGCGCCTGCAGCAGTGATTGTGCCAACCATATAAGCACCCCCTGTAAACGTGTCTCCAGCCTACCATTGCAGTGCCTTTGAGTACAGTTTTAAACTGCCAAGTCGACCTGGCAAGTGCAGTCTCTTGCCAGGCCCTAAGCCTCCCTTTTACTACATGTTGGACACCCCTAAGGTAGGCCCAAGACACTCCCAGGGGCAGGGTGCAGTGTATGTTAAAGGTGGGACATGTGTAGGTATGTATTACATGTCATGATAGTGAAATACTGCTAATTTCGTTCTTCACTATTGCCAGGACTAGCTCGCCAATAGGATATTATTGGAGCTGCCTTGTATGTTTGCTGACTGGGAACACATTTTAAACCTAGATTGAGGACAGATTCCTCATCCCTTGTCAATACTTTCGTGGATAAATTGACTACTGTCGATGGTGGGATTTCTATGATTTGTAAAAGTTTCTGCGCGCGGGGCGCTGTAGAGTGCGGGGCGCTGTAGAGTGCGGGGCGCTGCGGGGCGCTGTAGAGCGCGGGGCGCTGTAGAGTGCATGGCGCTGCGGGGTGCTGTAGAGTGCTGTAGAGTGCGTTGCGCTGTAGAGTGCGGGGCGCTGTAGAGTATGGGGCGCTGCCGTGCGCTGTAGAGTGTGGGGCGCTGTAGAGTGCGGGGCGCTGTAGAGTGTGGGGCGCTGTAGAGTGCGGGGCGCTGTAGAGTGCGGGGCGCTGTAGAGTGCGGGGCGCTGTAGAGTGCGGGGCGCTGTAGAGTGCGGGGCGCTGCGGGGCGCTGTAGGGCGCGGTGCGCTGCGGGGCGCTGTAGAGTGCGGGGCGCTGTAGGGCGCGGTGCGCTGCGGGGCGCTGTAGAGTGCGGGGCGCTGCGGGGCGCTGCGGGGCGCTGTAGGGCGCGGGGCGCTGTAGAGTGCGGGGCGCTGTAGAGTGCGGGGCGCTGCGGGGCGCTGTAGGGCGCGGTGCGCTGCGGGGCGCTGTAGAGTGCGGGGCGCTGTAGGGCGCGGTGCGCTGCGGGGCGCTGTAGAGTGCGGGGCGCTGCGGGGCGCTGCGGGGCGCTGTAGGGCGCGGGGCGCTGTAGAGCGCGGGGCGCTGTAGAGTGCGGGGCGCTGTAGGGCGCGGTGCGCTGCGGGGCGCTGTAGAGTGCGGGGCGCTGTAGGGCGCGGTGCGCTGCAGGGCGCTGTAGAGTGCGGGGCGCTGCGGGGCGCTGTAGGGCGCGGGGCGCTGCGGGGCGCTGTAGAGCGCGGGGCGCTGTAGAGCGCGGGGCGCTGCGGGGCGCTGTAGAGTGCGGGGCGCTGTAGAGAGCGGGGGGCTGCGGGGCGCTGTAGAGTGCGGGGCGCTGTAGAGTGCGGGGCGCTGTAGAGTGCGGGGCGCTGTAGAGTGCGGGGCGCTGTAGAGTGCGGGGCGCTGTAGAGCGCGGGGCGCTGCGGGGCGCTATAGAGTGCAGGGCGCTGTAGAGTGCAGGGCGATGTAGAGTGCTGTAGAGTGCGTTGCGCTGTAGAGTGCGTTGCGCTGTAGAGTGCGTTGCGCTGTAGAGTGCGGGGCGCTGTAGAGTGCGGGGCGCTGTAGAGTGCGGGGCGCTGTAGAGTGCGGGGCGCTGTAGAGTGCGGGGCGCTGTAGAGTGCAGTGCGCTGTAGAGCGCGGTGTAGAGTGCGGAGCGCTGTGGAGCACTGTAGAGTGCGGTGCGCTGTAGAGTGCGGTGCGCTGTAGAGTGCGGTGCGCTGTAGAGTGCGGTGCGCTGTAGAGTGCGGTGCGCTGTAGAGTGTTGCGCTGTAGAGTGTTGCGCTGTAGAGTGTGTTGCGCTGTAGAGTGTGTTGCGCTGTAGAGTGTGTTGCGCTGTAGAGTGTGTTGCGCTGTAGAGTGTGTTGCGCTGTAGAGTGTGTTGCGCTGTAGAGTGTGTTGCGCTGTAGAGTGTGTTGCGCTGTAGAGTGTGTTGCGCTGTAGAGTGTGTTGCGCTGTAGAGCGCGGGGCGCTGTAGAGCGCGGGGCGCTGTAGAGCGCGGTGCGCTGTAGAGCGTGTTGCGCTGTAGAGCGTGTTGCGCTGTAGAGTGTTGCGCTGTAGAGTGTTGCGCTGTAGAGTGTGTTGCGCTGTAGAGTGTGTTGCGCTGTAGAGTGTGTTGCGCTGTAGAGTGCGGGGCGCTGCGGGGCGCTGTAGAGCGCTGTAGAGCGCGGGGCGCTGTAGAGCGCGGGGCGCTGTAGACCGGGGGGGGGGCGCTGTAGAGCGCGGGGTGCTGTAGAGCGCGGGGCGCTGTAGAGTATGGGGCTCTGCGGTGCGCTGTAGAGTGCGGTGCGCTGCGGGGCGCTGTAGAGTGCGGGGCGCTGTAGAGTGCAGGGCGCTGCGGGGCGCTGTAGAGTGCAGGGCGCTGCGGGCGCTGTAGAGTGCAGGGCGCTGCGGAGCGCTGTAGAGTGCGTGGCGCTGTAGAGTGCGTGGCGCTGTAGAGTGCGTGGCGCTGTAGAGTGCGGGGCGCTGTAGAGTGCGGGGCGCTGTAGAGTGCCCTGTAGAGTGCGGTGCCCTGTAGAGTGCGGTGCCCTGTAGAGTGCGGGGCGCTGTAGAGTGCGGGGCGCTGTAGAGCGCTGTAGAGTGCAGGGCACCGCGGGGCGCTGTAGAGTGCAGGGCGCTGCAGAGCGCGGGGCGCTGCAGAGCGCGTTGCGCTGTAGAGTGCGGGGCGCTGTAGAGTATGGGGCGCTGCGGTGCGAAATGAAAACGTTATATGTGCCTTTACTGTAAAAGCCTACCAGCGTACTTCATAATGAAAACACACTGCACGCAAAAAGGGATAACATTATTTAAATGAGTTGCGCCAACTGAGTCTAACAAAAGATTACGTTAAATATGCCTTTACTGTACAAGCCTACCACCCTACTCCATAAGAATAACACACACGCAATGCACGCAAACGAGAATAACATTATTTAAATAAATGGCGCCAAAGGAGTATAACAAGAGATTATCCAACTAGCGAGTCGTTAGAACGCAAGGCATTGCACAGAAAGAGGTATGACATTATTTAAAATAGTCACTGTCATGCTCTCAATACAAAACAAAATAAACGCTAAATGTGCCTTTACTGTAAACGATACCCGCCTACTTCCTAATGAAAAACACACGCAGTGCACGCAAACATGGACAACATTATTTAAATGTAAGCATTGCATTGCCAGCTAACGCTGCCGTCAGGCTTCCAAAAATAGTTACAACGCTAACGGAGCCAGATTAATAAAAAACACAGCTCCAAAAGATTACAGCTTCGTAATGATTGCATTAACGCCTAACGCTGCTGTTAAACTTACGAGAATGGTTAAAACGCTAACAACGCAGCTTAAAAAGATTAATGAAAACACGACTTCATAAAAAGTAGCCTGAGCCATTTGTACTTTAAAAGAGAGCCCAACAAAGAAGTATTTCGAAAGGAGTAAGAGCCAAAAAGATAATCTATGAATATTGACATCAGAATAATCAAACCAGCTGCTTGACCCATTTATTCTCTGTCATGTTTGCAATACGAGATGGAACGCTAAATGTGCCCTTACAAAGAAGTGTTTTGAAACCAATACGAACGTGCATGTTCATTACAAACCAGCTTACACATGTAATTGTAAGAACATGCACTTAATATATTTAACGGGTCATATTTAGAAGAAGATATATTTTAGTGGCTGCCAGTAGTTGTAGTTGCGAGATGTTAGTTTCTACAAAGCAATAATTTGCATGATGCCACACACACGCAGTGCACGCAAACATGGACAACATTATTTAAATGTAAGCATTGCATTGCCAGCTAACGCTGCCGTCAGGCTTCCAAAAATAGTTACAACGCTAACGGAGCCAGATTAATAAAAATAAATAAACCAGCAGCTTGACCGACCCATTTATTCACTGTGATGCTTCCGATAATTATAAATGTGCCTTTACAAAGAAGTGTTTTAAAAGGAATCCCAGCGTGCATGTTCATTACAAGACGGCTAAAAATAATTAATCATGATGTTCAAAGCAAGCCTGTTCATTCCAAGCCAGCCTCAGCCAGCCTCGGCAAAAACGAAAGTAATAAAAAAGCGAAACTGACACTGCCACTGCAGACAATGCTGCGCGCTCCCGAGGTGAAATCCAACACTGAAAAAGCTCGTAACACTTTGGTGTCCACTCTCCTAAATACTGATCACATTAGTTGTCGAGCTGACAGCATTCATGCTTCGCATGAATGCTAACGTCAGCTCGACCTAAAAAGGATAAGGATCCATTAAACCCTGCATCATATAGGCCAATATCATTAATAAACACTGATAGTAAGGTATATTCAAAAATACTAGCTACACGACTGTCAAAAATAATATCAACAATTGTGCCCCGATGGCAACATGGGTTTATCCCAAATAGAGATACAGCAGACCATATTCGGAGTTATTGCCATGCTGGACTGGGCAGAGGGTACCAAAACATCAATTGGGATCACCCTATTGGATGCCGAAAAAGCATTCGATAGGGTGGCATGGCCCTATCTTTGGGATCTGCTGATTATAAAGGGCTTTGGTCCAGGGATAGTAACTGCCTTTAAGGCTCTGTACAAAACCCCGATCTCAGCTGTAAAAATTGGGGCCACTAAATCTGCCTTATTCCCTATCCAACGAGGAACACGACAGGGATGTCCTTCTTCCCCTCTTCTTTTTGCTATCTACATTGACATCTTTCTTAATCAATTAAATCAAGATGAGTATATAATCCCGGTGGAGTTGGGCGGTGTCACCTATAGAGCTCTTGCTTATGCAGATGATCTAGTAGTAGTTACTAAGGATACTGAAAGTCCTTTCTCTAGGATTGAAGAATTGGCAGCAACTTTTGGTTCCTTCTCAGGATATAAATTAAACTTATCCAAAACACAAATACTTTTCGTTGGTCAAAATCCTCCGCCTCTCAATAATATAGTCTCCGAAGCAATCTATTTGGGGATTAAACTAACAACACCAATTTCGAAGATTCCTAATCTTAACTATGCTCCGATCCTGAAGAAAGCCAATTCAACCTTGGAAAGAATAGATCATTTACATTTATCACTATATGGCAGGAACAATGTGTTAAAAATGCTGATCCTCCCAAAATGTATATACTTATTTAGTTCCATTGGAATTCCCGCTTGATTTTTTTAAGCAACGTGAAAAAATGTGAGGAAGATTCTTATGGGGTTACAAAGGCATTAGGAGAGCTTATAAAAAAATTATCTTACCAAAGGATAGAGGAGGATGGGCCGTTCCATATTTCTTATTCTATTATTTGGCAACCGTGTTACAATTCATATCCCCTTTGATTGTGGGCAACAAAACTCCCATATCACAAGCACACTCCCCATCGATATATGAACTAGTACTAGGTACTGAAGCTAAAAATCATTTTTTAAGAATAATAGAACCAAGTTACTACAAAAAAAACAAATTTAAGATTATTTCTGCTGCATATAAAACATGGAGAATTGTAAAAAAATTGGTTGGGATTCCAAAGATTGTAAGATATACTCCCTTAAACTCACCACACTGTTTTCCCCCTATATTTAGAGATCCGGTGATGAAAAGGTGGAATCATAATGGTATCTGCTACCTGAGCGATCTATACTCGGCTAACTCTACCACTATATCTACTTTTTCTGAACTTCAACATAAATTTAAACTCCCTTATCATGATTACTTCAAATACTTACAGATCTTTAGCTTTCTAAATTCGCTCTCTCTCAATGATCGACAAGGTCTTAAAACGATTTTGGTGATAGACAGTCTTTATATCAAAAGAAAAATAGGGTATTTCTCAACTTATTAATGGCCTTTCAGATGATCTCCTTATTATTCAACACAAATGGGAGGAGAAATTGGGAGTAAGCGACCTTTTGATGAATGAATCAATCAAGACAGCTAATTCCATTTTAATTTCTGGGCGATCACGAACTCAACATTGTGTGGCTATGTGTGATCTCTATTACACACCAGCTAAAGTTATGAAATGGGGGGCAACTGTTGGTATAATCTGCAATCGTTGTACTCTGATAGGAGCAGATGCATTACACATGTTCTTTTCTTGTTCTAAACTACTTGGTATAATTTCAGAAATTCAATTATTTATCGAAAAAATTACAGGGAGAACAATAATTCTCTCTCCTGAACTGATTCTATTTGGACTATCAATAGATTCTATAGAAAGAGAACAACAACACTTGATTTTTATTATGATGTCTGAATTTTGTGCATGCTTACTCAGGAATGGATCTATTCGGAACCACCATCTTTTTCTATGTGGAGGGCTCGCTTACTAGCCAAATTTAATTTTGAACTTGCTATATATGCAACAAAAGGTAGAAAAAAGAAACAATTAGGGATGAAAATCTGGGCTCCGATACAACAAAGGATCCATGAGGAAACGACTTAAATATTTGCCTGACTTTATCTATGTCAAAAATTAATTGCTTTCTCTTAGAAATTCTTCGTTTTTTTTCTCTTTGGTTTTGTTTTCTTTCTTGTTCTTTATTGGAGAACTTGTTGTTGTGAATTCTGTCTATGTAAAATGTAATGAAACTAATATGTTTTTGTTTGCAACAAAAAATCAATAAAATTAAAAAGAAAAGAAACCAAAGTCCAGTTCTTTCACTTCTCACAGACAGAAGCAGCAACTGCAGGCCAACCCAGCAAAGCAACACAGCAAAGGAGCCGTAATCCTCCTGACAGCTATTCTTCTTGGCAGATTCCTCAGTCCAAAAGTGTTCTAAAAATTTTGGGTTACAGGTCCAATACTTATACCCCATTTCGTCTTTGAAGTAGCGTACTTCAAAGGATAGTCTTTGTAGAAGACAGGCACAGACCTATTCAGGTGTCAGTGACAACACCTCCCACCACTCTAGCTCAGGAAGGCCCATCAACCTGGTGATGGGCAATCAGGATATGCAGGGCACACCACAGCTCCCTTTGTGTGACAATCAGAGAGAATGTACAAACATCCTGAAGGGGCTGGGATTCTTATCTAGATTTTTACCTTATCAATTCTTCAGAATCCCAAGACAGGTCGACTGGACCTTTTTGTATGCTAAGAAGTGTAGAGGGGAGGTATACAAACTCGTAATTAAACAGCTTTATAAATCGGCAACCAAATTAAATTTAAAGAACCACTGACTACGAACTGAAGTTAAGAGTTTATTACAAAGCCAAGAATAATTGGACATACAAACACCTCAAGAAGAGGTTCAAGAAATAGACTGGCACTAATACAAACATAATCCTACGAAGGAGTCTCAGACGACTCAGAATGAAAAGCGAACCCAATTGTAGGAACATCAGGCATCCAGTTACCGTCCCTATTTGAAGTCTAGACTGCATTTACAAAAGGAAAGAAAAGGTTAATCTCTCCCTACACTAACTCTAAGGTCCAATACATATACCCCATTTCGTCTTTGAAGTAGCGTACTTCAAAGTATAGTCTTTGTAGAAGACAGGCACAGACCTATTCAGGTGTCAGTGACAACACCTCCCACCACTCTAGCTCAGGAAGGCCCATCAACCTGGTGATGGGCAATCAGGATATGCAGGGCACACCACAGCTCCCTTTGTGTGACAGTCAGAGAGAATGTACAAACATCCTGAAGGGGCTGGGATTCTTATCTAGATTTTTACCTTATCAATTCTTCAGAATCCCAAGACAGGTCGACTGGACCTTTTTGTATGCTAAGAAGTGTAGAGGGGAGGTATACAAACTCGTAATTAAACAGCTTTATAAATCGGCAACCAAATTAAATTTAAAGAACCACTGACTACGAACTGAAGTTAAGAGTTTATTACAAAGTCAAGAATAATTGGACATACAAACACCTCAAGAAGAGGTTCAAGAAATAGACTGGCACTAATACAAACATAATCCTACGAAGGAGTCTCAGACGACTCAGAATGAAAAGCGAACCCAATTGTAGGAACATCAGGCATCCAGTTACCGTCCCTATTTGAAGTCTAGACTGCATTTACAAAAGGAAAGAAAAGGTTAATCTCTCCCTACACTAACTCTAAGGTGACATCCCTACTTAATAATTCCCTCAGGCAAGAGTAAAGGTGTCAGCTGTGAAGACTCCCTAAGAAGTGCATTCAGGTTTCTCAAATAAGTAGTCTAAACTACTAAGCTTGTTCTAAGATGCTCCTTCCTACACCCCACTCTGCCCTAAGTTTCCTCAGCGCTGTCTAGGTTGCCTACATCCTGCTCTAGCAACCTCCCGACAAAATCTGCTCTCCACCCTCGGGGTCTGTTGAAAATAAAAAACTCCCAAAATCATAGTTACTCCCAGGGCACACCCCTCTGGGCAGGTGTTGGTCTTCGTATTTTTCCAGCATGGCATCCTTCCATCCAGCGTCCGTTGAGGTGTCCTTGGATCCCAGGCACCCTCTCGCCAAATGTTGCAGATGGACATTCCTCTGGCACCTTCTCGTCCTCACTCCTACCGCCCTAACTTCCAAACAATGAATCTTTCTACCTAACGAGCTCCGTGGCCTTGCACCTGCAACTGAAATGCGCGAGAAGCAACCTTGTGCACATCCAAAGTTACAATTCAATATTCGCTGAGAGCAGCACCCTTACCAACAAGCAGCTATTTCACAAGATAACAAATGCTAACTAAAGAAATTACAGTTAGGCCTCTACTGGCATTTCTTCATGTCCCAGGCCTTTACGCGTTTAAATGCATTTCTAAATGATTCTACATTATAAGCAAAATACTCTAATCCATTACAAAGAGATCATTACATTTAAATTCTAAACCTAAGTTCTTTTCTACATTAAAACATAACATTCTATCTCCTACACGTGCAACTCTTAATGTGGCACATTGTTAATCCTACAATACACACGTTTAGTAGCATTTCTACATCATATAAAGCATTACACTCCTGTTAAGGCTCTACATTAATTTGCAACGTTATGAGTACATCGATTACACATTGCACTAATGCCCAACCTACTGTTATATCTCTAAAAGTACACATTAGTATACCCTCTAATTATGCAGGTGCTGACTACGGGAGATATGATGCACCCCTACAATTTTTAAAATGACATGGCGCTCTCTCAGTTCCAACTATCAGTCTAATCCCTTTACATTTGAATGCATTTTTTGATTATTTCTACAAGATGAAATGTACCCTTATAAATTTTGAATATTTACACATATAAAAAGAATCTTTTTTGATAAGAAAAGATTTCCAGTGTTGCTGTTTTATTTGATTGTTCTTTTGTCTTATGGTTAGACAAACTGAGATAGTTGTAAGCAGATATCAATTAGGTTGGGTCAGATCAATTGTTACAAATAATATTTCACTCTGATCTATGCTAATTACTTGTTTGGACAAATTCCCTTGCTGGTAACTTTCTTAATTTATATTTTCTGCCGGTGCTTCAAACAGGCAGTTACGCAGTTTTAGGAAATCTGTCATGCTTTCATCATCCCACTCAACTGGATCTCTTGCTTGTTTCTTTGTCATTTGAATCATTCTGATGTCTTTCTGAGTTTGGGGTCATTTCATGTTTTGAATTATTTTGATTTGTTCAGATGTCACTCTCCTGACCCCTCTTTCTATCTGGTGCCCTAAATACTTTACTGAGGTTGTACAGTATTGCAATTTCTCTGGAGATACCTTATGGCCACCTTTTGCTAAATGGTTCAGCAATGCAATGGAATCAATTACACAGTCATTTCTTGTTCTCAATGCCAGTAATAGGTCATCAATATACTGCACCAGGACAGATATTCCCGGCAACACCAGCGATTCAAGGCACTTTTTCAGAATCTGATTAAAGATGGATGGACTTTCCGTGTACCCCTGAGGGACACGATTCCAAACATAAACATGGTCGTCAAATTTGAACGAAAATAAAAATGTGCTATCTGGATGCAGCGGGATTGAAAAGAAAGCATGGCATAAATCAATCAATGTGAACCACCTGGCTCACCATGGTATTTGATACATAATCACTGCTGGATTTGGTACTACTGGGCAACATGGGCAACAATTTTTTTAATTTTTTGGAGGTCTTGGACCATCCTGTACTTTCCGTTTGCTTTCTTTATGCCAATTATAGGGGAATTACAAGGACTGCTCATTATTTCTTCCAAGATACCTTTTTCAACCAAACGCCCTATTTCTAGTGCGACTCCTGCTTTTATTTTGGGACTCATTTTATACTGCCTGACCCAGGACCACCTCGCCTTTAGGAAGCAACTCAAGACCTGGCTGTTCGAGCAGCAGCGGACCTCCCTCCCCTAGCGCCTTGAGACCCTCTGGGTGAGTAGTGCGCTATATAAATGCTTTGATTGATTGATACTGCCGAATATTTGGGTAAACGGCACATTCTTTCACTGTCACTTTTATGGGATCGACATCTGCCATTAGGCCTACCTCTTTCCCAGTAAAATCCCACACACCAGGATCTACAAAAGTCTTTAGTTCTCCTGGTAAATCTTTCAAAGACATCTTTTTAACTTCTGTTTCTTGTCTCGCTAGCATACTTTTATACACCCCGTCCTCATCTGGAGTCTGAATTTCAACACCATTTGGTGTACAAAAGGTTGTGCATTTCATTTTGCACAGTAGATCCCTTCCTAGCAGGTTTACAGGGCTAGAATCACACATTATGAATCATTGCATTTCTCGGAAGTTGCCAATACAAGCTTCCATAGGTTCTGTGACAGGGATCCTAATTTGTTTATTAGAAACGCCCACTACTTGGATCGCTTCTCCCGAGAGGGGTAGGTTTGAGATGTCTGCTGTTCTCACAGTAGAAGGGGTAGC
Source organism: Lissotriton vulgaris (assembly GCF_964263255.1). NCBI lineage: Eukaryota > Metazoa > Chordata > Amphibia > Caudata > Salamandridae > Lissotriton > Lissotriton vulgaris. The sequence goes on along the minus strand of NC_141689.1, from coordinate 1,882,783,004 downwards.
ACCAGTGTCCAACAGAAAAGTAACATCATTTCCCTCCACTTTCCCTTCAATGTAAGGACCTGACTGATCTACGGTAAGGATGCGCCAAGTACGCAATCCTCTTCCCCCCTCTCAGGCACCGTTAGTGATCTCCCGACTCAAAAGATTTGTCCTGCAAAAGAAACTGCGGTGTTACTGTATCTTTCTTACCATTTCCCTTCCGAAATTCGGTGTCTACACTGTATTTTGGTTGACTCACAAAATTTGGCATAGGGGCTTGAGGCAATTGATTCTGTATTACCTGTTGCAGCTGTCGCATTGACACCTCATTCTGCGTCTGTGGATTTAAATTTTGAGTTTGGACATTATTATTCTGTATTAATTTACACTTGTTTCTCCAATGCCCTAATTTTCCGCACCCATGACAAGGAAACTTTTTCTTTGCCTCGTTGTTACTAATTTTTCCTCCAGGTTTGCCCCCACTTCCTCCACTTTGGTCTTCCCCTCTTTTCTGATTATTTGCCTGCTTACTTAACTGCAGTTCTTTTTGCTCTGCCATTTTAACTTGAGCCCACATTACTTTTTCTTCTAATTTCTTTCGTTTATTTTCAATTTCATCCTCACAGTATTTTCATACTTGAGAATTTCATTGACAGGCTTTGCTTGCCAACACAATTTATGCTCTCTAATCGTTTGGGAAATTTCAGGTTTTAGACCAGACACAAAACGATAAATAAAATGTGTCATGTCCTTATTATCAATGTTTTCTAAACCACTGTACTGTTTAAATACCAGCAAGAGGCGTTCATATTATGCATGCACAGATTCATCCTTAGTTCGGGTAGTTCTGTCTATTTTAGTCCACTCAGTTTCTTTAGGGGGAATTTTTCCCTTTAAGTAAGTTTTCACCTGATTATATTTCTTCATTACCTCCCCAGAAGGAGCTCCTGTCTTTTGGCCTCTAGTTTATTCCTCACTAGGCCAGTCTGCAGTGATCTTGCACTCAGACCACAAATCAGCTGGAACAACAATGCCAAGTAAACCATCTAAATCTTTTAACAATACCTTCGACACCTTCACAAACCTTTCGACTTGTCAATACCATTCTATAGGTTTTTTTCTGAGCTTTGGGAAATCATTAGTAAATGATCAAATATCCTGTCGGGACCATGTGACAAGTATATAACCTCCTCCTAGCACTTTTCTCATTGGACACAACCTTTTGACTTTTTCTGCTTCTTTTAGTAAGTATTCAGAAGACATTTTATTTGCCCGTGCCTCTTCCTTTTTCTTTGTCCATCTAACTTTCCATTTGTCTGTCTTCCCATTTTTGCAATAACGACAACTATTCCTTTATCTGCAATTTACAACCTGACATATTCATGTTTTCCTAATCTTTGTCAGAAAATGCAGCTCTATGTGGTTTCTGCAATACCTTTGATTTGCCAATGTCAATACTTCTGCATATAAACAATAATTTGTCTTCATCAAATGAGTTCAGTCTGTCCATTCCCACATTTCCCGCTACCATTACCTCTAATTCCATCCTTAATTTAAATATGTCCAATGCCTTCGGTTGCGTTTTAGGCTTCTCTATGTTTCAAGTCCATCTGTTTAATTATTCCGGTCTTACAACAGTTACATGCCTCGTTCCAGAGGATGTTTCAATCTGTACCTCTTTTGAACATGGGGGTGTAATTTTCCTGTTTGAGCCACTTATTGATTCTCGTATAGGTAAATCCATTAGGGAAATTACCGACTCACATTTTCATGCTTGATCATCAACTATTAGGGTTTCTTTTCTTGGCTGAATTATGGGTGTAGTCAGGGCTGGAGTTTTAGGATTCCTTTGCTTATCTCCATACAAAAGAACTACGGACCTATTTGTTAGGGCTTCAGGACTTGTATTTAATTGGGAGATTTTCTGAATTAATTCACTGTGCTGTTTATTTAAAGCTTCTTTTTCTTTCTCCTGAAGTACCTTTCTAATGAGGTTTCATTTATAACCTGCGGAACTAGAGGTGGTTGTAAAACCGGAGCACTAGGAGTAACTCTCTGAGTCTCTTCTTGATAAGGTGGTGGATTTTTCATTAGCAAGTCATCTAATAATTAATCATCCGAATCACCACCTGTCATTAAGTTTCTCGTTTTCCCTGTATTTTTACTTCCTGGTGGGTTTTCTGTGGTAAAAACAGGATATAATCATTTCACTAGCATGGACTGTCTGCACCTTTTCATTTGCTTATCTTGTGTCTCTTTTGGGAATCTGGAATAAAACTTACTCCAATTTCTGTCACTTCTGGACCTGTCTCACTCAAACGCCTCTGTCTCCCACTCTTCTAGAGCTTCATATTGCATTAATCTTGGTCTGGTATCTAATTTATTCATACGATTTCTCAAGTTATACAAAATTCTACCATTAAAGGTACCATGTTCTGGAAATTCCAAAATACCATCTTTTTTAGTGTACTCGATCCAGTTCTCTAACCACACGCATGTGTGATAGCCCCTTTCTTCCATCACGTATGATGCGGGCGTATTAGGTGGTGGAATAATAATCCCTTCTCTGCTTTTATTAACTTTGTCCTTTTTAAAATAATTCCTTATTCTGTTGAAAAGTGACATCTTTCTTTTTTCTCTGTACACGGTATAGGGTCTTCCTATAATTCATTGTTCTTTCGCAAATCCTAAATATTTACGATCAGGACGGTTTCCTATAAATGCTGGATCTAAATGCCACATATACCACTATTTAATTTTGTACAAATTGTCAATAAATCCAATTAAATTCTGTTTGTTTATTTTGCAGAAATATTTCTCCAATACCAGCGCGTCTCTTACTTTTAATGACCAATGCGGTTTAAACTTACAAGCAGTGTTAACCAATAATTGCGCTGCTTTTTTGTGACATGAATGTCAATCTCTGCAGTCAGTCCTCCTTTACAATTTTCTCACGGCTACACAACCGCTGTTTCTACTAATCCCAGCGCTGCTCTCTGTGACGTCAATGCAGCACCTGCAACTGACTCCCTCCTTTGCAAGGTAATTCGACAATTCAATTTCTTTCAAAATTCTATGATATATTTCATTAATTGACAACATGAAAACATTCGCTACTGTGCCTCATTGACTAAAAAGAAAATAAAATTTCTTTCACAACGAGTAAACCTAATTCCGCCAACTCTTCATATACTGCGAGTAAAACAACTTTCCGTTTACTCTTCACTTAAGCAAAAAGAACCTGCTACTTCTTCAGAATTACCCTTTCTAGGTGATATAAGACTAAAGTTTCACCAGCGAACTCCTTGCTACCAATCACTCTCACTATTATACTTTGAAAAAAATAAACCCTAACTAGTGCTTCAAGTTTTACCTAACTTTACGCACCTATTCCTCAAGACAAGTAACCTCACAACAGTATGGCTTTTATTTACCAACTGTTTTCTTTATCCCGGGATATTCCAAACAACATTTAACAACATGAAAACAGTTTTGGTTAGCACATAAAAACAATCAATAATCAATATTTAACAATCAATACACAACTAACTACCTATTATTAACTACTCCCTAACCATATTACTGCTACCAAGAAAACTGTACTGATAGAACGCGCAGGGACCAGCTAGCTCAATTTTACCATACTCACTTGGGCCCATATAACATTCACACTTTGAACTAGCAGTCCAGCCTAATCAATTTACTAATTTAATCACTCTATCAGTTTGCCCAGAGGTCCGTTTAGGACTTATACATGTAAACCATGACTTACCAATCCTCGTCACCTTACCATAAGTCCTGTGAATCAGAGGGAGTTAGAATAAACAGGCAATATTTTAACACATTTACTTTTCTTATAATAACCACAGACTCAGGGAAAGTTTTAAAACCTTTATCTATGATAGATTTTCTGAGTCAAATGAAAAAGGGCCACAATCTCATGACCATAAATTTTACAAGCATGAATATAATCAGTAGGACATACAGTTTGTAAGAAATCACAGTAACTCCTTTAGACATTGGTACCTGGGAAGGGTGAGAAAGGGAAAAAGCACATGGACATACCTCATAGATTATATTTACCTAGAATGGTGCAATGACCAATCCTGGCCACAGGCTGGGGCAAAATACGGACAAGGACCAGGCTCCCGACTAAACAGGTGCCCACGGGACAAGACAGGTGCAGATCAGGATTGGTGTCCTCAGCTAAGTGCAATGCCAGCGTCACACCCCTCTCTCTAAGAAAGCCAATTAATACCCCGATTGGGTAATCGATTTTTCTGACAGAGTGCTCTGCCAGCACCTCTGCTGTCGATCGCCTAGTGAGTGCGTTGGGTCAGTGACAGGTCAGCTATTCGGACAAGTCGGACACTCTCTCTATCTGAGCCTACCTTAGTTATACCATTTCGAGGGCAATGCACCACCCCTAAATGTTGCAAATATGTGTGTTCCCCTTCAGTGATTGGTTGGAAAGATGAGGAGGGGTCATCACACCATACTAAGATGATGTAAGTTCAATTTGAGTCATATTGATCGAATCCCCACCCACTATTTACTATCCTATGACTTTATTTCGGCCCAACAATACTGGTACACATTTTGAATACGTTGTATTTGGTAGCTTCCTTTGTAGAGGTCAGATAATCAGGTTCCCAGGCACATCGTTGTTAAGAAGGGTGTAGGCAGATATTCAATGCCAATGCTTCAGCAATTTCAGAGTCAGAGTGCGCATGTGCAGAATCGTCCAAGATGGAAGATGTGTCAGTGGTCAGGCCCAAAGTACGAGCTAGTAGAAAGTCAAAAAGAAACATATTAGAATACTGAAATAAATAAATGTACTGTATACCACTTATCTCTACTCTATTCCCATTACTTTATTTTAACTTGTGCGTTAATGATTAAGCAAAACGGACAAGCTTAGTACAAGCTGCAGCATAAGCATTAGCATGTGAGATTTAAAGCATCCTTTTCTGGCACTAGTGCGCAGAAGCAAAGATTTCCCACCAATCAGAGAGGTACGTCAAGCCATGTAGATGTGACAGACGCATGCGCAGAAGGTTTCCCGCATTTTCGGTGGCCATTTTAATGCATCAGAGTTATTGTTAGTAAAAGCACATAGGCAAGCTTCCCCTAGATGCTAAAAATGTTGTGTAGTGCAAATACTAGTAAACAAAACATGTTGGTTAATATATTACAAGTTATTTAGAGAGGGCTGAATACAAGCAAGTTTCGGAATATGTGAAACCTTGCTCCATCAATGCCTCAAATGGCTAATGAGAGGTTCTCTTGGTACAGATCCCAGTGATAGTTGAAATCGCAGACCACTAGGAGACATTGGTACCATGAGCAGAGATCAGTGATAAGAGATAATTAAATCTGGGTGTTGATCGCAGGGGCGGTAAGCAACCAAGAGGTGGAGGCAGGAGGATTTAAGTGAGATTTTAACCCATAAAATATCTGCGTTGTCAATGCTTTCCGCCACTATCTTGGCAACCATCATTCTAGTGTTAAAGAAGATGGCCACACCCCCTCCTCTCGACTTTTCTTGTCTATTATGCCAGAGGGCATCAAAGTCCCCTGGGAGGGCTGCAATGATGTCTGGGACCGAGGTATCGCCCAGCCAGGTGTCAGTGAGTGCCAAGATATCTATGTCTCCGTCCTGGAGGAGTAACGGTGTTTCTGTAGAGAGCGCGTATGAAGCACTGCCACCTTCAGACCTGCTGGGTTACCTGGTGCAGTGTTTTTCTGGAGAGCTGGATGCGGGGACGTAGCTATGCCCGCTCCATTTCTCAGGATTTTTTCGGCTCTCCGCTTGTCTACTATATTTCTATATGTAGCTATATAGAGCCATGGGACCAGCATGGGGAGCACTTTTGCTCCCAGCCTGGCCGTTCTCTATGTGCACCATTTGGCTGATCACAAAATCTTGCACCAGAGCAACCCATACCGACAGAACATAAAGACCTGGAGGCGCTACATTGATAATGTGTTGGTCATCTGGGAAGGTGACCTTCGTACCATCGAAGAATTTATGGTGTGGCTGAACACACAGAATCCGTTTCTGAAATTCCCCAATTGCACATCACGTGAAGAGATGGTATTTCTGAATCTCAACATCTACCCGGAAGGGGGGATACTGAAGACAACCACTCACTTTAAGCCCACATCAAAGAACTGCCTACTGAGATACGACAGTTTCCACCCAGGTCACCTGTGTGATAACCTCCCCTACAGTCGTTCCTCAGCCTACGACAGAACTGCTCCAGCCCGAGTGATTACAAATCCAAGCAGTGCATCTCAAAAAAAGAAGCTGGAGAACCGCAAATATCCAGCACCGGTCATAAGCAGGGCCATGAAGAGGGCATGTAACAATAACAGGGAGGCCCTCCTGGAGGACAAGGTACAAAAAGAGCCTAAAAAGAGATCAATCTGTGTGACCACCTACAATACTCACTCCAACGCGATTTCAAAAATCGTAAATAGACACTGGAGGACCCTTGTGTGTGGCGACCTGCCCCTGGAAAAACCTCTTTTTGCTCACAAGAGAGGTAGGAACCTGAAGGATATCTTGGTCCATACTCGACCACGAACTAGCCAATCTGAGAAAACCATGGTGCAATGGGTCCAGGGACACCACCCCTTTGGTAACTGCTGCAGGTGCCACCGAACCAAGAAAAGTGCACAACTTAAATTTCGCAATGGAAGCGATTGGGAACAGAAGAAATTCACCAACTGTAATAGCCGGAATGAGGTGTACATGGTCACATGCCCATGCGGCCTTGAATACATTGGCATGACCACAAGACCAGTTAAAATCAGGATTGGGGAACACAAAAGCAACATCAGGTGCAAAAAGAACATGACTAAGATGGCGTCTCATTTCGTATCCGAAAAACACACAGTAAACAACCTGAAATGGACAGTCATAGAACAACTGCTTAAGGAGAATGGCCTTTTTGAGAAGGAGCAACTCTGGGTGCTTCGCTTAGGGACCAGTATAGCTGGGCTGAACGATGAGATCCTGTGGAACCAGTTTAGTTAGGGATACAGAAAGAAACAGACTCCTGTGTTTCTATCCTGGGGAGATATAGAGCAACCACAACTGAAAAGCACGCCCACCCACTGGGGGCACAAGTACACACCCATGTGATGTGTCTTCATACCAACCAACAATCTATGGTTAATGCCCACAATGTTTTCTCTTATCTCTCTTTGTTACTTTATTTTATGCATTCCCAGACATTATCTGTATTAAAAATAAGCCCTTCCTGTGTTATGCATAACCACCAGCCAATGCAGGGGCTTATGTTTCTACCTTACAGCCCTTATGTGCTTCTTTATCTATCCAGATACATATAACACTATGTCTCTGGGGAGTACATGAGGATGTGTGGCTCATTTATTGAGAGCTTGTTATGCTTTAGAATGGCGCAGCTCTCTGTGTTTCTTTATCTCAGGATATCACACAAGCGCGTGGGGCTCATTTATAGATAGTGATCACTGTCCGCAGATCCGAGTTCCATTGTACCCATGGGAGTATGCGCATGTGCGCAACTAACAACAGTAACGGCCCGCAAATGCAGTCAATGTTCTACTCCGGATCGCGGTTCCAGTGTAACCATTGGGATTATGCGCATGCACGCCACTATCAAAAGCAACGACCCACCAGTGGGCATGGGCGAGGCAGCATTCTTCTCTTTGCCGATCACTTCCAAACGAACATGACTGCGATTGTTCTGTGCCAGCACCGTTTCTCTGCTAGAAACAGACGCAGGAGATGACATGTACATCCCTCGAAATCCCAGATATACCGTATATGGTATTCTCCGTCACCGGGCCATCACGGGATCTCTCCCAATTACCCAATTATTGCAGGTACTTAAACCTGTCCCACCGCCGTCCTCATTTATCCACGGAGCCGCGGACGAATTGGTTGGGACTAGAGAATCTTCTTGACTTGTAAGTACGGCATAGCCGAGGCAGTAATCTAGAGCCTACTAATGGACTCCAGCTATGTAAGTACCCAAAGGAAAGCCTCTAAAAAGACTCTATGCTCTTTTTTGCCTTATTGTACAGGTTGCTCAATGAGCACCAGATCCTTCTGTTTTTCAGGCTCATGGCACTATTCAACGACTGGTAAAAAGTATGCATCTTTTCTACCAGTTTTTTTTTACCTCAGATAAACATTATAAACAAAACAGGACTATTTCAACTAATGTCCTTCTGAATAGAGTGTGTGTTTTATGTTATGTGTCTGTTTATTTTGTACTTGTCATTTTTTACAGAGCACTGCACCGAAATAGAATGACCTTGTGTGTCTAAAGAGTACTATTGTCACTTTTTTTAGGGCACTATCTAACCATGCTGGATGTTACAACATGAATACCACATGTGTTTCTTTTTCCTGTGTTGTTCCTTTTTTCAGGTGCTCACTGCAGGTACTTCAAAATGAATAGGCACATTTAGCGTATTATTGACATATTTTATGCATATAGTACAGGTAACCTACCCCTTTTTCTGACTTTAGTGAGGTGGGGATTCCGTGCACCCCATTCTGACGTAGAAGCCTAGCTTCGAAACATATCAACACACAAGTGAGGTATTGTACATTAAATACAATAAATACCTCCACCACACCCCTTTTAACAATGCCAGCAGGGAGATAGAATAAAAAACATTCTCAGCACTCACATGCCAGGTATTTTTTAAAACACTCACACGTCATTTCACTCCTGAGCCCACCACTCACATATTGTTCAATACCCTCACGCACCAGACATAGAGTTTAGAACAGTGCTCCCACGTAGTCGCTGGTTATTAGCACGCAGCATTCCGTAGAGGGATGCGAAGACCCCTATGATGAAGCATGACACCAAGGGTCCTTTTGGTGTGTGAGGGGTATTAAAAGAACACTGTCTGCTCCCCACCAGTGTAGCGATTATACCAAATACTTCACTGAGTTGATCATCACACCATGCTTATTTTCTAACATTTTCTTTCAGCTCTTTGTTCAAAATCCCACCCATTTAGGTTTATACATCAGTCTTTATTCACACCCGTGTTCACAATGTAATTGTCACATAATAGAAGAACAAAACAGTAGTTCTCATGCATTTCAGGGGACTGTCATTTCGGTTCCCATGAAAGTAACAACTTGCAGCCTTAGCCGATGTTCAAGTTGACATTGCACATTTCAGTTTGGGTTCACTGCGCATATTTGGTAGAACGAGAGGGATCAGACTGTGGTTCAGGACTCTAGGCCCATATCAAGCACTATTAAAAGAGTCAAAAAGACAAATGTTAAAATCAAAAATAAGTGATTTCACTGTATACCACCTAATTCTACTGTAATCCTATTTACTTATTATTATTATTCCCGCATTAGCATTAGTATAATAGCTGGGTTTAGTTTTTCCGCTAGCGGGTGGCAAGTATGTGAGTTGCAAGCGGCCATTTTATTATCTACTGCGCAAGTGCAGAAAGTTTCCCTACAAACATATATACGTCATACTACCTAAATGCAGTACACGCATGCGCACTAAATAATTCCAGTTAGCAACCATTTTAGCATCACTCTTGAGTTACTGGGAAGTAAGACACAGAGGCAAGCTTCAATCTTATACTTAAATGTAGTGTAAATGCCTGTTATTTCCACAATACAAATTTTAATACAGGGTTAGCAGTTACCGGAGGGGCTTATATTCAAGCAAATCTCTTTTTTCGAGAGTCCTTGCTCCATCAATCCCCTCTCTGATGGCATTTTAAAGCCATCTCAAAATTACCCATCCCTCATCAGATGCCAACTTTAGCATTTCTCAATTTCTTTTCTTTTGCCTCTCCTGCTCTTATCTTTATTCTTTAATTTTTTCATTTTCTCATATAACTTTCCTTTCATTCCTTCCAACTGAATTTCTTCATAATTTCTCTTATTTGCCTTTCCATTTATTTCATATCTTCTCTTTTTTAGTTTATTAGTACAACACTTACACCATATCATTATTGATAACACTATTATTGCTATACCTACTTTTGGGAATACTATTTGTCCTAGGAAACTTATCCCTATATTTGAGATCAACTCCCTACTGAGGATATACTTTTTGTTAGTTTTTCCCATATATTATCAACTTTCAGTTCTTCATTCATTTTGCAATATTCTTTATGTATCCTTTAATTGCAGTACTTTTATCTGGAAAGTAAGTGCAACAATGTTGCACCTTCAGCATTATGCAGACTCCGCCCTCTTTAGCTGAAAGTATATTAAGCACAAGTCGATTTTGCAAAACCATAGGTCTAATTGCAACCATTCTGTATTAATGATCAAGAAGCCTCCAGCAGTATCAGTCGATAGACGATCAACCACTGTTGACGATTGACAGATTCTTTGAGAATTTAGTATGACTCCCACTGAAGGTATCAATGCACTGATTAGGTCACCAATTATTTCTGGAAAACTAGCTCTCTTTCTACGTATTAGTTCAATCAGCATTTTCATTGTTTCCAGTGATTCTTTTTACATGATACATTTTTGGAAAAATAATTCCAAAATAGCAACTCCCATACCACCTGGTAGGCAGCTTATAATAAGCCTTCTTCCCATACAAGTAGTAAACTCCATGAAAGACTGGATTAGTTCCCCCTTGTAGTCCCCAACCTCCCAAAATTAGGAAGTTATGTTCACAGCTAGGGATACCATACATTTCAGATAACATTCGGGTACAACCTGCACTTCTCTGGCATATAGCCTGGACTTCAAGCAGTACAGGCCTAAACCAAGAAATAATATGGGACTCCATGAAGCTGGATCATGCTACAAATATCAGCTGGTTAAATTATATAAAAATTTCATGCATGATCTAGGGCATCCAGAGTACTATACACCCCCATAGTCAACTAACGGTATTAACCGGAAGGAGTTCAAGGCAATCTGCATGGCCAACCAGGAAGCAAACAGGTTGGTGACGGAGATAAACAAGCCTGCGGTCATTCAATACCAACTGACCGTAATCACTTATGACATCCAACCATACCTGATACATTGTTTAGGGGGGTATGATAGGCATGTTTTAACGCGCTTTAGGTTTGGGTCCTTTCACCGACAAATTAGTTACCGCGAAATGAACATGTGGACCAGAGAATTATGTTACTGCCCACGTGATAGTTGTTCCCCACAGACAACTATTCATGTGACCCTATTCTGTAAATTATATGTTAAGTAAAGAACCAGATGGACCTTGCCCCTATTAAAATCAGGTGGATGGAGACAATGTAGACCAGCCATTTTATACTTACAACAACTAGAAAACGACTATTGCATTGGAGTTATGGCGTGTTTTTTGAAAAGCGTACTGAGAGCTAGAAAAAAGATTAATGTCTAATCATTGCTACAAACAAGTCTATTTGTACATAATGAACCAATAGAAACATGTACATATGTATATTATCTAATTTTATGAAATGACGATTGTAAAGATGTAACTGTGTGCATATGTTTTATCTTTTTAAAATGTTTTATGAGATGTTATTTTACTTGTTTTTATTTGTCTGCTTTTGTGATTTTACAAAACTAAAATCGAAAAAAGCTCCCAAAAAAAAATTTTCACAGTCACTGGAACCAATAAATATGTTATTATAATCTGTCTTTAATCAATGGGGGTATATTTTTCCTGCCTTCACAAAATCTAGAGCCATCGCAGCATGTTCTTTGCCAGCTGTATAAATCTCTTCTTTTTTTCTGCCCATGATGGAATACGATGTTTCTGTTCCGCAGCTTTTCTTTGGAAATCTTGCCTCCTTTCCTCAACTAAATTTTCAAACACTTTCTCTTCTTCACCTAATGAACAGTTAAATTATCTTGATGTACCTTTTCTATGTCTAATGACTTAATAGTTAGAAAAAAAATTCACCCATAAACTGTGCATCTAAACTAGTTTTCACTGGATTCATATTCTTTCGAATAGGAATTTCTGTAAACACTACATCTATATTAGAATAATAAAACTGTAATTTCCCAGTTCTATTAAATAGACTTGAGAATACACTACAAGAAATACCATATGTTAACGGTAAGTTGTGATATGTTACTCCTTCCGGAACTGAAGTAGGTAATTTCATACAAACATAACAATCAATAATCTCCATTGTGTCTACATACTAAAATAATAACTTTGTGAATGCATTAAAAGAAGTATCTTTGTCAGTTACTGTGTAATGTAAATCTATCTCATCTGATGCTTCTAATTCTACTCTATCCCCTTTTATGTAAGCTGTATGTCAGGACATGGTTTGGTGCACATGGCAGTAACATCTAAGCAGTCATGTTCTACCTCATCTTTTACTTCTTCACATTTGGGATCTGGTAATAGAGTAGCTGGGTTCATCACCGTACATCTGATTACTGTCACATTTTCTGCTCCTAGAAAGATTCTTTCATACTTAGTCATCTAACTAGAGGTAAGATGCTGTGTTTGAGTTCTTGGTAACACAATTTCTACTGAATGTGGAACATACACCTTTACTGGATATCCCATCACAATTAACACACTCTGTTCTATGCTCATACAAACAGCAGCAACTGCTTTTAGGCAGCCTGGCAATGCTGAAGCCACAGGATCCAAAGTAGCGGATAAATAGGCTACTGGGCATCGGCCTAATCCATATCTCTCTGTTAAGACTGATAGTGCACAACCTTCTCTCTCACAATAGAACAGTGCAAATTATTTTGAATAATCTGGCATTTCTAGGGCTTGGGCCTCACATAAACAGCTTCACAATTTCACAAATGCTTCCACACTTTCATCATCCCAAACTATTGGATCTTTTGCTCTTTCCGTGTCATTTGGATTAATGGCTCCTCCAGTAAGGAGAACTCAACAATCCATTGTCTACAGTATCCTACCACCCCCAGAAACATCCTGATCTCTCTCTGTTTTTGTGGTAAATGCATTTGTCTGATTATTCTGATTCTCTCTGTGGTCACTTTCCTCTCTCCTCTTTCTATTTGATGTCCAAAATATTTCACTCCTTGTTTGCAAAATTGTAATTGTTCTGGAGATTCCTTGTGTCCTCTGTCAGCCAAATGATTTAATAGTGCAATTGAATCAGTGACACAATCATCTCTGCATTTTGATGCCACAAGCAGGTCATCAATGTACTGCACTAAGACCGAATTTCTGGGCATAACTAACTTTTCTAGACACTTTTTCAAAATCTGATTAAAAATAGATGGACTTTGAGTATACCCTTGAGGAACACAATTCCATGCTAAAATATGATCCTCAAATTTAAAAGCAAAAAGATATTGACTATCAGGTTGTAATGGAATTGAGGAAAATGCTTGACACAAATCAATTACAGGGAGCCAGCCAGCATTCCAAGGTATCTGATACAAAATCACTGCTGGATTAAAACGACTGGACAACATGGTACTACAAGTTTATTGATTTTCTTTAAATCTTGCACTATCCAGTACTTCCCACTAGGCTTTTTAAGACCTATTATAGGTGAGTTACAAGGACTGCTCATTATTTCTTTTAGAATGCCTTATTTATTAATTCGATCAATTTCAGAAGCTACTCCTGCTTTTACTTCTGGTCTTATTTTGTATTGTTGAGTGTTTGGATAAACTGCACCTTCTTTCACAGTCACTTTCACAGGGTCTACATTTGCTAGTCTATCTATTTTTCTTCCTGTGAAATCCCATACTTCTGGATTTACTGTAGTCTTCAGCTCTTCTGGTAAGTCATTTTCTGTCATTAATGAGTGCATCTCGTCATCTTCTGTACCTTGCTTAGCTAGCATTATTTTATAACTCATGTATTTGTCAGGGGTTTGGAAAGCAACACCATCTGGTGTGCAATAAATTGTGCAATTCATTTTGCACAAAAGGTCTCTGCCTAACACATTCACTAGACTTGAATCTCATAGTACAGACTTATGCATATCTTTGAAGGTTCCAATATGTACCTCCATGGGCTTTGTAATTGGGGTTCTGATCTGCTGGTTGGTAACTCCAACCACTTGGATTGAGTCTCCTGAGAGGGGTAGGTTTGGGATGTCTTCTGTTCTCACAGTAGAACGGGTAGCACCAGTAACCAATAGAAAGGTGATGTCATTTCCTTCTACTTTCTCATCTACAAATGGGCCTGACTGATCTACCAGTAAGGATATCCCAAGTACACATTCCTCTTCCTCCCCCCACAGGCACCGTCAGTGCTTATACCTATCTTATTCAGAATTATTCTGCAAAAAATATTGTGATACCACTGAATTTTTCTTACCGCTTCCCGGAAATCTGGGGTCCACACTGTACTGTGCCTGATTCACAAAATTTGGCATAGGGGCAGGTGCCAACTGATATTTCTGATTAACTACCTGCTGCAGTTGATTCACAAATCCCTCATTCTGCGTCTGTGGATTTAAGTTGGATTTGGGCCATTATTATTCTGAATATTTTTACACTTGTTTTTCCAATGTCCAAGCTTTCCGCATCCATGACAAGGAAACTATTTATTTGCATCCTCTCTGCTCATTCATCCCTTTTGTTTACCATTACTTGCCACAATATTACTCTGACTCTGTTCCTTAGTCTGTCGGTCTGTCGGCTGGTTTGGCCATCTAAATGTATTCCTTGCGGCTCTGCCAATTTCACTTGTGCCCACATCATCTTTTCTTTCAGTTTCTCATGTCTATTCTCAATGTCATCCCCACAAAACTAAGCATACTTTAATAAATCATCTATGCCAATAACTCTGCCAATACATCTTATGCTGTTGAATCATCTGACTAATTTCTGGTTTCAGTCCAGTAACAAATCGATACACAAAATGTCCCATATCTTTATTTCCAATACTTCTGAATCGACTGTACTGCTTAAATACCTACAATAGCCTTTTGTAATAGGCATGAACAGATTCATTTGTTCTTGGGTAGTTCTATCTATTTTTATCCAATCTGTTTCTTTTGGAGGTACCTTTCCTTTCAAAAATGTAATTACTTGATGATATTTCTTCATCACATCATCTGAGGGTGCTCCTGTTTTTGAATCTCTCGGATATTCTTTACTAGGCCAGTCAACTGTGATCTTACATTCCGTCCACAAATCTGCAGGCACCACTAAGCCATCTAAATCTTTCAACAAAACCTTTGAAACTTTAATGAGTCTTTCAACTTGCCGATACCATTTAACTGGTTTCTCCCTCAACTTTGCTAACTCGTTTGTAAATGACAACATATTGTGTAGAGTCCATGGAACATGTACGTATCCACCACCAGGTATCTCCCTCATAGGACACAATCTTTCTACTTTCCCTGTTTCTTTCACTAGATATGCAGCAGATGCTTCCTTAGCCTGTGCTTCTTCCTTTTTCCTTTGCCATCTGACTCTCCACTTATATGCAAGATATTCAGCAACTCCTTCACTTGCAACTTTCTTCCAGACACATTCATATTTTCAAAATCCTTGTCAGTAAACTCCACTCGGTAAGGCTTCTGTAATACCTTTGATCTCCCTATATCTATTCCCATTTCAGAAGATAATTCTGTCAATTTCTCGTGAAACAGCCTTGCATTTCTGGTTATGCTCCTGAAAACAACAATTCTTCTTCATCATAAGTGTTTAGTCTATCTATTCCCACATTTCCAGCAATCAATTCTTCTAATTCTACTTTTTATTTGTAAATATCTAATTTTGGAGGTGGACTCTGTTTTTCAATCCTTTGGGTCCAACTCTCTAGATCTTCTGGGGTTCTCAGCCATTAATACAGGATACAACCCTTCTGATACCATCATTCTTCTCCACTCTTTCATTTGTTCCTCACGCGTCCCATGCATGCCTGTTTTAAAAAAATCCTGAAAAATGTCATCTTCGACCCTTTTCTCTCTCAAATGACTAAGTCTCCCACTCTTCCAATGCCTCATACTGAGTTAATCTATATCTTGGCTCTAAATCGTACATCCACATCCTCAAATTCTGTAAAATTCTTCCATTAAAAGTACCATGCTCTGGAAAAGCTAGAACACCATCATCTTTTGTGCATTCCATCCAATTTTCCATCTATACACATGTGTGATAACCTCTCTCCATCATCATAAATGAAGCAGGCATTTTAGGTGGCAAAATAGGAATTCCCTCTCTAGTCAAAACGGGTTTCTCTTTCTTAAAGAATTTTTTAATTTTCTGAATAAATGACTTTTTTCTCCTTTCTACATACATTTTCCAAAACACTCGATGAATAAAGCAATAATCAGCAAAACTTTGAGCTTCCCTGTCAGGGCGATTCGCATAAAAAGGCAAATGAGAATCGAGCATATACATTTTTACTAATGATTCAAATTGTTATTCTTATTGAGCTTCCAATCAGGCTTCAGGTCACGCTCGAAATCTGACCAATACCTTTGAATGACTTCAGTTCTACTATTTAATACTGACCCCTCCTTTACAATCTGCGTTTGTCACACATACATGCTGTATCCACCAATCCCAGCGCGGGTCACTGGGGACGTCAGTGCAACTCCAGCAACTGCCCCTCTCTTCACAAGGTAATGCGTAAACTTCTTTTCTTTATTTCTCTCAAAATTAATCCATTAACGACAACATATAAACATTTGCTACTCTGTCTGCTTCACTAAATCAAAGGATAGTTAACTTCTGTTCACTGCAAGAAAAATCTTCCACTCACTCTTCTTTGAGTAAGACCTTCCGTTTACTTTTCATATACTGCAAGTGAAACTTTCCATTTACCTTTCAATCAAGCTCAAAAGAACCTGCTACTCCTTCGATGTTACCCTTACAAGGTGATATAACACAAAGTTTCACCAATGAACTCTTTGCTACCAATCACTCTCACTTTCACATGAAATAGTCCCTAGTTCAACACTGCCAGCTCTACCTAGATTCTCAGTGTTATTCCAACAGACGAGTAACCTCACTGCAGTGGGGTTTCTATCCCCACCCGCTATTCAATTTCCCCGGGAATTCTGGACAACATGAAACAATACATATACAAACAATTGATCAAAAATCAATACTTATCACCAAACTAGTCAATAATAACCACAGCTCTGCTACCAGAAAACTGATCCAGCGGTTTGCCAGCAACAGGTAATCTAACAGCACATACTCACCTGGGCCCATACATTCATTCACAACACACTGGCAATAACTGCTGGGGTCATGTTTTTATAAATCTCTAGATTAGCTATCTTTAATCCCTAACTAATCTTTCACTAATCAAAAGTTCTTTCCTCTGGTCAATGGACCATTAGTTGGAACTAGTTGATGGTGAAATGACATAAGATTTCAGTATACTTACACATTTAGAAATTAACACAGAATCGGGATGTCTTTTACATTTTTTTCTTAAATTCATGTGAACCACTTACATAGTACAGAACAAACTCCGTCTCTCACAGGAAGGAAGATTCAAATAATCAATCAACATTTGCATTTAATTATACTTTGCAATGACACTGCATGAAAGAGAGAGGAGAGAGAAAAATACATAAGCGCATATACAGATATAGATATAATTACCAAGTATGGTGTGGAAACCAACTCCCAGGCCCAGGTATTGGAAGGGGTCCCCAATGAAAGATCTGGTGAACAAAGGCTTCAGGACAGGACAGATGACCTCTCTATTACCGACGCCTGCATAGCACCCCTCTCTGACACTCTCTTCCTCCTCGAGATTCGTCCGCCATCTTCTTCTAAATTAATTTTTTCAAGATAATTGGTTCAGCAATTCAGCAACTCTGTCTGGGACTTCTCCGTGCTCTTGGACAGCCTCCAGGTCTCTGGCTAACTAGCTAACTAATGCTACCTCAATTATACCTTTCTGTATGCTAGTACCACCCAATAATGTTTCAAATTTATGAAGCTCCCAACTCTTATTGGACAGGCAAGGGGAGGTGATCATCATACCATGCTTATTTTCTAATATTTTCTTTCAGCTCTTTGTTTAAAATCCCACCCCTTAACTTTTATACATCACTCTTTTTTCCCACCCATATTCACAATGTAATTGTCACATATTAGAAGAAAAAAACAGTAGTTATCATGCATTTCAGTGGACTGTCGTTCTGGTTCCTATGAAAGTAACAACTTGCAGCCGTGGACGATGTTCAAGTTGACATTGCGTCTTTCAGTTTGGGCTCACTGTGCTTGTTAGGTAGAACGAGAGGGAACAGACTGTGGTTCAGGACTCCAGGCCCATAAAAAGCACTATTGAAAGAGTCAAAATGACAAATGTTAACATAAAAAATAAAATATTTCACTGTATACCGCCTGTCTCTACTCTAATCCCATTTACTTATTATTATTTTACCCCCATTAGCATTAGTCTAATAGCTGGGTTTCGTTTTTCAGCTAGCAGGTGCAAACATGTGAGTTTCAAGCGGCCATTTTATTATATACTGCGCAAGTGCAGAAAGTTTCCCTCCAAGCATAGATACGTCACACTAAGTAGATGCAGTAGATGCATGCGCACTAAAGAATTCTGGTTGGCGGCCATTTTAGCATCACTCTTGAGTTACTAGTTAGTAAGACACGTAGGCAAGCTTCAATCTTATACTTAAATGTCGAGTAAATGCATGGTATTTTCACAATTCAAATTTTAATAAGGGGTTAGCAATTACCAGAGAGGATTATATTCAAGCAAATCTATTTTTTCACGAGTCCTTGCTCCATCAATGGGATGTTCCTGAAGCAATATTGTGGGATGCGCCTGTGCAATGGTTTGTGTTTCTGCTACAGTGCTTTACATTTTGAATGTTCTTAATAGGCAGCCAGGCTAGTGATTCATAAGTGGTTAAAGTGGAGCTAGAACATATTTCATTGTGAGGCTGCTGGCCCTTATTCAGCTCACTAAAATCATAAAAGTTTTGAAAAATAATTTTATGATTGAATAAGAGTACATGGACCTTGCACCACCCTCTTGAGTGTTATGGGTGTCCGAAGGACTTGTGAAAAAACAGACACCATTGATGTATTTTAAATCATGTTTTCCCAAATAAATGGGTGTAATTATGCTTAATACTGTATAATAGTGTCTGATTACTTGTGACGATTCCCTGTTGTGATGGTATCAATGTGCAAATAAAATGAATCATAAGAAACAACCAGTGGCCAGACAAGTCTTAATTGGTTATCACACATTTTTATTGTCTGCTTTATAAGACAAATTTGATATGAAGCATGTAGACTAATCTAACACATCACAATTTTAAATAATGAACATATATAGTAGCCCATGCTAGCTGAAAAATCTTTATTTGCACATCCGTTATATTGTACCCCTTCCAATAATCAGGAGACGAGTCTTTGGCAAAGTGTGTCTGTCTCCCCGAAACAGTTTCTAACAGCTCAATAAAGCCATTAAGCGAATCTAGGAAAAACGTAGGAATCACTAAATACTGTGTTATGGTAAAAAAAAAAAAACTAAATATTACTGCATCAGTAACATCCAAAATAATGTGCGCCAGGTAGTCATTCATTCCAAAGGAGTAGCTTTTGACAATACTACTCTGAACAAAGTGATGTTTAATGGAGCATTGTTGTCAACAAATACTGGGTCACAGGATACGATTTCACCCAAGTTATCAACATCATCTGAAACAAAGATACTTCTTATGACACTTGCCACAACAATCTAAACAAAACATCATTGCAGCTGGAGGAATTTGAAATAGTACTGAAGGATGCACAATTATGGAAGAGTCTCATTTTTATAGTACCTTCATGGGATCAAATAAACTGACCAGAATTATTTGTTATTCTAAAATATTGTGCAATCATGATACTAAGCCACATACAGAGCAACGCCCTTAATACCGAGTCACTTGCAGAACTCTGCTCCAAAACCCAAAGGCCACTCGGAAATACACACCAGATGCCTAGATTCATACCAAGGGGCACTAAGCGCCCTCCTTCTTCTGATGCGCAAGCAAGATTCACACTCAGCTCTTTTTAACATACAGAGTCATTCAAAGTGAAAATTCAGTCTCAATGAAAGATTACCCTGACAAAAAACAACTGAGACCGATCACAGCCCTAGATTCATTCTTGCTTTAAAATACTGTTGTCCATTTAGAGCTCTTCTCTGTTGTTAACACCCTCTACGCAGGTACCACCGCTAAACTCCAGAAGAAACTCCAACGAATCCAAAACGCCTCAGCCAGAATCATATTAGACATCCCGCGTAACGAACACATCTCTGGTCACCTGAAGGACCTCCACTGGCTACCCGTCAACAAGAGGATCACGTTCCGACTGCTAACCCACGCACACAAATCACTCTACGACATCGGACCAGAATGCCTCAACTCACGACTGTCCTTCTACACCCCCTCCCGCCAACTACGTTCTTCCAGCCAAGCCCTCGCCACTGTACCTCGCATCAACAAGACAACCAGGGGAGGCAGATCCTTCTCATACCTGGCTGCTAAAACATGGAACTCACTCCCCACCTACCTTCGCCTTACCCAGAACCACCTAGCATTCAGAAAGCAACTTAAAACGTGGATATTTGACAAGTAATCCTCTTCCCCTCCCTAAGCGCCTTGAGACCCTCTGGGTATGTAGTGCGCTATATAAATTCTTTGACTTGACTTGACTTGACTTGAATAACGCATAGAGTCCATCAAACATGTTCACTTAGATATCTGTCGCTGACACTAGAAAACTTACTCAGAGCTCTGGCTGTTGTTTAACCCCTAGATTACTCTGAGTTCTCCTCTTGGTAATGGAGACTGAGTGATGGTCTGTCCTGCAGCTGCTCCTCCCCGTTGGATGAAAAAAAAGACCAAGGCCAACCGAGTATAATGTCAGATTTATGTCACCCTGCACTCATTATTGGCAAAACCTTTTTCCAGGCTGAGACTTCATTTGTAAAATCAAAGGCCAACACGCCTATGGCAGCTCTTTGTCAGGTGCTCCTGAGCCCCACCTCCAGTGAGGCCCCACATTCTGCTTCTTGCCTATCCGAGTCCTGGCACTGGGCATTATTTAATTTCGCAGTGTTCATAACAACGTGTGTTTTATGTTTTTATGATCACTACCAGTGCGCTGACAGCCCTCGTGGCCTGTCTCCAGGCTCCTGATGAGAGGAGGAGAAGGATGGGCTGAGAGGTCAGAGGCAACATTCATCCACAGAGTGATGTTAAAACTTAGCACTCTGTAGGTGGATGTCTGGATTGAGCATGGCTGAGGGGCATAGTACAATTACGGTCACCCTCAGACAGGAACAATCCATTTTATTTAGCAAACACACTGCGCATGTCTCAGGCAGCACAGTATAGCTGCTGAAATGTAGCTATCAGGGAGCACGTCAGAGCATCCCTTCTTAGGCCAATAAGAAGCCACACAGAGCAGCAGGGGAAGGCAGCGGCGGCCAGCACAGGTAAATGCGGTAGGGCGGGTGGGAGGGGGGTAAATCGACAGACAACAGAATAGGTATGATTAAATAAATAAATAATCCCTAATCCGTTTTCTGCCTGGCTTCCCCCGCTGTGCCCTGTTCCGCCCACACCGCCCCCATCACACTTTCCTGTGCCTGCCGCTGCTGGGGGTGGATTCCCCAAGGTCTGCCCCAGCTTCCTATACGGCTGTGCTTCCAGTTCCATTAAGAAGCCGGGAGAGGGATTGAGGTGGGATTTTCTCTTTTCAAACCTGCCATTGCTGCTCTGGCTGGCCCTCGTTGGGAATCGAGGCTCGCTGGTTTTAATGCCCAGCTCAAGATGGAAGCAAGTACTTACAAATGTTGTTTCTCTGTTCAAAAATGTATGTGTTTTTTTTGAGTGCTTGAAAGTGAATGGGATTACGTGAAAGTGTGTGTGTGTGTGTGTAGTGTGTGAGTATGTTTGAGGGTCAATGAGAGTAAAAGTGAGTGAGAATCAGCATTTGAGAGCATGTAAGAATTGGTGAAAATAAGTATGAGGGAGTGAGTGAAGGAGTAGGAGTGCATTGGAAGGAGTGAGTGAATGGACATGGTGAGAGTGAGAGTAAGTGAGTCAAGGGTGAAGCTATCAATGGTGCCACAGCTATAGATGCGCCAGCGCCAGATTCCTTGAGTGTGAAAGGATGAGTGTGTACAAGGGTGTTTGTAAGGGAGCAAGAGAACAAGTGAGTATAATTACGATTGTGTATGAGTAACAGTGAGTGGAAGTGAGCATGAGTGAGAATGAGTAAGGGAGAGCATGTGAGTTAGAGTGAGTGAGGAGGAAAAGAGTAAATGTGAGGGTGAGTATGAGTGAAGCAAATTTTGGGGGAAAAAAGGGGGTGAACTGCTGGCAGGTATTATACGCCCTGTAAAGGGGGACCGGATGCACACCTCATGATCCTCATTCCTCGAACTTGTCTCCAATTTATCTGAAGAGTGCGTGCGGATTGAATAGAGTGCCATGCCCTGTCGGCACTAGGAATTATATACATCACTGTAGTGGGGCTACGTCTCGCCCCAGACAATCGCACTGCTAAATGTGCCAATTGCGTAATTGTATGTTATTTTATGCCACGTTCATCTATGTATTCCATAATCTTGTCAATTTCTCATATTTTTTCACCAACTTAAATGCGAGTGCGCACGCTTCGTGTATATGCCATTTTCGATTTGTTACTGCTCCAACCATGTCTATCCGGACCTTCAGTATGAACAGGACTGACGCATTAAATTCATTTCAGACAGCGTTTATTTAAAAAAATACCCAATGCATTTCGGGCTCAACGCCCTTCTTCGGGGGTCACTGTGAATAAATAACAAATAATCAAAATCACTGATTATGTTCTTCATTTCAGTATGACATTTCAGTTTAACTCAATTATAAATGTGTCGCACGATATCAATGAACAGTTTTTACCACTTTAAAACTTTGTGCAATAACTGGGTGCGTTAAAAATACCTGCATGACAGTCAGCCTGACTAATACATTCCTCCTTAGTTTGTCTTCTTATCCTCGTGATATGCAAAAATGTCTTGGAACATTAGAACCAATCCCTCACCCTGTGCTGTACATGCGAGTTTCTCAAACAACTTTCCTACATATCTGCCGTATTTAGATTATTGCTTGAATTCCCTTTCTAACCCTTCCGTTCGCCCATAAAACTACAAACTTCCTTCCCCGAGCGGCAAGCAGCGCGAACACCGCCGCGACCCTTAACCTATCTTTCTATTCCTTCCTTCGTGCTCAAAAACATCATTCTTTCACAATCCCTCCTCCCTCTATGCACACCCCTCCCCCTCTGGTCGTTCAAACAATAAACCGGGCCCTTTCACTACATACTACTTCACACGTACCTGCCATCTGATGATAAAAACAGTCCTTCCTTCCTCCATCTTACTTCCCATCAAGCTTCCTCCCGTACTCCCTCTCCTATTTGACCCCTGGTTCTAACCAATTAGGCTCCATATGTCAAACCTCCCGCCCTCGCTGCTTTACATTTTAGGTATTTCTTCTTAATTACTAAATCTCCCATCATCCAGTTCAAAGTCAATAAAAAGCACCGGCGCATTTTCCAATACTGTAAACGAGTGTCAATCAATAATGAATCGCGCAATGCGAGCACATCATGAGTGTAAATCCATTCAGTGTCATTTTCATTGAAACGTAAACTCTTTGGGGGCCTCCAACGTTGTCATTAATGAACCACATTGTTGTTTCAAGCGTGCTGGCTCGTACTTTATGCAACAGTTAATACATTTTCATCTTCTTCATCTACAGGTGCTATCCAGGTGTAGGGCATTTGTGTCGAACTGCACTGTAAAGGGGGACCGGATGCACACCTCATAATCCTCATTCCTCGAACTTGTCTCCAATTTATCTGAAGAGTGCGTGCGGATTGAATAGAGTGCCATGCCCTGTGGGCACTAGGAATTATATACATCACTGTAGTGGGGCTACGTCTCGCCCCAGACAATCGCACTGCTAAATGTGCCAATTGCGTAATTGTATGTTATTTTATGCCACGTTCATCTATGTATTCCATAATCTTGTCAATTTCTCATATTTTTTCACCAACTTAAATGCGAGTGCGCACGCTTCGTGTATATGCCATTTTCGATTTGTTACTGCTCCAACCATGTCTATCCGGACCTTCAGTATGAACAGGACTGACGCATTAAATTCATTTCAGACAGCGTTTATTTAAAAAAATACCCAATGCATTTCGGGCTCAACGCCCTTCTTCGGGGGTCACTGTGAATAAATAACAAATAATCACAATCACTAATTATGTTCTTCATTTCAGTATGACATTTCAGTTTAACTCAATTATAAATGTGTCGCACGATATCAATGAACAGTTTTTACCACTTTAAAACTTTGTGCAATAACTGGGTGCGTTAAAAATACCTGCATGACAGTCAGCCTGACTAATACATTCCTCCTTAGTTTGTCTTCTTATCCTCGTGATATGCAAAAATGTCTTGGAACATTAGAACCAATCCCTCACCCTGTGCTGTACATGCGAGTTTCTCAAACAACTTTCCTACATGTCTGCCGTATTTAGATTATTGCTTGAATTCCCTTTCTAACCCTTCCGTTCGCCCATAAAACTACAAACTTCCTTCACCGAGCGGCAAGCAGCGCGAACACCGCCGCGACCCTTACCCCATCTTTCTATTCCTTCCTTCGTGCTCAAAAACATCATTCTTTCACAATCCCTCCTCCCTCTATGCACACCCCTCCCCCTCTGGTCATTCAAACAATAAACCGGGCCCTTTCACTACATACTACTTCACACGTACCTGCCAGTGCCATCTGATGATAAAAACAGTCCTTCCTTCCTCCATCTTACTTCCCATCAAGCTTCCTCCCGTACTCCCTCTCCTATTTGACCCCTGGTTCTAACCAATTAGGCTCCATATGTCAAACCTCCCGCCCTCGCTGCTTTACATTTTAGGTATTTCTTCTTAATTACTACATCTCCCATCATCCAGTTCAAAGTCAATAAAAAGCACCGGCGCATTTTCCAATACTGTAAACGAGTGTCAATCAATAATGAATCGCGCAATGCGAGCACATCATGAGTGTAAATCCATTCAGTGTCATTTTCATTGAAACGTAAACTCTTTGGGGGCCTCCAACGTTGTCATTAATGAACCACATTGTTGTTTCAAGCGTGCTGGCTCGTACTTTATGCAACAGTTAATAAATTTTCATCTTCTTCATCTACGGGTGCTATCCAGGTGTAGGGCATTTGTGTCGAACTGCACTGTAAAGGGGGACCGGATGCACACCTCATAATCCTCATTCCTCGAACTTGTCTCCAATTTATCTGAAGAGTGCGTGCGGATTGAATAGAGTGCCATGCCCTGTCGGCACTAGGAATTATATACATCACTGTAGTGGGGCTACGTCTCGCCCCAGACAATCGCACTGCTAAATGTGCCAATTGCGTAATTGTATGTTATTTTATGCCACGTTCATCTATGTATTCCATAATCTTGTCAATTTCTCATATTTTTTCACCAACTTAAATGCGAGTGCGCACGCTTCGTGTATATGCCATTTTCGATTTGTTACTGCTCCAACCATGTCTATCCGGACCTTCAGTATGAACAGGACTGACGCATTAAATTCATTTCAGACAGCGTTTATTTAAAAAAATACCC
This sequence comes from Lissotriton vulgaris, assembly GCF_964263255.1. Classification (NCBI taxonomy): domain Eukaryota; kingdom Metazoa; phylum Chordata; class Amphibia; order Caudata; family Salamandridae; genus Lissotriton; species Lissotriton vulgaris. The sequence goes on along the minus strand of NC_141689.1, from coordinate 1,882,757,421 downwards.
AATGCATTTCGGGCTCAACGCCCTTCTTCGGGGGTCACTGTGAATAAATAACAAATAATCACAATCACTAATTATGTTCTTCATTTCAGTATGACATTTCAGTTTAACTCAATTATAAATGTGTCGCACGATATCAATGAACAGTTTTTACCACTTTAAAACTTTGTGCAATAACTGGGTGCGTTAAAAATACCTGCATGACAGTCAGCCTGACTAATTCAATCCGCACGCACTCTTCAGATAAATTGGAGACAAGTTCGAGGAATGAGGATTATGAGGTGTGCATCCGGTCCCCCTTTACAGTGCAGTTCGACACAAATGCCCTACACCTGGATAGCACCCGTAGATGAAGAAGATGAAAATTTATTAACTGTTGCATAAAGTACGAGCCAGCACGCTTGAAACAACAATGTGGTTCATTAATGACAACGTTGGAGGCCCCCAAAGAGTTTACGTTTCAATGAAAATGACACTGAATGGATTTACACTCATGATGTGCTCGCATTGCGCGATTCATTATTGATTGACACTCGTTTACAGTATTGGAAAATGCGCCGGTGCTTTTTATTGACTTTGAACTGGATGATGGGAGATGTAGTAATTAAGAAGAAATACCTAAAATGTAAAGCAGCGAGGGCGGGAGGTTTGACATATGGAGCCTAATTGGTTAGAACCAGGGGTCAAATAGGAGAGGGAGTACGGGAGGAAGCTTGATGGGAAGTAAGATGGAGGAAGGAAGGACTGTTTTTATCATCAGATGGCAGGTACGTGTGAAGTAGTATGTAGTGAAAGGGCCCGGTTTATTGTTTGAACGACCAGAGGGGGAGGGGTGTGCATAGAGGGAGGAGGGATTGTGAAAGAATGATGTTTTTGAGCACGAAGGAAGGAATAGAAAGATAGGTTAAGGGTCGCGGCGGTGTTCGCGCTGCTTGCCGCTCGGGGAAGGAAGTTTGTAGTTTTATGGGCGAACGGAAGGGTTAGAAAGGGAATTCAAGCAATAATCTAAATACGGCAGACATGTAGGAAAGTTGTTTGAGAAACTCGCATGTACAGCACAGGGTGAGGGATTGGTTCTAATGTTCCAAGACATTTTTGCATATCACGAGGATAAGAAGACAAACTAAGGAGGAATGTATTAGTCAGGCTGACTGTCATGCAGGTATTTTTAACGCACCCAGTTATTGCACAAAGTTTTAAAGTGGTAAAAACTGTTCATTGATATCGTGCGACACATTTATAATTGAGTTAAACTGAAATGTCATACTGAAATGAAGAACATAATTAGTGATTGTGATTATTTGTTATTTATTCACAGTGACCCCCGAAGAAGGGCGTTGAGCCCGAAATGCATTGGGTATTTTTTTAAATAAACACTGTCTGAAATGAATTTAATGCGTCAGTCCTGTTCATACTGAAGGTCCGGATAGACATGGTTGGAGCAGTAACAAATCGAAAATGGCATATACACGAAGCGTGCGCACTCGCATTTAAGTTGGTGAAAAAATATGAGAAATTGACAAGATTATGGAATACATAGATGAACGTGGCATAAAATAACATACAATTACGCAATTGGCACATTTAGCAGTGCGATTGTCTGGGGCGAGACGTAGCCCCACTGCAGTGAGGTATTATACACCACCACAATCAAAGATCACCAACCGCCACTGCTTCAAAGGCTACCAGGTAGCCAGGACTGGGATCTACAAATGTCCAGGCAAAGTTACAGGCCAGTGACAAGCCACCAGCCTTGAGATTAGCAGAACCTAGCCAAGCACGGCAATTACCGCCTCTTCTCCTGTGTGATAAATCCAAGTATGAGAAAAAAATGGAATATAGAGTGAGAATTAATAGTCTGAAACTTGTCTCATTATTTATACACAAACTGGTATTAAATAGCCATTGAGTACTTGATGTGAGCGTGCTTCTCGATAAATTACGTAATCGCTTAATAGCAGGTTCTAATTTGTTTCATCGATGTAGCTCTGCTTTATTGGATGGGCACTATGGGATAACTGTGCTAATGCATTTTGTTTTCGAAGCCACAAGATCTCTGTGAATCGGGTCCTATATTTCAAATATGTCGTCCACGTCCAGGGCCGCCTAGTACTTGAAAAGTGTTCACTCAAAAAGACTATATGGCGCCAATTGAGCTAAGCACGCAAGGCTGTTGTATGTTCTTGGAGGACCCTTGCCATTCGGCCCGGAAGGATTCTCTGCTCTGAAAGAAAACGTTTCGTAAAGTGGCTCGAGACTTCATCGTCTAAATAGGTTTCAGGGAAAAAAAATCCGCGCCATCTTGTCATCGAGGTAGATTAAAATGTATACCGTATTTAATGAGGTTGGTTGAATTTAACTTTCAGAAAGGAATTATTTTTGCAGAGATTACCTTCTGAAATGCTTCTGAAAATGCTCGCGTGTCGATTAGCTTATTCATCGGGAGGTTCGCTTCCTCAGACAGTTGTCACCACACTGATAAGATGTGTCATCAGCTCACACAATGGACGTTTAATGCTGCTTATGTAAGCTGATGCCTGACTAGAAGGCCAACATCCGTCTGAAAATATTAGGCTCCTATGTAACGCCAGTGTGGGAATAAAAACAAAAAGGAAATATTTTATCTGGATTGTGTTCCGAGATTGCTTTTTTTGTTTGAAGTGACAATTTGCTCTTATGTGATTTTACATGTTGAATTTTTTAATTTTGTTAATAAACTGTTTTTCATTAAAATGCTTTTATTCCCAACTTTAATGTTGCGCGTCTATTTCCTCCTTAATGCTTTGTAGCCCACTTACCCGTCTTTAATTGAGTGTTTTTCGGCCGATCATTGTAGACAACCAAACTGAATAGTAAGGGAGATAATTAGACCCCCGGAGATGTTTATATTGAGCGCAGTATTTTCGAGTCCCTGATATGCTTTTTCGGTGATAACTGTTCCTGCTAATTTTCCCTTTAAGGACACGGTTTTGAAGAAAGGCATTTAGCAGGTCAGCAAAATAATGACAAAAGCATGGCTGCAAATTTACAAGTGCATTAGGGTGCCAATTGAAAGCCAGAGGGTGGATAATACATTAATTTAATGTTGCCTTGGTATTCATAGATTAAATGCACAAAACACATTGCACGTTTTTTTACATTTATATACATTTAGTTTTGAAAGGATTCTGCTGCCATGGAACCAATATCTTAACACACCTAACTCTGGGACATCTATAGTAAACAAATACTTTACCAGCTGTGTTTTTCATATTCTAAATATAGGTAACATGTACCAAGAACAGTATTATCAAAACTGCACAGAATTCAACATATGGTATCATAACAATATGGCCACGGCCCTGTATATTGTGCGAAACATCTCTATCCAATTATAACTGGCCCAGTGTTGATGTTGCAACACTGGACTCAAATTTACGTATCTTCACATGCAGTAGCGTCGGTGGTGGGAGTGCTGCTGGGCGGGGACGTGGGTCTGGGGAGGGGCAGGGTGGGTGGGTGGGGGTAGTAAACTATGGAATACAGCCAAATGCAGGTAAGTAAACATATAAATGAATAAAATAAATTTCGTTGCACGCACTGCACCGAATTTGGCGATGCAGTGCGTGCAACAAAATTCGCTTTATTTATTTATATGTTTACTTACCTGAATTTGGCCGTATTCCGTTAATGAAATGGCCGCAAATAAAAGGTAGTGCACCATTAGGCAAATTAATGACATACGCTGTACGGAGTAAGAACTCTAAAAGCGGAAGCATCCAAGTTACAAACGCAGAGCAATATTTCAGAACAAATAAATTGAAATTGACATGCTATGAAGCAGAGATTAAACAGGCATTTGCGAAAAATATTTAAGCATAAAGCTGACCAATGTTATCTGCTTTCATGGACTTGCAGTGTACAAATATTTATCTAAGAACGCGTCACAAGAAAGAGTCTCGGCGATCATTCAAATGGTGGGCTACTGACAAAGCCTATACAGAGGTTGACAAACAAAGATGTGTCCAAACGGTGCCCTGGGACAATGATTGCTTGAACACATTCCTGAAGCTGACAGAAAGCCTTTGCCACACTCACGCAGTAGGAGTGCCAGATTTCCACAAAGCGATGTTATTCTTTTGTAGTGAACGAGAAGGTTGTGCACTCTCACTTTTAACACGACATCATGAACGTGCCCGTAGACCAGTTGCCTATTATTCAGCTATTCTGGATCCAATGAGGATCTGGCCCTACGCCCACTGGCCTTCTGGCGTAGACTATGGACAACTCCAGAATTGGTCAGCTACAGAGAAGGACTTCAGGAGGTCCTTGCTATCCCAGGTGCTGGAAAAATTAAATGGCTTAATTCCATCAAACTAGAATTGGAGGCCCTGGGTCTCTCAACAATGTGGTCTGATCCCTTGAACACGTGCCATATCCTTTCTAAAAAGGAACTAGTCAAGACATACCGTGAAAGCAAACTTTTCTTGCTACTTAATCATCAAAATCTCGGGACTCTGACAGCTTCCTTTTTGTCCCACAAGGCTAACTATAACATGGAACTAACTCTGGATAAAATGTATCCCTCCGTACTGAGGAAACTATACCTTCAGTGGAGACATGGGTCTCTCCCCATTAGAACTCTTACATCTAAATGGAGTGACGATGCAAGCAGCACTTGTCCAGCGTGCAGAATTTCGGATGAAACTGAGCTCCACATCCTTTTTTTCTGCCCAGCCTATCGAGAGATCCGAAGGTACTGGATTGCTCCCCTATGCAGGAATCTGGGATTTGTGACGTGCCTGGCCGCCCTTAGAGTCTTAAAAACTGATCTGTCGGACCATATTGTGTTTACTATGGCCAAATACTTGGGCGCTCTCTGGTCTATCAGAAGGAAATGTCTTAAAGTGCAGACTTGAGTGCAGACTTGATTTTTAGTATACAAGGATTTTTGCTAGAGATGCTTTTATGAATTTTATAACTTGCTGTATAAATCATTTAAATGAAGTGTTTTAATGTGTATCACAAACATCTTTTATGGTAAAGGTTTACCGAAATAAAGATATTTTGAAATGGATCCAATAGCATCTGATGGATCCAGAACCCTTATCTCAAATCCAGTGCAGCAACAGGTGTCAGCACAGAGAGATGCAAGAGCATCGTAAAGGGTCACCTTTTGATGGTCTACGTAACCCACTCAGTTGGGATATTGTTGAATCAAACTCATACGCAGCACCTAACCAATATTAGACTCACAAGGTATGAGCAGACAATTTTGGCAGCTGATAACGTTAACCTGAAAAGATGAACCCTGCTACATTTCTCCCTTTACCTGATTGTGATGCAGATGACATTGAAGTAGAGCATGACTGTTTCGATGTCTCTGAAGTAAGCCCTGCCCCGACATTTCTGATGAGCCATTGCTTGAATCTGATTACACCCTGTTTGTGGATGGCTCTTGTCTCAGGGACAATGAGGGAAACCAGAGGGCTGGTTAAGCTGTCTGTAGTGTTACAGGCGTGGTGAAAGCTGCCTGACTTCAAGGAGTAAACTCCGCACAGGTGGCAGAATTGATCACTCTTACTAGAGCCTGCTGCGTTTCAGACTGGCTAAAAGTGACAATATTGAACACTAGCCAGTCTTGGGTTCGTTGTAGTTCATTAGTTCAGTCAATTATGGTCTCAGATGGAATTTATGACCTCATCAGAGTCCCCGATCTGCAATGGAGAAAATGTGAGAAAACTGTTAGAAGCCCTGCAGATGTCAGTACAAGTTGCTATCATTAAGTGCTTAACCCAAAGTTTTGAGAGATGGCTAAGGCATTGTGGTACTGATGTGTGATTTTCAGCAAATGTGGGAAAGTAACTACTGTTACACTTAGTCACATAGGGAGAGCTGGAGGTCCTTTCAACAGAATGCAGTTGGACGTCATTGATGTCTGAATATAGATAGTATGGAAACAAATAATACTAGTTGTAGATGTAGGTACAAAATAGGCACACTATTGTTAGTAAAATAGATTAAGGTACATTTTATTAGTGGAATGCATCTTTTCTCTTTGGGTGGAAGCTTACTCAACTAGAAGATGTGATGCCCTCACATTAGCTACACTGCTATTGAGGGAATTAATTCTAAGATTCAGATTTCTAACCTCTTTAGAGTCAGACAGAAGAACTCATTTTAATAAGGAGGTCCTGAGGATGCTATGTGCGCATCAGATAATCCTAGAAGGGCTGTGGGGTTGCCTGCTGTGCCTGCAAATGTGCTTGTAAAAATCACAGATGATTTGGTGCTCAATTACTGTAAAGGATTAACTGAAGTGATTCGTTTTGTGTTTCACCAGGTTGAAGCAGCAACATCACTGCCACATCGGGATCAGTGCCACAACCTTAGTCCTGGTGACTGATTCCTGGTGAAGAAACATATGAGGAAGAACTATCTTGAGCCTCACTGTGTGGTCCATACCAAGTGATCTTTGTTACCACGACTGCTGTGAAGTGCGGTGGTAGTCCTAATTGGGTGCATGCATCCCACACTCATAGAGTCCTGTGTCCCCTTAAATGAGAAACAGCACCTCTCCCAGAGAGACACCAGCAGAAGTCAAAAGGCCAGGGAAAGGGTACAGCCAAGGTATAGGGGACCAGAATGAGCCCGGGGCAGCACTGCAACGATCTTAGGGGGGTCTTTATGAATCTGGAGCTAAATCTGAACTCAAAAAAGTTGATGTTGTGCTGGGGACCAAATTAGATTCTGACTCCAAAGAAGGAACTAGTGCTGTGGGATCACGAGTGGTGGTGGTCAAAGAATAAAGAGAGGAGAAGGTTGAAGTTATCCTCAGAAAGAGCTCTTTCAGACATATCTGAAGCATCTGGCGAATCAGAGCTGAGTGGAAACGAGTGTGAAGGATCAAATCTCAGAATATCTAAAAGATCAAGGGTGCCTTGTCGGAGGTACTTGTAGGAAAGTGCCCCTTTTTGCATGGTTACCCCCCACTTTCTGCCTGACATCTGATGCACTTTGAGTGTGCACTGGGTACTTGACAATCAGGTTCCCAGTGCTTGTGTTCTTTCCCAAAACTGTACCTTTGTTTTCACAATTGGCACACCTCTGGCTCACATGTAAGTCCCTGGTAAAAGGTACCAGTGGTATCAAGGGCCTTGTGACCACGGAGGATCACTAAGGACTGTAGCATGTATTGTGCCACCCTCAGAGTCCACTCACCAAAACATACACACTGCCATTGCAGCCTATGGGGCTATGTCCGCCCGCCACTGTAACGGAGTGCGTGACCACCCGCCCATGCTGCGGCGGTCCCTCCATGCACGTTAGGATGCGTCCGTCACACTGGCGGGCGTATCCTGTGCCTTTTCCATTGCGAGTGGATCTGCTCGCTGCAGACCCGCCCGCAATGGAAAAGGTTTGTGCACAGCATTGCCATGCACTGTGGTGCCTGCCACGTAGTGCATGGCAATGAGGAGGGTACCATAGGTACCCCCATGTGTACCCCTCAGCCCCCTTCACCCTGGGGGCCGGCAACGGGTCCCCAAAGCAAAGACTGTATGCCTTTCCATGGCGGCAACACCACCGTGGAAAGGCATATGACCACCAGCATTGTAATATGGATGGCGGTCTTTCGGACACCACCACCATATGCATGCACTTTTTCCGCCAGTCGACTCATTCACCGCAGACCCCCCAAGCCATCATAATATGGCGGAGGGTCTTTGCTGACACCTCAGAGTCTACATGGCACCCATCCCCAGTGTCCCATGCCCACGAACCACTGCCTGTGACATAGGTAAGTAACCCCTCTAGCAGGCCTCACAGCCCTAAGGCAGGAAGCACTATGCCACAGGTGAGGGCAGAGCTGTATGAGCAGTGTGCTTCTACAGTGTATGTGCCATTCACAGACATTTTAAGGTCAGTTGAGCCATATTGAGTACATGGAATAGGAGTTTGTCATTATGAACCCCACAACTCCATGAAGGCTTTACTGAATGCTAAAGAGTTTGGTATCAAACTCCTCAGCATAATAAACCCACTCTGATGCCAGTGTTGGATTTTTTACAAAATGTACTCCGAGGTCTAAAACGACCAACTCCCTCATGTCCAGATGACTGATCTGCACCAGCCTGCCACACTCAGATGTTTCTGATCCCCTGAGGGAGGTGGGAGCCCCTCTGCTCTTGTGGGTCGGGGACAAAGGCTGCCAGGGGTGGGGGTGCTCCACACCTAACCCCCCCTCAAGCAGGAACAGCATTCAGGGTGGTGAGCCTCAAAGGCTTCCTGCCCTTTGATATGCTTGCCAGGACTTCTCCATCTAGTGGAGGTGCCCAACCCCTTGACCAAGCCCCACTTTTGTCAGCAAGGGTGGCGGGAAAATTAATAGTCAGGAGAGATGTGTGCCCTCTCAGCCAGGATCACCCCTAACGTGCCCTGGACCGAAGTGACCCAATCCTTAGGAAATTCTCCATCTTTAAATGGAAGAATTAAACCTAAACAGGTTAGAGGAATGCCCCTTCCCAAAAGGAGATAACATTCTAAGTTTGTAGTCACGCTAAAGGCAAGTAGCCCATTGGCTACCATCTGCCAGTACCAGTAATGCCCCTAAATTCAGTATTTAGGGGCACCCCTGAACCGTGATCCTCAGATTCGTGTGACCCGAGAAGAAAACGCTGTGCAGCTGAGCCTGGAAGACGACTACTGATTTGGCCCCAGTCCTACAGGCCTGTCTCCTGCTCAAAGACCCTGAAAAGAAGACAATGCCTGTATTGTGGCCAGCTATTTCCAAGGACCAAAGGAAACCTGCCACTCTTCAGCCAAGACCAGATCTCCCGTGGACAGCAGCCCTGTCCAAAATAAACTACACCAAGGATTCTGGATCCAGGTGGATCTGCGACCCCTGCCCACTCTGCACCCGACCTCCTTGCCCCGAGTTTGAGTGACTCACCTGTCCTGTGAAGTCTCCCCAGTGATCCTAACCATAACTTAAATAAGCCCTGCTAGCGCCCTACACCCCTACACCCCTTAAAGCTCCTGTTCACCCCAGTCTTTTTAACTATAACTTTCCTGGAGGATTGTTTTATGGCTCGCATGTTTTTAATGCTGTAACATTCTGCTGCTTTGTTTCTAAATACCTGTATTGCTATTTTTGCTGTGTTTGCACTTTCCATTTGCTTGCTTGCACCTCTGGGCAGACCCCGTTCCACCACGGCTGACGTGCCGTTTGAGCGGAGGGCGGACCCTTCATTCCAGCATACACTCTCGGAGGACGCGGTCTAGTCATCCTCAGGAAATACACTACTTAAACACACAATGGTCGGGCACGCAGCGGACTTAAATAAGCCCTGCTAGTGCCCTACACCCCCTACAGCTCCTGTTCACACCAGTCTTTTTAACTATAACTTTACTGGAAGATTGTTTTATGGCTCGCATGTTTTTAATGCTGTAACATTCTGCTGCTTTGTTTTTAAATACCTGTATTGCTATTTTTGCTGGGTTTGCACTTTACATTTGTTTGCTTGCACCTCTGGGCCGACCCCTTTCCGCCATGGCTGATGTGCCATTTGAGCGGAGGGTGGACCCTTCATTCCAGCATCCACTTCCGGGAGGACGCGGTCTCCGGAAATACACTACTTAAACACACAATGGTGTGGGCGCGCAGCGGGCACGCCGCTGCCGTACCTTAGGCAAGCCTGTCTGCGCCTGTCCGCACCTGGACCGCGCCTAGTGCCCGAAACACTGATTTTTTGTCCTCCCAAACCATCAGTTATTCTGCTAAAGAGTTATACTCTTTCAATAAAAGGAAGGAAAACTGCTGTGTGGTAGGTTCTGGGGATAGTACTGTTTGTTGTGCATGCGGATTCTCACTTCCACAGGTGCAAAGAATTACTACCCTAGAATCTCCCCAGAATCTCCAGACTTAGGACTTCGATAGATCCCATGAGAGATCTATGCTCTATGGTGGTCTTGTTAATGCTAGATCACTGGAAAAGCACAGATACGAAGTAGCTTACATAATAGAAAATTTGAGTTTGGATATTCTTTTCATAACTGAAACCTGGGCAGATGCTGCCTCAGATCCTGATTTTGTTACTGCTACTCCTGTGGGTTTTAGAGCGATTAGAGTAGACAGGCCTTTAAAAAGAGGTGGCGGAGTGGCTATTATTTTTAGAGAACACTTTTCCGTCACCTACTACCCTGTTTCCATTCCTTTATATGAGGCTCTTCAAGTCACATTTGAACTTAGCTCTAAATTGACCTTTAAAGGCATATTATTGTATCGTCCACCAGGCACGATAAATACTTTTCTAAAAAATCTCGATACCCTGCTTGAATCCATTTATCTAAATAAGGATTTCACAATTCTTGGAGATTTTAATTTCCATTTGGAAGATACAGATAATAGAGAGACGGTTATGCTTTTAGATACCCTAGGAGCGGTAGGACCAGCCCAATTAGTGGAAACACCCACTCATGAGGCCGGTCACACGTTGGATGATGTTTACTCATCAGCCCATAGGCTTATAGTGAAAGATATTTTTCCTCTGTCATGGTCTGACCATTTACTTATTAAGTTTAGTCTTCCGTGCATCATGGTCGGACAGGCTAGCATCATGAAGCCGCCTGTCTCTTCCTGTAAAGGATGGAGTAAAGTGGACAAAACAGTCCTTCGTACCCATTTGGAAGCTTCATATCCTCAATTTCAGGGCCATGTGGACCTAGCTGTTAATAAATACACTAATTAGATCTCTGAGGCAGTTAGTGTTGCGGTTCCCACAAAAAACTGTCCGGCAATAGGACTATCCCGTCGGCCCCTTGGTTTTCTGAATCACTTCGGAAGGAAAACCAGAACTGTCATCGAATGGAACGTCGCTGGCGAATAAATTACTATGAGTCAGAAAAGCAAGCATACAAAAAAGCTTTAATGAACTACAAAAAACTACTTGTAGGAGAAAAGAGAAATTATTTTACTCAACAGATTGAGACAGCTAACAATTCCCCTAAGGAACTTTTTCGGTTATCAACAAACTCACACTGCCCAATAATACAGGAAAGAAGGGCAATTAAAAGTTCGGTAATGATATTGCGGCAACATTCAAATCAAAAGTTCCAGACTGTTAGAACTGGGGGTCTCTAGTTGGCAGAGGTAAGTACCTTAGACCAAGTAGGGACCCTTGCTTCTAGTCAGGGTGAAGGAATAACCCTCTGAGATAACCCCCGCTCACCCTCTAGGTAGCATGGCGCGAGCAGTCTAGGCTAAACAGAGGCAATGTGGATAACATTTGCACTTAACACAACAATAATCCCCAATCCACCACAAACTGAGACCACACAGGTAAGTATATTTTATAAAAATATATAACTTTATCTAGTTTCAGGCAGTAAAAAGCAGTAATACTATAATCACTTTTTCAGGAGAAGGTTGCACCTAATCTTAATGGTTGCAAGTAAATGCAGGAAGTTCTTATATCATCAAATGTCCCAAGTCTCTTCAACCAGGTATTAAAAATAATGCCACTGATTTAGAAAGGATGCGCTCTAAAAACGAGCAGTCCAAACAATGCCACTGATTTATACTTGATACGCTCTAAAAACGAGCAGTCCAAACAATGCCACTGTTAAAAATATGCCACAATGATCCCCTGGCCTCAGGGACCACAAGCGCTTCAAGCGCGTCTCACCCGGTTACTTGGAGGAGGGGGGACTTCTTTCCCCGTGCTCGCGGTGACGCTGGGCCCCCAGGGGCACCTCGCGGGGGAATGCTCGGTACCGCTCCAGCCCGGCCGGTCTCAGGACGCTCTCCGCCCGCTCTTGGTCCTTCAGAGAGCAGCGGGGAGCAGAGACGGCAGGCCGGGGGCTGGAGCACTTGATAAGATCCCTCGGCGAGGTCAGGTCACTTCTTCCCGGGCCCGGCGGTGATCGCGGTGATTCGTCGGCTCTTCCAGCCGCCTCCGCCCAGGCAGCCAATCCCGTCGCGGCTCTCCGGTCGAGCCCCTTCAGTACCCGGGAGTCAGCCAATGACAGAGCGGCTCCCGGGACAGTCAGGCGATGACGCTCCGCTACTTCGGCCAATCACGGCCCACCACGATGATGACGCTGCGCCGCACGGGCCAATCCCGTTGCGGCGTTAGTGAGGGGGCTCGGCTCCCTCCACCAATGGGAGCGCGGCGGCTTCGTTCTTCGCCGTTTCAGCTCCGATCAGGATGGCGCTTCACGTAGAGGTTTTCTGGCCCCGGGCAGCGGCGGTGATCAGGCGGCAGATGATTTTAGAGGGCGCGGTCACGGCCAGACCGCCCTCATAGCCTCACAACCGCTCTGCGAGGGGAGGCACCACAGACCTCCGACCCTCGCCGGGAATGTGCCGATGAGCACCACGATCCCTTCCCACACTCAGCAGTCGAGCACCACACGCTCCAGGTCCACGACAGCATGATCTTGCAGTAATTCTGGGCAAAGCTTTAGGAACCTTTAACCCTGGGTTTCCATCAGGAGGCCAGCTCTTCTCAGGCCCTTGAAGATTCAGTAAAGACACAGCACACAGCAGAGTCTTGGCAGTTTCAAGTAGGCAGGGTCACAGCACACAGCAAAGTCCCTTTCTCCTCCTCAGCTTCCAGCTAGACAGTAGAACAGGTCAGCCCTTAGAGCACACAGCAAGGCAATCTTCCTTTAGTTCTCCAGCCGTCCTTCTTCCAGCAGAGGTTCCTTCTTGATTGTAGAATTTTAGAATCTAATCTTCTGTAGTTAGGGGTCCTTCCCTTATACCCCTGAACGCCTTTGAAGTCCTTTGTGCAAGGGGGCCCTTGGCTCTGGAATGTTTCTGGTGTTCTTCTTCCTGACAGCATCAGGGCCAGAGGTGACAGGGGGCCGGTAGGGGAGTTAGCCAGCACGGTGGTCAGACAGACACAGCCCAGCACTATCAGGCGCTTCTTCCTCCCCTTCCCCGGGCAACAGATGTCGCCTTTCACCCCTGGGCTGACTCCAACCCCCTCCGGGGCCCTGCAGCTCCTGTCACGCAGGCATTCCACACACAGGCCCAGGCACACAGAAAGGTTTATACAAAAGAACAGCCACTTTCTAAAAGTGCTATTCTCAACCCCAGGATCCAAAAACAACCTTCACTAAAAGATGTGTCATTTAATTCTGAGTTCAGGGATATCTTTCATGGATGTTCCATCTTGTTCCTATAGGAAGATAGGCTGGGATCCAATGGGACCAGCCTCCCCATGTTACCCTAGGGAGCCATACAGCCCTACAGCAGTGAGCACACAAAGTGGCTGCTGCTCTCTACCAGAGCATGTTACCTGCACTAGTACATGCTCTACCCTATCCATACACTGCACCCTGCCCAGGGGGGTACCTGGAGCCTTCCATAGGGGTGGCTGATGTGCACAGACAGGGGAGGGTTAAGCCCAGCCAGTGGGGACACTGGCCAGGCGGACATGGCAGTCCACTGACTGCACACAGGCCCTGCGCTGGCAGGCCTGAGACACCATTTTAGAGCTACTCATGTGGGTGGCGCAATCTGCGCTGCAGGCCCACTAGTAGCATCTGTCATCACCAGCCCTGGCACACACAGTGCACTTTACTAGGGACTTCATGGTGATACAGATATGCCAATCAGGTATACCCAATCAATATGACAATTTACAGAGGGAGCACTTACCCTCTGACACTGATCAGCAGTGGCAGAGGGTCCAAAGCATCTAAACCAGCAAAAACGAAATCCAGCACAGCATCAAAAATACATGAGTCAGAGGCAAAAAGATGGGGGAAAAGCCACGCCAAGGATGTCAGGTTTAACACGTGTCCCCTCCAGCTGAAAGTGGGGAGAACTACCCAACCTCTTGGGAGTCCTCATCACTAAGGCGGAAGAATCTGGACAGACCGTCAGCATTGGCGTGTTCTGTACCAGGGCGGTGCTCCACCGTGAAGTCCATCACCTGTAGGGAAATGGACCACCTCAACAGTTTTGGATTCTCGCCCCTCATTTGCATTAACCATCTGAGGGGCCTGTGGTCGGTCTGAACACGGAAGTGAGTCCCAAACAGGTAGGGCCTCAGCTTCTTCAGAGCCCAGACCACAGCGAAAGCTTCTCTTTCGATTGCACTCCATCTCTGTTCCCTGGGGAGTAGCCTCCTACTAATGAAAGCCACTGGTTGGTCTCCACCCTCATCATTGACCTGTGAGAGTACTGCTCCCACGCCTTGCTCTGAAGCGTCAGTTTGTACAATGAACTCACTTGAAAAGCCAGGTGCCTTAAGCACCGGGGCTGTGCACATGGCAGTCTTGAGGGTGTCAAAAGCAGTTTGACAGGCCTCAGTCCAATTCACTTTTCTGGGCTGATTTCTAGATGTCAGCTCTGTCAAAGGGGCTACAATGGTGCCATAATCTTTGACAAACCGTCTGTAATACCCGGTGAGACCTAAAAAGGCTCTCACCTCCGTCTGGGTCTTGGGGGGTTCCCAAGCCAGAATGGTATCAATCTTCGCCTGTAGGGGCGCCACCTGGCCGCTCCCCACTTGGTGTCCCAAGTACACCACAGAGCCCTGCCCTATCTGGCACTTACTGGCCTTGATAGTGAGGCCTGCCTTCTGCAGAGCCTTTAACACTGCGCAGAGGTGTTGCAAGTGTTCCTCCCAAGTGGAGCTGAACACAGCAATGTCATCCAGGTATGCTGCGCTGAATTCCTCCAGCCCTGCTAATACCTGGTTGACCAGTCTCTGGAATGTGGCCGGGGCATTTTTCAACCCAAAGGGCATGACACGAAACTGGAAGTGCCCCTGTGGTGTTGAAAATGCTGATCTTTCCTTGGCCCCCTCAGTTAAGGCAATCTGCCAGTAACCTGAAGTCAAATCAAAGGTGCTCAGGTACCGGGCAGCTCCCAATCGATCCACCAGCTCATCAGCTCTGGTGGTGGGGTGCGCGTCAGTCTTGGTGACCGCATTGAGCCCACGGTAGTCCACACAGAAACGGAGTTCTGGGGGGCCACCAGGTGTAGCAGCTTTCTTAGGCACTAAGACCACTGGGCTAGCCCAGGGGCTGCTGGAGGGCTCAAGTACCCCTAGCTCTAACATCTTAGAAACCTCTTCTTTGATGCTAGCCCTGACCTTGTCAGCCACTCTGTAAAACTTCTGTTTCACAGGCAGGTTTTCACCGGTGTCCACATCGTGGACGCACCACTTGGTGACACCTGGGGTCAGGGAGAACAGGGGGGCGAACTGACCCAAGACTTGGCGACAGTCCTTCTGCTGCTCTGGGGTCAGGGTGGGTGAGAGTATCACACCATCCACTGACCCATCCTGCTCCTTGACTGCCAGGAGGTCAGGGAGAGGATCACTATCCTCCTCCCCTCCAGCATCTGTAGCCATGAGCATGGTCACTTCAGTCCTCTCAAAGTGGGGTTTGAGGCGGTTCACATGTAGCACTCTCAGGGGTTGCCTGGGAGTCTTCAGGTTAACCAAATAGGTAACCTCGCTCTTGCGCTCCACCACCTCATATGGCCCAGACCATTTGTCACGGAGCGCACAAGGCTCCACCGGCGCCATCACCCACACTTTCTGCCCAGGTTGGAACTCAACAAGTGAGGTGTTCTGGTCATACCACCTCTTCATTTCCTCCTGGCTAGCCTCCAGGTTCTCTTGAGCGAGCTTCCTGAAGCGCTTGGTCTGGTTGCGAATGGCCAGCACATAGCTGAACACATCCTGAGGGGTTTTCCCACGGGATTTCTCCCACCCCTCCTTCACCAGAGTAAGAGGCCCTCTGACAGGGTGGCCATACAGCAACTCAAAGGGACTGAACCCTAAGGATTTCTGAGGCACCTCCCTGTAGGCAAACAACAGGCATGGCAACAAGACGTCCCATTTCCGCCTCATGGGCTCCTCTAGGCCCATAATCATGCCCTTTAAGGTGCGGTTGAATCTCTCAACCAACCCATTTCCTTGAGGGTGGTAAGGAGTGGTGAATTTGTATGTCACCCCACACTCCGCCCACAGGGACTTCATATACCTAGAAATGAAGTTTGTCCCCCTGTCCGAGACCACCTCCCTGGGAAATCCCACCCGATAAAAGATCCCCATCAGGGCACGGCCCACCACGGGGGCTGTGACCGTCCTGAGCGGGATGGCTTCCAGGTACCGAGTTGAGGTAATTGAAATTTTTATGGTCAGGTATGTCCCCTAACGTGTACCCCAACGTCTCCATGTACGAGTTTAAAGTGCATGTAACTTCCCTCCGCAACCGAATCTGAAGACGCAAATACATTTGCGTCCAACGTTAACATGTCCTCTATCAGATCCACCATGAATGGATTGATAATTCCGTTCCTAACTATGCCTTGCCAACGTCTTTACATGGTGCACTTTCACGTTTTCCTGGCTCTGCAGAGCTAGGCCCTGATTTCTGCCATTGAACCACTTTCTGTCTCTGTCTCCGAAAGCTGCAGCGTGGAGATGCATCCCTGACCTCTGCCTTACTTCCTGCCAAGCGAAGCGGTACCTGGCTCGGCCTGGCCTGCCTGCCAAAACAGTATTTTGCCTTCGAGTTATCAGCGTAGCCAGCTCAGCCTCCTCGAAAACACATTCCAGTCTAGTGAAATAGGTAAACAGTTCCCCGGCTGCAGAGCAAAGGGCCATGCCTCCCTGTCTCCCTCATGTAATTCATAGCTCCCGTTACCATGGTAGGCCCATGGCCCCGCGCATTGCACTTAGACACATATGCATTCAGTATAGAATAGCCTCTGCCCGAGAGACCTTTTACTTCAGATTACACCTACCCCAAATACCAGATATCAGACATGTTATAGGAACAGGTCGGTCTGACATGCCAGACTCCTGTCTCTTCTACTAGTGCTAAAAGTCAGACCCTCAGCTTTCTCCAGATACACATCAATCACACGTCATATCAGCTGCGCGCGCACCCAGGTTATAGGTTCCAGCTGACTCTGCAGAATTTTCTATGTATCCACCCACTTATGACACTTTTCTGTGACGTTTCCAGCACACACCTCTGTGCACACCTTTGTACACGCCTTTTTGCTACGCACATTCACTTGACACGCCTACTGTATTCATTGCTATTGCACAGTTATACTATATATGTCATGCACTGTTAATAAATCGTTGACATCTTTTTGCCATCATTGCATATACCCCCGAACCCTTGTATTGATGGAATTGATTTCCATGGCTCGAGCCATCCTGAATTAAAGCCCGTATGACTCAGACACCCCGGACTCTGCCTCTCATTTTGATTTGAGCTATTCTTTTCTTGTCAGTAATTATACGGTAAAAATTGACTTGTAAATTATATTTACCACATAATTTGGCGCCCGAATAGGAACCCCTCCCCCACCCCACGCGCCGGCGATGCGTCGCAGGCCTTGCCCCCTGCCACAGCCGTGACGGACTTCTATGCGCATCTGCAGGTTTTCCTGTATCCCCCTCAGGCCTACGGAGGTGACGAAGACTGCGATCGACATCCAGACGAGGCGGTGAGGAGTGCGGAGGATCCCGACCAGAGCCCAGCCGAGAGAACAGTGTCCGAGGTGTCCAGAGGCCCACCTGTCCGAGGAGCATGCGTAGTGCGCAGCAGCAGTGACGTCATAGCGGTCCAGTCCAGTCGAGTTTCCGAGGCCTTCCGTTCCGTGCTTCCCGGTGAGTACCGTTGCTGGGGACGCATCAAGACGGGTGCATTGATTTGTATCCGGTCAAGACGGGTTTGGGTACCCAGATCCGGTCTGCACTGTTTTAGCAGTGTATCTGTGCTGTTTAGCAGTACGTCTAGTAATTCAGTTATTCAGCGGTTCAGATTTGTTTTCGTTATAGAATTCGTTAATAGTTAGTATCTGTTCGAAATGTTTCAATGTGTTTAATGTCGTGGTATGAGTGATTGTTTGCATTTTACTGTGTTCATTGTGTTTGCGTTCAAATAGAGGTAGCGATGCCTTTGTTCTCGAAATTACGACAGATTGGAACTAGGAAAGGGATACTTGAAGAAGCTGTTCCCATCCCACTTAGGGACACTCCAGGACATTTTATGTACCATAAACATGGCTTAGATGCCATACTGTACTTAGACTTATGGGTGGACTATACGAAAGACTTGGCAGAGAATCAGAGATGGCCCGTTACAGGGACATGGGATGCCGAGTGCATCATGAGAGTAGAAGAAGCGTTATGGAAAAAGAAAGCCAGACAATCACAGAAAGATGCCATTGAATTTTGGCGCAAAGAATCGCATAGGCGGACAGAGAAAGCACTCAGAAAAGCAGAGAAGAGTAGAGAGGATTCCGAAAAAGCTAAAGAAAAAGAACTACTAGAAGAAGGACAGCGAGTCAGAATCGAACAGCATGAGAGACAGAGTAATGCCCTTATAACAGGACTGTATCCAGTTCTGGCCGAGGGCCTGCCCAAGGCGACCCCGGAAGTACCAAATGATTTGCCCGCTCCATTGGTCCCGACCAAAGTACGTCATAAACAGACCGCAGCAGATATTTTCCTTTCTTCCTATTTGGATGATGTAGCTCCCGCATATACCAATGTACCTCGACAACCCGCTAATAATGATCAGCCACAGCATCTTCCTGCTGATCAAGCCACGACCCCTCCACGTCATCAAATTTCCGCACCTGTTGTCACTTCCCCTACTGGTCCCCTTACTCTTGGTCCTAATAACCCTTTTGGTACAGATGCGACTCAGAGTCAGTCGTCCCCGATAAATATACCTTACCCACACCCAATGACATCGAGTCATGCTCACGGTTCTGCCTCAGGAGGTGCTTCAGGAGGTTCCCATCACACTCCGCCACCATTACACCGAGTGACAATGAGAGAATTAGCAATGTCGCGTACACCTAAAGCAAGCCCAGCCGAAAAACGGAAAGAGTTCCTTACAGATTGTAGATACGATCCAGTACCTGGCAAGTCAGGACCCATGATGTTAGCCTCTATACGTCTACGCCGTGTTACAGATTATCTGCTGTTATTACCAGACATGCCAGAACATCTAGACAACATATATCATTTTATTAGAACAGGAGAGAGGCCAAAATGTGTTCGCAAAGCCATGGCACACGAGAAAGTTGAGACACAAAGTATGATATTGCGATTTCTGATTAATTGTTTGATAAGGGTACAAGACCAGCCAGGCTTTTCGCAAGAAGAGATGGAGGGATTGACGAGGTGGAGTCAGAATATTGCAGATTGTAAGCATGATAAAGAGAAATGTATAGCGGCCATGACTAGAAAGATCCGTAAAGAAATAGTAGCAATACATGCCAGACGAGAGACTGACAGGCCTCTCGAGTCAGACGATAAAGACACCTCAGAGGAGGAAGAACCAGAAGATTCAGCAGCGACTCAGGTGGCTCCAGGCACGATAGCTTACGTGGGTAAGGCGAAACTCCCTAAACAGTGTTCTCTTGATAGGCCTTTCGACAGACCCATTCGTCTAGAAAACAAGAAACGTTACCTTTCCCCGATTCCAGAGCAATGTTCCCTTGAACATATATTCCAAGTTACTGATAGAATCCTGAAAGAAAGAGTAGGTTATCATGAACTCACTACCTTGCGTGATCAGGAACTAGCCCGGTCCGCAGTCCAATGGGCCGGGGACGACAGTATATATAAAGATGATTTAGTAGTGCAAACATTTTTAAGTCTTACTCCAGAAGAACAGCGACTAGCTGGTATATACATGACCCAACATCTTATTATACAGTACGAGAATCAACAATCTGATCCAGGTCCGTTGTACAATCTATTGCAAGACTTACTCCTGAATAGATGGAGAGGCCTAGGCACTGATTTGATTAATGTAATTCTCGAACAACGCCACAAATACAGAACATTCTTGACCCCACGTTTTGTGCCTGCTCCACCCCCAGTAAGCAATCCTTTTCACCTAGACAGACAGAATCCGTTGCGAGAAGTACATCCCATCCGGAAACCAGATGATACACTAGAACGCGTATTTGTATATACGCCTATAACTAAAATGGAATTATTGGAAATGAAGAAAATAGTGCCTAGTCATGATAAAGATCCAGCAGGGTTTCACCGTGAAATAAAAGACATGTTACTCATGGGAGATTACACATATTCCGATATTATGAAAATACTGAAAGTGTTATTGCCCGCCGGTATTTACGAGAAACTCAAAGAAAAAGAATGGGAGGTGGGAGACAAAAAGATTAATTGGACTGAATTGGAAGACGAAGACAAGGGTCGGACCCCAGGTTTAGGTCTTGGGGATAAGACTAAAGCGTTACCAGGATTATTAGTACAGGTTTTGCCAAGATTGTTGACAACTAAAAAGGAGGACTGGGATGCAATCTCAGCCTGCAAACAGAAACACGATGAAGACACTAGTGATTTTTATTCTAGATTCGAGAAATGTTTTATCATTAATAGTGGCCTGAAAACAAGTAGCGAGTCATACCCACACCTATTTGTAACCAAATTGGTCGAGAATTCATTACCCCAGGTTAAGAACCGTGTATTGAAAGTCGAGAGCACATGGCAAGCAAATACGCCATCCCAAATGTTACAAATGTTACAGTACCACCAGAACAGAATCAGAGAGGAACATGATCACGAACAAAGACGAATGAAAGACTCGAAAATGAAAATGCTAGTTGCTCAGTCAGTTCCAGCTGATGGTCAGAAAAAGGGTACGACACAGTCCAATAATTCGGCGACTCCCGTTAAAGGGACATGCAACTATTGTAAACAGCCAGGTCACTATGTAAACGAGTGTGCAGTTCTGAAGCACAATATTGCCACAGGTAAAACTAAAGAGAGACCACGTCCACCAAGACAGGACCAGGTCCAACAACATGTTCCACAGAATGTACAGCCTATGCATGTTCCACAACAGACCGTAGCGGTACCACAGCCCCAACCCATTGCCGCGACACAGCATGTCACACAACAGATGTACCAGTATGCACAATCTGATTACCCCGATTATCAGCAGTACACATGAAACAGCCTAGAGAGGGAGGTTGGCTTGCCTCTTATTGAGGTTCCTGTAGATCAAGAGGGTCCTTATGTACATAGTCAGGTATTAGGAAAGGATAGAAAGTTTTTGATTGACACAGGGGCAAGCAGAACTACCATCAGTCATGACGAGGTTCCAGGGGCACCCCTCTCAGGCTCACAGAATGTTTCCCTTGGATTTTCAGGAAAGCCTATTGTTAACGAAGTATCAAAACCTGTTCCCCTTGCAGTTGGTCCGTTATCCTGTACTACTGATTTATTGCTTACAAAATCATGTCCAGAAAACTTGCTTGGTATAAAGACTCTGAAAGCTCTAGGAGCTGTAATTTGTTGTTCTCCGGAAGGAGTAAGGCTGTTTCTTCGTGATTTCAAGGGCCATTATGTGTTGAGAGATTTTGATCCCAGGTTACAGAATGTTCCTGCACATTTATGGGCACAAGGCCCCACTGATGTAGGTTGTATGCACATTACACCATATTGTGTTACACTCAAGCCAGGAGTTGTACTGCCCCGAATCCGACAATACAAGTTACCACCTGATGCTGTAGTGGCTTTACTGAAAATCATTGACGAGCTCATTGCCCAAGGAGTGGTTGTAGAAACCGACTCCAATGTTTGTAATTCCCCTATCATTCCGATTCTTAAACGCACTGATCCAAATGCACCTCCAGTTTATCGACTGGTGATTGATTTACGAGAATTGAATAAATGCATTGTACCACAGTATCCTGTGGTCCCTGACATCTCTTCGTTATTGACAGCTATTGATTCAGAGGCGACGTTCTTTACTGTAATCGATCTCAAGAACGCCTTCTTTAGTGTCCCCATTGATCCGGAAAGCCAGTATCTTTTCGGATTCTGTTTAAATGGCCGTAGCTTCAAATTTGCACGCGCCCCTCAAGGATTCACAGAAAGCCCCAGCATCTACAGCCAAGCATTGAAACGACAACTTGACAATATTCACATGCCTCCTAACACTGCCCTGCTCCAATACATCGATGATCTATTGATCACCGCCCGAAGTGAACCAGAATGTGAACAAGCATCACTGACAGTTTTGTTTTTCCTGGCGGACAAGGGACACAAGGTGTCTCCTTCGAAGCTGCAATTCTGCGCCCAGCAAGTGGTGTACCTTGGGCACTTGCTGTCCAAAGAGGGGAGACAGCTGACACCAGATCGTATACAGTTAATTGCACATCTTCCACAACCCAAGACACAGAAGGAAGTGCGAGCCTTTATTGGACTCACTTCCTATTTGATGAATCAAAGAAAGCCTTATGTCAAGCACCTGTTTTAGCGACACCATGTTACAGCAAACCTTTTACGCTTTTTGTCACAGAACGCGATGGCACAGCGTTGTCGGTTCTAAGCATGGGCGGAAAATCCGTTTCGCTCGCGGATTTTGCGGATTTTCGGTAAATTCGCAATCCGCGAGATTCGCAAATCTCCCGCAAAATCCGCAAATCCGCGAGCAGCGGATTTTATGGCTTGCTCGCACTGTTCGCGTGAGTTCGCGGCTTCCCAGTACAACTTCGCGCCCCGTGAATAAGCGCTAAATTGCAGAAATACGATCTTAGCAAAACTGAAACTACTACCAGGTTCAAAAGTTCAGGCTCATCATTAGTAGCCATTTCCTGTAGTGCTTCCTGAGGGGCCCCTCCAGAGTTCAGTTGCCAGTTGCAACTATTATGTGACCCTGCTCTGAACCTCAGAATAGTTACACATATGCCACAAAGGTCCTGAATTACAGCTAAGGGAGACAAGCAGGAGCCAGGCTGGAAGTTCAAATCCATTAATCAGCCCCTAATTTATTATTGTCAGTTGGGGCAGGGCAGGTGTTGTAACTAATTTTGCAACAATGAAAGCACTTAGCAAGTGCAAAAGATCACTAATCAGGAAGCACTAAGGAAGCAGGTGCCAGCTAAAAAAATATTCTGTGACACATTAATCAGCCCCAAATTAATTCAGGTCACTTGAGGCAGGGAAGGTGTGCTTTGCTTTGCCACAATAATGTACACTGACTGGACAACCAGAGGGTGCTGTGATGAAACAGAGGGTGGCATGGGGGGCCAGAGGGTGGCATGAGTAGTCAGAGAGTGGCAGTGGTGACAGAGAGTGGCAAACACAAAAAAAAAAATCCGCAAATTCGCGAGAATTCGCGGATTTTGCGGATTGCGAGTTCGCAAATCCGCAAAATTCGCGAACGCGAGATTCGCAAAATTCGCCCATGCTTAGTCGGTTCTCACTCAGGTTCAAGCAGACAAACACAGACCGTGTGCTTATTTTTCGAGCACATTAGATCCAGTAGCCCAGGCCTTGCCTGCGTGCTTAAAATCAGTTGCAGCGACAGCTCTAGCAATCAGAAAAAAGTGATTCCATTGTATTGGGACATCAATTGACAGTACAGGTTCCACACTCTGTGGAAGTTCTCCTAAACAGAACACAGACCCAACACTTGACCATAGCACGACTGACAGGTTATGAATTGACATTATTCCAACCCCACATAGAAATCCGACGTTGCAATACACTGAATCCTGCTACACTTTTACCATCGAGCACAACAGATCCTACTCCACATGACTGCATGGAGGTCATTGATACAATCACGAAGCCCAGACAAGACTTGACAGATGTTGCATTATCCGATCCAGACCTGACACTTTATGTGGATGGTTCATGTATGAGAACAAGTACAGGAGAGCTAGTGGCCGCATATGCAGTGACCACTGACACTGAAGTCTTAGAAACACATCGCATTGACACCCTGTCAGCTCAAGCAGCAGAGCTCATTGCTCTGACCCAAGCCTGTATACGAGCCAAGAACCTTAAAGTAAACATATACACAGATTCACGTTATGCATTTGGAGTCGTACACGACTTTGGTGTCCTCTGGTAAGAAAGAGGTTTTCTGACCTCTCACGGAGCCAAAATCCAGCATGGTCCCCTCATTCAAGCTCTGTTAGAAGCAATACATCTGCCTACAGCCATAGCCATCATGAAGTGCAAGGCACATACAAAAGTCACAGACACAATTTCCCAGGTTAACGACTTTGCAGATCGAACAGCGAAACATACAGCACAGACTCATACTCATACGACTGATATGACAAAAACTGACGTATCATCACTGACACATTGCATGACAGTTAGGGACCCCACACAAGATGTCATTGACATACAGACACATGCTACTCCAGACGAAATCAAGAAATGGGCTGAACAAGGAGGGGTCCAGACTGAACAGGGATGGATGACGAGGGGAAAGACCACATGGTTTCTCCCCGACTCTATGGTTCAAGTAATTATCAACACTGCACACAGTCCAGCACATTTAGGTGAAAAAGCCATGTTAGACAGTTTACAGAACCTCTGGTTTAACAAACATTTACGAGCAGCAGCAAAACAGAAAGTGCGTACCTGCATGATCTGTTGTCAGTTCAATCCAGGAAAAGGTATTCCCGTGGAACAAGGTGAATTTCATCCTCCCGACCATCCTTTTGAAGTCCTCCAGATGGATTATATCCAGATGGACAGATGCAGAGGTTTTAAATATGTCCTCGTAGTTGTATGTGCCCTATCCCGATGGACAGAAGCATATCCCGTCCCAGATTACACTGCTCCGACCACTGCCAAACAGTTGGTTCGTAAATTCTTCCCACGGTACGGTTTGCCCCGTGTCGTATATTCGGACAATGGTCAGCCATTCTCGTCCGAACTCATGAAGCAGGTTTCCCTTCTATTAGGTTATCAGTGGAAATTCCACTGTGTCTGACATCCCGAGGCAGCAGGTCTCGTGGAGCGACATAATCAGACTCTGAAAACTCGTCTTGCCAAAGTGTGTGAAGAGAGAGGAGTAGATTGGATAGTAGCTTTGCCAGTTGCCCTCTTTTACATGAGAATGGTAGCCCATTCTAGGACAGGGCTATCCCCGTATGAGGTGGTCTTCGGTAGACCTCCTAATATGTGGGGGACGCCTATGCCGAGAAAGATTACTGATGTTGATAGTACTATGCTGACAGATTACCTTGCTTCCTTGTTGTCTGCACTACAATCATGTCGTTCACAGGTTGCAGCAGCCTTTCCAGACAACACCGAGGTGAAACCGCATGAGCTGGTCCCCGGAGATGTAGTCGTTGTGCGCAACTTCGACCGGTCAAGCCCTCTGGAGCCCCGTTGGAAGGATCCGAAGATCGTCTTGTTAACCACCAGGACTGCGGTGAAACTTGAAGGAAGAAAAAATTGGCTCCACTCGAGTCATGTGAAACGTTTTTATGGACTTCCGCCAAAGACTGATTCACAGCCCTGCCACATTCCAGAGACTGATACTAAACTCCCCCTGGTAGAGAAAACTCCTCAGCAGGAGTTCCGTATGAAGTTGAGGTCTAGTAAGTCAGACAGTTTAATTGTTTAAGTCCCCTCCTGGGTGAAGCGGTTAGACAGTTTCTTGACATGTACAAGTTAGACCCCAATAGAGAGAGAGATAGACAGGAGATCCAGAAAAGAAATCATTAGTGCAAAAATCTCCGTAGTCGATGTATCTGCACACTGATTATTATGTTTTTTCTGAGTCTTACGTTAATTTGCATCAGTTGGATGTTATATATGTATTTTCCGATTGCACATTCCTTTTCTAATGAAACTGCAGAGCACACGTTTAGTGAACTACCCCCACACGAATTGTCTTATCGACTTGCGCTGCGCAACAATACATTCATCCGTATGTTACACCATTCTCACCAGATCAACAATGCTACTAATTGTTGGATATGTGGCCGACTCCCTCCCTATCAGAATTACAAGGGAGCTCTGCCCCTCTTTCCTTACCCGTTTACACATAATGGTTGCTGTGGTGCATGGTTCAGTTTAATATCCTCTTTAGACACTGAATCCAGAGCATGTTTCCCAGATGAAGAAGGTCTTCCACAAATGACAGGGACCGATCTAGAAAATGAAGTGTATGGATTAGGCAACTTTACACTTAACCTCATGATATTAAATGTTCAGTCAGAAACTAGTCCAGACTTGCCGTCTATATCAGTTTTACCAGCAAAAGGTGTATTATGCGTCAGAAAGAATGGTTCAGTACATCTAGGCCACAGTGACTGTACTACTGTGGTCGAATTCAGTGATTACGGCAAGTCTACATTCAAAGCTTCCCGACATTCCTATTTCATTTGTGGTCATACAGCTTATGTACTGGGATGGTACTTGTTTCATTGCATTCCTATTGCCACCAGTTTTTCTAGCCCCATCTGACTATCACAGGATTTCCCGCCTCAATCTTATTAGACATAAGAGAGATCTCCCAATAGTTGATCAGACTGAAACCGCATGGGAACAATATACAGATTTCAATAAAGGATTCTTTCCTTATTTAGGTACTGTCTCCAATAGTAAACTGATACGCCAATTAACCAGAATTCTCGAAGCAGTGGTGAATGAGACTACTTCAGCTTTGGGCAACTTAACAGAGGAGCAGTCTGCTATGAGACTTGTTGTTCTGCAGAACCGCCTTGTCCTTGACGTCATCCTGGCCGATAGGGGCGGAGCTTGTAGAGTCATCGGATCCAGTTGTTGCGTGTTTATTCCTAATAACGCGCCATCAGTCTATAAGGCCATCACCAGACTTCACAAAATTGCCCATCAGATACATCAGAATCCAGGCTCCTGGACTTGGTCCGGTTGGCTCTGGAGTGTAATAGCAGCCTGGGGATGGAAGCTATTGTCATTCCTAGGGATTATATTGGCCATAGTATTCAGTTGTTGTTTATGTCTTCAATGTGGGCCAGCGATTTGCGGCTTGTGCGCCACAGCTTGTATTCTCCGCTCTAGTTCACGTTCCCATTCCCGACTAAAGAAAGAAGAACAGATGATGTTATATGAACAAATAGACGGTCTCATGAATATAGATATCTCCTAAAGGGTCCGTAGGGGACAAGGAGGGAATGAGGTAATTGAAATTTTTATGGTCAGGTATGTCCCCTAACGTGTACCCCAACGTCTCCATGTACGAGTTTAAAGTGCATGTAACTTCCCTCCGCAACCGAATCTGAAGACGCAAATACATTTGCGTCCAACGTTAACATGTCCTCTATCAGATCCACCATGAATGGATTGATAATTCCGTTCCTAACTATGCCTTGCCAACGTCTTTACATGGTGCACTTTCACGTTTTCCTGGCTCTGCAGAGCTAGGCCCTGATTTCTGCCATTGAACCACTTTCTGTCTCTGTCTCCGAAAGCTGCAGCGTGGAGATGCATCCCTGACCTCTGCCTTACTTCCTGCCAAGCGAAGCGGTACCTGGCTCGGCCTGGCCTGCCTGCCAAAACAGTATTTTGCCTTCGAATTATCAGCGTAGCCAGCTCAGCCTCCTCGAAAACACATTCCAGTCTAGTGAAATAGGTAAACAGTTCCCCGGCTGCAGAGCAAAGGGCCATGCCTCCCTGTCTCCCTCATGTAATTCATAGCTCCCGTTACCATGGTAGGCCCATGGCCCCGCGCATTGCACTTAGGCACATATGCATTCAGTATAGAATAGCCTCTGCCCGAGAGACCTTTTACTTCAGATTACACCTACCCCAAATACCAGATATCAGACATGTTATAGGAACAGGTCGGTCTGACATGCCAGACTCCTGTCTCTTCTACTAGTGCTAAAAGTCAGACCCTCAGCTTTCTCCAGATACACGTCAATCACACGTCATATCAGCTGCGCGCGCACCCAGGTTATATGTTCCAGCTGACTCTGCAGAATCTTCTATGTATCCACCCACTTATGACACTTTTCTGTGACGTTTCCAGCACACACCTCTGTGCACGCCTTTGTACACGCCTTTTTGCTACGCACATTCACTTGACACGCCTACTGTATTCATTGCTATTGCACAGTTATACTATATATGTCATGCACTGTTAATAAATCGTTGACATCTTTTTGCCATCATTGCATATACCCCCGAACCCTTGTATTGATGGAATTGATTTCCATGGCTCGAGCCATCCTGAATTAAAGCCCGTATGACTCAGACACCCCGGACTCTGCCTCTCATTTTGATTTGAGCTATTCTTTTCTTGTCAGTAATTATACGGTAAAAATTGACTGGTAAATTATATTTACCACAGAGTGGCATGGTCCACCAAGACCAGGATAAACCTGTTGCCTAGGGCTGTCTTGGGATCCAGGGGCCCCACGATGTCAATGCCCACCCGCTCGAAAGGGGTGCTCACCACGGGAAAGGGTTGGAGGGGTGCCACGCACTTCCCTCCGCTCTTGCCACTGGCCTGACAAGTCTGACAAGACTTACAAAAGGCAGCGCTGTGCTTCTTCATCTGGGGCCAGTAGAAATGGGTGACAAGCCTGTGATAGGTCTTGTCTTGCCCCAGATGTCCTGCGAGAGGCACGTCATGAGCCAGACCCAGTAGGAAGTTCCTGAAGAGCTCGGGCACCACGAGCACTCGGGCTGCACCGGGCTCAGCGAACTTAGGCTCACTATAAAGTAAGTCATCCTCCCAGTAGATCAAATGCTCCTTGGACCCCAGGCCTGCGGCCTGGTCGGCAGCCTGCTGCCGCACACCAACGAGAGAAGGGCACTCCTTCTGAGCCTGGCAGAATTCCTCCCTGGAGGGACCACCTTCTTGCTGCCACTGGGACAGCTCAGGCAATTCCCCTAGTTCGGCCACCTGCTCCCCTGTAGGTTCCAGGGCATCCCCCTCTGGGTCTGCCTCCTCCTGGACCGTGGGAACAGTGGGGGCCGGTTTCCCACGCCCTCTACCCCTTCTTCTCTTGGCAGGTTCCTGGGCCTTTGTTCCAGGCTCCAGCTCTGCTAGACCGCCCTCTCTGGCTGTCATGGCCCGGGTGGACACACAGATCCACGCAGGCAAACCCAACATCTCCAAGTGAGTCCTGTGCTCTACATCTTTCCATGGAGAGCTCTCCAGGTCATTACCTAATAGACAATCTACAGGCAAGGCATCACTTACAACAACTTCCAATGTACCGGAGACTCCTCCCCACTCAAATGGAACACGTGCCAACTTGCAGAGGCGCACTGAGCTGTCAGCTGCCACCACAGGACGGAGTACCTTGGGAATGATCTGCTCCTCAGACACCCATTGACACCTGACAGATGTCACACTGGCCCCGGTGTCTCTTAGAGCATCTATCTCCTTTCCATTGATGGTCACCTTCTGCCCATATTTCTTAGTGTTTAAGGGCAGCAAGGCTTCCGGGCCATCTCTTG
This sequence comes from Lissotriton vulgaris, assembly GCF_964263255.1. NCBI lineage: Eukaryota > Metazoa > Chordata > Amphibia > Caudata > Salamandridae > Lissotriton > Lissotriton vulgaris. The sequence goes on along the minus strand of NC_141689.1, from coordinate 1,882,728,202 downwards.
GTCTCCTAAAGAGACAAGGGTCATCACTGCTAACCCCTCCTCCCCACTAGAAATCAAATCCCCCTCCCAAAGCTACACTGGCCAACGCCGGTGCTGGAGCACCAGAGGGTGCTGGAGGTTTCTTTGGACATTTGGGGGCAATGTGCCCCACCTCCCTACAGGCATAGCAAGTAGGTGGGGACCTGTTGTCCTGCTTGCCCTTATGGGGCCAGGACTTCTTGGACTTGGGGGGTTGAGACGCTTTCTCCTGGGAACCATTTTGGGGCCCTTTAGAAGACTCCTTTTGATTACTCGTGTCCCCCCCACTCTTCTGCTGGGGACCCTGTCCACCCTTGGCTGGGGTACTTACCACCCCCTTGTGGACCCTGGTGCTAGTCCACCGGTCCGCCTCTTTAGCAAGCTCACTGGGATCCGCTAACTTGCTATCCAAAAGATGCTGGCGCAGCTCGGGGACACATAAACTACTTAAGTGCTCCCTACTAATCAAGTGGCACAACCCCACATAATCAGTAACTTTGCTGCCCTTTATCCAACCTTCCAGTGCACGCGTGTACATACTCACACACTCCACCCAAGTACTTGAATCAAGCTTCTTGAAGTTCCTAAACTTCTGGCCGTACTGTTCTGCAGTGAGCCCATACCTGAGGCATAAAGCCTCCTTCATGTCGGGGTAGGATAAAGTACCTGCTACCTCTAAGGGTGCCAAGACATCCCTCCCAGAGGCCTCAAAATGCTTCCACAATCCTGCCCCCCAATTCCTCTCAGGCACTTCATTCATCTTTAGGGCTAGTTCATACGCTCTAAATCACGCATAAATATCCTCACCCCTCTGATAATTCTGTACCAGAACCTTTGGTATGTATACCTTACCCGCCTGTACTGGTTGTGTGCTGCCACCATTAGAACTGGACACCCTCTCTTTATATTTGATGTCCAACTCCTTCATGCTCCTCTCATGAGCCAATTGGAGCTTCTTCTCCTCCAAAGCGAGAGCATGCCTTCTCTCCTGCGCCACTCTCTCCTGCGCCTCTTTCTCAACTTCCAGGCGCAGTCTCTTCTCATCGGCTTCCGCTCTGAGTTTCAAAAGCTCAATCTCATGAGCCCTAGCTCTCTTATTATCCTCCAGCTCCTCTGGAGAAATACTCCTACTGGAGTGGTTGCTGCCAACCTTAGATGCTGACCGCACGGGCAAATCACTGGGCAAAAAAGCATTCTCCTGTGTGCCGCCCACTTCAGTAGCTTCTTCTGAGACAACATGTTTGGCCTCCCACCAGGCCCTCAGAGCTTTCTGTAGCTCTTCCTTGTTTGCGCTGCCCTTTACTGGGCATCCAAGCTGTTTGCAGAATTGCTTTAGGAGGTCCTTTCTGTAGTTGTACAACTCCTGAATTTCGAAATCCACCTCCAATTCTACTCTCACGCTTGCCGCTTTCAAAGACATGATGCTTCCTAACCTTTTCAACAACAAGGTTTCACCAAAAAGAAAAAATCTTGCGCAACCTGTGCTGCTAAACTAGACTAGTGATGTACAAGAGATCACTGCAGGTCAAGTGCAATTATTAGTTCAAAATCCGCACCGCTGTCCAACAATGTTAGAACTGGGGGTCTCTAGTTGGCAGAGGTAAGTACCTTAGACCAAGTAGGGACCCTTGCTTCTAGTCAGGGTGAAGGAATAACCCTCTGAGATAACCCCCGCTCACCCTCTAGGTAGCATGGCGCGAGCAGTCTAGGCTAAACAGAGGCAATGTGGATAACATTTGCACTTAACACAACAATAATCCCCAATCCACCACAAACTGAGACCACACAGGTAAGTATATTTTATAAAAACATATAACTTTATCTAGTTTCAGGCAGTAAAAAGCAGTAATACTATAATCACTTTTTCAGGAGAAGGTTGCACCTAATCTTAATGGTTGCAAGTAAATGCAGGAAGTTCTTATATCATCAAATGTCCCAAGTCTCTTCAACCAGGTATTAAAAATAATGCCACTGATTTAGAAAGGATGCGCTCTAAAAACGAGCAGTCCAAACAATGCCACTGATTTATACTTGATACGCTCTAAAAACGAGCAGTCCAAACAATGCCACTGTTAAAAATATGCCACAATGATCCCCTGGCCTCAGGGACCACAAGCGCTTCAAGCGCGTCTCACCCGGTTACTTGGAGGAGGGGGGACTTCTTTCCCCGTGCTCGCGGTGACGCTGGGCCCCCAGGGGCACCTCGCGGGGGAATGCTCGGTACCGCTCCAGCCCGGCCGGTCTCATGACGCTCTCCGCCCGCTCTTGGTCCTTCAGAGAGCAGCGGGGAGCAGAGAGGGCAGGCCGGGGGCTGGAGCACTTGATAAGATCCCTCGGCGAGGTCAGGTCACTTCTTCCCGGGCCCGGCGGTGATCGCGGTGATTCGTCGGCTCTTCTAGCCGCCTCCGCCCAGGCAGCCAATCCCGTCGCGGCTCTCCGGTCGAGCCCCTTCAGTACCCGGGAGTCAGCCAATGACAGAGCGGCTCCCGGAACAGTCAGGCGATGATGCTCCGCTACTTCGGCCAATCACGGCCCACCACGATGATGACGCTGCGCCGCACGGGCCAATCCCGTCGCGGCGTTAGTGAGGGGGCTCGGCTCCCTCCACCAATGGGAGCGCGGCGGCTTCGTTCTTTGCTGTTTCAGCTCCGATCAGGATGGCGCTTCACGTAGAGGTTTTCTGGCCCCGGGCAGCGGCGGTGATCAGGCGGCAGATGATTTTAGAGGGCGCGGTCACAGCCAGACCGCCTTCATAGCCTCACAACCGCTCTGGAGTGGATTCTGCGAGGGGAGGCACCACAGACCTCCGACCCTCGCCGGGAATGTGCCGATGAGCAGCACGATCCCTTCCCACACTCAGCAGTCGAGCACCACACGCTCCAGGTCCACGACAGCACGATCTTGCAGTAATTCTGGGCAAAGCTTTAGGAACCTTTAACCCTGGGTTCCCATCAGGAGGCCAGCTCTTCTCAGGCCCTTTGAGATTCAGTAAAGACACAGCACACAGCAGAGTCTTGGCAGTTTCAAGTAGGCAGGGTCACAGCACACAGCAAAGTCTCTTTCTCCTCCTCAGCTTCCAGTTAGACAGTAGAACAGGTCAACCCTTAGAGCACACAGCAAGGCAATCTTCCTTTAGTTCTCCAGCCGTCCTTCTTTCAGCAGAGGTTCCTTCTTGATTGTAGAATTTTAGAATCTAATCTTCTGTAGTTAGGGGTCCTTCCCTTATACCCCTGAACGCCTTTGAAGTCCTTTGTGCAAGGGGGCCCTTGGCTCTGGAATGTTTCTGGTGTTCTTCTTCCTGACAGCCTCAGGGCCAGAGGTGATAGGGGGCCGGTAGGGGAGTTAGCCAGCACGGTGGTCAGGCAGACACAGCCCAGCACTATCAGGCGCTTCTTCCTCCCCTTCCCCGGGCAACAGATGTCGCCTTTCACCCCTGGGCTGACTCCAACCCCCTCCGGGGCCCTGCAGCTCCTGTCACGCAGGCATTCCACACACAGGCCCAGGCACACATAAAGGTTTATACAAAAGAACAGCCACTTTCTAAAAGTGCTATTCTCAACCCCAGGATCCAAAAACAACCTTCACTAAAAGATGTGTCATTTAATTCTGAGTTCAGGGATATCTTTCAAGGATGTTCCATCTTGTTCCTATAGGAAGATAGGCTGGGATCCAATGGGACCAGCCTCCCCATGTTACCCTAGGGAGCCATACAGCCCTACAGCAGTGAGCACACAAAGTGGCTGCTGCTCTCTACCAGAGCATGTTACCTGCACTAGTACATGCTCTACCCTATCCATACACTGCACCCTGCCCAGGGGGTACCTGGAGCCTTCCATAGGGGTGGCTGATGTGCACAGACAGGGGAGGGTTAAGCCCAGCCAGTGGGGACACTGGCCAGGCGGACATGGCAGTCCACTGACTGCACACAGGCCCTGCGCTGGCAGGCCTGAGACACCATTTTAGAGCTACTCATGTGGGTGGCCAATCTGCGCTGCAGGCCCACTAGTAGCATCTGTCATCACCAGCCCTGGCACACACAGTGCACTTTACTAGGGACTTCATGGTGATACAGATATGCCAATCAGGTATACCCAATCAATATGACAATTTACAGAGGGAGCACTTACCCTCTGACACTGATCAGCAGTGGCAGAGGGTCCAAAGCATCTAAACCAGCAAAAACGAAATCCAGCACAGCATCAAAAATACATGAGTCAGAGGCAAAAAGATGGGGGAAAAGCCACGCCAAGGATGTCAGGTCTAACACAGACTTATTAAAAGATTTTAAGGATAGATCAGGGCCTTGCTTTTCGCCCCAAAGGCATGGTCCAGACCTTGACAAAAGTATTTTGCTGAAATTTTCCCCCGTTTCTACGGAAGTAGTGGGAAAGTATATAAATAAAGCCAGGTCAGGTTCTCCTCTGGACCCATGTCCACCAGCTCTTCTTAAAGAATTAGTAGATCTGGTGAGACCCGGGTTTGCGGAAATTTTTAACCTGATGATTAACTCGGGCATCTTTCCCACTAGCTGGAAGGAGACGTCCATCCTTCCCCTATTAAAAAAGCTGACTTTAGATGCCACGAATCCCATTAACTATCGACCCATTGCCAGACTACCTATTCCAGCTAAGATAGGAGACAAAATCATGAATACTCAATTGTCACAATTCATCAGTGAGAATAGTTTGCTGGATCATTCCCAGTTTGGTTTCCGTAAGGAACATAGTACGGAAACGGCGCTCATTAAAGCTACCGAAGAAATCAGGGTGCGCTGGATGGAGGACGCACAGCTGCTCTTGTGCTCGATCTATCTGCTGCTTTTGATACGGTTGATCATGCTCTCTTGCAACATAGGTTGAAGAAGTTGGGAGTGGATGAAATGGCTCTGGGACTGCTGTCCGCCTTCCTAAAGGATCGGAGATCAATGGTGTCACTTGATAGCTTCAATTGACCCCCTACGATTTACCATGTGGACTTCCTCATGGCAGTTCGTTGAGCTCCTCTTTGTTCAACATTTACGTCTCCAAACTTGCCCCACTGATTCAGGAATTTGGATTTAGTTTGACGTCATATGCCGATGACACCCAGATTGTGGTAGCTGCATATAAACATTAAATCTCTTCTTTTCAGCAGTTCCAAGGCTGCATGAGTGCTATTAACAAATGGATGAGTAAGCATTGCCTCAAGCTTAATTCAGAAAAAACAGAAGTTTTGATTTTTGGCAACATGCAGCCTTCCTGAAGCAATCTGTGGTGGCTGGCAGAGATGGGTATTCCTCCTAAACCTACTACCAAAGTAAAGAACTTGGGTGTACTGATTGACAATAGATTAACACTCTGTCAACAGACTAATGACATTGTATCAGCCTCATATTTTCTTATAAAGAAAATAAGGAAGATACTTCCTTATATCCCGGCGGATACTAGGAAAAGAGTAGTCAGATCTCTTATTCTATCCAAATTGGACTACTGTAATGGGCTATATTTGAATGCCCAGAAGCAGTGTCTAAAGAAGCTCCAGATGGTGAAAAACTCTGCAGCACGTCTACTGCGCAATCTTCCCAGGCATAAAATGGTATCCAATGAAATCTGCAATTTGCACTGGCTCCCGGTACTTCAGCGCATTAAATTCAAGGCACTGTGTCTTGCCTACAAGGTCTTGAATCATACAGGCCCTTCCTTTCTTCAGAATCTTTTCATGTGGTACCAACCAACTAAACATCTTCGGTCGATGGGGCAAGACTTCTGCCATTGCCTAGAATTCGGACTTTACATTGGGTGGCCGTGGTTTTCATTATGGAACATCCAAACTTTGGAATTCTCTTCCACTTGAGCTTAGGAACGCCAGCTCCTTAACTGGCTTTAGGAGAAAATTAAAAACCTGGCTGTTCCAGGACTAGGCGCACAGCATGTTTATTGTAGTCCTTAGCGCAAAGACACCCTTGGGTATTCGTGTGCTTTTATAAATCTCATTAACATTAACATTAACCTCGTCTCCATCAGTGGCTGACCTCTCCTGAACCCTACTAAGTTGCCTGCATCCTCTACACGAAGGATCCGCCTGACCACAAACGTATCTGACTAAGAAGATCAGACACCAAAAGGTACACCTGCATCATCAGTCCTCCGGCCTTGGAGAGCCCAACCAATGGTATGTCGACCTCCTCCAGCCCTCCAAATTACCTACCCAGCTGGTAGTCACCTTCAGCCAGCCTCCTGGTCCGAGCCTGCAGCCTCTTAGTGCGACTGAGATTCCCCATTAAAACATGTAGGGCACCAATGCTGATTTTGCACCCAGTGCCGCTGGTGGTGTTGCTATATTGCTGCATTTATTTATTTATTTATAAAGTTTTATATAGCGCGAACTTGATCCCGAAGGATATCAGAGCGCTTTACAATTATAGGGAAATGAAACAATCAAAACATGAGTCTAACATGGGGAGTATAATAGGCATTGAATACAATTAGTGTACACATTACAGCTCATCTATAAATCCTGAGTGAACGAGGAGTGGGTTATATGATGGAGCGTAGTGAAATAAGGGGAATAAGTGAAATAATGGCACAAATACATTCAACTTTTCTTTAAAAACAGCCAGCCAATGTGCCAGAAGCCTGGAAACGTGCCTACGTTTTGCCGATTCTCTAAAGAAATCATCAGTAGATCCTGCCTGTTTTTCTAACTATGAGCAATCTACCTTCTGCCACTTCCCATGAATTTTTGGGGAATGGTGATAGATAGGAAACTCTACAAATTCTGCCCCCCCAACCTGTGCGGATCTTAACCCTGAGGCCTGTGCTCTGAAACTGCAGGTTATTTCCTGCAAACCATGCCTCATTGTGGTCCTCCCATTCTCCATTGATTAACATTGACCCAGCGACCTCTGCAACCGACCGCCACAGTGCTACTGGTGGTGTAGCACCTACCTCAAACGGAACCTTGTCCAGTGTTGGTCCAAACCCACGAAGACTGGGATTGTAAGTCAAGTACTTACCTGCTAATGCATAACACTGTTTTCCTCCAATAGGATTGCATTGTATTTTATCTATTGCATACAACTGTCTAACTTTCATATTGCTAAGTGTGACTGTTTCTGATTGGCAAATACAGAAGCATTAGTAAAACTGTAAAGCATATCTTTTGTCTTTGAAAACACTTCTTAAGAAATAAAATAACCAAACAATAACTTTTTTATATAAAACAATTGGTCTGGATTCACTCTTTGAGTGTGTACAATCATATATTGCATGTCTGTAAGAAATGAATGCTTAACACTACCCTCCAATAAGCCTAACTTCTCAACCACACTACCACACATAGAGCTTTAAGTATTATCTACATAAGCCTTTGTAAGACTCTGGGATTCCCTGGAGGTATCTTACCACTAATGGCAACGAGAGTGACTTCTGGACACTCTGGAATAATAGTGAAACATTTTCTGAAACTCTCAGAACTTGATTTGAACTATCACTTTACATTTGCACTTCCTTACCCTCACAAGAAGACTGAGTGCTTTTAGGAACTTAGTGCTAAATGAGACTGAATTTCCCTATATGAATCCAGATGAGTCTCCTGTGCTTGTTGATAGACTGAGAGTAATGATCTTGGAGATGCTTATTATTTGAGCTGATGAATGAACTTTGTTGGGTGTTTAAAAGAGGAAATATCTAGTTCTGAGTGGAAAAAGAATACAATTAGGCTTGACATTCATAAGAACACGGAGCAGGTTTAGGGAAGCCTCACGAAGATTGAATATATTTTGTAAATAAAGTTGAGCACAAATAAAGACTGTGTTGCTGCTATTTCTTTACCCACTTGGTCTGAATCTAAATAGTATGGAAACAAATAATACAAATCATAGACATAGGTACAAAATAGGCAAAATATTAATAATTTTAGTGTTAGGCTTGATAGCGGTTATTGTAGGATTAAGTTTAGATTCAACAAGGGGCAAAGAAAAGAAACATACATCTGCACAGAAACCAACACACAAAGTAGATGGATGTTTATATTCATTAGAAGGGCAGAAGCTACATACTGATTTATCTAGAGGAGATTACACATTAAATGCTTGCACTAATCTGCTTTATGAGTACATTAATACAATGGAAGCAAGGAACTTTTATGTTTGTATACAGTTACCTTCTTAAGTGACTGAGGGCATTATATGCCATTACATACCATGAACATATGGCATTACATGTCGCTTACTGTTGAGTATTTTCTAGGGTCAGGATCATTTTCAATATTACTATGCTAATTAATGACTTAGTCTTTTTAGAAGTCTCACTGTTCAAACATTTGAATTGACATTCCTATGCTCACGTTACAGAAACTGTCATGAGATATTTTGCCCTGATTAACACATTAGACACTGCTTATGCACATAGATATAACTTGACCTGTGTCCTTACTGACACTGTAAACAAAATTCCTAGAACAGGTAGAGGATAGATATGGAACAGTAAAGACTAATGCAGCCAAAGGAGTTTGTGTTACTTGTTGGTCACACGAAGAGGTGGATCATCAACCCGCAGGGAACACTGGCGCATTGACATAAGATTGGCAACACCTAGGGAAATTTTGCATACAGAATGATAAGAATGAAAATTATACCTTTCCTGAAGGGGAAAGTGAGTGTGATCATATATTTAAGGTTCAAAGATCTTCGGATGGAACAGACTATGTGATTCTTGGTATTCATTTTATTTGTGGCAAGAATGCTTATTTTAAATTGCCGAACAAATGGCAAGGCACATGTTATGTTTGAGTAGTGTTTCTGAAGATCTATCATGTTTGGAGGAAAAATGTAGGTCCAAATAAGGTGCCACTGCTGGAGAGATCATGGGAGATATTTTTAGCACAATAATTCCAAATGTAGGGATGATATTGAATGACATTAAGATTTGAAAACTTTCCACTGTAGTTTATAAGTTGTCTACTAATACGGCTGGAGATTTATTGCTTGTAAATTCGATTTGAGTCGATTGCTGTTAGGGCTATAGTTTTACAGATCCGTCTAGCGTTAGGCGTTCTGCTTGTGAAAGTGAGCTGAGTCTATCAGATGTTGAAAGTCCAATAGTGTTGCACTTATGTCCCAGATAAAATTAAGGACCTACAGGAGATCATAAAGAAGTTTATTGAATTAAATAATGAAGTGAGTGGATTGGCAAAAGAACATGTTCAGAATTCAGTTGGAAATGGATTCAGTGCTGTAAGTAGATGGTTTCAGATTGGGCAAGTGGTACCATTTTGAGACCGTTGTTGATTATTGGTCTTTGTGCAGTAATGTTGATTGTGGGAGTGAAGGTGAACAGGAGCTACAAAGGAGAAGAAAAGGGTCTCTTGAAAAAGGGAAGACTTGAAGATAGAAAGGAAACAGAACAAATATTACAATGAGATGACGTGTTTGCAAGTGTTCAAGAGGACAGCAATCAACACGACAAAGGTTCAATTTGGTTAATCTGGTGACATCAAGAGATAAGATTAAGAGATTAAATGATGGCTTGATTCGCCATCAGTGGGGGATTGAAGAAGTGTAATCTTGGTCCCATCTTAGATACCATAGGAGTACATCATAAGCACGGGTAGTGAGCACTCAAATATATTCTGTGTGATTAATGTTACTAAGGAGAGTGGAATATTGCATATTTAAAGTATTTCACATGAAGAATGTGTGTATAGCACATAATTAATATAGGGCTATGTAACATTTATCTGTAATGTGACAGAAGAAGTAAACATAAAATGTGTCCCATTGTGAGGTTACTAAATTAGAATGTGCATGTGCAAACTAATGTTTAAACATTTCTACAGGTAACAGGAATTATTTTCATGCAGGTGCATTCAGAATGACATCTTAGTAGTGCGTTACAACTTATACATGTCTTAAGAAGCTGCATTTATTTTGTGTTTAGAAATGTGCACATATTGTTTAACTCTGTGCACTGTTAAGGTTGACTAGAGTGGGCCTCGAGAAACCAGTTCAGTTTATGCTCACGTTAAAACCTAACATGTAATTTGTATTTAACTTTCCATGCGGGGCAGAGCTAGCCACGTCTGAAGATGGCCATTTTGTAAGCGAGCTCCTTCAGTCGCCTGACGATCCTTTAATTATCCTGCGCACAAAGCCTGCAAAATGGGATAAAACCCATGACTATATTCACCGGAAGACCGCAGCATCTGGTACATCCTATTCTCACTGCCGAAATCAGCCCGAAGTGCTACAAAACAACTTTACTTTCTGTGCCGGAGCGCTGCCTGTGTGAGCGCTTGTTTACATGAGCCCATGGGCCCGCTACTTAAGACCTGTGACTGAAGGAGAGGAACCGTTAGCGGTGAGGGCATCGTGCCACACACACCCCGAAAACCATAACTGCCGCTGAGATCGCCAGTCCACCCCACGCTGCCATCTGAGGGCCTGGGTACTGAAGCATAGTGGAGGCAGGGACAGCTGAGGTCCGATAATATATTGCCTGAAGGTACGTGCTGCGCCAACGAGCAGCCTTTTGAGGCTGCCTGAGGCCATAGAAGTGCGGCTGCGGTGATCTACACCAGTGGAGGGAGTCCGATGTGTGCAGTGGGGGCCAACAACTGTAGATTGCCAAAGAGCAGTCACAACAACTAACAGCCAGTGAGTACAGCAAAAACAACATAGCTGTAGCTGCATTACCTGTGGTGGCTAATTGCTCCTTACACCAGTGGCGTATACTTGCAGAGGCACAGGCTGGTGCAATAGAGCTGGGGCGATTAAATAGCGTACAAGCACAACACCCTCCAATAGACCTGTGCATAGACCACACCAACATCGCAGATGGAGCTGAGACTCGCCAGAGGAGACTTCACAGCTCAGTCAAGGAGCAGAGGAGCAAGGCCTAAAGGGGGAGATGGTTGGCAGTCAGCAGCGGAGTGGGCAAATACCATTGTGTTTCCCTCCTCTCATTATCTCTCTCCTCTGTCTGATACAGATCTATTATGGAATATGCTAGGATCTCAGCTGCATGGCATTGGGACTCCACACATTACTTCCACAGAATCGAATTCTACGAGGTGGTGCGATGGCACCACAATGAACTGGTGAAACCACGGTTGAAGTGACGTGCGCTTCTTACGCCATCATTAAAAACTGGCGCCACTTGTCGAGGCTGTGGCCTCTCTATCTGTATATCCTTCGGGTGGCTGCATGCGATCCTTGGGTGTGAGAGAGCGTGGACCTGACCGAGGTAGCGCACATTACTGGATACTACTGCCCATATTCAATAAACACAGTTAGGGAGACTTGGCCTACACACAGCAACAACTGGGCGTACATACCACTCAATCACGACGCTGCGAAAATGGGGAAACCAGATAGGAACCAATCCAAGCTACATTTCGAGCAGTCAAAGAAGGTAGTTGAAATCAGCACAGAAGAACAGCCTGCAATCCATATAACCACGGCGGTGGTGGGTTCTGAAACTACCGTAAACTTTCAATCCATGTTCACAACAATCCAGTCCACACTGTCAAATATAGATGGGAAAATAGACTCCTTAACCTACAGAGTAGACCGAATGTCTAAATGTCTAGATAGACATACAGAAAGAATAGATATGGCAGAGAGCCGTATCTCAGATACGGAGGATGCACAACACCAAATGGAAACTAAACAGGATAAAATAGACAAAACGTTAACAGCGCTGCTGGCGAAGTCAGAAGATTTGGAAGCGAGGTCTCGCCAGAATAACCTGTGTCTCATGGGTATAGCAGAGTCGACGAATACAGGAAATATGGAACGCTACATTGAGTCCCTACTGATAACACTGCTGGGCAAAGAAACTTTCTCAGACGTTTTTATTATTGAGAGGGCCCATCGATCTCTTGCTACACTGCCCCCAGCAGGGGCATGACGCGCCCGATCATTGCGAAACTATTGAACTATAGAGAACGTGATGTGGTGTTACGCAAACCCCAAGAACTGGGGAGTTTAAAGCATGAGGAGATGGATATTTCCATTTACCCGGATTTAACACCACAATTTGAAGAAGCACGTAAGAAGTTTATGGCAGTAAAAAAGAAACTTTGAGATCACAACATTCCTTACGCGATGATCTACCTGGCCCACTTGAGAGTCACAGATGGAGGAAAGAGCACAGTGTACAATGAGCACAAAGAAGTGCTAAAATACCTGCAATGAAAGAACTCACAGGCTACGCGTAGGAGATCACCCAGAGGCGAACAAGAAGAATAAGGAGCACCTCTGATGTGGAATGATAAAATGGCTTCTCTTGATCATGGGGCCACAAAAAGGGCTAATAGATGTCTCAGACAACGCTTCATATGGACACAGATAAGTGATAGACTTGAACTTAAAAGCTTACTGTGATACATATAACTAAGGAAGCATAGTACATACTTGCACGATGCAGGAATATAAACAAAACCGTAATTTGTATCTAAGATTACACACCCCTTGCCTTTTGAAATTTGCAGGTTATGTAGATTGTACTATTTCTTTCTTTGATAGGATTAGATAGGCGACCCCTCATGTGAAGCTGTCACTGGGGTTCCGGCTGGCAGCTCCCGCCAAACTGTGTACACCACACCATATTTCTTTTCTTTATGGGAATGTTCGGGGGAACTGTTACCAGTTTTTTGGGATTGTCTGCGCTGTAATTGGGATAGCGAAGGGGGTGGGGGCGGGGAGAGGTGAAAATCTTTATAAAATGGTCAGCACAGAGAAGCTACATTGTGCATATAACACGAGATACAATCCCATAGGACATTACCCTGACACCACTGCCACCTTAACAGGACATGGGTAGCAGATCACAATCCACAAGAAAGTTGACATTCATGACATGGAATATACATGGCCTAAAAATCCACAGAAAATTAGGAAAGTCTTTGCATACTTAGACCGTCACAAAGTTGATGTAGCATGTCTCCCGGAGACTCATCTTACTAACACAACAGAGAGTAAAATAGGAGCACGATGGGCCACATACAGATTAGCAGATTAGCTACGTATGCGAGGGGTGTACTGTTGCTTATTAAACACGGCATACCATTTATAATGCTCCATTAGATTAAAGATGAACAGGGCAGGTACGTCACCACACAGGGGAACTTTGCTGGAACACTATTAACCATTGTCACTGCATATGGCCAAATACAAATGATCCCTCCTTCTTTGTACAAGTATGGGCTAAACTGCGCACATTACCACTTTCAGCAATACTCTGAGGTGGGGATTACTAATAAATGCATTGACCCTCTCATGGATGGGTCCACGTAATGATAGGTATGAGACTGTCCGGAAAAGCACTCAAGAAGGGTATTGAAGAATATTCAATGACAGATATATGGCGATTACATCACCCAAGCCACAAGGTTGGTACTTGTATTTCTTCCACTCATAACACGTGGTCCTGAATTGATTACTGGATAGCCACTGCTGATGTTTGCACATGGACTAACGCGATAACACATATGTCCAAAACCCTCTCAGACCAGGCACCAGTCCGCCTCAAACTTGCCATCCCCACGCACACCCCACGACAGTATACATGGTGCCTACAGCCAAGCACAAAGTTAGGCCAGGTGTTTAGAGTGGAATTGCGGCAGGCCATCTTTGCATACTTTGAGACCAATGTGGGTTCGGTAAACAGCACCAAGGTGGTATGGGAAGCATTAAAAGTGACGATCAGAGTGTTCTGCATAGGCAAGCATGCTGGCATATTGAAAGACATTCAAAGACAACTGTCCATGATTGAAACAGACATAAAACAATTAGAGTCGGACTACACGAATACTTCGGACTCTAAGATTCTAGAAGACATTAGGAAAAAGATTGACATTTACCATTAATTCACTGAGAGTCAAATTAAATATATCTTGAATAGGTACACAGCATATAATTAAGGAGAGGGGGGCAGGCCAGGGTGAGCACTCTCCAGCAGATTATGTCCCACATAGCAGGCATGCAAGCTGTATCAAAATATGATACCCCATCTATTATAGACTGTTTCACGGAATACTATGCACAACTGTATACTGCAGGGGCGAACATGTCCACCACTGAGATAAGCCAATACTTAGATGATATTGCACTAGTATGGCTAGCTGATGAGCATCAGAAATTCTTCAGTCATCATATAACAGAAGATGAAATAAGGGAAGCTATAAATTCCCTCCCAAATACCAAAGCCCCAGGTATGGATGGATTACCCGGAGAATTCTATAAGGAATACAAGGACTTATTAATCTCACACCTTGCTGCAATGTACGAGGAGACGTATGAGGAGGGTATACTGCCATCTTCATTATGTGAGGCATTACTGATTGCTCTCCCTAAGCCAGACAAAGACCCTGTTAAATGCTAGTCATACCGCCCACTATCGTTAAGAAATATGGACACCAAAATACTGGGAAACATTATTGCTCTCTGTTTGCAGCCCTTAATGCAGAATTTGATATTGCCAGATCAAGCCAGTTTTATACCGACACGTTCAACAACGCAAAATTTAAGGACTATATTTGCTATGTTCCGCCAATTACACCCAGAGTTGCCAGCTGCTGTGGCCCTACTGGACGCAGCAAAAGTGTTTGACTCTGTGGAGTGGCCATATATGTTCACCGGTGAGCAGTCAAAATATCGATTTTTTATATCGACCTACACTAATATCTAGTTTTTAATATTCTAGGGACAGAATATCGATGTCAAGAATATCGTTGACCAGAATATCGACCTTAAGGCGAGTAATATCATTTTTTTAATATCGAAGTAAGTAATATCGAAGTTAGTAATATCGAAGTAAGTAATATTGTTAGCAAAAATATTGTTGGTATTAATATTGATATTTATATTAGTGTTATGTATTTTAGTAGGTATTTTATATGAATGTTTAAACATTTTTCTAATGATTTTTTATTATTTTTTAATATATGTATTAGATGTTTAGAAATTGGTAATTTTTTTAAGTACATTTTGCGTTTTAGTATCAGAGCAGGTTGTGGATTTATAGAGGAATAGGGTGTGAAATAATTTAATTTTAATTAATTAATATGTTTTTTATGTATTGTTCTCGATTATTAATTTATTGGTAATTAATTATTAATTGGTAATTACTTTTTATTAATGGATTACTTTATCATTATATTAATTATAAATAATTTGTTTTTATTTATTGTTATTGTTAATTAAATTGTTGTTAATTATTAATTGGTTATTATTTTTTATTCATGTATTTATTGATAATTAAAATAATTATGTTACTTTTGATGTGTAATGGGTTCTGGGTTTATAGGGGAATAGGGTGGGAAGTAATTTAATTATAATAAATACATTACTTTTTTTAAATTTATTAATTTATTGGCATTGATAACTAATGTATTGTTAATTAATTATTCATAGGTGAATAATGTGTATTAATTTATAATTATATTCATTTATTGTTAATTTACTATTAATTGGTAATACATTTGTATTAATTGATTAATTGACAAATACATTATTTGTGTTTTTTTAATGTGTATTGGGTTGTGTGTTTATGGGGAATAGGGTGGAAATTAATGTAATGTTATTTAAGTAAATATCTATTTAATTGTATTTTTATTAATTATGAATTTTGTAGTTAATTAATTTTTAATATGTTATTTATTTTACAGAAAATAATCAATTAATAAGTATGTTAATTTAATCCCTATGCTATCCTACATTTTCCACACTGTTATATTCACTTTGACACTCTCCTTTCTGTTGCACTCACTAGATTGGGAATAGTAATTTTAACCCCTACGCTATCCAACACTTTCCCTACTGTTGTACTCACTGGAGTGGGAATAGCAATTTTTACCCCTACGCTATCCAACACTTTCCCTACTGTTGCACTCACTGGAGTGGGAATAGTAATTTTTACACCTACACTATCCAATATTTTTCCTACTGTTGCACTGTTTGGAGTTGGAATAGTAATTTTATAACCTCCGCTATCTAATATTTTTTGTATTATTTTAGTTAATGTTGTATATAATTAATATTAACAAGATTAAAAGTAATTTAAGTTTTTTTAATTTGTTGTATATGTATTTCATTTTTATTTATAATATTGTTTTATGTGTATAGATGTATTTATAATTTATATGATAGTTTATAAAAATATATGCGTTATTAAAATAATTATTAAAAATGATTAGTAAGTATGTACATTATATATTAAATGTATATTAAATGTATGCCTTGCGCGGCAAGAACTGCCGGGGAGCTTTCGATGAGCCTGGACCCTCCCTTAACCCTTCTGCCACGGCGTTGCGGCTAGAATCTCCTCTACCGGCCGCGGCTGAATCGCGGCTTGAATCGCTGGGGAGCTTTCGCTGCAGCCGAAGCCGCTTTCTACCTTTCTGCCCGGTGGTGCGGCCACAGCCGCCTCTACCTATTCGCCCGGCGGGGCTGGTACAGCGAAGCACCCTGTTGGGGTCAGTACCGCTGCAGGGCCTTTTTGTGCGGCCAGAGCCGCCTTCTCCCTTTCCGCCCGGCAGGGTTGGTCCCGCGGAGTAGTCCGTTGCGGCTGGAGCCGCCGGGGAGCCCTCGGACCGCTGCGAACCGCTTCACAACACAGCATATCGGAACAAACACTGAAATTGCCCCAACCTAATGGTATATGTAGTTGTTTGTTGAGGCGCATAAAGACTTGACCGGTGCAGAGTTCCCCGGTGTTTGTTGGGCGCTGGGCCTTGCTGCTTTCCCTGACGCGGCCGGGCTTTGCTCCGCCACCTGCTTCACTCAACCGGCTGGTGCTTGGCTCTGCCGGTCTCACCGCTGCTGCTGTCTATCAATGCCTACAAGCCCCAGGTTCCTCAGGGGCAGGACATGCTGTTTCCACGCGCCAGGAGGCGCATAAAGACTTGACCGGTCCCTCGTCCCGCGAGGACGCGCGAGGGACGCGCCGGGAGAAGCCCGGGACAAGGGCGGGACAGTCTGTGACAGTCCGGGACTGGACGTGACTGGGCTGGGCTGGGCCAGGGACCCTGATTCTTGTTCATCGCTGGACTTCCGTGACCCTCATATAGTGAGACAATACTGCATTTCATTATACTCCTCTTGGTTATTTTGAGTTCCTAGTGTTTATCTTAGGTGGCTTGTTCTATCCCGTGCTATTAGATAAAGTTTCAGATTGTTTTACAATTAACACCATTGGGTATGTCTAAACAAAAGGGTCCCCTGGTGCCTAACACCTTGGATAATTACCTAGTGAAGGTTGTGAGCAAAATCAACAGTGAAAGACGGCAGTCTTTAGGGTTAAGCTCGTCCCCCACAACACCCGCTGCGCAACCTTCACTAGTATTACCGGCAAGGGATGACAGCAGTGATATCGTTAGTTTTGATCTCTCTGCTAGTGACATACCTGAACAAAACATTGTTCCCACTGTTGATCTAGAGGTATCCTTGGATACGACTGTGCAGAACCTACCGACTCCTGTGCCTAGAACAGTCAGAGTGTGCAGGAAAGTACAGACCAAACGTGGGGGGTCACCTTCGGCTAGAAGAAGATTAGTTTCCCCACCCAAAATCCTAGATAATGATGATGTTATTACAGGGAAGGGGGGCACGGTGAAATGGGAGGACGAACAAATTAAAACATTTGTAAGTATGATTGATTTAAAGATCAATGGTATTGGTAAACCCCTTGGGGCAAAAATCGATCAGCTTACTGAAGAGGTTAAAAGACTAGGAGGACTCCTCAATAAGACAATGGAGGAAGTGGGTAGTTTATCAGCTTTGGTATCAAGCAGATGTGAAACCAATGAAGTTCACCCTGAGAGAGGGGAAGGAGGTAGTGAGAATATTGTACAGCAACCCCCCCTACCCAGCTCCCAGTAGGTGAGGATTCTCAAATTGTAGTTATAGAGGCTCCCTTAACAACACCTACAGAACCGCGCCAAGAGCGAGATTTATTCCAATTTGTTGTGGAAGCTTCTCCACTAGTTTTAGTCTTGGCAAACGCCCCCCATTTGGCCCCTGGTCAGGTGGAGTCAACAACATCACTTATCGATAAAGCGCTGCACTGGTTGATGAAAAACATGGAGATGTCTCCCTGGGGCAAACAGCAGTTAGCAGGGGAAATCATTATGGCTAGAAGGGTAGCATGGCTTGGGGACTACCCGAAAAAGTTTAAGGGAGATTGTATAGCCTTGAATTTTTCAAGACCCGATGTACTCCCAAATATACTGGCAAACGTATTCCGCCCACTACCCAGGGATTCCGCTATGATCCCACTAACACTGGAATTCTTCTACAGTAGGAGATGGAGTGTAGTGAACTACAGTAGACTATGGCCTAAACGGACACCTGTGCTAAGGACACTAGTGAGGGGTGCCCATACTAGGGATGGAGGTATCACCTTGGAAAATTGGTTCGGGGTTTTGTCTGACTTGAATAAATGTGATTGACTCCTGAGGCCTGAAAGATTTGTAGATATGAAAGACACAGAGTTTGGCAGAATGCAGGTCCTAAGGGATTGGATTAGGACACAAACTAACAAGGCCCGTACTCCACAAATAATTCCACTGGAGGGACCCTACCAGACAGGGCAGCCCACAGAGAGCAGGGATTTGTGTCAATTAATTTGCTCGGACCCATTTGGGGAAAACTACTGCCAAGAACCGGATGGGCTCCCTCCAGAGATGCACTGAAACATGCCCACTAACATAGAACACCATTCAGTGACTGAGGGTGTGACCCCAGTAGCTAAATCCTGCAGCTTACAAGGTGAGGCAGGGTTGGTATTCCTTTTGTGGAACTTTCCTGGAATTGACAATAAGTTAATATCTTCAGAATGGTGTAGTTTTGTTGACCAGTATGACATCATTCTTTTTCAGGAAACCTGGTCAATGGTTCCGGTTTATCGTTTGGGGTTTCTTAATTTTCACGCCCCTGCCACTAAGAAATCTAAAGGCCGACCGGCTAGGGGTTTGATAATTTGGGTTCGCCAATCCTTATGCTGTAGGGTGCAACAAATTAATCCCCCCTCGAATGACTTTCTGTCAGTAAAAATCACATGGGCAAATGGTCAGGGGATGGCTATTTATAATATCTATGCAAGGGGGACAGCACAGATGTCTATCATAGTAGGTGGAGATTTTAATACTACTTTTGAACATCTTGGACAAGAGGATCAGTTTCTTGCTGCTGAGGAAGACAATAAATGGGGTGTCCCCCAGCTTAAATTACCTGCCATAAGAAGATGGACAGCCGTAGCAATACAGCTTAAGGCCCTATGCCTAGTGAGAGGGCTTAGAGCAGCAAATGGGCATACTCCGTCCGATCGACTAGGAGAAAATACATTTGATAATGGTAGACACTCTAGTCGCATAGATTATTTTCTGGTGGATATAAGAGGATGGCATAGACTGATAGATATGACTGTTAAAATAGATTGGAAAGTGACCACAATCCACTTTGCGTGGAATTCCAAGCACAGAAGGGGACTAGAGATCAGAACCTGGGGTGTGGGAAAGTCACCCTGGATATTGTTGCCTCCAATAACATGCGTCACATTAAATGGGGTAATTTTATTGAGAACCCTGAGAAATTGGAGGTCCTTAAAAACATGGTTGCTGAATAAGTGGTTAATTTAAACACTCACATCAGTAAGATAGACTTTCCACAAATAATGCTTGAGGCCCATATCCACTTTTTCGCAAAACTTCAATTGATCTTTAGGAAAACCATAAAACAGGCCAAGGGAAACAAAAAACAACCCAAGGAGGGGTGGTATAACAACGCCTGTAAATTAGCCCGTCAAAACTTGAGTACAGAATTAAGGAGTAGGAATCCCTCAAGAGTGAGACTAGCAAGGGAAACCTATAGGCTAGCCCAAAAAATAGCTAAAAAAGAGTGGGATGAGGAACAATGGCATGATCTGAAAATAGCCTGTGGAGCAAAGGACTCAAAACAATTTTGGGCCATTGTGAAATGGGATAGAGGAGGTGTAGCTGAACCCCCCAAAATAACGTTGCCATGCAACAATGGGTAGATTTCTTCAGACCACAATATGCTCGTAACCGAGCTGAAGAAGACTACCCACTACCCCCAACTATTTTTTATAAAAGTCAGCTCTTTACAGCTAAAGATGTCAGTATAGCGTTAGACTGCATGACCGGGGGAAGAGCCCCAGGGATGGATGGCATCCCCGCTGACGTGTTTTTAAGTGATAGATCATCTTGGTGTCAGTACTTTGAGTGTTTAGCTAACTCTGTGGCTAGGGGTGCGCTAATCCCACCATCATGGAAAGGCGCTGAAATAATTCCAGTTTTTAAAAAGGGTGACAAATCTCTACCCAGTAACTATAGACCAATCAGTCTTATAAACTCAGCCCAAAAAACTTGTTGGTCGTCTAGTGCAAAACAAATTGCAAACATGGATAGAAGAACATAATATTCTGTCCCCATACCAAGCTGGCTTTCGGCCTTGTACTGGTACAATTGACCAGGTCTTTTACTTCATAACACTTTACTGGAAGAATGTAGCCTTTACCAAGGGGACACTCTATGCGGTCTTCGTAGACCTGAAATCGGCTTTCGATTTAGTCCCCCGTTCCAAACTTTGGAGGGTTCTCGCTGAAGCAGGGATATCCCCGGAACTATTGACTTTACTTGTCCGCTTGCATGAGAACAACTACGCCAGAATCAGATGGGGGAGCAGGGTGAGGTGACCAACTCATTTCCTGTCGAGCTTGGTGTTCGGCAGGGGTATGTACTGGCACCCACGCTGTTTTCTTTATACATCAACGGCATAGTGGATCATCTTAACCGTTCCCCCACTGATGCCCCCGTTCTGGCTGGGGCCCGTGTGCCTGTTCTCATGTTTGCGGACAACACGTTGATTATTTCCCGGACACCGAGTGGGCTCCAAAAGGCTGTGAATGCATTTGGAGAATTTTGTCAACTGCGTGGACTTGAGATAAACACCTCAAAAACTAAGTTCATGTCCCTGAATCAGCGAAAAACCTTCAAAGGTACAATTAATTTTAATGGAACTCCACTAGAGCAGGTAGAGGCATTCACGTATTTAGGAATATCTCTCCAGAGTAAGATGGGCTGGAAAAGTCATATTGACATGGCTGCTCTAAAATTTCACCAGCTTGCGGGTGCCTTAGCCACAAAGCTCAAAGCTTCCTTTACCAAGCCAATCACACCTGCCCTAGAGATCTACAACATGAAGGTTATAAGTGCCTCTTTGTATGGTTCAGAACTATGGGGGTTTAATAATCTGAACCAACTAACAATGGCGGAGAACACATTTCTACGCTGTTTAGTCGGGGTCCCCCAAAGTACTCTTACCATACCACTAGTATATGATCTTGGCAGGAAAAAAATTGAGGATATAGCTCGGCTACGGCCTCTACTTTATTGGGGGCGTATCTGGACAACTCCGGAATTAGCACACTATGCCCTGGCATTAAAGGATATCATTAGGGCAGATCGCTTTCATTCTATCCCATGGCTTAAAGAGATAAGGGGCCTACTACGAAATTTGGAGCTTGACTATCCATGGGAAGACGCAGATGTCTCAAGGTTACCATCGAAAATAATTTTGAAAAAAAGTACTGGGAAATGATCTGGAGGTCCGTTTACAGTACCTGGACAACCACTAATCTAACAGGACGTTTCCTTGATTTTAAACCTCGCCCAGCTTGTGAGGTTTACTGGGATATTATAGAGCGTCCGTTTGACCGAAAGCTGTATTTCCAGTTTAGAACTGGAACTTTACCAGTAAAAGCTTTCAGTTACAAATGGTCTGCAACCCAGGATGACAAACGTCATAACTGTACAGACTTGACCGAGAATGTAGCCCATATGTTGTTTGTATGCCGTCTTTACACAAGCCCTCGTCGTAAGTAGCTAAAACCAACGTGTACCAACCTGGGCACCCGGAGGTATAATGAAGCTCTGAGAATATTAGAGACTGACTGTTCCCCGTGTATAGCGATTGCTGTTGCTAAATTTTTAGGGTGGACTTGGATCATACGCACTCGCACTTTAAACTCTCCAGAAGTTAGCTAATGAACTGTAAGACCTCCAAAAACATATGATTGATCTTGTTTTATGTATACATTCTAGCTATTTTTAAATAGTCTTTTAACAAACTTTTTAACTTTACAAATGACAGCTACAAAGATTTAATAACTTTTTAACATTGAAATTTCTTTTGTTATGTAGTATTTATAATGGTTGTGATAGGATGTTATTCTGCTTTTATGACATGCTGTCGAATAAAGCTTTGAAATTGAAAAATTGAATAGTATATTTAATTTATTTTTACATTATATATATATATATATATATATATATATATATATATATATATATATATATATATATTATAATTTTTAAACATTTTTAAATATTTTAACTGCTTATTTCACTTATATGGATTATTTACTTTATTTTATTTTTTTTTACTTAAATAAAAAAGTATATTGTTACAACAATATTTTTGACATCAATATTTCTTCCACCATATTTTTGTACTTACCATAATGTAGATAGGATGTCAATATTCTTGACTTCGATATTCTTGCTTCGATATTTTTGTAGGCTGATATTCTGACCTTCGATATTTTGTCAGTGACTCATGTTTACCATGCTGCGAAGAATGGGTTTCCCAGAGCCGTTTTTGCGCTGGATAACACTATTATATACTAAACCGTGTGCATGAATAAGAAAAAACAGCAACACATCTGAACCTCAATATATAATGAGGGACAAGACAGGGCTGCCCACTGTCGCCACTTCTATTCACTCTAGCACTGGAACCACTATCATGTAAGATTTGACAGCGGCATGCAGAAATTGCATTACAGTTTCAGTTACGACCAGTCAGTATATCATTGTACACGGACAATATGATCCTCTACACACGATACCCATATATTAATTTAAATAAACTAATCCGAGAATATATAAGATTCAAAAACTTTTCTGGTTTTTGTATTAACTGGGACAAGTCTGTAGCAATTTATATCAACATTACCAGATGAACCGCCAACACATAATGCACTGCAGGTCCTATTGACATCGTAATTATGTCAACGCCTAGTTACACGTTTGTACATTGTGGCTCAGTGTGACCAGTTCCGTATGCTAGATAAACCCCTGGTGAGATGGAAAGCAACAGTTGGTGATAGCATCGCCAAGGAAGTCTGGACTATAGCTGTATACAGTTGCAATGCTCACACCCAACTGCAACTTACGAATTATATACTTTAGGTTTATACATCAGGTGTATTATACACCTGTGCAGTTGCATAAATATGGCTTAAGGATAGATGATAGGTGCCACAGGTGTGGCGCACCCAATGCAGACTTCTTACACATGGCATGGTCATGACCCAAGCTTCAATCATACTGGATAGAAGTGACCAACACACTCACTAATATGCTGGCGGAGCAGGTCCCAAATGCACCATTAGTGTGTCTCCTAGGCATTTATAAGATCGAACTGTCTCGTAGTCGCAAGTTTCTGGCGGTAGCATTGCTGCTGACCAAGAAACGCATAGCAATGCGATGGGGAAGCAAACATATACGGCAATCCAAAGACTGGCTTACAGATATGACATATTGCAAGGAGAGACTGGAAACATATGCGGAGGAACTACCACAGGCTTCCCGCCATAGGCACTTTTGGGACCCGTTTGTGCCTAACCCCCACGCAACCAGAGGACTGATCACATACTCTGATGCGCAAGCACAAATCATACTATCTAGGCATCTATATTTGAATATGTTGCAACAGACAGGGTTTGTACAGGCTACGAGTAACAAATGTAAAAAATGTGGTCTTGCTTTATTCTGTATAACTCAGGGCACATTTTGGTAATATGGCTGTGTATATTGACTGTTAACAGCTGTAACAATATTTGTTTGATCATACGAATTTGATGTTTTTACTGTGTATGAGGCTTGCATAATGTACCTAAAGTGGCATTATGTGTTCTTTGTGACTGACCAGAATAAATAAATAAATACAATTAAAAAAACCTTCAATGCAGAATGTGTTTGCTTGTATTTTGTATTTTGTTTCCACTATGCTTCTGCTTGTGTGGCTTCATGCTACCAGACCGATGGTTTGAGTGCTTCCTACTAAAGATCCGTATGACTGCTGACAACTTTCTGATTTCTCCTTTACCAAATGCTCTTAGCTTAAGGTTGTCCTATTAAGGTAGTATAGGGAGAGATAGCTTGCTCATGCTTACTTTAAAGAATCATCTGATGCAAGTTAATACTCAATTCCTTTTCCTGATCATCTGTATTGTCATTATATAGTTAGTCGTCTGCATTGTATTATATAGGGTAAATCTCTTCAGGGGATTTGGACTTATATTGGAATTCCCGTATTTCTATATGATCATGATGAGATTGGTCTATATTGATTTGTTTCTAAATTTATGACTAAACCCTACTAAACTCAGATTTAAGTTTTTGAGTGGGTTATTGTGTCACCACAGTGGTTACACTGTATTGAGATGTTAACAAGTGATTGTTTTCTCCCTTTACCACTCATGAAACTATAAAGGTCATCAATATGGAGATAAATGTTTGAGTGGACCCAAGATCTAGCACCAATACTTCAAAAAATTAAATAATAAGATCCCCATTGAAAGCCTATGAAAGTAAATATTTTAACAATGATTGATCAGTGGACATAGAGCATAGGTCTAAATTTAATCCTGAGTATTAGCCAATCACGATCCTCTCCACCAAAAGTTCTCTAATATTTACCTCTCCCTCCTGCATGCATCCTAGATACTATGACAGCAGTACAGATATACAGAGGCCCAATATGCCGGATGTCAGTATATCAAAATGAACAGAAGAGGACTATGGAAGGGGAATTCTGATGCTTACAAAAGAGGTGTACATATTCAGTTTTCTTTCTGATTGTATATTTATGAATCCCTTGTAGATATACTGATTACTGTTCTTATCTCAGACATACATATATTTAAAAACACTAGTATCTCTAGGTAATAATTTAATTTGACATGTGCATGATTGATTTGTGAGGGGCTGATGGCTCAATCCACCTGTTTAAAGTTAGTTAGATAGTGTTAAGCATTTAGCGACTACACAAGTATACCTTAGAAGGGACCAGATCCTTACTACACAAAATTTCAATTTTTTTCACCAACTAGAGCTTTTACTCTAACTCTATTATGGTCAACTGAGGTACTTTAAGGTAACAGTCTAACATATTACATACGAAGAGCAAAAGGAGGAAATCAGTTTCCTTTGAACTAACCCTCCACATGGTGAAGAAAACTAAATTATTTTCATATATGTCATGGGATGGGTGCCAGGGCCAGTTGGGCGGAGCAGAGATGTCTAGTCGGAGTGTAGAAGGAGAGGCGGTTGTTGAGGTATGCAGGTCCAGCATTGTGGTGGGCTTTATAGGCGAGTGTGAGAAGCTTGAAGGTGATTATTTTTTTACAGGTAGCCAGAGGAGGTCTCTCAGGTGGCCAGTGATGTGGTTGTGGCATGGAAGTTCAGGATGAGTCTAGGGAAGGTGTTGTGGATGGCCTGCTGTTTTTTGTTTTTGGGTGGTGCTTGCGTAGTGTACATTGCCCTAGTCGAGTCTGCTGCTGACAAGCTCATGGGTGACCATTTTCCTATACTTGGGGAGGACTCACTTGAAAATCTTACAAAGGAGGCAAAGAGCGTGGAAGCAGGAGGATGAAATGGCATTGATTTGGCGCTTCATTTAGAGTGAGGAATCCAGGATGATGGCAAGGTTTCAATGGTGGTCCATGGGTGTGGGGGGTATTCCAAGAATCATCTAAGGAGGGGGAGAGCCCAGAATCAGGACTTCGGTCTTGTTTGAGTTAAGCTTGAGGCAGCTGTCCTTCATCCAGGTGGTGACTGCCTTCATCCAGTTGTGGAAGTTGCTCTTGGCGGCTGTAGGTTTGTCTGTGAGGGAGAGAGTCAGCTGGGTGCTGTTGGGTAGGAGACAACATTGAGTCTGTGGCTTTTGACGATGGTTGCAAGTTGGCCATGTAGATATTTAAGAGGGTGTGCTCAGAGAGAATCCCTGAGGCACTCCACAGCAGATCTCTGTGGCTTCTAAGTTGAACAGTGGAAGTCTGACTCTCTGAGTTCAGCCAGTGAAGAAGAAGCAGATCCATTCTAATGATTTATCACAGATGCCGGCATCATGGAGTCTTGTGCAGAGTGTTCTATGGGAGACTGTGTTCAAGGCAGCAGTGAGGTCCAGGAGGATGAGGGCAGCAGTCTCGCCTCAGTTGAGGTGGGTGCAGATGTCGTCTGTAGCGCCAAGGGGAGCTGTTTCGGTGCTGTGGTTGCTTCTGAAGCCCAATTGGGAGAGGTCAAGGATGTTGTTTGTTTTGATGAATCTGAGAGTAAGGTGTTTATGGATTTTTCGATGAGTTTGGCTGGTAAGACGAGCAGAGAGGTGGGTCTGTAGTACGTGAGGTCTGGCGGGTCGGCAGAGGGTTTCTTCAGCAAGGGGTTGATCTCTGCATGCTTTTGGTCTTCCAGGAAGGTTGCAGACTGGATGGAGAATTTGATGGTATTATGTTATACGGACTTATAAAGCGCGCAGCTTCCTGGCAAAGAGGCGTCCTGGTGCTGATGGTAGGAAACTGCAGAGCTTCTAGCAGGGAGACGGCCTACAACGGAGGCTTGAGATAAAAATGGGGAGCACATTCTAGAGTTTCGAAGCCAAAGCACCAAAGGAGCGCCCTCCAGTACGAATCATCCTCACCTGAGGGACAGCCGCCAGATGCTGCCCCATCGAACAAATTTGGCTGGAATGTATGCAGATTGGCCAGAGTACCTGGGGATGAAAAGTTTAGAATTTCAAATGTAATGCAAAGGGCCTTGAACTCTACACATTTGGCCACAGGCAGCCAGTGGAGCTGATGAATAGCACTAGATGTGAAATACATCCTAGGCAGACCAAGAAGAGTTCGAGCCGCCACATTCTGGACCCTTTGCAGTCTGATGATTTCAGACTTTTTTGACCCCCAGATAGAGTGAATTGGCATAGTACAGTCTTGACAGAATCGAAGCCTGAATGATAACCTGCCTGACTCCAGCAGTGGTTTTAGCCCCCACAATAGCCCAAAGCAGGTCCCTGCCACTTTCTTGGTTTGGGTCCGAAAACAAAGGGCGGTGTCAACCCAGTCACCCAAGTTCTTTACCACCAGTTTAGGGGCAGGTGCCGGCCCCAGCACGGCAGGCCACCAATGCTCACTCCACATCTCAGAGTCTTTCCCTATCAGCAGTACTTCAGACTTGCTGGCATTGAGCTGGAGACAGTTGGCAGCCATCCACCCCGCGATGGCCTCAAGATCACTCCAGAACTTACAAGCGTCCCGAGTGATGTCATCGGAGAGTACGACTACAACTGCGTATCGTCTGCATAAGACACTACTGTAAGCCCTCTGTTCTTAGCCACGATCGCCAGCAACTTGAACATACAAGTTAAAGAGGGTATGTGTCCTGCTGAGTGGGTTGGCAGTGTTACCTGTTGTTTGAGCCCGATGGTGGTGGTATCTCCAGTAGGGATGTGGTGTTGTGGTCTTCAAGGTTGGCCAGGTGGAAAGTGAGATAATTGAGGAGGCTGTAGTTCATTGAGGTGAGAGTGGAGTTAGTGATGAATTCGGTTATGGCTTTGCTGAAGGGGTGCTGGGCCTGGGAGGTCTGTAGATGAGGGTGCTGGTTGTGAGGCAGAGGGTGTCTTTGGGTACGATGGCGGTGCCTCCTCCCAGCCAATTGATGCAGTCGTTGTGGATGATTTTGTATCCGTCGGGATGGCAGTTGCAATGCCCGGGGCTTAGCTCGAGTTTATCCAGGTTTCTGTGAATAAGGCGACATTGGGGGAGATGAGTCAAGCAGGTCCCAGATCTCCACGACGTGTCTTTTGATGGAGCGGGTGTTGAGTAGGATGCTTCTGAAGTTCTTGGATCTGGTTCTTGAGGGTCGTGGGGTTGGTGGGTCTCGTTTGCAGAGGCTGGCGAAGGTGCAGTTTCAGGTGTGGCAGGTAAATGGGGCTTGGGTGTTTTTCCTCATTGTGAGGTGGGAGGTGGTAGAACCTCTGGTGTTCAGGGCGTGGAGAGCGCTGGAGTCATAGCGGTGTATGGTCCAGGGACCAGGGTCTGTGACCCTAGGCACAGTCCAGGCACAGACTGGGCCGGCAATAAATAGTGTTGGGGATGGCAGGACAGCTGGGAGGTGGGAAGGCCTGGGCTCTGATCCTGAGTAGAGATAGGGATATTTGACAATTCTGTATTACTCTTCAGTTGTATAGAAGTTTTTGATTTTCTTGCACAGGTTCCACCCAAAGTTGATATGCCACTGGACTTTGTAGGCCAAAGGTAAATGAAACTGCACTCTATAGCAACCCCCATGTGTACAATAAAGTGTCACAATGGACAAAACAGTACGTCACACTGACTTTTCATAAAAGTGTACACTAACATTAAAAGGTCTACCCCATGATAATTCTAATCCTGCAGAGTCCCCTCTGTGCCAGGCTAAATGTGCTCAGTTACATTTCTGAGCATGACAGTAGTCTCAGATGTACAGCACTCACACATTGCGCACAAGTGTTACCATCAAAGTGCCCCTTACCCCAGCTGTGTTGCAGCAGCCTTATCTTAACCCCTTCACTGCGGCGGCTATTCCACCGCAGTGCTAAGGGGGCAGGGGGGCGTGCGGCTGGAGCATGCTGGTGACGGAACCGCTCCGTCACCAGCCGCGGTTGCGCTGTGCTCATGACGGAGCGGTTCCGTCACAGCCCCGCCCGCTCAATGGAACGCTCAGCGCAGGTGCGGAATCCGTGCCGCGCAGGCGTTCCGAGCGGGCCGTGACGGAACCGCTCCGTCATCAGCACAGCGCGACTGCGGCTGATGACGGAGTGGTTCCGTCACCAGCAGGGGAGGGGTTAAAAGGCAGACACTGGTGGTAAACACACACAGTCCATTTATCATGTGACTCCTATGAGTGAGATATATGTAGTGAAAATCACCTACAGTAAAAGTCCAAACCAGGTCATTCAAAAAAGAAAAACACTCCGGGTGTACTGAATGGGCGGAACCCAATTACTACCACCAGCTACCTAACAGTACAGCACCAAGAATGCATTAAGTTACAACATGGAAAGCCACAATTGCATACAGTATAGTAAAGTGGTCCCATACATTAAACATTAAAAATGTTACAACAATTTTCAGAACCTAATTTATCAATAACAGACTTCCAAAAGTGAACAAATAATTCCAACCAAAAACCAATTATGTGATTGCCTCTTCATTACAAAGCACATTAAGAGCAGAGATTGGCATTTTGTCAGACATGTGCAATACAAGTCAATGACTATCAAGTGGTAGTTTAAAGTAAATACTTGTCTAAAACTAAAACTATATTTAACAGCAAAATACACGTTATGCAACAACATGCTATACACAACACTGTTAATGATGATTGCGATTTGCACATTCACCTTGAGGATGCATGCAGCGATGACATCACCAACAGAATCACAATGTCATTCTGTAAAATTGTTATTATTCACATATTAAAGTGTTTGTTTGAAATGTTACTCCATTTCAAATTTTTCGGTTGTACTGTCCACAGTAGTAAAAGCAAATAATAAATTATTAAACTAAAAACATTGTTTATGGGTCTTCCCTCACATTTGTAATTGAGAACCCTGTTTCACAATATCTACATAAGCTGGATATCATCAACATCATAACAAATTTAAAACAAATATGTTTGGAAATATACCCAGCACTATTAGATATTTCATATGAAATTATTATTGATGTGATAAAATATATCAATATTTTATGAATGTGGAAGAGAAATGGCTATTTTAACAATGAGCAGTGGCAGCTGGTGACATGTCAAAGTGGTGCGGTGTAAAAGTTTGGGATTAGTGTTACGTCACAAGCAAGTAAAGGAAGTGACCCTGACCAATGTAAAAGGGTTTGGGGAGTGTTCTCTCCGAAGAAAATGTTCAAAAAAGAGTGGGTAGTTGGTACATTTTTAAGCAAGTTTGAGAAAGCAAGAATATTACTGTAGTATTGAAATGTTTGCACACATTAAGCACAGCCCAAAATCTTATGCTATTTGTAAATATTAGTGAGCTACAGCACCACACGTTAGTATAATATGTGTGACAGCGTGCCCAAATATGTGCCACACCAGCTAAATATCAGACACTTACCACTTTGTGATTAATGGGTGTAGCTCATTTGCGCCACTTGTTCTTTGTGCTACAGTTGAATTTTTCAAGTGTGGGTCACGCACTCCCCTGTGTGAGTGAGATGAGTAGGTTGTGGTGTGCTTCAGAGATATCACCCCCTGACGAGAAGGTGTGGTAATCAAACACGTGGTTAGTGGCACCTAGGGTAAGTGCCAACTCTCTGAGCACAACCTCCGTGAAACAAGCGTGTTTCTAAATCAAGTACTTCAAATGCCGCAATAAAGTTAAACCAACATTGTGACCAGTTCCTTCATGTTTTATTCACATGATTTCTCATCAAAATCCATGGCGTTTCATTTCAATGCTTCATGGGTAAATCCAATTCAGTGTATACATTATGACATCATATCCCAATGCATTTCGGACACATGGTCCTTCATCAGGGGAATCCTGAAAAAACAATGGTATAATCTAAGTGTGATCCACCGAGATAAAAATATAATAACAAAATACATCACATCAATTCATTAATGAGTCAACTGAATTGTCACTGAAAATAAACGTTTCATAAAGGTAAAAAGCACCCGAAAACGTGCCTGCCCCGAGATAAAAGGATATGAGAATGGAAAAAATAACATGGTCAGTAACGCAACTCTAGTGTCTAACAGATAAGGTAAGCCCAGTGTCGTGAGCAAAAAAATGCCAAATGGTTAAACAATGGTCGTTCACAACGTGAGAAAAAGAGTGCCAGATACTTGAACAATGGTCATACATAACCATACCACATATAAAACGTAACCTCATGTAGTCACTAGAATTAGACTAAGTCATACACGCAGCGCGGTGCATAAAACTTACGGAATGAGTGGAGCAAGATCACGCGTCCTGCTCGTGCGCCCTTCGCCATTGAATGCAACACTTGTGTTCCGTATATGCGGAAGTGAAATAGATGAAAAAGTGTGTGTAGAAAGAGGACTAATTGGGTGGCGGCCATCTTAGAGTGGTAACAAATATAACGAAGAGAAACCCTGGTGTCCATAAAGTGTGTAGTGCATCATATACATATATCGAAATTGTAATCACAATTATGTAAACAGTGCAAATCGGGTAAATTAAATGAAACATTTCAGTCGAATATTTAAATCAATGATAATGCGAAAGAAAGTTCAAAACAACATCGCTTCTCTACAGATAACATTGGAATTCCATCCGGTCATTGAGACCAGACGGTTTCATGGATTGGAGATATTTAATCCAGTGGTTTTCACGCTGCAATAAAAAGTTATTGTTGTCTCTGTCGTCTCGCTTGATAACCACTTCTACAGCAGCGAACCTGAGCTGGCTGATGTTGTGCCTACTGTCTTTGAAGTGTAAAGCCAAATTGGATTTTAAGTTAGCAGTCCTTATATTGCTCTTATGCTCGTTGATTCTCAATTTTAATTTTCGTGTGGTTTTTCCAGTGTATATCAGT
The DNA here is from genome assembly GCF_964263255.1 of Lissotriton vulgaris. NCBI lineage: Eukaryota > Metazoa > Chordata > Amphibia > Caudata > Salamandridae > Lissotriton > Lissotriton vulgaris. The sequence continues at coordinate 1,882,696,502 of NC_141689.1, read as the reverse complement.
CCACACGGACATTTGATGATATATACAACATTTTCAGTGTCACATGTAGCATTCAGTCTCAATTTGACATCGGTGCCCTTCATGGGATGTTTGATTACAGGACCTTTGATCATGTTGTTACAATTCTGGCAATTAGGGCAAGGTTGATTTCCTTTGTATGTAATTGAAGATGTAGGTTTAGGGTTTTTGATGAGTTCTTTGAGGTTGTTGCCTCTTTTGTAGGCAAACAACGGTTGTTCACAAAAGATGCCATTGAAATCCTGTTCTCGACTGATAATCGTCCAGTGTCTCAATATTGAAGTTTTGTATGCCTTTGACGCCTCAGAGTATTTTGATACGACCACGGGTCTTTTAACGTTGTCTTTTTGTTGTGTTACCAACACATCCTGACGTTTGATTTTATCACAGCGTTCTTTGGCGTTTGGCCAAGATGGTTTGTGGATATCCTCTTTTTTCAAAACGTTCTAGCATTTTGGATGCTTGTTCCTCATACTTAGAGGTATCGGATACAATCCGTTTAACACGGAGAAGTTGTGAGAACGGAAGGTGATTTTTCAATGATCTCTGATGATAAGAACTGTAGTGAAGAGTGTTGTTTTTGTCAGTCGTTTTCCTGTAGAGATCAGTCTCTAAATGATCGTTGATCCTAGTCACTCTCACATCTAAGAATGTGATTGTTTTTTGGTTGGTCTCCGAGGTAAATTGGATCCGGTCATTGATGTGATTAAGATCTGATGTCGTCAATGTATCGCAAGAACGTCATGGCATGCGTGATCCAAGGAGTCTGGTTCAAGATGTTGTTTTCCTCAAAATATATCATAAATGCATTAGCATAGACGGGGGCTGCACAATTGCCCATGGAAGTCCCGTGCATAAAATTGATCATCCACAGAAAAGTAACTCTGATATAGAGTATAGTGCATCAACTGCATGATGAAAATCTGAAAATCCTGAGTAAGCTCAGAGTGTAGCAGAATGTTCTCAATTGCTTCCAAACCAAGATCATGTGGGATGCTTGTGTATAGCGATTTAACGTCTATGGAACATAGCCAGATGGTTTCATCTTCATCAAATCTCTTTGAAAAGCAGAGTAGCTGTTTTAAGCAACTTTCTTGAATATTATTTTGACCCTGACCAGGGCCACAGCACCCCAAATCAACTTCATCGTAGATTATCAAAATGGCATATGACGACATCACTGCACTAACTGATTTAAAGGCGGACACTATTGCTTTCAATGTTGATGATGTGGATAAAATCTATGCTCTGATCCCCGAGGTGGCCAGCCCACAAGGGTCCACCAGAAACAAAGAAAGTTGCTTAAAACAGCTACTCTACTTTTCAAAGAAAGAAATCAGCCAAAGGCTTCACGCCAGCACACTAATACGCTACCATCGAGCTCAGCGTATTCCAAGGGGGCTCCGAGTCCCGCTCAAGCCACTTCTATGCAGGAACAGCTCGAAATTTGTGGATAGATGGTACGCCATCTTAAACAAGTGCTCTTTGGACTTAATACTATTGATAGTGGATGAACTATCAAGAGCTTTAGAAGAACTTAACAAAGACATACAGCAATGTAAACAAGAACTAACGGATATGCTACCCAAGGAAGAATGGTCCAAGATATTGGAGGATATTACCATTCAATTGGAGAAACACACCAGGGAGATAAATGAACGGAAATTACGCAAGTATCGCAGAGATACCATAGACTATAAGCTGGGGGAGGTATACTCCTGGGCTGAGGTTTATGCTAGGAGACGCCAGAACAGACCACCAAGAGACCATACCAACACCACAACAGAGACTTCATCTTCAGAGGAAGAATCACGCACGGAACAAAGACTTGCTAATATACAAAAACCATCAACTAGCGCTGAATCTTCTACCCTCTCTGTGGTTCCTTTTTTAGAGGAAGGACCAGGAGAAAGAGACGACCCAGGAGGAGCCAAGTCAAAAGAAAAGGAAAAGGAGAAAGAGAAGGAAAGGGACATGAGAAGTACAACGTTGAATCAGAGGGTAGAAAAACCAAAGAAGAAGACAACTTAGTGATTAACATTTCCTCACACACTCTATCTGAACAAGAAATCACCGTATTACAAAAAGGCACTTCATTTATCCCCACCAGTCATACCAATGAGTTGGAGCTTGAAGTTAGTCTATTTAAATTCATGCGTAATTTGCGTTTGAGACACTTTTTTGAAAATGTTTTGCCTCCACAAGATAGAGACCATGATGATCAACTGAGAGGATTACGAGCCAGAAGCACATTTATGGCACCAGTCAGTCATAAATCTTTAGACATTTTTGAGAGTTTGGTTAAAAATGACATCAGCGGCATCAATTATACCAGGAAGAAAAAGCACATGAATTTGACCAACAAGGAATTCTCAATACTCAACAACCTAGCCAAGAAAGTGGATATTACATATCAAACTGCCGACAAAGGGGGTGCTCTAGTCCTCATGGACACCACATTTTACAAAGACCAAGTTCAAGAACATCTTTCAGACAGGAACACTTATGATCTCATTCATTTCAATCCTACAAACCAGTATCGAGAAGTTTTGATGAACATTCTGTCTATGGCTGAAGAGAACGGTACTATAGATTTGAAAACCAAAAAATTCTTGACTCCCATCAATCCTAGTATACCAAGCATGTATATGCTGCCGAAAGTTCATAAAAGCATAACCCAGCCTCCATTTAGACCCATCGTATCTACACGTGGCAGTATACATGAAAATACTGGCAAACTTATCGATAGGTACCTTCAACCACTAATCCAACAGTCTCGTACCTACATAAGGGACACCACACACTTTCTACAGAAAATAAATGGAATCAGATTTGATGAAGATGAAACCATCTGGCTATGTTCCATAGACGTTAAATCGCTATACACAAGCATCCCACATGATCTTGGTTTGGAAGCAATTGAGAACATTCTGCTACACTCTGAGCTTACTCAGGATTTTCAGATTTTCATCATGCAGTTGATGCACTATACTCTATATCAGAGTTACTTTTCTGTGGATGATCAATTTTATGCACAGCTGTCCGGGACTTCCATGGGCAATTGTGCAGCCCCCGTCTATGCTAATGCATTTATGATATATTTTGAGGAAAAAAACATCTTGAACCAGACTCCTTGGATCACGCATGCCATGACGTTCTTGCGATACATTGACAACATTTTCGTTATATGGAGAGGAAACCAGGAATCTCTAGAAAAGGCACTAACAGATCTTAATCACATCAATGACCGGATCCAATTTACCTCGGAGACCAACCAACAAACAATCACATTCTTAGATGTGAGAGTGACTAGGATCAACAATCATTTAGAGACTGATCTCTACAGGAAAACAACTGACAAAAACAACACTCTTCACTACAGTTCTTATCATCAGAGATCATTGAAAAATCACCTTCCGTTCTCACAACTTCTCCGTGTTAAACGGATTGTATCCGATACCTCTAAGTATGAGGAACAAGCATCCAAAATGCTAGAACGTTTTGAAAAAAGAGGATATCCACAAACCATCTTGGCCAACGCCAAAGAACTCTGTGATAAAATCAAACGTCAGGATGTGTTGGTAACACAACAAAAAGACAACGTTAAAAGACCCGTGGTCGTATCAAAATACTCTGAGGCGTCAAAGGCATACAAAACTTCAATATTGAGACACTGGCCGATTATCAGTCGAGAACAGGATTTCAATGGCATCTTTTGTGAACAACCGTTGTTTGCCTACAAAAGAGGCAACAACCTCAAAGAACTCATCAAAAACCCTAAACCTACATCTTCAATTACATACAAAGGAAATCAACCTTGCCTTAATTGCCAGAATTGTAACAACATGATCAAAGGTCCTGTAATCAAACATCCCATGAAGGGCACCGATGTCAAATTGAGACTGAATGCTACATGTGACACTGAAAATGTTGTATATATCATCAAATGTCCGTGTGGACTGATATACACTGGAAAAACCACACGAAAATTAAAATTGAGAATCAACGAGCATAAGAGCAATATAAGGACTGCTAACTTAAAATCCAATTTGGCTTTACACTTCAAAGACAGTAGGCACAACATCAGCCAGCTCAGGTTCGCTGCTGTAGAAGTGGTTATCAAGCGAGACGACAGAGACAACAATAACTTTTTATTGTAGCGTGAAAACCACTGGATTAAATATCTCCAATCCATGAAACCGTCTGGTCTCAATGACCGGATGGAATTCCAATGTTATCTGTAGAGAAGCGATGTTGTTTTGAACTTTCTTTCGCATTATCATTGATTTAAATATTCAACTGAAATGTTTCATTTAATTTACCCGATTTGCACTGTTTACAAAATTGTGATTACAATTTCGATATATGTATATGATGCACTACACACTTTATGGACACCAGGGTTACTCTTCGTTATATTTGTTACCACTCTAAGATGGCCGCCACCCAATTAGTCCTCTTTCTACACACACTTTTTCATCTATTTCACTTCCGCATATACGGAACACAAGTGTTGCATTCAATGGCGAAGGGCGCACGAGCAGGACGCGTGATCTTGCTCCACTCATTCCGTAAGTTTTATGCACCGCGCTGCGTGTATGACTTAGTCTAATTCTAGTGACTACATGAGGTTACGTTTTATATGTGGTATGGTTATGTATGACCATTGTTCAAGTATCTGGCACTCTTTTTCTCACGTTGTGAATGACCATTGTTTAACCATTTGGCATTTTTTTGCTCACGACACTGGGCTTACCTTATCTGTTAGACACTAGAGTTGCGTTACTGACCATGTTATTTTTTCCATTCTCATATCCTTTTATCTCGGGGCAGGCACGTTTTCGGGTGCTTTTTACCTTTATGAAACGTTTATTTTCAGTGACAATTCAGTTGACTCATTAATGAAATGATGTGATGTATTTTGTTATTAGATTTTATCTCGGTGGATCACACTTAGATTATACCATTGTTTTTTCAGGATTCCCCTGATGAAGGACCATGTGTCCGAAATGCATTGGGATATGATGTCATAATGTATACACTGAATTGGATTTACCCATGAAGCATTGAAATGAAACGCCATGGATTTTGATGAGAAATGCATGTGAATAAAACATGAAGGAACTGGTCACAATGTTGGTTTAACTTTATTGCGGCATTTGAAGTACTTGATTTAGAAACACGCTTGTTTCACGGAGGTTGTGCTCAGAGAGTTGGCACTTACCCTAGGTGCCACTAACCACAGTTGAATTTTTCACAATCCCTTTGATTTCGATCATGTAACATTAATGTCACCAGCATCGCTCAGAAAAATGTTCCAGTACCACTACAGTTTCCATTTCATGCCAGGTTGATAGACCGACACACTGGGCCTCAGAGTACTGTTGGTAAGTACTGCAGTTTCCATCAGCAGCCTCAGGCCCAGAATGGAAGCTGCACATATTCTAACTCTGTGATCACAAGAGCAGTGTGCACAGAAACGCCAAGGCAGGGATTTCTGTTTGCAAGATAAATTATTCTGGTATTAAGTATTAGCACACAAGCGCCTAATGTTCTTCCCAGCACCACATGACAAAATGTAAACCATGGTGACCCAGCTGCTGGTGCCAATGTGTGAGCTCTTTTTGCACAGTTGCCAAGTGGCCCTTGTCATGTGTGACACCTTCAGCCAGTCCTGACCTTCCTGTCGGCATCACATTGCCTCCTGGACTTGTACGCTGGTTTTAACACTGCAGACATAGACTCACAATTCTCAAGATGCAATGTGCCACTGACTTAAAAGTCAGGTGTGTCTGGAAGTGTTTCAAGTGACAAGAGGCTTCAACAAGTATGATGAAACCTGACTGTTCAACAATTTTGTAGCTAAATCTCCTAATAAAAAAGAAACTGAAGGGATTAGTCTGCAGAATGATCAAGGTTTAATAGACGACTTTGTTTCATCAGGGAGGGACACGCGTACTTAACAATGCTCTGGTGATGTGTTTGCTTTTCAGAAGACAACATACTGGGGGGCATGGCTTGGTGCCTGAGGAGTATGGCGGCACATGAGTGAGACTTTCCAGCGCACCTGGAAGATACCGCGCTTTCGAGCAGCTTTCCGCTCCGCTGGAGACGTGTACCGACGTCTGAAGACTCAGGGCAAGTTTTAGGACCCTCTGCATTTCTTCATGCGACATGTGAGCAGTTTCCTTCGTCGCAGTGAGTACCCTCACGTCTCCGTTTTACTGCGGCCGCCATTTTGAATTTATTGCGCAATTGCGCATTTCATCACAACAATGCCATAACGAAGCCCCAATTTATGAGAACTGCCTGCCTACATTCCTAACATTGGAAAAACAATAGAGAGAGCTAGGACTGGGGGTGGGACGTCCTTGTCCCTTGTTAAGGTATGATCAAAAACAAAAGTGGGTGGACCTGTCTAGCACAATGTCCAACAATGCAGTGTCTGGTACTGCAGGGGTTTGTTAGAAGAACCCTCACACACCAACCTAGTTGGTGTCATGCTTCATCATCGGGTTCCCAGCTGAGTAGCCGAATGCTACTCAGCTATGCTGCGACACCTGATAACAGTGGAGCTGGTTTTTGTGATGGTGTGATGAAGTGGTGTATTAAAAATATCTCTGGTGCTCTGACTGACTAGAAGTATTTTATTCCCAGTGGCCAAGGATATGTTAAAAACAGATTAGAATATATTTACGTTGGTTACGAAAATCCAACGCAAATCAGAACCCGTAGGCGGGGGACCCTTTGTCTCACTGCCTATTTGGGAACGGAGAAAATGTTTGAGCTGTATCGCTACTTGTTACAAAATCGGAAGAAAGTAAAACGACAATGGCAACGCGTGTCCTGGGCGTTTTTTATCTAATACTCTCTACACCCAACCAACATTAGAATGGAAGATGAGCACTGTCTAACCTTTGGGGAGGATGACATCGACAGGATATTAACAGCCGTAAACCCTTTCGAAGGTCTGAGTAGCAACGACCCAGGCCCTACGGTGGCAGATTGGGATGAACTTACCAACCTTAGAAAAACTCAGATAAGGGCAGCATTGCATGGACTCTTGATGACGGAATACTTGAGGAACAAAATAGCCCCTCAGGGACTCATTGTGAAGAATGAGCCCTTCATTTTCCAAAATGATCTCATATTCAAAAAAGTGTGGTCCTTGATCTCTTGGCACTGCACGAGGGATTGGCTCGTGTTGATTGTCCAAACAGCCACCAGGATAGCACAAGATCTTAAGGTAGATATTCAGATTGAGGTTCAGTTAAAAACATTCATATCACCTGCAGCACTGAAAAAGAGACTAGAAGAACTGAACCAACAAATGTCTGATTTCGAGATAACTCTGAAACAGAGTAGGTTTAACAAACTTAAGAAAGACAAAGATCGGTTCACAGCTGAGAGGGCATATCCCTATACTAAAGCTGACTATGTAGCAAAAAACAACATTAGTGACACAGACAGTGTGGGCTCAGATGGCAGTTCCTCAGGATCTAACTCAAGTGGTTACCAGCAGAATAGATATCAGAGAGGAGGGTATAGACATCCAAGACCACAATACCCACGCCAAAGGGGATGGAGAGGTTATCAAGCCCCCCCAAATAATACAACCAATTTCAGGGCCAACCTCAGTATCCGCAATATGAGTACGGTCCACCACCGATTGGCCCAATGTTTCAGCAAAGGGCACCCGACTTCTCAGGAGGAGCCCAAAACCTACAGCCTTTTTTAGGGTGGGGTCCTGGACCCCGACGTGGCAGGAACAAGAAAGGGAACAATGTGAACTGGCAACCAGAAGACAAAACAGACCCCAGAATGTACACCAGGAGCATGACAGAGGCCCTGGCAAACCAAGCGTCCACGAGCAAGAGGAGAACCGCGTAATCAACATTACACCATGGCCACTCACTGAGATACAAAATCAAGTACTGAACAAAGGACTTGGGTACGTACCTACAAACAGATTAGATACTTTCAAGTTACATACGGAAGTACAAAATTTCATTAGAAGAATTAAATTGAAAGCATACTTCTATAACCGAGATACACCACCTGACAGTTCAGACACAGGTTTAAAACCTAAGTCAACGTTCACACCACCAGATACTGCACTTCCAGTGGAAGTATTAGCATTTGAAAAGGCTCTGATGCATGAACTCAGTGAACTAGACACCACCAATCACAATAACTTTCCCAACATGAGCAAAAAGGAGAGTGAAGCAATAAAAGAACTGTCCCATAAAAAGGAACTGACAATCAAGCCAGCAGATAAAGGAAGGCCAGTGGTGATCCAAACCACAGTAGCGTATGATCAGGAGTGCAGAAAACTCTTGACAGACAAAAGAAATTACCAGATCTTAATGAGTGACCCCACCGAATCTTTGCGCATCACGATAGGGGCAATGGTAGAGGAGGCCATAGCACATGATTGGTTCACAAAAAAAGAGGCTGAATTTCTGACACAGAAGGATCCTAGAATACCCTATTTCTATAGCATACCTAAAATACACAAAAATCTTGAACACCCACCAGGCAGACCAATTGTCTCAGGTATCGGATCGATCCTAGAACCTTTATCGAAATTCGCCGACGCTTTTCTACGACCATTGGTCCAGACCACAGACACTTATCTGAAGGACACTAAGGCTGTCCTACAGTTACTAAGGGACCACCCCTTTGACCCAGACTCCCAACTGTTACTCAGTTTAGATGTGGAGAGCCTTTACACCAGTCTGCCCCATGACGAGACTCTCCTCATCATAGAGGAAGTCCTCTATTCAAAAACGTGGAAATACCAAACTCCGCGAGGAGTAGTCTTGGAATGCATTTCCACCGCACTGACCAAAAACTTTTTTGAATAAGAAGGTACTCTATATCTCCAATGCCACGGGACCAGCATGGGCAGCACTTTCGCGCCGAGTCTGGCCGGATTATATGTCCATCATCTAGAATCCACAAAGATTCTTCACCCAAACAACCCCTTCAGAGACAAAATCCAGACATGGAAAAGATACATAGAAGATGTCCTGGTTATCTGGACAGGGGACATCCAGTCGGTCACAGAGTTTCTGGCGTGGCTGAACAATCAAAATGCTTACCTGAAGTTCACCTACTCAATGTCCAACGAATCAATGGTCTTCCTGGACCTTAACATCTATCACGATAGAGGGTCCCTCAAAACTGAGACACATTTTAAACCCACGGCAAGGAACTGTCTGTTACGTTTTGACAGCTTCCACCCACGCCACCTCAGAGAGAATCTACCGTATGGGCAGTTCCTGCGACTACGTCGCAATTGCAGTGACATAGGCAAATACAAGGCACAAGCACAGGATCTCAAGACAAAACTACAACAGAGATGATACCCCGACAGGGTAATAAACTCCGCACTGAAGGGGGCATGTAATAACAATCGTGAAGCCCTGTTGGAAGACAAGGTACCAAAAGAAAACAATCAAAAAAGACCAGTATGTGTTACCACATACAGCTCACACTCGAACCAGGTATCAAAGATGATCAATAAACATTGGCGGATACTGACTAGTGGTGAATTAGATCTAGAGAAACCACTCTTTGCCCACAGACGTGGAAAGAATCTGAAGGGCATCCTGGTGCATACTAGACCGCAAATCACACCTCAGCAACAATCAAGGCAGCAAGGGATACAAGGGCACCATCCTTGTGGCAACTGCAGTAGCTGCCACCTCACAAAAAAGAGCCGGGATCTTACTTTCAGGAATGGAACTAAATGGGAGCAACATAATTTCACAAATTGCAACAGCAAAAACATAGCATAACTGATCACCTGCCCGTTCAGTTTGGAGTATGTGGGCATGACCACAAGGGCTGCAAAAGTGAGAATAAATTAACTTAAAAGCAATATAAGGTGTAAGAGAAACACGATGAAAATGGCAGCCCATTTCTTACAGGAGCAGCCGTGCGTAAATGACCTGCAATGGACGGTAATTGAGCAGTTACCATCTGAGGTAGGCCTCTTTGAAAAGGAGCAGCGATGGGTGTTCCGTTTAGGAACAAATATAGCAGGCCCATACCTTGGGGCCAATTACACTGAATACCAAACCAAACACTAGGGACCCCTTACCGCTATCGACAACAAAATAACACCTCTCACGGGTTTATAGAGATCTAACCACTATAATCTCCTCATGGAATTCCAGGTGTGATTTGACAAGAATTATCGCTTAAGATGTATCAAAAACGATCAACAGCTAGGTCGTTTCCTAACAACAAAACATGGTTCATGATATATTTTTCCCTAATTAAGACAGATCGTTCATCAAGTTGCTCATCACAGAACTGAAGTCATTTCATACCATAAAACTGCCTCTCCATGGATTAATAACTGTATTTATTAACAAACTGCTGGCAGACAGGGCAGTCATCTGTCTTATCAATTGGAACAACAGCTCCGTTTCCACAGACGGCAGCGCACCCGTGAGTGTCAACTCACCGCGCATGCGCTCCAGCAAACAAAGAAACGTCTCCTCGCGCATGCGCCAAGCAACGCCTTGCCATTGAGCATGCGCACAATAGAAGAAACAAGCACTCACGCATTACTCACAAAAAACCCCGGTCAGTCCTTGTTTGGGCACACATCCACCCTTAATTTACCTCGTAATTGGCAATTTAGAGAAACAGCGCTAGTATAAAAGGGCCCACATTTCCCACAGCGGCATTACCAGTGGAGCCGAATTTGAGGGGAATGTGTTTGACTGCATCCGGAGTAACCGTGAGTTATTTATACCTTGAAGGAGGAGGGTAACAGAAGGAACTAGTAAGCAGACGAACTGAAATAGGTTTTCGCTCACATTCACAGGTCGATAAACTTGGCATGATGGGAACCCCCAATATACGTGAGAAGGCTCATGAGGCATATTAATGAATATTACTAAGTAAGATACCACATTTTCTACTTTCCTTCCCACACTACAGGAATTTAGGGAATGAGCAGAATTCAACAGCGTATGTTTTATGTTTTATGTGTGTTATGTCCAGTCCTTGTTTTTCCTTTACAGGGTGCACAATCTTTTGTAGCATGACCAATATGTTTAGACAACTGCAACCCTTCACTTTTTTCTAAGGTCACTGCAACCTGGAAGATACCTATATATTTGTGAGATCAGTATTTACAATGCTTTTTCTCCTTCTAGGTCTTTATAATACGCCAATTGGGTGAAAAGAGACTACAGACCATTTTGAACTATGATTTAGGTACATACACCTTATAGTTCACCCCCTTTTTTTGTATAATACACTTTTACATTCATGTGAGTAAGGTGGGGATTTTTGTGGATAACCCTGTCCTGAAGAAGGAGTTTTCAAACTCCGAAACATGTTCATGTAGACGCACATATGAGGTTGATGTACATAATAATACACCAACAACCTCTCACTGCACCCCTTTTAATGATACCAGTCTGGGGGCTAAATAAAGGTTTTTTCACCCCACGAGCCAGGTATTTTTTAACTATCACTTATCACTACCGAACCCCACTACTCACGTACAATCATTACCTCACACACACCACACATAGTCCAAAATCAGTGCTCCCACGTAGTCGTCAGTCGTAGCACGCCGCATCCCGTAGAGTGGTGCGAAGACCCCTTTCGATGAAGCATGACACCAAGGGGCCTGTTGGTGTGTGAGGGGTATTTAAACAACGCTGAGTGCTCCCCACCACAGTAGGGATCACTATCACTATCTGAGTGGATTCCACTTTGATTATGAAATTTTGATCAACTTCATTATCAAGTCTCTATGCTTCAAAGATAGGTTGAGGACCTGGAAAACCGCAACAGTCGAAAAAATGTACGTATTTATGGCTGGGACAAGGACTTGAAGGATCTGATTCTCTTACCTTTTTAAAGTAATTCCTCCCTAAATTACTTCCCATGCCAGAAGGAACTGTACTCAACATTCAATGAGCACATCGGCTGGGACGTATTCCATCCAACGCTTTACCTTCACAAAGACCAAGAGGAGTCATTTTATACTTCTTGGAATATACAGACTTACTGAAAGTTTTATCAGCGGTCAAAACTTCTCTAAAAATTACATGGTCGGCTCATCTTTGTTCTTTGCACAGGATTACACGAAAGCCACTGCTAACCTATTTAAGGCTTTTCTAAACATGAAAGCTGATCTTCGTTCAATAGGAGACCGATACTGCCTTTTTTACCCCTGTCTCTTCAAAGTTACATATGGATCCGTTTGGAAGAGGCTACATCTGATCTATAAGGAAGAGCAAAGAATGAACAAAATCTATATCAGTAAACCTTAAGAAAGAGAACCCAAACTCTAACAAAGGACCAAAGATAGGACCATATCGGGCCCTATTCCACAGCATAACTGACATCTTCAATTTTATAAATTGTATAATGAGGAGAATAGTGACCCCATATTGAATTTTGTCGTGAAGGAGGTGGCTCTGTGTATATTGTTTTTAAACCACCGAAACACGCTGGGCACAACTCTTGAGTACCAACCAGTGAACCCGTTGGTGGTGCGCATGTGAGGGGTCATTCTGCCATTCACACCTTTTTCTTCTTTCTACTTTGAAACCTTTGGGGTTCTTTTCACACCGTGATAAGTTGATGGAAATATTAAAAAAGTGGGGACTGTCTTTTGTAAAATATATACTAAACGTTTGGAGGCTAGCAACTAAACGGGCGCTCCACAATATTGTCAGGGAAAATGTATTATATTCACAATACAATCAATAGGTGGTGCATCTAGAGAAAGGGTGCGCATCCAATACCCAACATTTCTGAAAAGACAGAAACTAAATTGTCATAATATCCTCTGAGCACACAAATGAGTAACTAAAGGAAGATTGCAACCAAATTAGAGTTGTGAAGAGAAATCAAATAGCTGGCAATCCACTAGATATCATGAAAAATTCAGTCCATTCTCCAGACGTAGAATTGTCTTCAAATCTTCAAGTGTTTATTCCACAATAACAAAAGCTCTATACATCAGTCTCTGCACTTGGATGGTACATCAGCCTAGAGGCGCTTCGATTCAGTATTAAACTGAGTAATAAGCCACACCTTTTCTGTTTGGTTATCCACTTTCTTATGTACAGCTAAAGTGTGTGACATTTGGAGCTTCAATGCTCTCTCCTTTGCCTTATTAATCACATCTCTCCCATAACCTCTGGCTGCAAATCTACATGACGATTATAATGGAAATCGTCATCTTCAGAGCAATTTCTCCTGGCTCTAACCATTTCAGCGTAGGGAATGGAGTTTTTTTGGCAATTAGTGTGACAACTTGTAGCGTATAAGACTGCATTACAACTAGTTTCATTTCTATACATTTTCGAACACAGTCTCATATCTTTCACAAATAATTCTATGTCCAAAAATACAATCTTCTCAGTATCAAAATGTGTAGTAAAACGTAGATTCACATCATTATCGTTCAAATACTCAAAAAAGCACAGCAAGTCAGCCAGGGTACCTGTCCAGATCATGAGACAGTCATCAATAAATCTGCCCCAATATTGTATGTTGTCAATCCATTTTTGACCACGATGGCCCCAGATCCACTCCGCCTCAAACCACCCCATAAAGAGGTTAGCAAAAGACGGAGCGAATCTGGAACCCATCGCGGTACCAAGGCACTGTTTATACCATTTCTGGTCAAATATGAACACATTGTTTTTTAATACCAACTCTGTCATTGTCAGTAACATATTAGTATGTTCAAATAGCTCCACCGGCCTCTTATTAAGAAAGGTCTCTACTGCCATTATTCCTTGGGAGTGATCAATGTTGGAGTAAAGCAAGACAACATCTAAGGTCACCAAGTACATCCCTTCCTCCCAGGTGGCATCCGACATAATATTTAGTACATGTTTCGTGTCTTGTATGTAAGACGGTAATGATTGAACATAGGTTCTCAAAAATATATCAATATATTGCGAGATCCTCTCCGTGGGTCCACCAATCCCTGAAATTATAGGTCTACCCGGTGGATTGTTTCTGTCCTTGTGAACTTTCGGTAATGTATAAAGACAAGGCGCTCTGGGTGTCGATACTGTCAAGTAGTTATATTCATCTATATCCAAAAGTGTTAGGTCATACCACTCTTTTAATTTAATATTAATATTAGTTTTCAGGGGTTCTAGTGGGTTACCCCTGAGAACCTCATAATATCTAGGGTCATCAAGCTGAGACAGGATCTCAGCTTTATATTTGTCAGTGTCCATGATAACAATGTTACCACCTTTATCTGCCATCCGGATGGTAATACTGTCATCATTTCTAAGTGTAGTGAGAGCAGTTCTTTCAGCAGTGGTTAAGTTATCAGGTTTCCTATAGCAACAACCCAGAGTCCTCTTGTCAATAAGTCTGTCAATTTCCAAATCCACCATCCTATGAAATGTATCAATAGTGTTCCCTGTACTCAATTGTGGTGTCCACTTAGATTTTAGTTTCAAGCCACTGCTTTCACTCAAGTACCTATTAATCTTCAAGTGATCTAATAGTCTAGCTACTGTAATAGGATCCTGTTCATTTTCAGTAAGTGACAACAAAAGCTTCGTGGCATTTGCTCCCTCTATGCTCAATTCACTCATAGTCTGGCCTTTTGTTGGATAGCGACATGCACTTTAAAGCGCTACTGGAAGAACATTGCTCAAAGCTTATATCCTCCAATGGGGCAATTTTAAGTTTTGCAAATAGACTTGGTCGGTGGTGTCCTGAACAAATAATGACGCTCTATGCCTCGATCACCACGTCAAAAGCAGTATATGGAGCTGAGGTGTGGGGATTCAAGGACCCGATAAAATTACAAATTGAAGAAGACAAGTTCTTCCGTAGAATCCTCAAAATTCCAAAAACCACCTCCTCACTCATTGCACACCAAGAATTGGGGATGGGATACATCTCGGACGAGGTGAAGATTAGGCCTATCACTGCTTGGATTAGAATATGGACTAACCCAGAGGCTGAATTATCCAGGGAAATTGCAAAAGACTGTCTGCTAAGGGACAATGCACTCCAAATCCCCTGGTTGAAATATGTTAATGTTAATCTGACAACTATTCACCAGTCTCATCTGTTTCTTGATCACGCTTTGATTACAAACAATTGTAAAATGACAGTGAAGAAACTGTTACTAGAAAGCTTTGCAGCCGCCAGACTAAAAACAGGAACACTTAAGAGATCAGTAACAGCGCACAATCTAGTAGACAACGGGGTGGGCATGGAACCCTATCTGTTTTTAATGTATAATCAACAGGACAGATTTTTAATGTGTCGTTTTAGGCTCAATCTTTTACCTAACATTTTAGCCTATCCTTCGGGGTTTACTGTTACGATTGAGCAGAAGGGTGCCTGCGGCTGCGACAATAGGTCTCCGCAGGACACCCTTCATTTTGTACTTTTATGTCCATTTTATCAATGGCCTAGGCGTCGATTTCTGGTCCACATACTTAAAAGTCAGAAAATACGACATGCGAAAGCAGCCCTGTTGTTTCTACAAAAAGCAAATGATATGTATACCCTGTGCGCTATTTCAAGTTTTCTAAAATTAGCTGCTAGATTAAGAAACACAAGAAATTAACCTTAGCATGAACTTTATCGTTGAATTACGATCCATGTACAATATGCCCAGGCAATGTTTTTATCTAATCTTTTTTAAATAGGAGTAATGTTCAGAAATGTAATTTAATAATATTTTAAGTACTGTTTATCATGTATTTTTATGATGATTTTTAATTATCGAAATAAAAACTGAACTGAACTGAACACTCATAGTCTGTAAATAAGTGAAACTTTTCTCTTTAATCGGTGCATGTACAAAGTACTTCTTGATTTTAAGAAGTCTAACAAATTTATAGATGTCAATTTTTGTCAAATACCAGTCAGGTACAACATTCGGACAAAAACCAAGGCCTTTCTTTAACAGAGTAAACATATCATCTGTAAGTTTCACATGTGACAAATTGATAATTTCCAATTCACAGTCCAGCTGGTTCTGGTTGTCCATTATTCTTTCCATGACCTGAGTCTCATTCCCCTTCTTGTCACCTGTTGACCCCTTGCCCCTGGATCCTCTCCTTGTCTTGAAATATTTCCTCCCCTGCCTTTGAAGGCACTGTCTCGATTCCCTATTCTGAGACGTTTCACCTCCTCTAAAAAATTACTGTTATCATCTTGTACATCCGCCCCGGCCAACGACACACCGTCAACCTCCTCATTTTCACTGCTAAAAATTAGAGGATGCTTCAGTTTCACTAGCACTGACGCTTGGTGTAGTGTTAGACCTCTGTTTTGAACCCCGGGGTTGCTGAACTAGATAATCAAAACGCTTGGCAAACGTGAAGACGCGGCCTGTCTTATAATCTCTTTCATCCCGCTGTAACTTCCTGGCCTTTCTACGTTTGATATCTGCCTGAAGATCATTTAAATAGTTATCAAGAATTGTGTAATTTTTGATCGCAGCCTCAGGCATATGAAGGTCCTTAATTTCTTCCTCAATTTTATGAATCTCCTCCAGAAGCTTCTTGATCTTACGTTCAGCATTTTCAATTAAAATGTTCATAAGGTTTCTGGAGGATGATGTTAGTTCTTTCTCCCATCTGTCTAATAAATCCAATTCCAAATCTTCATAAGTCGGCATTATCTGAGATCTAAGGCCTCTGGGTACTCTATTAAGAGTTCAATATTGCTTGAGCGTCGCTGCGCCCCACCATTTATTTAACTCTTGTTTTTTAAGGTATTCTAATCTCTTAAATTTCTCTTTAAGCCCTACACTCTTGGTAGGTTGTTGTACATTAGTGGTTTTGCCTGTTTTACCTGATAGCAAATTGTTGAACAGATCCTGTGCTTCCTGATCTCTAGTCATATTTAATATGTTGAACCCTTACAGGGGCTGCTCCTATGCTGCAATATGTTATACTAAATGTTTGGATGCTAGCAACTAAACGGGTGCTCCACAATATTGTCAGGGAAAATGTATTATATTCACAATACAATCAATAGGTGGTGCATCTAGAGAAAGGGTGCGCATCCAATACCCAACATTTCTGAAAAGACAGAAACTAAATTGTCATAATATCCTCTGAGCACACAAATGAGTAACTAAAGGAAGATTTCAACCAAATTAGAGTTGTGAAGAGAAATCAAATAGCTGGCAATCCACTAGATATCATGAAAAATTCAGTCCATTCTCCAGACGTAGAATTGTCTTCAAATCTTCAAGGGTTTATTCCACAATAACAAAGGCTCATGGATATGTCACGTAGATTTGCGGCCAGAGGTTATGGGAGAGATGTGATTAATAAAGCAAAGGAGAGAGCATTGAAGCTCCAAAGGTCACACACTTTAGCTGTACATAAGAAAGTGGATAACCAAACAGACAAGGTGCGGCTTATTACTCAGTTTAATACTGAATCGAAGCGCCTCTAGGCTGATGTACCATCCAAGTGCAGAGACTGATGTATAGAGCTTTTGTTATTGTGGAATAAACCCTTGAAGATTTGAAGACAATTCTACGTCTGGAGAATGGACTGAATTTTTCATGATATCTAGTGGATTGCCAGCTACTTGATTTCTCTTCACAACTCTAATTTGGTTGAAATCTTCATATGTAAAGGCGGAAAACGTTTGGCGAACACCTCATAGAAAAGAAGAGAGAGGATTGTCTCTGTAGATTCTCGCCTCCGTTTAAAAATTAAAGTATTCTATAGCCTGTCTTAGAAACCAGATCTTTGTGTTTCGATTGACTGTTGAGTGGAGAGCGACCTGTGTTTTTCTTCCCTCTAAAGCTCCTTTTTGAATATATCTTTTCTTGCCTCAACCATATGGCAAAATACAACTTTATTAATACGCAATAAATCCTTTCATTGGAAATCATGGAGACAACATGGTTTACTATGGGTCCACCAATTATTCTCCAACTCAGATTTTATTTCTTTTTATTCGCTTCGGCAGCTATATAATCTACCTGCCTCTTTCATTTCTAAATACTATGCTCTTCGGAAAGCTGTGCATGACACATACACTCAGCTAGCTAGCAAATCTTCCATGACTCATACTGAGGATTTGCTCATCCTAAAGCATCCACTATATATACCTTTTTACAATCTACAAGTATGATAAGGCAAAAATCCACCATTGAAATCGCCTGGGAGAAAGATTTTAATACAGTATGGTCTTTACCAATGTGGAATAATATTTGGACTAAAATACGTAAGTCCTCAAGGGTAGCTAGCTTAACACAAACATTGTTTTACATATATAACAGGCTTTTATTATCCCTGCATACTTTAAATAAAAGATTCTCCACTGTACTAGACACTTGCTGGTCGTGCACATCTCCAAACGCTGATTTGTTTCACATGCTATTTTCATGTTCACCAGTACATCATTTTTGGAAACGTGTCTGGTCTCAAATTAATTTAATTTTTGTCACCAACTCCTTATTTTCGGTAATAAACATCTTTTTAGGAAGCCTTTCACCAATTTGGAGTAATTGCGCAATTAATATCAAAATTATCGATGTTTTAATAGCAGTTACGTTTCAGCAAATAACAAGAAATTGGAAAGATTTCACGAAAATTTCCTACAAAGCCTGGTGGTATGATATCTACCATAATCATAGATTTGATACATTTTTCACCTTTCCTATCCGTATGGCTACGAAACAAACACAGCTATGGTTACCAGTTACAACGTTCTTTGATACTTGTACAAAGCAACACTCCTTACCGCACCCTTCCCAACAAGAAGTACTTAAACCTCCATGATCTTTGAAGATGTTCCTTTCATTTCTACTTCAATCTGTATTTTATTATTCCTTATCACTTCAATGTTGTGGTTTTTACCTTTTAATTCCATCCATGTATTTATGCTGGAGTACATATGAGATGTATTGATTCATGAATAATTATATGTATTGCATATTGACACCTTTTTACCTTTAATAAAATTATTTCTTGAAACTTAAAAAGACGACATACTACCAGTGTTGGCAATTAATAACTAACAACATGGGGAACAGGCATTTAAATAAATCCATACAAGGCCTGGTAGTTTATGGACGCTGTAAATATCATGAATAGCCATGTTTTTGCATAGAATCCCGGCACTGTCACATGGGCAAGTAGTGTGATCCTGTACCTCAGTTCCCTTATCTGCACATATTGGAAGGGCATTCGCTCGCATTTCCATACATGACTCAGACTCAATGGCCGCTTATGAGTTATCACATGTGTTTATTTTCATTTTTACAACTGAGAGGACATTTCTGTAACATTTTGAAATCATGATTTTCCTTTTGTTTGACTAGCATAAATCATAGGCAGCAGAGTTACTGCGGCCTCCTTTTAAACACCCATAGCTTTTCAATTCTTCAAATTAGCCATGTGCTCCAAGCAACTCAAAACTGAGGGACGAACACGAATGCCCCCGATTAACCAGCATGGCTGGCTGGTGGGCACGTGCAGCATACGTCATGAACTTCCGGGAGTGTGTGTCAGCTATCCCACCTTCCCATCGGAGTAGACTCTCTTCTATACATCCCTTTATCTCTTCCCTCCCCCTCTTGTCACCATTCATGACATGCAAACTCTTGCCTCCTCTCCTTCTGCCCTAACAGCGCATAGTTGACAGGTCTCCAGGTGCAGTTCACTTAGAACAAAAATCATACAGCGCCCTTACATAGCTAGTACATTTTTGACTGACTCTGTGCCTTGACACACACAGTATGTGTTGCCTTATCAACGCTTGGTTAGGGCAGGTTGGGTGGCCAGGCAGGGATGAGTACATCTTGTCCAATGTGTGTGGAAACCTTAGTGAAGTTCTTACATCTTGTTGGCATCTGCAGGCACCAGACAGCAAACTGGCTTTGACATTCACTCGAATCGTAGGCCTCCTGGGTCCATGCACCTACAACTATGTATTCACACACACAAATTGTAAAGACTCACAAAGCCAGATACAAATATACACACAGAAAATGGTAAACTGTAAGGCATAATTTAGATTTTTCACAGCCTGCTGGGCAGAAAATCTGGATTTTATTAAGGACACAGAGGCTAATATTATGCAAATTCTCCTTTATTACCACAGCTCAGCAGCAATAATAGAATAGAACTTTGTGAACATTCTGAAGAAATGACTACTCCATCTCAGACCAAGTATCTTCCTTCTTGTCAGGCTGCGAAGAAAGATGTTCAACAGGAAAGGAACAGCATTCCAACGAATAAATTTCCAACTTGTAATCCAGAGAGAAGTAGATTCTTATTCTGAAAGAAGAAGAATACATTTCCAAATAACATTGTTCAAATAAAGGGTGGGTTATACATGAGAATAGAGGCGGGATAATATTAGCCTCCGTGTCCTTAATAAAATCCAGATTTTCTGCCCAGCAGGCTGTGAAAAATCTAAATTTTATGGCACGACACGGAGGCCATATTATGCAAGTTCAAAGTGCATTAAGAACATTATCAATCACATTAGAGATTGGTCTGAAGTAGCAAGATCTAAACATAGTATCATTAGACCAGTCTACCGCCTTAAGAATTTCTTGTAAACCACCACCAAGAAAATAGGCTTTAGAAGCAGAAGCGCCCCTAAGGGAATGCGCTCCAAAAATAGAGGTGTTCACACCACTTTCGCACATAACTCCTTTCGCCCATCGGGCTAGAGTTGGAGAAGAAACTCCTTTATGGGGAGATCTAAAGGAAATCAATTACTGAGTTTCATTTGATCTTAGACTAGCAGTCCTCCTCTCATACTCTTTCAGACATTTAACCACGCAGAGTCTTTCATTCTGAGGAAAGAAGGGGTAGAAAATAGAGGAAGATAAAGTTTTAGTTCTTCTCTTAAGATAGAAACATACACCCTCTGGTTGAAAGGATCTGCTAGAAATATCTAGAGCTTTGACATCGGAGGTTCTTCTGAAAGATACCAGACATAATAAAACAGTAAGTTTGAAAGAGATACGTTTCAAAGAAAGGGAAGAGTTCTCCCCCCAGGATGATAAGGTCCGGAGTACCAGTGTTATGTCCCAAAGGGCGGTATATTTAGCGGTTGGAGGGTTAATGACTCTCATGCTTCTCATGATTTTTTTAGTGAGTAAATTCTGTCCAACGGAGAGACCATCAATGAGGGAATGGCCTGCAGAAATTACAGATCTAGAGACATTAACGGTTCTATAAGAGAGTCCTGAAGTAAAAAGTTCAGAAAGGTAGTTGATAACATGAACTAGATCAACTGAAACGGGATCGTGATTTCGTTGAAGACACCAGCGAACCCATTTGCTCCATGCCAGTCGATATGCCTTTCTTGTACCTTGAGCCCACGACTCAGAAATGAGTCTGAAAGCATTTGGCGAAAGCCCAGGGATTTGCCATTGTCTCCTGAAATCCTCCATGCCGTCAGGGTTAGAAGACCTTGACCCTGCTCAGAAAGATAAGTACTCTGCTCTTCAAGCTTAGTGACTTAACCTTAGAATAAGCTTGTTTGTGACACTTGGTGTCTTGCTGCTTCTTAAACCTTTTGTATAATGCTTGAAATTACCGTATTTTTTGGTTTTGTGTCAGCAGTAACTGGATCTTATATTTATTTATATATCTCTTTGTAATGCTGTCATCCAGGAGGTCACTCTGTGTTTTTCTGTCCGTTTATCGAACTGTGTTATTGTGGACTTCTCTCGCTTTGCACTAGGGGCTTGTCATCTCTATTTTTATGTATCTATCGATCTATATTTCCCTGCAGACGAGGAAGACTGAATGCGCGTCGTCCTCATCCTCGCTCTCATTGTTTGAATGACATATTGAGGAATTGGTATTGACATTTTGACATTTTGACAGCTTGTCCATTGGTCCGACCGGCTTCCGTTACCCGGCGCCTTTTTTGAATGTCCCTCGCGCACACACGCGCATGCAGTTTTGTCGCGCACACACGCGCATGCAGTTTGGTCTAGTGCCTACCTTCTAGTCTAGCCTCAGGTCTCCCCGCATGCTCCGCCTCACACTTTGGTCCCACATTGGGAACATTTAATCGGATTCCGGCACCGATGTGATGTGAACGGGCACGGGGCAATGACACGCACACGCGTTAGAGGAATGCCCATTAGCAGAGGCCACGTTCACGTAGCAACGTACGTAGCAAACATTTTGTACCCCTTAGCAACCCTTCTCAACGGACTTCGCGAACGATCTCCTCACCGATCTGATCACCCTCTCGTGCTTTCCCCTCACTTTTCCTCGCGTTTATAATCGGTAAATTTTCCGATTTACTAACAATATTAACAACAATTTTGGACATTAAAAAAAAAAAGGGGGAATTACCATGTCCACATCCCCATCGATTGACCAAAAATTAGAGGAGCTCGTCAATAAGGCTGTAGAGAAAGCCTTAGGATCAATTGACGATGCTATTAACAAAAAATTAGATTTAATTACTAGTCTTTCCTCCACTCCCTCTACTAGTAAGGTCAATGGGGGTCCAAAAGGTAAAAAAAAGAGCTATTCCTGTACCTAAACCTAATAAAGGGGCAAAGAAACCCAGAAGCTCTATTACTTCAGACCCTAGGGGCGCTGACAAGACTGGTGCCTCGGGCACCCCAGATGGGCAACATAGAGGCCCAGAGCTTCCAATCAATATTAATAACAGCGATGAAAGCTGCGAGGAGGAATTAGAACTATCCTGTTCATCAGGATTCAATACTGATGTGGAAGACGACCACACCAGGGGAACTGGAAGCCATGAAGAGGCGTCTAAGGCCTCAGCACCCAACAATATGCTCCTTGATCCCTTTGGGGAAGAAATGTTCGATCCCCTTCTTATTAAACATCCCCTGTCCCCAGAGTGGACCCCCTCACAACACATAGTCGATTACCTGTCTTACTGGCTTAGAAGGGAGATTCCCCAAGAAGTAAGATCCAGACTAAGATCCGAGTGCCCACGCACGTCCCTGCCAAATAAAATTGCTATGACACCCGAGTTGGACCCAAAAGTGGTGGCATTTATAGCCAAAAACAACAGGGACCCAAGGAAGGGTATTGATAAAGGACTGAAGTCATGTCAGGACCGTCTACTTGACGTTATAGGTCCTTTATCTAAAATATTTGAAATGACGGAATCTGCCTTCGTAGGCAATAATCAAATTGACATCAAGGAGCTCAGAGAATGGGTGCAAAGAGCTATATGCCTTGTAGACAACGCTAATACCGCCATCTCCACGGAAAGGAGAAAGGGAGTCTTGCTTAAAATAGACCCTAAACTTATTGAACTGGCTAAAAAAGACGGAGGTGCTGATTCTCAAGGTCTCCTGTTTGGAGAAGACTTCATCAAGGAAATGGCGAAACATGTAAGCGCTTTCAGCTCCATTCAGAAATCGCAAAAGGAAATAAAAAAGGTATTCAACGATAGAGTTTTTACCAGGGACGGGAGAACACAGGGTCGTTTTCCCGGCCGCGGAACCCAACCTACAAGACCCTTCAACACCTGCGGAGGAAGATTTCATAGCAACTACAACTCCCAATTCTTCCCACAAAGGCAAAGAAATCGAGGTCGCACCTTCAGAGGCGAGAGAAGACAACGTTCCTTTTCTTCAGGTAGGAACCTTCAAAGACTGTTTAGATACCCCTCCAAAGGTGGGAGGGAGATTACGCCTGTTTGCTGGGAACTGGAACTTAATAACTCAAGACAACTGGGTCTGCTCCAAGGAAGTACACGCACTTCTAGAAAAAGGGGCTATAATCGAGATCAAAATAAAAAGGATTTATCAGCAATGTTTTTCTAGTAGAGAAGAAAAACAAAGAACAGAGGCCTGTAATAAACTTAAAAGATTTAAATCGTTGGGTAGTTTACCAACATTTCAAAATGGAGGGAATTCACCTCCTAAGAGACATCTTAAGGAAAAGGGACTGGCTCACCAGGTTAGACTTAAAGGACGCTTACCTCACAATTCCCATTTGGGAACCCCATCAGAAATTCCTCCAGTTCACCTGGTTAGGAAAACTCTATCAATTTTGCAGTCTCCCCTTCGGACTATCGTCTGCCCCTTGGTGCTTTACCAAGGTTCTACGACCTGTGACCGCTTGGCTCAGGGAAAGAGGGGTAAGACTGATCATATACCTAGACGACATCTTAATAATGGCCCAATCGAAAGAGACTGCCTCTCTCCACACAAACCTTGCAATCCGAATCTTGGAACATCTGGGTTTCATCATAAATTTAAAAAAATCCTCTACAATACCCAGTCAAGAAACCCAATTCCTAGGCTTTACGGTAGATACTATCAAAGCGGAACTAAAATTACCATCCGAAAAAGTCAGGAAGGTAAGAAAAGAATTGAGGAAAGCTCTTTTGAAGAAAGCCTTTCCTCTGAGAGTACTAGCAAGGATAGTGGGACTCTTGTCTTCAACGATCCAAGCTATTTTCCCGGGACCACTCCACTATCGAGCACTTCAAAGACTAAAAGCGAGTGCTCTAAGATCAAACCACTCGTACTCCCATATGATCTCTCTAGATCAAGAGTCGAAGACAGAACTCCTCTGGTGGTTGAAGAATGCGGAAGCGTGGAATGGCAGAGCCATTTTCGGGGAACAACCGGATCTGATAATAGAATCAGATGCGAGTTTGCAAGGCTGGGGAGCGAGATGTGGGAAGTACTCAACAGGTGGTCGTTGGACCACTCAGGAGAAGAGATTGCATATCAACTGCTTAGAATTACTAGCAGGTTCATTTGCAATTCGTTGCTTTACACCCAAAACAGCGAAATGCTGTGTGACACTACGAATGGACAATGTTTCAGCAGTCCGCTACGTCAACAAATTAGGAGGTCCTCACTCCAAGGGCCTGACAGACCTTGCGAAGAGTTTTTGGGAATATTGCTTGAACAAAGACATTTCGGTAGTAGCGGAACATATTCCGGGTTTGAGCAATGGTGTAGCAGATTGGTACTCCAGGAATTTCAGGGACTCAAGCAACTGGAGATTAGACAGACACATTTTTCTGACTATTCACTCAATGTGGGGTCCTTTCAGGACAGACCTTTTTGCAGATCGTCTGAACACACAACTGAAGGAATTCTTCAGTTGGAGGCCGGACCCTCTAGCTCGAAAAGTAGACG
Organism: Lissotriton vulgaris; assembly: GCF_964263255.1. Lineage (NCBI taxonomy): Eukaryota > Metazoa > Chordata > Amphibia > Caudata > Salamandridae > Lissotriton > Lissotriton vulgaris. The sequence goes on along the minus strand of NC_141689.1, from coordinate 1,882,671,361 downwards.
CCTTTTTACAAGACTGGAGAGGTCTGAAACCTTATGCCTTCCCGCCGTTTGCCTTACTTCCTCGACTTCTTCTTCATGCTCGACGCTACACCGAGGTTATAACCGTAATAACTCCTCTCTGGAGGTCCCAAGCCTGGTTTCCAGTCATTCTGGAAATGAGCATAGACTTTCTAATTCTCTTACCCACGTTCAGAGAAATCCTATAAATGTAGGTATCTTGCAACAACAAATACATCACGCATACACACTGGCAGCCAAAATCAGACACTGCATGTACTAGCTTGTGCCACCAGAAGAAAAATTGAGAAAACATCCAAACATAACAGTTAAGGATCTCTGAATTATTTTCAACATCCAGAAAGTTTATGTAAGGAAATCTTTAACACACTTTTGAAAATGGAATCTGTTCTTCCCTGAGCAGTAAGAGGTCATGATTTGTACCTCTTATTTTCCACAACACCAGGACAGCCAGGTAATATTCACCAAATAAGGAATGGGTGTAATGTCAAGAGTATTGTATTGTGTTGTACTTTATTGTTCAATTAATTAAATTCATTACAATATACTATCATTACAAAATGCCATAAAAGATAAAGAAATTAACGTAAAAGACTCACTGAGTATGCTTAAAACCTAAAAATATTAAATCTGAAAACAAATGTCCAGGCTGGAACCCAAGTACGGGTGCATAGGGGTTGCATCTGCGATTGGGGTCCCAGTTTGCACGTTTTTATAAGTGGACCCTGCTCCCATTAAAATAGTGTTTGATTTGATGACGGGTCTTTTAAGACAACTTAGTTTTCCTGGTTTCAGTGCGGGGTTTCAGGATTAACTGACTTAGTCCACTCGTCTTGGCCTTTTTTGGTCAGTTGTGAATCGAGCTTTGTAATGACTGTAAACTGGAGCAGAATTCTGGGTTTATTGCAAACGCAGGAATGATGTTATGTTTTGAGAGTTATTTGGTCCTAATCGCTCCAGCTTGGTGGCCGTCTAGCTGCGTCTTGTATCTTGCGGGTTTGTGACAATGCGGCCCGGATTGCATCTGTGAATTTCCCTTGTCAGGCCGCTGTTTGAATTGTGTTACCAGAGAAGCACAAGTCTGGGACTTCTCTGCATCGCTCGAAGCTGTGAGACCTGCGAATTGGGAGTACCAGGCAGTGCGCTCTCTAGCTAACTGTGGGCAGTAACAAAACAGATGAGGCCAAAATTTGCGGCGGCAACTGCAAAGATGACAGGCAACTGAATTGTCTAACCGGGCCCAGGATGGATTAAAGTCTGCAATATTGAGTGCTAGAATTTTCATCTAAGTGATTCTTTTCCAGGACAGAACTGTCAGGGCTTGCTCAAAGTAAGGCTGACGTTTTCCCAGGATATAAGAGGCATCCAGTGTAGAAAGATTGGATTGATGGTGTAGGCTCTCCTGGTCCTTTTCAAAGGATATTCTCTTAACCTGTGTATTCACGGTCTTTTCCCAGGCTGTTGCAGGGATGGCCAGATTGTGCAGATTTTGGTCTTCTGTTTCAAGGAGTCTTCAAGAAGTCTTATAGCTGCTGCCAATTGTGCCTGCCATGGAGAGCCATTCTCTTCAAAGATTGTTCTGATGTGGGTTTTCAATAAGGATGTGGAGGCACCCAAAGTACTAATATAGTATTTTAATAAGTCCCTGTAGCAGGTAATTTCTGGACAGGTTAGGCCCAGCTCCAGCCTTACTCTGGCTCTCTTGGCTCGTGGGAGACCTAGTACCTACTTGTAGGCAGAAATTTGGAGGTTTGTGAGGAGTTTGTTGAAGGCGCCGTTGAAGACTAAGGAGTCTATTAGTATGGCGGGTGGACTCCAGTCCGCCCGCCACCCTAGCAATGCTGGGACCAGTCGCCAGTGGTGTGGCATTCCCGCACCACCAATTAGGATGCCACCGCCACGGTGGCGGTGGCATCCCACATATATCACATTATGGTGGGTGGTGCTGTAAGCAGCACCCGCCATAATGCAATATATGCATGTTGTACATTGCCATGCACAACGTGACAGGCACCACGAGGTGCCTGCCACCTTGTGCATGCCAATGTTGTGGGGTACCATGGGTACCCCCAAGTGCTGCCCCCACCTCCCTGGGGGCCAGCAACTGGCCCCAAAGAAATCTCTGCATGCCTTTCCATGGCAGAGTCTCCGCCATGGAAAGGCATTGAAAATGGCACATCATAATATGGATGGTGGTGCCTGGAAGGCACCGCCACCATGTTACGGACCTTTTCCGCCTGGTAGGCAATCGGGACGATTGCCTACCATCGGAAAAGTGGTGGACGGTCTTTCCGTTTGCTGCGGTACCCCCGCCATGCTAATCTGGTGGCGTGTAAAAGGCCGTCCACCGGGGTGATTTGGCAGGCGGGCAGGCAGTGGCGTTCCGCCCGCCATCTTAAAACACCCCTTAGTGTCCATAGTTAAGAGAGGGCCCACGTTTTGCTCTTAAAACTTTCAGGATTGGTTCTGCTGTTGGTCGCAAACTGTAAATAAGGCTTGCCCCCTTCCTTCTTAGATGTTTCATGTGGCCTGTTGGCTTTGCCCCTTCGGATAACCTGACGCCAAGGTAGTTATAACTCGTGCATGTTTTGCAGATTGCCTAGGCGCCATCGTGCTGTTTGTTTTCTGTGATACTTCCCAAAAATAAGTGTCCTGGTCCTCTCCTGGTTGACCGAGAGGTTGTTCATTTGATTGTACCTGTGAAGGGCATTTAGAGCTTTCTGTAGGCCAGACGGCTAGTGATCCATTATAACGATGTCGTTGGCGTTCTGAAGGATTTGGAGCAGCACTTTCCCCAGCTTTGGTGTTAGTAAACTTGTTCCTTTCAGGGCTATTCCCAGGTCTGCTGTATAAAGATTAAAGAGAAGAGGGGCGAGGATACACCATTGTTTCAGGCCATTATTCGTTGGCACCAGAGCTGTTACTGTGGTTGGACTGGTCTTGATGTGGACCCAGGTTCCCTGATGTAATGCAATTATTGACTTAAGCAACTGTTGAGGGATTCCCCAGGAAACATGTTTTTCCCACAGCTCTCAATCAGTCTGGTAAAATGCTGCACTGTAGTCTACGAAGCAGCAAAAGAGGGGTAATTGTACTGGCTGGGTTGCTCGGTGTGACAGATACCCCAGTACGAGGGTGCTATCCAGGGTGGAACTTTCTGGCCTAAAACCAGATTGAAAGAGGGGGATGATGTTATGAACTTTTGCCTAGGCTTCTAGTTCTTTCAGAAGTGTTCTTGCATATGCTTTCACTTCAATGTACAATCAATTGATAAGACTGTAATTTTCATTTTTCATACTGTCCCCTTTCTCATAAATGGGGAAAGGAATGCAGCCTTTCCATAACGGTGGGGCAGTTAAAGTAGCGTGAGTGTACTTGAAGAGTGGTGTGAGGTGTTCTTCCCAGAATGCAGGTGATGCTTTAAACACTGATGCAGGGATCCCATTGGGTCCTGGAGCACCGTCTGTTCTAATTTTTTTGATTAAGATGATTACCTCGGCCTCCGTCAGGTTAGTGTTTTGTCGACCTTGTGTGTAACCGGGAAAAGTTGTTGTGGGGTAATGTCAAGAGATGGGAATAACAGAAGCCTACCCAAGTCTCCTGAGCCAATCCCGATGTGCCTCCCTTGCTGTTTATGTTAGTAAAAGGCCTGAACGCAGAACCCCGGTTTGGGTAGGTGAACACAGCGCTCCATAGGAGACCCGGGGGCAGCATCTGGGAACCCTCAGGCTCACTGATTGCGCAGGTAGGGAGAGGCTTTAAGTGCGCATGTTGGGCTGGTAAGAGGAAGGCACTCGTCTAACACGATATGTGCACTTCACTTTGAGTGTGTGACGGGTGAGCCTGAATCTGCCTGCTGACAAGTCCCAGCCCACCCTACCCCACTCCTTGCACAGGAGAAAGTTAAAGCACCTTTGACTGAAGGAACCACTGCTGCACAACCGGAATTGTTTAAAATATTTGTGAACATTTAATACAGGGGCAGGGGAAACAAATACAGGGCGGCAACTCCCTACCCGCCCAATAGATGAGCTGCCCCTGACAATAACACTACTGAACAATACTCAATCTACCATAATTATTTTAGATGCAATTCCAGGAAAGAGGGTGCCAAGACCATTCTGTTGCCCACACCATCACTGGAAAGAACATAACTTTTCATCAGTGAGAGCAGTAGCCCTCTTGCTGAATCAGAGCCTAGATGAAACATCAGGATTATTGATTTCATGTGCCTGCTGCACTCACTCTGTTAGACACAGCAACTCTACGGCATCCATATCCAGTAGCATTATGTTTTCAATCAAAACTACCACCATTGGGCTAATGTCAACATACCGTTCCATGGCCACCACACTGCTACCTTTACATTGCCTCATTACACAACAAGGAAAACACAACATCACAAGGCCCTTCCCATGCTGCTAAGACTTGATCTACTGTTGAGAGTGAGGTGGAGCATGTATTTAACAAACTTAATGAATGATGGTAAAACCTGATGGCAACTGGCATGCCAATGCAGCAGTAGGGGCAGCTGGACAAAAACATTAGCCTCTTATAGACACAAAAAGACAACCAAAAGAGAATATCTATGTCAGGAAACAGCAATGTGGCATTATTGTTGATGGATTTAAGGCACTTACTGGGATAGTAGCAGACCTTGCCTGTGCAGCCCATATCCAAACACAATCTTATGCCACCACTTCCCCCTACAACATCTCGTTGTGGCAGGTTCACGGATAGCATAAGAGTGCCACAACTTTTGACACCCAAACCTCTGTTCCAGATCCTGCCTATTAGGTCTGTCAGCTTTAGGGTGGTCTCCCCCTAATCCTTTTGCCTTCACCCTCCTATTTTTCTAAAAAACAAATTCTGGCCTTTGGGATTCTGTGCCCTTCACCACAGCTAACCAGTGCAAAGGTGCTTGTGCTCACTCCCTAAAAAATTGGTAAAATTACCTTACATCTGATTGGCATATTTAATTTACTTAAATACTCCTTAAAAGTGATGTACCATATACCCAGGGCCTATACCTTAAATACTACTAGTGAGCCTGCAATACTTCTTGTGCCACAAATTTCAGTAGCCCCTTAAAACTTGTTGCAGGTCTGAGTTTTCAACCTGTATGTAGTTTTACAGTGCAAATTCAACTTCGCAATCTTTCCAAAGCCTAAAACTCACTTTTTATTTCATATTTACATTTAAATATTAGCCACCCCTAAGCTATGCCCTAGACAGCCCAGAGGAGAGGATGCATTATAATTAAAAAGCTGGACATGTCCTGCTCATGAAAAACTCACAAATTTGTTTTTTAATAACATGAGGCCTACTTCTCATGTAGGATAACATTGGGTTACATTTAATAAGTGATAACTTTTGATTGTTTGATATCTGAAGAACTGTGATTTAAAATCCTCTTTAATGGTAAAGCTGGATTTTAAGACACAATACTGAAAATGCCACTTTTAGAACGTTGACATTCTCTTGCCCTAACCATCTGGTGCAGCCTGTTCCTGGGTCACATGACTAGGTGTCAGTGGCAGTTGGCCTTTATATTCTTCCCAGATGACCACACAATAGAGAGAAGCGGTGTACCTGGATGGGCCATCTCAGGCCATATGGGTGGGAGCTGGGCACAGCCCTACTTGCACCTCATTAGGCTGAGCTCTGCTCTCACACATGGCACTTCACACTAGTCCATTATGCTTGTAGCCAGGCTGGAGCCAGGGCAGGGATGCATGATATTACAAGCAACTGCAATTTAAAAGGGGAGCTTGTGGAAACTTTTATAAGTCATAAAGCCATATGCTTTTGTGAAGCGCACGATTCACCGTAAGGTCTCAGGGCGCTTTGCAGTGAAGAACAACAACCTTGACAGAAACGTGGGACTGATGTAACATCAATTATTTAGGGAAAAGCCAGGTTTTTCGGTTTTTTCGAAACACCTGGTGGTTGAAAGTAGACAGAAGATGAGGGGGTAGTTTGTTCCAAAGTAGAGGAGCCACATAGGAAAAAGTTTGACATCCATTTCGCGACGTCCGAGCCCGTTTTAGTTCAAAACTAGAAGAGATTTTGAACTGGATCTTAATGATCTAATAGGATGATACCAGACCAATTTTTTCACAAGATATGTAGGCCCGGTGCTGTGAAGAAGTTTATGGGTCAGACTTAGTATTTTAAACTGGCTTCTCTGACGGATTGGCAACCAGCGCAGTTGTTTAAGGCTGGGAATAGTGGCTGACGTAGAGGGTAGTCCTAACACCAATCTAGCTGCGACATTCTGCAGCGTTTGTAATTTAGAGAGTAAACACTCATTGATGGAAGCAAACAGGGCGTTTCCGTAGTCAAAGCGGCTTATGATTAAGCCTTGCACCAGAGGCTTTCTGGTTTCGAGAGGTAGCTATTTAAAAATTTTACGCAGTTTATGCAAGATCCCGTAGCAAACACCGGATACTTGGTTAATGTGGGTTTTCATGGAAAGAGAACAATCAATCATGATTCCCAGGTCACGTACCACCTCCTTAGGTACGGGGCAGGGTCCTAGTTCTTGGGGCCACCAATCCTGCGACCAAACTTCATTAGCCTTACCAAACAGAATAATTTCAGTTTTGCTGTAGTTAAGTTGGAGTTTGTTGTCACACATCCATTTGCTGATCTCAAACACTTTTTAAATCTGACACAGGTTTCAAGAAAATCAGAGTTACAGGTGAGTGTTTGATTGATTCAGATGCTCCGTCCATCACCACCCCCTTTTGTACCGCTTTTGGCCGCCATAAGTGTGGCAGGGTATGCTCAGACGTGAGTCCCTTGCTCACTTTGCCACTGGATTCAAGCAAGCTGGGCTGAAGACGGCTGGAATGCCAGAAACCGGTCCTCGGAAGCTTGTTTCCGGTCCAGGGAAGACAAGGCTTGGCAATTCGGGCTGGACTGTTCCCATGAGGCACAGGTTCAGACTGATTTGCATATGACCATGTCTGAACTGGGGTGGCAGAGTGGGCTAAAGAACGGTGATGGATTTAACCCAGATCTTTTGACTGGGTGTGAGTGCTTGATTGATTCAGATGCTCCGTCCATCACCACCCCCTTTTGTACCACCTGAGTGTCGTCGGCATACGACACAGTTGTGAAACCATGGGCTTTTATTATGTTGGCCAATGGAGTTAGGTATGGATTGAATAACATGGGGCTTAGAATTGACCCTGCGGGACTCCTACGGTGAGAGGCAGACTACTAGATACAAGAGTGTCAACCTTAATAGAGGTATGGCGATCCGCAAGATAATTCTCAAACCATGATAGGGCCTTGCCTCTGACACCTATCTCCCACAGCCGATGTTTCAGAATGCTGTGGGAGATGGTGTCAAAGGCAGCCGATAGATCCAATAGGACGAGAATTGAGGAATCGCCTTTGTCTAGAGTAAGTCTGATGTTGTCCACGATCTCCATTACGGCTGTCTCAGTGCCATGGGCGGCGCGGAACCCCAACTGAGAGGGGTCTAGGAGTGCATGCATTTCAATATAGGAGGTAAGACGTTTATTCACCAGATATTCCAGTACCTTCCCAAGGTAGGGCAGTAAAGAAATAGGTCGGTAGTTAGACGGAATAGTGGGGTCACTGATGGGCTTTTTTAGAATGGGTTTAACCTGAGCATGCTTCCAACTTCTAGGTATAAATGCTTGCTCAAAGGAGGTATTAAAGATGTTAGTAAGAGAGCTGGCCAGTAGCGGAAGTATCTCCATGCACTTTCGGGGGGACAACAGGTCGGTAGAGGAGCCAGATTTGATTTTCCTAAGATCTTCTAGCACTTCTGAAGTGGTGATAGGCTCAAATTCTGTAAGATACGATGTATCTGTGGCTACAGTGGTGGTAGGCTTGAAAGAGGGATCGTCACCATGTTGTGATGGATCTAGGCTGGTAACTGGAAATGTGGAATAGATCAGTTTGATTTTGTTGTCAAATTAGGATCACAGCGAGTTAACCCTTTTCCAGAGTAGGGTTAAATATTGATTGTTCCACCTGAGGGGCGGTAAATTCCTACAGTATTTTATAAAGCTCTTTGCTGGAGTGGGCTGCTTTATTTATTCTGTGAGTGAGATAGAGTGTTTTCGCCGCTTTTATATTTTTTAAGTAATTGGAGTGTGCCAATTTATAATTCTTACGATTTTCCAGCGTTTTGGTTTTTCTCCACAAACGTTCTGCTGATCTGCTGACCAGTTTTTCTTTTTTTAGAGCATCAGTGAACCGAGGGGACGCAATGGTTTTTACATTAACACTGGGTTCTGGTATGATTTTGTCAAGTGTATTCCCAATTGAGGCTTCTAGCTGGGTTAACATTAGTTCAACATTATTTGATTGTTCTGTGAGAGGTTTAAAGTGAGTCAGAAACGCCTCCGGAGTCATTTTACGCCATGGTCGAACTAGCGCTGTTTTTTTTTTTTGGTTTCTAAAACTCGTCCCGTTCGGTTTAGGAAAACTAAATATTAAAAGAAAGTGATCAGTCCAGATCATAGGCAGCGGGGCTTCGTTAACTAGATTCGGCATGTTAGTGAAAATCAGGTTTAGAGTATGCCCGGCCTGGTGTGTTGGTCCTATTGCCCTCTTATCACTTCAAAGAAGGCACCGGGAATAAAAAGGGGACTTTAAGACTCACTCTTCAGTTCTCTCCTGGCCCTGAGGAATGACTGTAAGATGGCTCCCTACTGCTCTGGCCTTCTGTATACTTCAAACGGTCTGCTATGCTGCACCTAGAAGGACTGCTCTGCTTTCTGAAGCATGTTATGAGCCTCAGAGGTCTGCCCTGCTGCTTGAGCACTGTTCTTCTCTTTGAACCCGGGACTTCCAGAAGTAAATCCAAGGGCTAGTTGGCTGGCCTCCTGATGAGATCCTCGGGGGCAGAAAAGAATCTAACCATCTTCAACCGACACTTGGGCCCTGCCTGAGTGATTCCTGTTCCTCCATGTTGTGCCTCTCCAATCCTGGGCCATTGGAAGTGGTGCTAAAAATGCCCAGAGAGCCATAATCCAAAACTTGGGACTTAGAAGATTTTGGGTGAAAAGTGCTCTGAGAACCAAGTACTAGTACGTACCAGATCATTGACCAACCCAAGGTACATCGCTGGATGACATGACATTGTGGCAGATCCTGCTACATTCTTCTCCACTGCAGCAAATCATTTTCAGTGGTTCTTTGCAGACTGGGTATTTAGCCTCATGAAGCCCTTGTTGGCTACGGCCTGCAGCTTCATCCAGCGGAATATTTTCATCTTACAATAAAAAAGACTAAGGACCTGATTATGACTTTGGCAGTCTGAGAGCGGGCTGCCATGCCAGCATCCTGCTCCCAGACTTCCAAAGTCGACTGCCACTCGCCCACCAGATTACAAGTTTCCTCTTTGTCTGGTGGGTGGCGCGGTACATGATGGGACAAAGCCAATGCCTACATAGGTTGGAAACAAAAAATCATCCGGGAGACTCCACTAAGGATGGGCAACTACTTGACAGAAATAACCAAATGCAAAGTTTTTACACCATGGGATTGAATAGGTATTTCCAACGTAAGTTTTAATCTCCTTCTCCTCCATCCAGAGGAACTTCCAACTCCATAATCGCCAATACTACAGGTACATACACCTCGCACATGGATGGAAAGCTGAAAATATCCCCCCAGAGCTCCCAGAATTCGATCCCTTAGAGGGCAGGCCCTTACTTGATGAGCTATGAGAAAAAGCAGTGGAACATTCAATGATCTTGACTAGAAGGCAGCATTGATGTTCCTGAGAGAAGTGGCAATTAGATCCCGCTTGCCCCTGATCCAATTAAAGATTTTACACAAGTTTTAGTATGACAAGGCCAGATCGCATAAAATAGGCAGAGGAGTACCACTGGTTTGTTTACGGGGTGGGCTGGAATGTAGAGACTTAATCCACACACTATGATCATGCTCGGCCATACAGACATACGGGCGCCACGTGTTCTCGGAACTCAGCGCAATCCTAGAGGTGCAGGTAAAGCAAGACCCTAAATATGTCCATTTGCGGGTACCCAACGATTTTGATGTTTCGCAGATGAAACTCCTGTAGTGTAATTTAGGTTTGATAGTAGCCAAATCGAGACCTGGCCAAGCAATGAGAGGGCCCTAGAGACACCTACTCTGGCTGAATGGAGGAAGGGAATGGATGCTTTGATGGCTGCTGAAAGAGTAACTTATACCAGTAGGGGATGCCCATGCAAGTTTTGTAAAATATGGGAGAGATGGATGGACTGAATCATATTAATGGGCCTATGTCCGCAAACAATTGTATGCAAGACTAATTGAACAATTTTCAAATATAAGGTCACACTTTTTTTTTAGCTTTTTCTGGACATTACCCCTCTGTCAGAACTAGGGGTCTCTAATTGGCAAGGGGTAAGTACCTTTGACCAAGTAGGGACCCTTACTTCTAGTCAGGGTAAAGGGATACACACTGTAGATAACCCCTGCTCACCCCCTAGGTAGCTTGGCACGAGCAGATAGGCTTATCCCCAAGGCAATGTGTATAATATTAGCACATAACACACACAATGACTCTAAAACACACCACAAACTGAGACCACACAGGTAGGTATATCAAAAATATATATCTTTATCTAGTTTAGCAGTTTAACCATTGGCAGTGTAGTTACACGATGTCTTTACTCTATTATTTGTTTGCACTCTATTCTAGGAATTTAAGTTCAGTCTCAGTCTCAAGAAAATATCACAGGAATGAAGGTTGTAGGCTGCACGATCTCAAAATCAGCCCTTTGCCGTATCTCGCTCTGTGAGACAGAAGCGCTTCGAGCGTGTTTCACCAGCGCATCAAACAGACCCCCCCCACACAGCCCCTGCCGGTCCCGCTAGCTCTCCGCCTGCTCTCGACAATCCAACGAGCGCCGGGGAGCTACGATACCTTCTGGCGTGAGGACGGCGGGCTGGGAATCGTTTGCGCGGCTCTCTCGAGGCTTCACTTCTCTGATGCGGGGACCGGTGTCTTACTCTTCGACAGGGCACCCGGTGGCTGCACTGTCGAACCCTCGCTGTCACGGACAAGCAGCCAATCATTGCGAAGCTTCGGAGACGAGCCCCTGGAGATGATGAGGCTGCAGCCAATCCCAGCACGGCTCCCTCGGTGACGTGGCGGCCCTGGGACCAATCCCAGCGCGGCGTTGCTGAGGGGGCTCGTCCTTCTTAACCAATGAGAGGGCAGCTCCTTCGATCTTGATCTCCGCGGCCCCGGCGAGGATCACAGGCAGTTTCAGGCCCCGGGCAGCGGCGGTGATCAGCGACACGGTAGATTCGAGGTCGTAGGAGGCGGGCACAAGGATCTTTTGGACACTACCTCACGAAGGGGAGCACCACGAGCCTCCGATATGCGGCCTGAATGTGCCGATGAGCACACCGATCTCCTACACGGCCACCAGTCATTAATCACGCACCAAGCAGCGGATGAGCACAGTCTTTACAGCGTTTCTTGGTAGTTTCAAGGGAACATTTTGACCCTGGGTTCAAGGACAGGAGGCCAGCTCTACTCAGGCCCTTGGAGATTCTTTGGCAGACACAGCACACAGCAAAGTCTTGAGGTCAAGCAGGCAGGGGTCACAGCACACAGCAAAGTCCCCTTCTTCTCTCCTTTAGATGAACAGCAAAACAGGTCAGCCCCAGAGCACACAGCAAGGGCAGTCTTCCGCAGTTTCTTCAGCGGTCCTTCTTCTGGTAGAGGTGCCTCTTGATTGTAGAATCGGAAAATCTGTTGTCAGGGGTCCTTCTCTTATACCCCTAAAAGTCTTTGAAGTCTTTGTGCAAGTGGGCCCTGAGCCCGGTCTAAACCAGTTCTGGGTGTTGCTGGAGTACTTTGGTCTACGGGCTTCTTCCTTCCTTTCATAGTGAGGGGCAGAGTCGTCAGCCGCCCAGCAGGAGATGGAACCAGCATTGTGGCAGGCAGGCACAGCCCTATTCACTCCCAGGTGCTATCTCCTCCCACCACTCTAGTTGCAGATGCAGTCATTCAACCAAGGGCTGATTCAGACAACCTCCTGGGGGCTCCCCAGCCCCTGTCACCCTCAAACCAGACAGTCAATCCACAAGCAGGCCAAGGCACACAGAAAGGTTAGACAAGAGAACAGCCACTTTCTAAAAGTACTGTTCTCAAACACAGAATTTAAAAACAACCTTTCCTAAAAGATGTAGGATTAAATTCAGAGTTCAGGGATATCAATCACTTATGTCCTATCTTGTTCCTGTGGGAAGATAGGCTGGTATCCATTGGGACCAGCCTCCCTCATGTTATCTATGGAGCAAGATAACCTTGCAGCAGTGATCACACAAAATGGCTGTTGTTCACTACCAGAGCATGTTACCTGCACTAGTACATGCTCTACCTTTCATATACACTGCACCCTGCCCAAGGGGGTACCTTGAGCCTTCCATAGGGGTGACCAATGTGTACACAAAGGGAAGGGTTAGGCGTAGCCAGTAGGGACACTGACCAGGAGGACATGGCAGTTCACTGACTGCACACAGGCACTGCAGTGGCAGGCCTGACACATCATTTTTGGGCTACTCATGTGGGTGGCACAATCAGTGCTGTAGGCCCACTAGTAGCATTTGTCATCACCAGCCCTGGCACACCCAGTGCACTTTACTAGGGACTTCGTGGTGATACAAATATGCCAATCAGGTACATCCAATCAATATGATAATTTCCATAGGGAGCACTTACACTCTTGCACTGATCAGCAGTGGCAGAGTGTCCAAAGCATCTAAACCAGCAAAAACGAAATCCAGCACAGCATCAAAAATACAGGAGTCAGAGGCAAAAAGATAGGGGAAAACCACGCCAAGGGTGTCAGGTCTAACACCCTCCACTCGCAAAGAGCTTATATGTGTGCTTCTGTTGCCGTTGTCTACCATTAAAATCATTTACTTGCTGGGAGAAAAGACGCACAGGTTCCAACATGTGTGCCAACAGCTCAGCGGATCTTGAGACAGAGATGCACATTTTATTCTTTTCCCCAGAACACATTTACTTGAGGCGCAAATAGATTGCCCAGTATGTCTGAACGTCGTGATCCAACACTACTTAACTGCGCACAGGATTCTGAAAGTTGATACTTCTAACCCAATTGTGTTTGCAGTCAATCGATATTTGGCCGTCGTATCCCGCATCTGTGAACTCATTCTGTCAGCTGACTAAGAAGCTTGCATACTTTGATAACTGTGCACTGCCAGGGTGGGTGGCTAGAATCCTGCTGCCATTTTGCGTTTTTTCACTCCTGCACTCTCAAACATTGCTCTTTGTGATTTCTATATTTTAACACTCTTTGATTGCATTTAAGCTCAGGGAATCACTGAATCTGGAACTGCTTTTAGTGAACTGTTATAGCACATATTTAACCAAGTGTGTTTCTTGTTTTAAATCTCATTTCTTAAAATAACTTACAGATTTGAAATGTTTTATTGATCTATAACCAGTAACGTGTCACAATGTGTTGTTGCATAACTGGAAATTAATCACGTGATCTGATTTATCTCATGAACTGCTAGTTACTATTTAATGTATTTTTTAATGTGAGTTACTACTTAGGGGCCGATTCCGATTCGGGTCGGAAATCGGTCCGACCGGCTCGTACCTGGAACAGAGTCCGACCGACACAGATCGGCACCCTACGACCCGTGCAATACGATGCAAAGCCTGTGATTTAAAACTGAGCAATACGGAAACCAACCCGTCCGACCCAACCGTACAAAATTCAGCCATCCGGCCGGAAAATGTACACGAGCCGCACCAACCGAGCCGAACCTGCAACAAACCCGACCGATACGTACCCGTGACGTCCGAGCCACACAGTACGATGGCAAAGGAATAAAGTCAGACCGAACCGCACGGAGCCCACACCGCAAGACCGACCTGGATCAAAAACGTACCTGAAGCGAAAGACCACGGCTATAGACTTGCATGCAACACAGAACACAATCAGCGTGAAAGACACGGATCAGCCTGCACAAGCCAACATGAGAGTCCGCTTTGGTCAGAAGAACGTCTCCTACATGCCCACCAAAAAAAATGCCAAAAACACAAAAAAGGTCCCGTCAAGCCATGACAAAGTCAATAAATACACCCAAAAAAAAAATACTGAGGCACACCCCCAACTCCACCTATGAAAAGGCAAAGGTACACTACCATGATGCTTTGAAAATACAGCCGAGCAGCCAGCACAGAACACCTTGAGACACCAACCACAGACACACACACACAACTCACCCATCACTCAACCCATACACCATCAGCACTCCTCCTAAAGCTGTCACATATACACCTAACAAAACAGACACCCACCCACACTCACTTGCACCCACACACCCACATCACTCCTCGTCACCACCCATCACCATGCCCCTAAGAAGAATCCACAGTTCACAGACACTGAGCTAGAAATATTGGTAGATGAGATCCTCAGAGTGGAGCCACATTTGTTTGGCGCATTGCTACAAAGGACCCCCATGTCACCGAAAACCAAGATGTGGGACAGAATCGTGGACAAGGTGAATGCACAAGCACCAGTGTATTGCACAAATACAAACATCCAGAACAGGTGGTATGACGTGCGCAGGAGGGTCAAGAAGCTCCTCCAGAAGGAACACGCCTTGAGCCAGGTCACCGGCAGTGGCCCTCATGCCAAACTAGTCTACTTCAGGTCCTGGGAGGAGAAGGTGCGGGACATCCTACCACCAGAGGGCGTCCATGGCCTACCTGACATACCAGAGCCTGGTGAGTACACATCCAATATGCCCAATATTGTGTCGCAATACACACACAGCACCGTCAAGGGGACTGTGAAACCATGCACTGAGAGCTAAGGCATAGGAATCAAAAGTCAATCAGCCCAAGAAGTCCATGTCAGTCAGACAAACACAACAATGGCCACATCATAGTGAATTGTAACTGTGTCATGACATGTACAAACCTACCAACAAATAGGGCAAGGCAGTGGCACTAATCTGATTTAACACTGTCAGACATCCCTGCCACCACTACCACTATCTCACAGTGAAGCTGACTGACAGGAAGGAAAAGTGGGTGTGCTGCTGAAGTGAGTGTATACCAAAGCATGATGGTGTTGTCACAGATAATGCACCCCCTTACAATTGCACCATCAACACCTCTCTGAACAATGCTGACCTCACAGGGGTATGGAAATGGGCTGACAAGTACTCTGGGACTGGGCTCTGTTGTGGGGAGCGCAAGGCCCTGCTGGGAATCGGCTTAAAACAAAAACAACAACGTAACTCCACTGTCAGCTATCTTGTCAGCACAGGTACACCCCCTCACAGGGAAGCAGAGTCAGAAGGAGGGAAGTCAGGGCATGCTGGGAAGGGGGTGTAGCCCAGAGCATGCTGGGACTTGCAGTCACTCACAATAACCACCCACCCAAATGGCCCAGACAAGATCACACTGAACCATGCTCACCTCACAGGGAGTAGAAATGGACTGACAAGATGTCTGACACTGGGTCCTGTTGCGGGGAGCACAAGGCCCTGCTGGGAACTGTGCACCAACAAAGACCAGGACTGTACTGTCAGCCATCTTGTCAGCACAGGCACACCCCCTCACAGGTAGGCAGAGTCAGAAGGAGGGAAGTCAGGGCATGCTGGGAATGGGGGTGTAGCCCAGAGCATGCTGGGACTTGCAGTCACTCACAATAACCACCCACCCAAATGGCCCAGCAAGATCACACTGAACCATGCTCACCTCACAAGGAGTGGAAATAGACTGACAAGATGTCTGACACTGGGTCCTGTTGTGGGGAGCACAAGGCCCTGCTGGGAACTGTGCACCAACAAATACCAGGACTGCACTGTCAGCCATCTTGTCAGCACAGGCACACCCCCTCACAGGTAAGCAGAGTCAGAAGGAGGGTAGTCAGGGCATGCTGGGAAGGGGGGTGTAGCGCAGAGCATGCTGGGACTTGCAGTCACTCCCAATACCCACCCACCCAAATGGCCCAGCAAGATCACACTGAACCATGCTCACCTCACAAGGAGTGGAAATGGACTGACAAGATGTCTGACACTGGGTCTTGTTGTGGGGAGCACAAGGCCCTGCTGGGAACTGTGCACCAACAAACACCAGGACTGCACTGTCAGCCATCTTGTCAGCACAGGTACATCCCCTCACAGGGAAGCAGAGTCAAATGTTAACAGGGATCACACTCCTGTGTCAGCCACCTGATGGCCTTTAGTAACAAATTCCATGTACATGGAAATCCATACATGAGCTGGGTATGTGCACACATCAACATGCACATTGAACGGCTCCATGTTAGCAGGACAATGTGCTACCACAACATCAGACTCTGTTTGTGACAACTGAAGACAATGCAGTGTTCAGTCATGCATCCTGACGTCACGTTGCAAATGTCATTTATATAAAACATTGTTACAAAGCTCAAGGAGGGGTGAATGGTCTACTCCTCCTGTGCAACCTGGCTCATAACTGATTGTGTTGCCTCCAGTGAAAGGCACGCATATGTACACATGCTTAGTGCGTGACATCATGTTTTTCTGCATCAGTGTCCTGTAGCAGCAGCATCATTAGCTGCCCCTTGTTGCAAATATGCTGTGCCTACAGCTGAAGGTAACGTGGCTGGTTCTCCACTAGTGCCCAGAGGAGAAAACTGAGAGTGTGTGTTTGTGCTCAAGTGCTGTGAGTCAAAAACACATACAACACCCAAAGGCAAAGGAAAAATGTTGAACATTGTGATGTATGAAGTTACAAACAAAGTTGTTGTGTGTGGATCCAGCTACTCATACACCACACCAGGGTTGGCCACTGTTGGTCAACATGTAGCAGCCCCATGTGATCCTAGACCTAATATCTCCTCTGGACCCTGCTGCGAAAGCAGCCAGTCTACCTCCAGGTGGAGGCACTTCAGATTTGCAGTAAAGGTGGACCAAAGTAAATGCAGCTACAGTACACTGAAGCAGGAATCCAAGTAGCAGGGCCCCATTCCTGGATACGTATAGGAGGGAATTTACTAAGGAATGAAATCATGTACATATCATGAATGCACAGGATTTGTGATCCACTGCCCCCTCCTTCATTGTTAGTACTACCCATTGCAAAATTAATATTTCAGTACCTCTTCCCCCCTACCTGTTGCAATATACATAGGTCAACCATTGATGTCTGTAGTAACGTAACTTACGTCTGTCTCTTCCAAACACAGGTGCCACTGGGGATTCAGCACCAAGTGAAGATAAGTCCCTGGCCCAGACTCTGGTGGAGGATGAGCTCTCTGGTGTTGATCTGGCCCTGTCCAGTTCGGATGACGACACTTACCCTGGCACCTCCGGTGTGAGACATCAGGCAACCCCACCATTAAAAATACCTGCACCCCCTGCAGCCATGTCAACACCATCTGCCAACAGACCTAACAACCCCGCCAACAGGGACCGACCTAGGAGACCAAGTTCAAACAGCACAGGGGCCCCAGCCACAACGGATGATACCAACAATGACACCAGTGGCAACAGCCAAGGGGACCCGGGTCAACTGTGCCTGCCACCACAGGTACAGGCTGTGTGTCTAGGGCAGGTGGGAGTGGTGTCAAGCCGAGGACACAGACTGCAGAGGGGCTTGGACTGCCTGATGACCCCCAACTGGTATGCATCATAGATGCGTACCAGGATAGCAACGGAGGATTCAGCCAGGTAGTGGGGGTCCTCAAGAACATGCAGCAGGAGCAGGCTGTCCATCATGCCCGCATGGAGGCCAAGTGGAACAAACAGCGGTACATATGGACATATTGACCTGTCTCTGCCAGATCAGCACAAATATGTCCACACCTCCCTGTGTGCCTACAACATCTCAAGCAACAACATCTGCTAATGCCACAGGGAGGGATGATGAATCTGGTGAGGACTCCGATGCACCGTCAGTGCCTGCTCCTGAGGATCCCCCACAGAAGAAGAGGAGGGGTCGTCCGAAGAAGGACAAGTGAGCCACAGTTGTCCCCGCACACCCCCCAGGAACCCAGAAACTGTTTTGGATGTTGGTCTTTGGGTGCAAAGCATTCACCTTGTTGCACATGACACAGGTCCCCATCATGACATGGAGGGTCCATGTTGTACCAATGTAGAAGATGAATGTGGACTTCACTCTGGACATTTTATCTACCAATACTTCAAAATCATGTGTGAACTGTGGATTCTAAACCTCAAGTACAGCACTATCTCCACCCATGTATGTAAATAAAATCACCATCACACTATACTTGCCTATGTTGTGATTCAAACTTGTTATGTGTCATGGAGATGATGAAATGCTGAAGCACATAGTGCATGCCGACTACAACAGCAATGTCATTACCGATATGTGACTCATATTGATGTGACACCTATGAGGGAGAGACACCAATAGGGCTCCACAACACATACTTACCATGGACATGGGACACATTGCCTACAAAGAAGGTTTCCAGATATACAGTGGAATGCACAGACACCACACCTTTACCCAGTCACTGCCAACAAGCCCACAGGTGAGGTTACCAAATGTCAGTCAGATGTGTGAAGACAGACAACACACATTATTAAGTGAAGCACAGGTACATTACAAATCAGAAACAAGTTTATTACACAACAGTTTCAAGGTGAATCCACATGACAGTGGGCATATGGTCACCAACCGTTGTCAAATGGCGCTGTAAGGTTGAATTCTGGTTGTTGGCGTCAGACTTGCCCCAGCAACTAGCAAAGAACCCTGGAAAGAACAGATATGAGACACAGTCAGTAGCACACCGGAACAGGTAGGAAATGCAATAAACATGTCACAAGAAACCTACACAGTAACATCTTAGCATTTTCACACAATTGTGGACGACAGACCATCGGACTGGACACATTGCAGCACGCTTCCAGTCAAGTACCACATGGACAAACACAAACTGCAACTGAGCTGCAGTAACACATCACAGGCTCACTCAGGACATTAACATGACAACGCTGTCAACTCACCTTCAGCTGAAGAAGTCGTTGATGAGCTGTGTGCGGACGTCGGCCTCTTCATCATCACTGGCCTCGTGGCCCAGGCCAGGATCCTCCACAGGTGGTGGTTGTTGGTTGTCATCGTCCAGGATGAGAGGCATTTCCTTCCGTACCGCCTTGTTGTGGAGGATGCAGCAGACGATTATTTTACACACTTTTGCAGGGTCATATGGGAGGGCCCCTCCGGTCTTATCCAGGCAGCGGAAGCGGCTCTTCAGGAGTCCAAAGGTACGCTCTATGACTTGCCTGCTTTGGCCATGTGCCCGATTGTATCACATCTCGGATGGTGCCACAGGGTTCCTCAGGGGTGTCAGCAACCAAGGCATATTGGGTTATCCAGAGTCACCTACATACAAAGAATCACACTTTAGTTGAGTATTATAACGGGTTTGGAGACAACATAGCAAAACACTACAATGGTAAACAGTACCCACCAACAAGCCAGGCACGCAGGTTTGGCATATGTGTCATCATCACCGGGACGCGACTCCTGCTCAAGATGTAGGCATCATGGGCCGAACCAGGAAACCGTACACATACATGTGAAATAACCATGTCCGCCAGACATACCACCAGAGAATTCATTGAGTGGTAATGTTTGCGGTTGTGGTAGGTCTGTTCATGTGCCCGTCGTGGTAACAGGGCACGTTTGTGCCATCAATAGAGCCAATCACATTAGGCATCCTCCCCAGTCCATAGAAAGCATTCTTGATCCCTGCGAGTTCACCTGGTGTTGGAAACTTGATGTATGAGTCAAGGTGGTGCAACATTCCCTCCAACACATCCCCCAGCACACGGCTGAACATTGTCTGTGACATACCCCCAACACTAGCCACAGTGTGCTGGAATGTACCAGTGGCAAAGAAGTGCAGGGCTGACATCACCTTCACATTTGGCGTCAGTGCAGTCGGGTATGTGCGGCCAGGTTGCAGATGTGATGCCAAACGCTTTGCAAACTCATCAATGAGGCTCCTGGTGAAGCTGTACCGACGGATGCTGTCGCGTTCCATCATGGTCTCAAGGCCTGGGAACGGTCTATGGACTGCGGGCGCACTGCAGTACAGAGATGGGTAAAGTTACATTATACATTCAGCTACCCATGTAGCACTCATCTTGCAAAAAATTACAATATACATTATAGCAAATCACTATTAACTAAGGTGTGTGCTTTCTTGTTATGGACACATATTTCACCTTCATGCCCATCATCTCACATATCATTGGCACATGTGTGCATGACTTCCCTGTGGTGCTATGGCTAATCATCGGGCTGTGGCATAGTACCCATGGACTGCTGTCACATTACAAACACACAACACAGTAACAAGTGATGACAGATGTTTCACAGGCTTCACAACTCCATGTCAGGGAGATAGCCATGGTCCCTACATTGCCACATGTGCACTGGAATGCCATGTTGTATCATGGAAATCCAACAAACAATAATGACTTTCCCAGTTAGTGGGCCCTGTTGCCCCTGAAGGCCATACATGGATGTCCCTTACACATACAGCATGAAATAGCATGCACAAGGCACATGGTGGACCCTGTCTCACATTGTGGCCATGGAAACACAAACATCAGAGACACAACATGCACACAGACTTTGTGGATAGATCATGAATGTAGCCATGGCTCTGTCTGGGATGTAAATGACATGCAACCCTCTACTCATGTTACATGTGACAGGTCATACACAACTGCAAACCGGTACTGTGTCCATGACTCATGCCCATATGCCACAACTTTTACATCACATTAGTAAGGGGCAGCACACCAAAAGTAATCTGTCCCCATGAACTCATGCCCAGCCTGGGAGTGGCTTGACCTAAGTGCCATTAAAGGATAGTAATGTTGCCCCACCCCATACACACACAGGTGATACAAACTTAAATGCCATGGAATGCAGTGTGGGATATGCTGTGGTGTTGAAGGTGTGGCCATGGCACTTAAATCAGTGTCAAAACTGTCTGCAAGTCACACCAATGTGATCCGACGTGGCTGACTTGTATGCATACGCACCGTACATGCATGGACCGAGTTGTGCGCACACCTTGTCCATTGACTGTACGATGCGTATGCATTACAGTCACCCGCATAGGATCACATTGATGCCAATTGGCAATGCATGCACATGGCTCAGTTCATGCATGTTGGACGCGTATGCAATCTGACCCGACGTGGGTGAATCGTAAGCAGACGCGTTGGACAGTCATGGACCGAGCTGTGTGTACACATAGCCCATAGATTCGTATCCAGCCGGATGCTTATTTTTAGAAATAAACGCGTCGGATAGTCAGTTTTCTGAGACGTGCGCACTCATTGTCAATGGGCTGTCATGGAGACGGACGCGATTTTAAAAAACGCTCGACACGTGCGCTAGAAATACTGTTGGATGTGTACAACAATGTTGCAATCCTAGGGTCCTGGAGGTGAGTGTTTTGAACGATGCGGAAGACGTGTAGGAGTCTTTCATTTCCATGGATTGGACAGATTCACAGAATGCAACCGTGTCTGGCCTATCAGTGAGGGGCAATGTCACAGAATATGCCTCTGCAGCACTGATTTAAGGCTGGCAGGCCCCCAGGGACCTCACTTGCATGCACTACATGCTAGAGGACCACTTTCACTATCCACTGCTGCTGCTGTCTGTGCTTCCTCTGGATCCTGCAATGACATGTACTTTGGAGAGGGCCCCAGCATTCACTGAGGAGAATAACCAGGCCCTGCTGGATGGGGTCCTCCCACTGTACAGCAAGCTTTATGGGACACCAGGGGAGCAGGCGAGTGTGCAGTCCACTGCCTATCATTTTATGCAAGTTGTATGACTAAAATTAATGTAAGTGTGCACAGCAGTGTGAGGCATATGCACTGAGTACTTTCAGCTACCTATTCATGTGGGTATATGTGTTCTACAGGTGTCCTGCTGCAGTAGTGCAGTAGTGCTGGCCTTACAGTCCTAGCCAATGTAACCATGTCAGACCTGCAGCAAAAATGCACATTTCTATGGGTGCACTACCCGTGTACCTCTTTTGGCCTTGTGATGACTACATATATGTTCAACTGTATGCAGCACAATTAGTGGCATGTGTGGTAATGTCCTCTTCACTTTGTTATCCTCACAGGTTGATGCCAACCAGAAGCAGGAAATCTGGCTGACCATCGCCCGGGCAGTCAGATCAGTGGGGGTCTACAAGCGCTGGATCCACAACTGCTAGAAGAGGTGGCAGGACCTACGTGGCTGGACCCGGAGGATTACAAGGGTCTAGCTGAAGCTGTCACCTGCTCGCCGTAGGGGAGGACACCGGACCCTGACCCCCCACATGCTCCGTATTCTGCCGGTGGTAGTCCCGGACCTGGATAGGAAACTGAAGGCCAGGCAGCAGCAAGGAGGGGGTAAGTCCATGCCTGGTCTGTGAACATGTCTGACATTCTATGTGCACTGTTGTGGCCTGGTCATACTCCCACATTATGTTGGTCTTGGAGTCCAGGACTCGTGTCCCTCTATTGTGTAAGTAACACTCCTCACCTGACCCACAGTTGTGGTCCCTACAGTCTGTGACTATTATGAACTTGGGCTCTGTGTCCCTTAAGCTATGCTGATGGTCCTGCACAGCATATGTTCATGTGACTCTGATGTGTGCATCGTAGGTGTGTCTCTTCTTTGCACTATGCTCGGTCTCTGACATGTGTTCTGTGTGTGCCTTTCATATGAGTTCAAATCGCAGGTCTGGGTCACAAAATGTGTTTGGGGTAGTTAAAGCATACCCATGCAGCAAGTGAGTCCATGTAGTGTCCTCAGGGCTATGTAGAGGAAGTATGTCACACTTGCCCAGACACCTGCCCACTGTCCATGCCAATACACTGTATTTGGTTTACCTGCTCTGTCATGCCCACTCCAAGGCATAGTGAGTCTCTGTACTCACACTCACGTGTATGGACCCACTGGTTGTGCTTCCTGAAATGTGCCATCAGGTGTCTGACAAAATGTCACTGTAGTTTGGCTTCCTATTTTGTGACAACTGGTGTGTTGAGGATTTTAGTGTGAGCAGGATCTCTGAGTTGCGACAATGGGGATGATACCTGTGCAACATATAGGAGTGTGGTGAGTTGAATGAGCACAATGCTATATGCAAGAGTGACTTTCACGCAGCTGTGTGTAATTGTCAGCAGACTGTGCGGTACTCATGTTCAGGTAGTTGTGTTTGCAGTCACTCATATGCCAGATTTCAGTGAGGTAGGATCATCATAGTCCTAGGACAGTGTGTGGCAGGGGACAAACTGGTGCACTTGTCAGCTGCAGAGTTTGGAATGGGCATGACCTATGAATGTGACGCAGTGAATACTGTTGTTTTTGGGATGCAATGCCCCATGACATGTGACAGTGAAGAATGACTTACCATGCATGTGTGTGCTAGGGCATTGACTTGCTAGGAGGGATCCTACATTGGAATCTGAGGTGCTCCATGCAGCCCATTGTGTCATTTAGTATCATGACGTTAGGACATCATTGTGTGTTGTGCTGCTAGGCATCACAAGATTGTGAAATGTGAGTGTGGGCATACATTCATCCAGACACCTGTACTGAGTGATTGGCATTTGATGTGATGTATGTTAATGGTGATGTACTTCTACATGGTCATTTGCATGTGCAACAACTGTGTATGTGGTGCATGTGTGCACTTTGGGGTATTGACAGCCAGAATGCAACAGACATATGGGTACCTGTCCAGGTGGGATATGGGTGCCATGGTTGATGTTCAAACTGGGTATTGACCTATGTACCCCTGTGTGTGCCTTTTTAGAAAATGACAGCTGAGGATACCAGTGCATGCCCGGTAATGTTGAGTATTGACAGTGTTGTGTGCAGTCAGTGCAGGAAACTAATGTGGTTCTTCTTTTCCTACTTATATACAGATACATCCACGGGCACAGGAGACAGTGCCACGGACCAGGATGAGTCACAGAGCCAGCCCGGGCCATCAACTGAGGAGTCGGAGGGACCCATTGGCACGGAGGGTGAAGGAGCCGCACTGAGGAGTCCTCAGCACCTTCCACCTCAGCTGAGGACCACAGCAGCTTGGAGGATGACTTCCTTGTGGGGGCGGGTATCAGCAGCCAGGAAACAACAGAGGGTGAGGCTGTCCCCGCCACCACCATCACCACCACCACCACCACCACCACCCTCCCCTCAATTCCCATCCCAGAGGTCCGTTGCAGCTCCCGTGTTCTGGAGCATTTCTCCTTTGTGCCAGGCACCGCACCCCCTGCCCCTATGTCCCCTGCTGCCCTGAGTGTGAAGTCTGTGGACATACTTAAACAGATCCATGAAGGACAGACATCAATGCTGAGTGTCTTCCATGCACACATCGGTCTGTTGACATAAGTGGTGTCGTTCATGGAGGGCATCTCATCTGGCATGTCTGCCCTACAAAGGACCAATCAGTCCATGGCCTCCTCACTGACGCAGCAGTATCCCTCCTCCAGCAGTCCCTGACCCTTCAGCCTCAGCCCAAACTACTCCTCCAAGCACCCTACCTGTCCCCAGCACACACACACCTGCACTGTAACCCAAACACACAGACACAGACAGCACACATTCAGCCACACATAAGTCTAAACGTGCACGCAAGCAAAGTCAGTAACTGATACCACACACACAGGGGATGGGTCTCAAACACACACACACAGGCATCCACAAGCACTTCACAGTCCTCTGATCCCTCTCCCTCCAAGAGCCCTTCCCTTGCTTCACCAACAACCCCATCTCCTAAAAAGCTCTCCTGTGTGACCTAGACCTCTTCCCCTCTGATCCAGCAGATCCTGACTACAGGGGGAAGGGAAAGTCACCACACACTGAGAAGAGTGCCCCTCATACCAGACACCCTCCCCCAAGCACAGGCAGACTGAGGCCCCAACCCGCAAGTCACCCCGTAGCCGGAAGAGGAAGATCCAACCCCCACCCCTCAGCTCCACTGCACAGTCTCCTTCCTCCATCCCCAGGTCAGCACACCACAGGTTCCCCCCACCCCCTGTCCCAGGTTCCCCCACCCACAGATACATCAGGAGAAGTGTGGCTCAATGGTTAGAGCGGCAGATCCTGATGCAGAGGTCTAGCCCGGGACCAGGGTTCTTCCCGCCTCGGCGGGTCCTGGGCTCAACTTCCTCCGGCCTGATAATTCTCGCCTCGGTGCCTATTCTAATAATGGGTCCCACTCTGCAACTCTGAGCAATAGCTTGCTTAATCTCCACAATGGCCCCAACAATGCAAGGATGCCTGGCTTCACCTTGGGGGTGCCCAGGAGTGGGCACTTCACAGGGAAAGGCCAGGAAGGGTTCCTCAGCTGTATTCGTACAAGCGCCTAGATGACCATGGGTGATTTGTGCGCTATAGAAGTACCACACATTTACATTTATATCATCCCCAAAATGATCAGGCCCCCCCCCCCTGCCACTTGCTCTTCCACTGACACCACTACCAGTCTGTTTGTAGCTGCAACTACTTTGGAGAGCATGTCACCCCCAGGTATCTTGCCAACCCCACCTGCACCCCTTTCCACTCCCATGGGGTTAGGAACTGCAGTGAAGTCTGGGCCCATCCAGTCTGACATGGGCACTGCAGTGGGGACCATGTCCACTACACCTGACCTGCCCACTGCTGTGGTTCCAGTACCCACCCCATCAGACTTGTGCCCCACAGTGTGACTGAACAACCCATGTCAGACCTCTCAACTGCAGTTGCCACTGACTCTCCTGCACCCAGCACCCCTTCCCAAGCTCTTTCTGAGCCCTGATCCTGTCCCTGCGGTACCTTGCCTGCCCAATGTATGCCCCTCAGAGTGGATGTCCCCCAGTCCTTATCAGTGCAAGCAAGCAATGGGTGACAGTTATCACTGACACCATCATTGGACGTTTGATTTTCTACTGGACATTGGACTACATTTATTTGTTTATTTTGCCTTCCAGATGGCAGATTGCTGAATAAAGCATTTTTTGTTCTCCTTGTGCATTTGATTTAGCTGTAGATTTTGTGGCTGTTGTTTACCCTGACCGTGGTGTGAAGATGTAGGATTTACAAATGTCTGTTACTGAGGTGTTGATGTGGTGTACTCCATGTGGGCCATGAGATGAGTTTTATGGTCAGGTTGGTATCCATGTCAATCTTTGCAGCTGAGTGGGGGTGTCATGATTGACCAATTTGGCACAGGGATGGTAACATTTCTTTGGCATGGCCACATCTGTGGCTTGCACGTATGCACATTTGATGTGCTACACAATGTGCCACTTTCCCTGACTCTTGTGGCATCTACACTGTCCATGCAGGTGCTGGACATCCTTGGTGTAAAGTCAATCAATCAATCAATCAATCAATCAATCATCGCATTTATATAGCGCACTACTTACCCAGAGGGTCTCAAGGCGCTGGGGAGGGGGATCTGCTACTGCTCGAACAACCAGGTCTTGAGTTGCTTCCTGAAGGTGAGGTGGTCCTGGGTCAGGCGGAGGTGGGTGGGGAGGGAGTTCCATGTCTTGGTGGCGAGGTAGGAGAAGGACCGTCCCCCTGTGGTGGCTCTCCGGATGCGGGGGACGGCGGCGAGGGCGTGGCTGGCCGATCGAAGCTGGCGTTTGGGAGCGTAGAAGTTGAGGCGGCTGTTGAGGTATCCTGGGCCTTGGCTGTGTAGGGCTTTGTGTGCGTGGGTGAGGAGACGGAAGGTGATTCTCTTGTTGACCGGGAGCCAGTGCAGGTCTCTCAGGTGTCTGGAGATGTGGCTGCGACGGGGGATGTCCACGATGAGTCGTGCTGAGGCGTTCTGGATCCGCTGGAGTCTCTTCTGGAGTTTGGCGGTGGTTCCGGCGTAGAGGGTGTTGCCGTAGTCCAGACGGCTGGTGACGAGGGCCTGGGTGACCGTCTTCCTGGTCTCGGCGGGGATCCACCAGAAGATCTTACGTAGCATGCGCAGGATGTTGAAGCACGACGAGGAGACGGCGTTGACTTGTCTGGTCATGGAGAGGGAGGAGTCCAGGATGAAGCCCAGGTTGCGTGCGTGGTCTGTTGGTTTGGGTGCGCTGCCTAGGGCGGGGGGCCACCAGGAGTCGTCCCAAGCGGCGGGTGAGGATCCCAGGATGAGGACATCCGTCTTATCTGAGTTCAGTTTCAGGCGGCTGTTCTTCATCCATTCGGCTACCTCTTTCATCCCTTCGTGAAGGTTGGCTCTGGCGGTGGCGGGGTCGTTGGTAAGGGAGAGGATCAGCTGGGTGTCGTTGGCGTAGGAGATGATGTTGAGGTTGTGCTGGCCTGCGATGTCTGCGAGGGGGCTCATGTAGATGTTAAAGAGGGTTGGACTGAGCGAGGAGCCTTGAGGGACGCCGCAGATGACTTCGGTGGCTTCAGATCTGAACGGAGGGAGGCAGACTCTCTGTGTCTTTCCGGCGAGGAAGGAGATGATCCACTCCAGTGCCTTCTCCTGGACTCCGACATTGCTGAGGCGTTGTACTAGGGTACGATGGCAGACAGTGTTGAAGGCCGTAGAGAGGTTGAGGAGGATGAGGGCCGCTGTTTCTCCGTTGTCGAGCAGCGCTCGGATGTCATCGGTGACTGCGATCAGGGCGGTCTCGGTGCTGTGGTTGGCCCGGAAGCCAGACTGCGAGGGGTCGAGGGATTCGTTCGTCTCGAGGAAGGCGGCCAGCTGCTTGTTGACGGTCTTCTCGATGACTTTTGCAGGAAACGGGAGCAGCGAGATGGGGCGGTAGTTTTTGAGGTCGGTGGGGTCAGCCGATGGCTTCTTGAGTAGAGCGCTGAGTTCGGCGTGCTTCCAGCTCTCCGGGAAGGTAGCGGTGTCGAAGGAGGTGTTGATGATGTCCCGCAGGTGGGGTGCGATGACAGCGTCGGCCTTGTTGAAGACGTGGTGAGGGCAGGGGTCGGTCGGAGATCCGGAGTGGATGGAGTTCATCGTGCGGACGGTGTCTTCGGTGCTGATCGGAGTCCAGGCGCGGAGGGTGGTGGTGGGGGGCGGTGGTTCGGTTGTGGTGTTCGTCGGTTGAGTGCTGAAGCTGTTGTGTATGTCCGCGATCTTGTTGTGGAAGTAGGAGGCGAGGGAGTTGCAGAGGTCTTGCGAAGAGGTGATGTCGTTGTTTCCGGCGTTGGGGTTGGAGAGCTCTTTGACGATGTTGAAGAGTTCTTTGCTGTTGTGTGCGTTGTTGTCCAGTCGTTCCTTGAATGCAGTTTTCTTGGTGGCGCGGATGAGTTGGTGGTGTTTTCGGGTGGCGAGCTTGAGGGCAGTCATGTTGTCTGGTGTTGGGTCTCTGCGCCAGGTTCTCTCGAGGGCTCGGCAGTTCTTCTTGGAGCTCTTGAGTTCGTCGGTGAACCATGGGGCTTTCTTGCTACCGGGTCTGCTGGGCGGGGTCCTCAGGGGGGCGAGCTCGTCTGCGCAGCCGCTGATCCACTTCGTGAGGTTGGTGGCCGCCTGGCTAGGGTTCGTTGTGCTGGTGGGAGGGTTCATGCTCAGGGAGGACGCGAGCTGGTCGGCTGTGATCTTGTTCCAGCTCCTGCGTGCAGCCTGTTGCTGGTGGTGGTGGATCGTGGTCCTTGCGAAGCTGAAGTGGACGCAGCTGTGGTCCATCCAGTGGAGTCCGGTGGCGTGGCTGAAGGCGATGTCCTTGCTGGATGAGAAGACGGGGTCGAGTGTGTGTCCGGCGTAGTGGGTGGGGGTGGTCACCAGTTGCTTGAGTCCCAGGTTGGCGAGGTTGTCCAGCAGGGTGGTGGTGTTGCGGTCGTTGTTGTTCTCCATGTGGAAGTTGAGGTCCCCGAGGAGGATGTAGTCAGCGGAGCAGAGGGCGTGCGGGCTGATGAAGTCGGCGATGTCTTCGCTGAATTGTGTGCATTGTCCCGGGGGTCTGTAGATGAGGGTGCCTCTGAGGGTGGTCTTGGGGTTGATGTGGACCTGAAAGTGCAGGTGCTCGGCGGTTGCGAGGGTGTCGTCGGTGTTGGTCGTGATGCGGATGGTGTTCCTGTAGACGATGGCGATGCCTCCTCCGGTGTGGTTGATGCGGTCCCTCCGGATGATCTTGTAGCCGTCTGGGATGGCGATGGCTATGTCGGGCGCTGAATAGGCGTCAACTGTGTCCTCTGTGCAACTTGGTAGACATATGTATTGTGTAAGTGCAGGTGACTTAAGGGGCAATACCGTACCCATGCGTATGTCACCAGTGCCTACATTGGGTGGTAGATGAAGTTTAACTGTACAGGTGTTGTCCTGACATGCACAGGAATCATACATACTGTTTGTCAAGTGCTGCTATTTCCATGATGACACCTAGCTTGTGGTCACTGTGATGATGGTTGATTTTGACCCTTTGCCACAATGCTCTACTTTAGCTGCACTTTGTGTACACACATTTTACAATGGATGTACACACTGATGGGATGTTTTTACACATTGACCTAGTGCTGCATCAAAGCTTGACTTGTGTAGCCCACACTCTGGTTTACTTCACACATGTGATGCTAGTTACTTTGTGTGTCATGAGTCATAATCACAGTTGTGGTTATTTGTCAGGCACTACACACTGTTTGCATGATGTTGTTGTGGAATGTATTTGACTGACATGCCTGTTGCTGATGTTTGATGGATGTGTGACACACCATCCTCCCTATGGTTGGGGTGGCATCAGTGATTGAGCACATGACACATATCGGTGGGGTGGCATCAGTGATAGGCAACATGATAATTAATTGGTGCGGTGGCATCAGTGATGGAGCACATGACACATATGGGTGAGGTAGCATCAGTGATAGGCAACATGATAATTATAGTCGGGGTGGCATCAGTGATGGAGCACATGACACATATGGGTGGGGTGGCATCAGTGATAGAGCACATGACACATATGGGTGGGGTGGCATCAGTGATGGAGCACATAACACATATGGGTGGGGTGGCATCAGTGATAGGCAACATAACATATATGGGTGGGGTGGGATCAGTGATAGAGCAAAACACACATATGGGTGGGGTGGCATCAGTGACAGACAACATGATACATATGGGTGGGGTGGCATCAGTGATAAGCTACATGATAATTATAGGTGGGGTGGCATCAGTGATGGAGCACATGGCACGTATGGGTGAGGTGGCATCAGTGATAGGCAACATGATAATTATAGGTAGAGTGGCATCAGTGATGGAGCACATGACACATATGGGTGGGGTGGCATCAGTGATAGAGCACATGACACATATGGGTGGGGTGGCATCAGTGATAGAGCACATGACACATATGTGTGGGGTGGCATCAGTGATAGAGCACATGATACATATGGGTGGGGTGGTATCAGTGATAGGCAACATGATAATTATAGGTGGGGTGGCATCAATGATAGGCAACATGCCCCTATGGGTGGGGTGGCAGTGGGGGTGGCCATGGGTTCCCTAAGGAGGCTTGGTAATGGTGGGCAGGGTCTGGACCCCCTGGATTTGTTTGTGGCGTGGGTGTCGGACTTACCGTCTGCGACGTCCGCATCTGTTCCTGATCCGGTCATAGATGTACAGGACTGGTATGACTTGCGCGATTGGGTTCATGCTCCGTCTCAATCAGGTCCAAGGTGCTCCGGTTTGAATCCGTGGAATGGGTTAATGGCGCGAATCGGAGTTGTAATGCAGCTCTTCCGGGTTCTGTGACATGCCGTACGTAGCGACCCGTCCGGAACGTAGGAACTGCGCATCGTACTTGACCGGCCGGAAGTAGCTGTGTTTATGTTGCCGTGCGGCGTGAATTGAGTGTTTCTGGGTCAGGCTCGGTCGGAGATTGATGATGGAGCCGGAGCGTGCGGATCATTCGGGATTTTGGCACTTTTCCACATCGTACTTCCTCGCCTGGACGGTCTCGCTCCAAGTATGGTTCGGCCGTAAGGTAATGGCTACTGACACGTCTCGGAGGGCTGACCGACCGAGATCGGAATCGGCCCCTTAATGTATTGTTGTGAGTGCAACTATTTTTAAAAAGTAGCCTCCAATTTATTTGTTGTGATGTTTTAATTTGGAATGTTTTTATCTGTACGCTTTGATGGTTTTTTAACAACCGAGGAGAGCATTTCTTGATTGATTGAACACCTCTGACTCCTTCTGGCTCTTTGAGATCAGTGGACACCCGCTGATGAGAATTGGAGTTCCGTTTGTTGTTATACAGTGGAGTGGAACTTCAATGGAGACAAATGCCCACCTAATGTGCCCCATGATGCTCTAAACTGCTGCAAATATCTGCCTAGTTCAGGTGGCAGTAACATGATTAGGGAGGTGTATATGGATCAGTATTGCCACCCCTAAAGAGCTGTGTGTGTATCCAAAGTGAAATATTCGGATGTACCTATAACAGGTTAGAACAGGACACTTATTTCCCAATAAATGTGTGTCTTGGAGAAGCACAGTTGAAGGTGAGTGTTGCTGATATAGTGAAAAACTGATTCCCATTTGAGCTTGTCATTGAGACATTTACATTCCAAGAGATATGCTGCAGTCAGTGGTCTTCATTTCAAATTTGTATGTGGATACCAAAGATATACGCTGCTGAGATATATTTTGCTGTACGGAGAACAAGATAACACAGAAATAATACAATAAATCAACTGCAGAGTACGAAACTCTATTCCACCCAACATTTTGGGCATTAAAGCATCTGTCACCTCCCCATAAACATAAGAACCATGTGGAATGGGGTAATAGTCAGAGATGGCCTGTTGGAACAGCTAGATAAGTGAGAACCAACTCGACTTGGATTAAATGGAAATGGAGGCTCCTGCAAAGTCATTTGCCCCATCTTTTTCATACTTCTTTGGTATGGCCACCCCAGACTCTCTAGCAGCAGTATAAAGTGACCACAGAATGGATATTATTAAGGCATGTCACGCACAGATGCACCATTGCCATTGAATGTGACTGAGAAGCTGCTGCACCAACGGACATAGCAGTCTCAGACCATAGTTCCCTTCGGTAGGGGCTCTGTTGCCTCCTGGGCGGAGGGCGACCCCCTATGCCCATCCATGGGGTCCAGTATGCCATTGACCAATGGCAGTCAACAGCAGCCCTCAGCCAGGAGACCACACCTGCGGCCAGTCTTAAACCTGCTGGGGTGAGTCAAAGTAGTGAGATTTTGCAGTGGTCAGAACCTTCAGCCAAGCAAGAAAGAGTCAAATGTATGTCACTTCGTCACCTTGAATTTCTGCTTGACGAACTGAAATGATTTACGCATTTTATGGACATGCAAAGTGTAGTCTGGATATGTGCTAATGCAATGTGTAGTTCGGACATAAGGCGCACCTGGTGGTGGACCAAATCCCTGTGTGTGTGATTGAGGAACCGGGTGATAAAGGGCCTCAGGGAAACCCTAGGAGTGGGCCTCCACATTAGTGAGTGGTACAAACATTTAATGAGAAAGCAGGCAGACAGCATATCTGCAGGGAACCATTGCCTCAGACAGGCAGCAAGAAATTGTTCAAGGTGGGTGCCCTTGACTACCGCAGGATGGCAACAAATCAGAGATTGTTTCCCTGTGATCTGCCCTCTGCATTGTTAACTCTGCACTCAAGGTGGTCCACCATTCCAGTAAGTTTTGTTATATCCTCCTTTAGTGATGTGACAATGTCTTCAGCAGTAGAGAGTCTAGTCTTTGGCACTGCGACCCTCTCAGAGACCCGTATAAGGTCTGCAGCAAGAGACTCACAGTCTACTCTGCCAATTTGCATCTCCATGGATTGCATTGTGTTGACGGGACCCTCTCCTGCTGCTGTGTGTTGCTGTGAGGGGGAGAGAAGACCACCAGCTTGCCCTGCCCGGCCGTGACATAATTCAGGGTGCCAGAGCATCATAAATACACCATAGGCGTCCCTTGCCTGGGTCGCACCTGGGCTTAGCCCAGGCGAAGACCTGGCCAAAAGCTGTCTGGTTCATGCCTGTTTAGGGCAGGCCGAAGCTGGGCTGGGCCATCTGTCTTCGCTTCTCTACTTGGCATATTAACATCAAGGTACTGATATTTTTATCTTGTCTGCTTCTGTTGATTAACCCCCCCCCCCCCCACCTCCCCCCCAGGAGCCTACAAGGGGTTTGGTGCCCATTTGACCGAGCAATCCTGCCTTGGCCAACATGGAGCAATATACTCTAGCCTGGGCTAGCCAGCTGTTATTGTGCTCTAAGGTTCATTGCTAGGCGCACCCACTAGTATCCATAATACCAAATGTGTGTGATTATGGGCAAAAGGAAGATTAATTCAGGCATATCTAGGGAAGACACTGAGATTACTTTAGACTCCTTTTTGGTCAGGGCAGCAAATGTTATCTCCCAGACCAAAAGCAGACTTTCTCTGGAGTCGGAGAGAAGTACTCAGGGATTATTTCTCCCTGTTGCCACTGAGGGAGCTGCAGGTGCCTTGCTAAAAGATGTAGCTCTCTTTTTGGCTACATATGCTGTGGCTACGGAAACTTTATCAGATGATGACATCACACAAGTTGAACCCCTGGTTAAAAAGAAGAGGGCTGGGGGGGAAAGAGAGCATCCCAGTCACACAAGAGGGTGGTCTCTCCAGTTATGTGTGCCAATTCTGACCTGGATCAAGTAATGAACAAGTTACTTCCTAGGCTTAAAACATTGTTTAAAACCTTGATGACCCCCATTTTGTTGAGGTTTGAAGGGATAGAGGCGAAGCTCAGTTTGTTCCCCTCTTCTGACTCCGGTGCTCCCAATAGTAAGACAAGGACAGTGTTTGTGGAGTCCAGTTGTCCAGCTGGGCCCTTATCTGAGGACTGAAGTAGTTTGGGAGGGCCTCAAATTGCGATTCTCCTATTAACATGACCAGAGAATCTGGATTTCATTAAAGACACGGAGGCTAACATTATGCATACAACTTTTATTGCAGTCACAAAGCAAAAGTTCCAACTTAGAATACATATGAACCAACAATAGCATGAATCACTAGGCAATCAGCCTCTTTTAAATGTGGTGACAGTGAGAAAGGAAATGTCCAAACAACTCCAATGAAACATCAAACTTGAAGAAGGATGACGGAAGAATACACCATCCACGATTGATCCACCGGATGTGGAATCAAGAAGACAAAATCAAGAGAGGTTATCTGCAAAGCAAAGAAAGGTTGTTAATAAATCCCAATAAAAATATTAAGGATTTGAATATTAAACAATCCGCTAAATAACAGTCCTGAAAAGGAAAAGAATGTAAGTAGTCCTGCAAAGGAAAAAATGTTAGCTTGTAAGTAAAATATTCAAATAGCATAGCATATCATAAAATGAACCTGTACCGTATTATATCATATAATCAACCACTCAGGGAAAGGGTGGGAGGGATAATGTTAGCCTCCGTGTCTTTAATGAAATCCAGATTCTCTGGTCATGTTAATAGGAGAATCGCAATTTCATTACAAGACCGGAGGCTACCATTATGTATGTTGGTAGCCATGTAAAACAATATCAGACATGTGAGATACAGGTTTGCAATATTGATGAGCAAAGGTTCTAGAATTAGACCAATCAGCAGCCTTTAGAATATCATCTAACTTACCACCTGACCAGAATGACTTACTGGCCTTTGCGCCTCTAATAGAATGTGGTTTAAAAATATTCCGATTGATTCCAGCACGCTTCATGACTGTCTTAACCCATCTAGCAATAGAGGAAGAAGAAATTCCTTTGTGGGGTTTAACAAAAGAGATGAGTAATTGAGATACATTCAAAGGTCGAAGAGAGTTCATTCTAACATCGTATTCTTTCATACATTGAACAACACAGAGTTTAGTGCAACTATCAAAACGAGGATAGAAAATAGAATCTGACATAGTTTTTGATCTTCTATGTATTTCAAAATTAACCCCAAACATATCATAAGATCTATAAGAAATATCAAGAGCTTTAACATCATAAACTCTTCTGCATGAAATTAAGCAAAGAAGAGTAGCTAATTTGATAGAAAGATTCTTCCTGCTGAGAGGAGAATTAACTGGCCAAGAACAGAAAAGGTTGAGAATTAAATTAACATCCCATAGAGATCGATATCTAGGTTGAGGAGGTCTTCTAAGTCTGATACTCTTAAGTATTCTACAAATAATAGGATTTTTACCTACCGTTTTATTGTTAATTAGAGAATGTCCAGCAGAAATAGCAGATCTAAAACAATTGAGAGATCTGTAACTTAAACCTCTGTCGAATTGTTCTCCAAGAAAATTAACTATATCAACAATAGGTGCCTCCACGGGATCCAAGTCGCTTTCCAAGCACCAACGTGACCCGACTTTCCAAATGTTGTTGTACCGGTAATGTGTCCCAGGGGCCCACGACTCTCCAAGGAGAGTTGAAGCTGTTGACGAAAGTCTTGCGAGATCGTTAGATCTCCTGACACCTTCCAAGCAAGAAGGTTCAAATTCCCTGTCTGAACAAGAGGGTGAATTTGACCGTCTGCGTCTGTGAGAAGATCTTTCAGAGGAGGAATTAGGAAGGGAAAATCGTAGGTTAGTTCCAGAGCTGTTGGGAACCATGCTTGGGATGGCCAAAACGGAGTTACTAGGACAATTGAGGAGTGTTCTTGTCTCACTTTCTGAAGGAGTCTCTGGATCATTGTGAATGGAGGGAAGGCATAAGCGTTGATCCCTTCCCAAGATTGGAGAAAGGCATTCACTGCTAGAGCACCAGGATCGGGCATCCAGCTGAAATAGGATACCAATTGGGTAGTCAATCTGCTCGCAAATAGGTCTATTTGGAATGGGCCCCAGAAATGATTCAGGGAGTTGAAAACAGAAGTGTTGAGTTTCCAGTCGCTGTAATCCAAGATGAATCTTGAATTCCAATCTGCACAAAGATTGGATTTCCCGGGAAGGTATTCTGATCTGAGAGAGATTTTGTGTTCTAGGCAGAAAAACCAAAGCTTCTTTGCTAGATTGGAGAGGTCTTCTGACTTGGTCCCTCCTAGACGGTTTATGTAAGCGACGGCAGACATGTTGTCCATTTTCAATATGACTGATCTTCCTTGAAGAAAGCATTTGAAGCTCATTAGAGCATAAAGCCCTGCAGTTAATTCTAGATAATTGATGTGGTGCAGGGACTCTTGCTGCGACGAAATTCCTCCAGTGTTCTGGTTCTGTAGACAAGCACCCCAGCCATGAAGGCTGGCATCCGATTCTGAATAAAATCTGGTGCTGAACCAAAGATCGCTCTCCCATTCCATGCATCTAGATTGTCTAGCCACCATGTTAGTTCTAAGATAGCTTCTGGGTTTAAGGAAATTCGATCTCCGTACCAAAGACCTGACCTGAGAGCTCTTGCTTTTATTCTCTGAAGGGCTCGATAATTCAGTGGTCCCGGAAAAATGGCCTGAATGGAAGAAGATAGAAGGCCTAAAAGTCTGGCTAGTTCTCTTAGGGTGAGATTTTTTTGTTTCAATACATGCCTTATCTCCTTTCTGATTTTGGCAATCTTCTTGGGAGGGAGAAGGAGAAGACATTCTGTTGTGTCTACTGTGAAACCCAGGAATTCCATCTTCTTTGAGGGAATTAGAATGGATTTTTCCCTGTTTATGATAAAACCCAGACTTTCTAAGAGGTCTATAACTGTCTTGAGATTTTTAATGATTTGAGCATAGTCTTGAGAAAGAATCAGGATGTCGTCTAAGTAGATGATGAGACAAATACCTTTTTCTCTTAGACATGAGGCAACTGCTCTCAGTACCTTGGTGAAACACCATGGGGCAGAGGAGAGACCGAAGGGGAGAGCCTGAAATTGAAAGAGATGGTTTTTCCAAACGAACTGAAGAAAGGGTTGGTGTTCCTTTGCCATGGGAATGGTAAAGTAGCCGTAGTTCAGAACTAATTTGACCAGCCAGTCTCCTTCTAGTAAGAGGTCTCTGAGAAGATGGATGCCCTCCATCTTGAAATGTCGGTAGACAAGGAATTTGTTGAGTTCTCTGAGATTTATAACCGGTCTCCAACCCTTGTCTTTCTTTTCCACAAGGAAGAGAGTATTTATGAATCTCATAAGTTCCATGGGAACTTCTAAAATTGCTCCTTTTTTTTGCATTGAGGGAATTTCTTCCACTATGATTTTCTCTTGATCTAGTGTAAGGGGAATCGGTCTTGGAAGAGAGTTCTGGATAGGAGTCTGGATGAAATCTATTGAAAAACCGAGAACAGTGTTTAGAACCCAGGGGTATTGTGTGATAATTTTCCAATTGTGGTAAAAGAATTTCAGTCTCCCACCCACTTTTGGATTCGAAGAAAGGGAAGGGGAAGGATTGAGGATAGTGGCACAATACCTGGGGATCAGAGTGCATATCAGCCCAGTGGGGGTAGAGTTAATAGAGCCACTCGCAACACAAGTGGGTGATACCACCTCCATCTACTTTTCCCCCAGAGTCAGCACCCTTGGTTGATATTTTGATGGGAGTTCCACCTTTCAAGCAAGGTATGAGAGAGTCTGCGGTAGACCTTATGCATAAGGTCAAACACTGGGGTGATAGTACCATAGTGAAAGAGCATCTTCCATCCCAACACATTGTAATGGCAAGAAGAGTGTGTTGGGTGGGTGCTAAGGTGAAGAAAACACTGAGGAAGAGTGTGTCATGGTTAATTTAAGGCATTCTAGATATACAATAGCCCTGGTTCAGAGCAATATTTCCCAGTACAAAGATTAGGATTGTTCCTCTTCAATATTTTTACCCCACTAATTCTTTTTCCCGGACAGTAGTGGTTGGTCTGCCCCTAAGCCCCTCATGATGTCTCAGGGTGAGATTGCCAGGACAGATATTCCACTTTGTAATAGGTTTGCACACTTGACAGGGTTAGATGATAATGATTGACAGATGTTCCAACAGGACTGGTTGCCTGGCCGTGGGCTTACTGGTACGGTAGATACTGTGCGTATTCTGTCTCATTATATGGCCCTATTTCTCTTAT
Source organism: Lissotriton vulgaris (assembly GCF_964263255.1). Classification (NCBI taxonomy): domain Eukaryota; kingdom Metazoa; phylum Chordata; class Amphibia; order Caudata; family Salamandridae; genus Lissotriton; species Lissotriton vulgaris. Next base: position 1,882,633,342 of record NC_141689.1, on the reverse strand, counting down.
TCATTCTTGGGCTCTGTCATGTAGCCGCTCTGCAGGAAACCTGGGACACTGGAAAGTCCTTTTATATGGATGGACTTTCCTCCTTTTTTGAGGTTGTGCCCCCTTCTCCAGCAGGACGTCTGAAGGGAGGCCTTCCTATTCTGATCTCTCTTAAAATCCCATGTACCTCCAGCGTGGTAGAAAGTGATTCACCCAACATGCTGGCAGCAGAGTTGGAGTTCAAAACAATTACCTTTGGTTGGTAGTACGTTTTTATAATTCCTCTTGTATAAGTTTTGATAATGAACACATTGCAGCATTGGAGGTGTTTTTGGAACTTTATTAGGAGACAAGTACCTCTTATCTGGTCATAACTTTGGGTGACTTTAATATACATCTATGTCAGCTAGATTGCACCCTTGTGAAAGGCCGTTTGGATGCACTTTGCTCAGTCACCCATTTTGAGCATGCCGAAAAAGGACTTCGATTGGAGTAGCTCACTGAAGCTAACAACCTGTACTGCCAGGAATAGACAGGGTGGGTGATATTGTTTCTTCTTTTTCCAGTAGGGGTTGTTATTTTACTATTGATTTTGCTATGTAATTTGTCCCCTTAGTTCCCCCAGTTAATGCTCTGAGATTCTTTTGGAACAGCTTTAGCGATCATAACCCCATAATATGGGAATTGGCCTGGAATCTAGATATAAAGGGGAAGGAGGGTAAGGGTGTTCCGAACAGTGTTCCTAATAAAAGGGATCAAGCCCGTAGGCTGAAGTGGGACAGGGTGAATCCTGAGGCTTTTTTAGATAATGTGTACACTGTAAGCGCAGGTAACATTGCATTATGTCTTGAAAGAGGAACACAGGGCAGGTTAGTATTAGACACTTTTAATAAATTACGTAAGCAGATTGCTGATAATTTGACCTCCCATGGCAAGATTAATGGAAACAAAAAACAAAGATGGTTTGATGGTAATTGTTCTAAAACCCATAGGTATTTAATGACTGCACTTAAACAGCAGCCTAGTGATATTAGGGGGCTGGTGCGGAAGAACTTGTGCCAGACAAGCGTATTAACCAATAGCTCTAAATTTTCGGAAATTGTAAACAGTCCATTCTTTTCAGGTTCAGTAAATTCTTTAGTGGAGTGTACTATTGCTTCTGAACGATGGGTCCACCATTTCGAAGGGATTTATAGTGGCCAGAACATGGGGGAGCCTGACACCCCAGAAGAGCCAGGGATTGAAATCTCACCTAAGATTTTGACATGTGTTTTTAGCGTGGCTTGCATGTGTGGTTTTTCCTCTTCCTGGTCAAAGGACACTATTTTACCAATTTTAAAAAAAGGAGTGAGGGACGATCCAGCCTGTTATTGCCCCATTTCCCATATTGATTCTGAATAAAAATCAAGGGGAAGGTTGTACTGGAGCGCCTAACTTCCTGGTTTGGATAGTTCTAATGTTATTTCCGAGCTTCAGTATGGCTTCAGGGAAGGAAGAGGGACATTGGATCAGTGTGTTAGCCTACACTTGACTGTGGGGGAAATATACTGAAGCCGAGAGGGATTGCATGCACATGGCTTTTATGAATTTAACCTCAGCGTTTAACTGTATTAACAGATCTAAGCTCTGGCCTATCCTCATGGTCCTGGGTATGGATGCAGATTCTTTTTTTTTTTTACATACCTCCCATTCTAATCCTACAGCCTCGGTGAGGTGTAATGAGAATGGTAGTTTGTCTGCTTCCAGGGGAGACAAGAGAGGCGTAAGGCAGGGGTGTGTTTTGGCTCCCCTGCTGTTTACCCTTTATATTAACAAACTAGGGGATGTATTGTCAGCAACTAGTAAAGACAGTCCCAGGGTGGGCATTAAACGAATCCCTGCATTGTTATACGCAAACAATGCGGTGCTGCTTGCACAGACTGCTGTGGGTCTTCAAAACCTTCTAATTGCTTTCATTGATTTCACAGATTCATTAGACCGATATACCAATTTCACTAAACCTCATACTATGCCGATTGGTAGTCGGAAGGCCGTTGGGTAGGGGGCAGAACTTACTAACGTTTTTGGTAGGGGGCAGAACTTACTAAAGTTCCAACCTTTCCCTATTTGGGGGCGTTGTTTGACGATAGAAGATCATGGGTTGCTCAACGAGTCCTTAAAAAGAACATCTTGGCAAGGGCCATAGGTGCTACCATGGATTTTGCTGAGAGACTAGGGGCTAAACCAGTGTCTACCTTACTAAAGGTTTTTAGAGAAAAATGTTTTCCTATGGCAAGATATGGGTGCGACGTGTGGGGGTATATAGATGTTAGAGAACTGCAGGTGGTTGAGAACAAATGTCTGCATATGAGAAATTGGTCAAGTCCTGTCCCCATCCTGAATCAATATGTATTTAAGGATTGTACTGCTCTTGAGGGGGCATTGCATATCCTGTGCTTCGGAAATGTTAAGGAGCAACTGGGGAGGATAGGTTGTTTGGATCTGATTATTAACCCAAGAATATTAACCCCCAGTGACCCGCGGGTCATAAAAAACATGTTTTTGGCCAGGCAGCTTGGTGGAAGGGAAGAGAGGAAACTTGTTAGTCCCACTATGCGTCAATATATAATGTTGAAAACAAGCTTACTGGGGGAACCTTATTTGTCATGTATTAACAGTACCCATCATTCTTTCTTACTGACTAAGCTTCATACATTTTTAGCTGTCCCCAAAGGAATTTTAAAGCCACAAGTTTTAAAGCCCTGCCCCTGTGTCAATTTTTCAGAACAGGACACTATTAGCTTTATTTTTCTGTGATTTGTATTGTACCTTAAGGCACAAATGTATTATCCCGTTGGTAAGAAACAATCAAATTGTAAGGCCTGCATTGTATTTACAAATGCTATCTTCCCCCACGGCCTGCTTTGGGGTTCAGAAGCTCTTAGGCACAGGGAAACGTTATTCAAGGAATAAAAGGCCCCCTATTACGTTTGTGCACACAGGTCAATAGTTGCTTATATTTAACTATGATATTTTCATTGCTAAGGATTGCACCTGTTGAATCTGTTCTTGATAATAAACTGAGGCACTTGCACTTTAAATGCATATCCTTTTACTTTTTGTGGAAGATCACTCCCCTTAAGGCCTCTTTGTCTGGTGTGTTGCATTGTCTTTTGAGACATTTTATTCCTTTAATGTTTAGTTTTTTAACTTGCATTTTGCACAAAAGGTTTTAGATTGTTGGCATACATGTTAAAATCAATATGTATTATTTCCCATTTTAGTGTAATGATGTACTTAGCTTGATTTTAGGTGACATATATGTTTTATCCAAATGTGTTTTTATAGTCTATATTAGTGAATACAGAACTATTGACTTGACTTGCATATGGCTTGGAAGATCTGTTCCGGTGAAATCTGGGACTTGAGGTGTACGTGTGTTGCCCTTGGTTCATTGTTCCGGCGTATGTTGGCAAATTTATCTTTTTTAGTTTGTTACAACGCAGCAGGGGCTTATATTTTCCCTATGATAGTTCATTGTCTTTGCAGGATTAAAAATGTATATTTAAGGGTTCATTGTCCAAGTTGGCCTCTACTCCACCGCTTTGGACTGGCTGGCCTGTTCCCACAGAATTGACCCAGGTTCATCATAGGACTCTCCCCAATTGTCAGACCCACGCATGGAGAGGTCGGGCTAAGGGGACAGTAACATTGTTTAGTTCCAGTTAGGGTGGGGCCAAGTTTCACAAAAGACCTAGGGGCATGTGATATCATTGTCCTAAGGTTGTTAAATATACCCCAGCAGGGTTTCACCACGGGGCCCTGGAGGAATGGAAATTTAGCATGGCTAAGTGTGCAGGACTTGAGGGGACAAGCTCTCAGAATCTCAAAGCCTCGGCTATCCTTCTTAAGGCCTTGTCCCAGCACGGGCTATGAGTTCTTCCTAAACATATTTTGTTTCTGACGCAATTGTGCTAATCTTGACATTTTCTACAGTCCTTCTCCAAACAGGAAAATTTGAATTAAGAAGTTTCAATAAAATGTTTATTTCCACAGGCCTTCTCAAAGTAAACATTTTTTTAAAAATGATTTTCAAACATAGATACATATCATAACAAACAAATACCCTCTTCAAGAAGCATGTTGCCAAGCTCTCTTCACATTCTACACAATCCACATTTAAAAGGTCAGAGCTGAACTGCTTGTCCCTGCATAAGTAAACATAATACATATAGGCCCTTCGTTCTCATCTTCTGCAGGAACATTGTTTTTCCCCGGCCTGTTTCTCTTCCTCCCACCAGTCAGCATTAGGCCATCTCTTCTACATTTTTCCATAGGTCCCATATCTTTTTGAATTTGTGGGGACATCCCCTTGCCTGGTATACTAGCTTTTCAGATCTCATGCGCTAGTTCATATTGTCTTCCTATTCTTGTAGGATGGCAGATATTCTCCCCCACCCACCACGTTTTCAATACAATACTTTTGTGCTGCCACCAGGGCCATGCTACAAAAAAAAAGACAGTAACGGTCAAAAGATTGTTCTTCCAGATTCCTTGGGACACCACCTTAGGGTTGGGCATCACCTAGTAGACTAGCACTGCAGAGATTCTAGAACCCGCTTTACTCTAGCATTCTTGAGGTTTTGGGCATTCCCAGATTGTGTGTATGTGGGTACCTTTCCGATGACAGCCACATGTCTTCTCAATGTTGACATACTAGGCATGCTTCAGTATTCCTCCCTGACTATATAATAAAATGCTCAACAAATTAGAATCTTGGTGTTTTTTCGTGATTCATTAAACAATTGACAGTCAACCTCCTTCACACAATAAGGGGTCAGATAAATAGGCATAGTATTCTGTGGCGGCTGGAGACATTTGAAAGAGGTGAGGTGTAAAAGCTGGGTATGATTAAATGTAGCAAGAAAAATGAGTGAGCTCAATGTCCAAATGTGGGTTTTTCGTGGGGGTCCGACACCCCAAGATAAATTTGAAATTAAATTGCCAAATGGTCCATTTGAAAGCTAATGTTAATAAAGAACTTAGAGAGAAAGCAAGCAGGTTTATAAAGAAATTGTGAACATGAATGGGCCGATTCACAAAGGAAATCTGAGCCAAATGTCTAACTTTATGACTTTTGGTATTCATAGAAGCTACTTACGACTTTTGGTATTCACAAAAGTCATTTTCGACTTGCATCTTTACGTCCGGGCTGGAATTTCCACATTTGGATGGAATTTCTGCACCCGGGTCGGAATCTTCGCATCCGGGCCAGAATCTTCACACCTGGGCCAGAATCTCCGCATCCGGGACGGAATCTCTGCATCCGGGCCGGATGATCATTGTCTTCAATGCTAAACACCTCTCAAGTGCTTATCAGCTCCCACCATGCTCCAGCTGAAACACTGCAGCCCAACAGCCCAGCCCTGCGGCACATATAAAATCAGAGCTGACAAATACACATCTTCCAACATGTCGCTGAATGTGTTTGCTGTTCTGCCCCTTGCCATGGGGCAAGAAGACTTAAGGAGGAGGAGTTTGGAGGAAGAGAGTAGAGATGATATTCAGGCAAAGGGTTAACCTATTTGGGATGTCCAGTCAAGATGTCAGGGCCAGACACCGTTTCCCTCCAGATGTCATCTTGGAGATGGTATGTGAGTGGGAGCAGGAACTTGACTCTGTGATCTGTTGCTCCCATGCCATCACAGCCTATCTCAAGGTCCTTACTGCTCTCCATTTCTTCACTACAGTGTTGTTCCAAAGGGTCTCCAGTGTCCTTGTGGGCATCTCTCAGGCAAGCCATTCACGGTGCTTGGATCAGGTACAGAGCTGCATCTATACAAGAGCCCGCCTCCACATACGAATGCCCATACCCTGGACAGGAGACAAAGGGCAGCTAGGTATTTCTATGTATTTTTCCGCTTCCCACATGCTGGGTGCAATTGATTTTACACATGTGGTTCTTGAGACACCCCACCACATTGCATGCATCTTCTGCAATAGACAACAATGGCATTCCATCAATGTGCAGGGTGTCTGTGACACCAGGGGTAGATTCACTGATGTGCACTCAGTGTTCCCAGGCAATGTCCATGAAGGCTTTGTATTCCGCATGTCATCTCTTGCCCGGCGGATAGCTGCAGGAGAATTTGGCAACATGTGGCTACTGGGTAAGTACCAAGTATAAAACATATGGGATATATATAAATGCAATGGATGAATGCTATCTCACTTAAACAGCAATTTTACAATAACATTCATCATGCCACATACACGGCCTCAACAGACACTGCATGTACCAAAGTATAGATCATTTTCTATACAGATGTAAGAGGGAAATGCAATAAATTGTCCTATTTTCTCGCCTCAGGTGATGCTGGGTCTGCACTCTCCCTTCAACTCCTCAAACCATACAGATGTGCAACCACTGTACCTCAGAATAAGTACAATAGGGCACACATACGTACTCGAGCCATGATAGAGCACAATTTTGATCTTCTGAAGTTGCAATTTGGATGTCTTGACCATACAGGGGAGTGCTGGTGTACTCCCCTGAAGTAGTGTGAAAGAGCATATTAGCCTGTTGTGTTTTACACACCATACCTTTAAGTCATGGCTTACACATACCTCTTGTACCTCAGCTAGCTCTGAATACGGGCAACCGTGCCTTTGCACAGCACAGAGGTCAGGGTATGCAGGTCCGGGATCAGCTGTTTGGTACTTTTTTCTCCTGAGCAACTTGTTGTGTTACAAACAAAATGTGGTTTGCGGTCTGTTGTTAATGATGAAAGTTGGATAATTACGACTCAATCCAAAGATTCCATCCTGAGGCTACTTTGCAAGCCATACTAAATGTATGTAAACCACAGTTGTTGACAGAAGTCAAAAGATTGGCCCTGCATCAGGTCATGTGCAGAGGTCAGCAATCAGTGTTGTCAAAGTCACTAAGGAATCCATTGCCTCAGAGGATTATTTGTATGTGCATGTGTGAGACCTCCCAGGACCTTTTGACAATGGGAGCTTGATTCACAAAGGGGCCCAAATATTGCATTGTGGAGAATTTGCCACCAACTGAATCTACTCAGCCACAACTGAGGGACCCACAATGTGAGTGATGATGAGCTTGGTGAATCAGGCCCTATGTGTCTGGGATACACAGCACTGTTTCCCCCGAATTTATCGTAACACAACAGTCAACTCTTGAGTTTAGCACAAAATATGGTCTATATGTACCAAAATGCAAAGGAGCTAACTCTCCTGGGATGTGATATTGTGCCTGGCTAAACCCTTTTCCCAGGTAAAACATAATTTAATGCTCTGTTCTAACTTTTGTTTCATGTCTCTGATGTTACTTTAATGTGTCATTTAGGGGTCTCCGCTACAGAGCAATAGGATGGCAGAGGATCTGATCTGTGACAGAGGATGACTCATAAAGAACAGAAAATGGTTGACAGCAACTTTCTGTGATGTATTTCCTATATGAAAGAATGGGTTCCAGCCCGTTTCCGGACCCTCCGGCCTAAATGCGTACTCTCCGTTTGCGGAGCTTAGGCTCCGCAAGCGGCTCCTCGGCTCCGCATACGCTCCGCCTACATATCAGATCCGATCCTCTGCCATCCTGCTGCTCAGTACAACCCAAGTACCCCCAACATGGCTGAGGGATATGAGGAGAAAGCACTCCCTTTCACTGAAAGTGAATTGGATATACTAGCAGAGGGGGTGCTAGAAAGATTTCCTCAGCTGTATGGGGGGCTGAGGACTCGCTGAGCAATGCAATGTACCAGACTATGGGCCACCATGGGGGAGCGCTGCAGTGCAGTGAACTTCCATACCCGGTGGGCCAGGGCATGCTGCAAGCGCTGGGAGGACCTAAAACGCTGGGCCTGGATCAAGGTCCAGGATATCTTGGGGCAGTGCTCCCAGCACCATGTGCATCGGCTCACCAATCGCCACTGTACAGGAGGGTCCTGAGGGCAGCCTGGCCGACCTTCCATGGTCAGCTGGTGGAGAATGAGCAGCAGAGAGCTGGTAGTCGCATTAACTGCAATATGTGTCTAAAAGTATGATGTGAGGGGCACAGAGCTGTACCCTCATGTGTCCCATGCCTCCATTTACCTATGCTGTACAAATGCAGCAGCTATCATAATGCCAAAAGCTCACCATAGAACTTAGAATGCACTGAGCAAAGTGCATTCTGGGAGTGGTCATTTTGTATGTCACCAGAAGAATTGGGCCACACACTTGCATTTGTATATAAAATTGCACCGCCAGCACCATTACCAGTGAACCAAGTGTATCATAACTGGTGTGTGCATTAGATGAGGAATTGTAAAGGCACTGTCCAGTGTGTGGATGAGAGGCCTATGGGTGTTGGATGCTGTGACTTGCTTTGCATTTGGTGAAATTGGGTTCTGATAAAGAGAGATCATCATGTGCCATGGAGTTAAGACAAACTTTGAGATCCTTGCCTCACTGTTAAGTAATGCCAAATTCTCCAAGTGGGTCCACATACACACGTCTTCCCAATGGCAGCTTGTATGTCATTTGTCTAGTCAAGGTGGCTGCAACAACTAGCCACAACTGTTCACCAGGGTACAGCACTACCTGAGCAGTCTTCGAAGCCAAAATGATGCACAAGATTGTCTGCTTTTGTGAGGGATTATCAAAAGGTTCAACTCCCCACTTAGCAAAGCTAATATTCTAGCTCCTATATGGATGTCTACCCCCAAATTGGTATTTGTGTTGTCTCATACAATGCTACACAGCAGATAAGATTTTTCAGAAAGATTAATGGGAGGATTACTGGAATATAAAAGGAGAGCTAAAAAAAGATCAACAATAAATGTCATGTTTTTCTATAAATCAATGACATAATATGACAAGGGTTATCCAAAGACATCTATTACATTTAGCAATGTGGGAAAAGGTGGAAAGCACTTTTTATTTATTCAGTGGCCAGCAACATTTGAATAGAACCTTAATAAATGTTTACATTTTCCTTAGAATACTGTGTTGAACCACACAATTCACAACATTTCCTTACTGTTTTTGATGGGGGTGTCAAGTATACATTGAGAGAAAGAGAATACGAGTACTATTTGATATGCCACTAAGTGGGATAGTTTAGTAGGGCTAGCGAAACACTTTGAACTCAATTGTCTTAACAATTACCTGGCTGGACATATGCATCAGTTTTATATTGTTGTTCCTAATATTGCTTTTTAAACAGTTCTGAAAATCGACAATAAAATCTAACATAATGTGATTTCCCAGGATCAACAAATTTTCAACAGTCAGTCATTTTCGAAAACACAGGAGGCTACTGCTTGCTAATGTAGGGGTGTGAAATAACAAGCATTACCATGCAAAACATCATATTGCAAGACAATTTCTAAATGGAGAATCATTTCCTTTAAAAAAATGTTTTCATTGATTAAACTTCCGAAATAATATTCTAAAACTACTTAAAAAGATACAGCGCCATACCTCATATTTTAGAATGACAGCCCCACCATGTAGAATAATATGGGTTGGCCACGAATCAGGATTTTGGACGACTATCTAGCATCTGGTTTTGATGTTCACACATGAGCTGTCTTTATTTGTACCTTATCCATCTTCCACATTACAGCATTAAAACATATATACAAACAGGGATGCAGTCCCACCAGTTAAGCAGCAAAGTATGTGTCCATTCTTCACAATCAATGTAGGAGCAACCTCTTCCATTTTTGTACAGGAACGTCTGGGGCACCTCCATGTACATGAGTCAACAGTAACTTGGTCATCTAGCATGAAGTCCTTCATTGCGCAGGACAATAGCATGTTGAGAAGCAGGCTCCACTATCGCAGACCAATTTCCATCTGTATTTCATTGACTGTGCGCTATTACCTGTAAAAATAAAGGAGGACATCCTTAAATGTGGCTCTGGTATGGACGTTGTGATAAGGAATGTAGCCAGGGTGCCTCTTCCAAAAGTTGGCAAAAATAGGGCAGCAATATAGCATTGCATACTACCCTTATCTGAGCCCAGTAACGCTGCTTTCAGAGTGAGCAGACACATTCAGTGTTCAAAAAGAGGTAGGAGGTCAAACAATTTCAACTAGGGACACGGCCTAATACACGATAATTAGAGTATGCCGTGGGTACAAGGTGTCTGTGATTAAAACCACTCCATTTAAAAAAGCAAAGTCCGTCCTAAATCATTCATTGAATTCCTCACAAAAACATGGACAGTATGTTTTCAGTAAGAGGAAACAGCAGTAACATGACACATTTTATTAAAGTTATTCTAGTCATCCAATATGCAAATTTATAATTGGGGCTAGATGTATCTATCAGAAAGATACAGGTTCCTTAACCTTTGAGTCCCCCCTCCCACCCTCCTTCATAGGCATCAGACTGGATCTGGACATTTTTCAGAAGTATCTCTGCACACCGGGGGTCGGCTTCTCATGGCTTTGTGATGATGTCAACTCCGGTTGTGACGTCAGTGGAGCCATGTAAGTCTCCTCTGGCGTGCGGATGCCAGTTTCTTATTTTATGCACTGCAACGTGGATCCGAAGAAGCTGTTCATCAAGCTATTTTCTCCTGGCCTAGTTCGACAGGTTTTGTCGGTGGGAATAGTGTGCCTTTCCCCAATGTCGTCGAGCTTTAAGCCTTGTGGGATCTTGTAGGAAGCTGGCTCTTTGTATATACTATACCAAAGAGAGGTATAGTGTGCAGAGTCCAGGGAGTCCCCACATGTGTAACAGAGGCTAAATTGGACAAGAACTAGCAGCTCTCTTGGTGGTAGTGTGGGCGAGCAGTTAGGTTTATCAGGAGGGTGTGTTAAGGATTTTTTGCATTCACTCAATCAAGGCTGATGTCACACACTCAGACAGAATCCATACCAATTAGGCAAGTATAAAAAGGTATACTTATATTTAGGCTGTGGGGTTTTAGGTTTAAACCTATTTTAACTGATAAAACCCCACTGAAAGAAAAATAGCCTTCACCGGTGAAAACATATAAACACTGAAAAAACACCTGCACAACCACAAACTATATGCCAATCAAAGAAAGGAAAAAGAAAGTGAAAGAGTCATTTTGTTCTTACTGAAGGGGTCAATAAAATGTAACTTTGTTATATAAGCTAGTAGTAAGAAAGACTCGCTAACATTATTCTGCTTGAGTTTTGTTCTTTAGGGACGCCACTAAAATATAGTTTCTTCTTCCTTTTACTTTTTTCAGTTTTATGGCCTTTGGTCTAAAGATGCAGGATTTAGTTTCACGTTTTAGGTTTAGTTTAATTATTTTATAAACTGTAGAGAATCAGGACATATCAAACTCACATTTGATATTTTGGCTGCATTGGATTCTTTTACTGATAGGTAAAACAGCTAGTTTCATAAAAATCTTTCCTAATATGTGTCATCACATTTACCCACAGAGAATGGGTAAAAACCCTTAATACATCAGACCATAGTTTCTAGTGGGACAGTATTGATAGTAAGTGAATTGCCAACACCTCAGGCTTTAAACATTAAATGCAAGGTATAGTGACAAGTATATATATCACCAAGCATCTGGGATAGTGGTGAAAACGTGACACCCGACTTTTGGAAAACATGGAACACAGTGTCACTTGTTATGCTCTGCAAAAAAGGTTCTTTCCAAGTTCAACAAAGATTGGAGTGATATTGGTTGTATTTGTAGTGATTCAGCTACGTATATAAAAAATGTGTGTGCTTACCTGTCAAAATTGATACCCGAGCTGAAGTGATTCCCTGTAGGAGATCCTTGCCACTTGTTAGATGGTATGCTGAAAGCATCTTTACAAACTTCAGAGTTAATGAGGGATGCTATTGACTTTTTAGTCTATTCTGGTGCACTGTTTTCTTATGCCCAGGAATTAAAACGCAAATATTTATCAATTTGTGCTTTATGTGGCATCAAAGAAAGAGTCATCCCAACTGTGTCCCTTAGCTGACGGTTCTCAGCCCAAGGGGCTATGAATGCTGAGAGGGCCTTTTCACAGAAGTTTACATGGGAAGGAAAGCACGAGCGCACATGACCAAAGACTCACTGAAGAAATATTGTATGGTGTACAATAAGATTAATTTGCAAAAATCTTTGGACCTCATATACACTATACGTACACTGTCTATATACCATGTTTTTTCAGTGCAGAAAGCAAGCAATGATGAAAGCAAAACGTTCCATAAACACCGGAAAAACACTTTTTCTGTTGTTTTTAGTGGCGTGAAAATGTGTAACCACTGATAACAACTGTTTTTTAAGATATTAAAAATACTGAAGAAACCCCACCAGAATTTACCAAAAATAGAAACTGAAAACAGGACAGCCTACTTATATTTTACATGACAAGAATCCTGTGCACATGTTAAGCGAGGTGTATACATGTATGATGCTTAATCAAATGCTTAAGGGGCTGCCAGCCCCTTAGGAAGACAGGACCCGTTTCTCCGCTGCCATATCCCAGGCATTAGCTAGTTTGAGACGAATGTACCTGCCTGTCTCTGAGTCCACAGTGACTCACTATCGCTAATTCTTTCAACCCAGACCCCAGATGCCGGGTCGGAAATATCACCGGCTATATGGACCGTCACCCCATTTGTGCTTACAGCCCTGAAGAGTCACGGGCTCCTTGCCCGCTTGACGAAACACGTGTTGGCTGGTCATTTGCTTTTGAAGTTACCTTTCAACAAAGGAAGGTCAAATACAATCCTTTGAAGAACAAAAAGACTTTCTATTGTGTCCACTTTGTTCCATTTACTACCGATTGTGTTCTTTTGATTAAACATGATACATGTATACACCTCGCTTAACGTGTGCACAGGATTCTTGTCATAATTACCAAGTGGGCCCTGGCCACTCTCTGCAGAGGTTTCGGGGTCTCCTCTGACCTTGCTGCACCGTCTTCATTATTGTTGTTTTTTTCCTAAGACACACCGCTAACAGTTAAGGCTCCATACTTCCTGTACATGTCAAAACCCTCCACAGAACCCACAATCTTATATTTTACATGTAAGTTCGGCAATTCTTAAATTGAAGCATAGTTACTTTCTTTCCATACAAAACAGCAGGTCAAAATTGTTTAGATACAAAACTCATAAACTTGGTTCCTATAGGAAAAAGAGTGTTAATGGTTCTCGGGTAAGTAAACAACTTACGAGTAGGAGTTTTGTGGGTTAGGACCGAGGTCCTGCAAGGTCCAGTTAGGCACTAAAATTTCACCACCAGCGGCACTGGGGCGGCTGGGTTCAGAGTGCCGGGACCCATTGTTAGCCAGTGGTCCTGAGGGGGATTTTGGTCAGGGACTGCTCGGGAGGAGGCCACTTTGTTGGGGGAGCAAAGCTCCTGGAGTTAGGATCAGCACATTTTTTTAATTTTATTTATTTATTTAAAGAGTTTTATATAGCGCTGGCTACACCCGAAGGTATCAGAGCGCTTTACAAGAGAATCAACAATGTAACAGAAAAAGATCAGCAATTTACACAATACATCAAAAAATAGGCAATACAATTAGGAGAGGTGGGAAAGGAGAGATAAAAGTGGTGGAGGGGCCCGGGGAGGTGAGAGAGGGAGATTAAGGGCAGAGACAACACGGAGAGACGAAAGGAAATCTGTCTAAAGCCCAACTGGGTAGGTGATGGCCAAGGAGAGAATCCACGGCCCATCTCCCCTATAGCTAAATCAGGTAGCTCCATCGGGCATCAGACAGAATAGTTCAGTCTCGATACATTGAGAGAAAAGAGAGGGAGAGACATTAATAGAGGGAGGTGAGAGAGGGAGGATAAGGGAAGAGACAACAAGGAGAGACGAAAGGAAGTCTGTCTAAAGTCCGACTGGGTAGGTGACGACCAAAGGAGGGAATCCACGGCTCATCTCCCCCATAGCTAAACCAGGTAGTCCCATCGGGCATCAGACAGAATAGTTCAGTCTCGATACAATGAAAGAAAAGTGAAGGAGAGACATAAATAGAGGGAGGATGCGGAAGGAGAAGACAGGAGAAGACAGGAGAGACGGAAGGAAGTGGAACAATGTGGTTCAACAATATAACAGAAAAAGATCAACAATTACACATGATATCAAACAATCAGCAAAACAATAGGAGAGGAGAGAAAGGAGAGAGAGAAGTAGTGGGGGTAAGGGAGTTGAGAAAGTGAAGATAAGGAAAGAGGGGAGGATGAGTACAGAGTGCCAAAGAGATGTCTGGAATGCCATGGATTTCAATGGAGATCTCCGGTTCAGAAAAGATGCTGCAGGCTCATTCAGGGAGGCTTCCTGAAGGTGACTATCTACTGGAGAAGTAACTTGGGTTCTTTGGTGGCCCAACTGATGGTGTCCAGGAATCCCTCGAGGCCATGAGGTATCGAGTGCATGGGTGTCTTTTGGTGTTGGATCTTTTTGCCAGCTACGGTCGCGGTCGGGGGACCCTTCAGGTTGAGGCTGCAGGCGTCGGCTTGAAGCTTGAGGGAGGTCAGGGATCACCAGAATCCAAGTCAGGATCACTGAGGAGACCTCCTTCTGGTGTTGGGCCACTCAAATTCAGGCTGTGAGTGCCAGGTGCTGAGTGGGGCAGAATCGCAGAGCCGCCGGGACCCGGATTCCCTGGGTAGGTCTTTGTCTCCAGTGAACACCAAATTTGCTCAAGCAGAGTCTGTAAGATGGTTGCAGGCAGGTTCTACGGGCTCTGGGGGGCTGCTGAACACACCAGGTTCTTCGTTGTAGGCAAATCGAAGACTGGACAAACCGGTAGGGGTGGAGCCAAAGCAGTAGGTGTCCTCTTCTTCTTCGTCTTTGAATCTGAGGAGACAAGGTTTAACGTCACCCCTAAATACTGAATTTAGGGGTGTTAAAAGGAATGTGCAGGTCGGGACCAATGAGTTCCTTCCTTGGGGTGGGTATACCCCCTAGTATGACACTCTCCAGTGGGAGGGGGCATTAGCCTGTTCCTGATTGCTTGGGTCCCCTCATCTTGAAGATGGAGGGGGCTGAGATGTCTTCTTTACCTTTCCTCCCCCTCCTGGGGTGTGGGGTTGGCAAAGGTGGGCACACCTCTCCTCCTAACTCAGTTTCCCTGCTGATTCTCCCCCCCCCCAAAGTGGGGTGTCAGAACCAGTGGAAGCCAGTTGCTGGGGGTAACAGAAGGCAGAGACAGCTTTCAAAGGCAGCAGAACTTATAAGCTTCCCTTTTGTGGACCCAGCCCCCAGCCCATCCTGTGGGAGGAGGCATGACACCTCTGCCCAGGATGGGCTTATGTTTCTGGACCACTAGGTAAAGGGCCTCCGCTCGCTGGGTCTAGAAACAGTCTGTTGGTGGCAAATGGCATACTGCCATTCAGGAACCACAATAGGACTGGTCATTTTTCAGGGGGCATCGATAAGATGCCCTCTGTGTGCATTTCACGTTAAATTCTACACTGGAATAAATGTGGGTTTAATGTAACTCTGGATGTAAAACTGCCAAAAACTCTGCACTCTGCAATGGAGCAGATTTTTTTTTTGTTTGAGCACCCGAAATTAGTTTTTGGGCATTCGGGAGTGACTTACCTGGTGTCTGTGATCGCCAATGAAATTTTCAGAGCCTTTTGCTAGGTGGGTAGGTCCTACCAGAGTTTGCGATCGCGAACACATCATTCAGGCGCGCCATTTGACTTCCGGCAGAAGTTTTGTGAAGAACGCAATCCCGAACATGCAGAATCTACCACAACTGCAATCTGGAGAAGGTTCTCTCCCTGAGCAGCATCAAAACGTTCTCGAAATAAAGATTTGGATTAAAAAAACTCCTCAAATTGACATTTGGCTGTACTTTTTTGCGGAATGAGTCCTTTTTCTATATTTACTTTTTATAGAAGAGGAAGGAAATGCCCCAGATTCTCCAACTTCCTGTTCCTGTTCAGCAGGCTCCTCCCAGTGCTTTGTCCATCTCTTGGTTACTTTTCATTTGGATTTGGAGCAGTAGGAATCACTCTTTGTGTGTGCTGCATCATATATTCAATGGATTTGAGTGAGGACATTTGAATTTGAGATTTCACAAGTAAGTTCGTAAATTGGTGTTTGTTTGATTGGGGCCATGCACCTGGATTTATTTGTACTTTTCATTGTTTTTTTTTATTTATTGTGGTGGGTGGCCTATAGTTTCAGTAGGGGCCTAGTTGTTTCTTTGTAAGTAATTTTTCTTCTTTTATAAAGGAAACATGTTACACAGTTCACTACATTTTCTCCAAATGTTGAAATCAATTTGCAATATTTATTTAATTCACTATGTAGTCCAGTAGTCTGCCAATAGGCCTTTCAGCGAGAAGGCCCAGAGCTACTCATAGGTGCATGAAGGAACTATCTCTGTGGCGTATGGCAGATTTAACATCATTTGTGCATGGATGGCATTGGATTGAAATGCAAAATGTGTTTTTTGGGGTGTATTTCACTTTTTTTTTCATGTGTGTAACATGCCTTTGTTGGATGTGTGTGGTTGTAACTTACAAACATTTGTTTAGCCCTGTGGATTTTCATTTTTGGCATTGTTGCAATAAAGATTTGTTTTTTAGCATGCCTCCTCTGTCTGGCCAGTGTGTGAGTGTGTATGTAATAGTGTGACATAATTTGCCTTGGCTGAGCCTCCCCATGTGGCCTGGGGCCATTCTGTAAACTCTGTGTCCAGTTCTGCATATATGTAGGCATGTCAAAGCTATACGCACTTCAAGTGCAAAACCTACTCCAGACAACTGCAAATTACTTCTCAGCTCATCCCTGACATGCACAGCCTTCTCCTGGCGAACAAAGGGATCCCAAACTCCTGTTTCTTTTGTGTACCCCAAATTGAACACTGCAGCCTGTAAAGTGAGGTTGAATTTACATAAGTGCAATTGGTGTTTCATGCCTACATTAACACCTCCTTGCATTCATAGTATTTCCTATACATAGAGGTCTTAACAACCACTAGGACTACAATGTATGACACCTTGAGGACATCATATAACAACTTGCTACAGACCAGGTGCATTGTGATTGTGTAATGGAACAATAGGTTCTGGGTTCAGATTTCTCGATTGTAAATGCTTCACTGTCACAAGGCACAATCCCAGACTGCTTAAAGGCAGCTCAGGTATCACCTTGCTAAAAAAAACTAACGCAGATAGAGCCGACCTCAATAACTTTCGCCCTATCTCCAAACATTCCCACCCTAGCCAAACTACTAGAAAAATGTGTACAATCCCAACTTTGTGCACACATTGAGAATTTCCAACTCCTGATATGCATCAACCTGAATTTAGGAAAGGGCACAGTACGGAATCGGCACTAACTCATGTTATGTATGATATTTTAAAAATGCTTGACAAAAACTAATCATGCCTCCTAATCCTCCTTGACCTTTCCTCCGCATTCGACACAGTCAATCACGATAACATCCTATCCATCCTGAAGAACAGGATGAGTTTCTCTGGTCGGGTATTACAATGTTTCTCGTCCTTCCTCCACCACAAATCACAAAGAGTCAAGGTGAACCACTCTCTTTCACAACCCTCCCCAGTTCTTATTGGGGTACCCCAATGGTCCGACCTATCTCCCATACTCTTCAGCCTTTTCCTGGAACTATTAGCTAACTCATTAAATTCCATGAACATTCTCTTCCATAAGTATGTGGACGATATGCAACTTTATTTAAAAATCTCTGCCCCGGATAACATCATCTCACTCAACATTATTCTGACATCTACTCAAAATTGGTTAACTGAGAACCATCTCCTGCTCAACACTTCCAAAACTGAATTCCTTCTCATCTCGCCTCAGACCCACATCCCTAAGCCAAACCTTTGGTTGAATCAACTCACGGCTTCCAACTGCACCCCCCACATTATAGACTCAGCCGAATTTTTGGGAATTACCCTGGACAAGCACCTGAACATGAAGAATCATATCAGCAAAGTGTGTAAGGGAACAACTCACTTGATGAGGACTTTTAGGAATATCAAACCATTCATTCCGCAACTTGATTTCAAGCACGTGGTCCAAGCGTTTGTCTTACCGAGATTAGTTTATGGCAGCGCTACGCTCTGTGGCCTCCCCAAACACACCCTGGCTCCTCTAAGGGCATCACTGAACGCTGCGGCTAGACTGGTTACAGGTACCAAACGAAATGTGCATACATCCCCAGTCCTAAATTCTCTCAAATGGTTCCCCTTCGAAGCTCAAATCGAGTTAAAGATTGCGGTTCTGGAGCACAAACCCTTCACTTCAAAACCACCAGGGATCTATCGCAAAAGCTTGAATTATCCTGTGGTGGTAGAGCCTCTAGAAGCACTAACACTTTCCTCCTGAAACCACAAATCTTTAACAAAAAGAGAACTTGCCATCGAGCCTTCTCCGGCGCCTCTCCAAAGATTTGGAACTCTCTGCCACCGGAAGTACGCAGAATCTCCTCAACGACTGACTTCAAACTGGAAGTCAAAAGATTCCTAATGAACAAATTCCTACCTTAATGTGGCTAGGCTCACCTGCTCAAAGCCATTGCCCCTACAATCACTTAACCATCATTGGATATTCTTTACTGCGTAATATTTCCCCCCTGTAGTCCGATATTTACCTGTTTATTGTATTACTCTCCTTTGACCCATTTGTAGTGCAATTATGCGATTATTCTTGTTTCTAATTGTACCTGATGTTGTTATTGCATTTATTACCTTCCTTCCATCCTTCCGTAAAGCGCCTTGATATCTTTTGGGATCTTGTTCGTGCAATATAAAACTTTATAAGTAAATATTGCCCTGACTATTTCAGTGTGAGTTTTATCAATAAAGTGATCATCATCGTCATCACAGGTCACAATATTGTTGAACAGTTAATCAGTGCTGGTCAAATTTTCTCTCTTTGGAATTCCATGAAAATAGATACATTAATGTAGCAAAACCTAGCCATTGGTAAGGGGCAGGCGTAGGAGAAAGCATACATTGAAGGTGTAATAGAGTTGTAGGACGAGTGAAATATTCTGCTATGGTACTTCACGGTGTAGAAGTCCAATTAAGCTCAGTAATTACAATGGAACTCCAGGATGGGGCACAGTAGCACTGCACCACTTCAGCAAAGGTGGACACATCCACTAAGTAGTCTTAGAATATCTGCCTTGAGTTGAGTTGACGTCTCGTACGTGGGTTGACATCTTGTACTAGTCTTACCTGCGTACAGTGAAGGATTTTCACCTCCACTCCATGTTAGTACAGGAGAGTACAGATCAAAGCAAGCAGAGCAATGGTGGTTTTCTTTAATCCAGCTCAATTAATGACTCAGGTGTTCTACAAATAAATTTTTCACGGTGTTGTAGGGATTGGCCATCTTTTGCTAAAAGTCATTGAGTCACTGGTTGCACCTTCAATTTGTGTGGTGTGTACGATGTTGTCCCGGAGCTTAGGAATTTAACCCCTTTGACGCGGGTGACAAAGCCAGCTCGTCATGGGCATTACCTGCGCTACGCGAACGACGAGCTGGCTTTGTCACAAAAGCCGCGATTTTCAAAATTCAGCGCACAGCGGGAAAACCCTCTAGTGCGCATGCGGTTAAATAAATCCACCATTTACTCCACCACACACACAACTATGAAGTCTATGGTTTAATACCTTACACAGCATTCGTTACACTTTCCAACTGAACTAACTGAGTGGTTTAAAGTAATTGGATAAATCAGAAAATTCACAATTGGGCACACAAGCGTAATATATTTTAATTTATAAACAAGCACAACACTTGAATGAGTGAATGATGGATGGCACAGGGCTCATAATATTTGCATTCTTTACTTGAAAGTGACAGCAACAGCAGGGAGCTATTTCAAGAAGCCAGCATTATTTTGTTTTTGGAGCAAACGTGAGAACGTGTCTGTGTGCAGGTCAATGTGCCCGTGACAAAATAGCAATGTCAATTAAAATGGTCATAGACTGTACTATAACCATACAAAGAACATTCTCTGCAATTATTAGACTAGGTTTGGTTAGATTTCAAACACGCTTTTTGATTTACAGGACATTCTGTAATCCAACCGTTTTATAACTAATTCAACTCAGATTCATCAAAGATTATGTCCAATGCAGCTAGCTCGCAAACATGCCATGTGGTATCCTATCCCAGGTAAGTATTCACAATAGTGCATGGAGGGCAGCACTGAATCGATAAATACAGCTCATGTATCGAGCTCTACAGTAATTTGCAAAAACAGGAAGGTAAATGTAAATTCATTTTAATGAGACCTAAGTCAGTTCCACTGGCCCAGGATCATAGGAAGAAGCACAATTGTTGAGCAGGCGCCCGCACAGCTGCAAAAGAGATTAGGATCATATGTAAACACCCTCTGAAACCCATTCATTGAAATGGCACTGCTGCACTTAATGTATTAGCCGGCTTAGCAGGAGTTTCTAAGTGGAGCCACCTCTTTAGGCACAATCCTCATCGTAAATGGTAAACTGGTCTATGTGGCCCTCTCCCAGTGAGGTGATTAGATTGCATAACAATAGAAGGCTTGCTAGCACCATTGATCCAATTATACAAACGGCTTTCGCTGATCCCAGTGTCTGCCAGTTACCTTCCTACTTGGTCGCATTTAAGAGGTTTCAAGAATGCCACGCTGCCTAGATAAATAAGAGGAAACAACAATAGAGAGTATGTCAGGCGGAAGAAGAAAAGGCAGCAGTCGAAAGGCAACGTAACCGAGATATTTATAAGGTACGTGGATTTTGCATTGTTGTAGAAATTTGAATATGAAGTCTGCTGCTATGTAACTGGGATTTCGGTGACTGTTTTAAGGGGAGTTATGGATAAAACGATGGTTGCCAACATGTTATCGGTAGTGGAATCAGCAGAATCGCCTCCGACTTTGCGCACGAAAAGGCTGCACACGGTTTCATCTGAGTGAGCGCAACTGTTGAATATACTCTCTCCTGCAAAAACGAAATGCATCATGAATTAAGATTAACACAACCCACGTTTAAAAGGAGCCATTTGAGCAGACAAGAATGCCATTTGTGAAAAATACATCTCAGAACAGCTAATTATCAAATTTGCCAGATGGAAAGGCAATTTGTGGTATATTTGGAACATGCACTTAATGTCGTTTTTACCAAGAACAAACGTCCACACACATCCTGGAACAGAACCGTCCTTGCTCGTTGGTTTGTGTAACTGACTTTTTGGCAGATATGAGTAGTTGACTTATGAAAACAACATATTGTTTTGTTTTTATGTTGGCATGAAAGGCAGCTCTGTCATCTTTGCTACATTATGGGCGATTTAGTTAAAGAGAGGTTACGTGTACATTCGCTCTTTGCAAGAGACCATTCAACAAAACGCAAAGTATGAGAGCGTCCCTCATGGTATGATTCTGTAAATATTTCAAAATAAATGGTACAGGATAGGCAGGATTCGATAGATCAAACTATTATTTTGAAAATCAGTACCCACCCCATTCTTAATTGGTGAACCTAGATCTTTCTTTGCCCTCTTCATGCTCTTTTCTGCCTTTCATCTTCAAGGGCGTACGTACAGGTAAAAGAGCCAAATCTAGGACACCCTTGACAGAGCCTCGGACTTGTGTTTGAGGAGTTAATGTCTTGCCGCAAAAAATAGCTCCATCTGGATTGGGTGATCAGCGTGACAGAACTGCCCCTCATGGATCATGGGATCCTTCTGCATATCCAGGTCATGGGCAAAGCAGGAGCTTATTTTAGACTCTGAACAATTGTGGTATCTCCTAGGTTCCAAACTACATAAGAGATTAAGTAAAGAGGAGCAGCACCCCAACATTAGAACTATTATGAAAGAGCAAGCTGTTTCTGTAGTGTCCCTGCTTCTCGGTCAAAAAATACAAATATTTATCTCAGGGCAAAACATAAAGTCCCATCTGATGCTTTTGCATAAACTCACACATATACAAAATAGGCACGCTTGATTTTAAGGAAATTGTATAGCTATATTGGCAAGAAGTTGTGTGCTCTGCTAAGCGCTTCGAAGGTGTGGGGTTGGCCTTCACCTTCCAGCTGTCTTGGGTGTGAGATGCCTCTCTCTATCCATGTTTCTAGTTGGAGACATTGGCCGTTGTATTTGATCTTACTGTTGGCCCATAGGGATTCCCATTTGGAGTTCCTTATTCTATTCTCCATCTTTGTCAATTTTTAGCAGGGCATTTTTCGTATTTTTGAGGATAGGGTTGGAGGCCTGCGCCAGCTTATTCGCTGTCAGGAGAACCAGAGGGTTGGGGTTGTTTAGTATGGCTCGCTCTACTAGTAGCCATCTAAGGTGTAGGGTTGTGGGGGTGTTAGCCATGCAGGGCATTGTTTTGCTAAAAATGCAGTCTGGTATGATCTAAAGTCTGCTAGGTTTACTCCTCCCAGTGTCTTGTCGAGTCTTAGTTTTTTTATGCTTATGCGAGCCCTCTCCCCCCGCCATAAGAAATTGGTGATTAGTGTATCTACTCTGCGGAGGAAGTCTTCAGTTAGTACCACAGGAAGCATGCTCACCAGATAGTTAATCATCGTGGTAATCATCATCCTGATTGTCTCTACCCTGCCCCACCATGTTATAAACTTGGGGGACCAGGACTCTAGGAGTGACATTATTTTCTCTAGCAGTCTTTTTTCATATTCATTGAGTGTGGTCATGAGGTCATTGCCGAACTGTATACCCAAGTATTTGATGTAGCCCTTCTGCCAGGTGAGTCCTGATCCACCCAACGACTCTCTTGTGGTGTGGATGTTACACTCTCCCTGGAAACCATCATCTAGAGGGATGTGGAATGCGCTCGATACATTCCTAGAAACAAATGATCCACCGTGAACCCACCAACGCCCCCTTTTAAAGGGGCAGACCACCCAACGCTGACCCCAACCCAGGCTAAGCATAGACCCAAACAACACTTCTTGCACACTAACTCTCCTCTTCTTTACTTTCTTTCTACACTTCTCTAGCTTTATTCTAACCTCGCCAGCATTACAGAGGTCTCCAGAGGGATAACTTAAAAAGCACAAGTTGGACTGTTGTTAACAGCAAACAAGCTAATATATAACTATTGCCCTTGTGTGATTTTCTGTGTGAAGAAATGTAATGCTCAACTGAGACTCTCAACTGAATTACGAATGTACTGTGTTTTGTACAAAAGTTAAAAAAATTAAAAATAAAATAGAACTTAAAAAAAACAAAATAGGCACGCTTAGTGACAACTTCTCCAACCAACCAAAGGCTATATTACAAGGGGCAAATGAATGCATGCGATTCATGGAGCACAAAGAGTGATACAGACACCCTGCCAATCTACTTTGATGAAAATAATATAACAACTATGCTAATTCTTACAACACCCAAGCAGACTGTTAACTGGGAATTTGAACACAAATTGGCAGAGGTCCCAAATTTGTGAAGTGAACACTATGAAGCTATGTTCTCATTCTGATAATGACCAGTGCTTAAGCTTAGAAAGTGTGTACATTCTAAGTGTAAATTAAATGCAAGTAGTGTGCCAACAGTACTGACTGTACCACCCACTTAAGTAGCATTTCAAACATGTCTCTCGCCAGCCACCGCAGCCTGCATGTGCAGTTTTTAAACTGCAATTCGACCTGGCAAATAAACCTTTTGCCAGGTCTACACCTTCGATTTTAATACATATATGTTACCTAGGGTATACCTTGAACAGGCCATAGAGCAGTGTGCAGTGTATTTTAAAAGTACAACATATAGTTTTAAGTTTTACATGTCCTGGCAGTAAAAAACTCTTAAATTAGTTTTTTAACTACTGCAAGGCCTACTTCTCTTAAAGGATAACATTAGAGTTACCTTATTACTTTTAATAAGCTGTAGCCTCCAATTGGGAATAGGTGGGCAAGTCAAATTTGGTGTCTAAAGAATTGTAAATAAAAGTCCTCTTTTATGGTAAAGTCAGATTTGTAATCACAATTCAGAAAATGCCACTTTTAGAAAGTCAGGTGAGAAAACTAGGACAATAGTCTTAGACTTCAGGTGCACAACCAATATCTACTCAAAAGAATGTTCTTCATCTTCATTCACAAGTGATCAGATATCTCAAATACATTATCAAAAATGAAAATCCAAAGACCACATTCAAATGTATACAAAGTCCATCATGAAGTACTCTCTAGAAGGATGACTGTAGCTCATTCAAATTTTTATTGAGTAGGCTTGTGCATACCCCGGGGCCAAACTTCATTCACATGCGTTGAATGATAATAGTATGAGTCACACGAGTTTTAACCAAATCCCAATGCATTTTGGGCATAAACAGCTTCCCTTCATCAGGGGAATCTACAAATAAATCATTTGAGCTAAGCTATGTTTTAAACTATTGTCTTAACTAGGTTTTAAGAATGTGTTACTAATGCTTTTATATAATATTGTGTATCTGAGATTTCTTTTTTTTCTTTATGCTGTGTACGATCATGTTATTGGTCGAACAATAAATACAATAAATGAGTATAATATCAGAATGCATTCTCAGTGAACTTTACGCATATACGTCCATGAGGAGAACATTTGGAAAGTAAAAATTGTACAAAAAGATTATAAAAAATTATAGCCAGAAATATTAGTGCCTGAGCTCATCATGTTGAAGAATGTATGAGCCCCAAAATGAGAAAAAAGGAAAAAAAGGAGAAAGAAGGCCTAAACCAAGATCATAAAGCCTTCACCAAGCGTGGATCCGATGTGGTAAGAACAGAAAACCATAGTGTGACACCAGCTATCGAGGTCCAAGAAGGAACCTAAATTTACATGCGGATGTGATGATACACCTAGCCAAATGGTTCTATCCCAAAGAAAAGCATGCAACCTTAAAAGTAAGCAGAGTGCACATTAAAAAACCACGAAGTGACAGCTGTCAAACACAATTACCTTGAGCCTACAATAGGAGATGACTGAGAATAATCCGAAAAGTTTCAAAGCGTGATGACCGCAATACACAAAGAACAAGCCTTGGCATAGCCAATAGGTCTCGCATTTGGGACCTTATAAGTGTTTATCCATGCAACAGTTGATGTAGTTGCACCAAGGATATTGTGCTGCATAACTATATACTTATAAGGTCCCAAAGGTGAGGCCTATTGGCTTTGCCAATACTTCTTTCCCTTTCTAGTTATAGTAATTTGTAAGTCTGAGCAGCTTGACCAATCCCATGTACACGCTCCCTGCCGTTGGTGGCCAATCCAAGCTCAGCTTTTGTTGGCAATGCGAAATCCGGAAGGGGGAGGGGTGGGGAGCAATAACAAAAGCATTTCAGTACTGACAATTTTAAGTGTCTGTGCAAGCTTTGCCTGTTTCTAATTTTATTGCTTCGGGAATTGACTCCTTGTTGTTTCTTTTGTGTTAGAATTCCACCATTTTTTTAATCACACTACATGTTGTGCTACTTTAGAAGCCTTGCAACGGGGCCATTTGATTGGTTACATTACCAGCACAGTTGCAGCAACCTCCAAGCAGTGGGATATTCAAGTTTAGTAAATGTTGTTCTATGTAAGCAGCTGGGAAAATCTCTGGCTGTGTGACTATGACATAAGACACAATCTGAAAAACGAGTATTTCTTTCTGCT
Source organism: Lissotriton vulgaris (assembly GCF_964263255.1). Classification (NCBI taxonomy): domain Eukaryota; kingdom Metazoa; phylum Chordata; class Amphibia; order Caudata; family Salamandridae; genus Lissotriton; species Lissotriton vulgaris. Next base: position 1,882,607,796 of record NC_141689.1, on the reverse strand, counting down.
GCTTTTAATTTATGTGTTTTTTCTGTGGCTGGTAATGAAATATGGGGCAACTAAAAAGCGGAACTGCTAAGGACTTTTGCATACCTGTGAAGCGTTCAGCTGTACTCGCTTGGTTAAACATATCTTTATAATTCGTTGTCCTTGACGTTCCAGTGTTCCTCAGAATTGGTCTGTTTTTCTCGTATGCCGTTGGGCGTTACTATTTTTAACATCTGGGTATCACACTATGGGGAGAGATTCAATTGAGGAAGACAGAGGCCAGAATCAAAAATTCAATAAAATAATAACAAGTTTACCTCTGACACCATAAATCATACAATGATTTTTGTCTGTCGCAGAAGTCCCTTTAATTGACTCTGCAAATTCTTTTTATTTTGTTGTATATTTCATCAATCAGCTTTATATCGTTTTAGGTTTCCCTTCACCTAGTGCAGTTAGAAAGCATTTGTGTCTTACACAAACATGTCTCACATCATACGTATTTACATAACCACAGATTGTTTAATAATTAATAACCAATACATACTAGACATATATCAAACATTTACATTAATACAAAAAACACATTCAGTTGTAAATACAATCTTTCCCGCTAACATAGCTTCTAGTTTTAAAGAGATGTCCTGCTTTAACTGTGCCAGAACTATATCACTGAAAAAAGCAACTGCCTTTCAGTGACTGGCGTGTGACCTCACACGCCAGTTGGGACGGACGGAGCAAGTAATCCATCGGCTCACACCTGAACGCTTGCTGTTAACCCCGAAAACCAACCGGAGCCAGAGAAAACAGGCGACCGGCAAGAATTGGTTTCCGGAATCTGAGAATAATAATAAGATCCAGCACCGTCACCATTTCTGACAAAACCGTAAAGTCATCTCTAACTCACGGTGGCCCCCCATACCACCCCAAGGCAGTGACTTTTGTCCTGTCATGGCACAGCAATTACAGAGATAGATTTTATGATGTCCTACATGATACACACCCAGCACTGAAGAAGACCTTAATCTTATTAATGGTCCAATCTTTCTAAGGCCGAAACACGTCGGCACTATTTAGGGGCCCAGAGTACAAGAAACTTTATAAGGAATGCTGTTTGAGGAATGCTGTTTGAATTCGGCAAGTAGAGCCCAATGCTTTGGACTCACAAAGACAAAATTGTAAAACAGCCTCGGGCCCCCATCAGGACCTTAACCATAGATCGATGCACAGAACAGAATAGGACATAGTTCTGGCACGGTTAAAGCAGGACATCTCTTTAAAACTAGAAGCTATGGGCCACCTATTAAATCAGCTATCAAAGCATATATATATATATATATATATATATATATATATATATATATATATATATATATATATATATATATATATATTTCAGTATACACATATTTAATGAATTAAGGCACACACACATTCGAGAGAGGCTCTTAGTCATAGTCATACACGTTGACGCATTAAGTCAACAGCCGTTTTAAAAACAAAACGCTTTGTTCTCAGCCCCATCCTGATGTAGCCTCTCTTAGGCAGTGTTTGGTTTGTGCTGGCCGGCTGCCAAACAAAAACAATTACGTGTAATAATAGCAAAATTAAGAGCCGAGTTTTACTGTTTTACAGCGGGGAACAAGACATATGTGGGGACCCTGCTGGACTGCACAAAGCACGACTGGGCGCCTTCCAGGTACGGCCGGTTGAATTCTATCTACTACAAGAGGGTAAGAGTGGGTTATAGTAAGCCTGTCTTAGTTTGGCAAATGTTATACAAATGTTTAATGTAGTGGGTCCGTGCAGAAACCTCTGCAAGGACCCAAACACTGCTGTATACTGCCCGATGAGCAGAGAACAACACACACTTTACACCGAATGTGTTACATTATTCCCACAAGTACAAATAAAGAGCTACAAAGAAGAGAGGATGGGGTGGAATGGGAAAAGCAGATGGTAAACTGAGATGCAGCAAGAACAGAACAGATAAGGAGAGTAATGGAGGACGAGAGAAAGAAATGCCAGAAAAGGTGCAAGAGTGAAGGGAGAGTAATAAAAAAAAAAGGCCTTTACGATTACAAGGGAAACAAGCATGGGAGTTGTGGGCACGCACACACAGAAAGGAAAATAAAAAGCACACGAGAGGTGTGCACATGCGCGGTGGCAGCAGCAAAAGTGAAAGTGATTGCACGCGCACCATGACGAAGGAGGAAAGCGAGAGGGCGCCTCGGCTTGTCATTGTGTGAGTAACCTCACGCTCTATGCCAGCCAAAAAGCTGTGGTAGGACTTTTAAAAGCCCACTTACTAAATATATAGCAGTGTAATGCATGCGCTGGTTCAGGCGAGACCGAAAAATGCAATGTCTCAAACTGTGGTTAACGTGCAAGTAAATGACTAAGAAACTCTACAAGGAGAATAGTGTGAATAAAACTCACTAGAACTCTGTGCAGGATTTTTTTCTGGTCAGAAATCCAAAGTTAAAGACTTTATGGACACTATATAGGGGGGGATGTTGCAAGTTATAAAGTAGTGAAAAACCGGGGGAAATTGGGCGGAAGCCTCCTTTGGTGATTGTAAGAATGTTTTTTTCCTCTTCTTCTTTTCTTCTTTTTCTTCCTCTTAGCTGGCATCTGGAATTTCTCCCCGAAATATGGTGATAACAGTTTACGTTTCAATGTCAATTGCCAGGAGGGGGGGGGGACACGGCACTCCATATATTGCAGGGACTAATGGTCCCTGGGCCTCATAAGGTGGGAAGAAAGGGTGGGTTGGTGGGAGGGTTGGGGTTGGTGGTATGACGGGGTGGGGAATGGGTTGGGCCCGGGACCTTGGTGGAGGTGGGTGAAAAAGACAGCAGCAGACAGAAATGGTTTAAAGCAGATAAGCCCTATAAGAATGAAAACACGCGAAAGTGGTTGCAAGGTATTCGAATTCAAGAAAATCGAATGTCTTATTTTGAATCTGTTTTTTTTTAATACTGCTTATGGATAGGAAAATAAAGATTTGCACATTAAATATATGCGGCCTTAATGAACCAAAGAAACAACAAGTTTTAGCTAAAATAGTGCAAATACTGCATATTGATATACTGTGTTTGCAGGAAACGCATGTTGCTTGGGCCAATAGAGGGTATTTCAGAAATTTGGGGATGGAGCTGGTAGTATGCTCTAAACAGACGGGTATTAAAAGAGGGGTTGCGATACTAAAAAAAAAAGGGGGTCGGGGAGTGTGTTAAAACTGCAGCTGACAAATGGGGACGCTGGGCTATTTCCGAGTTCAGGATTGGCCAAAACAAGTTTGCACTTTATTTATTTTATTTATTTTATTTAGAGTCTTGTTAAGCGCAGGAATTCGATCTCCGAAGAGATATCTCCGCGCTGTGTTGTACTGAGGAAGTGGAAGCAAGAGGAATATGTGACTTAACTAGGTTACTGGGTGGGGAACAGGTACGTTTTCAGATATTTTCTGAAGGTGGTAAGATTGGAGTTCTGTCTTATGAAAGGGGGTAATGAATTCCATAGAGTGGGACCTCTAAATGCTAGGGCTCGGCCTCCCTGTCTTTCTCTTCTGATCCTAGGGATTTGCAGCAGGGCTTGATTTTCAGATCTTAAGGATCTGCCTGGCTGATACAGTTGGAAGATTTCATTTAGGTACCTAGGGCCAGTACCGTACAAGCATTTGTGGATGGTACAACAAATCTTGAAAAGCACTCTCTGGCGAATTGGGAGCCAGTGTAGCTTGCTCAGTAGAGGATGTGAGGGAGATCTCGCAGGGGCATTAAGGATCAATCTAGCAGCAGTGTTCTGAACAACCTGCAATCTCTTTAGCTGTTCTATATTAGCGGATATGAGCAATCCATTACAATAGTCTACCCTACTCATGACTAGAGTTTGTACGAGTGTTCTCCGGTGATGGTCAGCTAGATATGGGAACACCCTTCTGAGTAGGCCAATGACTCTCATGCAGGTTCCTGTAACCTGTGTGGCATGGTCTTTTAATACCAGGGATTGATCTAACTTAACGCCCAGATTTTTCACGCTTTCCTTAGGACAAGGAGCTGTGCCCAATTCTGGGGGCCACCACTCAGGTGTCCAGAGGAGTGGTGCGTTCCCAAAAAGCATGACCTCCGTCTTGCCCACATTACACTGTAGGCAATTGGAGGTCATCCATCCAGCAATGGCTCTCATTCCAGCAGCAAAGGAATTCCTTATTGTAGGGGTCATGTTTTGGAATGGGAACAACAGCTGGGTGTCGTCTGCATAGGATATTGGTATGAACCCAAATTTCCTTGCGACCTTCGCCAGGGGGGCCACATATACATTAAATAATGTGGGGCTTAGGCATGAGCCCTGTGGAACCCCCTTGGTGAGCTCTCTAGAGATGGAGTAGTGAGAGCCCAGGCGAACATTTTGGGATCGGTTGGAAATTAAGCTTTTCAACCAAGAAAGAGCAGTTCCTTGCACTCCTACTCCCTCCAGACAATCTTTCCCGCTAACATAGCTTCTAGTTTTAAAGAGATGTCCTGCTTTAACTGTGCCAGAACTATATCACTGAAAAAAGCAACTGCCTTTCAGTGACTGGCGTGTGACGTCACACGCCAGTTGGGACGGACGGAGCAAGTAATCCATCGGCTCACACCTGAACGCTTGCTGTTAACCCCGAAAACCAACCGGAGCCAGAGAAAACAGGCGACCGGCAAGAATTAGTTTCCGGAATCTGAGAATAATAATAAGATCCAGCACCGTCACCATTTCTGACAAAACCGTAAAGTCATCTCTAACTCACGGTGGCCCCCCATACCACCCCAAGGCAGTGACTTTTGTCCTGTCATGGCACAGCAATTACAGAGATAGATTTTATGATGTCCTACATGATACAACCCCAGCACTGAAGAAGACCTTAATCTTATTAATGGTCCAATCTTTCTAAGGCCGAAACACGTCGGCACTATTTAGGGGCCCAGAGTACAAGAAACTTTATAAGGAATGCTGTTTGAGGAATGCTGTTTGAATTCGGCAAGTAGAGCCCAATGCTTTGGACTCACAAAGACAAAATTGTAAAACAGCCTCGGGCCCCCATCAGGACCTTAACCATAGATCGATGCACAGAACAGAATAGGACATAGTTCTGGCACGGTTAAAGCAGGACATCTCTTTAAAACTAGAAGCTATGGGCCACCTATTAAATCAGCTATCAAAGCATATATATATATATATATATATATATATATATATATATATATATATATATATATATATATATATATATATATATATATATATATATATATATTTCAGTATACACATATTTAATGAATTAAGGCACACACACATTCGAGAGAGGCTCTTAGTCATAGTCATACACGTTGACGCATTAAGTCAACAGCCGTTTTAAAAACAAAACGCTTTGTTCTCAGCCCCATCCTGATGTAGCCTCTCTTAGGCAGTGTTTGGTTTGTGCTGGCCGGCTGCCAAACAAAAACAATTACGTGTAATAATAGCAAAATTAAGAGCCGAGTTTTACTGTTTTACAGCGGGGAACAAGACATATGTGGGGACCCTGCTGGACTGCACAAAGCACGACTGGGCGCCTTCCAGGTACGGCCGGTTGAATTCTATCTACTACAAGAGGGTAAGAGTGGGTTATAGTAAGCCTGTCTTAGTTTGGCAAATGTTATACAAATGTTTAATGTAGTGGGTCCGTGCAGAAACCTCTGCAAGGACCCAAACACTGCTGTATACTGCCCGATGAGCAGAGAACAACACACACTTTACACCGAATGTGTTACATTATTCCCACAAGTACAAATAAAGAGCTACAAAGAAGAGAGGATGGGGTGGAATGGGAAAAGCAGATGGTAAACTGAGATGCAGCAAGAACAGAACAGATAAGGAGAGTAATGGAGGACGAGAGAAAGAAATGCCAGAAAAGGTGCAAGAGTGAAGGGAGAGTAATAAAAAAAAAAGGCCTTTACGATTACAAGGGAAACAAGCATGGGAGTTGTGGGCACGCACACACAGAAAGGAAAATAAAAAGCACACGAGAGGTGTGCACATGCGCGGTGGCAGCAGCAAAAGTGAAAGTGATTGCACGCGCACCATGACGAAGGAGGAAAGCGAGAGGGCGCCTCGGCTTGTCATTGTGTGAGTAACCTCACGCTCTATGCCAGCCAAAAAGCTGTGGTAGGACTTTTAAAAGCCCACTTACTAAATATATAGCAGTGTAATGCATGCGCTGGTTCAGGCGAGACCGAAAAATGCAATGTCTCAAACTGTGGTTAACGTGCAAGTAAATGACTAAGAAACTCTACAAGGAGAATAGTGTGAATAAAACTCACTAGAACTCTGTGCAGGATTTTTTTCTGGTCAGAAATCCAAGCTAAAGACTATATGGACATTATATAGGGGGGGATGTTGCAAGTTATAAAGTAGTGAAAAACCGGGGGAAATTGGGCGGAAGCCTCCTTTGGTGATTGTAAGAATGTTTTTTTCCTCTTCTTCTTTTCTTCTTTTTCTTCCTCTTAGCTGGCATCTGGAATTTCTCCCCGAAATATGGTGATAACAGTTTACGTTTCAATGTCAATTGCCAGGAGGGGGGGGGGACACGGCACTCCATATATTGCAGGGACTAATGGTCCCTGGGCCTCATAAGGTGGGAAGAAAGGGTGGGTTGGTGGGAGGGTTGGGGTTGGTGGTATGACGGGGTGGGGAATGGGTTGGGCCCGGGACCTTGGTGGAGGTGGGTGAAAAAGACAGCAGCAGACAGAAATGGTTTAAAGCAGATAAGCCCTATAAGAATGAAAACACGCGAAAGTGGTTGCAAGGTATTCGAATTCAAGAAAATCGAATGTCTTATTTTGAATCTGTTTTTTTTTAATACTGCTTATGGATAGGAAAATAAAGATTTGCACATTAAATATATGCGGCCTTAATGAACCAAAGAAACAACAAGTTTTAGCTAAAATAGTGCAAATACTGCATATTGATATACTGTGTTTGCAGGAAACGCATGTTGCTTGGGCCAATAGAGGGTATTTCAGAAATTTGGGGATGGAGCTGGTAGTATGCTCTAAACAGACGGGTATTAAAAGAGGGGTTGCGATACTTAAAAAAAAGGGGGTCGGGGAGTGTGTTAAAACTGCAGCTGACAAATGGGGACGCTGGGCTATTTCCGAGTTCAGGATTGGCCAAAACAAGTTTGCACTTTATTTATTTTATTTATTTTATTTAGAGTCTTGTTAAGCGCAGGAATTCGATCTCCGAAGAGATATCTCCGCGCTGTGTTGTACTGAGGAAGTGGAAGCAAGAGGAATATGTGACTTAACTAGGTTACTGGGTGGGGAACGGGTACGTTTTCAGATATTTTCTGAAGGTGGTAAGATTGGAGTTCTGTCTTATGAAAGGGGGTAATGAATTCCATAGAGTGGGACCTCTAAATGCTAGGGCTTGGCCTCCCTGTCTTTCTCTTCTGATCCTAGGGATTTGCAGCAGGGCTTGATTTTCAGATCTTAAGGATCTGCCTGGCTGATACAGTTGGAAGATTTCATTTAGGTACCTAGGGCCAGTACCGTACAAGCATTTGTGGATGGTACAACAAATCTTGAAAAGCACTCTCTGGCGAATTGGGAGCCAGTGTAGCTTGCTCAGTAGAGGATGTGAGGGAGATCTCGCAGGGGCATTAAGGATCAATCTAGCAGCAGTGTTCTGAACAACCTGCAATCTCTTTAGCTGTTCTATATTAGCGGATATGAGCAATCCGTTACAATAGTCTACCCTACTCATGACTAGAGTTTGTACGAGTGTTCTCCGGTGATGGTCAGCTAGATATGGGAACACCCTTCTGAGTAGGCCAATGACTCTCATGCAGGTTCCTGTAACCTGTGTGGCATGGTCTTTTAATACCAGGGATTGATCTAACTTAACGCCCAGATTTTTCACGCTTTCCTTAGGACAAGGAGCTGTGCCCAATTCTGGGGGCCACCACTCAGGTGTCCAGAGGAGTGGTGCGTTCCCAAAAAGCATGACCTCCGTCTTGCCCACATTACACTGTAGGCAATTGGAGGTCATCCATCCAGCAATGGCTCTCATTCCAGCAGCAAAGGAATTCCTTATTGTAGGGGTCATGTTTTGGAATGGGAACAACAGCTGGGTGTCGTCTGCATAGGATATTGGTATGAACCCAAATTTCCTTGCGACCTTCGCCAGGGGGGCCACATATACATTAAATAATGTGGGGCTTAGGCATGAGCCCTGTGGAACCCCCTTGGTGAGCTCTCTAGAGATGGAGTAGTGAGAGCCCAGGCGAACATTTTGGGATCGGTTGGAAATGAAGCTTTTCAACCAAGAAAGAGCAGTTCCTTGCACTCCTACTCCCTCCAGACGACTGATCATGGTGTCATGAGACACCGTGTCGAAGGCAGCGGACAAATCTAATAGCACCAGAATCATAGAACCTCCTCCATCCTGTGCCATTCGGATGGTATTGGTCACGGAAAGGAGAGCTGATTCTGTGCTATGATTTAGTCTGAACCCAGATTGAGAGGGGTCCAGACCGTCCGCTGCCTCGATGAATTTAGAGAGATGAATGTTAACGTGTCTCTCAGTCATCTTACTGATGTGCGGTAGGAGGGATATGGGACGCAGATTATTGAGATCTGACCAAGGTAGCGTGGTGTTTTTACGAATGGGGTTCACGATCGCCATTTTCCAGTCGTGGGGAATTCTACCTTCCCTAAGGGAGATATTGATCAGTGCTCTAAGGCTTGGGGCAAGAATGCTGCCCAATGACACAGCCACCGATGCTGGTAATAAGTCATTCGGTGATCCGGATTTAATTGATTTAAGGAGCACTTCTACTTCAGCATGACTAATTTCTGGAATTGAGGTCAGAGTGGGCCCACATATTCCATTTTGGATTGGTTCATCTTTGAGACTGTCTATATTATCTCTATTGTTATAAGAGGTTTTGGTGATTTTATCATAGATTAGGTCTATTTTTTTTTCAAAAAACATAGAAATGTCATCGCATAAGTTTTGATTGAAATCATCTGGGCTCTCACAAGCCAAAGGCTTGACAAAGGATTGTATGACTCTGAACAGTTCCCGAGTGGAGTTTCCTGCCTCCGTAATTTGGGAGTCAAGTTTATTCCTCCGAGCTTTCCTTATGTTTTTAAGGTAGTTGGAGTGGGCTTCTGAATAAAGAGTTTTACTCATTGGAGTGTGGGTTTTCCTCCATTTTTTCTCTAAATTCCTGCATCGCTGTTTTTCGACTCTCAATTCCTCAGTATACCAAATTTCTGATTTTGGTCTAATACGTTGTTTGTGTAATTCTAGTGGTGCAATTTGGTCAATGGCCTTTAATAGTGTTTTGTTAAATTTGGCCAAACCACTTTCAATGTTATCTTCTTCAAGATAGTTGGGTTCTTTCCATATATGTTGAAGTGCATCAGGGGTTATTTTGTGCCATTTTCTTTTCCATGTGGGTGGAAGGGTTTTTTGGATCCGAGGGTGTGATCCAAATAATTGAAAGGGCAGTAGGTAATGGTCTGACCAATAAACAGAGGTTGGTGAGCTACAAGTTAGCCTAGGACAGTTAGTTAAAATTAGGTCTAGTGTGTGGCCTCCTATATGTGTTGGGCCATTGTTTTGGATTTTTAGTCCTAAACTGGATAAATCATCCAGTAGGGATGTGGCATCGGAATTATTAGAGACATCAACATGAATGTTGAAATCTCCAAGGAGAATAAGATCTTCATTGGCTCTAAGGTATGGGGCCAGTAATTCCATAAGATTTAGAGAGAAATCCTGACAGGAGCCAGGAGGGCGATATAATAGTTCCCCTTTCCAGTGTGACTTGAGGGAGGAGGAGAATCTTTGTAATGTTTATGGGCCAAATTTGGATGATGCAGAACTTTTTAATTTACTGAATGTTGAATTGGCACAGTGGACGCTGCCAGTGTTAATGTGCGGGGATCTTAATATCAATCTTGAAGCAGGAGTGAATGTTAGATTTAATCATGTCTATACTGGAAGAAAGAAGCTAGTTTATAATGCTCTCCGGGGCGGGGGCGTGGCTTGAGCGCCGATGGTGATGGCGGCGTGAGCCCAGAGCTCCGTGCCTCTTCCCCTCAAAGATCCTGAAGAACTCGGCGGAGAGCCCGCGTGAGCCCCGGCGCTGCACGAGTACACGTGGTGTCCCCGGAGAGGCGGAGTGTGAGCGGCTGCGGAGGCTGTTTCGGTGAGCACGGCCGCCAAACATCGAGGCTGCCGGAGCGAAGGAAGGAAGACGGCACTCAAGATGGCGGCCGCGACGGAGCCCTGTGAGCTCGGGGTTTGGCCGGCTGCCCACACTGCCGTGGAGCTCTGATCGGGCGCAGCCGCCGACCTCGGGCATCCTGCGGCGGACCCCCCTGGGGCAGGAGAACTTCCCTTACACTGTGGGCTGCGGCTGGCATAGCGGGGAGGCCCGGCTGCGGTCGTGACGCAGAAGAAGGCGCTGTGAGAGGCGGCCGCCCGGACGTGCCTCTGCTGGCGGAGCTAAGAGGCTGCGTCCTATGCCGGGAGAGCTGGCGGAGCGGAAGTCTGAACCGGGCCCCCAGCCGAGCACGGAGGTGAGCGGGGAGGAACTGTGCAGCGGACCGGGGGAGGGGAGACGCTGATTCGGACGTCCCCGACCCACCAGCGCTAGTGGAGCCCCTTCAGGGAGGCTTGATTTCACTGAGGGGACCGGGCGGTGTAGCCCGAGGAGCTGCGGAGTTGCCCCAGCAGTGCCAGGCTCCCTGAGGCACGACAGAGCAGGCGCTGCAGCCGTGGCGGGGAGGGGTTGACTGTCACGGCTCCCAGAGGACGCGCAACAAGGAGGATCGGTGGAGAGCCCTGATCTCCCCCCTCCCCCGAGCCACGGCGGCAAGCGCAGGAGGAGTGCAGTGATTGCGCAGCAGGACCGCGTAGTTGCTTGGAGCTAGACTCACTGCGGAGGCCCGGGGGGGGGCACCGGCCATCGGACGGTCGCCGGAGACTAGGCCCTGCCAAAATGGGGAAGCCGAGAGCTAAGGCGGAGGGGGCGGCGACATCGGATGTAGCGGAGGGTGACCCTATTGAGCCAACGGACCTGCAGCGATTGCAGGATCGCATCTTGGACGCCATAACAGCCACGCGCGACACGCTCCATAATGACATAGCGCAAGTAGCTTCGGGGCTAGGCCTGCTCCGGGCGGATCACGACAAACTGAAGGACAGGGTCAAGGACACTGAAACCGCGCTTAAAGACCTGACGCCCGCACAAAAAGTGCTGGAGAGCAAACTTACGGAGGCCCTGGACCGCATTCACACCCTGGAGAAGCGAGCGGAAGACGCGGAAAATAGGAGCCGGCGCAGCAATGTTCGGATCGTGGGCGTGCCAGAGACGGAGGGGGTAACGGACATGGTGGCATATCTTGGTGAGTGGCTGAAAACAGTGGTGGCACCGGAAGGAGTATCGCCATTCTTCACACTGGAGCGTGCCCACAGGGTCCCGTCTGGACCTCCTAAGCCGTGGCTCCCACCCAGACCGATCATAGCCAAGTTGCTCCATTACAGGGACAGAGACCTGCTCCTGCAAAAAGCCCGGGAGGATGGACCATTTCAGATTGCGAACAGCAAGGTCACGCTCTTCCCTGATTTCACCTTTGAGACGCAGAAGCAGCGGGCCTCCTTCCTGACAATTAAAAAGGAAATGCGAACTGAGGGGATTTCCTATTCCTTGCTCTTCCCGGCCAGGCTCCGGGTGGTGGTGGACGACAAGACACTTTTTTTCCACGCAGCAGCGGACGCTTGGGACTGGTGGGAAACATACAAGGCAGGAACTGATGGCGCCAAGGCACAGGAGAAAAAAGAGAAAAGGAACGAGAGCGCTCGACTGCAGGGCTACGGAAATCGAAAAGGCTGAGGAAACGGAAGCAGGGGAAGCACGGACCAACGGCCTCCCAGAGTGACGCTGAACGAAAGGCCGCATTGCTTGAGGTGGAGAAGTTGGGGCGGGCTGGAAGCCCCGGCTCTAAACGTGGTACGGATTCGGACATGCATATATTGGCTTCGGGGTCGGAATCGGACCTCTCAGGTATTCATCGTGCGAAGGGCCACTGGTGACGCCGCAGACGGCGGAAGAGATCCTGAATGTTTGAACTGCCTGTGGTGAACAATGGGTAATGTTTGGGGCGCTAGGCGGCGACCCATAGCTCCACGCACACGAGGGCCGGGGAACACCACGGGGCTCGGAACCGGACTACTTCGGGGAATTGGGGAAGAGGTGAGGGGGCGGGCGGCGCAGCTCCCTTCTGGACGAGGCCGCGCTCCGTAGGCCCTTAAGGCACCCACGGCTGCGGCCGTGTAGTAGCAACCTGGGTCATTCAGGTGCGGGTGTTTGGATGGGGACTGATATCTCGATATTGGGGCCTGTTCTGGGGGAGGGGGGGGTTCCACAGTTGGGGTTTGTTTGCTCTCTTTAAAGTCATTGACCCTGGGTGAGCCAAGGGACGGACAGTTGGGAGGTTTTGTTTTGTTAGGGGGGGGTACCACCACCGTCGAGGTGCAGGCACTGAAGAGAGAATTCCGACAGGGTCATTGGGACTATGGCTAGTGCGAACCATTTGAATTGCATAACCTGGAACGTGCGGGGGCTACACACTATGCAGTGTAGACACAAAGTCCATGCCTTTTTAGTGCGGAGGGGGGTGCACATTGCACTGCTGCAGGAAACGCATCTCATGAAGCAGGAGGGGACAGCGCTACAGAGGAGGTGGAGGGGCCAGATCTATCACACCTGTTATTCAGCCTATGCAAGGGGAGTACTGATTTGGATTAGAGCAGGCACACCATTCCAACTCACGCGCCAATGGGTAGATCAGGAGGGGAGATATGTGGTGGTGGAAGGGAAGCTGGGGGGTAGAGATATTGTGCTGGCTAGTATATATGCCCCGAACACCGACCAACTGGCTTTCTTTGCGAGACTATCAGGGATGCTGGCTCACTCCCTGGCGGGCCCGGTCCTGCTGGGAGGTGACTTTAACTCCATAGCTGACCCCTCCTTGGATAGGTCCCACCCCCACTGCAGGATTCCCCGGTGCACAGACTGTCTAGAGGTAGAAGGGAGTGGCAGGAGAGCTGGGAATTCACAGATGTATGGCGAGGGCAGCACCCGACTGACCGGGATTACTCCTTCTTCTCTGGGCTGCACGATCTGCATGTCCGATTAGACGCGATACTGTGCTCCCGGAGTGTACTGTCGTCCGTCACTGGGTCGGAATACCTATCGAGAACGATCTCGGACCACAATCCACTCTTGGTTCGACTGGCGTGGGTAGCTGAGAGGCCCAGGGTCCCGACCTGGAAATTGAAGCCCGAGACTCTGGAGGACCCCCTACTTGGGGCGGCCCTGGAGGAGGGGATGGCCTTGTATTTCGCGGAGAACGAGAGGACGGCGGCCACTAGGGCCACAGAATGGGACGCCTTTAAAGTGGTGATGAGGGGTCTCTGTATCACGGAGTACGTAGGCACGAGGAAGGTGTTGCTAGGCGATCTGGATAAGGTGGATGCCAAGCTGAGGGAGGCAGAAAGGAGGCGGCCCGGTCACCCGGATCTCCAGGAGGGGCTTTGCTCGGCTAGGGAGGCTGTGGCGATCGAAGTGGAGCGGCTTCGGGCCTTTGATTATAAACGTTATGTGCTGCGATCCCATGTCGACGGTGATAAATCGGGCACCCTTCTTGCCTGGCTCTCGAACCCCACTAAGCGCTGCTCTCCTATACTGCAACTACAGGATGCAGCTGGCCTAGTGCAACACACTCAGCTGGGCATAGTTGATGGATTTCAAAAATATTATGAGGGCCTGTATAGGAGTACCCCAGGCGACCGGGGGGGACCAGCCGAGACCTTTTTGGACAGCCTGCCCTGCAGCGGCTGGAGGAGGAACAGGCGAAAGAGCTGGGGTCGGACATCGAACTAGGGGAGATTAGGAAGGCAGTGCGGAACATGGCTCGCAACAAATCGCCGGGGACAGACGGGCTGCCCATAGAGTTCTACAGTAAATATCTGGACATCTTGGCGCCGCGGCTCCTGATAGTTTACAGAGAAGCCAAGGCTGCCGGCCGCCTCCCGCAGTCCATGCGGGAAGCACTTGTGGTGCCACTACTGAAGCCCGGCAGGGAAAGCAGTGACCCCGCGTCTTATCAGCCGCTCTCTATGCTCACCGTCGATTATAAGATCTTGAGCTCTATCCTGGCGGCGAGGCTCCTGCCGCACATGCCGGGACTGGTGCACGAAGACCAGAACGGGTTCATACCGACCCGTAACACCACGATCAACATTAGGCGACTTGTCCGCCTCATGGACGGACTGGAGGGGGAGGTCGGATCTGAGTTGGTCCTCTCTGTTGATATCGAAAAAGCTTTCGACAGCCTGGAGTGGGACTATCTCTATGCGGTCATGGAACGATTTGGTTTGGGAACCGGCTATATCCAATGGACACGGGTTCTATACGCGGAGGCAGTAGCAAGGGTACGAGTTGGGGGGGCGGTATCCCACCGCTATCCAGTAGAAAGGGGCACCCGTCAGGGTTGCTCCCTGTCCCCTCTTCTATTTGCGCTGGCTATCGAGCCCCTAGCGGCTGAGGCCCGGACGGGGCAGCACTTTCTCGGGGTACGTGCAAGAGATGGGCAGCAGTTCATCTCATTATATGCTGATGATTTGCTGCTCTTCCTAAACGACGGGGCTGCAGATCTAGTGGGCACAGAGGCACTACTGGAACGGTTCGGAGCATTGTCGGGTTTGAGGGTTAATTGGCCCAAGACGAGCTTGTTCCCGCTACGAGAGGGAACTGCTCGGCCGAACCCCCGGCCGGCACTAGCCTGGGAGCCTGCCTGCATTAAATATCTGGGGGTCCATATTTACCACAAGGCGGCGGACTTGCTCGAGGGTAACCTAGGGCGATGCGTGCGAGGACTGAAGGGCTGTATGTCCTTCTGGGCCACGTTGCCACTCTCAGTGGCAGGCAGAATCTCCTTGTTGAAGATGGTTGCCCTACCGCGGTTATTGTACTACTTTCGCACGCTCCCAGTCTGGATACCTAGCTCCTTCTTCCGGCAGCTCCAATCCCTGATTACAGCGTTTATCTGGGGAGCTGGGCGGTGTAGGGTGGCGCTGGCAACGCTCTCCCGCCCGAAGGATGAGGGGGGACTGGCGGTGCCGGACTACGAGCTTTACTATTTGGCGGCCCAACTGCAGGTCTTCACGCAGGAGGTGGCGCGAGTATATCTGGGCCCGAAACACAGGAGGCTGCAGGGAACGCCCCGCCATGTATTGGCGTATATCACCCTTCGACAGCGGATTGACGGTCGAGACTTATCATTGGAACAACGCACATACCGTCAATGTTGGAATAGAGTCCAGAAGAGGACGGGAATTCGGCGCTTGTATGTCCCAGAGATCCCTCTGGGCATGCTAACGGCATTGCCGCATGGAGGTGACTGGTCGCACCTACAGCGATGGGAGGAGGCGGGTGTGCAGATGGTAGGGGATCTTTACGAAAATGGAACGTTACTCCGGTTCCAAGAACTGCTAGAACGCTTCGACCTCCCGAGAGGGGGATATTTACTTCACGCGGCAGTGAGCAGGGCAATACAGACCCACTGGGGCACGGGGCTAGAGGAACCTGAGACGGCAGCAGCGTGCCAATACACCATGATGTCGGCGGGTACAATTAAGGCGGTGACGTGCCTCTACAGTACACGTCGTTGAAGGCCAAGTGGGAGGTGGACCTGGGTAAGGAAATCCCTGACACGACGTGGGCGCAGCTAGTACGCAGGGCTCGCAACAGTACGAGAAACGCTAAGTTTCAACTTATCCACTACTACATACTACATAGGGCGTACATGACCCCGGGGAGGATTAAGAGGTACTTTGGAATGATAGAGGCGACCTGCCCCCGTTGTCCGGGAGAGGGGGTTGAATTGATGCACATGCTGTGGGCGTGCCCGGCCCTTCAGGAATATTGGCAGGCCATAGGTGACACCTTGAACGAGGTAACTGACAATCTATTCGAATTTGGCCCGGCGGAGTGTCTCTTGCATTGGTTTCCTCATACCCCCAAAAATAAACTCACGTCCAAGTTTATAGATATGGGGTTGATGGTGGCTAAACGGGAGATCACTAGGCACTGGAAGGCGAGGGTGGGCCCGACTCCCAGGCGATGGCTGCAAGAATTTTTGAAATGGGCGACTGCGGACAGCACATACAGGTACCAGTTAGCGCGCAGGACCCCTAGCCAGGGAGCGACTGAGACAGCGACATCATGGGAAGTGATGGTGCAGGCCCTTAGAGATAGCAAGGAGGATGAGGTGGATGAGGCCCCCGATGCGGAAAGGGGGGAGAGGTAAGCTGACGAGCCAGCGGCAGCATGAGTACATAATCGACAAAGAACGCACCCTAGAAACGTAGGAATGATCAATGCTAAGGCCCTTAGACAGGTGGTGGGGGGGAGGAGGGGTTGGGGGAGATTACCGGTTTTAGTTCAGGGGGTGGGGGTTGGGACTCATCGCGTTGGTTAGATGAGGCACAAAAAGTAGTCATGCACATACTCCTGTAGTTAACTACTCCTGCACCTTTAGCATCAGGCATGGGGGAGCCACGAACTTATTGCCGCCCGACCCCCGGGTTGTTGGCATGCAGGCTGTGTATGAGGCAACAGGAACTATTTCGCAACGGCTCAATGATTACTGTGATGCATATCTGTGCTTTGGCCTGTTTTGGCGTGACTGCAATAAAAATTATTTAAAAAAAAAAAAAAATAATGCTCTCCGGGGCCTGATTTTGGATCACGGCCTGCACGATGTGTGGAATTCAAAACATTCCAGCGATCCTGGTTTCACCTTTTTTTCCGCCCCTCACTCAAAATTTGTCCGTTAAGATTATTTTTTTACCTCATCTGTATTGTTGGCCAAAGTTAAAAATGAGATTCACCCCAAATTAGTTTCGGATCACAATCCGATTACACTAGATTTGGTTATAGACACAGCTGAAAAAGTGGAGTTCCAACAGTGGTCCTTTGATAGAAAATTGCTTTTGGATGAGGAGTACCTGCAGTTCATAGCTAAAATAATTCAGGAATTCTTTGTTATTAATAAAGGCACGGCCGCACAGGAGATAGTCTGGGACGCGTTTAAATCAGTAGTACGTGGAGAAACCCTTAGCTTCTCTAAATTTAAGCGGAAAAGGATGTGGATTAAACACCGACAGGAGTTTGATCAGGTCTATATTGCCGAGAAGAAGCTGGCAGAGTTAATAAGGCAAGGTGCAGAAGCAGACACAGTACAAGTGGTCCAAAGGGATCTTACTATAAAAAGGGCTAATGCCTATGCCATCATTGGCGATCAAATTGCTGAAAAGTATGTACAATACAAGGAAACAGCATATGAGTTTGGAGAAAAAACGGGTAGAGTGCTGGCAAAAAGGGCAAGGGAGAAAGCTGGTTATAGTGATATCCCTAGAATTATAAAGTTAAAGGGGGTTCTGCAAGAGACCAAGGAAGGCGTCTTGTCGTCTTTACAAGAATTTTATCAGTCGTTATATAGCGATGAGACCAGTCGGGTGGAAGCTGATGAATACTTAAAGGATGTGATTTCTGCAACATTGTCGAAAGCTCAAAAAACTATATTGTTGGCACCGCCAGATTGGTGTGAAATTGAACTAGCAATATTGGGCTTGGCCATGGGCAAGGCTATGGGTCCGGATAATATCCCTATGGAATTTTATAGGACCTTTAGGAACATGATGAAAACGGAATTGGTAGAAGTATGTCATCAAACCTTTTTGGAGATGGCCCCTCAGTCATTGTCAAATGCTACGATTGTTGTGTTCAAAAAGAAAGGCAAAAAGGACACTGAAATGGGGTCTTATAGACCCATTTCATTATTAAACTCAGATAGTAAAATGTATTCTAAACTTATAGCTAATAGGTTAAATGACATGATGCCAGGCTTAGTCTCTCTAAGACTAGAGGCACCACAGATCCTATAAGGCGGATAATTTCTTTATTGGACTGGGCACAGGGCACTAACGCCCCTGTCGGTGTGGCCCTGTTGGACGCTTAAAAAGCGTTCGACAGGGTCTCATGGAGTTTTATGTGGTCTGTTCTTGCAAGGAAGAGGTTTTCGCCGGAATTTGTCAGAGCTATTCAGACATTGTACTCAAATCCATCTGCTGTTATTAGGGTTTCCGGGAAAACATCAGGGAAGGTATTGATAGCAAGGGGGACGAGACAGGGTTGTCCCTGTTCCCCCCTGCTGTTTGCACTATATATTGTTCCGTTTATCGTCACCTTGGAGAGGAATAGTTTAATTAAACCCGTGCAGTTACTTAACCTTGATTTTAAAGTCTGCGCGTATGCAGACGACATCGCGATATTGACATCAGATATCAGCACTGCATTACCTAATATTATAGCGGAAGCTGAAAAGTTCGGCCGGTTATCCGGTTATAAATTAAACGTTGGAAAGACACAATTTATTCACTCAGAGACCGCACGTCGAGAGAACATTAAGTTTGTAAAGGAGGCAATTTATTTAGGCAAAAAAATTACAACTAATATGGAGGATATTATTCCTGAAAACTTGGATCCAGTCATAATCTCTTCTAATAAAATATTAGATAGAATAAACAACCTAAAGCTCTCACTCTTTGGTCGTAGCAATGTTTTAAAAATGCTCCTTTTTCCTACGTTTTTGTATTTATTTCGGGCTATCCCCTTTCTTATACCCAATTCTTACTTTTCCCGAATGGAGAGAATGTGCTCGCGATTTCTTTGGGGGTACCACCGGGCTCGGAGAGCATTTAAGAGATGTACACTGCCCCGAGAGAGAGGAGGCTGGGGTATCCCAAATTTTCAGATGTATCATTGAATTGCGATATTACAGCATATGGGTTTTCTTATTTTACCAGAAGATCCAACTGAAGACTTTGCTGCCCCATCTATCTATGAGATGTTACTAGGTGCTGAGGCAAAACAATGTTTAAATCGTATTATTGAACCAAGTTATTATTTAAAAAAAAAAAATTAAGATTCTTTATTCTGCATATGTCATTTGGAGGACAACTAAAAGAAGATTAGGAATTGGTCCAAATATTAACTTATATACTCCTATCCAAAATTGCTCTATTTTACCAGACATATTTAATGATCAGGTGATGTCGAGGTGGCAAAACTCGGGGATCCGCAAATTAGGGGATCTGTTTCAGGGCAATCATTTTGCTTCTTTTGATCATTTAAGGGAGGTGTATAGGCTGCAACGTACAGATTTTTTTAAATACCTCCAAGTGCGTAGTTTTTGCGAACAGAAAATATCAAAGAACCTGATTGTACTAGGAACATTTTTGATTTTTTGAGGCTATTGAAGATAGGCAAAAAATGGGGTTTCTGTATCAATTATTGCGGGAGAAGATAGTGGACGATTTAGAAGCCAGGGAAGCAAAATGGCAAAACAAATTAAGCACTGAGTGTGTCGATTTGGAGAGAAGTATAGAAATGGCCACTAATCTATTACTGAATGGATCATTGATAAGTCACCATTTTATGTCTGTTTTCGAGCTGTACTACACGCCAAGCAAATTGGCTAAATGGAATTCTGGGAGAGGAACAAACTGTAACCGTTGTGGCTTATACGCAGCCGATGCTGCCCATATGTTTTTTTTGTCCTAAATTGTTTCAGTTTATATCTGAAGTAGAGTCTTATTTGAATAATAACCTGGTCATTTTAGTAAACTTAACGGCACCACTGGTTATTTTTGGATGTGAAGAGTGCAATATTTATAAGATTTCAGTTGCTGAGGAAGGCTTTATTTTATATGTATGGCTGTATATCGCTCATGTATTACATTTCAATGGTTAGACGAGGGATCACCAAACTTTTTTAAGTGGCAAACCAAAATACTGTCTATCTACTATCTTGAGACTGCACTTTACAAAATCAAGGGCATAAGGAAGAAAACCTTTGGATATAAATTATGGTCTCCTATCACTAATTGGATAGCATCTTAAGGGAACTTACTAAATATCTCTGTTATTGAATTGTATTTGTTATTCCTTTTTCCCCCTTTTCTTTTTTGGTTTTGGAAATTTGTTTAGCCTAAAGTGTCCCTATGATGTAAGTTTATGAACGTTCTCAGAACAAAGCTGGGGTATGTTTATTGATATGTAAGATGTCTCCTTCTCTATTATTGTTCTCCTTATTTTTTGTCTGTTTGCTGTCATAAAATTCAATAAAAAAGAAGAAGAACAGAACAGATAAGGAGAGTAATGGAGGACGAGAGAAAGAAATGCCAGAAAAGGTGCAAGAGTGAAGGGAGAGCAATAAAAAAAAAGTCATTTACGATTACAAGGGAAACAAGCATGGGAGTTGTGGGCACGCACACGCTGAAAGGAAATAAAAAAGCACACGAGTGGTGTGCGCATGCGCGGCGGCAGCAGCAAAAGTGAAAGTGATTGCACGCGCACCATGACGAAGGAGGAAAGCGAGAGGGCGCCTCTACTCGTCATTGTGTGCGTAACCGCACGCTCTATGCCAACCAAAAAGCTGTGGTATGACTTTTAAAAGCCCACTTACTAAATATATAGCAGTGTAATGCATGCGCTGGTTCAGGCGAGACCTAAAAATGCAGTGTCTCAAACTGTGGTTAACGTGCAAGTAAATGACTAAGAAACTCTACTAGGAGAATAGTGTGAATAAAACTCACCAGAACTCTGTGCAGGAATGAACACAAATTCCAACCACTGCAAAGCACGCTCGCAATAACCAAAACAGAACTGGTAACACCCAATGCTGCAAAGCCATGACAGGCGCGGTCAGTGCAGAATGAGATGACCACTCTACACAAAAAGAAACAGAGTGCCTTTCAATATGAAGAAGTAATGGTTTAAACACTCTAAAAAGAGTACTGTGTGGATGAAACTTACTAGAACTTAGTGCAGGACTAAATGCAAAGTCTAACCACTGCCAGGCACACAAGTGATATTCAACATGGAAACAACAAATCCCAGTGCTGTTAAACCATGATAAACACCATCAGTGATACAACACTGATCTGAGCATGCACGTGCACGTGTTTACTACCGGAACGTTAAACCCCGAGCGAGGAACCGCCCAGTGCTAATTTAAAGGCGCAGTGCATGCATGTAAACAAAAAGGTCAGCAATAAAGAGAACAAGAGAAAAAAATAGAAAAGAGAAAAGGATCATGAGCAATAACCACTATCACCATGAATGAAAAAACTCAATGAATATGAGCAACGATCTTGGTAAATTAAATATAAAAAATAAGCATGTGTGATAATGTGCCCAACAGTACAGCTATGCCAGTGAAGTATGACAGGGTGCAGAAACACCAGCGTTTAACAAACTCAGAGGTGCACAGTATCACATACAATGTTGATAAAAATACATATCAGCGAAAATACACAATACAAACCCAAATGGCGACATCGAATCATGAAGTGACGATGAGCAAGTTCCATTAAATAGGACCCCAGATCCTGTGAAATAATGTTGTAACTAATACTATCTTAATGCATAATACTCAAACATTGATAATCTTGGGTGACAGCTACTTGCTAATACAAGGGTCCGTTGGACAGAAAGTGGCGATGTCAGAAACATTACTGAATCACGGATGGTGGCTAACATCAGTGTGACCCATCCATGCTGTGAACAGGTTATGATGACACCTATTGGACATAATGTGTAGCACAGGTCCATTATAAAAAAACAAATCCTGGCTCGTATAACAGATAAAACATGCAGTATGTTGCCCTAAAATACGCTTGGAAAACAACATGATCATGAGAACAAATGGTAGCTCACATACAGGATGAAACATACTTTGGTTAGCAAAAATTAAGACCAAATGACACAAAATGTTGTATGTGCAATAAATGAAAACAAGTTACTGGCTAGAGTTAACAGCATAATATCATGGGCACCTGATTAGGTGTAGCTGATTACTCCCAGACAGTGAGGCAAAGGAGACATAGGAGGTATCAAAATGGGCTGCTCTAAGTTAATGACGGGGAGGAGCTGTCGCCTACCACACTTGCACAGCACAAAGGCTCTGTTTGAGCATTCTCACAAAGGGTTCAACACTAGTCCATTGTGACCCCAGACAAGCTGTGGCTAGGGCAGGGAGGAATGGAATGCCTGACAGCTCAGGGGGGTGGAGACCTCTAAAAGATTTCTTCCCTTGAAAGAGAGTAAATAAATAATGGACCTTATACACCAACTCTTCAGTATACTTCTGGATCTGTGGACTCTGCCAGGAAGACGTGCTTCTGTGCTGCTGAATTTACTGGCATACTGCTGCTCTGAATGACTGCTGCCCTGCTTCCTCTTGCCTGGGGGAGAAGGACTAGACATTTACCTGTAGAACTCAGTGAGTCCTACCCTGCCAAGTGGTGCTAACCCAGTCCTGGACCTTTGGGCCTGATGGTGCTCTGCCAGTCCACCTGTGGATCCAGCAGAACCAGCGCATCTCCTCTGCTACATGGTGCAACTCGAGCAGCAACTATGCATTAACTCTGCTGTGTGGAGTTTCTTGGCACATGCCCTCACATCACAAGCTTCTCGTCGATGGGATCCTTGATGATGATGCAGGACCTTGCATCTCCTTGGAACATCTCATCGCCTCAGCTGGGCAATGCATCCTTGATGCTGGACTTCACATCGCAAGCCCTTGTCGATGGTATCCTTGATGATGACTCAGGATTTTGCACCACAGCATAACAGCTCCTTGGAACTGATGCATCACCACAGCTGTGCAACGCATCCTATTGCAGGACTCTGCACTCTTCGCAAGCAGGATTTAAGGTGCTTTTGTCCAGCGGGCATAGCTAGGTTCCTGATGCCGGTCAACATTCCATTGTGGTCGGCCTGACTTGCGACTTTGTCCTGGTCTAGCACAACCAGACATCCACATTTGACACTTTGTGTTTTTGGGCACTATATTCACTTGAAATGTTCAAAATGGTATAACTCCGGTGTGATTTATTGGGTTTTTTGTTGTTTGTCTTGATGTTGTGAAATTTTTCATGTGTTGTGTTTTCACTTTATTATTGTTTGAAGTGGTGCATGAATACTTTACACATTGCATCCAAGTTAAGCTTGACTGTTCTGTGCAAAGCTGTCAGAGGGTTGCACACAGGTTCTTTTTGGGTTTTCTTTTGCCTAGCCCTGACATGGATTGTGGTTTCTGCTTGAATAGGGGTTCACTCACTTCAATCAGTAACCCAATTTCTTACATAGATGAAGTAATATTTTAATATCCCAGAGTTGCTTACTGAGGTCATCCACTGAATGCCACAATAAATGTCAAAACCCCAGGTGGCATCATTAAACAAA
Organism: Lissotriton vulgaris; assembly: GCF_964263255.1. Lineage (NCBI taxonomy): Eukaryota > Metazoa > Chordata > Amphibia > Caudata > Salamandridae > Lissotriton > Lissotriton vulgaris. Next base: position 1,882,584,404 of record NC_141689.1, on the reverse strand, counting down.
ACAACATTTTAAAATGCCTCTTTGTACATGTTTGCAACTTTAAGAAGCAAATAGGGCTCAGTTTTAGAATCCCTAAATTCTATGACAATGGGCGGGCTGAGTCAATTTACCAACTTGACACAGGTAATCTGGCAGATTGTAACCCATGAACCACATACTTGAGGATGGTGCATACAAGACAATGATTAGTCCTGTGACACTACATGATTATCTGTTGTGTTAGTGAATTACAAAAGTCCCAAAATATTTTTACCATGAATAGGCACATTCAAGAAATACATGCAACTGTTTAAAAGACTTTTTTCAAATTAATTTACTATTCTAGTGCAGATTATATAAATAGATGTGACAATAAAAATGAATGCCATTAAAGTGACTAAAAAATACAATATTCAAGAGAATTGGCACATTTTGATGGTATTTTAAATTTCATTCAATCAAATGATGAAATCAGCCTATGGTAATCAATTCCTTCCTTGCCATCCTTAGCTAAACTTAAGCATCCAAAGCGCATTTTTAAGTTTCTTAGATGGCCTCAAGGCAACCTACTTTAGCTGAACAGCCACATTGTTTGCAGTTATCTTCAATACCCAGAGAACATTACTCTCTGGTTCAGTTAGGGAATTCCCAAGCTTATCAGGGCCTGGCTCCAAGTAGCCAATGGCCATCGCTGTGAGCTTCCTGCTGCACAGCTTGCGCAAAGCTTCCAGGAAGTTGTTTAGATGTCTCTCTTCCAAATATATGTCTATATCGGGCTCAAATACACTTTTCTGATTATTAAGTAAAAATAAGACCTCATGATGAATGATGTTAAACGCAAGAATGAATTCTGTTGCATACACAACACATTTTATCACAGATTATAAATCCAATAATACATAAGCATGAATAGCTGGTGAGCTATCAGCATATAATGATGCAAACATTGTATATTGTACAAGTGCATTTAATACTAAATGAAGCAAGCAATCATAAATGAGAAATATGTGTAGGAAATTGGGTTACTGGTTTAGGGGGTAAAACCCTACTCAAGTAGCAACCACAATCTCTGTCAGGGATAAACACACGCAAACCCAAAATTAACCTGTTTTCAACCCTCTTGTAGCATGGCAAAAAAGCAGTCAGGCTTCACTTAGAGACAAGGTGTAAAGTATTTTTGCAGCACTTCAAAAAGGAATAAAGTGAAACAAGAGAAGAAAAATCCCACACCTCTATAGAAAATGTAGAAAAAAATTGTATAAATTATTTGAGACCAAAATGCGAAAAATCTAATCAGTAGGACCAGAGATATGAAATTATAACGATTTAGATGCAAATAGTGTTTAGAAGGACAAAGCGGCATTTGTAGCTAGCTAATTGCACCGGACCAGGACAAAGTCACAAGTACAGGCCAACCATGATGGAGTGTGTGCCGGATGCAGGTTCCAAGTTTGGCCTGCTAAACAACTTATCTTAAATCCTGGTTTGCGGAGTGCTGTGAGATCATTTGTCATAGATGCGCTGCGCAGCAGTGGATCTGAAGAAGCTGTGGGGCTGTGATGTGGAGTCCTGCGCTGTCATTGAGGATGCTGCTGATGAGGAGCTTGCGATTCTAATGCTTGCGTAGAGGATGTGTCTCACAGCAACGGTTCCGAAGAAGCTGCATGTCTGCGGTGTGAAGTCTGCGTCATCTTCGAAGATGCCGTTGGAGAGGAGCTTGCATGGTGAAGGCCTGCACTTGAGGATACGTTGCGCAGCCGTAGTAGTTCTGTGAAGGTTCTAGGCTGTGATGTGAGGTCCTGCATCAGGGATGCGCCGCACATCGGCAGTGCTGAATTAGAACTGCGAGGAAACGAGTTGCACTGTGTTGGTTCTGCCAACAGGACCACAGCTGAGCTGGCAGAACACCTTCAGACTCCCTTCCCAGGGTCCAGGACTGGGGTGATACCACTTGGGGGTACGACTCACAGCAAACAGAACTAAGGTGCTGAATTCAAGGTAATTTGAGTCTTTTCTTTCCCTGAGGGTCCGCTCTGGAGGCCAGCCGTTGGAAACACTCTGTGGGTGGTCAGTTCAAGATTAAGGTCCAGTCCTTTTCACTCAGGCAAAAGGACAGCAGACCAGTAGAGCAGCACTCCTTCTTGCAGAGCGGCACAGCAGTCCACCTTTAACAGGTCAAGTGGTGTACTGAAGAGTTTAGTCTGTGGGCCCATTATTAATCTCTGATGCTCACCTTGCAGTAAGAGAAGGTTCTTGAGGTTCCCACCCCCAGAGGTGCTTGGAATTTCCTTCCTTCTTGTCCTGGACCCAGCTTGTCTGGGGCCACAAAAGACTAGCGCCCACCTCTTTGTGAATGCGCTCAGGCAGAGCCTTTGTGATGTGCAAGTGTGGTAGGTGACAGCTCCTCCCCTCATCAAGTCAGAGATGGCGAATCCTGCCAACACCTATTCCCCTTTGCCTCACTGCCAGGAAGCAATACACAAAGGACAACTGCGAGCTACACCTAGTCATGCGACCCAGATACAGGCTGCAGGCACAAATAGGACAAGAAAATGCCAATTTTGTAAAAGTGAACATTTCAGAATTGTGACTTAAAATCCAATTTTATCATTAGATAGGATTTTACATTACATTTTTTTAGATACCAAACTCAACATTTCTACTTGCTCCCAATTGAAAGTTAGCACTTAAGAAATGTAATAATGTAACTCAAAGCTATCCTATGGGAGAGGTAGGCCTTGCAGTAGTGAAAAATTAATGTAAGAGTTTTTCAATACCAGGACATGTAAAAGTTTAAAGTATATGCCCAACTTTTTGAATGTGTATGGCCTAGGGCTAAATTATATGTCTTGAAAAGGAAGGTTTAGTTAGGCCTTTCAGCGGGTTTACTTTGTCAAGTCGAAATGACAGTTTAGACTGCACATGCAGGTTGTAATGGTAGGATGGGTTTTAAAAGGCTACTTAAGTGGGTTGCACAATGAATGCTGCAGATCCACTATGTAGCATTTAATTTACAATGCCTAGGTACAAGTAATACCACTTTACTAGGGACTTATGATGGAGCAAGGTTTCGCACATAAAGAGACTTGCTCGGATTCAACCCTCTCGAAATAACACATAATGCACTAATAAACATGTTTAGTATTACTAATAATGCACCACACGACATTTCTACTATCTAGGGGAAGAAAACCTAATCTGCCACCTCACTGTGGGGTTTACCACCAATTATAGGCCACTACAAATGCCAATCCTGCTCAGTGTGTGATCTTACCCTCAACACTAAGGAATTTGTCATGAGTGACCATACATACCAACTCAAACAATTCTCCAACTGCCACACATCCAACGTGATTTATGACATCCGTTGCCCCTCCAATTTACTGTATATCGGCCAAACCACTCAAATGATAAAGCAACGTATTTCTGAACATAAAAGCTGAATTAGATGTAACATCGAGACAGCTCCACTAGTCTCACCGAAATGGTGTGGCATGTCATCGACCACCTGGTACTTCCCCTCCATGGCAGTAATCTGCAATTGCTTCTGAATAATTGTGAGTGCCGTTGGATCTCACATTGTGACTTTGTCAATAATGGTCTTAACACACTTGATGAATGGAACACGACGATTTCTGTACATTGATTTTGCTTTTGAACCTCTTTGCAGTTATTCCTATATCCCTCACTCCATCCATACAACTGTGTATATATATTCATTATAATTTACTTTTTGTTGATCCCTGCAAATTCATTTGTGATGTAACATGTAATTGTAGTATCCTCTCATTTCTCTTTCCCCTTCCATTCCAGCCGGCCCCATCCTGCACCCCTCTTACCCCCCCCCCCACTCCCAAACCTCACTCCACTTTTCCCCTCCTCCTCTTCCCAATCACTGAAATGCAGCTATATTCATTATAATTTACTTTTTGTTGATGCCTGCAATTTCATTTGTGATGTAACATGTAATTGTAGTATCCTCTCATTTCTCTTTCCCCTTCCATTCCAGCCGGACCATCCTGCACCCCTCTTACCCCCACTCCCAAACCTCCCTCCACTTTTCCCCTCCTCCTCTTCCCAATCACTGAAATGCAGCTTATAAGATATACAGTATCCTGTTTTGATACCATGTCATGGCAATACCTGTAAACGTATTTACACTAACTATCAATGGATCATTCTGCCATTATCTTACTTGCTTTTGTTAACAATATAATGCAATCAAGTACGTTTAATGATGCCATGTCATAATAATACATTTAACCTACTCAACCTTTTCACTCAACAAGTCTGACTATCACCATCTGTCATTACTTGGTTCCAATTATTTATTTGTTTTGCTGTAAACCGTATGGTAACATTGACACACATTTCACTCATGGTTCCCTTCATTACTCATCTGTCTCGCAATCTTACTATTGGCACTGTGCTCTTTCTTGTCCCCCTGGGGCACCTCACACGGTAGTTCCCTCTCATACTAGTATCATGTGCACAAGTGACCCCGCCCTGTATTTCTTCTTCTGGCCCACTCTCGCCAGCTTTACACAGCACTTCTGGTTGACTCACAGGGCGCTTGACTCACCTGTCTTGCTTGCATGCCTTGAATTACCCCGCATGCCTATAAGGACAACGTGACCCCACCGAGGACCGCTGGCTATGCCGCAATGAGGTATATTTGCCCCACCCCATCCACATCCCCACCTTTTTCTTGGGAACTACCCACCAATGCGTTCCTCTCCTAATATCGCCCTTCCCCCTTCTTTCAGGTCTGATTACTGCGGACCCAGGTACATCGTACCACGTTTCTTCAACACAGACTTTCTCTGTCTGATTCCTCAAGTTCCTCAGGTAACTACTTCGCCACTGTCCCTGTCTTCGCTTAATATCTGCACCAGTTATTCTGGCTTGTTTCTCCACACAGCTACCCATTCATAGCACCCACCAGTGGTCCCTTTCTGGACCCTTCACTTCGCCTTCGCCATTGGGCTTTCCCTCGTCTGGATTAATTCACAACTACCATCAAAGGTAGTTATTTCTCCTTTTCTTTTCCCTCCTGCTCATTGAATCATTCAATCATTTATTGGTTTCCAGGGCCTCATTTCTCTTTTCTCCTTTGTACAACACTATACTGAAATCAGTAACCATTGTCCTGATGATGACCTGGAATTGAACAGGTCAAAACACCGTTGACTACTCAGTGTAAACCTTCGATTTGTCGTGGTCAACCAAATCAAATTTCCTACCTTGTATATAATTTTCATTGTATTAATGACCACTCAATTATTTGTATATTTTGCATTTCGTCGTTCACGCTGTTTTCTCACTCCTGTTTCACTGTGCCGATCACCGCCACTAGTACACTTGTGTTTTTTGGTTACTCATATAAATTGTACTGTAGTGCTGCTGCGATAAAGCATGTCAAGTTGCATTAGTCAAGCCATGAGTCTAACAGTTCATGATTGATGCCAGCCAACATATATTTTTCATGGAGCTTCGTTTGCATGGGTCTCTGTAGAGAAGGGGAGCCAACATTTTTAGCAGCAGCACTCAGTTGTAAGGGAAACTCAGAGCGCAAAAAACACAACCACACCAGTATTGAATATCAGAGTATCAAAGCATACATGTCCTACCATATCATCTACAACATGCTTTACAATGTCGGCCTAATAATTGAATTGTTTTGCTTTGTGCAAATTTACATAATAAACAGTTCAATATGCATGCACAGCGTACCAGGGGGCATATTACCAAGCAATAGCGATAATTATCGCTATTGCTTGGTTAGAGACAAAAATTTACCGCAGAGCTGCGGCGATTTTTATCGCAGATAAACCTTGGTATTACCAAGGTTTATCGCAAATGCGATAAAAATCGGCCGCAATGCATGAATATCGCTGAAAAGTAAGCAATATTCATGCATTACCGAGCTAATCCTCTTAGCCATGTTATCCACCTCCCATTGGATAACATGGCTAAGAACTGCTATGGGCAGGTGTTAGCTTTTGGAGATATTCGCGCTTAGCGCGAATATCTCCAAAAGTTGGTATAGGAGATGGCGATGTTAGAGACTGTTTCCAGTCGCTAACATCTTGGCACGCCCACCTTGCATGTCATTAGTGAAAAATATCACTGACATGCAAAGCGGGGCCCAAGATGGTCGCAATCTCCTACTAGCTGTCGCTAACTGATGTTAGCGACAGCTAGGTAATAGGGAGATAATTTTATCTCCGCTTTCTTGGCTTTTAAAGACAAAAAAGCGGAGATAAACCCCCTTGATAATATGCCCCCAGATTTTTTAAAAAAGGGGCCACTCTTGGCAATAAGAGCAGCCCCTTACACACTGAAACTGAAAGGTAGAGTACAATAGCAATCCTGGGTGGCGCAGAAGTGCAGCACTGCCGCATATGGAGTGTTGGTCATGAATGTAAGCAAATAGGCTAAACATAGCAGATGAAATGAAGTGCCCGTGAAGAATTAACAACAATGTTTTGGACGTTTATCAAGAAATGCAGCACCGAAGCTGCATACTTAAAAATAAAGTTCAGCATGCCACGCTGCAACAATTACAATTAAAGATAAAGCGCTTCAACAATTATAACAAGACCACACACAACGTAGCCCCTTCTACACAATACCATCTTGCATGTTAATAAAGAGTTACCCCACACAGCACAAAAGCAATAAAAGAATAGGGAAACTGTACTAAGTCTGTGCTGCTGAATGAAAAAACGGAAGTGTTATACATGTGATGCAGAACCAATTAGGAAGCAGCAAAGAAGACCTACACTAGCATATTGTAAGCAGCATGCAAGATTAGACTCATATAGTCAAAATAACATGTCTTGCAGCAGCACCTGTGCGCTGCCAGGCTCGACCTAAAGACTGCGCTTGTATGCATATTTGCAATACACGTAGTACAATTTTGTTCTGTTAACCTATGACATAGCCATTGAGCTCTGGGGTGGAGATCAAATCAAAAGTGTTTTATTGGTTGTCAGGTTGCATCAAGTATTAATAATAATAATGTGTAATAAAATAGTATCCATGGTAAAGTTTAAGATTTAAAAAGTTCTACAAAAACTAATTTGAATTAGCAAAGTATGACATGCATATTTGTAACCATATGAACACTGTTAAATACCACACTTTGTAAAATGGATTAGCCGCTGAAGGCAGACAGTGAAGATGAAACAAAACAATGATAAGCAACACGTGCCAATGGTACGAAATAGTCAAGAGTGAGGGAAAGGGAAAACATAGCAAATTACACCAATAACACGCTGAGATGCTCGAAAGTGTAGGTGTGTGTGAATACAGTGGGGATCAAGAAAAATAGATGGGGCACTCCTCCTTTACAATAGACTTAGAGTGGTCAATTAATATTATTTTCAGGACGATGCATGGACAGTGACTTGTGCAGGCATTAGAAGAATGTTGCAAATTATTGGGGAAAATCCACCTGTAAACCTGATTCAAATTCTCCAGTAAATAATGTTTAGTCCCGTATCTGTCAAATGGTACAGACTGAAACATGTTAGCCAATAGCATATGTTCTCCCTTAATTTACTTGGTCAGTTGTTGTAACGACCGGATTTTCGGACCAGATAGAATCAGACTAGAGCACCACTAACCCAGCCGAAACGTAACCATCTCCCTCCTCAGGACCTACTTACAAAAGGCACCTGTGTACCTACCTAAGGATGGGGAATTAGCAATATACAAGCTTAGATCTTCTACAACACCACACTCATACTTTATAGTCTTGCGGCAACAAGGGCCCAGACTAGACTACCCTGAGGCAGTTCCGATTATCTACCATTACACACTGGTAACCACCAGTGCTCACACAAGCCACAATCTGGTGGGTATACACACTGACCACAATCAGTGCTCTCGCAAGCCACAATCTGGTGGGTATATTACTTACACAAGCCACAATCTGGTGGGTATACACACTGACCACAATCAGTGCTCTCGCAAGCCACAATCTGGTGGGTATATTACTTACACAAGCCACAATCCTGTGGGTATACACACTGACCTCTATCAGTGCTCTCGTTACACACCAGGTCCTCCTGGTGCTCTCGCAAGCCCCAATCCTGTGGGTATGACGCCGCTACACAACGACGATCACTTTCCTATGAATACCTTCTCCATATTGGGGAACTCTCTCTCTCTCTCCTACTGGGATAATACAATGTTATTGATTATGGAACAGATAGATAGATCGATCCTCTCCCACACAAGAATGGCCTAATTACACTGTGTAAAGGTTATTCCCTATTTCGAGTGCTCCCTTGCTCAGTTACCATTTACCTGGATGGGAGTTGCATCCGTTCACATAACAGCATCTGACTAGAAGAAAGGTTAACTTTATCATAAGAAAGCAACGATTACACATTAGTTCACTAAGAACTGGGGTATCTTTATTTATTAATAACATCAACCATATAACACTACAATATTACACATAGCCTGAAAAGCAAAAGGAAAGGTTAGAATGTGTGTGCACACTAATAAGAAAGGGTGGACGTCACCTTATGAGTATGAAGTCTGGACTCGGTAGTCATCTGGGTTCCCTTCTCGTCTGTGTCTTGGCTCGTCTTGGGATCACCCCTGCAGTCACGGGTACACGTCTGCACCGTTATGCTCTGTCTCCTTCGTTCTCCTCCAAGTCACTGGAACCTTCTTCCTATTCTCTGTCTCGTCAACTGCTCTCTCTCTCTCTCTGCTTTGCACTACTTCTCTCTCCTCTCAATCACGGACTGTCTTCACTTTTCAGGTTCGATCTTATAAATCGGTTTCTACCACTCTGGTATTCGATCTCTCTCCTAACTGCTTCACTCTATATGCTCTGATCTTAATGTCAAAGCTCATCAGCTGCTCCAACTAAAATAACTTCAATCTTTCTAAGAGAGTATTAGCTTCTCTGTCTTTCTCGGACTTCAAGATGGCGACTGTCTGCCTTAAGATGATTAATCGCAATGATGCTAACGGCTAGCTGCCGCCTACGAACTGACTGACTCACTACCTCATGCTTTCACTAATATTGAACCTTGTTCATGCATGGAAAGTTACGGCCAGTAACCTGCCGCCCACCAAATTCTTGTACCTCCCCGTACCAAGGACACGTTCTCAGCCGGCAGGCCTGATGTTATGTCTTCGATACAAAGAAAAATACAGTTCTTCGATAAGGGCCAGCCAGAGCCGGTTCTCTCCAAGCGAACAACACCTCATAACTAAAACATTACATTTGACCTAGAAGCATCTCAAGCTGCCGAGGCAGAAAGAAAGATGGAGTCTCTCCCGTTCGAGGCCTACAAGGCCCGAAATAAGCATAACTCCATCAGAAATATACTAGCACTCTTACAAAAGGACGGATTAATACTAATACTAAGGAATCTATCCCTTAACATAAGTTTATAAGCCCTAGAATAAAAGAAAGGGTAGGAGATTGCATCAAACACCTTGTAAATAGGCACGGTCTAAGGTTCTAGTCCTCCTATTAGAATGATAGCAGACTAAAGTCACCTTCAATCACCTTCACTCACGGAAAAGGGGCAAAAAGTCGGTCAGAACACTTGTATATTGTTTATTTCTCTCAGTCATTCTTACTCACAATCCATCCTTCAATCCGTCCTCTTCCCACTTTCAGCCTACCTTCTGCTCTTCCTCTTTTCCACTCTGTTTATCTCCAACCCTTTGATCTCTGTTTTTATTTCTTTATTTCCTTCTCCTCTCTACTAGCTTCTTTCTCCTTTGCGTTGATCTTTCTCCCTCCCTGTCACCTCCATCTCCCTAATTTGGTCTTCTGTTCCTCCCTTTCTAGATCTCCATTTCACTCCTTGTCCCCATCTTCCTCATTCTGTGTCATTCTTTTTTCTCAGATGAGGGAAAATATGAAGTCCTGTATTATCTTTTTCAGGACTTAAGGAAGAAGTAGCCAAGCCCTGCGACCTCAGTACTCATTTACAAGGTTCCCTTGGAACAGTTCTTTGGGGCCCTTCTCTTGTCAACACATAAGTGGGGGAGACAACATCCAAACTATTTTCTGACTAATTTCACACAGACGTCTGCCCAACTCTCATGTGGACATCAGTCTTGTACTCCATCCAGGTAGGTTGTTCCAAAGTAAACCACCACCTCACCACCTTTATCAAATCTACTGGAAGCTGGAGCCGTGAAACTCCTTCACTCAAGTGGCATAATTCCTGCACCATTGCACTAGGGCTCGCAGAGCCATTAATGTGTTATGGGTTTGGATGGGATCTAACAGGAAGATACTGTATGAGAAATCAAATGTTTGAACCCCAGGACACAGAATATTCCTGGGTTCAGATCTACTATGTCAGTGGACAGGCATGCTCTTTTAAGCACCCCTAACTAATAATGATTAAGATATTTATGTTTTATCGATGCAGGATGCTGATGTCCCTACAGAAAAAAAGCAATACCCTTGTTGTTAGGTTGTGTTGTCCACTTATTGCCTGAACATTTACTCCTGGGTATTGACAACCACAGATCTGGAAAAACTTTCAGGCCCAGACCATAACCAATTGATATAAAAGAATCCCCATTTCAGTCTTTGGATTGTGAAACCCAAAATCCGAAATCCAGGAAAGCCTGCAGCGAAAGACCACTTGCCCTAGTAAAGAGAAGGGGGATGGGAGCACACTGCTGCACCTCCCAGCACAGTTTGCCCCTTTGCATCCTGGTAAATGCAGTTCAATATACATGCTTACTTGATGTTTTGCAGAGTGTTTCACCAAAGTTGATGAAGGTTAGTGCTGTTAATCTTTAGACAAATGTGTTTCTGGATTTTATCTTTCATCAGTAGAGATAAAACGAAATTCATCTGGGGTTTGCTGAGAAAGCTGCCACATTCCTCTCAGGTCTCTGTACCTCTCCCTGGCGCACAGGTGCATCTCCAAGTGCTCGTCAGCTCAGAGGCTCAAGGAAGCCTTTTCAAACAGAAGGGGGATGGGAGCACACTGCTTCACCTCCCAGCACAGTTCGCCCCTTTGCATCTTGGTAATTGCAGTTCAATGTATATGCTTACTTGAAGTTGTGCAGAGTGTTTCACCAAAGTTTGTGCAGGTTAGTGCTGTTAATCTCTAGACACATGTGTTGCCCCAGTAAAGGATAGAGTCATGATCACTGGGCAGGAACCTTCTACTCCACCTCCTAAAATTTCAGAAACAGAGAAGGACAAATGAGGGGAGCCTAATCAAAATTTCCAGGCAGCCCTGGCAGAAGATCCCATCCCCACTCAAGCTGCAACACGTCTCGGATCCGAAAAAAGCCTTCACAGGTAGGCCCTTATTTTCTATCAGAAAAAGGGCTATTGTTCATGAAGTTACCACAAGCAAGATAAAAATAAATTCTTATTTCTATTCCTTTTTAGAACCCTAGTGACGCAGTCAGTACATGGCAATAAGAGAAATGTCATAAGGGTGGGGAAGCACCACACAATACTTCAAGAACAATTTGCCTTGGTGTATGAGGCCGTCAGTTATCAAAACCCATCCTCTTACTGTAAATCACTTCTTCCCTTATCTGATACTGGTATTCCCTTTTATCATATAAGACTTGACATTGTGGGACTTCTGTTACCCTATTCTAATGGACATATTGTAGGCATTATTTATCCTGGTGTTGTTCCTCTTAAGAACAACAACCATTGCCAAGGACAATGATCAAGTTCTTTTCTCGGGTTGGGTTCCAAAGGAGATTCAAAGAGATCAAGGTAATCTAACAATACATGACAAACGGTGCCAAGTTGTTACCTTTAATCTTATTTGCCATGCATTGCAGTCCCCAAAGTATTACTTTGGGGCAGAAAACCTAGACCCCTCTTGGATACAGCTAGGAAGAAGTTGATGATGTAAGACAGTATGGAGAGACCACTTCTGAAATCAAATCAAGGTTAGGGAAATCGCAACTCGTAATATAGAACAGGCCCAGGTCTATTAGAAAAAGATATTTATAATCATAAGTAAACTCAGAGTTTCATCTAGGAGAAAAGTCCTTTCCCTCATCCCAACATCAAATTACTGATTACTGTCCAGTAGCAAAAGACGATATATTATTTATAAAACAAAATACACCAGTCAGATTAATTTTACAATATCTTTTACTCTGTGGAAACTGTTGTTCCACAGTAAAAAAAGAATGCTTTGCCGTGTAAGGGTCTCCTGAAGCATTGACTTAATATTGTTTGTGAAGCAATTTTCTTCTCTTTTTGCATCATACCACTCTAGCTTGCTTCTCGCACCAAAAGACAACCATTTTTTAATTCGCCCTTAGGTCCTTGCAACACTTTTCATTCCATACAATTCATAGGGCATACTTCCTTTCTCATTTCCCTTCCTCCACTTTGCCTTATTTGCAAGGCATAGGAGTGTAGGTTTCCTGCTGTCATCTTTTGAGTTTCTCTATAGCAGTGGGTGTACCTCAAGTAGTTCTGTGTAGTGTAATACCACAGAATTACTTAAGAATTCCATGAGATTACGTGGAATTATGCAAGAGTCATTCTGTGTTTAATGCAGGTTCATAGTGCAAAAATACACCCTAGCATCAAAAACAAACACAAAGATTTATTTTGCACTCAGAAATGCTAAATACAGCAGACCATAAATAGGCTCTTGGGGTAGAAATTTCCCCGAACTTGCTCCTGGCATTTAGCACTATTTTATGTGTGCAAAGTGCACCCTTGCATCCAAAATAGATGTGAGGGTGCATTTTGTGTTAAGAAATAGTGCTAAATGCAGCAGAACAAGAATAGCGAGTGCCAGCGGCCACAAGCCCTCGCCAACCATGCTCTCATGTTAGGATTTTACCCCCAAATTACTCTTGATTACATGAGCAGAAGTGATCACGTTATTACTGGTAACTCCATATCAAAATGTAACGTGGAGAGCTAGATGACGCCTGTCAGGGCCGGTCCTAGGATAATCGAAGCCCTGGGCAAAAGGGAATGTGCGAGGCCCCTGAAATTTACATAAGTGACACCTTCTGATCTCGGGAAGCTGCTTTGTGCAGACTCCACCTGGGCCACAGCTCCTCCTTGCAGCCCGCCAAGCACCTCTTGTACTGCCCATTTCGGACTGAAGGTGTGAGAATTGCTTAGAGGCTGAGTTAAACCTGTGTGGGCTAAAGTGCTGACAATGGGCGCCCTGCAGAGTCCCAGAATGGGCAGCCTGAGAGCTGTACCCCTCCCCTAGGCCTTCCCACAACATCCCTTAGAGGCCCCAGGAGGGGGCAACCGTCCCATGAGCCCAATTATAGAGAGAAGCATTTCTTTTACGCCAAGGGTACACGATGACCGGTGGGGTGTTGCCATTGTGCGGGCCCCATCCTAGCAGGCAGAGTCCAAGGCCCTGGGCAGGTGCCCACACTGCCAATGCCTAGCGCCGGCCCTGACGCCTATGTAGCAAGCCATGTCCGCCACACCTCCCTGCTCCAGCCATTTCGTGACTGTAGACAGTGGAAGAGAGAAAGAATTGAGGAGGCAAGCAACGGAACAAAGCTAGTAGGCTCTGTGGCATATGGGGATTATTTTGCTGGCATACACCAGTCTGGAGGCTTGGCTCCAGTACGGCAGAGGTCCCGGAGACCCTCACCTTAGGAGTTAGCATTTTCTGGACGCCCATACACGCACTACGGACAGTCAATCGTGCGCTTCTTCAGCATCTGCTGCTGTAGGAATTGCCTGGAAGAAGTCTGAAAGCTGGCAAGGAATGACTCGAATCTGGGGTGGCTCCTGTTCAGCATGGCCCTCTCAGCCTCGGAAAAAGAGACTGGAGGACATGGCAGGAACTAAATCTGAGACCCGGGGCCAGATACTAAGATGGCAGTACCACCTGTTGGCTGACTCACCCCCCTCAGTGCTACTGAGCTTTCCCTGCCACTAATTGGTGAGATTGTCACCACAACACCATCAGGCGGTCTGCAGTCTCCATCCACATAGACTGGTGCAGTACCAAAGAATCTGCCAAATCCAGTGCATAATTAAACAGAGGGGCTTGTGACTCGCTCTTTGGGGGATGCCGGAAATTGTTATAAAATCCCTTAAGAAGGAATAAGCACTTGCCCAGAAGACGCTCTGCAGACAAGTATGAGGCAAAGTAATGTTGAGGAGGCTGTTCTAGGACGGTTGCAAAAGGGGCTCTAGTCTGACACTACAAAGTGGGTGGCTTCTGCCTGTTTGCCTAGGGAAAACAAGGTCAAGGCTATCGAAAGTAATGCAAGTAATGTCTCACTGGAGGATCCCCTTATGGGTCCACAGGAATCCCAGTTTGGCTTAGATATGGCCCACTCTGCATTGGACGAGGGAGATACTCAAGCCGCTGCTGGGTCCCCTGATCAGGGGATACGTTTTTCTACCTAACAGCAGCAATATGTCTGAAGAGGGCAATGCCTCAGGGCCAGTTTCAGTAGTGCTCCTGGAGAGCCAGTCACAACTGCAAGGTGTAGGAAATCGCACAGAAAGCATAAAGAGAGGAGCTCAAATGGGTGGTCAGGATATGATTCTGACGTGAATGTCATACACAAAGTAAACTGGGATAACACTGCAACTCAACAGGTATCCCTGAATAAAGAAATGGGATGGACTTGCCAGGGGACAAGTCTCAGGGTGTAACCACAAACCACCCCTAGGCTTCAGCTGAGCCCTCTTTTGGCTTTTCCTCCACTCTATAAAATAACAGCAAGAGGAATCCCACAGCAACATCAGGGCCTTCATGTTGGTTCTCCTGAAAGGCTTGCGAATAGTTGGGTTATATCAACCAATTTCATAATTCTGAAGAAATTTATAGTGCACTGCAATGCAAAAAGAACACTTGATGGGAAGAATTCAGAACAATGGCATAAATTAACCCCAGTACAGAGATCTGGGCCTAAATCCACAGTTTATTTGCTCCCCGTGCCATTCCTGTTTGAACCCAGCCATATGCAAATCAGTCTTGACCCTGCTCCCTATGGGAACAGTCCAGGCCAAACTGCCAGGCCAGGTCATGCCTGGACTGGAAACAAGTATCCTAGGACCCATTTCAGGGTTTCACCCCTCATCAGCCAGGCTAGCTTGACTCCAGTGGCATGGTTACAACAAAAAGGTTGTGCTGTTCCTCTTAGGTGAGAGACGGTGCATGGAGAATTAGGGGAATCCAATATGTTGGATTGTAATGCCCTCACACACTCTGTCAGGTGTCATGTTTCATCATCGGGCTGCTCCTTGTCAATACCCGATGGGCTCCTTATAGTAGGGGCACTTTGACGGAGTGGCATGTTGCCATGATTTCGCTATGCAGTCAACACCTGCAACTGCAACTGCCAACTACCGTTGCACATCACGTGCAGTCAGGTACTCTAGCAACATGCTTTAATACCCCTGATAAAACCCACCCCTGTCCCGTGCATCCTGCACGCCATAAGTGTACGTATGGAAAGTGTGTTATGACTCTACCTGACGTATACTATGTATCATTGATATCACGGGTATTGTGTACATGCAAATCATGCCAAGTATGGCTGGTATCTGTATTACATTATTTGTTTTAAATCATTATGTCTTGGTTACATTTTGTACATATTTGTGAGGTAAAACGGTAATGTGCGCTTTACACAATAATGTATACTTTGGAAATACAGCAGCGCCTGCTTTTTGTCCCCTTTTTGCTGGGAAAATTAAGATTGGAATGATGAGACGCTGTACGTTGGTTGTGCGCTAACTGCAACTGCCTTCTTGGGTGAGGCCATGCTATAAATAGCCACACCCAAGTTCTAGAAGGAGCTTAGCCTTCCATAAACGCTCGATGAAACAACTGGCCACGGAATTACTTACCTGATTTTCAACGCGACTCACCGTTCCTGAAAAAGAAAAAGACATTGTGAAAACTAAGTGAACAATTTCTTTACCCTAAAGCGCCCATCGCAAGACAGCTGAACTTTGAGAGTTAAAGACAATTTCTAGAACACTTTTTTATGAAAGAAAAGCACTTAAGAGACTTAAAAAACGTTGGTCAAAACATAAAAGGACATTATTTAGTTGTTGTTTGTTTGCTACAGTATATTTTCCACAGAAGTACATGATGGAACAAGTAAATTGGGGAAAGTGCAAGAAAGTGATTAAAGGCAATACTGTATTGAGTAATTACTAGAGTAAAAGAATACGAGGCATGTAAAGGAAATTAATAACATGATTTCATGTTCTTTATTGTTGACTCACAGGAGATGTTACAGAACAAGGTATAAGACTGCACTTCTCGACGACAACACCTAACAACACCCCCCAAGTATGAATAGATGCCATCACAAGACTTCAAGAACTCTACGCCAAACTTCTTAAGATTGCAAGTAGGACACATATTGTTTAGTACAAAACTCATTGAGGAAAAAGACTTGGAAAGTTGTTATAACTTCCTTTGACACGTTATGAAACCGTGTTTAATCCCTACCTGTTGCCTCGTAGGTCGACAACAGGAAGACGCCAGCGCCCAGTATTCAGCCCTCCTCCCTTTAAAGCATGCACAGTTTACAAGGTAGGCTACAGGGATGTTAGCTCATAGCGTCTCTGCAAAACTACAATCAAGCACCCTACAGGTAAGAGTGCTTGTCTGACCTTGACACATGGAGAGTACTGGTACAACGTCCGGGCATTCCTGTCCCACTTAAGGGGACAAATGCAAAAAAAAAATTGATGGACAGAGTGAGGAACAATGTCATACATTAATCACAGTACAGATATCTGGGCCTAAATCCATTGTTTTTTTGCTACCCATGCCATTCCAGTTTGAACCCAGCCATATGCAAATCAGTTTTGACCCTGCTCCCTATGGAAACAGTCAAACCCCAACTGCCAGGCCAGGTCCTCCCTGGACTGGAACAAGAATCCTAGGACTGGTTTGGGGGTTTCAACCCTCATCAGCCAAGCTAGCTTGACTCCAGTATCATGGAGAGCAACAGATCCATGTCTGGGCATACCCATCCGACTCGGGGTGACAAATGCAAATAGAACAATTGATGGACAGAATGCAGAACAATTTCATAGATTCAGCCCACTACAGAGATCTGGGCCGAAATCCATTGGTTTGTTTGCTCCCCATGCCATTCCAGTTTGAACCCAGCCATATGCAAATCAATCTTGACCCTGCTCCCTGTGGGAACAGTCCAGCCCGAACTGCCAGACCAGGTCCTCCCTGAACTGGAAACAAGCATCCTAAGACGGTTTCTGGGTTTCACCCCTCATCAGCCAGGCTAGCTTGACTCCAGTGGCATGGAGAGCACAGGACCCACGCCTGGGCATACCTGTCTCACTCGGGGTGATGAATGCAAAAACAACAATTGATGGACAGAATGCAGAACAATATCATGCATTCACCCCAGTACAGAGATCTGTGCCTAAATCCATAATTTCTTTGCTCCCTATCTGTGTGTCTTTTGCTAGTACTCTGCAATGTTCATTCTTCACTATAAACCAGATTTTGTATAGTTATTTATCCTATTGAAAATCAGCACAAGTCATTAGAGTAGCTAGATTGTATATGCAGATTTTTAGGTTGAAGCCAAACACCCACATGTTTGTGATTGATATTTCAACTACTTGAGAGAACCCTCTAGCAATGACTTGAAGAACTATATTCCCCTATTGCACTTTCAGTATGCATGAAACACACCTACAAACTCAAAGATATAGCTTAAACACCCCGAAACATAAACAGCCAAAATAAGTTATCTAACTATACTTCTGCTTTCCAGAGAATAAAAGTTCCTATAAATAGTAGGGTGCGATTACAAACTTTAAAAAAATCAAGAAATATCTTGAAATTTGTAATTTTTACTCATTATTATAAACCAGCTTTGGCATATAATTAATCCTATGTAAAACAAGTGCAAATTATTAGAATAGCAAAAGTAAGTATGCAAAGGTACATACCAATGCCACGCCCCCTTGAGTTTGGGCAGGTCATTTGAAGCAGTTGCATCTGACTTGAGCCAGACTTCTATTAACATCATGTGGAACTGCAGTCTCATGAAAATATTTCAATGCTTTATAAAAAATATTTCATTGCTTTTGTAGTGGACATGTGAGGGGCAAGGAGTAAACACTAGCGCAACTGCAGCCTCATGTACACATGTTAATGTTTTTGACTTGTGAGGAACTCTTAGCAACAACTTGTAGAACTGCAGCTTCAAGAAAGAATTTTAGTGCTTTTGTTTGCAACTTTTGAGGTATGCCTAGTGATAGCTATTGGAGTTACAGCTTAAATAATTTGCATTTGGATTGTGAAGAGCACCTAGTAACACCTAGTAACGACTAGCCGAACTGCAGATTTTTGTAAACATTTCAATGCTTTTGCATTTGACTTGTGAGGGACGCTTAATCCCTACAGGTGGAACTACAGCTTGATGTAAGAATTTCAGTGCTTTTGAATTTGACTTATGAGGGACACCTAGTAATGACTTGTGGAACAGCATCTTCACATAAAGCTTTCAATGCTTTTGCATCTTACTCAATAGCAAAACTTAGTAGTAACTAGTGAAACTGCAGCTTCATGTAAATATTTCGTTACTTTTGCATTTGAATTGTGAAGGACACCAAGTAACGACATGTGGAACTGCACAATGCTTTTGTATATGACTCAATAGGGCCTTGAGGAACTGCAGCTCTGGGTAAAAAGTTTGAAGATTTAGTATTTGACTTGAGAAGCACTTTTACTTACGACTTGAGGAATTGCAGGTTTGAGTATGCATATACACACGCACACACGCACGTACGCACCTACACAGACACATACACTTACACATACACACACACACACACACAAACACGTTTCATAGTAAGCAAGACATTTATTGAAAGTTATGATTTTGATTCATCAACATATGCATATTTATTTATTTTATTGAAATCAATCCCCATATATTTGAGTAGCAAAAGTAGATGTGTACATTTTAAAGGGAAAATGCAGAATCGTTCCCTGGAATTTCATGTGCATCAGGTCCATATTTTTTTGTTTTCAGAATCTGCTGCACTAGGGGTTTGTTTGTTTGTTTGTTTGTTGGAAACAAAAAAAGTGGAGAAGTGGGAGCAGTAAACAAGCTCAACAATACTTAAGTGTCTTCAAAGGAGTCACTGGAGTGATGGCTCCACTCAGGGCACAGAGATCCCTGTTTATGTTGTAGGGTGGATGGTTATCCACCAGGGGAGTAAAGGGCATTTAATCTTGATCAAGCTGTTTCTGAATGAAAAAAATGCTTCAATGTATGTACAAATGCCAAATTAGGATTTGGTAACTTGTTGCCGAATTGCAATTAGTTTTAGTCATTCGGTATTTGTAAGGGGCGTGTTTAAGATGTCCCTTCCAAATACCAAATTACATTACTCAATTAGGTAATCGCTATTCCTAAGATCTGTACAAATAGCCCCAACTTATGCCCATTGTTTTTCAACTGCCCTTTTTAATACCAAGTTCTTTTCAATGCAGTAGTTTCCCTATTGCATCTACCTGGGCTAGAATGGTATCTTCATAACAAGAGAAACGGAAATGGAAATAAAATAATCTGTTTAGGTGTTTAGGTGTTTTCTGGCTGCTCAAATGGCATTCTAAGTGATTTATGTAAATTCAAAAGAAGGTTTGAGTGAGGAAGCAAAATCGTTTTACATACCCTTTCCCCAAAAAATGTTCTATACCACCCATATCCTCAAATTAGATATAGGGTTCGTGCAGAGAGCCGCCTTTGCTTTCAGAAGACCTCTGCTCGGTCTGCGTCTGGCTATGTCAGCCAAAAGGTTCCCATGTCCTATCAGAACAATACATTTTGTTGACATTTAATAGCATTTATTTGAAAGTCCAGCATTTGTGGATAATATGCTGCAGCACACATATTTGGTTGATGATTTAGTGACTAGCAAGAAAAGTCCCCTTCCACAGAACTAATGGGGCCGTTTGAGCAATATGTTTATATTAAATTGATAGAGATTTGAAGAACGCTGCATTCAGCTGGACTTGAACACAGAATTTCATTACAAGACCGGAGGCTACATTATGCATATTTCCTTTAATGCTGTCCAAGCAGCCTGTTGTACCGGTATTCTGGTTGTGGGCACTTTGATTGTAATGTTCTATCCACCATTCTAGTGTTGCTATGCTCCTTGTATTGTTTGTGCTTCTATACTCTCAGTTTTCCCCTGACTGCAGTACGGACACCAATGTATTCTCTGCGCTCTGAATATGTATTCTCTGCGCTCTGAAGGAAGCATCGTTATGGATACATTCTTCTTGTGAATATGGATTTGTGACTACAACACAGCTGCATACATCATAAAGCACAAAAGTTCCAGAATAAAACATTGACAAAAGATAAAAGGCATGAGACCATAACAATCCGCCTCTTTTAAAAGCGGCTCCAAGCAGTTAAGTTCATTTATAATATCCCTACTGTAATTTTGTAACACTGCTTATTTATTACGTAATACTGTATCCCACCACTTTTTATACTGCTTATCTGTTATTGGTTTTGCACTCTACTGTTCTTTCTTAACCCCATTTGGGGCCGTCACCCCCCCTCTACCTCTCTCCTTTCGTTTAACACAATCTCCAATTTACGGATATTGCCTCTCTCCCCGTTACTCATTCTTCCTTTCACGTTTTGCCTCAGTGCTAAACTCGGGGGGAGAGCCCTACCTCCGATCGTCAGCTCTTCCCCCCTTTTTTCGCCCCTATGCCCTTTCACTCCCCCACACCCTCACCTGTACCAGATTCTAGCTCCAGGATATTTATGATGCGCTATGCTTATCCGCTTCCTCTATGACTCATGCGGCCTTCCCCATGCCTCTGTCTTTTCAGAGAGTGCCGCTTTAGAGGAGCGCACCTTAGCAACAAGCTTGTCGCGTCCCCTCATTGCCAAGGTGCTTTAATTTCCTCTTCTAAGGCGAGATCTGGCTGAATTGGGCGCTCGAGCACTTTGACAGTTAATCTACCGTTAATCTACCTCCGACCAGCTGATTTCACCTGTTCTTTGCTGCATTTTAAAGTGCTATTGATTGCCCTTTCTATTATCTTTTATACTATCCTAAAAACAGCAGGTTACAACCCTTTTTAAATTTAGTACTGACTGTGGCTATATATATTTTACCGGCTGTCTAAACATAAAGCCCCCCTCCCATTAACCCCCGACCTATTAACTCCTTGTTTATAATCCTTAAAAAATATATATATATATAAAAAGGGGAGCATAACCTTTCTAAAGAAATAATAATAATAAAATCAGACAGACATTTCACTATGTCTGATATTGATTCTGATGAGGCTATCTCCCACATACCTAATATTGATAACGAGGCATTTAAAAGTTTGATACATAAAGGAATGAGATCCTGTATGTTGGAGACGTGTCCAAAGTTGATGCTTCTAAAAGATCACTTCCCTCTGAAGAGGATGATGTCATTGAAAACCAATATAACCCAACCAATGATGATGTCATTGAAGTAAGGGAGAAAAGACTTAGAAAAAATAAGAATATTGTTCAAACAGCCCTCAAGAGCACTGAAGGTCCTAGCACCTCAACTTTTATGGGAGGTCATTGCACCTCAAACACACTTGGTGTCCTTGGCGGGACGACTCTTAATGGTGTCCTCAGTGGCACAAACTATCAGGGTGTCCCTAGCGGCACAAGATATCGAAGTGCTCACAAAATTGATCTCCAGTTTGTAGACCACGATTTTCAAGATGATAATGCCTCTGATCTTCCAGATGAATATATTCTGGAACTGGATGAAGATGACCAGGAATTTTATTCTCAACCTTTTGAAAGTGAGCTCCCTTCTTCATCTTCTAAAGATAAAATCGTAGATCCCCTAGGTGAGAAGATTTTCTCACCCCTCAATCTGAAAACATCCTAGGAGTTCAGAGTGGTTTCCCCATGAATACATGAGTACATTTATTAAAAAAAGGATATGGTACCCTCTGGAGAGAGATACTCGAAACCTACTAAGAGCTGAATGCTCCAGACCTTCTATAGATGAGAAGGTCTGCCGAACTCCAAACCTCGACCCTGAACTTATTAAATATCACTTTAAACTCGGGAGAGACCAGAGAAAAGGGATGTAGAGGTCCCTTAAGAGCTGCCAAGACCGAGTCCTTGACATCCTGGGCCCACTGGCCAGGATTATTGATACAGCCAAACATAGCCACATAAGCAGAACACCCCTCAAAGTTATTAAGGGTCTCAGTCAGAGAGCCTTCATACTATTGGGGAATGCCAATGCCAGCCTCAATTCGGAAAGGAGAAGAGTAGTTCTTACTAAAATCTCTCCTAAATTGAGTGATCTGACTGACAAAGAGCCCTCTCTCAACCCCAAAGGACTCCTGTTTGGTGAGGATATTATCAAGACACTTGGCAAATATGTGTCTACCTTTACTGCTCTGGACAAAGCCCATCAAAACATGAAAAGGGTTTTCAACCCAATAACCTTTTTGGTAGGGCCGGAAGAAGGGGCCTTTCTTCTGGCCACTTCAATCGCAGGCCCTACTCCAGATCCAGAGGAAACGGCGGAAGAGGTTACCAACCCTCTAATACCCCTCAGTTCTACCCACAAAGAGGAAGAGGATTTTGTTCACGAAGCTTCAGATCACGTGGAGCATCCAACGATAACATTCTTCAAAGTGAGTACGATTTCACCTTGTCCTCCCCTTTATTTTTCCCCAAAAGTAGAAGGCAGACTCATGTTCTTTTTTCACAATTGGAAATTAATTACTCAAGACCCTTGGGTTCTGAACACAGTAAGGGTATTCATGATAGACTTTATAGAGACCCCCTCTCAAACTTTTTTCCCCAGAGATATTCCTCTCACTTTAGATCAAGAAAAACTAATAGAGGAAGAGATATCCTCCATGCTTCAGAAGGCAATTATAGAGGTTCCCATGGAGACTTTAAGGTTTGTAAGCACTCTCTTCCTCGTCGAGAAAAAAGAAAAAGGTTGGAGACCCGTCATAAATTTAAGGGATCTCAACAAATATCATGTGTACAGGCACTTCAAGATGGAGGGCATCCATCTTCTGTGAGATTTACTACTAGAAGGAGACTGGCTAATCAAACTGGACCTAAAGAGTGTCTATTTTACCATCCCTATGGCCAAAGATCACCAACACTTTCTTCAATTTATGTGGAAAAATCACATTTTCCAATTCCAAGCTCTCTCCTTCGGCCTCTCCTCAGCACCATGGTGTTTCACCAAAGGGATGAGATCAGTCACATCTTCCCTGAGGGAAAAAAGGTATTTGCATGATCATTTATCTAGACAACATGCTTATTCTATCACAAGACCATTCTCAGATCATCCAAGACCTGTGGACTGTAATAAACCTAGAGAATCTAGGCTTCATCATAAAAAGAGGGAAGTCCATACTATCCCCCTCCAGAACCATGGAATTTTGAGGATTTACCATAGATACCTTGAAATGCCTTCTTCTGCTACCTCCAAACAAAATATCCAAAATCAGGAAAGAGATAAGACACGTCTTGAAACAAGAGAACTTATTCTTGAGGGAACTAGCATGGTTACTAGGCCTCCTTTCTTCTTCAATCCAGGCTATCTTTCCGGGTCCCCTAAATGATCGCGCTCTTCAGAGAATAAAAGCAAGAGCTCTTCGTTCTGGCCTTTGGTACAGGGATCGTATTGCCCTGGACCCGGAGGCTAGACTAGAACTGACCTGGTGGTTGGAGAATTTAGATGCTTGGAACGGAAAAGCAATTTTTGGTTCAGCACCAGAGTTTGTGTTAGAATCCAATGTGAGCCTTCATGGATGGGGAGCCTGTCTCCTAGATCAGAACACATGCGGTGTTTGGTCTCAAGAGAAATCCTCACACCACATAAACCTTTTAGGCCTCACCGCCGGTCTGTATGCTCTGATGAGCTTCAAACACTCCCTTTAAGGCAGATCTGTCATTCTGAAAATGTACAACATATCCGCAGTTGCCTATATAAGTTGGCTAGGTGGAACACAATCTGCAGACCTCTCGAATCTAGCCAGAAAAAGTTGGATGTTCTATCTGGAACACAAGATATCCCTAATGGTCGAATATCTTACAGGCAAAACAAACATATCAGCCGATTGGAACTCAAGGTTCCTCTTGGACCACAGCGATTGGAAGCTCAACGTATCTGTCTTCAATTCTCTCAACAATTTTTTGGGTCCTTTGGAAATAGATCTCTTTGCCAGCAGATTAACTTTCCAACTGGAAAATTATTACAGCTGGATGCCAGACCCGGTGCTCTAGCAGTAAACACTTTTCTTCATTGCTGGAAGGGGAGCAACGCTTATGTCTTTCCCCCCTTTGCAATGATTCAGAGGTTTCTTCAGAAAGTGAGACATTAACGATGCTCAATTGTCCTAATCACTCCCTTCTGGCCATCTCAGGATTGGTTCCCCACCACCGTAGAACTGGCTTACAACCTTCCCTTCCTGATTCCTCCCCTAGTGGATCTTCTTACAGACATAGACGGACAAATTCACCCCCTAGTTCTTACAGGGAATGTGAACCTTCTTGCCTGGAGAGTGTCAGGAGATCCAATGATCTTGCAGGCCTTTTGTCAACAGCTTCAACTCTCCTCAGGGAATCTTGGGCCCCAGGTACACACTACCGATATAACAGCATTTGGAAATTATGGGTACGTTGGTGCTTGGAAAGGAACCTGGATTCCGTGGAGGCACCTATCGTTCACATCGTTAATTTCAGTGTAGAACAATTCTAAAGGGGCCTTAGCTATAGATCGATCAATTGTTATAGATCAGTGGGACATTCTCTCGTCAATGGTAAGTCAATCAGTAAAAATACAATTATTTGTAGGGTCCTCAAAAGTATTAGACTCAAGAGACTTCCTAAACCTAGATATCAGTCTCTATGGGATGTTAAGTTGATTCTTGATCTTTTCTCTAACTGGCCTGATAAGACTCATTTGAATAGGAAAAACCTATCCATCAAACTTGCCACTTTGCTTTGTCTTATATCTTGTCATAGAGTCTCTGACTTTAAAGCTCTTGAAATCTCAAATAGATCCTACAATATGTTTGGTGTCAAATTTGATTTATTTAGAAGAACCGAGACTATGTCTGATTCTATATTTACCCACGCTTTGCAAAAAACTTTGTGTTGTGGACTGTATGAAAGAATACGACTGCAGAGTGAATGCTCATCCTTTTGGTGTAAATCAGTTACTTATCTCCTTCATTAAACCTCTAAAATCTATTACTTCTGCTTCTATTGCTAGTTGGGTTAAAATTGCTATGAATTTGGTGGCTGTTGATTTAAATATCTACGCTCATGCAATCAGAGGTGCTATGGCCACTAAGTCCTTCTGGTCTGGATGACATCCTTAAAGCTGCCGACTGGTCTAATGCTAGAACTTTTGCTCTGCATTATTGTAAACCAATTTCTAATAGGTCTGATGTGGTCTTACAAAGTTACCAACATGCATAATATAGCCACCGGTCTCGTAATGAAATTGCGATTCTCCTATTACCATGACTAGAGAATCTGGATTTTATTAAAGACACGAAGGCTAACATTATCTCTCCCTTCCTTTCCCTCGGATGTTTTAAGCTTACAGTGTTTATATTTACTCTAAGATTTCGGATGTAATTTACATTGAAGGTTTTCCAACTTTGAATTGTTATACCTTGTTTGATTACATCTTTTGCCACCTCATTTTAGCATGTTTTATTCTGGAGTTACTTGTATCTTTCTTTCTCTTTCAGATAATCTCTCTTAACTTCAGGATTTTTGACCTTTGGCTCATCCATCATCCTGCCTTTCTTCGTTTGAAGATGACCTTAAAGAATCTTTTGCTGTTTGGACTCTAGTTCTTTGGATCTTATCCTGTTCTACACTGCATTTAAAAGATGCAGATTGTTATGGTCTCATGCCTTTTATCTTATGTCAATGTTCTATTCTGGAACTTTTGTGCTTTATGATGTATGCGGCCGCTTGGACTGCATTAAAAGAAATATGCATAATGTTAGCCTCCGTGTCTTTAATGAAGTCCATATTCTCTAGTCATGGTAATAGGAGAATCGCAATTTTCAGTTGATATCAGTGAAGTTGTTAGGTATTTACATGGAAGCATAATGACAAGGACTTGATTTACTGAACCTAACCATGTAATTGAACATTCTTTCTCATATCGCATTGATAATTTGTATGCAATTTATATCAAAATTGTTTATTACGGTTCACTGTTCATGAAATGTGGATACATCTCTTTTACTATAGAGAGCATATGTGGATATTTTTGCATACGTTTTGTGTTTGAAGGTGTGATTATATAAAAAACAGGAAGGTAAATCAAGAGAGGAAGTATATTCTCATGTTTTGTTTATAACTGCTATGTTAAACTTCAGTCCAAGAAGGGCGTATCCAGTAGAGATATTTGGGCTGTCCCCTGACTATGTAGTTAAGTCCTTTAAATCAGCAGTTCTTAACCTGTGGTCAGGGGATTCTAGAGAGTCTGCCGCGCATACACATGGGGTCCACAGCTGCTTAGAAATTAAATATTATCAACAGATTAATACAGTGTATAAAAATAAAGAAGCAAAATTGAAAATTTGAATAAGTAAATGTGAAGCAGTTTGAAACTGGAGGCTAAGAATTAAGTTGGTGTCCTCACATTGATTCGTGGGAGACATGCAAATGCATTAAACAGAAATGCTATTGACGTTAGGTGGCCTCAGTTGAATTTAGAAAAGCCCCAACTTCATTTATATTCGTTTGTGAAGTAAATGAAATATTTAATCATTTGTGTATTTGTTTGACAAAAGTTATTTTCTGTGTTTTTGTGTTTTGAGGTTCAAATGATCGAAATTGTTTAGCTGAGGTCCCTGGCTTCCATTAATGACCTAGTGGGGGTATCCGGATTCCAGTGATGATTAAGTGGGGGTCCACAGAAGTTAAAAGTTTAAGAACCAATGCTTTAGTTTGTTGCATGTTAATACATTTCATGTGGCTTGCCTGAAAATCTGCCATGTGTCCTTACTGGTCCTATGTTAGACACTTCTGGTTTGTAGCCTTATGTTCTTGACTTTGATTAAAATGTATCTTTTTGAAAAAGGCAGTGTGACTGTATCAAACCACTTATCAGGACAAAGTAACCAAACAACCTCGTTGTTTGTTTACTGTACATTATTACGTTATTGCAACTGATGAAATTTGTAACGCAATATTCCTCTGTTATAGCGCTCTGATACCTACAGGTCTAGCCAGCGCTTTATAATCATTTTGATGTACCTTCTAATGCAACATTACCCTGGTTATACGCTCGGATTCCTCTGGTTCTAGATAGCGCTCTATAACAGTCGCAAATCAAATAAACGAAACACTCTATTTTCCTGAACTGTGAGATCTAAGGTACATGGCTGATGACCGGTGGAGCTGCTTGACAGCTAATGAGTAGATTGGCCCTGGTTTCCCCCTTGACCTGTCACCTACCCAGCCGGACATTGGGCATAGTTCTTCCTCGCCTCCCCCTATTACTCCTTCCTCCCCTCCCACCTACGAATGATTGAAACATTGTTTATGTGCACTGTACCTTACTATGCTCTGGTATCTGATTTAACTTGTAATGCAACAATCCTAAATGTGAAGCGCTCTGATACCCTCTTAGGTCATGTTTGCGCTATATAAAACTTTATAAATAAATAAATTTCTGCTATAATCCTATTTAATGTTATTCATCAGCTGACTTTTCTTACAGGACAGAAGCCTTATGTTTCTTCAAATGAGCGGCTATTGAAAATCCTACTAACTTAATTGATCTATGGTGTCTCTGATTTCGACAACCAGTTTCCTGGGACATTTATTTATTTATAATGTTATATTTACTTATAATCATAAAAATTGCAACAGCTACCCACATAGGGTTTCCTGAGGCTAATCAAGAAGGTAAGGTGACATAGCGGCTGTTTAAAATAACCACTTCAAAATAACAGATGAGGGACAAATGCTGAACCAATCAAAAACTCACCCTCAGTCACAGATCTGGGTTAAATCCTTAGTTTTTGGCACACCACAACATTCCAGTTTAGACCCAGCCTTATGCAAATTGGTCTTGACCCTGCTCCTCATGGTAACAGTCCATTCTAGATCCTTCCTGGTCCGAAGCAAGCATACTGGGACTGGTTTGGGGGTTTTACCCCTCATCAGCCATGCTAGCTTGAATCTGGTGGCATAGTGAGCAAAGGACTCATGTCTAAACATACCCTTTCCACTTAGGGTGACAAATGCAAAAAAAACAGATGATGGACGGAATGCTGAACCAATCAAACAGTCACCCTCAGTCGCAGATCTGGATTCAATCCATCATTCTTTTGCACACCTCACCATTCCAGTTTAGACTCACTCATATGTAAATCAGTCTTCACCCTGCTCCCCATGGGAACTGCCAGGCCAGGTCCTCCCTGAACAAGAAGCAAGCATCCTGGGACCTGTTTCAGGGTTTCACCCCTCAACAGCCATCCTAGGTCAAATCTGGTGGCATAGTGAGCAAGGGACCCATGTCAGGGCACACCTTTCCAACTGAGGGCAACACATGCAAAAAGAACAGATGATGGACAGAATGCTAAACCAATCAAACATTCACCCCCATCATAGATCTGGGTTAAATCCATTACTTTTTTACACTTTGCACGCCTCGCCGTTCCAATTTAGACCCCGTCATATGAAAATAAGTTTTGACCCTGCTCCCCATGTTAACATTCCAGCCTGAACTGCCAGGCCAGGTTCTCCCTGGACCAGAAGCAAGCATCATGGGACCGGTGTCACCCCTTATCAGCCAGGCTAGCATGTATCTGGTGGCGTAGGGAGGATCTGGCCTGGCAGTTCAGCCTGGACTGTTCCCCTGAGGAGCAGGGTCAAGTCTGATAAGCATATGGTTGGGTCCAAACTGGTTTGGCACTGTGAGCAAAAGAACAATGGATTAAATTCTAGATATCTTGACTGGGGGTGAGTGGTTGACAAGTTTCAGCACTCCATAGGTCATCTTGTTGTATTTACTGTGTTCGCCCTAAGTGACCAAGTGTATGCCGAGACATGGGTCCCTTGCTGAATAAGCCACTGCATTCAAGCTGATAAGGGGTGATACCCCGAAACCGGTCCCAGGATTCCTGTTTCCGGTCCATTGAGGACCTGGCCTGGAAGTTCGAGCTGAGCTGTTCCGGTGAGAGCAGGGTCAAGACTGATTTGCATATGACTGGATCCAAACTGGGGTGGCAAAGTGAGCAAAAGAACAATGGAATAAACTCAGATCTCTTGACAGAGTGGAAGTGGTTGAAAAGTTTCAGCACTCCATCCATCATCTTGTTGTGTTGACTGTGTTCGCCCTAAGTGACCAAGTGTATGCCCCGAAGTGGGTCCCTTGCTCGCAATTCAACTGGATTCAAGCTAGCCTGGCTGCTGAGGGGTGATACCCTGAAACCCATACCAGGATGCTTGCTTTGGTCAGATCCATTGTTCTTTTGCTCACCATGCCACCCCAGTGTAGACCCAGCCATATGCATATCAGTCTTTTCTTCAAAGCCTGAGGCTATCAATTGCATATTTCATCCTATGTTTTTATGCTGATTCGAGTCATAACAACATGACACGTACTCAATACTCACAATTTCCAATGTAGCGTATCTCATATACTACTATTAGTGGAATTGCTAATTTAAGTGACATCTTGTAGGTCTACACAGTCGCTTGAGCATGGACTGTGACTCGTCTATCTTATATGGGCAAGTTGAAGAAGGTACTTCCATTGCAAGCATCCTTAAATCGTATGTTTATTGTCCGCTCAAAGCTCCGAGCCAATTTCACCCAAATGGAAGACTCCTTGGTCTCACCACCTAAAACAGCTGATTCTTCATCTATTGCCAATGTTTCCTCTGCAGTCAATAAAGCATCAACTAAATGTTTGAAAAAGGATCCCCCTTATCCACTGAAGCAATCCTCATCTGTCTCCATTGATCTTCTTTTGGAGGAAACCTGTGCCCTGCGACCATTTGTCAAAGAGATACATTCCAAAATACAAATCCTAATGGATGGGTGGGAAAAATTAGAAGAAAGAGTTAACAAGGTTGAACATAACGTTGAAGCGCTAGGTGCATCTTACGTTGAAGTTGAAGCTTTTCATTCCCAACTTACATCTCTACAAAAAAAGTTGAAAACCTTAAAAACAGAAACAGACTAAATAACCTTTGTATATATGGCTTATCAGAAGGCACAGAGGGGCCTGACCCTATTTATTTCTTTAAAAAATTCTTGCAGCCTATACTAACCTTACCTGAGGACACTAGTCTCAATATTCAACATGCTCATTGATTGGGCCCACCGCATCCAACATCCTCAGGCACGAAAAGACTGAGAGGAGTCACATTGTATTTTCTGGAATACACAGATCTTCTCAAGGTATTATCAGCAGTTAGTCTCCTGAAACGTTTAATTCTCAGAAAACCAATTGTTTTTTTTTTCACAAGACTATGCTACATCCACAGTGGACAGATGCAAAGAGTTCCTTGCCATGCGACCAGAGCTACGTTCTGTTTGAGCACAGTTTGGATTATTTCACCCCTGCTTGTTTAAGGTCCCGCTTAACAACAATACCATGACTTACAAAGATCCAACAAGGCTGAAGAGCTTCCTCAAAACACAATGCCCAGAACGGATGGACACTTCCAGTACACACTATAAATTAACCTTTTTATTTTGTCCACTTACGTAAGTTTCAAATATTAAGTATGTTGCTTTACTTGCAGGAGTATACTTTGGAGTCTGTGGCAGTAAACTGGATTGTATGTTTTCATTAACTTTTCCATTTCAGGTTGTAATTTTGTAACATTTATTTTCAGAATATGAAATGCCATGATATATCTTGATAATACTGATCAATTCTTCTTTCCACAGGTTCCAATCGTGTGTGCCTGACCTGTTCGTCTTGTATGTTGTTTACATCCTAAAGTCTCCCTTGCTTTACCTCATGGAGTCTGGACGCGTCATCGTTCCATGTGGTCTCGTCGCCCCATCCCTTCATTGTTTTGACTTTTATGTAAGTATGGTCTTTTATCTTCTAATATTCTCTATAGTTTTCACTTGTTCGTCTGTATTCCTGTTTTCTTCTTTCTATCATGCATTATTTTATCATATACCTCTTTTTCCATTCTTGTTTCTCTATTTTCCCTATCTTTTCTATTTTCTCAAAATTGTTGTTATAGTTTGTGCCTTTCTACTTATTATAAAGTTCACTCAAATGGTTTTTATAGTTCATATCTTAGTGTTTATTACATGCTTTATATTTCATAATATGTAGAGTTATACTGGTTCATTTCATATTTCATTACCTTTATTGCATTTATGTTTTTGAAAATTGTCACTTGGAATGTCAGAGGCTTAAATTCCCCTATTAAGAGACAGAGAGTTTTGTCCCAACTTTCCAAGCTAGATGCTAGTATCGCCTTATTACAAGAACCACATCTTACAGAGAGTGAATCACTTAAACATAAAAGGAGTTGGGTTGGTGAAATCTTCTTTTCCCTATGAGATGGTAATTGAAATGGTGTTTTAACTCTGTCTCATAAAGCATTGAACACCAAACTCATTTCTCAAGAGTCTGACACGGAGGGTAGATGGCTTATCACCAACTTATTGTTGGGCAAAACTCCATTATCGGCGTGACTGGTAGGGCCTTAGCCTGGGTGGCCTCCTTTCTTAGCGAGCGAACCTTTCAAGTTTTCTCCCCTAAGGCGGCATCAGCAGTCTGTTCATCAGCGCGGGGTGTCCCCCAGGGGTCCATACTCAGCCCCCTATTATTCAATCTTTATGTAAAACCCTTGGCTAACATCGTAGAGCAGGCGGGGCTGACCCTGTTCTCTTACGCTGATGACACCCAGATCGTCTTCTCCCTATCAGGGCGAGACGAGAATAACCCCTCTGCACTAAAGTCGGGCCTCATTCTTGTGGCGGACTGGATGCAGAGGAACTGTCTCAAACTGAATGGGGAGAAGACAGAGGTGGTCATTCTGGGAAAAAATAAGAACCTCTGGGGCCCTCAGCATTGGCCAAATGAGATGGGTGCACTTCCTGTACCCACACATGCTGTACGTAACTTGGGCGTTCAAATTGACGACAAGTTAACAATGAAGCAGCAGGCCACTAAGGTCGCAGCAACCTGTTTTTCTACTCTCAGGTGGCTACAAAAGATCTTATGGATGCTTCCCATTCCTTCCCGTAGAACGGTTGTCCAGGCATTGATAACATCTCGCCTGGACTATGGCAACATACTATATTTGGGTGCTGATGTAGCCACTGTTAAAATATTGCAGGTTGTACAAAATGCAGCCGCGCGACTCTTGAAGAATGTCCCTAGAAGAACTTCTGCATTATCTGCCTTGCATGATCTTCATTGGTTGAAGATCTCCAGCCGCATAAAGTTTAAGGCATTATGCTACATGTTTAGGATCAAGCAAGGCATTGCACCTACTTACTTACAAAAACTGGTGCAACTTTACAGGCCCAAACGTACCTTACGATCCTCGGAAATTGGCAATTTCTCTAAAACCAAGATTTAAGCTGGCAAGGATGGGGGGGACGTTCCTTCTCCTATCTTGGTCCCAAATATTGGAATGCCCTGCCCACTGCCCTTAAATTAGAGACCAGTCTTCTTCGTTTTCGCAGAGCACTGAAAACGCTGTTGTTCACATAAGTAGTTGGTTCCTGTATGCTGGCTATCTGATATCTTCTTCGCCAGTCTGTCCCTAGCGCCGGGAAACCCACTGTGGGTAGCTGTGCGCGGTAAAAGTTTAAATAAATAAATAAATTATCCCAGCTCAACATATATGCCCCTACCAGCGGTGATGTTTTGTTTTGAACTCATATCTCTCAATTACTCCTAAAATATTCATCAGAGAATTTCCTCCTCACTGGATATTGTAATCTAGTGATGGATCCTTTTATTGACCAAAATTCAAACTCTCCCTGTATTGCAAATACAACACATAAAGCTTTTTTATGTACTAATAAACAATGGAATTTAATAGATGCCTGGCGACTTTGTAATCCGTCCTTCAGAGAATATTAATTTTTCTCTCCCCTGCATCAAACACAATTAAGAATAGATCATATTTTCATCTCACACAATATAGCCCAATCCCTACGTTCAGCTGACAAAGGCCCTCTACTTATCTCCAATCACGCTCCTGCTTTGATTCAATTGGATATTTTACAACAACCAACACAACCGAAAAGGTGGCATTTTATTAATTCTCTGCTTCTTGACCCTAATTTCACCACCTCCTTTATTTCCTTCTTCCATGATTATTTTCAACCTAATCTAATGGGTGATATTCCCTTTCATACAATTTGGGATACTTTTAAAGCTAATGTCCGAGATGATGTTATCAGATTTGTATCAAATAAACGCAAAATGTTCCGCACTCTACATACCGCACTCCTCACTAAGATTAAAAAACGTGAACACTCTTTTTTACACCTCCAGGTCAAAGGATTGTCTCAAAGATCTTATCAACGCAAAGATTTCTTTTAATGAAACTTTTACTGAACATGCATACCTATATTTATTCAAGACTACGGCAAAGTACTATGGTGGCCCAAACAGATCAGGCAAATTACTGCCCAACTATCTTAAGACTAAGCAACAGAAGCTTCACACTGATTCTATTATCGATGATAACCAAAACCCAACACACAAGGATCCAAAAATACTCCAAGAATTTGTAAATGTTTATACCTCTTTTTACCACCAGAAAACCTACCTTCAGATGAAGATCTTTCACAATATTTCTCCACATCCAAAAACAAACTAGCTCCCAAACAAATTTAGACCTTTTGGAAATTACACAAGTAGAATTGCTAACTCCATAAAAGACTCTTAAAAAAGATAAAGCTTCAGGGCCCGATGACTTTACTGTTGATTTTTATTTGTACTTTGCCCAAATGCTTCTCCCTCACTTGCATGTTCTTGTTTCTTCTTTCATAACTTCCTGTCACTCCTCGGGCTCCTTTTCGGAGGCCTTGATATGCCTAATACTAAAAGATGACAAAGATTTACGATATTGCAAACAATATAGACCTATATCCCTAGTGAATTTGGATTAAAAACTTTTTTCAAAAACATTAGCCCTACGACTAGAACCACACCTTCCCCTGTTGCTTGGCAAAGAACAATCAGGCTTTGTCAAAGGTCGTAACATCACAGACAATACACATTTATTCTCTGACATCCTGTCCAAGTCGACACACTACTCAGACGCACTAGCAGCAATTGTCCTTGATGCTGAAAAAGTCTTTTATAGGGTATATTGGCCATTCATCTTTCATGCCATTAAATGGTTTGGATATGGACCGAAAATTACCTCCTTAATTGCTCTAATCTATTCTGAACCCAGAGCTGCTATCTTTATTAATGGTCTCACATCTTCCTACTGCAGTCGTAAAAGATGGGTGCGTCAGGGTTGTCCCCTATCCCCTTTTCTCTTTAACATGGCATTGGAACATTTTTTGTGCAGAATTTGCCAAAATCACTCTATAACAGGCTTTATGTCTAGTTCTGAGCACATTAAATTGGCAGTTTACGCTGATGACATCTTAGTGTTTCTTTCTCAACCACAATCCTCACTTACAGTATTCTTAAATGAGGTGGAAGCCTACGGATTGGTTTCTGGTTATAAATTGAATAGTGGGAAATGCGAGATATTACCCATAACCAAATTCACTTTTAATTACGACTTTAAGATATCTAATTTCACTTGGAATTCTAAGCACATAAAATACCTTGGTTTATGGTTCTCTCCTTCTGTGAAGACATCCATCTCTCTTAACTTGAATAAGTGTATAGACAAACTTAAAACACACTGCAAAATGGCATCCCCTTCACCTTTCTTGGTGGGGTCGCTTAGAAAACAATTAAAATGATGCTTACCCCCATAATACTCTACATTATATCTAA
Organism: Lissotriton vulgaris; assembly: GCF_964263255.1. Classification (NCBI taxonomy): domain Eukaryota; kingdom Metazoa; phylum Chordata; class Amphibia; order Caudata; family Salamandridae; genus Lissotriton; species Lissotriton vulgaris. The sequence goes on along the minus strand of NC_141689.1, from coordinate 1,882,549,432 downwards.
TATACCAATATCCATTCCAGTTAAACTTTTACATAAGATCAATTATATCTTGATATCTTTCTTATGGAATACTAAATGATCAATAATGGCATTACAGAAACTGCAAAGGCCAAAATCAGATGGTGGTGTGAACTTTCCCCATGTCTTTAAATATCATAAAGCTTTCCAGTTAAGGCAATTCTCGAATTGTATTTCGGACCATTCAACAGACCAGCCACTACGGGTTGATTTGGAAACCTCAATTTTAGCCTCGTTTTCATTTCAGGAATATCTTTCATTTACCCATAAGCCACAAAGAACTTCTACCACAATATTCAAACAGTTTTGTAAGTTATTAGATGCTACCCTTTGTCTCCTCCTGCATGACCTAGATACATTTCTTAAGTCCACAATCTGGCAGAATACACTTATTCTCATTAACAATAAACCTGTATACTGGAAGGTGTAGAGAAATATAGGTTTACTTAGGGTACATCATCTATTTGACCCTGGCGCACATATACAATATACACAGTTGCAGGCCCTTTATCATTTACCTTCTTCTTTTCAACCTACATTTTCAATTTTACAAGATGCAATACTTAGACCCTCTGCTAAATTTACAACTATGCCTTCCTCGCCCTCCCAATCTGAACATACATGGCACAATCTCTTACGCATACATCCCAAAGCTTCTACCATGTATTCTTGCTTAGTGAACCCTCTCATGAATCAGGACAAAACCAAAATAGAACTTTCCTGGGAAAATGAATTGGAAATAGTCTGGCCTGTTTCTCTATGGAACAAAATTTGGTTACAAGTCAGGAAATCATCTAGAGCGGCAAGCACAACACAAACAATTATTTTCATATATAACAGATAATTTTTCACACCAGCACATAAGCACAAGATACATAATACAAATCCCGCTACTTGTTGGACATGCTCTTAAGATAATGCAGATTTGAAATATATGCTTTTTACAGGCCCACATGTATTTACATTTTGTGGACAGGTTTGGTCCCAAATTAATACCATCTTTCACACTAAAGCTCCCCTATCTTGTACGAACCTTTTTAGGTCTCGGCTAAAAGACGCGCGTAAGCGCGTCTCCGCCGAGATCTTATGTCAGGGACGATGCTTCCCAGGAGACAGGGTCTGTCGCGCGCTTTGCCTCTCTGGAGGCGATTTCCGCTGGCCACGCGCTCGCGAACGCGCTCAGCTGCTGTCTCCTGGGAAGCAGCTACACCACACGCGCATGCGCAGAAACAGCGACAGACACACACGAGCGCTCATGCACGCACGCACCCACACATACAGCGAACCCAGCGTCGCATGCATACACACACACACACACACGTGCACCGAGCATCCCCCCCACCCCTCCGTTGTCGCACCCCTCCCCTCCGCCGTCGCACCCCGCCCCCCACCCCTCCGCCGTCGCGCACACACACACGCAGACATACAGGCATTCTCTCCCCCCCCCCCCCGCTCCGCTCACCGGTCAAAGGCCCTCCGGACACGCAGACATACAGGCATTCTCTCTCCCCCCCCCCCCCCCCCTCCGCTCCGCTCACCGGTCAAAGGCCCTCCGACCGCGGGGCTCTCCCTCGGTGCTCCTCCAGGCACTCCGTGGGCGCGGGCTTCACAAAACGGAAGTCCCGCCCCACGATAGGTTTCGTTTTCTCAGTCCCGCCCCACGTTAGGTTTCGCTTGCAGCTCGTTGGGTATAAAAGCTTGTCGATCCAAGTGTGTGTGTATTGCAGATGTTATCCCTTTTTACAACAAACCTTGACCTCACCAGAGATTCGTAATTGTCCAAACATTCCTCTATCTTGGTTAGTTTTTGTGTAATAGGAGATAGCAAGGTAGTTAAAATACTCTCAAATGTCTTCCACTGTTCTAAATCACAGTTCGAGTTAATACCATTTCCCGCTGCATAATTGGTATCACCATCAACCAAATCGGCATTAATTATAGGACTGCCCTCCTCGGGTGAGACACTGTCACGGGTTTTGTTCGACCTTGCCACTTTTGCTCTACAAGGCTCTACAAGGCCTTTGTGGTCCTCCTCCCCGCTTCCTTTTTACTGCCGGTTCCAGAGTTAATCATTTGGTAGAGGTTTTTTTATTTGGGGATGTGGCAGATGCACGTGTAGAGACGCTGGCTGTAATGTTACTTTGGGTCAGTGGCGATTTTGGGGAATCCTCTAGTGTTCCAAGGGGATATGGAACTTCAACGCCAACCTCAATATTAGTCGATGGTATAATAATGATTACATCTTGATGAGCTGGCGAGCGAGCTGTAGCTATAGTCCCTAGGGAAGATCTCCTATTTAATAACTGGACCAGAGACAACAGATGCTCGGTACAGAGGTCCCCTAAGAATAAACTGATCAAGCGTCCCCACCACGCTGCCACCATGAGAAGTACCTAGGTATTTCCTTTCCTGTTTGCTCATCTTTAATAACTTAAGTGAACTTAAGCCAACTGGTAATGCAGAGTAGTGAGTAGTGAGTGCAGAGTGGTAATGCAGAGTAGTGAGTGCAGAGTAGTGAGTGCAGAGCAGTGAGTGCAGAGCAGTGAGTGCAGAGCAGTGAGTGCAGAGCAGTGAGTGTAGAGTAGTGAGTGCAGAGTAGTGAGTGCAGAGTAGTGAGTGCAGAGTAGTGAGTGCAGAGTGGTAATGCAGAGTAGTGAGTGCAGAGTAGTGAGTGCAGAGTAGTGAGTGCAGAGTAGTGAGTGCAGAGTGCAGAGTAGTGAGTGCAGAGTAGTGAGTGCAGAGTAGTGAGTGCAGAGTGCAGAGTAGTGAGTGCAGAGTAGTGAGTGCAGAGTAGTGAGTGCAGAGTAGTGAGTGCAGAGTAGTGAGTGCAGAGTGCAGAGTAGTGAGTGCAGAGTGCAGAGTAGTGAGTGCAGAGTGCAGAGTAGTGAGTGCTGAGTGCAGACTAGTGAGTGCAGAGTAGTGAGTGCAGAGTAGTGAGTGCAGAGTAGTGAGTGCAGAGTAGTGAGTGCAGAGTAGTGAGTGCAGAGTGCAGAGTAGTGAGTGCAGAGTGCAGAGTAGTGAGTGCAGAGTGCAGAGTGCAGAGTAGTGAGTGCAGAGTGCAGAGTAGTGAGTGCAGAGTGCAGAGTAGTGAGTGCCGAGTGCAGAGTAGTGAGTGCAGAGTAGTGAGTTCAGAGTAGTGAGTGCAGAGTAGTGAGTGCAGAGTAGTGAGTGCAGAGTAGTGAGTGCAGAGTAGTGAGTGCAGAGTGCAGAGTAGTGAGTGCAGAGTAGTGAGTGCAGAGTGCAGAGTAGTGAGTGCAGAGTGCAGAGTAGTGAGTGCAGAGTAGTGAGTGCAGAGTAGTGAGTGCAGAGTAGTGAGTGCAGAGTAGTGAGTGCAGAGTAGTGAGTGCAGAGTAGTGAGTGCAGAGTGCAGAGTAGTGAGTGCAGAGTGCAGAGTAGTGAGTGCAGAGTGCAGAGTGCAGAGTAGTGAGTGCAGAGTGCAGAGTAGTGAGTGCAGAGTGCAGAGTAGTGAGTGCCGAGTGCAGAGTAGTGAGTGCAGAGTAGTGAGTTCAGAGTAGTGAGTGCAGAGTAGTGAGTGCAGAGTAGTGAGTGCAGAGTAGTGAGTGCAGAGTAGTGAGTGCAGAGTGCAGAGTAGTGAGTGCAGAGTAGTGAGTGCAGAGTGCAGAGTAGTGAGTGCAGAGTGCAGAGTAGTGAGTGCAGAGTAGTGAGTGCAGAGTAGTGAGTGCAGAGTAGTGAGTGCAGAGTAGTGAGTGCAGAGTAGTGAGTGCAGAGTAGTGAGTGCAGAGTGCAGAGTAGTGAGTGCAGAGTGCAGAGTAGTGAGTGCAGAGTGCAGAGTGCAGAGTAGTGAGTGCAGAGTGCAGAGTAGTGAGTGCAGAGTGCAGAGTAGTGAGTGCCGAGTGCAGAGTAGTGAGTGCAGAGTAGTGAGTTCAGAGTAGTGAGTGCAGAGTAGTGAGTGCAGAGTAGTGAGTGCAGAGTAGTGAGTGCAGAGTAGTGAGTGCAGAGTGCAGAGTAGTGAGTGCAGAGTAGTGAGTGCAGAGTGCAGAGTAGTGAGTGCAGAGTGCAGAGTAGTGAGTGCAGAGTAGTGAGTGCAGAGTAGTGAGTGCAGAGTAGTGAGTGCAGAGTAGTGAGTGCAGAGTGCAGAGTAGTGAGTGCAGAGTGCAGAGTAGTGAGTGCAGAGTGCAGAGTAGTGAGTGCAGAGTGCAGAGTAGTGAGTGCAGAGTGCAAAGTAGTGAGTGCAGAGTAGTGAGTGCAGAGTAGTGAGTGCAGAGTGCAGAGTAGTGAGTGCAGAGTAGTGAGTGCAGAGTAGTGAGTGCAGAGTAGTGAGTGCAGAGTAGTGAGTGCAGAGTAGTGAGTGTGCAGAGTAGTGAGTGCAGAGTAGTGAGTGTGCAGAGCAGTGAGTGCAGGTGCAGAGTGGTGTGTATTGGCAATGTAAATGACAATGCCATTTATTTATGATTTAAAGAAAAAAAAGAAATGTCATGAGCAATGCCAATTGCTCTACCTTTAATGATGCCGAGACCATTGCATTGCAAATGCTTGTTTTAGGAAGCCTATCTACAGACTGGGATAGCAGACATTCACAGAAAAAACGTGTAGATTTGTTATTAGCAGTTGCCTTTCAGCAGATAACAAAAAAATGGAAGGACGCTTCTAAACTGTCTTATCTAGCTTGGTGGTATGCTGTTTGTCATAATCATCAGCTCTCGTATATCCCATATCTCTTGCTAAAAAGCTATTACAATTATGGTGTCCTATTACCCATTTCTCAGATGACAATGCAAAGACATCCTCTTCCCCTACCTCATTAATACAAGAAGTTACTAAGCCTCCTTGACTTCCTACACTTTCACTATGACATAGTTTCTTTTACAATTTCAGCAATATGTATAGGATTGTATATTTTTAACAAGCATTCTTATGTTATAACTTTTATGAGCCAGATATTTGTACTTTGACTGTATTTATACTCCTTATTATATTCTCTATACCATTTCAACTGTAATTGTATATCATCAATATTGTTATCTCTTTTTATTGTATCAATGCAATATGTCATGGATACTTGTACGAAGCACTGTTACTATTATTTTATTGAATTTCTTAAATAAACCTATTCCTGAAATTTAAAGGAATGTCTTAGGAAGACCGATAAAGTAGTTGGAGGGCAAATGCACAAATGGTCAAGATCACACCCGTTTACCTGTCCTATCTGAGCAAGGTTTAGATTTTTTTAATATAAGAACTGATCACAAAACCTATTGAATTTCTAACATTGTAAATCCAACACTTGTCATAGGACTCCTCAGTTTGAAGGTTTGTAGGAGACTAGAGGACATGGCCATCCTAAGTCAAACTGAAACTAATTGTGATTTAGGTGGGGAGAGGTTAACAGTACTAGAAGTGTGTTGACATGGGCAATGAGGAAACCACTTATAATCGAAACATGAACAAGTGGCTGGATCGAAGATGCTTACCTTGAATTGCTGCTGTGTTGCTGCCCCAACCTGGCCAGCAATCAACGTCACCTGTTAGCCCCTTTGTGCTGGGAGAATGGCCTCAGGCATTGCAGAGAAGCTTTGGACCTGTGTTTCTCCACCAACACACCTCAGACCATGGCAAGTCTGGGGAAATTCTTGGACATTATATGATCCCCACTGCAAATCACAGCAACAGGGTAAGAACTGCCCAGACACTGAAGAGAAGCACCAGTTAAAGTCTCCCTAGATACTTCTGGTTGGCCGGGGACACCTGCAGATGTAGATCAAACCTCATGCAGAGTGATTCTGAGGTGTGAATACCCATACTCCTTCCAGCTTAAGCACTTTACATCTGAAACAAAACTAGCCAAGGTGACAATTGACAAGAAATAAGACATTTTAATTTTAGTAATGAATGGACTGGCGTAGGCTTACGAAACTCCCAGATGGCCAAGTTCAAAAGCAAGAAGGGTTCACGATCAGTAGGGCTAGGGTTCACGCGTTTTGTATAATAATAAGGAAGTTTAGGTTACTCTCAATCAATCCAGGAAAGGTTTATTTGACTGCATTTTTTAACAATCATAAAAGCTAAAAACATTCATAAAAATACATGCAATTCCTAATGTTATACATAGAAAAGTAAAAAAAATATAGAGTTCAATATAAACTTAAAAACAACAGTGATAAGAATTAATCTAAAACATGGCGATTTGCCCATTCTATAATAATTCATCATAGTTATAAATCATAACATATCATACTTTGTCTAAAATGCAGTAATTCCTTCAGGAACATTGCCATGCGCCAAGCTACATATTCGTTCTCCAAGAACTGGAGTTTGACCAAGGCCGGGCAGCATTACCTTAGCCCCAGTTGTTTTAAAAGTGGAAGAATGCACACTTTCCTTAATGCTATATAAAATTTACATAATAAAACTATGTGTATGGTGAACTGCTCAGCCTGATTGTCACACGGAGAGGGTTGCAATGTCCGTGACCAATCATTCTTTCTTGGAAAAGTCACTAATTTATGAACAGTACCCAGCCCGAACCAAGTTAAAAGCTGCCTATCAAAATCATCCAGTACAAATGTTAAATGTGGTTCAATGTTAAAAGAGGTTAAAATTAATTGATGTTGTTTTACGCTAGGCTTTAAAATCTCTTCTGACATTCTTAATGTGCCCAGGTGCTGGAGACTCTCCTTTCTTAATTTCTGACTGGGGATGTCTTGCATTGATTTTGGGTCGGTAAAATATTCTGCGTGCTGTAGATCGGTCATAAAATTACGCATGTACCTACCCCAAGGAATTTTTAAAACCCCCTCTAATTTCAGGCAGTCTTGCAGTATCTCTCTATTTAACTTGGTTTCCTCCTTTAGACAAATCCTATGCCACAGCAAGATGGGCTCTGGGCTCAAGTTTCATGAGATCAGAAATAAACGGAAGACCCAGCTCGTCATGGCAAGCAAAGGAAGGGGTACTAGCTGGGACTGATAGAAGATATCTTAAACATGAATTTTCCACCACTTGAATCGGGTGGACAGTAACACAACCCCAAACTCTCGCCCCATACATTGCTGAAGTAATACATTTGGCTTTATATATCTGAATTAGCTCTGCTAGGGGTGTCCTGCCTAGCTTCTTAGAAAAGGAGGTGGGGCAGCTGTTGTCTTTGCAAAAAACAACTTTTTTGTTAATAGTGCTTGAGCCCATGAATCACTTTGAGTAAATAGGATACCAAGGTACAACTCTTGGTTGTAGCTAACTGCTGCCCGTCCACATACATGCCCCTTGGCCTTATTCTACTCCCACCGCAGTTCATAATGTATGTCTGCAACTTTTTAATTGAGATAACTATATCCTTCATAAAGTCTATTAAGCTGTCCAGGGCCCTCTGCAGACCAATTTGAGTTCTACATATTAGTACTGCGTCATCTGCATAAAGGAGAGCAGGTATGAGTCGGCCACCTACTAAGGGGAAATCCTGATTATTCCTGAGCAGTGCTTGTTCCAATTCATTAATATACAGGTTAAAAAGAAAGGGGACCAGTAGGCAACCTTGTTTGACCCGCCATCTAATAGGAAAAGAGGCTGTGCGCTCATCCCTATACCAAAGCGCACATTAGCTGAGGCACCACTATACAAGTATCATAGGAAAAGGATAATATGGAGGTCCATCCCTTCAACATCAAGGATCTCCCACAGTCTGCCGTGTCTCACAGAGTCGAAGGCTGCTGTGAGATGCACGAATGCCAAAAATGAGGTGCCCTTCTTTACTCTGAAGTATTTCCCCACAAGTAATGCAAGGTTTACACTCTGCTCAATTGTTCCAAGAGCCTCTCGGAAGCAATACAGTATTACAGTATATCTGATAGGACCTGACTATCTTCTGCCCATAAATGGAGGCGATCCAGTATTACTCGGCCCGCATCTTTTACCAAGGAGTCCAGCAGCGAAATAGGCCGGTAACATCCGAGGTCATTACGGTCCCCTTTTTAAAATATTGGAACTATTATCGATTCCCGCCAGGTCTTTGGCATCTCGTCCTCACAACTGGCATTAAAAACCTGGGTTACTATAGGCCCCCAAAGAGCAATGTTTGACTTAAACAAGTTCACAGGTACTCCATCAGGGCCAGGAGCTTTGCCTTCCTTGCTCCCTGCAATTACTCTCTCCACCTCCTCCAAAGTGAATTTCAGGTCTGCTTTATCCACCTTCTCTCTTGGGATAGCAGGGTAAGTTACATTAGTGAGCTCCTGCCCGTCATAAATCTTTTAGTAGTGTCTAACCAGCATTCCTCAGGTATGGCGATTTCTATTGAGGGACCCCCCTGTTGGTTGTAAGAATGGAGTTTTCACTGCAAGCCAAAAGGTGGCACTGTCTTTCTGTCGTGCCGCCCTATGAAGGGATTCCAAGGCTTCTCTTCTCAAAGAGCATTTTCTTTCATTGAGGGCCAACCTGTAATCTGCTCTTGCCTTCTTAACATTGTTGTTGGTTCTGGGCTGCCTATGTAGCTCATTTTTGAGGTTGGTATAAGCTTGCGTGCATTGTTTGTCGAACCACCCATGGCTCTTAACTTTATTCCGATGTTGGACGAGTAATAACTCCCTTACCCCGGCTGATAATGTCTGAAACTAAGCTAATATGCTATTTGGTGGTGCTGACTCACTTAAACAGGTGTTGAAAGAGGTTTTATACTTAATTACTAGTTTTTTTCATAACTGCTTCAGAATCGACCCTAGACCACCACAATGTGTAACCATTCAATGTATCCAGTTTTACAGTTCCTGGGTTCCAGTTCGAACCAGAGCTGGAGTCCTAAAAGTTAAGACTACACAATCTCCATCTATGGACTTTTTAAAATTACCTACCCAACCAATAACCATCTGAACCTCTGGGAATAGCGGGTTTGTAATACCTGTTCTGCCACTGAGTAAATGCAAAGACTTATTCCTAAGTGACGACCAAAGGCCCAACTCCCCCGCTAACAGGTGGGGAACATTGGCTAATACGATCATGTATGGTCTTGCTTCGGGAGGAAGGTGCAAATTAATACGGTCAGCTAAGTGACCCCTAGTAAGGTTCTGGTGTCTTGAGTCACTTATGGTCTGAACTCCTGTTTATAATTATCCCTGGCAGGGAGGATCTCTTTTTGTGTATTTCGCGCCTTCTCGCTTCCTTCATTCAGACCCTGTACAGGCTGTGGCATCACCCTTCATCAGCCTGGAATCCAGTGGTGTAGTGAGCACAGGACCCACGTCTTGACATACGCTGCCCACTTAGGGTGGCATATACAAAAGAAACAATTGATGGATGGAATGCTGGATAATGCAAACATTCACCCCTAGTCACATGGATCTGGGTTAAATCCGTCATTCGTTTGCTCATTGCACCACCCCAGTTTGGACCCAGCCACTAGTAGCATTTAATTTACAGGCCTCTGGTGCAGGTGTACCATATACTAGGGACGTATGCATAAATTGAATGTGGCAATCACATTTAAACAAGTTTACCAGGTTTAAAAGGGAGAGCACAATGAATATACAATTTTACCAGCTATAAAAGGGGGAGCACAAGCACTTTACAACTGGTTAGCAGCGGTAAAGTGTGCAGAGTCTTATGGCTAACAAAATACAGGTTCAGCAAAAGAAGGCAAAACTTTGGGGTAAAGTCACACAAAAGATGGTCATTTCCAACAGACACCATTTACTTTTTTTTAATGAATGGATCCAAGAAAGTATACAACACTTGGATCGTAAATAATAAAGCTGAAAGTTTTCTTTCACAAATCACTTCTTGCAATGCAGAGCAGCCCAGCAGCAAATGCAGTTAGGCCCTCCAAAAAAGCAACATTAAACAACAATAATTCTATTGAAAGGACCGTGAGGGGTGGTTAAGCAAGGCGGTGGGGGTGAGGTAGTAACAGAGGTGCTTGAGCCTGGGCCCAAGGGAGAAAAAAGATAGATTATGAAAACATAGAACAGTCATGCATTGGTGGTGAAAGCAATTGACAAGACTGGGGGTGGGAATAAGGAATGTGCATGTAGAGAGTTGTTTGGTGGAGGAAAGCAGCACATGAGGGAGAGAATGAAGAAACACTGGAATCTCATGGAGTACAGAAATAAAAGGGAAAATTTAGTTATTTGATTGTTCTGAGCTGGGATGGTGCAGTGAGCTAAAAAACGGTGATGGATCAAGCCCTGATCTCTTGACTGGGTAAGAGTATTCTGCATCATTCAGAAACTCTGTTCCAAAATCGTTATTTGATTGTGAACAGTGTACAGATCCAGGTAATCCAATCAGAAGAACAGAAAAGAAGCTCTAACCCCACTCTAAGTTTTTGGTATGATTCACAAGAGATCTTTCACACATATCAACACAAAAGGATGATGGACGGATTGCTGAACATTGTCATACATCCACCCCCAGTCACAGTTATGGGTTAAATCCATTGTTTTTGTGCTCACCATTCACCATGCCACCCCAGTTCGGACCCAGCCATATGAAAATCAGTCTTGACCATGCTCCTCATGGGACCAGTCCAGCCCTAACTGATAAGCCAGGTCCTCCCTAGACTGGAAAACAAGCATCCTGGGACATCTTTCGGGGTATCACCCCATATCAGCCAGATTAGCTTGAAACCAGCGGCATAGTGAGCACGGGACCCACTTGGCTAGATCAAAACTGGAATGGCGTGATGAGCAAAAAAATACCATGGATTTTGGCCTAGATCCCCGTACTGGGGGTGAGTGTTTGACATTGTTCAGCATTCCATTCATCATTTGTTCTTTTTGTGTTTGTCACACTAAGTGGGATGGGTATGCCCAGACATGGGTCCCTTGCTCACCACATCACTGGAGTCAAGCTATTCTGGCTGATGAGGGGTGATACCCCAAAACCGGCCATAGGATGCTTGTTTCTGGTCCTGGGAGGACCTGGCCTGGCAGTTCTGTCTTGAGAGTTCCCATAGGGAGCGGGGTCAAGACTGATTTGCATATGGCTGGGTCTAAACAAGAACGGCATGGTGTACAAAAAACGATGGATTTAGGGCCAGAACTCTGTACTGGAGGTGAGTGTTTGACATTGTTCAGCATTCCATTCATCAAGCATTTGTCTTTCACAAACAGACATTTAAAATCTGTCCTCTATACCAGACTTAAACACATGAAAAGGCAGATACCTTCAAATGTACAGCTAGATGTAAACGAGATGGAATGTGTGTGTTAGACGGACCGGGAGGGTCGGCCGAGGATAAGGGGAGAGGTCTCCGGGGAGAGCCGTCTCCAGCGATCGTACAGACAAGTAACTTCCCCCCCACAGACGGACACCACACAAGGGTAAAGTTCAACGAGACTTTATAGGCAATTCTCTAAGTACGTTGGAATGGTACAAGGAGGTCTGGACTCAGGGGTCCCCTCGATTCTGGTCTCAGGTTTGGGAAAAAGGGTAGCGGGACAGTCTTGTTATCAAAAAGGTGGAAATAGCTCTCAATCCTCGAGCTCGGCGTTCTAGATGATCGGGCCGCGGCGGAGCCAGCAGGTCCCGAGATGGACGAAGGAAACGACGGTCCGCGGCGGAGCCAGCAGGTCCCGATGAGATGATGGTTGCAAACGGTCCGCGGCCACGCCAGCAGGTCCCGACGACGATGGAGGATCGGAAGGTTACGAAGGTTGTGGCAGCGCCAGCAGGCAAGACAAAGGTGCACAAGGCAGAGCTACGGCAGCGCCGGTAGTCCGTCAAGGATGAGTTCTTCTTTGCGTCTCTCGACTCCAAGATACAACTGCCCTCCTGCTCTGGAGCTGCCCCAGTTATAGGACTGATGTTCTTTGATGTCCGGACCCTCGCACCTGGAGGTCGGGAGGTCCGGGATGAGGGTGTCCCGACACCCAGCAGGGGGGTGGAGCCAGCGCCCGGGGAGGCGATGGCCGGGCGGCACTTGGCGGGGGAGAGCCATTGACACCTCTTTCTCCCATTGACTTGCCAAGTAGCCCGCTCACCTCCTGGGTGGATGGTGGTGCCGGGATGTCTGAGGCCTGGCTAGGCCCAGGGTTGAGGTCGATCGGGGGCCAGGCGGCCTCGTGGTGGAGTGTCCAAGATGGCGTCCCGGATGGGCGCGCGGGCCAGCAGTGGATCGGGCCCACGAGGTCGATATGTTCGAAGGCAGGGGTCCCTGAGGGGACGGAGGACGTGCAATGGTGGTGTGTGGTACTTGCGTGACCGGGCTCGGGCCTGGTCGGGCCGGGGGAGAGCGGCCCTTCATGTGGCCTGTCCAACATGCGTCCCCCCCAGCTGAAGGCGGGGAGAGTTACCCATCCTCTTGGGGACTCTCCTCGTCGAGGCGGAAAAACCGGGACAGGCCATCCGCGTTGGTGTGATCTGGCCCAGGCCGGTGTTCAACAGTGAAGTCCATCCCTTGTAGGGAGATGGACCAACGTAGTAACTTCGGGTTTTCCCCCCGCATCTGCATCAGCCACTGCAGGGGTCGGTGGTCGGTCTGCACCCGAAAGTGTGTGCCAAAGAGGTAGGGCCGGAGCTTCTTGAGGGCCCATACCACAGCGAAGGCCTCCCTCTCTATGGTGCTCCATCGTTGTTCTCGTGGTAGGAGTCGTCTGCTGATGAAGGCCACTGGCTGATCCAGGCCTTCGGTGTTCACTTGAGACAGGACTGCCCCAATGCCATGGTCGGAGGCATCCGTCTGGACGACGAACTCCCTGCTGTAGTCGGGGGCCTGGAGCACAGGGGCGGAACACATGGCGGCTTTCAATTGTTCGAATGCTGTTTGACAATCTGCGGTCCAGTTGACTTTCTTGGGTTGATTTTTGGACGTGAGTTCTGTGAGGGGCCCCACTATAGTACCATAGTCTTTCACAAACCTTCGGTAATAGCCCGTGAGGCCCAGGAAGGCTCGTACCTCGGTCTGGGTGATGGGGGGCTGCCAGGACTGGATGGCGGCAATTTTGAGCTGCAGAGGGGCCACCAGGCCGTTTCCCACCTGGTGTCCGAGGTAGGTTACAGACCCTTGACCAACTTGACATTTGCTGGCCTTGATCGTGAGGCCAGCTCGCTGAAGGGCTTGTAGCACTGCTTGGAGGTGGTGGAGGTGCTCGGGCCAATGGTGGCTGTATACAGCGATGTCGTCTAGGTAGGCGGCGCTGAACCCTTCGAGCCCCGCCAGGACCTGATTGACGAGCCGCTGGAATGTTGCGGGAGCATTCTTCATGCCGAAGGGCATGACCTTGAAATGGTAATGGCCATCGGGGGTGGAAAAGGCAGAACGTTCTTGGGCCCGGGGTGTGAGGCCGATTTGCCAGTAGCCCGCCGTCAGGTCGAAAATACTGAGGTAGCGGGCAGCTCCCATGCGGTCAATTAGTTCATCTGCCCGGGGGATGGGATGTGCGTCTGTTCGGGTGACCGCATTCAAGCCCCGGTAGTCAACGCAGAACCGGAGTTCCGGTGTGGTGCCTGGTGCGGCCGCTTTGGGGACCAGTACTACAGGGCTGGCCCAGGGGCTGTCTGAGGGTTCGATGACCCCGAGCGCGAGCATTTTTGCTACCTCTTCCTGGACGCAGGCCCGTACCCGATCTGGCACGCGGTAGGCCCGGTGGCGGATAGGGGGACTGTCCCCCGTGTCCACATCGTGCACACACCAGGAAGTGACACCTGGGGTGAGGGAGAACAGGCTGGCGAACTGTGATAGGAGGACTCGACACTCCTGGCGTTGCTCTCGGGTGAGGGCCTCTGAGAGTCGGACCCCATCCACGGAGCCGTCTTTCTCCCGAGTCCGTAGGAGGTCAGGGAGGGGCTCGGAGTCTTCTTCAGCCCCATTGTCTGTGGCCATCAGGAGGCTGAGTTCTGAACGCACAAAGTGGGGCTTCAGTCTGTTAGCGTGGAGGACCCGGAGGGGGTTCCGGGAAGATTCCATGTCGATGAGATAGGTGGCAGGACCCTTGCGCTCGACTACTTTGAAGGGCCCTGTCCACTTGTCTTGCAGGGCGCAGGGTTCGGTGGGGGACATAACCCATACCTGTTGCCCAGGTTCAAATTCGATGGAGGAGGCATTCCGGTCATACCACTTTTTCATGTCCTCTTGACTGGCCTCTAGGTTGGCTTTTGCCAGCTCTCTGAACCGCCGGGTCTGGTTGCGGAGGGTTAGGAGGTACCGGAAGACATCTGGTGGGTTCTTGAGAGGGGGCATCTCCCAGCCTTCCTTGACTAGGCTGAGCGGCCCCCGTACTGGGTGTCCATACAGCAGTTCAAACGGGCTGAAGCCCAGGGACTTCTGGGGGACCTCTCGATATGCGAAGAGGAGGCACGGCAGCAGCACATCCCACTGGCGACGGAGGGGCTCTTCCAACCCCCCGATCATCCCTTTGAGCGTGCGGTTGAACCGCTCAACGAGTCCGTTTCCTTGAGGGTGATAGGGGGTCGTGAATCGGTAGGTAACCCCGCACTGTTGCCAGAGGGACTTCATATATTTAGAAATAAAGTTCGTGCCTCTGTCGCTGACGACTTCTCGGGGGAAGCCCACACGGGAGAAGATCCCCATTAGAGCCCGGCCGACTACCGGGGCTGTCACCGTTCGCAGGGGGACAGCCTCGGGGTAGCGGGTGGCGTGGTCCACTAGCACCAGGATGAATCGATGGCCTTGTTTTGTACGCGGGTCCAGGGGCCCCACGATGTCGATCCCGACCCTCTCGAACGGGGTGGTGACCACGGGAAAAGGTTGCAGGGGGGCTTTTAGTTTGCGGCCGCTCTTTCCACTGGCTTGGCACGTGGGGCAAGATCGGCAATGCTGGTGTACATCGTTCCTCATTTTGGGCCAGAAGAAGTGGGTCACCAGACGACTGTAGGTTTTATCTTGACCCAGGTGTCCCGCCAGGGGGACGTCGTGGGCCAGGTTTAGCAGAAAGTCTCTAAAACGGAGGGGCACCACTAGTACTCGGCTGGCCCCCAGCTCCGCGATTCTTTGCTCACTGTACAGCAGATCATTGTCCCAGTAGATCCAGTGTGTTCCGGAGGTATCCCCTGCGCTTTGGGCGAGTGCTTGCTGGCGGAGTCCCTCGAGGGAGGGATAGGTCTTCTGTTCTTGGCGAAATTGTTCTTGCGTGGGCCCCCCTCTTGAGGCCACTGGTCGAGGTTAGCGAGGTTTGGAGGTTGAGCTGGTTCTGGAGGGACGTCACGGTCGGTGGTTTCGGCCGGGGCGACCGGAGGCGGCGGTGCCGGCCATTCGGGTTCCTCTGGGCGGGGGTTGGCACGGGCGGCCATAGACCGGGTGGTGACACACGCCCAGTCCGGGACGCCTAACATCCCCAGGTGTTCTCTTCGTTCCACGGCTGCCCACGGAGAGCTTTCAAGGTCATTCCCCAGGAGGCAGTCTACGGGGGCATCGTCTCGGACCGTTACCTTCAACATGCCGGTGACCCCTCCCCATTCGAAGGGGACGCAGGCCATCCGGCACAGACTTTCCGAGTTATCGGCGGAACGTACAGGGCAGAGAATGTTTGGTAGATACTGTTCTGGGGTCACCAGGTGACAGCGGACGGCTGTTACACTGGCCCCGGTGTCACGAAGGGCTTCGGCCCGGCGTCCATTGATGCTCACCCATTGGCTGTACTTCTGGGTGTTAGCGGGTAGGGGGACCCGCGGGACCATGTCTTTCCCCCCTAAGCAGGCTAGAGCCATGGCGGCTGGCTCCCATTCTTGATGTTCCTGTTCATATTCCTCTTGTTCCTCTGAGATCTGTTCCTCCCCCAGAGCAGCAGCGGCTTCTTGGCGGGGTCTTGGGCTCTGGTACTGGGGGCAGTTTGGGTCGTTTGCATAGTGGCCGACTCGTTGGCATCGATGGCACGTAACATTGGCTCGGTATCCCGGTCGCGCCGGGGTGCTGCCCCGGTTGGCCGGGGGGGTGGTGCTGGTAGCGGGGGCGACCGGGGCGTTGTCTCTTCCTCATCCTTGGCCCCCTCCTCCTCCTCGGGGACGGTGCTGACCATTGTTGTTCCGGTTCTGTTCGTAGGATCCATTCCGGCCCACTCTGGTGATTTCCCACCGGTCAGCTTCGGCTGCGAGCTGCCGGGGATCCGTTAACTTGCTGTCGAGGAGGTGCTGGCGGAGTTCAATGAAGCAGTTGTTCGACAGGTGCTCCCATACCATAAGATTGAACAGTTGTTCGTAGGTTGTGACCTTGCTTCCTTTGATCCAGCCCTCGAAGGCTCGGCTAAAATAGTTTACATAGTCCACCCAAGTTGTACCCGGGATGCGGGTGCAGTCTCGGAACCTCTGACGGTACATCTCGGGTGTGAGGCCATAGCGCGTGAGGAGTGCAGCTTTCATATGGTCATAGGAGGTCATCTGGTGGTCCGGGAGCTGTAGCAGGGCGTCGCGGCCCTCATTGAGGAATCTCCCCCATAGACCGGCTCCCCAATCGCTTCTATCGATCCGGTGTGCAGTCATAGCGATTTCATAGGCCTTAAACCATTGCTGGATGTCGTCCTCTCGGAAGTATTCTCGAACGACATCCTTGGGGATGTGTACCTTTTTCTCTGTTGCCCCTGGGGTGTGGGGTTGCTCGGACACCCCTACTTCTTTATTCTGCTTGCGTAGGTCGATCTCAGCTAGTTTTCGCTCGTGTTCATATGCCAGTCTCTTTTCCTCGAGCTCCCTTTGTCTCTGTTTCTCCTCTCTTTCTTCTCGGAGACGCAGGTGCTCTAAGTTGATTTTTTGTTCGGCCAACTTAAGTTCAATGTCCATTTTGAGCCGGGCCATTTCCAGCTCGTGTAGTCGGGTTTTTTCTCGTTCCTGGATCTCGTCTTGCGAGAGACCCGTTCTTCGCTCTTCAGGGGCCGTGGTGGTTTTTGCTGCGATGCTTTGATCAGGGGTTCCGGCAGCCCCGGTTTCTGCCCAAGATTCCAGGGCATGCTTAAAATCGTCTTTGGTACTTAGTCCGGTGGTAGCGATACCTAGTTCGATGCAGAATTGTTTTAGTTCACGATGGCTGTACTCGTCCAATTTCTCCATCTGGAATTTCTCGGTTGCTCCGCTTTCTTTAGTCGTCATCGTGATTTCGTCGTGGGGTAAGCTACTCTCTGTACGATTATGCGGTGATTCGGATCGCGCCGCTGGCCACCAATGTTAGACGGACCGGGAGGGTCGGCCGAGGATAAGGGGAGAGGTCTCCGGGGAGAGCCGTCTCCAGCGATCGTACAGACAAGTAACTTCCCCCCCACAGACGGACACCACACAAGGGTAAAGTTCAACGAGACTTTATAGGCAATTCTCTAAGTACGTTGGAATGGTACAAGGAGGTCTGGACTCAGGGGTCCCCTCGATTCTGGTCTCAGGTTTGGGAAAAAGGGTAGCGGGACAGTCTTGTTATCAAAAAGGTGGAAATAGCTCTCAATCCTCGAGCTCGGCGTTCTAGATGATCGGGCCGCGGCGGAGCCAGCAGGTCCCGAGATGGACGAAGGAAACGACGGTCCGCGGCGGAGCCAGCAGGTCCCGATGAGATGATGGTTGCAAACGGTCCGCGGCCACGCCAGCAGGTCCCGACGACGATGGAGGATCGGAAGGTTACGAAGGTTGTGGCAGCGCCAGCAGGCAAGACAAAGGTGCACAAGGCAGAGCTACGGCAGCGCCGGTAGTCCGTCAAGGATGAGTTCTTCTTTGCGTCTCTCGACTCCAAGATACAACTGCCCTCCTGCTCTGGAGCTGCCCCAGTTATAGGACTGATGTTCTTTGATGTCCGGACCCTCGCACCTGGAGGTCGGGAGGTCCGGGATGAGGGTGTCCCGACACCCAGCAGGGGGGTGGAGCCAGCGCCCGGGGAGGCGATGGCCGGGCGGCACTTGGCGGGGGAGAGCCATCGACACCTCTTTCTCCCATTGACTTGCCAAGTAGCCCGCTCACCTCCTGGGTGGATGGTGGTGCCGGGATGTCTGAGGCCTGGCTAGGCCCAGGGTTGAGGTCGATCGGGGGCCAGGCGGCCTCGTGGTGGAGTGTCCAAGATGGCGTCCCGGATGGGCGCGCGGGCCAGCAGTGGATCGGGCCCACGAGGTCGATATGTTCGAAGGCAGGGGTCCCTGAGGGGACGGAGGACGTGCAATGGTGGTGTGTGGTACTTGCGTGACCGGGCTCGGGCCTGGTCGGGCCGGGGGAGAGCGGCCCTTCATGTGGCCTGTCCAACAGTGTGGATGGTAAAAACACACCCATTACTCACTAGAATATTTGATATACAATACTCAAGATAATACTTGGGTCCCACACTTTAGGCATTTTATAGCGGCACTGATAAAACATAGGTGTTCTCCACATGGCAGATTGGAAACTGCTACTGCTGTGTACCTTGTTACTGCAAGTTCGCCCTACAATCCGGGGTGTTTCAATTTTCAGCCCACCCCATGTCACTTGAAAAGTTTGCCAGGCAATAAAAATCACCTTACCGAAGGCACACCCTACCTGCAACTGACCATCAATCAATATTTACTCTCCCCATTCTGTTTTTGGGAAAAGACAGTAAGCCTTCAAGAAAACGGTCAGACGAAACACAAGTAAAATCTTGAAAATTACAGTTTGATGTGCACCGGACATTTCTTTTATTACATTGAGTGTGGTCACTTTTCTTTTTATGCTCTCTTTGTGCTTTATAGGTAGCAAGGGTGCAGCCTGATATAGCACCCACATATATGAAATTTGAAAATGTATGTTATTTTTTGTCCTCATTTACATTGCCAAACACCGGCCTGGATGTTTGGTTACATTTGACCACTGCTACCAATGGAAATAGATACAGGCTCAAGTCACTGTTATTATAGAAGCGATGGTATAGAGATATTGCAACAGTATTCTGTTTTTAGTAAGTTCTTATTGTTGCATTCAATTGCACTGACTTTTTTTAAAAAAAGTTTAAGACCTGAAATACATACAGGAAAAAAGATCTGCTTGTTTACAAGCCCCAAGCACTGCCGATACGTCACTTTTTATGACGCACCGGTGGCGTAGTGTGCTGCCCTATATTTAGAAGGACACATAAATCCACCCTGCATTAGTTTTCGTATCTATGTAAATACGGCCCCTTTTCACTGACCACTTTGCGTGAAAGGGGCGTTCCATGGGTGTTGCTGTGGTATGTTCCCATGCAACACCCATGGAACCTGACACATTCCCAGATTTACGAGAAATCATAAACCTGTGAATGCGTGAGAATAATACGCCTTCCCAGGGGAGGGGTAGGGAGGTGCAACACAGATGAATGCTTTCATTTCACCTCTTTTTTTCCTCTTTCTATGCGTGCTGGATTATGCAGCTCTCATAGAAAGAGGAAACACCTCCTATGATTGTTTTTGTGCAGGAAGGTGTTCCTTCCTGCACAAACAAATCTCCCCACAATGCAGGCACTGTGGTGCAAGGGTGCCTGCATCGGCATATAGCAGCCAATTGTGCGCCAGCACAGGGGGAGCAAAGGGATCCATCATATTGTTGTAGATATGACGCATCCCTGTGCTTTTAAAGTGACTCAGTGCCGGGCAGCAAAATGGCTTGCAGCACCGCACTAATTCACTTTCTCATAAATAAGGGCCTAGGTTTTTGGGTCATGAACTCTACAGTTTTAAAGAGGAGGAAAACATCGGACACGTTGGAAACCTTCTGGAAAGTTCTGTTATGATAAACAATTTTAATTGCGAAGGTCACAAATTATCTTCCTTCCTCTCCCAGTTTATTAGATCCAATCTATTGATTTCCATCTAAATTAGAAGTAATAATTTGGAACAATTTGATATCCAGATCTTTATTCTCCTTTAATCTATGACCGATATTGCTCTCACTACATCCTTTCTTCTTTTCACCTCTCATCTCCTTACAACCTCTTTTGCCCTTCTCACCTCTTTACTCCTCTCAGCTTCCCGTTCCCTCTTCTATTCACGTATTTCTTCATCTATGGAGGTGTAACTAAGGGTCACCACACCTCATTTGGTTACCCACTCTCAATTTTTGCAATACTCCATATCTCAGGTCCCATGTTTCTACTCCCACCTTCCATATTCAAAGAAATCTCTCACTTGGGCTTTTCTGCTATCAACTATCCCACACCTATGTGCTATTGTCCTCCTCCGCACCGCAACCCCTTTTTAATTTATCTTGCATTTTCCTGTATCCTAGAATTGTCTCTTACCTTTTTTTCTAGCTCCACTCCTACTCTCCCGATTACATTTCTGACTCTTATCCAGTTAATCCTATTTCCTGCCGCCACTAGTCTCCGACTATTTCTATCTCAACAAAATCCCTTCTTTCTGGATCCCTCACATGCTCATAGGCTGCTTAGAATCTATCATACCAGTTACCCTGAGCCATCTCCTGAATCAAACTTGGTGAAGATGATTCCATCTGCCCATTGGACAGGGGATGAATCTTCTTATTAGTTTGGACAACTAATGCGTCTCATTAATAGAGCTAGATCACTCTGGTTCACATGACACATCCAAACCACTCACTCTGAGCTTCCTATTACTGATTATCATATTTATCATAATTCTGAACTACTTGAGCTATATTTATGCTCGTGACACTCCCGGATTTCCCATGTTTATTACATAATTGCAGGACATCTGTTATTTGCTCATAATTCTTTTCATGACTATCTCCTCCACCTTTGGATATGTGGCACATACAGAAGCTCTCATATTTAATAGGATGAATCAAGTTTCCTCCACAGTTTTGCTTCAGTGCTGTTCAGCATTCCAATGGCCTCCCACCATTTTATAATGACACCAACAGCAACTTGTTCCTAAGACCTGCTTGGAACATTATCCCAACATAAGCATGCCTTTCTTTACAACAAGGGCATGCTTGCCCTCATTGACTGTCATGACTCCTAGAAACTTTCAGACCTATCAAATCCTTTACTGACTGCATTGCTAACATATGTGCGGCTGCTTAGTCGGGCACTTGAGGCCTCAGAGAGGCAAGCCCCAAATGTTTTACTCGGTTTTCCTCATTTTAAATGTAGCTGCTTCTTTCGTATTAAATAGCACTTATTGAACAGCAGATAATAGTGGGTAGTGTTTGCACTGATGGTTCTCCTTTTATTCACTTGATGACTGGAGACGCCATTTTAAAAAGCGTCTCTCTCAGTTGTTAGACCAAGTGGACCTTTGCAACCATTAGGCCTGCGAACTCGCCATCTGACTCCAATGTGTGCCTAGATAGCATACTGTTCTGCAGCCCCCTGGGTCCTGCTTCCTTATCCTTAAATGCTTCATTTTTCGAGCTTACAAATTCCCCCACAGACCTGCAGTGCTGGAAAGATCCATTGTCGGGAAACCCTGCACTTCTATCCTCTAAATGTACAATTTCAAATCTATAAATTAAGACCCCTATAAACCATGCCCAGTACAATTGGCAGAGGCTATCATTTCCAGTTAAAATGTTTCATTTTAAGTCCATTGTATTGCACTACAAATTCTTGCAAAAGAAAAACACTCTAGGGATTTAACAATGGATTTCCCAAAACTGCCATCATCTTGCAGTGACTCGTCCATTGTGGAAATATGAGTCTCAAGTAGTTTATGCAGAGGTAAAAGCATTGTTCGTTTCCCGTTTCAGTGTTCGGTCTGTTGTGTACTACGTGTTTATAAAGTGCTTTATTCCTGTTGGATATTATACAACAGGAAATATGTGATATGCTATCTTCTTTGGTCGAAGATAAATAATGCATTTCATTTTAAGGTCATTGTTATTTAGGAACTAAAAATAATTTACATTCACCGCGACATACTGGAGTTATTTGACCTTTGAATAGGAAACCCATTGTTATACACAAGCACCTCTATCATGATTTCAATTGCAAAGGGACGTCAGAAAACTAATTAGCAAAACACTGAGGAACAGTGAGTGGCTAAGAGCACAATCATCTGCGGTTCTATGTAGTCTCTGTTTCTAGCAGAACACTGAATAGAAGTCTGGAACACAAGTGCCTCTACTGAGGCCAGGAGGAAAGTTTCATTTTGAATTTGTAAAATGACGGGGTACTGCTGTGAACAGTCTTTTTTTCAGGGCAGCAGATCCAGATGAGAAGTATGAAGAAGTTAACAATGTCTTTGACTCTAAAGTTGAAAGGGTCCAAGCGCTTCTGCTGTCTCTGTCTAGCTTCGCCTGTCCTGCAATGACCAGAAAATATCCAGAACTACTGGTCTCTGCAGAAATATATTAAACTGAACTGTTCTGCATTATTTCCAGTTGTAAGCTTACTTTTCCAGCGTTATCAATCTTTCCCTTAAACAAGGAGTGTTTTCAGATCGACTAAAAGTGGTTACATTTTCACTACTCTTAAAAAACCCTGCTTACCTTAAAGATCTTAGAAATCCCTACCAAGCTATCAGTGCTACCCTTTCTCACAAACATTTTGGAAAGCTGTGTGAATAACCAATTGAAACATTTTGATGCTGACAACAATCTCCTACATTATTTCTATTGTGATTTCAGTATTTAATCATCACCTTGCAAATTTTTGATGACTCCTATTATTTTGGACAACATGGAATCAGTGTTTGCTGATGCTTCTGGACCTATCTGCAGCCTCTAATATTTTCAACCATGATATCCTTATATGCACTTTAAAGGAAGGCATAGGTTTTGAATGCTGATATAACTCCTACATAACCGATCAATTCCAAATGACCAAATGTATCATTTGGTCTCCACCCCTGCCTAATTCCACTGCATTCCTCAGGGAACCGTTTTGGCCCCTGCTCTGTTTATTCTTTATCTCAAACCTTTGGGTGACATTATTAAGAGGGTTTGGCATCTTCTTTTAAAACAAATATGCTGATGACACCATCTTTATCTGAATATCTCTTCTAATTCTGCTTTGGTAGCGTTGACTCTTTTCAACATGCAATCTTGGATGACTTTTTTTATTGATGGCAACAAAGTGCAAAATGCAGATAATTGCGATTCTCCTATTAACATGACCAGAAAATATGGATTTCATTAAAGACACGGAGGCTAACATTATGCATTAATCTTTTAATGCAGTCACAAGCAGCCGCACTTACATCATAAGCAAAACAGTTCTAGAATGCAGTGACAGCAACTAATAAAAGGCATGAGCAACAACAGAGCTGCCTCTTTTAAATGGAACAAAGCAACAAAGTTCATAAGGTTGAGATGCAACTTGGTCTTGAGAGCGAAGAAAATACTGAATTAGGAGGAAGGAAACGAAGAGAGGAGGATTAGAGGAGATGAGGACAATCCATTAGGTTGAGTTATCTGAAAAGAAGAATGAAAAAGTTAAAAAGGTTCAAACCTTAAGTAGTAAAGTCAGAAAAAATGCATACAGTAAACAGTAAAGAAACAAATGCAAATGATCAACAATATATAAATAGATACTCCGTCCAAGGGAGGGACGGGTGGAATAATGTTAGCCTCAGTGTCTTTAAGGAAATCCAGATTCTCTGGTCAGGTTAATAGGAAAATCGCTATTTCATTACAAGACAGGAGGCTACATTATGCATGTTGGTAGCCTTGAAGCACAACATCGGACATATGTTCAATAGGTTTACAATAATGACAAGCAAAAGTGAAGCATTGGACCAATCAGCCGCTTTAAGGATATCATCTACCTTCCCACCAGACCAGAAGGTTTTACTAGCCATAGCACCTCTGAGAGAGTGGGCTTGGAATTTAGAAAGGTCAATACCAGCGCAGTTCTTAGCTAATTTGACCCATTTAGCAATGGAACAAGAAGAGACTGGCTTCAATGGTTTAACAAATGAAATAGGATGTTGATTAGCATCCTGAGGGCGAAGGTCTCTCCTTCTGGAATCATATTCTTTCATACAATCAACAACACAAAGTTTTCTGCAGTAATCAAAACGAGGGTAAAAAATAGAATGTGACATAGTTTTAGTTCTTCTAAGGATTTCAAACTTAACACCATACATGTCATAACATCTATTAGAAATATCAAGTGATTTAACATCAGATACCCTACGACAAGAGATCAAACATAAGAGAGTAGCAAGTTTAATGGAAAGGTATTTCCTATTAAGGAAAGGATTATCAGGCCATGAAGAAAAAGGTCTAGGATAAGTCTAACATCCCACAAGGATTGGTATTTGGGTCTAGGATGTCTTCTTAGTATAATAGTTTTCAGAACTCTACAAATGATAACATTCTCATCTACCCTCTTACCGTTGACGAGACAACGTCCAGCAGGGTATACACCTGTTACAACGCAACTTTTACAACTACCTACCATTACAACGCAACTTTTACAACGCATACCATTACAACGCATTGCGCTGGGGGGCGCTCTAGGATAGGGAATAAGTTTAATTTACTATCCAACACCTTCCCTAGTGTCCACGGGGACTGGAGTTGGAATAGTAAATTATACTTACCACTATCCAGCACCTCTAAGCGCTATGCGTTGTAATGGTATGCGTTGTAATGGTCGCGTTGTAATGGTAGGTAGTTGTAATGGTATGCGTTGTAACGTCATACATCCGTCCAGCAGAGATGCAATTAATGGATCTATAGGAGAGGGCATTGTCAAATAATTCAACAAGAAAATTAACTATGCTGACAATAGGAGCCTCCTCTGGATCCAGGTTCCTCTCCATGCACCAACAAAACCATTTTCTCCAAATGCTATTGTACCTGTAATGTTTCCCTGGTGCCCAGGACTCTCCGAAGATAGTGAGAACTGATGACGAAAGTCCAAACAACTTGTTAGATTGCCTGACACTTTCCAAGCAAGAAGGTTCAAATTCCCTGAAAGGATTAGGTGGTGATCGTCTCCGTTTGCGTTTGAAACCAGATCTTTCGTTGCAGGAATTAGGAAGGGGATGTCGCAAGACAGTTCCAGGGTTGTTGGGAACCATGCCTGAGAAGGCCAGAAGGGAGTTATCAGAACCAAGAAGCACTGGTCTTGTCTCACTTTCTGCTGAACCCTCCGGATCATGGGAAAGGGAGGGAAGGCGTAAACTAGAAGGTGAGACCAGGACTAGAGAAAGGTGCTCACCGCAAGAGCGCCCGGGTCCGGCATCCAGCTGAAGTACTTCGGCAGTTGGAAAGTCAATCTGCTCGCAAATCTGCTGACAAAATTTGACTTTCCCTGGAGATAATCTGCCTTCAGGGAAAGGTTGTGTTCTAAACAAAACATCCAGAGTTTCTTGGCTAAATTGGAGGGGTCTGCTGATCTGGCCCCGCCATGGCGGTTGATATAGGAGACTGCGGAGATGTTGTCTATTTTGGGGACAACAGATCTGCCCTGCAGTGAGTGTTTGAAGCTCATTAGGGCATATAAACTGTCCGTAAATTCCCAAAAATGTATATGGTGGGGGGATTTCGCATGAGACCAAATACCACCCGTGTTTTGGTCGATGAGGCGAGCACCCCAACCGTGAAGGCTGGCGTCTGACTCCAGGACAAAATCCGGAGTTGAGCCGAAGATAGCTCTCCCATTCCATGCATCCAAATTGTCCAGCCACCAGGAGAGTTCCGACCTGGCCTGCTGATCTAGGGTTACAAAGTCTCCATACCAAAGACCAGACCTGAGGGCTTGGGCTTTTATTCTCTGGAGAGCACAGTAATTCAGTGGCCCCGGAAAGATGGCTTGAATAGAGGAAGAGAGTAAACCCAGAAGCCTGGCTAATTCCCAAAGAGTTAGAGATTGTATTTTTGAACAAATCTGATCTCTTTGCGAATCTTGGCGATCTTCTTGTTGGGAAGAAGAAGAAGGCACTTCGAGGTATCTACGGTGAACCCGAGGGATTCTAGTGATTTTGAGGGGGTAAGAATAGATTTTTCCCAATTTATAATGAAGCTGAGACTCTCTATAAGATTCATGGTAGTCTTGAGGTCTTCCAAAAGTTGAGAGTGGAGTTGGGACATGATAAGGATATCGTCTAGATAGATAATTAATCAAATGCCTCTTTCTCTCAGGAGAGAGACAATAGTTCTCATGATCTTGGTGAAGCACCAAGGCGCAGATGAGAGCCCAAAAGGGAGGGCCTGAAATTGAAAAAGATGATTGTCCAGGATGAATTAAAGAAAGGGCTGCTGTTCTTCGGCCATAGGGATGGTAAAGTAAGCGTCCTTTAGATCTAACTTGACCAACCTGTCTCCTTGTAGAAGGAGGTCTCTGAGGAGATGAATACCGTCCATTTTGAAGTGTCTGTAGACCACATACTTGTTTACCTCTCATAGGTTTATAACTGGTCTCCAATCTTTTTCCTTTTTTTTGAACCAGGAAAAGGTTGCCCACGAATCTCATTAGAGACCAGGGCACTTCTACAATAGCGCCTTTTTGAAGCATGGAGGAGATTTCCTCTTTGACATTCTCTTGATGTTCTGTTGATTTAATCAAGGGTTTGGGCGTGTGTGTTTGGGAAGGAAGATCTATAAAGTCTATTTTGAAACCTTGAACAGTCTCCAGAACCCACCGACCTTGAGTTAAAGATTTCCAAGCGTGATAAAAGTAATTGAGTCTGCCTCCGACCTTGGGAGGGGAAGAAGATAGAGGAAGACTTACTTGGACGGTTGCTGTTGGGAGCTCCATGGGAGGAGTAACCTCTGTTTCAAGAGCCTCTGCCTCTTTGTCGGTAGAGCTGGCGGTTAGAAGGGTAAAATCCTCTGCCTGATGATCATCTGCCTCTGAAGGATGAGAAGGGCCGGTAGTTGGGCCGGACGGAAGAACAGCCCCTTCTTCCAGCCTGTCCAAAAACATTACTGTTGAAGACGCGCCTCATATTGCTATGGGCCTTGTCTAGGGCAGTAAAGGTGGAAACGTATTTTCCTATGGATTTAATCATGTCCTCACCAAAAAGGAAGACTTTGAGGTTTTGTGAGGGCTCTTTCTCAGCTAAATCACCCAGTTTAGGATTGATTTTTATTAAGGATGGTCTTCCTCTTTTCAATGTTGAGACTTGAGTTTCCATTACCAAGCAAGCAAAAAAATGGCCCTTTGGCTCCAACCTCTGATGAGGTTGATGTTGAGAAGGGAGTTGGAGATATAGGAATCTTCGGCTAAATCCAAAATCTTGGTGAGGGGGTCGAGAATGTCAAGGAGATGATCTTGGCAGTTCTTGAGGGCTTTTTCAAGGCCCTTCCTAGGGTCTTTACCTAGTTTAAATAAAAATGTTATCAAATCAGGGTCAAGGTTCGGGGTCTGATAGACCTTCTCTTGAATGGAGGGCCTCGGACATTCTGACCAAAGAGTGTTACACGTTTCCCTCTCAGGGGAATTTCTGAGCCATCTGGTGATACATTTTGAAACATGATCTTGGGGAAACCATTTGGAACTATTGGGGTTGGAGATGTTGAGGGGAGAGAACATTTCTCCACCCAGGGGGTCAAGGATAGCATCTTTAAGGGAGGGGGAAGAGTCAAGCTCAAATTGATTATTGAAGCTGAGATCTTCATTGTTCAGGTCAAGGAAAAACCCGTCATATGGAATATAGAAGACTTCATCCTCATCAGAGTTGGTACCTGCATCATCGTGGGCACTATTGTAATTCATGTCGCTAGGGACACCCATCAAGTTTGTGCCACTACAGACATCCATCCTATTTGTGTCGCGAGAGACACCTGTATCTTTTGAGGTGCGTGGGCCTCCCAACAAGTTTGAGATGCTGCGACCTCCCAAGTCAATTGAGGTTCCATGACCTTCCATACTGCCTTCGCAGTGTTTGGACTTCTTACTGCTCTTGGTGTGTAAGAATTGAGGATCACAAGGAGAGGTGTCATCATGTTCAAGAAGAAAGGGTCTCTTAGATGACATAACCACCTTTAGCGTATCCATCTTGCAGGACCTCATTTCTTTCTGTAGGAAGTTTTTAAAAGAGTCACTTGTGTGATTAGGGGAACTGGCAATGGCATAGTCGGACTCCATGTCAGACATAACAGGCACTTAGAAGAGAAAGATACTGTTGTTGGATATGGACTTATGAACAACAGGTAAGTAAGGGTTAGATTAACAACAAAAATAAGTGCTGAAGACCTATTTATTTATTTTTTATATATTTTTTATAATTTTTAGGTTTTTAGCAGGAGATTTATGGGTTAATAAACTGACATGTGCTAGGTATATATTTATAAATAATTTTTTTACTGACCACAAGGGCGACCCTAGAACAAGAACCAGCGGTAACATACACTATAATCCAAACAAAGGTTCTCGAGCTACATTAACATACTTAAAACTAGAAGAGAATAAAAAACTCTATATAGCAAAAAAAGTGAAAGAGAAAGCCTATTAATGTCCCAATGTCACAAAGAACCATGTACATGGATAGTTACATAAATGAGTTTAATGAAAAACACAATGGGCGCTCAAACAATTATACTCATACTATACATGAAAAGGACATAAACATGTGTAAAATCAAAAAACAGGGGCAGAGAAAAATAAACATATAACAATAAACATAGTACACAATCCAAAAAGAATGTCATCTCTGATTTGAGCCATGTTAGAGGCGTTTCAACCCGAAATTGCTTTAAGGGTCATCATCAGGACAATGAGCTTCAAGAGTTAAAGCGACCACTTGATTGAGTTCTTAACAATCTTTCTGCATGTAGCAGGACTCTTCCCCTATCCCACCAAGAGACTTTTCTTCTAAAAGGTTTAGAGGGGAGACCTGTCAATGTATAAAATCCCACTAAATGGATAATATTTTATAATAAAATTGAAATCAAGAAAATCTTGCTAAGGCAATATGGAGCCAGAATCTCAAAATCTTTTGAAGTCACTGAGGAGTCAGATAATTCATAAATTCAGAACCTTGTGTGCTCTTATCGCGTCCTCCTTCAAACAGCTGGCTCTTTGTGTTTTTCATTAAATTCATGTATGTAACTATCCATGTACATGGTTCTTTGTGATATTGTGACATTCACTGGCTTTCTCTTTAACTTTTTTTGCCATATATATTCTCTTCTAGTGGTTAAGAATGTTAATGTAGCTTGAGAACCTTTGTTTGGATTACAGGGTATATATTTATGACTTTAAAGCCAGCACCAGTAAGGGTTAATAAAATGGTAGTAAAAGCTGTCTTCCCAATAAAGTTTGTTTATGCTTTTCCCTTTTTTTATGGGAATCAGTAAGGACCCTTTATTACGTGAGGAGAAACAGTATCGGTAAGATCTCCGGCTGCAGCTGGGGAGTGCGTATAACTGACGTGCTCGAACCAGCCGCTGCCGGAGAATTAAAGGAAAGGCCTTAGGCAAGCGGGGGACGCGACGCCACCGTTGCCAAGGGCCATTCCTTGTTAGGAAGGGGAAAGATGCGCTTCCGAAGATGGAGCGAGTGAGCACGTCTTATGAACGGTAAAGCCTATAAAGGCTGAACAAAACTAAAAAGTGGGTTGAATAAAGACAAGGAACAAGAATGAAGAAGGAGGCGTTATTGAAGGCAGATTGTAGGCTAGAGCGAGTGCGGGCCCACCCAAAAGCACTTTGGTGAGGAAAGGGGGGTGGGATCGTACTCGACGACCGTAAATTGGAAGTCGAGGGAGGGGGAGGAAAGGGTTGTCGGGAAAACCGGAGATTCAGAATGAACAGAGAGGTATTGTAAAGCACAATAAATAACAATCAGAAATCATTATTAATCAATATTAAAGATATCAGGTAAAAGCATTTAGCATAATAGATAAAGGTAAAGGAATATAAGTAGAGAGCAAGGGAAAGTAACTTATCTGCTTGCGAGCAGCTTTTAAAAGAGGCAGCTCTGTTGTTGCTCATGCCTTTTATTAGTTGTTGTCACTGCATTCTAGAACTGTTTTGCTTATGATGTAAGTGCGGTTGCTTGTGACTGCATTAAAAGATTAATGCATAATGTAGCCTTCTGTCTTGTAATGACATTTATGCTATCTAGGGTTATCTTTTTTTGCAATGGGAAATGGAACTGTGAAATGTCTAATGTTCGGGCCAAAATGACCTTAAGTGTGTATGGTGTCTTTAAGTTTGCATCTAAATTAGGGGATCCCCGTATTAAAGACATAGTCTATATCTATTAAGCTAGATGCACCTCTGTTGCATTATATGGGGCAGGTGTATGGGGACACCACCCAAGTTACGATTTGAAAACGGAGGAAAACTCCTTTTTAAAAAAGCTTTTATATCTGCTGTCTTCAGCTTCCTCTGAACTAATCCATCGTGAAGTGAAGCTTAATTATCTGTCAAACTTAATTGCAATGATACCCCTACTGTTAAGGAGATCCATATGGTCAAAAGAGGAGACCACATTTACTAAATCAAATAATAATGACTGCCTGCAATTAGATAATTGTCTTAAGATCCCCTGGTTTAAATATTTTGTTAATATCTATAGAGAATTATTCAATCAGATGATCCTGGAAAATCCAAATGATGTATCAGGGATGTCTAAACAGGAGATAAAGAGTACTTTCCTGTATCATAAGAAGGAATGCAGGCTGAGATCAGTAGGGAAGCAAGCCACGTACCAGCTCTACAACCTGCATATTGGTGCCTACGGCTTTCAAACGTATTTATCACTTGTTACGAGACCTTCCCACCGCTATGTTTTAACAAGAATGAGGCTGGGTCTTGCCCACCATTTAGTAGTGTTCCCTACAATGAAACAGGTTCCAGTCTCCCCATGCCCATGTGATGGGCACACTAAGCAGAGCACCTTGCACTTTTTACTTTTATGTGATCTGTATTTGAATTTTAGAATTGTTTATCTTAAACCATTGTTTAAAAAATATGATGCCAAATCCACTAATGCTGCTATGAGCCTACTGTTTATGCTAAGAGAACCGGAAATTTGTTTTTATACCGCAACTTTTATTTTAAGTTCAATTAAAGCTAGGAAAAGTATGATGGTCTAATGAAATGTTGTTCTGAAATTGTATCGAATAGAATTTCCAGTTGTTTATGATGAATTTGAGAAGTGGAGCTGCGACCTGCCTTCCCAAGTTTGGGGATGGTCCTATTAATAGATCACTTTGCACATTCTAAGATATGTAACCTGATCTTGACCCCTATAACTGTTTACGCCACTCAATTCTTTATGAAATGCTGCTATCACTTTACTGTTTACACAAAGAGAATCAATGTTGTGCCATCTATTTTAAGTTTATTTCGCTGGGAATTGTACGACGTTTTAAGGAAATAATGGAAAGTCAGAAGCAAACCCTAAATTAACCTGTGTTCAACCCTTTGCACAGAGAGGTCAGGCTTAACTTAGAGGCAATGTTTAAAGTATTTATGCAGCACTTCAAACCGTAATAACATGAAATACCATAAAAGAAGGAACCATCATTCACATCAGAAGAACAGAGTGATGTTTAATAAAACAAGATCAAAACAACAAAAATCCAATCAGTAGAACCGGAGATATGCAAGTTTATAGATTTCCATGCAAATCGCGCTAAAAAGCACAAAAGGGCAACTGTGGATATCTGGTCGCGCCAGGACAAACTCACAAGTTCAGGCCAACCACGATGGAGCATGAGTCGGCTGCAGGGACCCAGTTAGGCCCACTGAACAAGAGTACCTTAACTCTTGCTTTTGGAGAACTGAGAGCTCTAGCGTAGAGAATGCGTCACGCAGCCGGGGCGATGTGAGTTTGGTGCTGGAGATGTATTCTACAGCTTCAGTTCCGGGGAGTTGTGAGGCTGCGATGTGAGGTCAAGGATGCCATCAACAA
Organism: Lissotriton vulgaris; assembly: GCF_964263255.1. Classification (NCBI taxonomy): domain Eukaryota; kingdom Metazoa; phylum Chordata; class Amphibia; order Caudata; family Salamandridae; genus Lissotriton; species Lissotriton vulgaris. Next base: position 1,882,517,817 of record NC_141689.1, on the reverse strand, counting down.
GGGGATTACAATGCAAAGTCCAGTGTCAAAGATGCATTGTAAAACGACTGGTTCCACAGAAGTTGAGGTGCTTGCTATGCAGAGTCCTGTGACATCCTCGAGGATACCATTGATGAGGGGCTTGCGATGCAAGGGCCTGTGTCAAGGATGCATTGTGCAGCGCTGGTTCCAATGATGCTGTGAGCTGCGGCAGCTACGTGAAGTCCTTGCAGCAGGAAAGTCCACACAGCAGAGGTGATCCATCGAATCTGCTCAGGGTTGTGTCGCACAACAGAGGAGATTTGTCGGTTCTGCTGAGCTTATATATGGGCTGACAGATCACTTGCAGGCCCACTTTCAAGAGTCCAGGACTGGGGTAGCACCACCTGACAAGGTAGGACTCTTAGGTGCATAGCCCAGGTGCAAGTTACAAGAGACTAGCCCTTGAGTCACTCTGGTAGTCCTTGGTACAGGTTGCAGGTCCGGTTCTTTTCACCCCAGCAAGAGGGAAGCAGGCCAGCACTGCAAGACAGCAGTCCTTCTTCCTTGCAGTGCCTTCCACCGCTCAAGAAGTTTATCGAAGAGTTGGGTCTAGGGGTCCAATATTTATACCTGGTGTCTACTTTGAAGTAGAGGAAGCCTCTACAGGTTTCAACCACCCTGAGGTGTCAGGAATCCCCTTCCTCCCTGTCCCAGATCCAGCCTGTCTGGGGTCACAATAGATCAGTGACAAACCTTTTGTGAGAGTTCTCAGGCAGAGCCTTTGTGATGTACAAATGTGGTAGCTGACAGCTCCCATCCTTTGTTAACGCAGAGTGGCCCATTTTTCTTTCCTTTGTCTGACTGTCTGGGAGCAATATACAAAGTCCAACTGCCAACTACACCTCGTCATGTTACCCAGGATCAGGCCACAGGCACCACATGGTTAGGACAAGAAAAGGCCAGCTTTCTAAAAGTGGCATTTTCAGAATAGTGACTAAATCCAGACTTTATTATTAAACAGTGCTTTTACAATTCTTGAGAAATCAAACTGAGCATGTCTACCTGCTCCCATTTGGAATTTACAGCTTCCTAAATGTAATAAGGTAACTCCAATGTTATCCTATGGGATACACATTCCTTGCAGTAGTTATAAAGGGATTATGTTTTTTTTTACTACCAGAGCAAATACAAGGAGATGATGGACAGAGACGTCTGAAACTTTTCAGACACTCACCCCCAGTCATAGATCTGGGTTGAATCCATCATCATTCGTTAGCTCACTTTGTCTGTTCCATATTTTTTTCTTTCTTACACATCTTGTACCCAGTCTTGTGGTGTCCTGCCCACGAGCGTGCTGAGAGACACTGGAGATGGGGAGCTTCTCAGCCAGATTGGTAAGAGTGTTAGTCAGGATGGGTTTGTAGGTGATAGGTTTGTGTGTGATTCAGCAGGCTTTGAAAGTGGAGCAGCTAGCAAGGGGAGCCAGTAGATTTCCATTAGGCTAAGGTGATGTGGTAATATTTCTCCAGGCCATGGATTAGGCTGTCTGAGGAGCAGATTTCTTCCATATGAGAGGTATGAAGCTCTGTATAAATTCTATGGTCTAATACAGTATATAGAGGTGTGATTTAGAAATGACATAAACCACCATACTATTGGCAACAATAAAAATATGCAAAAACATCTTGATATTATATCCACTGAATTGATCTGATCCTTACACACATCTAGATAGAGATGTCTACCACAACATACATTGACGTATATGGAATTCATTGAAAGCCAATATGTGCAACAGAGTGTTGCCCAACACCAGCCATTTGTCATGGACCACAGTGATATACATATAGTAATGCACAGCTTGCACTGACATTTTATTGAGCCCATGAGTTATCTTTAACAACACTTGTTAAATCACCTTCTAGTTTGTAGGTGTTATGTTTCCTTGGTTAGGTGAGATGCAAGACACTCTTTCCTTATCCGGAGCATAAGCCTCCAGCTCGCCTCCGTACAGCCCACCCAAGTACATTAGAAGCTTTTGATTTGCTGAATTAATATATGTAGCAACATTGAAACATATGTATTCAAGAAGAAAATGTGTCTATTTTTAGAAATCATAAGGTGAAGTTTGGAGAAAAATAGCTGAATTTTCAAAAATATTTTATGGATATTTGAGTGATAAATTCATTGGGGAGATATATTACTAATATTATTACCTTTTTTTACATTACTGCTAGCATCCTTGCCTGATTCACTATGGTGATCACTGCTGGTAATCTTGCATATGGTGGTTACTACTGTAATATTGCCTCATGTGGTCGATATTGCAATACTATTAGTAGCTCAGGATGATGCTCATTGAACATAAATAGCTCTTATTATAGAAATAGTTGGAGATCCCTGACCTAGCATAAGACATTCATCAGTAGGTCCATGATCACTTCATTTTAAGAATTCAAGACAGGTGAAAACCTCCACAAGCACTTTAGGGATTAAGCCACTTTTTGACCAAGCAATTGTGTATTGTAATATCTATTGAAAATAATAACGTCCAACCTCCTTGTTGATGGCTAACCATAATGAATCATGCAAAGGCATTGGATACATCAGTATGTACATAAATGGCCAAACAGAGGGATCTAGTCTGACAAGTTAAGTGCAGTTTTCTAACCGGAGTCATTACCATTGTGTCTCAGATAACCGGAAAAAAAGCAAGTCATGTTTTAATCATTTTTAAATGAAATTCATTGGTTCTTTAAATGTTGACATACTCTGGTCTTATAAGTGTTCCCTTCACTTTTAATGTTGTGAGTGAAGAACAACTCAATCCTTCGACTTTCAGCATACTAGTGATCACAGATTCCCATGCAGAGTAGGTCTTGTATTGTTAGGTGTGTGAAACGCCTTGATAGACACTTACTAGGCATTTAGGCCATTAATACTTAGTATGTTAAACCAGTTAACAAGATGGATTAATAAAGACAGTATTGAACATGAAGGCTCTCAACATGGTCCTAATATGAGATATAGCCTGCATCTGTGAACATTACCATGGAGCATCAGCAAAATAGGAAGGATGTTCACAGTATAGGACCAGCTGTACAAAAGAGTTTTGTGATTGCAAAGACAAAAATTTGAAGAATCACAGGCTTTGAAAATGCAAAACACAGGGCACAAAGCAGTTGGTTTACAAAAACACTGACTGATTTGCAACCCGACCAATAGGTCCTTAGTTGTTTTCTGTGATGTTCAAGGCATTTTATTCAATTCTTTAAATAGACGGTGATGTTCCAAATTACCATTGTGGCGTACATTTGTATATTATCAATGAGGTAGTAGCCACAGCTTCATCTCTTACATTAATCTGTGCCAATTCCATTTCCTGACAATAATGAAAAACAATCTGCCTCAAAGAGATTATGCAATTGACAAGATCATTTGTCTTTGGATCATCTTGTAGGGATTAAAGAGTCTATGTTATTCTTTTTCTTAAGTGCATTAATTAAAGTTTATTTCAGAATTCTATCTGATAATGAATCTTTCTGTAAATAAACATTGGTAAAGCCACACTGAGTAAGTTAAGTTGTTAAGTAGTGCTTTGCATGACAGTTAGTAGTAGATGGCCTTTCCCTGTTAGAGCTCTATGTTATCCACGTGCCCCCATCCAGCTCTTGAATGGCTCACAGATGGTGCCTTCTTCCGGGCATGTGAGCAGACCAAGCCTCCAGCCTGATACCCTGTTCTCAGTGCCAGGCATTGTATCACGGCGGCCGCCTTATGCTGTGGCCTATGCCTGGTAGCTGCTCATGACGGTAACAAATTACCAGTAGGGAGATGTCCCACCGACATCACCACAAGGCCTACTCTGTATTCAGCTTGCTGATTAATCAGGAGGTCCTGATTGATCATCTTAGCCCGTTTCTCCAGCGGCCGTTTGAGGCGGGATAGGCACCATGCAAGAAGGCGATCAAGGTGATAGGGCCAAGGATTTTGAGGTCCACCATGAGCAACCAGCACTATGGGGCCCAACACCCACCTAGGGACCACAATGGTGAAACCTGGGGCAAGAGCGGGATTAATATTACAGGTGCCTCAGGGCCCATCCCTCCCTAAGATAGGCACCCACCTCTCCCGCATATGTGCCCAACCTCCTCAATGCTAATTCAGTTCCAGGGGATCACACCAAGGGATTCTGGTTGGGAGTGCTCCCTACCCACTGGGGGGCTTGAATGTTGTTTCCTGTCTGTTATCTATAAGACATAAAAGACTCTTTCATACCTCCCTTTATCCAACACTCTGTTACCCTCTAATCTTGAATAGACTGTTGTTCTGGGAAACAGTTAACTCATCCTTCCTAGAAAAGGAGAAGGTTCCCGAAATTACATCTCATGTCAGTAGTAAGGCATGGGTTGCACATTTCTCTAGTATTTTTAACCCAGGAAATGTAACTACAACGGATTTCGGAGATCTAGGTATCTGGCCAATTTTACCCCTAAATATCACATTAGCGGAGGTAGAACAAGGAATTAACAGCAGCAAGGGAGGGAAAGCACCTGGCCCGGATGGTGTTCCAATAGATGTTTATAAAGCCATACCTGCTCTCTGGGGCCCCAAATTAAATTGAGTTTTTAATGCCGCTGTAATGGAAGGAGCCCCCTCTATGTGGGGCGAATTAATAATTATTCCCATATTTAAGAAAGGGAACAGATCTGAAGCTAAAAACTACCGGCGGATTTCTCTGTTAGATTCGTCAATCAAAATTATGAGTAGGGTCCTACTTGTTAAGTTAGAGGAGTGGGCTGAGGAAAATGGGATTTTAACACAGTCCCAATATGGTTTTAGGAAAGGGCAGGGAACCCTTGAACAGTGCATTAATTTGGATTTAATATTTGGAAAATATACACGTGCAAAGCAAGGGTCCCTTTTCCTATGCTTCGCTGACCATAGCAGCGCATCTGATTTAGTGGATCATGCCTTGTTATGGCCGATTTTACTAGGTCTTGGTCACCCAGAGACTATTATTTTCTTTTTAGCAAGGCTTGATGAAAAATTATTAACATCCGTGCGGTATGGCCAAAGGGGTGAGTATACCCCCAAATTTGAGGTTAAATCAGTCATCCGGCAAGGCTGCATCCTTGCTCCACTGCTCTTTACACTTTTCATAAATGAACTAATGAAGTAGACGCAGCACTCAAACTGTAAAGTTGGATGCACCTCAGGCGGAGGGTCAAGACGTGCCGGTTCTGCTTTATGCAGATGATGCCGTACTTTTATCGAGAACACCTATAGGCCTACAGAGGTTAATAGATAAGTTTGTTGACTTTAATAAGGGTAGAAAGTTGCAGATCAATAAGACTAAAACTTATACTATGATTTGTGGCTCGAGGCCCGGGAGAACTAAATTCTTTTTAGTAGAAGGACAGAAAATCCAAATAGTAGACAAGTTCTGTTATCTAGGGATAACTTTTTCTGATAACGGTAAATGGTCGCAGGAAACGATGAATGTTAGGTCCAAATTGGTAAAAAGTGTGCACAGGGTTTTTAGGTTTGCTGCCAAACTAGGGGACCACCGAATTAAAGATATGCTGCACATTTATCAATTGAGATGTACCTCAATCACACTTAATGGTGCGGGGGTATGGGGTCATCACTACCATGGTGATTTGCAAAATGTGGAAAATAAGTTTCCTAAAAAGCTGCTCTGTTTCCCCGCTTGTGCGTCTTCCGATTTAATACATAGCGAAGTGAGGATTAATTACCTGACAGACCTAATTTGGTTAAGACCATTGCTGATATGGAGATCTATATGGGTGAAAGAAGAGACCACATTCAATAGAAGCATTATTAAAGATTGTCTCCAACTAGTTAATTGTTTAAAGATTCCATGGCTTCACTACATAGTACAAACTTTCAAGGATCTATTTAATATAAATATCTTGGAAAACCCCATTGGAGCAAAAGAAATTTCTAAAACTGAATTGAAAAATACGTTTTTGCGGGAGAAAAAACATGAACGTCAAAAAAGGAACGGGCATTTAACAACTTGCCAGTTCTATTACTCATATTTAGAAACTGGGGGATTCCAAGCATATTTAGTCAGGTAACTAGATCATCACATCGATTGTTCTCACAAGAATGAGATTAGGCCTCGTCCATCACCTGGTAGCATTTCCCTGTGTAAAAAAGTTTCCGGCTTCTCCCTGCCCATGTGATGGACATACAAAACAGAGCACTTTGCACTTTCTCCTTATATGTGATTTGTATTTGAACCTCCGTATTGTTTTCCTTAAACCATTGTTTAAAACATATCGCACTTTAACTATGAATGCTGGTATGATTCTGCTGTTTACAATGCGAGAGCCCGATATTTGTTTTTAAACTGCGACATATATTTTAAGATCAATTGATGTAAGGAAAAGTATGTTGTTTCAAACTGTATCAATAGTTAAGATTGTATTCCATTGATTTAATGAATTGTATAGGCTTTTAACAATGTTTTAAATGTGATTTTATGGTTGCTTTATCTGAACCGAATAAAGCTTATTAAGTTGAATTGAATAGACTGACTGTAAGGACGAGGGTACATATTGTTGACATGTCCTGTGAGCAGTGCCCCCCTCTAAGTATGGGCGGAAATTTTGTTCCGCTCGCGGAATTAGCGAATTTTTGGCAATTTCGCTATCCGCAAATCATGATTAATTGCCCAAAAATCCGCCATTCGTGAGTTGGCGGATTTTTTTTCTTGTTCATGCTTCAAAAATACAATCTTGCGCGTGCGGCATTGACTTACCATGATTCTGCGTTCCCTGATGAGTTTTCCTCCCTATTCGCGTGCTCTGCGAGATTTTGGTAGCTGGCCGAGCAACGCCGCGATCGCGAACAATTCATTGCGACCCAAAACAGGAAATTGCAAACGCGAACACGTCATTGCGACCCGAAACAGGAAAAAGGCATCGCCAGCAGGCTGGTTAAGTGGAAACAATATGTTCACGACCATTGCGACTGCATGCGCAAGTTCTCGTTCCCGAACTGGTAAAAAAATCTCGCGAACTCGCAAAAAAAAAATTCACAAGCTTGCGGAATTTGGCGGATTTTTGCGAATCGCAATTACGAATTCGCGCAAATTCGCGTATCCCGAATTCGCAAATTCCGCCCATGCTTACCCCCTCCACCAGAACTCTGGGGTATTACATTCCAGGAGGAGATGCGGAGTGGGTACCCCTGCTCTTGTTGGTAAGATATCACACCTGGTTGTGTAGAGGCCTACACAATAGCACCTTACGTAAGTGGCAACATTTTAGTTGGGCATGGATTCTGATGGAGATAATCTAAACGTATCAACTGACTCGTTCTCTGCATTGTCTAATTGTTATAAATAGTTTTTCATGTTGACAGAGGTATGCACCCTGTCCAAGCAGGAACCACAATTCTAGTCAGGGTAACTCAGGTACACACCCTTAATTAACTAGTGCTCACCCCCTCATAGATTGGCACAACGCAGTCAGGTTTAACTTAAGAGCAAATGTGTACAGTATTTGTGCATTACTTCAAACAGCAAAACAGTGCAAACACCACACAAAAGAGACCACATCTGGTTAGAACAATATAGCTTAATTTGATTAACAAAGTAAGACCAAAAAAACAAAAATCCAAAAAGTAGAACCGTAGTTATGAATTTTTAAAGAATATCTTGAAATGTTGTGCTTAAAAAAGCCAACTGAGGCTATCTGGTTGCGCTAGACCAGGTCAAATCCAGACGTTAAGGCCAACTGCGATGATGCACAGGTCAGATACAAGATCCAGCTTTGGTCCACTGTAAAAGGCTGACCACAACGGAATGTAGGTCGGATACAGGGACCAGCCTTTGCCCGCTGAAACAGTATCTTGATTCGCTGTTGTGTTAATGTTGAGGATGGGATGCGAGGAGCAAAGGAGGTGATGCGTCAGTGCCGATCCTGGGGATGTAGGTGATGCATTGACTCCGAGCCATGCAAAGTCAAAGATGCGTTGGAAATGAAGGCAATGCGCAGCACCATTGGCGATGCAATGCACTCGATTCTCGCAGCAGTGGGAATGCATCAACGGCGAGAGAGATATGCCGTTCCAGGTGGCGCAACAGTGTTGCTGCGTGGAATTCTGCTGGAATAGCACTCTATACCCACTTGGCAGGGCAGGACTCCCTGTTGGGAGAGTCCAGGTCCTATAGCATGGTTGTAGAGGGACTGGGAGTCTTTTGTGTCCCTGAGACTTCAACAGGAGGCAAGCAGACAACACCTTGGAGTCACTCTGGGTTCAAGTGGTGGAATTCCAGTACTTCTCACTCAGGCAATGAGGGCAACAGGCAGGTCAGCACAGCAGAGTGGCAGTCCTTCTTCCTGGCAGAGTATCCACAGGTCCATAAGTGTACTGAGTTTGTAGGGTCAGAAGTCCAGTTCGTATAATTAGTTGTGCCTTTGAAGTGGGGGGGGACTTCAAAGAGGGACTTTGAAGTGCACAGAGATCCACGCTTCCTGGTCTGGCTCCAGACTCACTACAGGGGGTGAAGCAGTCCTTGTGTGGGGGCAGCACCCTGCCGATTCAGGTGTGCCCAGTTCCTCTCTCCCATCCTTCCCAGGATGTCCCATCAGGATGTGGATGACTCTTCGGTCACACATGAGCTCCCTTTATGTGTGATAGTTCAGAAGGAATACACAAGACCCAGCTGTCAACCACTCCAGACCTATTTTGCAGACAGGCAGCAGTAACACATGGCTAAGAGCAGAAAAATGCCAACTTCCAGAAAAGTGGCATTTTTAAAGTTTTAATCATAAATTCAACTTTGCCATCAAATAGGATTTATTAATACTAGTCCATAGGTACCAAACATGACAGATCTATTCTCTCTCAAACAGGAATTTTGACTTATTAGATCTAATAAGAACTCCCAAATGTTGACATATGAAAGGGGTGGCCCACACAGTAGTGAAAAAATTATTTTTGGGTTTTCACTACCAGGACATGTACAAAAGTACATGTACTACCTTTTGGTAACACAGCACCCTGCCCTATGGGCTACCTAAGGCCTACCTTAGGAGTGACCTAAAAGGGGAGTTTGAAGCTTGGCAAGGGGTTTTTAAATGCCAAGTCGACATGGTAGTAAAACTGCACACACATGCTCTCCAGTAGTAGACCCAGGACATGTTTAAAGGGCTACTTAAGTTGGTGGCACAATCAGTGCTTCAGGCCACTAGTGGCATTTAATGTACAGGCCCTGGGCACACACTGTGTACTTTACTAGGTACCTATAAGTACATTAAATATGCCAATTGTGAATAAATCAATGTCTCTACTAGACTCAGAGAATCCTGACTTCTTCTTCATTTCAGAGACATGGCCCCACAAATCTTCACAACCTGACATCTCCGTAGCCCTCCCTCATGATTATCAGCTGACTAGACTGGATAGAAAGGATACAAGAGGTGGTGGGATAGCTATCACCTTTAGAACAAACACTAAATTAAATGCCTTAGAGTCCTACTAGGCAGAATGAGGTGAAATCTGTATTTTCACAATAGAGAGCACCAGCAAGAAATCCTGGAGAGGTGCACTTCTCTATCGGCCCCTGGGAAACAGAGCCCACTTTTCCAGCAACCTAATAGAGGCAATCGCACCGCACGTCCTGGCCGCTGACAACTTTCTCTTACTAGGTGATTTTAACTATCACAGAGAACTCCTATTTTACCCTCATTCAAATGATCTTACCTCCAGTTTAAAAACTTTAGGTCTAAATCAACTGGTGATAGGTCCCACCCAAAGCGCTGATCACACCTTAGACCTACTATTCACAAACTCCCCCCAAATAAAGATTGACCAACTACTTCCAGTCCTATATTCCGACCACTATGTAATAAGATTCCATATTCACAAAATACCGACTGAACCTCACCCTACGAAAAAATCTACATTAAGTAGGTCCTGGAATAAGATCAATTTAGAGTCCTTCTCTGCACACTTTGTCCCCCTTTCCCCGTCGGAACTGGCCCAACCCAATGAAGCAGCCAAGTGTCTTGAACAATCCATTTACCACGACTCTAGACATAATTGCTCCTAGGGAAAGAATCAAATGTCCAAACAAACTCTCCGATGGATTAAACCCAGATCTGTGACTGGGGGTGAATGTTTTGCCATTATGCAACATTCTGTCCATCATCTTGTATGTTTTGCAAACAAACTCTCCCCCTGGTTTTCTCCAGACCTAAAAATTGATAAGCTCACTATTAGGAAGGCAGAACGCAAATAGAGACAAACAAAAGATGCAACTGACAGACAGCACTACAAAACAACACACTGGCTCTATATGGATCATATAGCCACAGCCAAAAAAGATTATTTAGGCAACAGAATAGGCCAGGACACCAACTCTCACAAAGAGCTGTACAAGATTGTGAATGAATTCACCAACCCCCCTCCTGCGAACTACCGCACATCGCTTCCAAGGAGTGGGTAGACTCTCTTTCATCCTTTTTTGTAAAAAAGATAAATAACATTCACAAACTCTTTCCACAACTGACTGACACACTACCAATGAATGAAATGAAATGAAATGAGTCTTATAATGCGCAACTAAGCCCGAGGGCGTCAAGGCGCCTAACAAAAAAGTATAAACAAATGAAAAGTATCTACGGGTACGCCTTTGCGAACAACCAGGTTTTCAGTGCTTTTCGAAAAGCGGGGACGGAAGCCTGAGATTTTATGTTGCATGGAAGAGTATTCCATAACTTAAGGGCAATTGAAGAAAAGGCCCTTCCACCCCATCTACTCTTACGGAAGCGAGGGACCACCAGCAGGTTCTTAGTGGAGGAGCGTAGAGGTCTGCTTGAAACATAAGGTAGCAAACGTTTCTTGACCCCCCCCCCGCACCCTTCCCAGAGAGTGCACTGTGGGTCAGGCAGAGCATTTTGAAAGTGATCCTCGCTTCAATGGGAAGCCAGTGTAAAGCCTTCCTGGCTGCCGTTGATGAAGCCAATCTAGGAGCGTCAAGAACAAATTTGGCTGCCGCATTTCGAGCGGTCTGAAGATGTTGTATTAGGCTCTTATTCATGCCGATGTATAGGGCGTTACAATAATCCAGTCGCGATGCGACAAGTGCTACCGCCACTTGCTTCCGCGCCTGAGGGGACAGATAGTGTTTTATTTTGTGGAGTATTTTAGTAATGCCCCAACAGGTGGCGACAGTTCTATTAACCAGCAGGGTCATGGAGAGGGCAGGTTCAATCAGCACCCCCAAGTTCTGCGCTGATCCCGAAGGAGTGGGACATGACCCCAACGAGGACGGCCACCATTCAGGTGACCAGATGTTGTTGTTAGAGCCAAACACCAAGATCTCAGTCTTTTCCCGTTCAACTCTAGAGAATTGTAAATCATCCACAGGGACACTGCTTGCATGCAGTTCCTAAAGTTGGCTGGGGACGGGTCACCAGAGTGGGAGAAGAACACCAAGATCTGAGTGTCGTCCCCATAGGAGACTACCTCCATCCCGAACGATCTAATTAGCCTGGCAAGTGGAGTCACGTAGATGTTAAACAGGGTCGGACTTAGTGCCAACCCCTGTGGGACCCCACATTGCACAGGTAGGGATGGAGATAGAAACTCTCCCAGCTTGACCCTCTGTACCCTCTGGTCTAAGAAGGAGGCCAGCAGATTCAAAGCGGCCCCTTCCACCCCTATCTCCCTCAGGCGAGATGTTAAAACCGAGGGAGATAGGGTATCGAAGGCGGCTGTGAGGTCCAGAAGGACCAGGACGTGGAATGTCCCTGGTCTACCTCCATATGGATGTTATTCAGTACGACCGTGAGGGCTGACTCGGTGCTATGGTGTCTCCTGAAGCCATGTCCGGATTGGTCTAAGAGACCCGAGGAGTCAAGAAATGCCGCCAGATGATGATTCAGATGCGTCTCCCGCATCTTTGCCGGCGCAGGAAGCAAAGAAATAGGGCGGTAATTCTTAAACACCTCGGGATCTAGAGTAGGCTTCTTTAGAAGTGACGTAACCACCGCGCTCTTCCATTGGGATGGAAAGATGCCCTCTCTCATGGCCCTATTCATGATATCAAGCAGGGGGGGGAGAAGGGGGTCTGTGCACTCCTTCAGGACTTTCAAGGGGCAGGGATCTAATGGAGATCCCGACCTCGTCTTATTTAAGAGCAGGTCAAGCTCCTGATGGGACAGCAATGGAAACTCTGACAGATTTTTAGAGGTGTTGGAAGAGATCTCCTCCATAACAGGAGAAAAAGGGACAGGCGGGGTAGCAGATCACAAAAGAGAGACACACTGAGAACCCCCCCCCCCCCAGCATGCCAACTCCCTCCGAGAATTTCACGCAGTCACAGAGGAAGAAGTATCTTCCACCCTAAACCAGATGAAATCCGGTTCACCGACCGACCCTGACTCTTCCCAGATTCTATCTAAAATTGGACCTGTCCTTCTCCCCAATCTAACCAAAATCTTTAATCATTCGCTATCGCAATTCACAGTACCTTCACTCTGGAAAGAGGCCATAGTCAGACCCATCCTGAAAAAGCAGACACCCGACTCCAAACAGCTTTCTAACTACCGACCAATCTCTCTCCTACCCCTGTTTGGTAGAATCATGGAATAATTTGGTCAATAGCCAACTATCTAAAAACCTAGAAAGCAATAACCTGCTGGACCCATCTCAATCGGGGTTTCGGGCATTCCACAGCTCCGAAACTGCCTTATTAGAGATGGTCAATAACATCAGGCTCTCTCTTGATGCCAGACAATCTTCCATCCTGGTCTTACTTGATCTATTGGCGGCTTTTGACACCATCTCTCATGGCATCCTTTTGGATCGCCTATGGGAGTTTGGTGTTGAGGGCTCCACACTGAACTGGCTCAAGAGCTACCTGACGGACCGATCATCCAAGGTCCAAATAGGAGACTTTTCCTCCAAGAGCCAGCCAATTGACAAGGGCGTCCCACAGAGATCCATCTTAAGCCCTACAATTTTTAATTTGAATGTGTCTCCCTTAGTCAAGATAATCAAAATCTATGGCATGACACGCAATTACTAATAACCCTAGGACCCGATCCCACCGACACTAAACAAAGATTCAAACATTGCATGACGGCCATAAATAACTGGATGACAATCAACCATCTTCTACTCAATGCTAGCAAAACAGAAATCATGCTATTTAGTGCTGCACAGAAACTATGGACAAACGACTGGTGGACCCCCTCTCTGGGTCCTTACCCCTTCCCAAGACGGCAGCCCGCAACCTTGGAGTGATAATAGATTACAAACTCTCCATGTCGGACCATATTAATAATATAGTCCGCACTAGCTATGGTGTAATGCGCAGTCTTAAGAAAATCTTCAAATGGATTCCTTTATCCTCCCGCATACCCCTAGTACAGGGACTAATCATTAGTCGCTTGGACTATGGAAACTCATTGCTTGCATCCACAAATGAACAGGATCTAGCAAAATTCCAAGTCCTGCAGAATACTGCAGCCAGGCTGCTCCTAAACCTCCCCTCCCCCACTCACCCTCGGCGCCCAGTATGAAGACCCTCTAGTGGCTCTCCATCAGAAAGCGGATTAATTTCAAACTCTGTTGTCTTGTACACAAAACACACTAACCAGTAAGAACCCTTTGTTCCACCAGCAAACAACTCCTAAAGGTACCTAAGGTCCGCACAGTCAGGAACACTGGTAGATCCTTTTCCAGAATTGCTCTTGAAATATGGAACACACTGCCTTTACATCTCCGATTTGAAATCGATCACAAGAAATTCTGCAGATCCCTTAAAACCTGGCTTTTCTAGCACTGTCGCTCACCAAGTCTGGTCTCCTCAAGCCCGCCAGTTCAGCACCCTGTGACTAATTATAGATTATGCACTACGCCACCAACAAAATAGAGACTACATCTTGGCAGCCAAAAAGCTAACTGAACCTTTTTGTATTGATGGAAGTTATATCTCTTTCTCTGCATACATTTTTGCAGCTACCAATTTCAAGCGCAAGATGTTTCTAGCTCTCTGCAGTCATTTGAAGTGAAAAGATATTAACTAGGGCCAAATAGAACCTGCACGAATGGAAGTGAAAATTAATGGGAAACGCAGTAGTCAGGAGGTAATACAATGGACACCACTGTTGGTGACCCATTGGCACTTCTGAACCAGGAGGATCTCCTCCCCTCCTGGGAGACCCCTAGATATCACCCCAGGCACCTCCGTTCAGGGGTATCACTGAGGAGAGAATTGGATCAAGCTGGTCTGCATCAAGTGGTGGAAATACCACACAAGGACAGAGACAAATCAAGGTCTCCCCAGAAGCAGGGAGTGAGCAGCGCCAGAAAGGAGAGACCGGAACATATCCATTGCCTGCTTGTCCTTTTTGGTTCATTGTGTAGTGATGATGTTCCTCACATATTGCTCTCTTTCCACATTAAATTCTATTTATGCCAGGTCAACTTCTTGTGCCATGTCTTCCACTTTCCTTGTATGCCCCATATAGTCTCTATAAGCAAACCCACTAGGGATCCAGTCCCGGATGGGCACATTAGACTGAACTGTTCTGGGTCCGGGCAGTGGGTGGTTTGTCTTGTCCCATGACTGTCCTGAGTGTCTGAACCTCAGCCCTGAATGCTCCGATATATTTCCATGGTCCCCATGCTGAGTTATACAGGGCCTATTCCCACCTGCATGAACCTTATCTTCTTATCTTATCTTATTGTTTTGGTAAAGCGCTACAGCTGCCCCGGCAATGAGGCGTCCCGGCGCTGGAACCCAGATCAGATCCTGAGCGTGGAGAGTCCATGAACAAAGGGAGGTTTACAGGCAAGGGAATAGAAAAGTTTTCACTGCTTTCCGGAAAGCAGATAGGTTATCTATCGAGCGAATATGATGTGGTAGTTCATTCCACATCTTGGCTCCCAGGAACCTAAAGGAGCGGCCGCCCATGCGGCAAAGTTTTATGCGTGGGACACAAAGAAGGTTTTGGTTGGAAGATCTTAAGTTCCGTGACGGCGCATAGGGAGTGAGAAGGGGTTGAAGCAGAGAGGGGGTGTTAAGTTTGAGAATTTTGAAGGTCATGATGAGGGTCTTGAACTTGATTCTGGAGTCAACAGGGAGCCAGTGCAGTTTTCTGATGGTTGCTCTGGCTGAGCATCTGCGGGGAAGGCCGACCAAAGTTCTAGCGGCCGAGTTCTGCACACGTTGGAGTCGTGCTAACTCACATTTATTGGCGCCAAGAAGGAGTACATTGGCATAGTCTAGACGCGAGAGGATGGTGGCTTGGATGATGAGTTGGCGGGTCTTTGCGTCGAAGAAGCCTAGCATGTGGCTAAGGCTTCTCAGTAAGCCAATGCAGGTGCCGGCAACTTTCTTGGTGTGGGCTCGAAAGTTGAGTGAGTCGTCCATCCAGACACCCAAGTTTTTCACTAGGGTTTTGGGGGGAGGGATGGTACCAAGGGAGGATGGCCACCAGTGCTCACTCCAAAGGCTGGTGTTTTTGCCAAGGAGAAGCACCTCTGTTTTTCCGCCATTAAGTTGGAAACAGTTCGTGGTCATCCATTGGGCGACCGCAGAGAGTCCATTTTTGAAGTTAGAGGAAAAGTAGGAAGGACCGTCTGAGAGGGCGATGGCCAGTTGTGTATCGTCAGTGTACGATACCAATGTCAAGCCCCATTCTTTGGCCACTGCCGCCAGAGGCTGAACATAGAGATTGAAAAGAGAGGGGCTTAACGCAGAGCCCTGCGGGACTCCCTGTTCAATAGGGTGGGGTTTAGATAGGAAGGGGGGGGGGCAGAAACGCGAAAGGACCTATTCTCAAGGAAGGATCTGAACCACTCCAAGGCATGACCAGTTACTCCAAAGGTCTCCAGACGCTTAAGAAGGATGACATGGGATACCGTGTCAAATGCCGCGCTGAGATCCAGAAGGATCAGCGCAGCACTTTGACCGGCATCCAGGATCGTCCGGAGGTGCTCTGTGGTGGCTAAGAGAGCAGACTCAGTGCTATGGCCAGGTCTGAACCCATTTTGTGATGGGTCCAGAATGTTGTTTTTGACCATATGCTGGGATAGAGTGCTGTTGACATGCGCTTCAGCGAGTTTGGAAAGCCATGGAAGCAGGGAGATTGGACGAAAATTCTCCGGTTTAGATGGATCTAGGGTGGGTTTCTTGATGATAGGCAAAACCCACGCTTGCTTCCAGGCAGATGGTACACACGCTGTAGTAAAGGAGAGGTTCAGGATGGCGGTTAATGCTGGTAGGAAGAAGTTGAGTGACTCTAGGAATTGAGCCGGGCGCATGGGGTCTGCGGGGGAGCCAGATTTGACTTTATTGCATAGTCTGATGAGGATGTCTTTGGAGATTTCTGGGATGCAGGTCAAGGTCGAGTAGCTAGGAGAAGCAGAAGGAATGCTGATAGTATTAGGGTCGTGCTGGGGGAAGGAGGTGTATATTTTCTGTACCTTGTCAACGAAGAACTTGGCAAGTTCTTCGCATTGTTGCTCAGAGGAAATAGTAGGGAGGGGTGTTTTGCTGCTCTGTAGTTCTTGTACGAGTTTGAAGATTTCTTTCGCGGGGGTGGGACTAGATTCAATTTTGTCGGCGTAGAAGGCGGTCCGTGCAGCACGGATGGCTTTGTGATACGTTTTCTGTAACAGAAGGTATTTGGTTTTGTCTTCTTTGTTGTATTCCCTACGCCAGAGGCGTTCTGCCTTTTTACACTCTTTCCGTAGATTTTTGAGTGTGTCGTTATACCAGGGGTTAGATGGCGAGTTACGACCTTTTGTCCATTTTTCAGGGATGAGACTGTCTAGTCCGCCCGTAATCCACTCGTGAAACGAGCTATAGTTAGCGTTGATGTCAGAGTTGGAGTCAAGATGGAAATTCCCTAGTGTCTTGTGTAGGTCCTCTTGAGAGAGTTTATGCCATGGTCTTTTTAGACGGCTGGTCGATGCCGTATTGTGCCTGCTTTTGTTGACCGGAAAGGCCAATTTAATAAGGGAGTGATCTGTCCATCCCATAGGAAGGGGTGGCTCTGAGGTGAGTTCTTCTAAGTTAGAGAAGACTGGGTCTAGGATGTGACCACCTAGGTGAGTTGAAGTGGAGATGAGGGGGTTGAGTTGTAGTGCAGAGAGGTCTGCAAGGAGTGTTTTGATCGTGGGGTCGTTAAGTGGATCAAAATGGAGATTAAGGTCTCCCAGAATAGTAAAATTGGGGTTTTTGGTTATTAAAGAGGTTGTTGACTCAAGGAGGGCCTCGATGAATTTTGAAGAGGGGCCAGGTGGGCGGTAGATGTAGAGACCCGACACGGTGAAGTTGGGAGTTATGATAATTTTGAAGTTGGCGCATTCAGAGTCTGACAGATCTTCCTTGACAAAAGAACAGGAGAGTGTTTTTTTGTAGATTATAGCGAGACCACCTCCTCTACCCTCTCTGTTGATGGCCGACATCAAGTAGTCGTCTGGTAGCGTAAGATTGGGAATGGTGGAGATGCCATCGCGAAGCCATGTTTCACATAGGAAGAGGATATCTGGATTTTCATCCAGTATAAGAGTGTTGACCTCAAGATGGTGTTTGGCTAGTGATCTAACATTGAGGTGGAGTATCGTGATGGAGGTGGTTTTGTCCGGACCTAGAAGCTGTTGGATGGCGTGGGGTTTGGTAGTGGAGAAACTGCAGGTTTGGCATTGTAGGCAGGTGAAGCCGGGCTTACCTGTAATGTTAGCGCAAGATTTTCCGGGGTTCCAGCTATGAAGCGTCTCACTATCGTAGGCAAGGGGTGGTGATGGAATTAGGCCAGGGGGTCTGGTGAGAGGCGATGACTTGGCGATGACGGGCGCAGACGGGCTTGCCTTAGGCGCTCCCGCTGCGCTCGTCCGCTGCGCTTCCTATACAGGCACATATCAAGGAAAAGAGGGGGTGTGGCCTGAAGGGGGCGGAGTCAGCGCGCACGCCTGGGAGATTGGCGGCAGCTGAGAAGCGCGAGGTGGGCGCGTCAGCTCAAGGGCAGCTGTGCGCTGAGAGCAGTGAAGGCGCTTAGGTGAGTGTTGTTTTTCTTAAACCTAAGATGGTAGGCCACGGTGAGTCCAGCTCCATACCAATAATTCTTATCATCACATCTCCTTTCAGGAGCAGATGGGGTAGTGTCCCAGCACCAATGGTACGGGATTGAGTCCAAACCGAAAGTTCAGAGAAATATGTTCCCTGTGGTCCATAGCCCACTCTACCCTCACTAGGTATTCATCACTCCTGCAAGTCTCAAATGTTCCCTCCCTCCCTCACAGTAGCATATCACTAACCAACCATTTATTGGGTGGAACCTGCCCCTTACAGCTATCAGGGAAAGCACTAACTAGTTTGGCACATCATTCCCCTCCTCCTTCACAACCTCTGTGGGCTTGATAACACACACTTTCTTCCCTTTTCCGGGTGGGTCACCTGCTTCCTCTATTTTGGGTCTCCACTAGTCATCTCCAGATTATACCACATACTGTCACATGTTGCCCATGCCATTGACCCTGATTTCAATGAATATAAATAGTATGTCGAGCCACATCAAACGGAAGAAAATCCTGCATTACCTCCATTTGAAACATGCAAATATTGCCCTGTTGCAGAAGACCCATCTATCTCAGGCAGAATCATCAAAACTCAAAAAGGGAATGGGTTGGCACAGTCATCAGCAATGGCAGATCAGCCAATAATCAAGGAGATGTCTTGTCCTAGAGGAGTTGCTTGAACAAAATGCAGAGTGGTGTCGTGTAGTTCCTATAAGACCTATACAGGATACAGGATCCGCGCATTCGGTGTCAGACTGATTCTATACACCCCCGTTATGTTGGCGTTCTGTATCAGCTAGCTCACACTGCCACTACAATCTCCTCTTACCAAGGAGAGAATAGTTCTTGGCAACCATCGAACATGACATCCCTGATCCCTCAGGATCGTGGAAACAATATACTACTTTTCACTGAGTCACTCGTGCTTACTTAGTCTCAGAGAGATACATAGAATAAACGGTCTGGACATTTTCATTAAGTATTTATTGAACAGTTGTTATTCTGGTGTAAAATAGATGAACTGCAACAACCATTAAGAGATAAATGATTAGAAGCACTGTGAAAGTAAATGGATGGTAAAGTTCTACCATTTTGCAATATTCATGAATACATACGAGTATATAAAATGCATGATCATAAAAAGATGCGTACTCCTACAATGCCTCCCTAACTAGATGTACCTAAGTGTACCTAGCATGTGTGTAAGTGTTACGGCAAGAATCCCTCTAGGATAAAGCCAACCCCATTACTTGAAGTGAGAGACGGTGGGACCCCGTCCTGGTCTCAGGTTGGACACCCTTCAAAGGATGTTAGACCACTGCGAGCTGGAGTGTCTGCATGCAGGAACCTCAGCGTCTTCACGTCAGTGGTTTGGCCGGAAAGTCCTGGTCTCCTCTATCTGTCTTAGCAAGATGTGTTGTATATATACCCAAAGGTCTTCCCAGGGGTCCTACCTCGCTGTATTACTTTGTTGGACTTAGGATGAAGTTGTGAATATACAAAGATATTATACAGGAGATGGTAGTCCTGCTGTGCTTGCAAGAATCCAATGGGATTTCAAACTAAGGAAACCCCTTTCTTCTGAATGCAATGTCGGATCTAGGTAAAAGTTGAGTCCCTATAAACCGTTCTCTATGCAATGTAGGAGAGAATACAGGTGAAGGGTTACGATGTTACCTGGGCCTACATTACGGTACCTATCTGGAATATACCACCCACTCCTCTACCAACTGGACAACATAGTTATATTCTAAATGTACTATTAGGCTGACTAGGTACTGGTATGCAAATAACTGCAGTAAAACAATAGCTGTGTTAAAAAATGTTTAAAAAATTCTAAAAAAATCTTTATAAAGGAAATTGTCACTTAAGCCATAGCTCTAATGTGTCCCTAGGTGTAGTTTGAACTACTACAATCGTTTGAAAGAAATGCATGCACATGAAAAGTGTCAATTTATTTTGGAGTTCCAATTTTTATTTGTTTTCAAAAAGTCGAATTTCTCCCAGCACACGACAGGCCAAATGAGTCAAATGTTTATGCTTCCTGGCGGGAAGACGCAATATTATCGTTGCCTGCCTCCGTAGATGACGGTTCCTGTAACACCTCTCAGATTATGTCAATTGAGCACAGATGATTTTCCTTACTGTCCACAGCCGATGCTGGGGCAGCCTGTGCGCCATCCAAGGCCTTAGTGTCAGAGGATGAGCCAATGTCCATACCAACAGGAGCCGATACTACCTGTGGTGGCTCCAGGCATGCTGCCATCAACACTGGGATATGATGGGGACACAGCAGAACATGGGCCTTTACCGAGTCCAGTAAAGCATCAACGTCCGGTTGCCCACATGATGGGAGTGTCAGACAGAGATCCAACACACAGTCTTCTCCGCAAAACAGGCATCGGAGGACAGGTAAGATGCAGTCCATCCAGACCGGTCTAAATGACAAGAACCAAGAAGAACTTTGTTCCCATAGACGGGGTGTGCCCATATGTTGTACCATGCGATCATAGTATTTTCGCTCCAGTGGTGCTGTTTCCATCTCCTTGATGAAAATTACGACCAGGATACCTGCTATAAGGAACAGGATCAGCGGAAGTCCTCCAAAAATGCTTCCTAATACAGAGTGTATAAAGTTTGGTATAACTTCGAGTACCGTCTGAAAGGTGCTTATTAGTCCTGAACGTATGGTCTTAAATAGGTGGACAATGCCCTTCGTATCAGACATATTAAAGATACTATTTACCATTTCTGCGAAATGGAAGGGACAGTTTGTACAATATGAGGGCCTGTATTTCAGCTAAGGGCCTTGCGATCTGGAGATCAAACGTTTTTTGAGCGGAGGTTAAGGGCACTGTCTTCTGTAGAAGCATGGCTTTCATTCTGCTCAAAGTATCAAACCGTATTAAAGAAACATTTAGTGAAGGCCATAACGGCTCCTCCCTGACTATAGCAAGTAACACTGGAGTTCACGATTACCAGATATGTGATGCCCGGAAGCATCCCACAGCAACCTTGATCGTTCAGCATCAGGTAACTCCCATTTAAGAAAGTAACCTGGACACTGGAGTAATCACGTCTGCCGGGGTACCCTTCAAGTGACAGGATAAGTTTGCTACTGAACCATTGCAGGCCCCATGCAGTAATATATCCTAGCATATGAGTGAACCACTTAAAGCGCTCTCACAGTTTATACCACTTAGAAACACTTCTTGATCCCCACTCCGGCATCAAAATCTGTATGGTAATTCCCAAGATTCCTAGATAAATTCCCTACCCATTTCCTCATATCTGCCTGTCTGCTTTTGTTCTAGGCTGTATTGAAACTGGAAAGTTTTGACCTGTAGAGTTATATGGCCATGGATTAACCATTCTTTGGACATTGACTCTGCCACTGTAAAAGCTAATCTGTCCAGTTTTTCAATACTCAGCATTGTATATTTTGCTCCCCTTTGTGCCATTTGCATCTGTTTTTCTGTTAGATTGTATGCAGACGTACTGTTGATGAAAGGCACATAGCCTGCACACAAAGATTTCAGCGTCCCGCTCAATAATATAATAGAATGCAATTGTGATTGCCCATGCTGTAGTACAGACAGATCCTGTTCTAGTATAACTATAGCAGAAGATACAATGTTGCCCAGTGAATATGTCCTGGAGGTTAACGTAGTCATAACATTGTCAACTAGGGCTAATGCTTTTTCTAAGTTAATCCTATCTATATCCCGTAGTCTCTCCGCTGTTTCTTGTTGGGATATTTTTTAGATTTCATTATAGACAGCATATAAGAAACGTTTTAGAATTGGCTTTCTGATAAAAAAAATCCCAAATGTCCACATCCTATGTAAGTAAGGATAATTGTAGTTTCACCTGTGTCAGTGTTGAGGTTTTTAGCCGATCGAGCCATAACTTCCCAACACTGTATGACGTCACTACTGCTGGATGTTCTCTTTGTACATAGCGAGGGTCTGGTCTGTGAATACTAAGCCCTTTGGCTTTACCCTAGAATCTTTCCTGACATACATTGGTGTCTGTGGGCCAAATCAACCATCCCTTCCAATTGGGATCGGACCTATTGTATTGCATGATGTCCTCTAGCGTAATCACTTCCTGTGAATGTATTGTTAGCCTCTGTGTGTGTTGGTGTTGGCAACTGAGATGAGTTCAAATCCTTGCTCTTGGCTATTCCAAGCAAAACCAAAGGGGATGATGGACGGAGTGTTGAACATTGCAAGCACTCACCCCCAGTCAACTGTTCTGGGTATAATCCATCATCATTCTTTAGCTCACTCCGCCACCCCAATTCAGACATGGCCATATGCAAATCAGTCTGACCCTGTGCCTCATGGGAACAGTCCGGCCCGAACTGCCAAGCCATGTCTTCCCTGGACCGGAAACAAGCATCCTGGGACCAGTTTCTGGCTAATTAGCTGTTATCAGCCAGGCTAGCTTGAATCCAGTGGCAAAGTGAGCAAGGGACCCACGTCTGGGCATACCCTGCCAATTTAGGGCAAACAAAGCAAAACCAAAGGGGATGATGGTAGGTAGTTTGTTGCACAGTTTAATTCAAAAACATGATTTGCTGAGGAATAAGGCATGCTTGAAATAGCACTTTTGGTCCCTGGACCTGCCTGTCTCTAGTACCCCAGACAGATTTGAAATCTATAGTGTCCTTCCATAAGTCGAAACCTTATTCGGACAACTGGGTAATAAAAGAAGCAGAGTAAATCTGTTTGGTGTTTGTCAACATATTTTTCTGCGCTGGTGTTAGTGCCTTCTGATAATATGAGGCTGGGTCGGATGTGTTAAACCATGAAAAGGATGGACATTTCTGTACAAATGTTTTTGAACTGCTTTTCGGAGTTGTTGGGCAATGTTCCCATTGTTGGTATGTAAAAACATTTCTGGGATTAGCAGATTTATGCAGAAAATGATGACCATATTATTGATAGTAATACATTGTTTCAAAATCTGATGTGTCTTCCAAAATTTCACTATTATAAAACGCAGCAGATTTTTCTAAATCAGACAACACATTACTTAGAGTCTCATAATCCCAATCATCGGAAAATGTACTGAAGGTAATGATATCACTCATTGATATTCTATATAAATCTGGTATTTTTAATAGTTCGGCCAGGCCAAATATATCATAATTAACCTTGTCCAAAACTATACCATGAGGTATAGGAACCTCTGTAATGTCCACTGATGACAAGTCTCTTTGTTCTCGATGTGATGGTAGGTGAGGTATGTCTTTTTAAGAAAGATAAGAAAGTCTTTAATCTGCTGGTGACAAGTCTTTTGGGCTGGCATTATTTCTGGTTCACTTGGATCCAATGAAAAGGTATTGAAGTCGATAAAATAGCCAGATGCAGTTCGATCAATTTTCGGTAATTCCGCAGGTCTTGTGGAACCTGTATATTGCTCTTGCTGAGGCATGTTGATGTAGGCATCTGTGTTTGGTCAAATAGCAATTTGATTTTGAATTTGAGTTTGAACTTCTGTTTCAAGAGGAACTAGTTCCATGGCATTATTGCATAGTCCATCATTCTGTGCAGGGGAATCTTCAAACATGATGAGTCATTCTGTTTGAACTTCCTGTATAGTAGAGAGAAGAGAGCGCCATCTACTCAGGAGTCCACGAGGCCTACTATTCCGTATCGGTTACATAGTGTGCCTTGATCAGGTCAATGGAGACTAATCTTTTCTCCTTTTTCCCGGAAAGAGGTGGCAGAAGTACAGTTCTTGTTTCTTCAGCGCCCAGAACAGGTACAGGTTTCCTATACGATGGCTCAAATTCCTTTTTGTCCGCTAGTTTCTCTCTGATTAGATCCCTGACTTTAGGGACCCAGACTGGTCTTGCCTTGACTGTCTTGACTTTCCCAGTGGTGGTCCTCTTTACTTGGACATTACTGTATAGTGCCCTGGATTCCTTTAGATCCTGTAAAATAGCCAAACGTTTATGGATGTTTAAAGGTTTTTCATCCACCACTGTGCCCACGCAATAAAGATCAGATAACCACATTCTCGTCCCAAATAGGTCCCTATAAGAAGTGACATCCCCTACAAAACTTCTTGGCATGTTGTTCAATGGTCTTTGCACTCAATACAAATGTTTTACCCAACCTCCACCCGAACCTAATACTAATAAAATAGCTGTTAAAGATTGCTTTAAGTCCCAGTTTTTCCTTTCCACTACCAAATTTTTCTCCGGATGGTACAGAAACGAGTACCACAATGCTACACCCAAACCTCCCACGGTTTCCTTGAAAGCCCTAGAGTTAAACACAGGGCCACGGTCAGAATGTAATGTGCCAATTGTGTATGTCCCTATAAAGACTCACAAATCTTTTATAACAATATGAGCGTCAGCTGAGTGCTTGAGCCTCAAGCATAGGAATCTAGAGCAGAAATCCACTGCAACCATGATAAATCTGTAGGCCCCATCTGTTTGTGAGGGGCTGCAGTGATCCAAATAAACACACCCAAGAGGTTTGTCTGATATTAATAAAGGTCTCTGCGCCGGTCGTGTAATGGTGGAGCTTTTCATCTGCTATCAGACATCGTATTTCAAGACATAATCTTCAGTTTGCTTTGTTAGACCAGGCCACCAGTAGCTTTGTTTCAGTAATGAAACAGTCACTGTAACCCCTGAATGTGCAGAACCTAGACCCTCATATGCTGCTAGAATTAAACCTAATCTGCGATCCATGTTTGGTATTACTATATCCCCCCCTCCTAGAATCTGAGCAAACGGAATGGTATTGGTATCTAACTTGTAGAAGTATCTGAATGGAAATGTTTTCGGTAGTGCAGATTTATTGCTTTTAGCAATAATTGCAACCATAATCTCACCGTCTATTCTAATTTTTGAATGAGTGGTTGCAGCTACGGAAGCCGTACGTACAGCCCCTTTTGCGGCTTCGCCAGCCAGTGAATTCCCTTCAACTTGAATGCCATCACGTTAATGGCTCAATGTTTGGATCACATGAGCCCTTGGTAGTTCATTTTTCAACTCCACTACCTGTAACCATAGCGTTATGTGCTTAATTGTGCCACCTTTTGCATCTTTGAATCCATTCTGTCCTCAATGGTGTAAGTGCTCATTGTATGACTATACACAGTAAAACAAATCACACACAATTAGTGTGGGAAATTCTCGATCCATATTTACAAGTGCCAGTAACAGGGCTTTTAATTCTGCCAGCTGTGCCATGCAATCTCCTAGAGACTGAGTTTTTGTACAACTCGGATACTATTTTTCATCCTACATGCGAACTTTAACGATTGCGTATGCGGCGCTGCATTGCTGTTTACTTCCAATGGCCGGCTGAGCAGATCCGTCAGTGTAAATTATATATTCATACTGATCTAGAGGAATTATTTCATTCGGGAGAGGATATTCTTGTTCGTATTGTAGGAATGCTTGTATTTTTAAACTTTGGTTGTACCAGTATTCTACGTCTGTTGCAGTGAGAGAATTAGCCCATTGTATCCATCTCAAATGTAAGGGACGCTTGCCTTTGTTGCAGCCTCTAAGGCTGATATGACAATTATTCGTTTCCCCTGAGCTAGTGTTCTTTCTCTCACTACGGCAGTCTGCACCGCTGTCAGACTTTTTTTGTTGATTAGAAACACATCTCAGCCTTTGTGTACAAATGTGATTTGTATGCTATTGGTATTGTTTCACCTTTATTATAAGTTAGGTAGGTGTACCCTGATTGACCCGCAACTATACGGATCACCAGGTTGTGTGCATTCACACATGTTTTTAAGTGTTTTGAAGCTATCATGTCAGCTTGTAGGGAACAGAGAAATCAGTGTGATCCTGTGTCCATTGTCTAACTGAAAAGTCATGTTTTATTAAATCATAGAAAGGTTTAACCCTTTTTGAATAATCAAAATGTATACTCTCCCCAAGTTGAGGAATCCCAGGATTGATTGTAAGTTTTTCAATGATTTTGGAGGTTGGAGCAGTGCACACTTTTCTAAAAAGTTAGCTGTTAGGCTATTCCCTTCACTCAGCCTCTCTACCCCCGCACCTTCCCCCACCTAATCCAGCAAGGGAACAAAGCCTCTCACCATCCGCCCATGACAGGGCTCACAACACAGGTCGACAGAGCCCTCTACTATTTATCCAGCGCTTACCAACTGTGACGTGCCCCTAACCCTGACCTCCAACCTACATTCCCATCCCTCTCCTATGGATAATTATACCCCCCTTGGCCCAACCCTCTAGACGTCCCAGCCCGTCTACCAAGCCACCAGCACAAGCCATCAGAAGTCTCCCCAATCCTTCAACCTCAAATCCTCCCTCCCGCAGAGATGTTGAAGCTCATGACTCTGGTCGACTTAGCTTCATTACGAGGCCTACTGCACACTCCACCTGTTCCGTCCCCATACCATCAACCCCCTACCCGCAAGAGCACCCCGCTTTAGGGAACACTCTCCACCACAAAGCTACCAAATTAACCTTGAGCATCCATAATTCCATTAAGGACCTAAAGATCCTCCTGCACCTCACCAAGCTCTCTATCTTGAATATCAGGCTTTCGCAGAACTCTACCCCCCCTCTTCCTCTTCCGAACCCCTTCTCTACCAATTCCCGGTAACTCTGTGACACTTGAGCCCTTGCAGACAGCCCTGCCACCTCGCAGAGGAAGAAGTACTGGCACTCCTCCAAACCTACAAACCTACCCCTGCAACGACTAGCCCTCTGGAGCTCTCGGAGGAAGAAATTGTAGACCTCCTCGTTAGCTATGAAACCTAATGCCCTTCTGACCCAAAGAATGAACAACCTATATGTACAGTTGCAATCAACCCCTACAGATCAGCTACTCTCCGCAACAGAGGGGTAGTCAACAGTAACCTAGCGCTAGTCCTAACCTCTGCCCTTAGTCACAACACGCATCCCGTCCCCCCTTTATCCGGTCTCCTTATCAACTGCCGCTCTGCAGGAAAGCATGCCTCTGATGTCGCCAATCTCATCCTGAACCTAAACGCAGACTTAGCGATCTTGACTGAATCCTGGCTAAATGAATCTTCATCACCCTGCTAAGACCTTCTAGTCCCACCCAACTATCACATCGTAAGGCTGGACAGGTAATCAAAAAGAAGGGGGAGGCATTACCTGCATCTACCGCTCCAACCTTCTTATCACTGAACTTCTGGCCAAACCTACAGACTCTTGGGAATATCTTGCTCTCTCCGTCTGCAGCAACACCACCCTTCAGTGCAGACTGCACATCTTTTACCACCCCCAGGCAAGAATGATACCTTCACCGACTACCTCATGGAAATCATCACAGCCAAGGCCTCCCATAACTCCAATGACATTTTTCTTGGTGACTTTAACTTGCACTGGAACAACCGTAAGGACCTGGAGGTCAACGCCATCAGAGACTTCTTGACCGACCAAGCCCTTACCCAAGCATTCTCTCTCCCTACTCACTCGAAAGGCAACATTCGAGACTGGATCATCTCTAAGGAATCTGCGGTCAAACTCACCTCCATATATCCTTGCGACTGGTCTGACCACCATGCTATCACCTTCCTTCTGCCTGGCACTCACAAGATGTGGACACCGCAACCGGTGATCCCCAAAAGATGGATCAGAGACACCAAAAACCTTGACCACGAGAAATTCGCTGCCCATTGAGAAACTGACCTCCCCTCCTCCAACTCTCACCAAGGTTGACAACCTCACTGAACATTATTCCACAACTATATCCAACATTATCGATGACCTTGCTCCACTAAAACTAAAAAGAACCCAGATCAAAGACTGGAACCCCTCGTTCAACGGATACCTCAACAATGATAGGAGGTCCCTCCAGCAAACAGAACGGAAATGGAAAAAGCACCCATCAGACATTGATGTGGGCTATCTTCGATTTTTAGGTCTCGCATAGGAGGACTTTTAGTCATCGCTCTGGTAATTTTCAAACACACAGCCGTGCTTGTGGCGGCATCCACCTTATGGGAGCGAACAGGGGAGCGTCACAAGCACGAGTGCACTCTCAGGATCTCTCTCTCTAGCTCTCTCTCTTGCTCTCTCTCTCTCCTCTCGCTTTCTCTCTCTCTCTTTCTCTCTGACTCTCCCACTCTCTCATTATCTCTCTCGCTCTCTCTCTCCCCCTCTCTCGCTCTCTCTCCCCATTTAATAACTCTAATATGTTTTTACAAGATGGTCACCTCATCCGGGGTCACCAGCTTGGTCTAAGGCGTTACAGCACGTCAAAGAAAAGGGCAACAAGTGAACCTTGGTCCGCATCTGCTTTCAATAAATGCTTAGCTTTGCATCGCAATATCTACCACTGCTCTTGGATAACTTTACAGTAAACGGGCTCCAGAGTACTGTTTACAAGCTATAAATAAACACCTCGTGCTGCCCCTGTAGCTGCTGTCTGCATCCTTTATTACCTTCCATTTCCGTGCCTGAGCAGTGCACTCTTTTGTGACCTATCCGACAGAAAACACTAATGGAATTTTCCAATCACCCAGGAAAATACAGGTGTGGAGCTGCGGTCTTAGATGTCTTACATTAACAAAAGGTCTACGTTATCTGTGAAGTGAATATATTTAAAGACAGATCTATAATCATTGCTTGAGATTTCTACACTCTTTTTGTATGTATAGTAAACAAAATTGTGCTGGGATTAGGGTTCATTGTATTGTCTTTTTTTTAGGTCAGCGCCCGTCGCTGCTCACAATTTTACTTAATCTCCCCATACAGTGCCGCCCACCACCCCATCCAGCCCGTCGCTGCTTGTTTCAACAATGGCAACTATTTGGTTTGCGAAAGGGGGCATATGCTGTCACCTTCCCGTCTGTGTTCTCCACTCTATGCTAGTAACCCTAGCCTAGTTCGTGATTGGACTACAGAAAATAATCACTAGATAAAAGGTACTGTACTCAGCGTTACCATTTATTGGCACTGCCGGTGAGTTTTCGTCTGGTATATGCTGGGCTGGAGATAATTACTTCATGGTTCGCTGACTGTCTGTTCTGTCGCTCTCCTCCCAACAATTGGCTTCCTATATAGCCACATGCCCCCTGACAGCAGGTTTTATTCTTCAAGTGGGGGTGTTTGGCAGCGGAATTGTATGGCTGGAGCAATTCCCTGGCATTGCTGTCTGGCACTAGACAGCTGGATATGAAGAGGTGGCTACCTGGAAATTAATCCTTTGATTTCATGACAAGCTCAGCTGTTTCCGTTAACCTGCCCTTGCTGCACTACTGCCTGTTGTTTATTGAGTTTTTTTGCACCAGGCAGGCAGCAGATGTAGAGGTTGCCACCTCTTTTGAAACATGACACTGGCAGGCACAGCTTGTGGTTGTCGGCCTGTCGTTTGATAGGTCCCTGTTTCGCTTCCTTGTCAGGACATGACAGGGAAATTATTTCGACAAGTTTCCTGTCAATAAGCTAGAATGTGCAAGCCTCGCTTGTTTCAGTGATACACACACGTTTTGGGATTTCTACAGATTTCCACTTTAATTGTGAGAATGATACAGCCATCTGTTCATGGTGAAGATTAATTGCACGTCAGAAGGAACATTCCTCTTTTCCTGTGGGTTATTTTAATTGTTTAGCTAAAAGCATTTTCTCTCTGAAGTCCAACCTGTCAGATGAAATCGCCGCCACTGCTATCCAGAGACCAGCACGAAAGGAGCTTTGGAGAGCGAGGGCACCACGTCTGTCCCCAAACTACTGCTGTCTCCACACCGCACCAGTATATTTCCTGTCTCCAAACCCAGCATCACCCGTGCGCCCCAGACCCCCGCTCACTGTACTATGAAATCATCTCCCTCTCTCCAGCCCTGTGCTTTTCTTATGCGAATCATTAGATCGCTCACACTTGTACTACGCAGTCAGGAATGGCAGCTTCTATGACTACAATTTCCAGAACACATTGGGTTGGTGAAGAACTCACTCCATGTCAACCTGCAAGAATCTTCTTTCTCTACATCTCTCCTGTTGCCTCTGTTTCTGTGTAGCTGAGTGACACACGTGCTCTCTCACTGTCCCGTACCTGCCTTTCTGTGTCCCCCTCACCGTCCCTTCTCTGACCTGCTCTCCTTTCTCCGTTGGTTGATCTTTTTTGTTCCTCTAGGAATGTGGCCATTCTTGTTTATCATAACTTTTCAACATGCTGCAGAGCAGCCACACTGCTCTTCTACATAGCTTAAAAACAAAGGCCAAGCCAAAACCTCTTGCTAAGCACTTATAAGGTCCCAAAGGCGAGACCTACTGGCTATGTTTTTAATTACATTTGTAGCCCTCAGAGGCAAATCCCAATATTATGGTATTCACTCTGTTCAAGTGTTCCTCCAGGTCATCATCTATTAGATAAATGTCATCCACATAGGACAATGGCTCTTCATCCAGATTTCGAAGTAATTCAGTTACTTTGGCCTAAAATAACCCCGGGCTGTTCTCATACCCCTGGGGGAGTCTACAGAATTGACTCTGAGAGCCTAACGCATAAAATGCAGTTAAATACCTGCTTTCAGGCGTTATATTCTGGCAGACAAATCCATTTGAGATATCTGGTGTTGTTTTGTATTTTTTCCGCACAATGTTATTCATTAATGCATCACTGTGTGCCTTTTGTACTGCAAATGTTTTAGTGCAAGTGTTTAAATGTCTGTAATCTAAAACTAGATGGAATGAGTTGTCAGGTTTCATGACCGGAAACAAAGTATTATTTATTTAAGAGGTGCAAGTTTCAATCACCCATTGGTATTCAATTTGATCTAAGATCTTCCTGACCTGTCTTTAAGTCTCGCCTAGGCAACGCATGCGCTGTATCTCCAAGACTTAAAGTAATCTATATTGTTGAGTGAAACTCTGCCTATTGGCGTCTAATATGTCCTGCTGCTTGCCATTTGTTTAACATTGCATTGATCTTCTTTATATTGTTTATGGTTGGCTGGCCATGCAAAAGGTCATTTCCGTTTTGTTTCCGTTTTGCAGGAAGCAGCACCGACCAACTACTGTTTAGTTACGCTGCTGGGCTGTTATTATTCCATTTAGGGACTACTTCTTTGTTATCATTCAGATAAACAAGCCAGCAGCGTAACTACACAGTAGTTGGTCAGTGCTGCTTCCTCTCAGTGCGGCTTCCATTTCACAGCAGCCGTGCTAGTCAGCAACTTTTTTCCTCCTCGGTCTCACCAAACTGCCAGTGCCCGCGACAGTCAGTTGTCTTTTGGGGATAAAAATATTCTCTACCAACGGAGCGAGGCCCAGCGATTTCAAGCAGACCTTTAGGGAGGCGGAGACATCTGCTGACGTAAGAGGCCAGCGGCAGTAGCGACTCAGAGCAGCAGCTGGTGCAGGGCAGGAGCGGAACTCTCAGCAGCACTACCCCGGGGCTGGGATCCCGGGGCCCATTGGGGGCAGTGGAGGAAGGGGCCTCGTCCGGCTGCAACAGCATAGCCAGCTTGGGTACTGCCAGATCAGTCAACTGAGTGAAGACCGGCTCCGCACAAAACAGTGAGTGTGATGTAGCTTGGGGTAGGAGACAACATGCAGCCTGGTCCATGTCTCTGTAGCTTCCCGGCATTCGAGTGTGCCCTGCCTACAGCCCTTGGTACGTCCTCAGTGTGCCCCAAGAGCCACCTGTGTTGTGCTGATCCGCTGTTGCGTCCTCCGATAGGTCCCGAGCTGTGGCCTTCCTATGTCTTTAGTGTAACTAGTACTCTCCTACCTGCTCTTCAGTCATATTTATAGTGCCCATTCACTCTCACTTAGTGGGCTTTTCCTCCAGGGACCATGGACACTATTTATTAACCAATTTGAAATGGTAACCTTGAAAGAGGTGACAAGTATGCCAATTCCTTTCAGATAGTTCTGTTTCTAGCCTCTGTACAGGCGCCAAACACCCATTGGGCTCACCGGGCAACTGAATCTCGGGTAGTGTAATTGCTGAATCGGGTTTGTATATAGCTTTAACATCTCATTTGGGGGCCTGAAAGTATCACGTAGTTATGAAGCCAAGTACGAGTGAAAAATGGTTTGGCTACAAAGCATCCTCCTTGTCCCTGCTTTCTAACTATGGATGTTGGTGGTTTGAAATGGATCAGTCGGAGCGTTACCGGCACAGATCACACACACTGAAGTAACCTGAGGCCCGGCTTCCCAACAAAAGCCGGTCTGTAGGCGCTGACTGGCTATTTTTGACTGGAAACCACTCCTTCAGAAACAGGCTGTTATTTTTTTAACTTACAGCTGAATGAATGGATTTTTGGAAAATGGCACCACTTTAGATTAATTTGATTGGGGTATTCTAATTCCCTTTTTAATTGGCACAGAATTTTATGAAAACGTATTCATGACATGGCTGACATTTAAAACAGCAACTGATTTATCTACAGTATGTAGACATTTGTAGATAATTTTGACAGATTGGGAAAAACTGTCAACTTGTATGATCGCCGGTTCACAAATAAAAGAATTAAAATATATGGATGTATTCTAGAGTTATGCAGCACACATCTGTATCTGTAGTCATATTTAAAGTACAGGATATCCCTAACTGCAACTGTGTCACACATCTAATTTTCAGATGACTCTTAATACTGGTTTAGTGTTGGGCAGCATGCATGTCTCGCTCTCGTTTCAGTGAATTTATGCACGACTTATACAAGATACTTTGTGAAGCTCAGCTCGGCTGTTCTACATGTGATCAAATCTAGTGCTGCAGCGATGTACCTGATGTGTAAGTACGCAAGCGCCATGTTTGCTAAAATGGTAATCATATCTCTGTATAAACGCAGAGCAAGAAGAAAGGAGCTTTACCAACTCAAGTGTCCTCATTTGCCACGAGTCACAGATAGTTGGCTTCTTTTTTCAGCAAATGTAATTCATAAGTGGGCTGTAACCTATTTTAAACTGCTCGCAGGACTCTTTCCCCTTACCTTTCTAGAGTGTCCCACCATCTTTGAACGCCTAATTCACCAACTTGCTCCTTTTTTCCTCACATTTAAAAAGTAATTGATTCAAATGCCTGCCCTCCTAAAAACCGAAGGGTACTGAACTGAAGAAGTCTGTAAATTTCATGCTTTGCTGCAATTTAAAAGCAGGTTTTGGGCCTCAGGGGTTAAAACAGTGGATTTTGCTTCACTACCAATCCTTCTGTGTGTTGATAAATGAGTACTCTCTCCTTTTGAATAATTATTTTCCTTCATTGTCACGTCCATAGAGCTTGCTAGCTGTTTCTCCTAATGTTCAGCCGATCAGATTTACTTAAACTGTGATGAAACTGTTTGCGAAGGAATCCTGTCCATTCTTTGAGGGGAAGGAGGGTAGTTCCAATACCTTAAATGACTTGGAATGGCTCCTATAAAGAGTCTACGTTCAATTAATCTGGCCATTCGAGAGGATTTGCTACGATCAGAATGGTCTCTTACTCTTAGCAATTCTGGTTTGCATTTTCGGTCCGTTGAGGCATAGGGAGTCATCTGTCTTTCAGGCCACTTGAAATAATCGTGCAGGGTTCCCTTCCTTTTTATTGGTGCACTTTTGTAGACACTGTCCGTTAGAAATGCTGTATTCAGTCTATGGCTGCATGGATAAATACTTATAAGGTCCCAAAGGCAAGACCGATTGCATTGCAAATGCTTGTTGAGCTTCTTGCTTTATTGGATACTGTCTCTATGGAGTAATTTTTAATGGAATCATGTGGTGGGTTGAATCCTCATCCCATCCAATGATGGTTTCGGTATAATGTAGGGGATAGGGCTACCACCCACTCCCGTGCATATGTGTATTTTAAGTATTTTAGAACAGGGTCGGCAAAGGCTGGTAAAATTACTGTTTCTCCCCTGGAGCAATTCATGATGAATGCTGGTGGCCAATCTTGTTCAGCTAAAAGGATGTCATAGCCAAACAGCAGGTTCTCCCAAAAGAGATCTTTTACTTTCCTAGGCTTGTCCCCCTTCATCCGGAGTGTTAATTTATATAACTTATGCAGGACACTTACCCTAGTATCAGTTGTTTCCACCATGATATAATCATTCAAGTCTGCTGTCACCAGAAATTCCATCAAGTTCTGGTGAGCTATTGTTACTTTTGTCGCACTGTCTAGCATCGTAAGAGTCCCATTCCCCGTTCAGTAGTTGAGTCCTCAGGATTCTGGGCATGTCTGATCTTTAGACCTGCAACCTTCTTTTTTGTACTGAGGTTTTGGTTTGACTTTATCTTCTTTTTTGGAAGTATAGTCTTGAGCATGCTGCTTGTCTCTGGACTTTGTATGCTCTTTGTGAGAAGTTGGCCTGGTATATGATGTTCACTATTCTAGTGAGCACCTTTCACCAGTCAAAATAACCCTTATGGTGATGGTTGTAAAGTCAACCTTATAGACCAGCTATCCTAGGGGTAGCATGGACAAAGCAGTCTAAGGCTAAACTCAAGAGGGCATGTGAAGCCAGCTGTTTTACCATATGCAATCCCTTTAATATCAAATGAAAGGACACCACACATGATATATATTCAAAATGTATATGTATTTATTTCTAAACAAACCCCTGAACTCTTTATGAGCACAGAAGCACAAGCGCAAAACAAGTAACTTAATAGAATAGACAAAAGTTGCACAATTATGGATAGGGCCGGGTGGCCCGGTAAACCATATATTAAAAAAGTGGTATAAGTACCACGTCATGAACAATGGTAAGGCCTAGGGCCTTTAGAATCGCTGGGGCTACACTGGACTAACAATGGTAAGGGAGCAGGAGGCCCACGGGATGCGTGTGCAGTGTCTAAAGGCACACGCGTTCACACATAGAAGTCAATGGGTGCGTAAAAGTTAAAAGTTAAAGGTTTGGGAGTCTTCCGACTGGACTAGAACTTAACCACTTGAAACTAGGAGTGTAAACCTTTACAGGAGCACCGTAGTACTCGCGTTACCTAACCCACAGGAAGCGGGTGCATAGGTCCCAAAGTGTGTCGGGTTTCGTCATGGAGATCTATGGAGCCTTGGAAAAAAGATGCTGCAGGCGGCCAGAAGAGAAGAGTCCGGGTTGATCCAAGGGTGGATTGAAGATGTCGAGGACCTGAAAGCAGAGGGGACAGAGTCTGGGTCACTAGCCAGTGACCAGGATGGAACCAGGATGGAACCAGGTGATGTCGCGTTGCAATCAGGTGCTGATGGGAAGCTTGTCTCTGCAGCCACATAGACCAGGAGGCGTCGACGACAACCAGGACACAGGCACAAACTGTCCCACAAAGGTTCTTGCTGTCGGCGGTGTCGGCTTCAAGATTGGGGCCAACAAGCTTTGGCAAAGGCAACCCACACAGGAATCGATGTAGGCTTCTTATTCAGACCAGCAAGGTCTGAGGGGCTGCTTCTTTTGAAGGAAGCAAGGGCCAGTCTGGAGCAACCAGACCAGTAGTGTAGTTTCACAGATTCATCGCCAAGATGGCCACTAGCCAATGGGAAAGTGACCGGGAAGACGCGTTGAGCAGGAAAATGCAAAATGACCCCACGCAGAACTCGTGGAGTGTGCAGGGCTGATCCTTGGTGCAGATACTGCTCGTGCCTGGGCCTTCTCAATCCCCCATGCACAGCTTCGAGGAGGCCTCGGGGGCTGCACAGTTAGCAGGTTGCAGACTTTTCAATATGCCCGGTCTCACGTCTCTCATCGCCTCCACGGATCTCAGCTTTGCAGGGACTGTGGATCAGGCTGTTGGATGTCTGGGAATCTGGTTCTTGTCAGGCTCTGGGCTCCAGCTCCAGCGGGAGGTGGCAGCAAAGCAAGTTGTCGATCGCTGGATGGTGCCTGCTTGTGCAGGGTAGTCACTCCTTGACCACAAGGGAGATTCTTCAGTCGTCTTCTTCCAAAGTAGAGTGATGAAGGTCCAGAGTTTTGTTTCAAAGTTTCAGTCAGGATAATCTAAAGTCCTGTGACTCAGCTCCTACCTATATACCAATCTTAGGGGCTGGATTACCTGCTGGGTCCCTCCTATGGGTGGGACCAGGGAAGAGGCGCCCCTTTCCCTTTGTCCAGTTTCGTGCCAGAACTGGGGCTGGAGTGCCCCAGCACCAGTTTGAACTGGCCTATGCATGGGACACCTTGTGTGCCCCAAGCAGTGTCTCAATCCTTTCAGCCCTCCCTGTCCCAATACACAAAATCCAGTCTGGGGTGGTGCTAGCACCTCCCAAGGCAGGAAACCTATTGTCTAAGCCTCCCTCGCTGGAAGGACTCCCAGCAGCAGGAGGTCAGACTTGTGTCTGTGGCAGCAGCATCCATTTTGTGATGCTGAGGCTCTGGGTAACTTTAACCGGGAATAGTAGGAACAACATGTCTTCTCCCTCTAGAAGGGTGGAATGCTACCCCCGTCGCCGGAACTGGAGAGGGGGTAGTATTCCAAATCGTATGACACCTTACTCGACATGTTCTGATAAAGCCAAACCATAGTTAGCATTTAACCGGGAGGTTCATAATGCACTTAAGAGTATATGATATGGCAATATCCTAGAACAGCTATAAGGACATGGTTCCCAAAGCTGCAGACAGGCTCAGCTCATGCTAAAGCACCATCTCACATAAAACCAAGCACTCTGCCTTCAGGATTGTTAAGGCCTGCCATAGGAGTGACTTATAGGTGTATAGGTGTCCGGACATAAGGTTAGATATAGGTATTAAGTATGGGCGAATTTTGCGAATCTCGCGTTCGCGAATTTTGCGGATTTGCGAACTCGCAATCCTCAAAATCCACGAATTCTCGCGAATTTGCGGATTTTTTTTGGTGTGTTCGCAAGGATTTCTGCCAGTTCGCGAGGGTTTCGTACCAGTTCGCAATTGCGAACTTACATTTCGGCTCGCAACGGTCGCGATTATGTTGTTTCTACGTCTGGTTCATCATCACAGGTTCCCAGCACCCTCTGTTTCACCACTGCAACCCTCTGTTACATCAATGCCACCCTCTGGTTCATCATCACTGTAGATTATGGGGGGGAAAAGCAAGCACACCAGCCCTGCTTCAACTGACATGAATTAATTTGGGGTTAGTTTATTAATTTGTCACTGTTTTAAAATTCCAGTCTGGCACCTGCTTCCTTATCTGTAATTTGCTTTCTGTTGCAGTGCATTTTTTTTTTCCAGGACCTTTGTGGCCTACTTGTAGCTATTCTATGAGCCTGCTGTGAGGGTCAGAGCAGGGTCATACAATTGTTGCAACTAGCAACTGAATTCTGGAGGGGCCCCAGTCAGGAAGCACTACAGGGAATTGTTACTAATGATGAGTTTGAACTCTTGCACCTGCCGAGTGCTTTCAGTTTTGCAAAACACGTTTTACTGCAATTTCGCGGGATTTGCGGGACGCGAACACTCGCGAGATCGGATTCGGAAGCTGCGAATTTGTGCGAATATGCAATTTGTTTTTTTGCGGCGTGTTAGTTCGCAAGGTTTTGTGCGTTTTTGCGAGCCGCTCGTAGCGCAAGGCGCGAAGTTACCCTCGCGGTCGTTCAAGGGCGTGGCCATCTTGTTTGCCTGACGTATTTCCGTTTCCGGGCGCGAAGTGTAATCTCGCAAAGTGTGTGGCTCGCCAGTACAGTTTCGCGAGTGTTCGCAAGGAAAATCTCACGCAAACTTACCCGCGCGGTCGTGAACGGGCGCGGCCATCTTGTTTCTCATTCATTGCTATGGTTCTGGGCATGGTCTTTGTATCCTCTGTCAATCTCTGCCATCCTTTGCTTGTTTGAAGTTTTTTTTAATCTATTT
Organism: Lissotriton vulgaris; assembly: GCF_964263255.1. Classification (NCBI taxonomy): domain Eukaryota; kingdom Metazoa; phylum Chordata; class Amphibia; order Caudata; family Salamandridae; genus Lissotriton; species Lissotriton vulgaris. The sequence continues at coordinate 1,882,480,050 of NC_141689.1, read as the reverse complement.
TACTTATTATCTATCCCTCTATTTTTCTAGCCCTATATTTTTGTGATTACTGCTACTTTTGGTTAATTTTAAACTACTTTTTTAAACTCTTTTCTTTTCTTCTCTTCCCTATTCTATTTTCTTTATTCCTTTCCGCCCAGACCATGGTGAAGGGAGCTGGGAAGCATCCCGAGAAGGGGAAGGGTCCCGCACCCCGTGTCCGGCTCCCGTGCGGGCGTTTGAGGGGGGAGGAGGTCGTGCCCAGGGAGATCTTTACCCCGGAGGAGGTGGGCCAACTAATTTTTTATGTTCAGCGCCGCCTCCCCAGGACCATCATGGGAGGCGGCAAGATCAGTGCCGGGTACGGGGTCCGGGAGCGCCGGAAGCTGTGGGAGAAGGTGTGCCAGGCCATTTACCACCACTCTCGGGTCTGGCGCACCTACAACCAGGCCACGAACCGCTGGACGGATGTTCTGACCCGTGAGCGAGATCTGCTCGACCTCCTTGGCCTTGAGATCCCCGGGCTTGGTGAGTAGTAGTAGCTATTTCTTTACTACTATGTTTTCTCCTGCTGTGTTATTATATTGCAAATTTTTGTTTTTTACCAAGAGCAATAATGCTGCTCATTACATTGTAGGTAAATTATATTTCAAAATCTTCTGTGCATTTCAGGTACACTGCTCTCCTTCTTCTCAGTAATGTTGCTACTATGCTTATTTGTTTTAGATTTTATGTTCATTTCATTGGCCTGTGAAATTATGTATGAGTGTAGTTTAAAGAACTGCGTAATGCTACACACTAAGGTTCAGATTTTTAATTACCGGCGCATCCCTGCAAAGTAGCAGGGATGCGCCAGTAATTGTGCGTCACGCCACCATCACCCATGGTGCGCCGTATTTACAATGCGGCGCACCATGGGCCCAAAACGTCACCAAAGCGTTACGCATCTGTGCCGTAAAGTCGGCGCATTGCTGGAGTTGCGTCGCAACGATGGTGCAGCTCCATCAATGCTCTGGGGTGCCCTATCTCCCCAATGCTGCGTCAAGCCGTACGTCTGCTTCAAGCAGGCGCAGGGTTTGAGTCACGCATCATTGTCCTCAAAGTGACTGATTGAAATCTTGTAGATTTCCCTCAGCCACATTTAGGATGCGTTCCTGCGCAGAAACGCCCTCCCTTGCGCCTGAATGCCCCCTATTGGCGCAGGGCTTTACAACGTGATGCATCTCCCATATGCGTCACGTTGTTAATATACGCCGCACCATTGCACCTCTTTTGTGCTGCCGCTGCGTCACAAAAGTCATGCAACAATGGAGCAAAAGAGCCGCAAGGGGCTTTTAAATCAGCCCCTACAGACTCAAGTCCAGTCCTTCCATTGTACACATGGCGATAAGAAGAAATAGTGGTGGTGGATTGATAGTTTGAGTATTTTAATGACTGGTTAATGTAGTAGGAAACTTTAGTGTTGTCGCTGATCTTCAATCACTATGGACTTTGGCTGTCACTTCGCGTGCTGCGGACTGCTGCCTGCCAATCCTAGGCAAACCTTTATAGTACTTTGTTTAGTGAATTACATAAGGTAATTTCCAATTCGACGGTCCGCAAATCAAGCAATACTAAAGTAATAACGTAGTCAACCACATGAGATTGGTCAATAATATATCCCGTGGAGTAGTTGTCTATTTGCTATTTCGCAAAAATATTTTGTTAGTACTTTTGAAATGTTTGATTTGGTTGACAAATATCATCCATGTTTTCTGTTTTTCTTTCTTTCATGTTGTACATCAGCTTCCCCCAGGGGCAAGAGGAGGACACAGGAGGAGGAGGAGGGTGCTGTTGACGATGCAGGCCAGGACCGGGCAGGCGAGGGCTCCTTTGCTGGCCCCAGTAAGTTTTAATTTTAATATAGAGTACTTATTTTTTCCTAGCGTTCCTCATTCGATTTTTTCTAAATCGTCTTTGATCTTCTTGTAGACAGGATCTAAATTCTTATCCTGCCTCGACTATGACTCCGTGTGGTATTACTAGATTATTCTTATTAGTCTGTCTGTGTAGCTAACTAAGATTGCACATTTGGCATTTCCATTGGACTCCCATTCTAGTCAGCAATAGCTCTATGCACTGAGTGCAGTCCTCTGGGATTGTCCATAATGTCTTTTCAAGTATTCTAAATGTTTATGCTTTGACAATTGCCAACAATAAAAAGGTGAATGACCACCAAGAAAGAATAAGATACTACTTTACTTTTGGTTTGGATAGGAAGACAATCCATTCTACTACTGTTGCAGGGACAAATCTGCACAAACAGAACTATGGACACTAAATAATGCATTGCTTAGCTTATCAATTATAATAGGTGCTGTTAGACTTTCCACATACCTCAGTGATAACAGACTTTGTAGTTGAACCCCCAATCTCCTTACTGACTAGATAGTGTGGCAGAGTAATTTAGCTCCCAAAGTCACCTATGGCAGAGGCACGGACTTATGCTTGCAAAAATTCCAAAACCTTTAGCTCATCCACTCTAGTCTGGAGGATCAAAAACCACAGAGTCTATTTGAGTTTAAAATCTTTATTAAAAGTAAACACATGTATTGAAATCAAGTTTGTCATAAAAGTAAACGTTTAACTGGAAATGGAAAAGTGCTTAGTGCTGACGATTAATTGGACACATTTCTTGTGGTCGAGCCGAGCTCTCACCTGGTTTGAACTTGATCCTGCTCGTGTTCTTAGAAGTCAAGCTTCTGTCTGTTAGGAGAAAAAGTGGTGCGTGTTAAAAATAAAAAGCAAGCATTCATCAGTTGTGCCAAAAAGTGCAGCAAGACAACAGCCTTCCCTGGAAAAAGGGACATTTTTACTTTACAGTAGACAGTCACAAATTATTAAATTGTATACTGTTTTTTTCACATTTCTTTCTTCCTCCTAGACCAAATATTATATAGTAGTGAGTGGTGTATTCTAACAATATTAAATGTACTTTGTAGGTGGAACATCTGGAGGCGGGGCCAGCGTCGAGGTGGTGGTGGCATTGGACGAGGACAACTCTGGGGAGGAGGCGGTGGAAGTGCCAGACAAATCTGTGGGGATGACACGGTGGTGGCGGGCAGAGGTAAGCTATACATTCCTTACTCATTTGAGATTGAAGACTGCAGAGTGTGCTTTCTGCACGGGTGTATTATAAATAAACCAGGTAGTAGCCTCCTCTAAATGTACTTCGACTTAGCTGTGAAGTTTTTGGCGAGAAGAATCCCAATCAGATCTGAGGTGAACTTGATGGAAGGGATGAACGAAAAGCGAAAGAAGGGTGTAAGTAAGTGTGGAAGGACGAGAAATGTAATGATGACTGGCAAAGAAGAATGATATGTGTTTGCTTGGTCCCCGAGGTGGCTGGGAAGGAAAGAATATGGTATGGCGCATGGCTGGGTAAATGATGAAGCAAGGATGGGTGTAAGGAGAACAGCCTGGGTGGGTGAAACAGAAACTGTATGTGTGCATATACTTTGAATGGATGGATGCCTGGATCATTCATGGTACTATCTGACTCTTAGATAGCATATGTGTATCTAGAGAGAGTAGACGGTCACTGGATGAACTAAGTGTTACTTTGAAGAGCATGTAACACCGCACCCGCACGTCCGTTCCAGTGTAGGAAAGGCAAGGAAAAGAAGTTGTAATTTTGTCCAAATACTACCATGAATAGTAGCAGTAGTTTGTATTTCAACTGCAAGCACAGCATATATCCGGTTATTACGGTGGACACTCCCTACCTCTCTTAATAACTTTAGTTTAGTAGTAGTACGTCATTCATGTGTGGGGGTATCACTGTTCACTCAATAATAAGCAAAGCACCTAAAGTCATCCCATATGTCATCAAATACATCCCATGTGAAGTGATAGATAATCATATTATTTAGCTTCTTTATTTTCCTTTTCTAATGCTAATTTGCACAGTAGGGTGAAAGCTAAATTAATTAAGCAGTAGCCCTTTTAACAGAGTATTCTCAGTGCCACCCATAATAGAAAAGTAAGAGCTTCACCACCTGCATGTACTGGACCGGTACAGTAACGCAAGTCTGTCTCACTCACCATGGTGTGCGTCTGTTTTTCTCGGGTGCAAGTTCACTGCGCTGGCATTATGCCGGCTTGCATAAGATAACGTACCAATTTTCCTAAACAAGAGAGAAGAAGAAGAATAAGACTGGTGTACTGTCATAGTCTACTATCCTATAAGAGTCACCATCCTAAACCACGGAGGGACAATTTACCCTATAGTCAATTTTTACGTTTAAAACGGAACTGTACAAAGACAGATGACTATAAAGCCCAAGCGAAGGATCTGTGCACCAAATTAAAACAGAGAGACTATACGCAGAGTACCATCCAGAAATGCATGAAACGTGCGAACAATCAACCAAGGGAATGCCTCCTACAAAACTATCCAAAAGACCCCATACCGGATCTTATGACCTGTGTAACCACGTTCTGCCCATCCACCTATGCGGTCCAAAAATTGGTAAATAAGAATTGGAAAATCCTCAATACTGGGAAATTTAATTGGCCAAAACCACGTTTTGCCAATAGGAGAACAAAAAATCTGCGAGACACACTGGTTCATACACGGCCACGACAAATACATAATCAAGAAACTATCAGAAACATCTCTATGTCCCCAGTCAGTGGTCACTACCCCTGTGGAAATTGTACAGCCTGCCAATTTACCACCCATTCTAAACAGTTACAACTATCAGAGACTATAAATTGGACCCAAAAGCAACACACGAACTGCAATTCTTCCTGTGTTATTTACATGGTCAACTATCCATGCAAAAAACTATACATAGGTATGACATGTCGCAAAGTTAAGATCAGAATAGGGGAACATCGTAGCAATATTCGTTTAAAGAAAACAACGACCAAACTGTGTGCCCATTTTTTAGAAAAGGGACACTCTTGTGATGACATCAGATGGACTGTCATCGAAATGCTGACGGAGAAAATACCTAACGCAGAAAGAATTCTGCATGAAAAAGAACAAAGGTGGGTGGACCGTTTGAAAACTAATATCACTGGCATGAATGATAACGTCCCCTGGCACCAATTTGCGGTCCACTGAACATACACTGTCTACCATCATTCAGGTACACTGTTCACCTTCATTCAGATACAATGAGGTTACTGTATTTTCAATTAAGTTTAATATCCCTCATACCTCGAGATAAATATTGTCAAATTCACATCTCACATACACAACTTCACCAGTCAGTATGTATAATTTTGACAATGAGATATTTGTCCCTATTGTGTCTGGTAGCCTTCGCACCACAACTAAACTAACCACAACCATCATAGTAATATAATACCTTTACCGCGTTGTTTCAACTATGAACTTTGACTAACGAGCATAACGTATGTTTATACTATTTAGTATGTTCAGGTCTCTGTGTCTTATCTAAATAAAGATGGGCTCTTCAAAATTCTCCTTCAAAAACACTCCCCCGGATGTCAGCTCGACATCCGGGGGCAGAGTCAGCACAAGCGGTGCAGGATCCCACACACGCGGGTAATGGCGGGACGAGTCTCTTAGGGAATCTTTCTCTCGCCGCGAGGTAAGGTGTTTCTGACCTTCTTTACCTCTTCCCCACAGCTCTGGGGCCTCCCCGATGACACCTTAAGACTCTACATTAGGGGTAAGTCCGATTCTAGACTGCCATTGTTCGCGCTATTTATCGCGTTGAAGTCAGTGACTCCACTGCCATTGTTCGCGCTATTTATCGTGTTGAAGTCAGTGACTCCGCTTGTTCTTTTTCGAGCGCAATAACTTTTTCCATGAATCCCTATTCATCTAGATTCACTAGTCCGCCCTGACTAGACATTGGGACTATTTTAAGTTATTACAGAGTTCACTACTCAGTACGAATGACCGGTACCCCTGGGGCCCCTTTTGCATGAATAATTTATACTGCCAGTATACACAACCATGCAGCCATCTGACTCGCTCTTGCCTCTCCCTCTCTCCTCTACTCTACCAGGGGAAGCTCCACTGTTTAGAATTAACGTGTAAATTCTTTGCTAACATGCATTTATGTGATAGTTGAGACTAATGCTTACTACTGTGCCTACCTTCACTCCAGCAGTATTGTGAGAATGTAAATCACCTTGCACAATGTGTTTGTGTGTATTGTCTTTTTCAGGTTATTAAGATTTGAGTGGCTTAAAGTTGACCCTCACTACTTCCATTGAACTCCACAAAATTAGTGTGAGTAAAATATCTATGTTTGTCTGTCTTTATGTCCTGACGAAAGCCCCATAGACTCCGTTGAGCCAAAGGGGGCTGAAACATGTCGACATTCCTGTAAATTTGCACTTCTAGATCCAATAACTTGATCTAGGACAAGTACCCACTTGTTTTTACTATAAGTTCTCCACCATTCCATTAAAATCTTTATTGGTGTAGACCTTATTTTTAACAGTTTTTTGACCTTTTCTTTGCACTAATTTTTCATCTCTGGACACTGCAACCTAGACCAGAGGAGCCTCTGGATGAGGCAGGCACCCACACTCCCTATGGTATCCAATGATAACTGCCGAAAAACCACAATGTAGGGGCGGATGAATCGATATATACCGCAAAACCTGTTCACATTGGGTCTTTTGAGGATACCATAGTTTTTCTAACCAATGGTCTAGAATTGTCACAAGTGTCCATTTTTTCACTTGATTAACCTTGATACTACCTGGGGAAATAAATGGACATGTATTCCTCCTCCCCCTTTTGATTACCCCTGTACTGTCATAGTCGACTGTAATGGAAGTCCATAGTGCTTGTAGAATTTGTTCCTTAAACTCCCACTAATGTTAGAGCAAGGGTGAAGAAGTCAGAGATTACATAGATACTGTCCTCAATAGTTATGTACTGTGCTTTCAATTTGCTACTTGTACTGTGACAACTTTCTGCTCAATCATTTTGTGTTAATCTTAAGGAGCATTGGTTACAGACTATGTCTTTCTTTCTTCATGTAGTTGCTCCTTCCAAATCCAAGACACCATCAAGGAGGAAGGAGCTGGCTCGAATGGCCCGGCAACGGAGGCTGGATGCCACTGTCGCTGAATATCGGCGGCTGGTGGCCCTGGAGGAGGAGGAGTCAGTCTGGTACAACAACAACGTCCACGGGGACAGCTGCATCCTCCTCCGTGCGGGCTGCCAGCCAGCGCAGTGCTCCAGCGGTACGGAGCCGGGCTACCAAAGCCAAACGCCAACGCCGAGTAGCAAAGACAGCAGCTGCCCCCCAAAGGATTTGCAAGGCACACCAGCGCCGCTTATCCCTCAGACTGTCCTACCTGGAGCAGGAGGTCCTGAACTATAAGAACTTGGTGGAGGGCCTCCGCTTCGAACTTGCCACCCTCCACAAGGAGCATGATGCCCTGGCTGCTAAAGCCAACAGCACCCTGCCATAGTGTCCCTTGCCCCTTTTTTAGAGACTTTTGGGGGGTGGTAATTGGGAGTTGGGTTTTTTGGGGACTTTTGAAGGACAATCGTTGGGGTTAGGGAGGGTCTTGCGGGAGATTATTTTGTTAGGGCTATAAAAATATAATTTTTTAAACTTTATCTGACCTTACCTGTTTTTTACTGCTTTTGAGTCTGGTGGGTGGGGGTTTAACAGTAAGTTTGTTTTCCTGAATAGTCCTAGGACTTTAGTAGTACTACCGTCAATCTCTCATCTCTCCTAATACTCCATTATACTACCTCCAACCAAACGCCTATCTTACCTGTAATTTCTGTTTGCAAGTAGGGCTAGGCCCAGGGCTGGCTCCACGGGAAACAGCGAATAAGGTTGGCAATCCTGGGCGGATAAAATTTCCTCATAGCGGTGGTACTAGTGGTGTGACACAGTGGCAGTTGCATGCCTATGAAAAAAAAGAAAATGAAATCTGGTTTGTCCTCCTGAGCAATACAACGGTACAATAGAGAATATAGCAGGTGACAGTACACTAGAACAGCGCCACATTGTAGCCTAACAAATGGTAAAGTATAACTCCTAATTCGGTTGAAGTTCTTTGACATTAGCCATGGGTCTTTGTCAAGCAGAGTAAGAATATATCCTCGGATTTCTTCACCAGCCTGTTGGTATCACCTTATCCTCCCCAGCAAGTGTGTGGATTTATTGCTGTAATTTAGTCACACATCAATCAAAACCACACAGCCCGGGGGAAGAGGGTTAGGGTTTGAAAAAAGGATGGGTACGGGGGTTTTTGGGAAAGGTTTTGTGAGACAAGAAAAAATAGCACAGCATGGACAAACAATTGTGAACATAAACAAATCTTTGGGTACAAACCTATCCATCAATCTTTGAAAGTGCATGCACTACTGCATGCATGTCAGTGAAAAGTAAGTAGTACTTTCGACAACTGTGGAAGAAAGAATGCGACAGTACAGGAAATATTGATAACTATATTCAAGATAAGGTCTCTGTTGCCAGATACCTGAGAGCCTTGCTGGTCACTATAAATCCATTCACAACACTCAATGGGGTTGGTCTGGAAGGTATAGTAGATAGAAAAGGAGAAATTGCTATTTTTCTAGGTGTCCCCTCACTCACCAGGGTTGCACCTTGGTGACATGCTTCCTCATTGGGGCCATCCAAGTCCTCTATGGGCTGGGGCGTGCTGCGACTTGCGAATTACGTAGGAGCACTTACAAATGACTATGTGTGGTGCAGATGTGATAGTGGAGTGGACTAAGTGATGTGTTAAAGGATCAATTTAGAAGCAGAGAGAGATCCAAGAAATGCAGTCACAGTCCTAGAAAAACACAATGGATACTGTATCTGTATGTTGTTGTAGTTGTCCTGTTGAATTTGGTAAGTAAGTTGCATGCAGAAACAAATTCCTCTTATTAGCGGCACTCCTCCATTGCAGCTGACGCTTCGTCCATCGATGTTGGTCACCACCAGAAGACACCCTGTAAAAAAAGCACAGCATGGACAAACAATTGAACATAAACAAATCTTTGGGTACAAACCTATCCATCAATCTTTGAAAGTGCATGCACTACTGCATGCATGTCAGTGAAAAGTAAGTAGTACTTTCGACAACTGTGGAAGAAAGAATGCGACAGTACAGGGCGTGTGTGGAATTATTGATAACTATATTCAACATAAGGTCTCTGTTGCCAGATACCTGAGAGCCTTGCTGGTCACTATAAATCCATTCACAACACTCAATGGGGTTGGTCTGGAAGGTGTAGTAGATAGAAAAGGAGAAATTGCTCTTTTTCTAGGTGTCCCCTCACTCACCAGGGTTGCCCCTTGGTGACATGCTTCATCATTGGGGCCATCCCAGTCCTCTACGGGCTGGGGCGTGCTGCGACTTGCGAATTACGTAGGAGCACTTACAAATGACTATGTGTGGTGCAGATGTGATAGTGGAGTGGACTAAGTGATGTGTTAAGGGATCAATTTAGAAGCAGAGAGAGATCCAAGAAATGCAGTCACAGTCATAGAAAAACACAATGGATACTATATCTGTATGTTGTTGTAGTTGTCCTGTTGAATTTGGTAAGTAAGTTGCATGCAGAAACAAATTCCTCTTATTAGCGGCACTCCTCCATTCCATCTGACGCTTCGTCCATCAATGTTGGTGACCAGAAGACACTCTGTCCACTGCCTGCCTGGCGGATGCTGAATTGCGGCTCGCTAATGTGAAGCCTGACTCCATCCTTTTTTCCCCATTGCACAGACTGAAACCCGGCCTGTAATTATTCAACGAAAAACAGGAAGTGATATAATATTACAACACCACTGATAAATAAATATAAGGTATGTAGGCTGTGGAGTGCAAAAAGTCACACTTTGATTTTCCTAGTAGACAGTACAATATTTTTGACAGTACGTACTCTGTCTGAGTCACCTTTTGAAGGATAAATAAGTATGGGCAAATTAATGTAGCGGATCTTTGCCCTCAAGCTAGGTGTACTGTAAACTGTGCTTTAGAACAAAATTAGATCTTCCCAGCAGTGCTCCCACCCATACCCTTACTAAAGCCAGTCGCAAAAATGTAGAAGACCCCCACTCAAATCGCAAAAAACGAGTTCTAGCGGAAAACATGTGACAAAACGTACTTTGAAAGTAAAAGTAGGCCCAAATACCCCCTTACCCACCGTGGATTGCATTCAAACCACTTGCAAGCAACCAAGCAAAAGTATCCATAGCCAGCATCGCTCCAAGACTCGAAAACCCCCCCACCCAAACACATGCAATAGAAATACTGCTAACCCTAACGAACCCTAAGTTAAGAATAGTGGCAAAGGCTTTCTTTAACTATGCCAAATCCCCCCTTTCCCACCATGGATCTTCTTCAAATGACTTGCAACCAAAATTACACATTCTCACGAGTGCTCTAAGACCCCAGAACTCAGTTGCAAAAATCTAGAACACCCCGAAACACATGCAATCCTGCTGCTAGGGCTAACCCTAACGAACCCTAAGTTACAAAAAGTGCCAAAAGGCTTTTCGGCGTGGATTTTGTCCCAACCCCTTCTACCCGGTATTAGACCTTCCCAGGAATGGCCCAAGACCCGCCAACCCACCCGCCAAAAAGCATAACACCCCCAAACAGGCCAAAAGCAACATCTCCTACTTACAATATTTCTCGGCCTTCGGTCCAAATGCGCTGAGTAGCTAGGCCATAAGTCCGGTTTGCCACCACAGATTTCCTGAAAAGCAAATGCAATCAAAATTAGAGTGTCCCAGCAGTGCTGACAGACCCCAAAACTCACCGACAAACAGACGGAACCCCCCCTGAGAGCACCTCAAAGGCAAGCAAGTCAGCAAAAACACAAAAAAATGTCCGCCTCGGATTTGGTCCAAACCATTTTTATCCGGTATTAGAGCTTCCCAGCAATGGCCCCAGAGCCCTCAACCCAGGAGAAAACGAGTAGAAGACCCCCAAACAGCCAAAGAGCAAAAGTACAAAAATGGGGACTTAGTCATTTTTTCCCAAATTTCCCAAATCACTCCGCGCGCGTTCTGCAGCTAGGCCCTAACTCCCCTCTGCCACCATGGATTTGCTTCAAACCTCTTGCAAAGTAAAGTATCCATAGCCAGCAGTGCTCCCAGACCCCAAAACCCACCCACAAACACCAGTAAGCCCCCCAAACAGGCCCCCGAAAATGCTACATTGAGCAAAATGTCAGAAATAGCAACAAAAAAAATCGGCGTGGTTTTTGTCCCAACCACTTCTACCCGGTATTAGACCTTCCCAGGAATGGCCCAAGACCCGCCAACCCACCCGCCAAAAAGCATAAAGCCCCCAAACAGGCCAAAAGTAACATCTCCTACTTACATTATTTCTCGGCCTTCGGTCCAAACGCGCTGCGTAGCTAGGCCATAAGTCCGGTCTGCCACCACGGATTTCCTGAAAAGCAAATGCAATCAAGATTAGAGTGTCCCAGCAGTGCTGACAGACCCCGAAACTCACCCACAAACAGACGGAACCCCCCCTAAGAGCACCTCAAAGGCAAGCAAGTCAGCAAAAACACAAAAAAAATTCTGCCTCGGATTTGGTCCATACCACTTTTATCCGGTATTAGAGCTTCCCAGCAATGGCTCCAGAGCCGTCAACTCTCCTGCAAAGAGGTAGAACAACACCCCCATAAGTGCTGAGTCTTTCTTCATTGGGCGTAAACCAGCCCTCTGCTTTGATGGAAATAGGAGTCTGGAGGAGGAGGATAGAGGAGCATGTTCTTCTGAACTTGTGAACCTGAGGAATGTAGGCTGCGGCACCTTCAAATCAATTAGCAAACAAGTGAAAACAGTTCTGCTGATGGGCTTGTTTTTGTGATTATCTGATTAAAGTTTGAATTATATTAACTGTGCACAACAAAGAAAGACAGACACACAGGAATAAAAGTGAATAAGGACGAAAAAGAAAGTTATTGATTCGTTGTCTCATTTTCAGGGCTCGGTATCACGGTCCGTGAATAAGAATAAGGCTTCGTCATCATACTCTGCGAATTTAGGCAGGGTGAGGTCAGTGTCACCTGACAGAGAAGAAATTCCCTCATCTATGTTGCTGTCCACCTCGTCTTCATCCGGCGCGCTTTCTCGTACTCTGAAATCTGGTGGTATGAGGTGCTGATTCATCTTGATCATTGTTAACCTCTCCACATTTTTGGGCGAAAGGCGGCTCCGTTTGGAAGTTACAATGCCACCAGCTGCACTGAAAACACGTTCAGAAGACACGCTTGCGAGTGGGCAAGACAAGTAGTTTAAAGCCAGGTTGGTGAGCTGTGGCCACAATTCTTTTTTCCCATGCCAATACGCCAATGGGTCAGCATTAACATAGACCTCTGTTGAGTCATTCAGATAGTCCTTGACCATCGAATCAAGGTTCTCCTCCAAGGTTCCTCCACTTTGCTTAGCTGTTGCTGTGGCCTTTTGAGAACAAAACCCAAGCCGAGCTAGCCAATCCTCTTCAGCCTCCAATGTTACTGTTGTGTCTGGTGGTGCAGATGATCCGGTTGCCGGTCTCTTTAACGGCTGAGAGGTCACTTGTGCCGCAGCCACAGGTGCAGAAGTGGATAGTTGTGACTGGGGATGGGCTGCTGATGCTGATGTACTGCCTTTTCCTTCAATTTGCTGCCGTTCTCTTTCAAACCTCTCGGCTGAGGAGGCTATCCACTGTTTGTACTTTGTAACATCTTCATCAGCAAAAGGAAAGAATGCTTGGCCTGCCAGCGCCTTTTTGTAGCGTGGATTCAGAATAGTAGCACAAATGTAATGCTGGTTTGAGTGGATCATTTTAAGACGTTCATCACCTTGTAGGTGCTCTAATAATTTCTCAGCCAGAACAAAAGGGTCTTGGTTTTTTTCATCTTTTTCAAACACAGAACACACCTCCTTCAGTTGGTGCTCCAGCATGTACAACTATGGGATAGCTTTTCCCAAATTACAGTCCTCCTTGCTGACTGCACTCGTGAAGAACTCAAAAAGACGGAGCATGCGTGTCAGGCTTTTAACTATGTTCCATTGCGCCGCACCCATCCTCAGGTCCTCCTTCTGAGCTGTACCCTGTGTTAAGAAATAGTGATCGAGTACCGTATACTGCTCATACAGACGCTCAAGCATGTAGAAGGTTGAGTTCCAACGTGTTACCACCTCCTGGATGAGTGCTTTCACTGGCATTTGACATTCATATAGCAGGCTCCTCAGATGCTTCCGGGCCTTAAAAGAATGGCTGAAATGGTTGCACATTTTTCGGCAGGTCTCCACTACTCTGTACGCTGCACTGTCTTTATCACCCAAGAATTTTTTGACAACCAGGTTTATACAGTGCGCCAAACACGGCACTCTGAAATAGTCACCCAGCTGCATGGCCTTAACTATATTGGAGCCATTGTCCGTGGAAACATAACCAACCTGGCGTTTTTTTGGGGACAGCCAGTCAAGGACCTTTGTGTTGAAGACATCCAAAATGTTTTGTGCTGTGTGACGTTTCTCCAAACCAAACATGGCTAGTGTTGCATGTTTCCGAGCAGCTTTAAAAACAATGTCCGGGTCAACACCTGCGTTTAGCTTTGCTTTAGCCCCTGAAAAAGAGACCCAGTGTGCAGTGATGCACATGTAATCAGTGCCTGCGCCACTGGTCCACATGTCTGTTGTCAGATGTATAGTGTGAACAGCACTCTTCTGCAAAGCTGCCCCAATCACCTCCAGAACATCTTCATGTAGTGCTGGAACTGCAACTCGGGCAAAATAGAACTGGCTAGGAACCTTCCATTTAGGGCAGAGCGCTGCCACTAATTCTAGAAAACCAACCCCTTCTACAAAAGAAAAAGGGAGAAGGTCCAGAGCTAGCATTTTAGCCAGCTTAGTGTTATACAGACGCGTCAGTGGGTGGTTGCGTTCATATTGCGCTTCTGTAAACAACATCTTTTTAATGTTGCCCTGGACCAAGGATTTACGGGATGATGATGATATCTTCGACCCAGTTACGCTCGCTGATGAACTTTTTCGCATTGATGTCTCACTCTCTCCCACACTCTTAGTGTGGCTCACATGGGGTGTGCTGCTGACAGGGGTACTGGGTGTAAGTGAAGTGTTTGAATCGTCTTCTTCCTCCTCGTCATCATCAGATGAAAAATCAACGTTTTCATTACGTGCAATTCGGGCTTCCTTGACCGCCTCTAGGTGCGCAAACCATTGGACAGCGTGCGTTCTCCTAAGATGACCTCTCTGGCCTCCGGTACCATATTTGGTACCAAACTTACCACAACTAACTCGAAGCTTACAAATGCTACAAATGGCTACGTTTTCCTTTTTTGGGCAAACACTAAAGAAGTCCCAAACTGGAGACTTCAAATGTCTTTGGGGGCCGGAGGAGGCGGCGATACTGGTGGTGGTGGTCCTGCTGCTAATGCCAGATGAAGTGGAGGATGTGGATTGCCGAACTTCAGTACGTTTTGCACTTTCACCACCACTAGTTGAGGTCGAGGTGGATGGAGGTCCCTTCTTGCGAGAAAGAAATATGGAAGCGGTAGGTGTTGGTGTACTAGTTAACTCCAAATCTAATGATTGCTGTGTTTCCATTTCCATTGCCTCCTCGTCGACATCATCATCATGCTCAGCAGCTTCTCGGGATAGGGTCAAAATGTCTCTTTGCTGCATGCCCGCTGGGGCTGCAGTGACCTTTATGATGACTGGCTCGTCGTCATCGTGAGAGGCTTCATCAACAGCAGTATCCCTCACTTCTTGTTGAGCCTCATCACACTCCATAGCTATGAGTTTTTTGACGACCTTCCTTTTACGCTTAGGTACCTTTGTCAGATCATGGTGTGCCTCACTCTCAGACAGCCGTGGTGGTTCCCAATTTTCATCCAGTTCATCAGAAGGAGGTTGGCTTGAAGAAGATGTAGACACCCCCCTTGATCTTTTCCTTGCTAGGGATGTGGAAGACAATGAATGATCATCAGGAGGAGTGGCTTCCAATGATACCTCGGCTTGATTGTCGATTTCCTGATGTGCCCCTACTTCAGGAGGAACAACTATTGTGGGCACTTGTGACCCTCCATGCACCTCTGCTTGCTCATCTCCTTGCGCTGCCTCTCCTTCCACATGTACTTGGGCTTGTACTTGCACATGGTGTTGTTGTTGCGGCTGTGGTTGTTCAACACTTGTCAGATGAGTTACAACAACCTGTGTTGATTCAGGGACATTGCTGCTACTTTCTTGCGATGAGCCAACATCACTGGTCGATGGTGATTGGAGAAGTACACTGACTGCCTCTGAAGCACTCAAGGGCTTTGACTTAAGTTGGCGTGGTGGTGGAGGCACTGAACCCAATGGAACGGGGTGCTGCTCCCAGCTTGGTCCCCAGGAGATCCTGCTGCTGCTGCAGGCGTACTTTTTTTTTGCTCCCAAAAAACGCGGCGGCCGGCACACCAGCCTCCTTGGTAACTTGCTTCTTCTGCTCCTTACTAGCAACTTTCTTGCTAGAGGAGCTACGGAGACTTTTTTTGGGGCCATCTTCTTCAGAGCAGGTCAGACAGCAGGCCGCAGTTGCACGAATTGTATAGTTGTCTGAGGCCAGACGTGACGTCGCGTGACGTTATGCTGCACACACACACCGCTGCAGGACTTCTTCCTGGCACTGGTGGTTATCTTGAGTCTTGTGCACCTAAAAGCAATGGAAGACAGAGGAACATCAGTTCAGTTATACACCCCAAAAAAATCGAAAAAAACCAGAAAAATCAGCACAATCCCATGCCCTCCATGATGCTTAAATTCAAGACACCCCACAGAAAGACTAGGCACATGCAACACTCACTAGTCACTAACCCTGGTGAAAAGGCCACAACAACAGGCCCAAAAAACGAAAACCACAGAAAAATCAGCACAATCCCATGCCATGATCCAGCCTCTCCATGATGTTTAAATTCAAGACAACCCACAGAAAGACTAGGCACATGCACCACTCACTACCCCTGGGCCCTGGGCATAATGGATGAAAGCTAGGCAAAATGGATGCAGGCCTGAGAACACTGCCTGCATTCAAAATGGCCCCCTCCATCACAGCACATGGCCAGGGCCTGTAGCAGCACTCAAAATGGCCCCCAACCACATGGCCTGTCCATCCACAACAGGCCCAAAAAACGAAAATCACAGAAAAATCAGCACAATCCCATGCCATGATCCAGCCCCTCCATGATGTTTAAATTCAAGACAACCCACAGAAAGACTAGGCACATGCACCACTCACTACCCCTGGGCCCTGGGCATAATGGATGAAAGCTAGGCAAAATGGGTGCAGGTCTGAGAACACTGCCTGCATTCAAAATGGCCCCCTCCATCACAGCACATGGCCAGGGCCTGTAGCAGCACTCAAAATGGCCCCCAACCACATGGCCTGCCCATCCACAACAGGCCCAAAAAACGAAAATCACAGAAAAATCAGCACAATCCCATGCCATGATCCAGCCCCTCCATGATGTTTAAATTCACGACAACCCACAGAAAGACTAGGCACATGCACCACTCACTACCCCTGGGCCCTGGGCATAATGGATGAAAGCTAGGCAAAATGGGTGCAGGCCTGAGAACACTGCCTGCATTCAAAATGGCCCCCTCCATCACAGCACATGGCCAGGGCCTGTAGCAACACTCAAAATGGCCCCCAACCACATGGCCTGTCCATCCACAACAGGCCCAAAAAACGAAAATCACAGAAAAATCTGCACAATCCCATGCCATGATCCAGCCCCTCCATGATGTTTAAATTCAAGACAACCCACAGAAAGACTAGGCACATGCACCACTCACTACCCCGGGTGAAAAGGCCACAACAGGCCAAAAAAAACGAAAATCACAGAAAAATCAGCACAATCCCAAGCCATCCAGCCCCTCCATGATGTTTAAATTCAAAACACCCCACAGAAAGACTCAGTGCACCCACCACTGAGTACCACTGGGCAAAAGGCCCCAAAACAGCCCAAAAATCGAAAATTCCAAAATTGTAGTTGCAGCAACTGTAATGCCCCAAACAAACTTACTTGTGAAATTTCTAATCCAAAAGTGATCCAAAGAAAGTCAAAAAGGCCTCAAATCCAAATATCCAGCAGCACCCACAAAAAGTAATCCTTCCAGCTCCAGATCCAAATGAAAAGTGACCAGGAGATGGACAAAGCACTGGGAGGAGCCTGCTGGACAGGAACAGGAAGTTGAAGACTGTGGGGCACTTCCTTCCTCCCACCCCCCCTCCCCAAAATGGACTCCTCGCAAAAAAAGTGCAGGCAAATGTCAACCTAAGGAGTTATTCAGATAAAAATCATCATTTCAAGAAGGTTTATGCTGCTTGCTGGTGGATTTCTTGTGCAGAATTGCAAATTTTATATTTTCACGTGTGCGAGATTGTTGCTGCTCGCTGCATCTCAAAGCTCGCAATTGCGAAGTATCGCGATACGTGATCACGGCGTACTCGCGTTGACAAACTCTCGCTGTAAAAGTTGGCAAGCCGCGATTACGTAATCGCGCTTGCCAAATTCCCGCGGGATCCCGCAGCAAGATCCAAAATGGCGCAGCACTCGCAAAATATCAAGAAAAATAACTCGGCAAACGATGAATGACGGGAAGTAAACGCCGCGCGCGGCAAAATTGTATCACCAACAAAAAAATAATCTGCTGCGTGCGAATTTGCGGATTTTGCGGGAAATTCGTAAATCTCGCGGATTGCGAATTTACCGAAAATCTGCAAAATCCGCGAGCGTAACGGATTTTCCGCCCATACTTAATAGATATACTATATCTAAGCAAGGGGGGATTACACCACCTTGCCCCAACTGAGTGATCAGCCAGATGTGTCAATTTGGGTGGCCAGCCAGGGGTGGCATAATACATGCTGCCGCCCCTGGTAGGCCTTGGATGCACCTACGCCCTCGGTACCTATAGTACACTGTACAGGGGCTCATAAGGTGACCCAGTATCCAATTGGAGATGTACCTAGGGTACATGGAGTCCATTTTAAAGAGAGAGCAGACAGCCTGGGGCCCTGATTAGCAGGATCCCAGGCCAACTAAGTCGAAAACCAGCTAAACACAAGGCAAAAAATCTGGGGTAACCATAGTCAGATATCCACCTTCCTACGCTCTTCTTGTCTGTCTGACCGTCCTTCCCTCTCAGAGTTTTTCATTGAACCCTGAAAGAAACGACAGAAATATGTATCAGTATCCTGATACCTATTAGGTTTTCTAATATTGTCCCTATTCCTAAGGTTATACCTCCTTTCGGAGGGCTCCCATGGAAGAGATCTACCTCTAGATTGAGGTCTATTTTCTTTATTCTTCTGTTTTTTGTTGTTGTCCCACTTTTTCTTCGAAGAAGTAGGTGCCTGCTTAAAGGTGTCCTTTTCGGGACTACCCATCAGTTGTGGTGTTAAAGCTTTCCCACCCAAACTGTCTCTGCCTAACTCTTAATACGCAGTCTCAATTACTTTAGGTAATTCATGTTCCTGTTGTAAAGGACTGAACTCCGCTAGGCGTTGACGGATGCCACTGATGCTGCTTCCCCTTTAATGTTTGCTAATATTATAGCTGATACCTGGGCATAATTACCTAGTAATTTCATCCCTAATTTGAGAGCAGGTTCTGCTCTGTACTCATTTTGCATTTGTCTTAATACGCCTGGTATTACTGCTAATGACGGGATAACATGTGTCCTGGTATATATGGCAGCGAAAACTGTACCCCAGGAGGTACAATTATCTGTGGTGTTATCCCCATGGGCAAGCACATTGTTAGAATTCTGTGTTTTTCATAAGGGCTGGTATTTGGGAATATTGCTTTTTGCTGTGTTATTTTCTAAACCACCCACAATAGCATTTGTTCACGTTTTGCGGGCATTTTACCCATTATTGGTTTGTGGTGTGATTTTAGTTTCTGTATTTTGAACTGTATTTGTGTTTGCTGTAGCCATAGCTGGCTGGACCGTAAGTGTCCTTATGACAAACTGTGTCATGTTTCTGTAAAGTTTTATCAATTCTTTGTGCAGTGTAAGTAGATCTCTTCCTGGCATGTTTCAATGTCAGGATGTGGTATGTAGGCCTCTAATACAGGCCATGTCACTCCTTCTCTTCCAAGCGGACCGAGTCTTACTTTATTTCTTGTATGGGGAGGATGCCTTTAAACCAGTATAAGTATTCCTATTGAGTGAGCGGAACTTCAATGTCCGGTATTTCGTCTTCTGTTTACTAATGAAATGTTTTTCCTTGCATTTGCAACTTGGAAAGTAACCCATAAACCTCTGCTCTATATGATTTGTGCACCTCTATCTCGAATTCTACCATTCCACTTTACCTTGGGCACCTAGGTTTAGGGTGATGCCATTTCTAACATTTTCTGCAATATGTATTGGTTTGCATCTTCTTCGTCTGCTGAGAGATGCAGTTCTTGCACAACTCTATCCCCTTCCTCAGTCTTTGTTTTGAAAAAAAGAAGAGCTTTTCAAGGGATCTAAGATAAGGTGTTTTGCATTAGGAACAATGCGTCCTTTAAGCTTGACTAACCAACAGCCAATAAATAGGATGTTTGCCTACTCAGCTGCGGCAGAGTTTTGTGCCCTCCCACTCCAGTCGTCTCTGGGGAATTGTGAGTAGGGGTATCTGATAATAGCACAACTGAGCTACTCAGATTCTACTGTTAAATAAGTACCCAACCAACGTTGGTGGTGCCATGTCATGTAGTTCCTATAAGACCTATACAGGGTCTGCGTGTTCGGACAGCAAACACTGTACGATTGGTGTCAGACTGCTTCTATAGAACCCCACTGGGTATGTTGGGCTTCTGTATCAGCTAGCTCGCAGTGCCACTATAATCTCCTCTTACCATAGAGAGAATAGTTCTTGGTAACCATCGAACATGACAACCCTGATTCCTCAGGATCGTGGAAATAATATACTACTTTTCGCTCAGTCACTCATGCTTACTTAGTTTCACAGAGATACACAGAATAAATGGTCTGGGCGTTTTCAATAAGTTTTTATTGAACAGTTGTTATTGTGGTGTAAAAGAGATGAGATGCAAAAACCATTAGACAATAACAGAGATAAATGATTAGTAGCACTATGAAAGTAAATGGAAGGTAAAGTTCTACCATCTTGCAATAATCATGCATATATACGAGTATATAAAATACATGAAAAAAAAAAAGATGCCTACTCCTACGATGCATCCCTAACTAGATGTACCTATGTGTACATAGCATGTGTGTAGGTGTTACGCCAAGAATCTCTCTAGGATAAAGTCAACCCCATTATCTGAAGTGAGAGACTGTGGGACCCCGTTCTAGCCTCGGGTTGGACAACACGCAAGGGATGTTAGACCATTGCGAGCTGGAGTGTCTGCATTCAGGAACATCAGCGTCTTCCCATCAGTGTGTCGGCCAGGAAGTCCTGGTCTCCTCTATCTGTCTTTGCAAGATGTGTTGTATATATACCTGTTGGTCTCCTCAGGGGTTCTACCTCGCTGTATATTTTGTCGGACTTAGGATGAAGTTGTGAATGAACTTTGTACATAGATATTATACAGGAGATGATAGTCCTGCTGTGCTTCCAAGAATCCTCATGCATAATGTATGAGATTTCAAATTGGGGAAAACCTGTGTTCTGATTGCAGTGTCCTATCTAGGTAAAAGGTCAGTCCCTATAGACCGTTATCTATGTAATGTAGGGAAGAATATAGGTGAGGGGTGACGATTTTACCCGGGGCTTTATTAGGGTACCTATATGGAATATCACAGTGGCTTTCCTTATGGGGAAGTGCTTCCCATGCAAAACCATTAACACATGGACACCTGAGGATGGTCACTGGGTACTGGCTAAGTTATTGATCTTGCACAGGACCATCAGCGTGGGCTCCACATCCGCACCCACTACAGATAAATCTGGATTTCTTGTATCACTTTCTAGGCTTCTATCCTCCTTTGGCAAGATACCTGTGCTGTTGGGTGGAGATTGGAACTTGGCACCAGAATGCAGATACACACAAACGAAAATGACAGGGTCCTACTCAGTGACCTTGTAGAAGACCCGCATTAGTGGACATCTGGAGCTTCTTACACCTAAGTGAGAAGGAATATGCATTTTTCTCTTGTCCTAATTGAACCCAATATCACATAGATATTTCCCTGATCCAAGAACAGCTACTACCACACATTACCCATTGCGATATTCCGGAGGTGGGCCTAGCGGATCATAACCCAGTTCTACTGATCCTTGATATGGGACTTATTGCAGCGCCCCAGAGCCAACGGTGAATGAAGACATTTGCGTACAAGTTGCCTAAGAGTAAAGAACAGCTACACTCAAAACCGCTCACATCTCTCTGACAAAGAGGGTTTGGTAGACTCTCAAAGGGTGGAGTGTGTGGCCAGTAAAACACCACTAAGATAGCAGACTCTGTGATGGGTAAAAATGAAGATCATTCAGACCTGCGTCTTTTAGAAGCATGCATATGCAGCCTTACAGCACAGTACACATCATCTGCATCATGGCCCTTCAGAAGCAACTGGAGCTCACCAAAATAAAACTGAATTTGTACTTTTCAAAAGTAGCAAGGAAGGTCCTGAATAAGCTGAAATGGTGGCTGTATGATCGTGAATAAAAGAAGGTAGACTACTAGCCACCCAACTGAATCAGAGAGAATCCCACCTGGCCATCTTAGATATCTGTGAATTGATTTGAAACCTGTCAGTGCAGCCCAGTGACATGTTTTGAGAATTGATTTACTTCCTACTATGCCTCCCTCTATATATGACAGAACAGGGAACCACTCCCATGCAGGCGAGTGCTTTTCTGACTCTATTTCACCGGCCAGTATTATCAGAAGAGGGCTGGCCGGTAATATTGGGGGCATTCACAGAGGACAAGGTGGCTGAAGCATTCACATCCCTCCGAACGTGCAAGACCCTGAGGGAAGATGGATTTCCTGGGAAATACTGCATGGTGGGGAGGGGCCTCCTAGTACCTCATTTGACCTGGGTGTCAGAAGCAGAATATAAGGGATCTTTGAGAGCTATATTTAACAAGGCCACTATTACTCACATCCCTAAAGAAAACAAGGACCCATTATGCACCAAGATAAGGTAATCCTCAAACGTATTTATGAGTCTCAGGTGGACTTCATCCCAGGACGTAGATCTCACAACCACCTACAGATGCACATCTTTTATGGCAAGTTAAAGAGGACCAATCTTCTAGCACTCTTGTTAGATGCTGAGAATGTGTTTGGACTTGTGTTACCTCTTTCAAGTCATATCTCACCTGGGATTGTGGGAGAACTTCATACGAAAGGTTTCACTCCTATGTGATCCACTTGTGACTGAGGTTGGATGTGGAGGATTCCGTTGGAACCATTCAAGATTGGGTGTGCAACTCAACAGTGGTGCCCCTTGTTTCTATTCGATTTCCTGCTGGCCTTAGAATCCCTTGCAGTGGTAATACTTCATATGCAAGAGGTGAAAAATATCCCTACTAAAGCAGGAGAGGTAAAAGTCCTACGTTATGAAGTGACATTTTGCCACTTTTGTCCCATCCTGCATCTCGATAGCTGTTGCAATGTCCATCATTGAAATTTCTCCTAGGTATCAGGTTGCAAATCAACTGTTCGAAGTGTGAGGCACTCCCTATGACCAAATCTACTAATAATGTGTGTATTCATGGCTATATTAAGAGATGGGTCTCTGTGAGGCTCTGCTATGTGGGCTTCAGAATAAGCAGGGGACTTTCCCGTATGATGGAGGTCAACCTCCTCCCATTGATAGGAAGCACAAAGCATGATTTCCTGTGATGGTCACACCTTAACCTTTCCCTTTGCGGGAAAGTGGTGACTATTAAAATGACAGTGGGTCCCTGATTTCACTACCTTCTTTTGCATGAATCCACTTCAAGACCCTAGTAAATTCCTGGCAGGCATTGAAGCAGATATAACCTCTCACATTTGGAGCGGACGCCGACTGAGGTTCTGAGCATCGCAAATGTGTGCTGATATGGCAACTTAGGGCTTTCAACTACCTCATATGAAATCATACAGCCTAGCCTTTCTTCGATTGCAACTGGTAGTACTCCTGGGCACTCCACCAGAGGCACCCCATGGGTAGCCTAGAAGGAAACCTTCTCAATAGTCCACACCTCTCCCGGCCGATGTACCTGAACTTCTGCAACCACATGGTGGGATTGAATCATATTTTCTCTTCAACTGCGGTGTCCTGGAAAGAGGCATTTAAACTCCTAGGTACCCCACTACTGTTGCTCCATAAAACACTGCTGTGGAACAATTTGGCTTTCCACATTGGAAGGAAAACGTTCTGTTGTGCATCCTGGTATGCGAATAGCCTCAAGTGGGTGGATCAAATGTATGACATTCGACTGTCTAAAGCATTTCCTGCCTTGTGGATTTAGCATCGGTCCGGGGACCTGTGGCAATATAGCCAACTGAACCACTGCCTGCGAGCTGCATTTGGTACTCAGCCAGTAGAGTTTCCTGGCTCACCTATTTTTAAATAACTACATGCCAAGGGATGTTATCGGGCTGTAGTCTCTAGATTGTATGGCATATTCATTAAAACCTTGCACTACAGCTCTTTTAACAATATAACCAGGTTACCTTGGCAACTGCTATTACATAAAAAATACTTGCAGGAAGAGTGGCTCACAACGCAGCACCTAGGGAATCCAGACTAAAGTTCCTCTACTTTAAAATACTTCATGATTGGTATTGATCACCATGGAAACTCAAAAGAGGCAATCGTTTACTCCACTACTGTTGCTGGACTTCTCACTGTCTTATCACTGTAACTTCTATCACTTTCTATCACTTTCTTTGGTAGTATCCAATGCTCGCCAGCTACTAGACAGCTTTTTGGTGCCATATCTGCCACCACAGCCTCTTCCCCATATCCCCCACCCCAGACTTGCCATCCTACATGATGTCTCTGGCCTACCAGGTCTGACGACACATGTGTCCTGATAGATAGTAGCCTTCCTTGCTGTGGACAAACAATAAAAAACATTCTGGAACTGGAGACAGCCCACCACACCCACATGTAATGGGTGGCCGACAGAACCTCATAACATAGAGTGGCTAGCAATGAGCAGGGTCAGACTGGGACAAAAGGACCCCCATCAGTAAACTTGGGAGCCAAAAAAGTGGCCCATATATGCAAATCAAGCCAGTTTTGAACTTGTAATGAGAGACTGTAGGGGCATTTTGCATGGGATGGGAGACTGCATGCAATTGTGTTGAGGAAAATCAATAATGAAAAATTGCCCATCTAGCCATCAGACCTGCCCACAAACTTCTAAAAAATCTTCCCACATACTAGTCTATGAGGCCAGCCCATCAGGCACAGCCTGATTACACTATAGGTAGGCTTTCTGGTTTTAGGTTTAAACATATATTAACTGATAAAACCCCACTGAAAGTAAATAAGCCATCACCAGTGTAAACATATAAACACTGAAAAAGCACCTTCACATCCACAAACTAAGTGCCATTCAAAAAAGTAAAAGATGAGTGAAAGATTCATTTTTATTTCTTCCTGAAGGGGCCAATACAATGTACCATGGCAGCTGCGAGAAAGTCTGGGCTAACATTATTCTACTTGAGTTTTGTTGTTTAGGGATGTCACTAAAATAATGTTTCGTCTTCCATCTGCTTTTTCAGTTTTGTAGTCTTTGGTGTAAAGATGCAGTGTTAAGAGGCATGTTTTAGGTTTTATTTAGTTAATTTATAAACCATAGAGAATCAGGAAATATCAAAATCATATTTGATACTTTGGCTACATTTTATTTCACTGATAGTTAAAATGGCTGGTTTCATGAGCATCTTTCCAATATATACCATCACAATATACCCACAAACAGAGAATGGGTGAAATACTTTGATACATCATCCCCCTTTTCTAGCTAGCCATTATTGATTGTAGAGGAATTGCCAAACACTCCAGGCTTTAAACATTCAATGCAAGATGTAGTGACAGGTATATGTGAAAAGAGTGCTGTCACCAAGCATCTGAGATAGTGGTGAAAACATGAGTCCAGATGTTTGGTAAACATGGAATACAGTGTCACTTGAAATGCTGCTACAAAAAGGTTTCTACCAAGTTCAATAAAGATTGGAGTGATATTGTTTGTATTTGCAGTAATTCAGCTACGTATATGAAAAAGTTGTATGATGACCCGTCAAAAGCGATAGCTGAGCTGAAGTGCTTCCCTGTGAAAGATCCTGTCACTTGCTAGATTGTATGCTAAAAGCATCTTTACAATCTTCAGAGTTAATGAAGAATGCCATTGACTTCGTAGTCCATTCTGGTGCACTGTTTCGGTATGCCCAGGAACTAAAATGCAAATATTTCTCATTATGTGCTTTGTGTAGCATCAAAGGAAGAGCCCTAGCTGTCATTTAGCCTGTGGTTCTCAGTCCTAGAGGCTGTGAATGCTTCATTATCCAGGTGGCAACCGTTTACATTATTTTTGCTTAGTAATGATGCCAAAGGCAAGCAATGTGACGATCTTTGGTTACATATTGATAGTGATGTGAAAAAAAGTACAATCTACTGAGTGTTTAGGTTTTCACAGGAATTGACTGATATAGTGGACATAATCAAAATACTAGAGTCTGAAATCACCCTTGTCTACCAAATGTTCAGCGTAATTGGTGTAGATCTGAAACATCTCCTTGAGAGTAGGCTGGGCAACACTTTTGCTGACTTTGGCACTGCAACATGTTGCATGTTAGAATACTTGGTAAGCAAAGAAATGGTGAGGAGCAATTAAGGAAATGTTATTTTACAGTCTAACGTAAATGGCTTGCGATGATGCATAGAAATGTCCCTTCCCCAACCATGGCATTTGAAGTTAATGAAGCTTCACTGAGGTACTTTGCACAAGTTCTAGATCCCTTCTGAATCGTCTCCTGCTTTGAAAAGTACTGCTTCATTTTTGACTGCTTCAATAATTGAGGGCATATGCGTCCAATTCAACGCATATGTTGCAGAACATTTCCTAGAGAATCACAATCTTCAGGTGCACCAGTACTGGCATGGAAAGCTATGTCATTGGCCAGAGTTAGCAAATTTTGTACTGGCTGTTTTGGCATTGCCCGCCTCAAGTGTCAATGTTGAGAGGGCCTTTTCACAGATACACATTTACATAGGAAGGAAAGATTGAGTGTGCATGACCACAGACTCACTAAAGAAGTACTGTATATTGTACTATACAAAGTTTGAGTTGTAAAAATGTATTTGGACCTCATATACCCTGTACACACGCTGTCTATACACATGCACTATCAGTGCAGAAAGCAAGTAATACTTAAAAGCAAAACATTCCATAACACCGGAAAAACACTGTTTCTATTGTTTTTAATGGTGCCAAAATGTGTAACCACTGATAACCATTGTTTTTAAAGATATTGCAAACACTAAAAACCCGCACCAGAAATTACCAAAATTAGAAACTGAAAACAGGAAACTATAGTCTAGCCTGACACTGGCAGTGAGTACACAACATCAGGGCTTTAAGTGGGTCGGTCCCTTAAAAAAAGGTGCTGAGACGGGTCACTGTCGGGCTCCCAATTTTCATCCTCACCCTCAGGGTGAAAAATAAATCTTACCTCTGCAGCAGTACCATGGTTCACTGCCTTTGATGTTCCTTCAAGGAGACTCGCTATATTACTTTCACAGTCTCACAATTTCAAAACTGGCGCATTTTCAATATTATATACAACAAAGCCATAGTTGTTGCTTATTTAACTTATGCAACTAACAAACATTGACTAAGCCAATGGTTCTGGCTTGAAGGCAGGGCTTGTAAGTGGATCGGGTCTCACCGGTGCTGAGCACCAGCAGTTTTTTAAAGGGGGCCTCGAAACGGGTCTCCATTGGGCTCTGTTTTGAGCCCTGGCACAGTCGGTCTGTTTTATTCCGGACTGCAGTGACAGCAGGCTCATCGATGTGCACGTGCTCACACTGCTCACTTCTCACTAGTGGAGAAGTTACGGCATGACTTCATGCCAGGTGAGTGTTGTAGGGGAAAGGAAATCCTTTAAAGTGAGGCATTTTCTCTCTGGATTTCCCTTCTCTTTTTGAAACGCAGGAGCAGCAACATCGTTGTGGTATCACCAGGGCTTTAAGTGGGAGCTTTTTCAATCTTGTATACAAGCCATAGTTGCTGCTTATGTATCTTCTGCAACTAACAACCATTGACAAAGCCAATAGTCCTGATTTTTGTGGGTATGATGTTACTTGTATCATATATTTGGATGCAATGACAGAAACAGCAAAATACAAGTCGGGGGGTCACACTATTCTAAGAACAGATTTTTAGCTTCCCTGTTTTAAGCCATGCCCTTAATTACATTGGCCACGCCCCTTTGAGAGACCACCCCTCCCAGTTTTTTCATCCCACTTAAAGTACTGCTTGTAGGTATAATGTTACTTATTGTATTATATATCTGGATACAATTACAGAAATAGCAAAATGCCAGTCGGAGGGCACACTAAGCTGAGCACAGGTTTTTAGCTCAGGTGGTTTAAGCCACGCCTTTAATTACCTAGGCCACACAGCCATTTTCATACCACATAAAGCCCTGCACCATATACTTTGAATGACAATTTATATGCCTTCAGAACGGTATGGGGACTTTTCCTGCCAACGAATGAGGCTGCCCCAGAATGAGGCCCTACACATATGTCATCACTCTTGCTAGAAATGGAAGGTGGTCTCTTGATTCCATTTCCAGTATTCTTGCTGACCTTGTATGTATGTATCCGCTATTTGTAAAGCCGCTGGGTGCCCTCCGGGTGATTAAATAAGCTTTTGCCTAGAGCCAAATGTTGCTGGGTTGACGCTGACGCCGAAGCCTAGGATCGACATGTGATCCTCCTGCTGCGGAGTAAGCCGCTCTGGCCGCTGCACCACATTTCTCTCCCTTTGAATGATTCTCTGAGATTTGACTCTACCCTATTCCCTATCCCGCTCAACCACATGGACCCTACCCCGTCTGAAACCACCGAAACCCATACCGTCTCCTCCCTTGTTCACCCTCTGCGCCGCGGCACTCTATTGTTATCACTGTTTCTAGTTATCCTGGAAGATAAATGCGCCACCTAGATTCTCCACATACGACGTCTTAACAGTATTATTTCCAATGATGTACCTTGTCTGTGGATGTACCTGTCCCTGCCTGTGGCACTCATTTGTTTTCGCCTTCTCTTCTCTTCTCTCTGCTTCGCCGCTCATGTTGTACACTGCAAGTACATGCTGTGATTTGTGACGAATCCAGAAATAAATAACAAATGTTGCAAACAGATCTACTTGGCTGGAAGTTGGATTCATATTCAATACGGCACAACTCTCTGCAAATGAGTATCGTCAGGGTCGTCAAAAGAGTCATTAGCCCCCAGACGCACACCTCTCAGTACTCCATGCTTGTGGTACATCAAATATGTATGGATTTTAAAGCAAATGTGCTTACATTAATGGTAAGGAGACATCTGACTTGACGCACGATGCTGTGAGTTAGTTCCTCTGGCCCGCAAAAACTTCTGGCACGTCTGTCTATCGGCACCAATAGCATATATCTAAACTCAAAAAAACCCTTAACTAGTACATTTTCTGTGCAAGCTGTTGTATTCTTAATTAATTAAACTATAAAAACATTTACTTCCATTCCTAACTCCAGGGACCGAAGTCCCTCACTATATTCTTCCGTTTTATCCCTTTGACCTCCGCTTAGTATCTGTATTTACACCCCTTCCACGCCATAGCTACAAATTTATACTCGATTTCACAATTCCCCACTACCAGTCTTTACCGACGCCCCTTTTTAGGGCTCGCCTGCTGATGCGCTTCTGCGCATCGCTGGCGAAGCTCTATTATGGCTTATCCAGTGTTGATCCACCACTGGCGATTTCTTCAAGTGCATGTGCTTTTTAGGTCATTGCGCAAGCGCAAGCCCTAAAAAGCGCGTGCACAATGCCACCAGCCGCCTGCCTGCCTGCCTCGCATTACCAGATCAAAGGCAGCCCAGCCCCCCTCCCACAAGCTTCTCAGCGTGTGCTCTGCCTCAGGCCTGCATTTCTCCTCCCCTCTGGCAAACAGATAGCCGCAATAAAACCCTCCCTGCTCAGCTTTTTTTTCTCAATTTCTCCCCGTCTACACTTCCCATTAGGAGCCCTTCCTCCCCCCAGATAATCTATCTCCATAAGAGATAAGCAGCTCTTCCACCATCTCAAACCCGTATTAGTGCTCCTCACTATGCATGTTTTTACTTAGAAAATCAGCACAATGCAGCAGTGTGACATCAAGCCAGGTTCATCGACATCACTGCAAAAGTAAAGTTTTTATTCCCCATTTCCTCTTCAAGAAAGTGACTGCGCATCAGCCTCTACGGATCAGAAAGCGGAGCCCCTCCACTGACCGGGCTGCGAGTCAAATGGCCATGTTTCACAAATTATGGTTTTCGTGGTCTTATTCTGCAGTAGCCCTGTTGGCAAGAGAGGAAAGAGCAAGGCTCTGACAGTCAGTCCTCCTCTGCTTCATAGTATGCCGCGCCACTATAGTAAGTTGAACAAGGGATATTATTTGACAGAAAGAGGCAACCTGCATCTATTCACGGAAATACATTGAGCAGTCTACATTTTTATTTTTTAAAGCTACATACAATGCACCATAACTATTCTAGGTCTACAAATGGAAATACATAACAAGCAATATTTTTATTTATTTTTTAAGAGGTGCATACTTAAAAAAATGATTACAAAAATTAAACATCAACTAGTAATTAAAAAACCTAGCAATTAAAATATGCCACGTCAAATAATAACTTTTGTCGCCAATTAATTATCAGTGTCTGGAATGGATATGGTCACACCCTCACTCACCCTCAACCCCTCACCCTCACTCACCCTCAACCCCTCACCCACACCCTCACTCACCCTCAACACCTCACCCTCAACCCCTCCCTCACGCTCACCCACCCTCACCCTCACTCACCCTCAACACCTCACCCTCACTCACCCTCAACCCCTCACCCTCACTCACCCTCAACCCCTCACCCTCACCCTCACTCACCCTCAACCCCTCACCCTCAACCCCTCACCCTCACTCACCCTCAACTCCTCACCCTCAACACCTCACTCACCCCCACGCTCACCCTCACGCTCACCCACCCTCACCCTCAACACCTCACCCTCACTCACCCTCAACCCCTCACCCTCACTCACCCTCAACCCCTCACCCTCACTCACCCTCAACCCCTCACTCACCCTCACTCTCACTCATCCTCTATCACCCTCAACCCCTCACCCTCAACCTCTCACCCTCACTCACCCTCAACCCCCCACCCTCACTCACCCTCAACCCCTCACCCTCACTCACCCTCAGCCCCTCACCCTCAACCCCTCACCCTCACTCACCCTCACCCTCACTCACCCTCAACCCCTCACCCTCACTCACCATCACTCACCCACCCTCACTCACCCTCAACACCTCACCCTCACCCTCACTCACCCTCACTCACCCTCAACACCTCACCCTCACTCACCCTCAACCCCTCACCCTCAACCCCTCACCCACACCCTCACTTACCCTCAACACCTCACCCTCAACCCCTCCCTCACGCTCACCCACCCTCACCCTCACTCACCCTCAACACCTCACCCTCACTCACCCTCAACCCCTCACCCTCACTCACCCTCAACCCCTCACCCTCACCCTCACTCACCCTCAACCCCTCACCCTCACTCACCCTCAACTCCTCACCCTCAACACCTCACTCACCCTCACGCTCACCCTCACGCTCACCCACCCTCACCCTCAACACCTCACCCTCACTCACCCTCAACCCCTCACCCTCACTCACCCTCAACCCCTCACTCACCCTCACTCTCACTCATCCTCTATCACCCTCAACCCCTCACCCTCAACCTCTCACCCTCAACCTCTCACCCTCAACCCCTCACCCTCACTCACCCTCACTCACCCTCAACCCCTCACCCTCACTCACCCTCAGCCCCTCACCCTCAACCCCTCACCCTCACTCACCCTCACTCACCCTCACCCTCACTCACCCTCAACCCCTCACCCTCACTCACCCTCACCCACCCTCACTCACCCTCAACCCCTCACCCTCACCCTCACTCACCCTCAACCCCTCACCCTCACTCACCCTCAACTCCTCACCCTCAACACCTCACTCACCCCCACGCTCACCCTCACGCTCACCCACCCTCACCCTCAACACCTCACCCTCACTCACCCTCAACCCCTCACCCTCACTCACCCTCAACCCCTCACCCTCAACCCCTCACTCACCCTCACTCTCACTCATCCTCTATCACCCTCAACCCCTCACCCTCAGCCTCTCACCCTCAACCCCTCACCCTCACTCACCCTCAACCCCTCACCCTCACTCACCCTCAGCCCCTCACCCTCAACCCCTCACCCTCACTCACCCTCACCCTCACCCTCACTCACCCTCAACCCCTCACCCTCACTCACCCTCACTCACCCACCCTCACTCACCCTCAACACCTCACCCTCACCCTCACTCACCCTCACTCACCCTCAACACCTCACCCTCACTCACCCTCAACCCCTCACCCTCACCCACCCTCACTCACCCTCACTCACCCTCAACCCCTCACTCTCAACCCCTCACCCACACCCTCACTCACCCTCAACACCTCACCCTCAACCCCTCCCTCACGCTCACCCACCCTCACCCTCACTCACCCTCAACACCTCACCCTCACTCACCCTCAACCCCTCACCCTCACTCACCCTCAACCCCTCACCCTCACCCTCACTCACCCTCAACCCCTCACCCTCACTCACCCTCAACTCCTCACCCTCAACCCCTCACTCACCCTCACTCTCACTCATCCTCTATCACCCTCAACCCCTCACCCTCACTCACCCTCAACCTCTCACCCTCACTCACCCTCAACCCCTCACCCTCACTCACCCTCACTCACCCTCAACCCCTCACCCTCACTCACCCTCAGCCCCTCACCCTCAACCCCTCACCCTCCACCTCACCCTCACTCACCCTCAACCCCTCACCCTCACTCACCCTCACTCACCCTCACCCACCCTCACTCACCCTCAACACCTCACCCTCACCCTCACTCACCCTCACTCACCCTCAACACCTCACCCTCACTCACCCTCAACCCCTCACCCTCACCCACCCTCACTCACCCTCACTCACCCTCAACGCCTCACCCCCTCACCCTCACTCACCCTCACCCTCACTCACCCTCACTCACCCTCACCCTCACTCACCCTCACTCACCCACCCTCATTCACCCTCAACACCTCACCCTCACCCTCACTCACCCTCACTCACCCTCAACACCTCACCCTCACTCACCCTCAAACTCAACATACATACATACATACCCTCACTCACCCTTACTCACCCTCAACCACTCACCATCACTCACTCTCAACCCCTCACCCTCACTCACCCTCAACACCTCACCCTCACCCTCACTCACCCTCACCCTCACTCACCCTCACTCACCCTCACCCTCACTCACCCTCACCCTCACTCACCCTCACTCACCCTCAACCACTCACCCTCACTCACCCTCACCCTCACTCACCCTCAACTCCTCACCCTCACTCACCCTCAACCCCTCATCCTCACCCCCTCACTCACCCTCACTCTCACTCATCCTCACTCACCCTCAACCCCTCACCCTCACTCACCCTCACCCACCCTCAACCCCTCACCCTAACTCACCCTCACCCTCACTCACCCTCAACCCCTCACCCTCACTCACCCTCACTCACCCTCAACCCCTCACCCTCACTCACCCTCAACCCCTCACCCTCACTCACCCTCACTCACACTCACCCTCACCCTCACTCACCCTCACTCACCCTCACTCACCCTCACCCTCACTCACCCTCAACCTCACTCACCCTCACCCACCCTCAACCCCTCATCCTCACTCACCCTCACCCTCACTCACCCTCAACCCCTCACCCTCACTCACCCTCAACCCCTCACCCTCACCCTCACTCAACCTCGACCCCTCACCCTCAATACCTCACCCTCACTCACCCTCACCCAACCTCAACCCCTCACCCTCAATACCTCACCCTCACTCACCCTCACCCTCACTCACCCTCAACCCCTCACCCTCACTCACCCTCAACCCCTCACCCACACCATCACTCACCCTCACTCACCCTCACTCACCCTCACTCGCCCTCACACGCCCTCACTCACCCTCACTCACCCTCACCCTCACTCACCCTCACCCTCACTCACCCTCAACCTCACTCACCCTCACCCACCCTCAACCCCTCATCCTCACTCACCCTCACCCTCACTCACCCTCAACCCCTCACCCTCACTCACCCTCAACCCCTCACCCTCACTCACCCTCACCCTCACTCACCCTCAACCCCTCATTCTCAATCTCTCACCCTCAATCACTCACCCTCAGTCACCCTCACCCTCACCCTCACCCTCAACCCCTCACCCTCACTCACCCTCAACCCCCTCACCCTCACTCACCCTCAACCCCTCACCCACACCATCACTCACTCACCCTCACTCACCCTCACTCGCCCTCACTCACCCTCACTCACCCTCACTCACCCTCACCCTCACTCACCCTCAACACCTCACCCTCACTCACCCTCAATGCCTCACCCTCACTCACCCTCAACACCTCACCCTCAACCCCTCACTCACCCTCACTCTAACTCACCCTCACTCACCCTCAACACCTCACCCTCACTCACCCTCACCCACCCTCAACCCCTCACCCTAACTCACCCTCACCCTCACTCACCCTCAACCCCGCACCCTCACTCACCCTCAACCCCTCACCCTCACTCACCCTCAACCCCTCATCCTCACCCTCACTCACCCTCACTCACACTCACCCTCACTCACCCTCACTCACCCTCACCCTCACTCACCCTCACCCTCACTCACCCTCACCCACCCTCAACCCCTCATCCTCACTCACCCTCACCCTCACTCACCCTCACTCACCCTCACTCACCCTCAACCCCTCACCCTCACTCACCCTCAACCCCTCACCCTCACTCACCCTCAACCCCTCATCCTCACCCTCACTCACCCTCACTCACCCTCACTCACCCTCACCCTCACTCACCCTCACTCACCCTCACTCACCCTCACTCACATTCACCCTCACCCTCACTCACCCTCACTCACCCTCACTCACCCTCACTCACCCTCACTCACCCTCACTCACCCTCACCCTCACTCACCCTCACTCACCCTCACTCACCCTCACCCTCACTCACCCTCACCCTCACTCACCCTCAACCCCTCATCCTCACTCACCCTCATCCTCACTCACCCTCAACCCCTCACCCTCACTCACCCTCAACACCTCACCCTCACTCACCCTCACCCTCACTCACCCTCAACCCCTCACCCTCAATCCCTCACCCTCACTCACCCTCACTCACCCTCAACCCCTCACCCTCACTCACCCTCAACCCCTCACCCTCACCATCACTCGCCCTCACTCGCCCTCACTCGCCCTCACTCACCCTCACTCACCCTCACTCACCCTCACTCACCCTCACTCACCCTCACTCACTCACCCTCACTCACCCTCACTCACCCTCACTCACTCACCCTCACTCACCCTCACTCACCCTCAACACCTCACCCTCACTCACCCTCAACCCCTCACCCTCACTCACCCTCACTCACCCTCAACCCCTCAGCCTCACCCTCACCCTCACCCTCACTCACCCTCAACACCTCACCCTCACTCACTCTCAACCCCTCACCCTCACTCACTCTCAACCCCTCACCCTCACTCACCCTCACCCTCTCTCACCCTCAACACCTCACCCTCAACCCCTCACCCTCACTCACCCTCAACCCCTCACCCTCACTCAACCTCAACCCCTCAGCCTCACCCTCACCCTCACCCACCCTCAACACCTCACCTCACCCTCACTCACTCTCAACCCCTCACCCACCCTCACCCTCACTCACCCTCAACACCTCACCCTCACTCACCCTCAACACCTCACCCTCACTCACCCTCAACCCCTCACCCTCCCTCACCCTCAACCCCTCACCCTCAACCCCTCACCCTCGACCCCTCACCCTCACTCAGCCTCACTCAGCCTCACTCACCCTCAACACCTCACCCTCACTCACCCTCAACACCTCACCCTCACTCACCCTCAACACCTCACCCTCAACCCCTCACCCTCACCCTCACTCACCCTCACAACACATATTGTGTTACAATAGGTGTCACATTTGCAAAAGATAAAACTATTGGCATTGTAAATAACAAAGCTATTAATTCGCTATTTTCAAAACAAGCACATAAATAAAAAATGTGTCCTTTACAATACCAATAGCTCAAACTTTCCTAATGCAAGACCTATTGCATTGCTGTGCTTCTCTCCCCTGCTGCACTCTCCTGCTCTCTAGAGATGTGGCCTAACGACAAGAGCTGCCATCTAAGTCACGTAAATACAAAATATGTTGCATTCCAAATGCTATAGGTGTCACATTCGCAAAAGTTATAACTATTGGCATTGTAAATGACAAAGCCATCAATTTAGCAATTTTAAAAACCAACAAATAAATAACATATGTCATTTACAATACCAATAACTCCAACTTTTCTAATGCGAGACCTATTGCATTTCCAATGCTTGTTATCTTTTTGGCATCCTGCTCTGTACATGTGAGTGTTATCTCCCTTTCACCGCCCCGTGACACACTGACTCACATGATCCGACTCACTTCCCTCCCTATCACCTCACTGTCACCATGCCCCAGCACTACACGCACACCGCCCTGCCCCATCACCCCACTTCTCGAACTCCATCCACCGTGTGCCCATCTGTCTGAGTAATAATGTTCTATGAAGTGGCAGAAAGGCAACTTATTGGAATTGTAGAATCCAGCGTAAAGTACACTACCTTTGATATATTTTTATTAAGTAGCTGATTATTAAAAAAAAATGTCAGCTGGAAATAAACTGTTTAATCCGAGATGGTGTTCACTCTATAATGAATTCATAAGATAAAGATCCGTTTCTGATGTTATGGAATCTTTCCCTGTGATAATGAACTGTCTGATATTTGAGATTTTATCATAGGAAAATATTTGTAAAATTTGGCATCGTTCAGACATAGCTCTGGGCTATGTCTTGGCTGTCAAGATTTATATTAATTCTCTCTCGTCATCTTCTTCTGGTCAATCTTGCTGGAAATAAATACCTTAATGTTTTTTGCACAGAAGAAAGCAGTGTACTGAATCACGATTATGCTAATCCAGATGGTTATGCCGTAAACAAAAAGTGGTAACACTGATACGGTCCAATATTTCGGATTGGTACTCTTTACATAGGGGCACCCGACAGGGCTGTCATTTGTCTCCCCTGCTGTTTGCAATGATGTTAGAGTCACTGGCAGCACAACTATGAGCCAGAGGGAATGGTTAGGGTACACGTTAGACACCCACACACGTGTTCTCCCTCTATCTATGCAGACAATATGATCCTTTATTTCCAAGATGCATATGGTGACCAGATGGACCCATCTGCCATCTTGGTAGCCTTTGGAGAGCTCTCATGCCTCAAAATCAATTACACTAAATTCCTTGTGTTCCCACTTTCAAAGCACCCTCCCAAGCATCCCGTCCTAGTTGGCTTGAAGTATCTGGCATGGGCCCCACCGTACCTTTAAATATCTGGGAATTCAAATATACAATGAAGCAGACATCTTCTAGAGGGAAACATCGGTAGGACAATGCGATCTTTTCATTCCCAGATATCTCTGGATTACCCTTCCTCTCTCAGTGGTTGGTCGAGTAGCATAATCCAAAATAGTGATGATCCCCAGACTGCTATACCACTTTGTAATTCTCATGGCTCTTGGATCTTACATATGGCTCTGGGAGACGAAGAGTGGCGCTACGCACGCGGCAGTTGCTCCCTTGTGGGGGAGGTCTGGGTGCCCCAAATTTCACACAATACTACTTGGCTACCCTGCTCCAGTGGGTAGCCCGGTGGCTGGCGGGCTACCACACGAGTGAAACAGGGATCCCGGGGTGGGTGTACGGGGAGGCCTCCTTGTTCCACTTCTCCTCCTGGGGGACTGAACTCTTCCCCCTGCTCCGCCGCATGGGCCTTCAGTGCCTGTGGAGTCTTTTCCTGGGAGTCGTCACCACTCTCCCTCATACTCCACGGCTTCCTCAGAAGGGATTATTCTTGGAGTGGAAGGGAGCTGATTGGGAGGCGTCCGTGGGTGTGGGAGGCTGCGCGCATTGTAAAACCGGGTGTCTTCTTCACAGGGTAGAACTGGTGACCTTCCAGGAAGTCTGCAAACAATACGATTTGACTGAAGGGTAATTCTTGAATCCCGGAGCACTCTGGGCAACACTGCAACAATGCTGCAGAGTGCGAGGACCAAAACTCCTGCTACAGCTACTCCTCCACACATTACACCTTAAAGGCCATGGGAGATGCCTCATAACATGGCTCTATAGAGCCTTCGCGCGAGACCCACTGACAGAGCACACACGCTTTCAATCTGGGTGGGCAGATACCTGGCACAGCCATTCCATGATTCAGACTAGCTAAGAGTGCTAGAATACCCCAGCAACATCCCCCGCAAACCTTGGTTTAAGCACATACAGTTTTGCCTCCCCCACAGCGCCAACTTAATCCCCCAACGGCTGCATAGCGCTTATCCCATTGCACCAGATAACTGGCCCAAATGCCAAATAGCGGTACAAAAGGGGGTGGTGATGGACGGAGCATCTGGATCAATCAAACACTCACACCCAGTATAAAAGATCTGGGTTTAATCCATCACCTTTCTTTAGCCCACTCTGCCACCCCGGTTCAGACATGGCTATATGCAAATCAGTCTGACCCTGTGCCTCATGGGAACAGTCCAGCCCGAACTGCCAAGCCATGTCTTCCCTGGACCAGAAACAAGCTTCGAGGACCGGTTTCTGACACTCCAGCCTGCTTCAGCCCGGCTTCCTTGAATCCAGTGGCAAAGTGAGCAAGGGACTCACGTCTGAGCATACCCTGCCACACTTATGACGGCCAAAAGCGGTACAAAAGGGGGTGGTGATGGACGGAGCATCTGAATCAATCAAACACTCACACCCAGTCAAAAGATCTGGGTTTAATCCATCACCGTTCTTTAGCACACTCTGCCACCCCAGTTCAGACATGGCTATATGCAAATCAGTCTGACCCTGTGCCTCATGGGAACAGTCCAGCCCGAACTGCCAAGCCATGCCTTCCCTGGACCGGAAACAAGCTTCCGAGGACCGTTTTCTGGCATTCAAGCCGTCTTCAGCCCGGCTTGCTTGAATCCAGTGGCAAAGTGAGCAAGGGACTCACGTCTGAGCATACCCTGCCACACTTATGGCGGCCAAAAGCGGTACAAAAGGGGGTGGTGATGGACGGAGCATCTGAATCAATCAAACACTCACACCCAGTCAAAAGATCTGGGTTTAATCCATCACCGTTCTTTAGCCCACTCTGCCACCCCAGTTCAGACATGACTATATGCAAATCAGTCTGACCCTGTGCCTCATGGGAACAGTCCAGCCCGAACTGCCAAGCCATGTCTTCCCTGGACCGGAAACAAGCTTCCCAGGACCGGTTTCTGGCATTCCAGCCGTCTTCAGCCCGGCTTGCTTGAATCCAGTGGCAAAGTGAGCATGGGACTCACGTCTGAGCATACCCTGCCAGTCTACCCTGGCAGTTTGGGCTGGACTGTTCCCATGAGGCACAGGGTCAGACTGATTTGCATATGGCCATGTCTGAACTGGGGTGGTGTGGAGAACCAACAAACGATGGATTTAGGCCCAGATCTCTGTACTGGGGTGAATGTATGACATTGTTCTGCATTCTGTCCATCAACTGTGGTTTTTGCAATTATCACCACGAGTGGGATGGGTATGCTCAGACGTGAGTCCCATGCTGTCCACACCACTGGATTCAAGCAAGCCGGGCTGAAGACGGCTGGAATGCCAGAAACCGGTCCTCAGAAGCTTGTTTCCAGTCCAGGGAAGGCATGGCTTGGCAGTTCGGGCTGGACTGTTCCCATGAGGCACAGGGTCAGACTGATTTGCATATGGCCATGTCTGAACTGGGGTGGTGTGGAGTGCAAAAAAACGAAAGATTTAGGCCCAGATCTCTGTACTGGTGTGAATGTATGACATTGTTCTGCATTCTGTCCATCAACTGTAGTTTTTCCAAATTCCAAATAGCACCAGTGGACGTGGTACATATGTTTTGGTCCTGTGGGCCCTTATGAAATTTCTGGGAAAAGGCACTTGCCGACATAGTAAGAGCCGTGGGTAGGAAGCATCTGACCACTGCCTGACATTGCCTATTGGGCCTATACCCTCGCCCCAAGACTGTGAAGACCACGAAACTCTTCATGGACTAGGTGCTCCTCGGGATCAAAAGAACCGTAGCGATGCGGTGGAAGCCTTCCTCTCCCTCCTCCATCCAACACTGGTATGCTGAAGTGTCCAAGTGGGATTAGGCAGAGAACGCGGGTCTACTCAGAGAGGAATACTGGGGTCTCTGAAAACTCTCTATAGCAAATCACTGGGACCTGATCCGCTGTGAATTAATGCGCCAGTAAGGAGATCACTCCCAGTCCTTGTAGGCCTGTAGGAGATGATTCTGTGCACCCATCCCTGGCCTTTAACCGAAATTGCATACATTTTTTGACCTAATACAGTGCTCATTAAGGACATAAATGTCCCTGTAAAATCTTGAATATAATAGTTCTATAGCAATTTCTATATGGCCAGGTACTTAATACGGCAAAACTAGAACACTGTTATTGATTGAAAAACAATTTGGATTTGTGATATTTATTGCTGTGAATTTTCCTTTCTTCTCTTATTCACTTAACACTCTGATCACTCTCTTTTTGCACGCTCCATGTGGGCAACCTATCTGTTGGTTTTTATTTATTGAAATATTATTGTATAAAATGAATTCAAAATATGAGACAATGAATTAAATACATTGTATCTCTGTCTTGGTTTGTAGTGGCTTGTCTGTGTTTTCTCACTTAAGACTATTGATTAAAATTGGAGCAGATTCGGCTGAATTGCTCTGGAATGTTTAAATGATTGAACAAGGATTGATTTTGTCAATTACTGTTGATTAATAGGTCTAGGACCACTGTTTATTTATATCGTAGTATACCTAGGTCCATACCTTGTGGGCTACCCCATTTTTCTTTAATGGCTACTGTTGTATCATGTCTGCTTTTCGATTTGTCAACTAAAATTGTTTTAAAAAAACAGTGATATGGTCCAATTGTATTGCAATTGTATTTATATAGTGCATACTACCCCTAATGAGCAGTTGCAGCACTTTATGATAGGTAGTACGTTACTCCAGTAGTTAATAATTGTTGTTGTAGATTTGCAGTAAGCCTTGCCAAAATTTTCATTTGCCAGTGTAATTGGCGCAATTTTTGAAATTCATATAACAGAATTTATGTATATTTACCAAGATTTCTCCATTACTTCACAATGCATAATGAAAAGCGGGTTCAGAGAAAACTGTAACATGAGATGCACAGAAACAAAACGACAGCACCAACACAAGTGGTGTCTTCCCAACCCAAGTGACTGTTCTTTTAACATGAGCAGTCAAGAAACAGTTCAGGTTGTTTCTTTAGTCAAGCAGACAGTTTGGGTAATTTTTGTGTATGAAACTTAAATCTGAAAGAGACTATTAGTTATAGATTCCTTACCTTAGAATTACCCCCAGGCATCAGACTGGATCGGAGAAATTGTTTCATAGCAGTACCCCTGTGCGTCGATAGGTGTCGTCGGTCGGCTCCATGTTCGTCATCATGATTGCCGGGTTGACGTCGCAATATCTACTTAGACGCCGCCCTCATGCGCCAACGTCAGTTCTTTCTTTTTCCGCACCAGCCAGCGCAGATCCGGAGAGAGTGGTACCCTTAGTCACTTTTTGACTAAATCTTTTTCGACTTTTGTCAACTTCTTTTCAAATCGTGTTGACTCCTGGTGCACGTAGTGATGTCACGTCAGACCAGCTTCAAGGTTTGTGATGACTGTCACAAGTTGGTGTCGGTAATGGACCATCACCTCGTGTGCCTCTGGTGTCTGGAGTGCGACCATGACCCAAAGTCGCGCTCCGACTGTCGGGCCATGAAGCCGAAGTCTTTGCGGGAGTGGTCCCGTAAGCTTCTGGAGGCCCGGCAGTCTGCTCCGTGCTGCTTGAGGTCCTGGTCGAGAGGGAGGTGGCGGAGCCATCACCGGTTTCTTTGGTCATTCAGTTCTCCAGGACTTTCTGGTGTGAACATAGTTTGCAGACCCTCCTCCGGGGTTGATATTGCTGGGTATGTATTCTAAGGTAAGGAATCTAATAGTCTCTTTCAGATGAACAAGTTACTTTTCTTTGGTAATGATGTATCTGTAAGAGACATGTATTAGCTATAGATTCCTTACAGACCCACCCATCCTCCCTGTCTGTGAACTGACTTCTAAGGTGAGGGACTCCATTTCAGGGCCCTAGTTTTGTGCACCAGTGGTCAGTGTCTTGCATGGCTCTGCGCTTCTGGAGTGGAATGCAGTAGCCTTCGGTGGTGGGAGTAGCTGCCGGGCGGTGACATAAGGAGGGGCGAGGGACAGGGTGGGGGTAGTAATCTACCGATTACGGAGGATTACAGGTAGGTAAACATATAAATAAATCAAATGGATTTCGTTGCGTGCACTCCATCGCATTTGGAGATGCAGTGCATGCAACAAAATTCATTTTATTTATTCATATGTTTACTTACCTGTAATCCTCCATAATCCATAGATCACTACCCCCCACCCTGCCCTTCCCCCACCCCACGTCACCGCCCGAGAGCTACTCCCACCACCGACCGCTACTGGTGGAATGTCATGTAGAGAACTGACATGAGGGAGGCGTCTAAGTAGATGCCACAACATCATTCCAGCGATCACAACGCCGATGACAAACACAGAGTCGACCAACGCCACGTACCGACGCTCAGGGGTACTGTTACCAACAAATTTCTCCGGGTCCAGTCTGACGCTTGGGGGTAATTCTAAAGTAAGTAATCTATAACTATTATATGTCTTTTACAAATATATTGTTACCGAAGGTAAGTAACTTGTTCTTCTGAGCACGAGCTGCAGGTGTTTTTTTAACTCAAGTGATTGGAAAAACAATTCCAAAATACATTTGTTAGCTTTATTTTTACCCAGATCGATCATTCATGTTGGTTGTTTTAAAAAAAGGACGAAAGTACCATAGAGACTGGGAGGCTACTGTACACACAGTATCAACTACTACTTCCTCTACAGAAGACTCCTTTCTCTGTGTTGTTCAGCCCTTAGTCATTTTGGATTTGGATGTTTTAGGGGAAAAATCACTCTTTTTTGTCTGCAATATCTGCTCCATCATACTTTAAGTAATGTGAGTATTAGTTGTGGCGACAACTCACCTCAAATAATAATCCCAAACATTGTCAGGGTGGACCACTAAAGTCACTAAGTAAACCTGTGCCTAACCCAGGCTTAAAGATGCAATGTGTAAAGTATTTACGCATATCTCAAATCGAAAAAATGTAAAAACATAGCACAAGAAAAATCCCAAACCAATTTAGAAAATAAGAATATTTTAATAATAAAATGATACCAAAACAAATAAAATCCATTAAGTAGATCCCTCGTTTCGAATTTCTAAAGTTTGAATTAAAAAATTTCAAAAAGCACAATGCACTACACTAGGTCAAAGTCAAAAGCTAAGGCCAACCACAATGGGGCAGGGGTCGGATACAGGGACCAGGTTCATCCTAGTGGAATGTTTACCATCTGACTTAGAAACTTTTTGGGAGGAAAAGCGGTCATTGACAATTCAGAGCAATCTGTAAATTGGATCCAAGGAATGCCTCGATGATGGTGAGTTGCTGTAGAGCTGGGTCCTGGCGCTGTCATTGACTAAGGCAGTAAAGCTCCAAGCAGGTGAAGTCCGAAGTCTGTGGCCAGGAAGGCCTTGACCTCGATCGGCTTAGATTCAACATTGGTCTTGGTGAAGCCCACTACGTTTGTACTTATAAACATTTCTAGAAATCAGATCTCTTTCAGCAGGGCAACCCAACAAGCTGAGGCTGACCGGTGATTTGACGCTGATGGCTGCCACTCTCCATCAGCTCTCCAGGCAAAAAGTTGGTAAAAAGGTCAAAGTCCCTTTTCTTGCAGTTTGGGGACAGGAAGAGTACACTTTAACGCCAGACAATGGTCAAGGACCTGGGAGGCATCATTTGGTGTTTAGAACTCACTGCAACAGAGGCCAGCAGGAGGGTCCAAGGTAGTAACCCATGGGACTGGTTAGTGGTAAAGCAGGACTGTGTCCCTGGAACCTTGCTGTGTACCTCTCGTTAAAAAAGAGGTCAGTAGACTGACCCTTAGAGTCACTTCTGGAGTCCTGGCTAAAAAGCAAGCAGGTCAAGTCTTCCTTCAGGATTTAGACATTAGCGCGGTCCTTCCTTTGATTTTTCTCAGGTACAGTAATTTTCTGAGAAA
The DNA here is from genome assembly GCF_964263255.1 of Lissotriton vulgaris. Taxonomy (NCBI): domain Eukaryota; kingdom Metazoa; phylum Chordata; class Amphibia; order Caudata; family Salamandridae; genus Lissotriton; species Lissotriton vulgaris. Next base: position 1,882,436,435 of record NC_141689.1, on the reverse strand, counting down.
CGGTCAGTGGGTTCACTTTCATGCCTAGTTCCAGCCTGTGGGTGCAGGGCAAGTCTTTGATCACCCCTAAACCAGTTCTGATCAGTTCCTCCATTCTTACTCGATTTGGTGCCAGCCTAACTAGAGAGTCAAAAAGAAGGTTGGTTTAGTTGTTGCCTTCATCTGCCAGTGACAAGGTAGGCATCATTGAAGCTCAGGAAGAGGCTGGGTACATCCCCTTAGCCATCCTGTCAAGGGAGTAGTCCCCCTTCCCACACCCATAGCCCCTTTCCTACTGTCTGGTAGCATCGTCACAGGTAAGCTATTGGGGGTCAAGTCACAGTTGGACACTGGCACGGAAGTCTTTCAACTTTAGGCAAGCAAATTAACTTTCTAAAATTGTAATTTCCAAAACCATAATATAAAACCTGACTTGACCAATACGTTTTTAGATTTTAAATTATTATTAAACTGAGTCTTTGAATAATTTTTCTAGCCGATCTCAAACTGAAACTAAGCGCTATAAACTGTTATAGTGCAACCCAGGGTTTTGCTAAGGAATAACCAGCCTTTCCACAGTGAAAAATGGCTTTGAATGGTTTTCACTGCCAGAACATGTCACACATTAAACATACATGCCCTATATTAAATACCGTGTACCCTGTCCTATGGCCATGTAGGTCCTGCCTTAGGAGTTACTTATATGTACTAAGGATAGGTGTAGACCTGACAAAAGTTTTTTTTGCCAGGTCGAAATGGCAGTTTAAAATTGCACAAGCAGGCTGCAGTGGCAATCTTTGTGGCATGATTTGCAGTGCTACTTTGGTGGGTGGCGCAATGAGTGCCGCAGCCCACTAGTGGCATTTCGTTTACAGCCCTTGGGCACATATGGTACCATTTACTAGAGACATACAAAATTAAAGATGCCTATTAGAGCTATGTGAATTCTAGCATGTTTAGAGCGGAGAGCACAATCACCTTACCAATTGTTAGCAGGAGTAAAGTGTGCAGAGTACTATGGCCTGCAAAAATGAGTATAGGAAAAGAAGGCAAAAATCTGGGGAAATACCAGGCAAAAGATGGACATTTCCAATACACACGTTAGCAATTTTTACTTTTTGGAATAAGTTAATTGAGTTCATTGCATTATTTTGCAAACAATTTGTTGTTTGACAGAGGGTCTATTTTTGTCCTGTTCTATTTTCTGTTTGTAATTCCTTGGTCTGGTGCTACGAGTAAGGGTCCCTGTAGGATTAAGTTGTTGTAAGGGATAATTTTGCACATTTTTGATAGTGTAGGTCTGGGATTATAAATACATGTTATCCACTTTCGTGGTTCTGTTGTGAATTCTGTACAAATTTGTTAATCATTCTGTTGTGTTGTTGTTTTACTGTTTGGGGCCTAGTCTGCTTCACTGTAGGCTTGGTGTACATTTTTAAATTTATTTCCATTTCTCATAGCTCCTGTATTGTAGTTTTTTTTTTATCATTTTAGAGGCCTGTGTGTGGCCGTGTACTAAATGCAAAATGGAGGTTATTTTATGTCTACATGTGTCTGTTTGTGGCTAGGTTTGGTAAGGCTCATGGGTTCTAGGCACATGTATCCAGACATGTCCCTTTGTTCTCAGCAACCTTCTTACCCCTGTTCTTGTTCAGCATTTATTGTGAGTTTCTGTATGTGTAACATTGTTGATATTGTCTTTTACCTTTTACTGCAACGTTTGAAAGTGTTTTAGAGGGGTAATTGATGCTGTCTTGTGTTATTTGTTGTTTGGGAATTTTTCCTTTCTGATATTGTTGATTTACTGGTGGCAGGTAAAGCTCAGTGGCATTGGAGGGCCCACACATGTTTTGGGTAAATAATATATATCTGTGCAATCGTTTCCCTGCAATGCTATAGGATTTCTTTTTGGGTGGAGGGTGCTTCACGCAGCATAGGGCAACCATATTCTTCGATTTCCGTGTCCCCTTCTTTGCAGGCCTTTGCGACGGTGGCCATTTTGTGTAGCCAGTATGTGTGTTCGTCGTGGACTGATTAACACACACAAAAGGTGATGGGCGGCTGCTTGCAATAAGTCTAACCAATGGCAGTTGCTCAGGGTAGCACTCCAACCCATCGTTCTTTTAGTCACCATGCCACCTCCGTTTGGAGCCAGCCATATGCAAATCCGTTTTGGCCCTGCTCCTCATGGTGTGGCTTTCATATATTCTGAGAAAAGAGAAAAACCTGTGGTTTACATACAGCTAAATAGAGTCATAAATGTGGACTTAAACTAGACTATGTTAAGCCGATGCCAATACATGTAGATCAGTCACTGCAACGCATTGTGGAAATGGTTTGAATATTCAAGCACTGTCCATTTCTATTTCTCCCAACATGATTATAATCAATAGACAAAGTCTAACAGGTAAACACACAACAACAACAATAGGATTTAAAAGATATAAACACAATTTATTAAAATTCCTCCCTACAAGGGTTACAATCTAAATTAAATACAATAAAATATTCACATAGGTGAAATTGATTAATTTCACCTATGTGAATATTTTATTGTATTTAATTTAGATTGTAACCCTTGTAGGGAGGAATTTTAATAAATTGTGTTTATATCTTTTAAATCCTATTGTTGTTGTTGTGTGTTTACCTGTTAGACTTTGTCTATTGATTATAATCATGTTGGGAGAAATAGAAATGGACAGTGCTTGAATATTCAAACCATTTCCACAATGCGTTGCAGTGACCGATCTACATGTATTGGCATAGACTTAACATAGTCTAGTTTAAGTCCACATTTATGACTCTATTTAGCTGTATGTAAACCACAGGTTTTCCTCTTTTCTCATAGTATTTTACCCCTACCTGTGTACATTCGACAGGGGAACCTTCCATATATTTTGAAGGCTTTCATATATTCTCCATTTTAGATTCAACTTCTTAAACTGACTTGTGTTTCTTGTGGAGCCCTTTGCCACACTGATATATGTGTATTTGTGATAGGCACTGACGTCCTGTGGTCTGTACAGTTAGTTACAGGGTCGCACATGACAAACACAGCGCTGCTGTTTTCTTTCTTTTCTATGTTCATTAGAAGGCACTTCATTTTAGCTAAACGGAACTACATGAGCTGCTCTGTGCTTCTGGCACTGTTAATAAGAGCAGCGTTTTATTACATAAACAGCTTCTGTACTAAACCTCTTTGAGAGGAACATTTCCATGCTGGGAATTATCACACAACCGCAGCAGACTGTGACTGAGATGCAGCCCTGCTGACTCTGCCCTCCATCCTGCTAAGGAAGAGAACCGGTGCACTGAAAAAGGCTTCCTGACATCTAAGACCAAGGTATGGGGATTAGACTATCCCAATTGATCTGGCAGAATATGGCTATAGCTATACTCTCTTAGTATAGTGTAGAAATAGACAGGAGTAGGCAAACATTAGCAACAATTAACATGGTTGAATTGTTCATCCTGTTTGCCCTTCTAGTAATGCTGATTATGGTAACATGTCTTATCTTTCTGATAATCGCAGCTCTTGCTTTTTATACAAGAATACAATCTTTTCAAAAAATGTTTGAAAATGCATTACCGCAGCTTTCTTGTATTTACCTTGGGTGTGCAAGAGTGACATACGAAAGGGTTAGATCTGTTTCCATGGATTCCTTAGGAGTCAGAGTGTCATATTAGAGGTTGCCAACAACATCTGTTACCCTGTCTAGTTTGGGGGTTAGATGTAGGTTTGTGAGCTAGCCAAAACCCACCAATAGTCACTGATAAGATCTGTGGAATGAGCCCCTATATTTTGATGTTCATGTTGGTCTAATACACAGTCCTGCTATATTTGTAGGAACCGTATAATAATGGGAACAGTCTGGCCTGAACTGTCAAGCAAGCACCTTCCTGAACCGGAACACAAGCTGGGTTCAGCTTGGTTCCAGTGACACAGTGAGCATGGAGCCCATGTCTGGGTATACCCATACCACTTAGGGCAGTATATTCAACACTCAAAAGGTGGGGGGCGGCTGCTTGCAATAAGTTTAACCACTGGCAATTGCTTGGGATAGCACTTCAACCAATCGTTCTTTTGCTCATCATACTGCCTCAGTTTGGACCCAGACTTAGGCAAATCAGTCTTGACCCTGCTGCTCATCAGAACAATCCAGCCTGAACTTCCACGCCAGGTCCTCCCCTACCCTGAAAACAAGTAACCCATGACTTGTTGTTTATAGAAGGCCACATGCAGAGGAGGCCATTTTGTGTTTCCTTTGTGTGTGTGTGGTGGCTATTTTGGCTTTGTTTTTTATGCCTCCTTCTTTGTGGGCCATGTGGCGACCATCATTTTGTATAACTACTTAGTATGTGTTTGTGGTGGGTGTTTTGTCTTTGTTTTCCATACCTTCCCCTTCACTGGTCAAGAGGAGGATAAGCTATTTTCCACAGTTTTTCCAGCTAGTGTGTACTTCAATCCTTTAATTTCACTTTTGAAATTCATATTTTAGAAATATTAGTTGATGAAGCCCATAATATTGTTGATCATTTTTCCTGATCGATTTATTTGTGCTTTTGGCAGATTGTAGTACACAGTTATTTATGTTGATTTATTTACTGTATCTTGCTTGCCTCCCTGCCTACCATAGGGTAGGGTCCCCTTAGGAAACAAAAGGGCAACAGCAATTATTGCAGTCATTTATTCAGTGTTCGCCTCTTACTACTTCTTGTAGCGTCACTATGAACACTGGAGGGGCACCAATAATGACTTATTTCATTTATTCAATTTTTGCTTGCCCCTGCCTACCATTGGGTCTCCATGGAGGGTGGGGCACCAGCAATTATTTATTTAATTTAATTAATTGTTATCAATTTTTGCCTGCCCTCACATCCCATGGGTCCTGGAGGAGCACCAGCAATTTTTCAATTCATTTATATGATTTTTACCTGCTCCCCTGTCTCCCATAGGCTCTGATGGGCACTAAGGTAACTTATACTGTGCAATGCCCAGTAAAAGTAGTTTATGAATGATTACATAACTGTTAAACATTGAGGATAATCGCAGTCTGCAACACTTGATCTTCTAGACGTGGGAGCAAAGCAGGAAGTTGAGCTTGCTGCGGAGGGGGATGTTGTTGTGACTGCTTTTCCACTTGAGATATCAGCTTCATGACTTCATCAAGGAAACAAACAAGCACTTCCCCACTTTCTCCAAACCCAATTTCAAATGAGCCTGATATGGATTAGAGCCCAACCTAATCTGGTTATGATAGATAAGAGAAAAGAAAGATTCCAGAAAGGCTCAAAGTGAGGAAGGGGATGATGAGACAGTTATTGTCAATGTGAGAGTGGCACAGAGGACATACAGCTCATCTGTATTCAACCTATTATTAGTCATCGGAGTCCACCAACATTGCCTGCTTCCATTTTTTCAAGACCCCAAAAATCTGCAGCAACATCCACCCTTACTGCAGTCACAGCATGTCCCTAAAGAAAAGGTAACACAATTACCTCAGCTCGCCTCAATGATCTTCAGGCTTTGGCAGCATAAAAGAAGCTCTTTTCCCCAGTTTGGGACTTCTTTACACCCAGGTCACATAAGGAGCACATCATGAGCAAATTGTGGCATGCTCACTTTGCAAATACAAGTTTGTAGTGCTAAGACAGGTGGACATTACTGTACTGGGGCCAACTAGCCAATCAGAAAAATCAACACCCAATTATGTGGATAGACCACCTCAAAAACAGCTGCTTGTGGTGACAGAAAAGAAGCTCAAGTGATAGAAGGAGATAGCGGAGAGAAAGAAGAATAGGGTATCAGTGTCATTTGAAGCAGGCCTGTGGCTGCTGCACATAGTGTGCAGTCATGAGCCACAGCAACCTCGGAATGGCACTTGGGAAAGAGGGATACAGGCATGTATATGCTCCATATAGGTTGGTACTAGCAGAGGTAGTACAAAGCAACCGGTCAGAACAACCAAATATGAAGGCTGTGTTCATCAAGGACTTACCCTACCACTGAACATGTGAGACAGTCCATTTATACAATGGGAAACTGGCAGAAATATTAACACTTGACTTCCACCCTTATTTTCATGGAAGGGAAGGACTTTCTTGAACTTGTGGTGACCCTCTGCCAAAAATGCAAAGTTTCAAGGCACACCTATTTTACCACAGGTGCTGAGCCAGCACGTCAACATCAAGTGCTGTAATTGGTTGGCAACGCTACAAAGGAGATCCCTGTTTAGTCCATCTACATCATGATGGACAAGTGGACCAGTTGTCAAGCAACAGATCGCATGTGCATCACTGCACCCTGAATCTCCTTCAAGGGAGTGAAGCAGTGGCTAACTGCTGATCTCCCCGATGAGTATGCTTTTTGGGGCATTCAGCGGCATACAACAGTTGGAATGTTCACCTTAAAGAAATTGCATGTAGCTGCCAACATCTTGGATGAATTGAACACTAATTTCTATGAATGGCTTCAACCCAGAGATCTGCGCATTGGAATTGTTCTTATTAACAATGGCAGTGATATTTTCAAAGCCGAGGCTGATGGAGGATACCTCATAGTCCCGTGATTATCTCATTTCCTAAACCTAATTATGCAGGACTTCCTCAAACACAAACAAGACATAGGCAACAATAAACTGGTCACCCGCTGAAGAATTTGCTCTCATTGTAGTCATTCGTTCAACACCCAGAAGCAGTTGAGGATCATTCAACATGCTAATAAACTGCCTGTAAGATCCCTAATACAGGAGGTGCCAATACCTTGGAACTCAGCCTACTACATACCTATTTGAGCAGTACAGGCATGTCAATTATAATGTAATTCAAAGGAGAGGGAGTGCAACTGCAAAATCCATCAGAATGGAGTTGGACAAATGGGGGCTAGTGGTGTGCTTGATCCAAATGCTACTCGCTTTTGAGATTATGACTGGGGAAGTCAGCAAGGAGGAGGAGTTTAGTGAGCCTCGCAATCCAGTTGTTTCACATGATGCAGGGACATTTTCAAAAGGTGGAACAAACAGTTAGGAATGTCAATAAAAAAGCAGCTGCTTGGAAAAATTGCTTTATCGTTCATTTCAACACTAATTAAAGTCTATAAAAAGGGAGTGTGTCCTCCTATGAGTACATAGGTGCCACAATACTGGTACAAAAAATAGCTGGCTACTTTCTTCCTTTATCAGAAATGGATGTATCAATTTACAAGACTTTGATCATTAGAAAAGTATTTACTCTAATCTAGAAGAAGAATAACTGCAAATTTAAGGCCAGGGCCGAAATAAAAGGCAGAGTTCAACGTTCAGAGAGGGCAGTGCAATTGACTCTCGGTCTCTGTAGCAGAGACCAACACCATCACCAGATAGTATACCCACAGCAACAACAGCTTCAAGTGTACTGCCAACCTCTGCAATTGGTTAGTTTCACATGGATCAAGACCAGGCCACTGGAATTATGCGTGAGGGGAGGGCCAAATTATGAGGCAGGCTTAGTACAGCAAGAAAAGGCAAATTATGCGCCACCTTTTGTAATAGTATTGCATCATTATTTTGTCATTTTTACACTTGTTAACACTGTCTGGGCATTGCTTGCAAACTCATTAGCACCAGTTTAACATCCAAATATAGCAATAAGCAACGGAAAGGTGACCAGTCAACTTTTGCAAAGGTCCTTCGACGGCTTTGCAATAAATGTTGCCGCGTTTTTAGTAACTTTTGACCCGCTTGTGCTAGCAATAATTGTTTTGTTAAAATTTGCAGATTGTGCAGCAGATGATGAATTCTGTGGCAAATGCGGTAAATCCACCATCATACAAAAAACATCCCAGCCACACATTCACATGTGGCCCTGATCAAGACACTTTGACCTATTGGCATGGAAAGTTTGAACAGTGGCCGAAACTCAAAAGGGTGGCAATAATCATCTAGGATGTCCAATACTCAGGTTTCATCAGAGCTTGTGTTCAGTGCCGCTACCACCGTTGGTATAGTCAGAAGACCTAGTTCCTCTCCTCAGAACATAGACAGATAGACAAATATTAAAACAAATAAAGACTTAATATCACCAAAATTAAAATGCTACTGAACACACAACTGTGGATGAAAGCAGTTGGTCTGACAGCACAGGTGTAAACAGTGATCATGCTTCGGACAACCCTCCCTCCAAGTCCTCGGAATCAGCGGATCGATGTGATAAAGGCCACCTCCTGATCTAACCGAACCCAGATAGCTATTACAGCCTGGGTCCAGGAAGGATCAAGTGAGGGCATAAACAAAATAATAAACAGGAAGGAAAGGAAGGGGACAGCAGGGAGGGAGATCTGTAACGACAAAAGATAAATAATGATCGTATCTTTCCTTGACGTAAGGGTACACAACCAAAACACTCCCAGAACTCCTGAACCCTATACCTGTAAGAAAACTAAGAGTAGGCCCTGAAGATACTTCTCTTCCCCTACTATCTGGTCCGAGATATGGGTATGAAGTGTATCTAATTCCACCTGTAATACACAAACAGTTGAAAACTTAACCAGGATATTATCTTTCTTGTCAATAGAAAAGTAAAGCTAATACTAATGACATACCATGTATGCACAGATGGAGGCGAAGTACGTTTCAACTTTCCAATAGCAAGGATCAAGGTTTCTAGAGTAATGTTTTGCAAGATACAAGAAAAAGAAATAGATAGGGTTACGTCACCCTTAATAAATGTAACTACAGTACCTGATAAACGAACCTCAGGTCTGGAACTGGCAATAGCGAATAACACGACGTTCCCTGCACGAGCCGGTGAAAGAAGGCTCAGCCAACAGGGACGTCGAATGACGAAAAACAAAACTTGGCGTTCCCTGCACGAGCCGGTGCAAGAAGGCTCAGCCAACAGGGACACCGACTGATGAAACTCAACTCTTAGCTTCCCCGCACGAGCCGGTGCAAGAAGGCTCTGCCAACGGGGACGCCGAATATTGGATCAACGAATTGTGGCGTTCCCCGCACGAGCCGATGCAAGAAGGCTCATTCAACGGGGACGCCGGATGATACACCTCGACAAGGAAAACACTGTATGCAATGCACACGCCGAATGGATGTATCCGAACACGAAAATACTTTCCCGCACCAGCCGGTGCAAGAAAGGAACAAGAACGGAAAACCTATATGAAGACTGACGGACCAGTCCAAGGTACTAGGAAAAGCACAACAGGAACTCCAACGATGAACGACTCTCCACCACGGGTCTGGAACCAGAATATCCGACGCTCAGCATCAGCAGATTCCTTCTTTTATACTCCTCCCACGACGCCAAGGATTCTGGGATATGTAGTCTTTATGAGTCTTGATTGTCTTTGACGGCGCTTCAGGCACTTGACAGTACATCCTCCTTCACTGAGGGCGCCTCAAAGGGCCAGGACGCAAAGGGAACCGCCTATGGAAGGCCGCCACCAGGCGTGGAGCATGCACATCCGCCGCCGGTTCCCAAGAGTTCTCCTCAGGTCCATTCCCTTCCAGGAAACCAAATAACTCAGGCCTCTACCCCTTCGCTTGGAATCAAGAATTCCATCCACCTCGTATTCAGGACCGTCTTGGGAGGCAACAGGAGGAGGCGGCTGGCGTCTCGGAGATAAGGAGGGCTTCAAAAGTGACACATGAAACACCGGATGCAACCGCAAATGGCGTGGTAGTTTGAGTTTCACAGCCACTGGATTGACCCGTTTCAGAACAGGAAAAGGGCCAATGTATTTCGGATTGAACACACTGTACTTTCGGAATCTGATATTCCTTGTAGACAACCATACCAGATCCCCCACTTGATATAGTGGACCCGGTCTTCTGCGTTTATCCGCCGCTCCCTTGTATGCCACCTTGGATGCCCTTAGATGAGATTGGGCCTTTATCAGCGTATCCTTGATGTGTGATACCCTCCTGGCGGCTTCAGGCACCGTCTGGTCGCCACAAGGATGGAGAAAAGGAATGAAGCGGGGATGGCGTCCATATGTACAGAAAAAGGGGGAGACCCTAGTGGCACTATGAGTAGAGTTGTTATAGGCCACCTCAGCAAGCCACAAATAGCTCACCCAATTGTCCTTCCCCTGGTCGATGTAGCATCTCAAGAACTGTTTCAACGTTTGATTGAGCCGTTCCGTCTGCCCATCAGTTTGAGGGTGAAAGCTGGTAGATAATGCTGTTTCGATATGCAAAAATGAACACCATGCTTTCCAAAAACGTGCTGTGAATTGGGAACCCCTATCAGAGACTATTACAGCCGGTAGTCCATGCAGAAGTACTACGTTTTCCATCAGTAATTCTGCCAATCGACCAGCTGAAGGTATTTGTGGACATGCAATAAAATGACCCATCTTAGTCAGATAGTCAATAACCACTAACACTGCCGTGCATCCTTGGTCCTTAGGCAGACCCACCACAAAATCCAACTAAATGCGTTCCCATGGAACCGACGGAGTTGGAAGTGGTTGCAGAAGCCCAGCCGGGCGTCTATGATCTGTCTTTGCAGTTGCACACACCTCACACTGGGCTATCCAACCCTTGACATCTAATCTCAAGGAAGGCCACCAACATTTCCGCAGGAGTTGATTGATAGTCTTGTCAACCCCCATGTGACCCGCACTAGGAGACTCATGGCACCATTTATATACTTGTTTACAAAGAGGCAACGTGGGTATCAGTAACCGACCATTGCTTACTGGATAACCATCCTTCATTTGCCATTCAGGATGTATCCGTAACCAATCCCGCCAATACATGGTCTTGATTCCCATGCGGACTCCATGCAGGAAGGCGTCTGGTTGAATGGCACATAACATTTTCGCTGGGTCGATGATGGCCGTTTCACTCACCTTCTCTGGTACTTTCAGAGATGATTGTCTTGTCAAGGCCTTCCTATTCTCCACCCCAGGGCGGAAGGTAATAGTGAAATGGAACCCGGAAAAGAACAACATCCACCGGAGTTGCCTCGGTGTAAGGTGTCTAGCTGATGTCATATATTGCAAGTTTCGGTGATCTGTGTACACCGTTACCATGTGTCTGGCACCCATCAAAAAATTTCTCCATTCGGTGAATGCTGTTTTTATCGCTAAAAGTTCCTTTTCAGCGATGCAATAATTGGTTTTGACTCCGTTCAACTTCTTAGACATGCACGCGACAGGATGCATCTGCCCCGTTGACTCATGTCTTTGTGAGAGAATGGCCCCGATAGCCACATCGGAGGCATCTGCCTCTACTATGAAGGGTCTTTCCGGGTCTGGATGGGCCAAAACTGGAGCTGACACAAAAGCTGCCTTCAAAGTCGTGAAGGCCTCATTTGCCTCTTGGGTCCACAGAAATGGCTGCGTCTTCCTCAGCAGATGGGTAATGGGAGCCACCACCTGGGAAAACTGCTTGAAAAAGCGCCTGTAAAAATTGGCGAAGCCTAGAAAGCATTGTATGTCCCTGATGTTTTGAGGAACAGGCCACTCCTTGACGGCTCTGATCTTTCGCTCAGCCATTTCTTGCCCCTGAGGACTGAGCATGACCCCCAAGAATTCGACCGTGGTTACATGGAAGTCGCATTTGCTCAGTTTACAAAAGAGACTATGCTGTTGTAATCTTCGTAACACTTCCTTGACATGCTGAACATGGGAATCCACTGACTCTGAGTATATCAGAATGTCGTCTATGTAGACGACAACGTATCGGTCCAGTATCTCTCGTAGGACATCATTTAAAAATACTGGAATGCTGCTGGGGCGTTGCATAGCCCAAAAGGCATAACCAAATATTCATAAAGACCATATCTGGTTTTAAAGGCTGTCTTCCACTCATCCCCCTTCCTCATTCTCACGAGATGATAAGCTCCCTTTAAATCCAGCTTGGTGTAAATGATAGCTGTCTTCACCTGTTCCAATAACACATGGATGAGAGGAAGGGGGTAGCGGTTCTTTACTGTGACCGCGTTAAGGGCCCTAAAGTCAACACAAGCCCTCAGTTCTCCATTGGCCTTAGGTATGAAGAAAAGAGGGGACGCAGCAGGCGACTTAGAAGGCCGGATGAACCCCAACTTAACCAGTTTGTCTAGGTAAGACCGTAAATGAGTGTTTTCGGGTTCCGTCAAAGCATACAAACGCCCACTAGGCACTACTGCACCAGGAATTAGATCGATTTGGCAATCATATTGCCCATGGGGAGGAAGTACTTCAGCTTGCACTTCATCAAACACCTTAGAGAAATCTTTATACTCTTCCGGCAAGAACACTTATTTTTCTGCTGCAGTGGCCACATGAACACTACTGGCCAACGAGAGGGACGGACTAGAATTGTCTTCGTAACAGTGGTCCCTACAATATGGGGAGTTCATGGTAACAATGCCTTTTTCCCAGTTGATGTCAGGGTTATGCAATTTCAACCAAGGTATCCCTATAATGATGCCATAATGAGGTGCCTTGATGATACTGAATGTGACCATTTCTTTATGGTTTCCGTACGCCATGTTGGTTTCCTCAGTCTGATAACTGACGGGGCCTATGTCTAATTTCCTACCATCAACTGCATAGACTTCTTCAGGGATGGTCCTAGAAATGAGTGGGAGTCCAAGCTTTCTAGCCTTTGTCGAATCCATAAACAGGCCTGTGGCCCCTGAGTCAACCATGGCCTGCACCGTAACCCAATCAGAGTGTACATATAATCTGATTTGTATAAACAAATGGTTCTTTCCTACAAATTCATTCAGTAGTGAAGGGATGACTGACTGACTCCAAGGAACCCCTTTGTTACCCTCAGAGTCCTCTAGTTTTCCGACGGTTTCTCTACTACCGCAGATGCCCCCTTATTGAAGCGGAATTTAGACATCTTAGGCTTTACAGGGCATTCTTGGACAAAATGCCCTTTCTTGCCACAGTACAGGCAAAGCCCGTTCTTTCTTCTCTGTTCTTTTTCCGTCGTTGTTAACGCGGCTCTCACCGCCCCTATATCCATGGGTTCAGCCCCTGAGGTAGTGACGTTATCCGCTGCCTTGGACGAGACAAAAGTGGCACCGTTCTACTTTTATCCTTATGGTCTCCCTTGCGTGCCCTCATCCGGTGATCTAACCGCATTGCCAGGTTTATCAAATCTCACAAGTCGCAGGTTGAGGGTCTATTTGAACAATGACGTCCTTCATGTCTTCGCTCAATCCTTGATGGAACAAGGAAGCCTGTTTGGCTTCCGGCCACTTGGTTTCAGTGACTAGCCTTCTGAACGAGTTTAAATACGTTAACAGGTCTTGATTACCTTGTTTAAGTATCAACAACTCCCTATCTGCGGGATACGTATCTGCCCTTCTGTCAAACACTTTTACAAATTCATCCCTGAACGCCTCCCAATCGTGAATGATGGGGTCATTTCTTTGAATTAAAGGAACTGCCCATTGAGCAGCATCACCTGCCAAATACGAAACTAGAAAAGCCACCTTTGCCTGGTTAGTGGGAAAGGATCTGAGTTTGCATGAAAAGTGTGGCATAACTTGAGTCAAAAATACCTGTATGGAACCTGCATCGCCCTTGAATCGCTCAGGGTTAGCCAATGGTATGGTATCCGGCATTTCTACCACCACTGAACTAGGAGGAGGTGTTCCCGATGAACCTGCACTAAAAGGGTTTCTTTGAATAGTATCCAACCTAGTGCGTAACTCTGCTGTTTCTTGTTTAGAGGAATGTAGTTCTTCCTGTACTAACACCAAGGCTGCTAAGACATCGTCTAGCGTGGCCATTACCCCAAAAATCCCCTGATCGGGAGGACGTATAACCGTGGGTCGAATATTCTGTTATCCTCCAAGTCCTCGGAATCAGCGGATCGATGTGATAAAGGCCACCTCCTGATCTAACCGAACCCAGATAGCTATTACAGCCTGGGTCCAGGAAGGATCAAGTGAGGGCATAAACAAAATAATAAACAGGAAGGAAAGGAAGGGGACAGCAGGAAGGGAGATCTGTAACGATAAAAGATAAATAATGATCGTATCTTTCCTTGACGTAAGGGTACACAACCAAAACACTCCCAGAACCCCTGAACCCTATACCTGTAAGAAAACTAAGAGTAGGCCCTGAAGATACTTCTCTTCCCCTACTATCTGGTCCGAGATATGGGTATGAAGTGTATCTAATTCCACCTGTAATACACAAACAGTCGAAAATTTAACCAGGATATTATCTTTCTTGTCAATAGAAAAGTAAAGCTAATAATAATGACATACCATGTATGCACAGATGGAGGCGAAGTACGATTCAACTTCCCAATAGCAAGGATCAAGGTTTCTAGAGTAATGTTTTGCAAGAGACAAGAAAAAGAAATAGATAGGGTTACGTCACCCTTAATAAATGTAACTACAGTACCTGATAAACGAACCTCAGGTCTGGAACTGGCAATAGCGAATAACACGAGCCGGTGAAAGAAGGCTCAGCCAACAGGGACGTCGAATGACGAAACACAAAACTTGGCATTCCCCGCACGAGCCGGTGCAAGAAGGCTCTGCCAACGGAGACGCCGAATATTGGATCAACGAATTGTGGCGTTCCCCGCACGAGCCGATGCAAGAAGGCTCAGCTAACGGGGACGCTGGATGATACACCTCGACAAGGAAAACACTGTATGCAATGCACACGCCGAATGGATGTATCCGAACACGAAAATACTTTCCCGCACCAGCCGGTGCAAGAAAGGAACAAGAACGGAGAACCTATCTGAAGACTGACGGACCAGTCCAAGGTACTAGGAAAAGCACAACAGGAACTCCAACAACGAACAACTCTCCACCACGGGTCTGGAACCAGAATAACCGACGCTCAGCATCAGCAGATTCCTTCTTTTATACTCCTCCCACGACGCCAAGGATTCTGGGATATGTAGTCTTTATGAGTCTTGATTGTCTTTGACGGCGCTTCAGGCACTTGACAATTACAGGTGGAATTAGATACACTTCATACCCATATCTCGGACCAGATAGTAGGGGAAGAGAAGTATCTTCAGGGCCTACTCTTAGTTTTCTTACAGGTATAGGGTTCAGGGGTTCTGGGAGTGTTTTGGTTGTGTACCCTTACGTCAAGGAAAGATACGATCATTATTTATCTTTTGTCGTTACAGATCTCCCTCCCTGCTGTCCCCTTCCTTTCCTTCCTGTTTATTATTTTGTTTATGCCCTCACTTGATCCGTCCTGGACCCAGGCTGTAATAGCTATCTGGGTTCGGTTAGATCAGGAGGTGGCCTTTATCCCATCGATCCGCTGATTCCGAGGACTTGGAGGATAACAGAAATACACAAACAGTCGAAAACTTAACCAGGATATTATCTTTCTTGTCAATAGAAAATTAAAGCTAATACTAATGACATACCATGTATGCACAGATGGAGGCGAAGTACGATTCAACTTCCCAATAGCAAGGATCAAGGTTTCTACAGTAATGTTTTGCAAGATACAAGAAAAAGAAATAGATAGGGTTACGTCACCCTTAATAAATGTAACTACAGTACCTGATAAACGAACCTCAGGTCTGGAACTGGCAATAGCGAATAACACGACGTTCCCTGCACGAGCCGGTGAAAGAAGGCTCAGCCAACAGGGACGTCGAATGATGAAACACAAAACTTGGCGTTCCCTGCACGAGCCGGTGCAAGAAGGCTCAGCCAACAGGGACACTGACTGATGAAACTCAACTCTTAGCTTCCCCGCACGAGCCGGTGCAAGAAGGCTCTGCCAACGGGGATGCCGAATATTGGATCAACGAATTGTGGCGTTCCCCGCACGAGCCGATGCAAGAAGGCTCAGCCAACGGGGACGCCGGATGATACACCTCGACAAGGAAAACACTGTATGCAATGCACACGCCGAATGGATGTATCCGAACACGAAAATACTTTCCCGCACCAGCCGGTGCAAGAAAGGAACAAGAACGGAGAACCTATCTGAAGACTGACGGACCAGTCCAAGATACTAGGAAAAGCACAACAGGAACTCCAACGACAAACGACTCTCCACCATGGGTCTGGAACCAGAATATCCGACGCTCAGCATCAGCAGATTCCTTCTTTTATACTCCTCCCACGACGCCAAGGATTCTGGGATATGTAGTCTTTATGAGTCTTGATTGTCTTTGACGGTTAGTTTGTGATCAGTTTGTGGGGAACTGTAAGGATAAGCATATCAGACAAAAGTTGCTGTCTATGGATAACCCCCCTCTTGATGAAACAATTAAAGTAGCCAAAAGCATTGAGACATCCAATATATCTCTCAAGGAGTTGGAAGATAAACCAGCTGATTCTAATTCTATTAACTATGTGGGTCCATTCAAAAAGTCTAAAACTCAATTTGTTAAGAAAGGTGGGTCTAATTTTTTGAAAAAAATGTCTGATAGCCCCATACCTTCTAATATCTGTTTACGATGTGTAGTCATCCTCACAACAAGGGTTCCAAATGTCCTGCTTTCAATGTCTCATGTAATTACTGCAAGAAAACAGGTCATTTCGCTGGTGTTTGTTTAAAAAAAGAAATTTAAAAAAAAATCTGTGGCCTGTGTTTTGGAGTACGATGACTATGATTCTGAAGATGAGATTGTTTCTGTTGTCCTGGGCCGCAGTCATTCGGATGAGTCCCACATTCCACTCACTGGGGATCCCTCTACTTGTGTTGATCCTGTTGTTGAGATCAGAGTCAGTGATAAAATAATCAACTTATTAGTTGACTCCGGAGCCAGGATTACTATGATAACTCAAAAACTGTTCCAGGAGACATGGGGAGAGAGGGATATTTTTCCTCCTGATCGATCACCAGTCTCCTATGAAGGACGGAAGATCGATCTAATGGGTTTCATTGAGGATTTTCTGGTATTCAAAGGCAGGGGGAAGATCTATGTGGCTGCTAAAAGACTTAGGGGCATATTACCAACAACTAGCAATAATTTTTGTCTCTAACTTGTTTAGAGACAAAAATTATCGCTGCACATCGGCGATTTTTATCGCAGATAAACCTTGCTATTAGCAAGGTTTATCGCAAATGCGATAAAAAACGGCCGCAATGCATGAATATCGCTGAAAAGTCAGCGATATTCATGCATTATCGAGCAAATGCTCTTAGCCATGTTATCCACCTCCCATTGGATAACATGGCTAAGAACTGCTCAGGGCAGGTGTTAGCTTTTGGAGATATTCGCGCTTAGCTAAGCATGGATCTAGCATAGGATAGCCAGTTGATATTGGCTGCTCCGTCAAGAGCAAAACAATCATTTATTAGGTCTCTATTAAGGGAGGTCTCACCTGTAACCCAGACCTTATGCCAGAGGAGTGTAGGAGAAGTCCTGATAATGTCTGAAATGTAGGGGAGACCAACTTCCATGTGTGTCACATACGTGGATGAAATTTTAGGAACACCCAATAAGTGACAAATAAGCTGATTTTGCAGCTCTGTATCACCTGGACGTTGTCAATCCCCCACATGCCCACGCCATATGTGGCTGTGGAAACGCATTTGGCTTTATAGATGTAGATTAGTTCTTTTGCTGGTTTTCCCCCTAATTTGGATGCAAAATTTCTTAAGGCTCCTATGGTGCGCGTGAAAGCTAATTGCCTGGCGTTCACTGCTGTGTACCATCTTCCCTTCCTATCAAAATTTACACCTAGGTAGGAGAACCTACCCGTGGATTCAATTCTCTTACCATAGAGGTAAATTGGACAGGGCGCCCTCTTTGTCCCTTTCCCACAGGACATTGTGTAAGTTTTTGATATGTTAACTCTTAAACCTCTGTCATTCATAAAACTAGTAAATGTATCCACTGTCCTCTGTAACCCTAGCCTAGTTTGCAACATTAAAGCCGCGTCGTCAGCGTAGAGTAATATTGGTATTGGTTTTCCACCAATCGTTGGGTAATTATGCTGTAAGTCCCCAAGGTGATGTCCGATAGAATTGACATAAAGAGTGAATAACAGGGGTGCTAAAATGCACCCTGTCTAACCCCCCTCTTTATGGGGAATTTGTCTGAGCACTCCCCCATCCGGCCATACCTCACCCTTGCTCCGAGTCCCTATATAATTCCTTAATAAATAAGATAATTTGACTGTCCACACCCATGTCGCTCAGTGTTCCCCGTAAAAGCTCATTATCTACACAGTCAAAAGCGGAGCTTAAGTCGATGAAAGTGATTAAAAGGTTTCCGCTCTTTGCATGAGTATATTTAGAAATTAATAGTGCCAGGTTTAAGCATTGTTCCACCGTCCCTTTGCCTGATCTGAACCCATACTGCAGGTTAGAGATAATTTGATTCTCCTCCCCCCAGGATTGTAGCCTATTTAAAATAATGTGGCCCGCCACCTTAATTAGTGCGCCCAACAAAGAAATGGGACGATAACAAGTAGGATCGTTCCTATCACCTTTCCACTTGGGCAAGTATTATCATTTTGTCATTGTTGTTTTCTCAAGAACTGGGCGGTTCTTGGACTTCTGAATCTGAAACTACGTTTCTGTCCACTCAGTATGTAGAGCCACATTATAAGATCTCTTTTAATTTGGTTGGTGCTGGTAACAGCAGTGCCCAGACCCACTGGATATATGACAACCACAGGAACACAACGTGGAAGTTTATTTTTTAGAAACTAAAGCTGCTGCCACATCTGTGAGAAATTAGCAATTACAGGGAAAATCAGACCCAGAATTATCAATTACCCTGGCTGGTAATGATTGCTCAGTGAACTAAAGTGTCCACTACAAGGCTCTGTGTGTGATCTAATGGTCACAGGTCCAAATCCCAATGGGTCCACTCAGCCTCTCATCCGCTTCAGGTTGACAAAATGAGTACAATTTTTTGAGATAACAATAACCATCTGTTTTTTCAGCACCAAGCTACCCTTTTTGGTGAAAGTATAGTATACAAATATATGTTTTGTTAATTCCTAAGTTCTGAGAGATTTATCAGTGTCCCTAAATAGTCCTGCATCCCCAGAGTTAAAAGAACCATTGGTAATGTTAACCTGAGTGGCAAATGTTGGAGCTGGCAACTTTATGGTGTTCTTCTCCCAAACGGTTTTGCCTACTTACCTCATATTTTTGCTGGAATTTTGTTTTTGTTGGCCTTAAGACTCTGTCCACTTTAGCACTGGTAACCAGTGCTAAAGTGCTTGTGCTCACTCCCCTAAACTTAGTTTTATTGGCATTTACCTAATTGGCATATTTAATTTACTCATATGTTTCTTGTAGAAATGTGTACCATATGCCCAGGCCCTATAAATTAAATGCTACCAGTTAGCCTGTATTATTTATTGTACCACCTGCTTAAGTAGCACCTTAAAACATGTTCCAGGCCTTCAACTGCAGCATGAATAAAGTTTATACTGCCATGTCAAAATGGTATTTAAACCCCCTTTTCAAACCTTAACCTCTTCTTTTATTACATATATGTTCACTCTATGGTACGCCTAGGTAGCCCATAGGGCAGGGTGCTGTGTAATTAAAAGGCTGAACATGTACTTTTAATTTTTACATACCCTGGTAGAGAAAAACTCCTACATTCATTTTTCACTACTGTGAGGTCTACCTTTCCCATTGGATAACATTGGAGATTACTTATTACATTTAATAGGCTGTAATTCCTAACTGGGAGTAGGAAGCTATCCCGTGTTTGGTATCTATGAAATGAAAATGATAAACGCTATTAAATGGTAAAGACTGCTTTTTCATTACAATTCTAACAAGCATTGGCATAGCCAAAAGGTCTCGCTTTTTGGACCTTATAAGTATTTATGTATGCAACACAATATCCTTGGTGCAACAACATCAACTGTTGCATGGCTAAACACTTATAAGGTCCCAAAGTCGAGACCTATTGGCTATGCTAATGCTTGTTTTCTAAGCAATAATCCCTTCTTGGGCAGCTTCCGACTCCATATATGATTCAAAGTACATCTGTAAAGCGCAGATACTGGATGTACTGGCGCACATTGTATTTTCTCCATATTATGTGGCTCATCTCTTTCACCAGTTAGAAATAGGCTCCGCTGAATGCTGTGGACAGAAAATTGCTCTTGGGGAATAAGGTCATTTCCAGTAGACACCTTTGCATGATGTCGAGTCATGTTTAATGGCTGGTTGCAGGTGGTGTTTTAACTGTATTAGAACCTTTTTTGTTACCAGCAGACTTTTCGGCAAGGAATTAGCACGAGGTTGACAAGCTGCGACCAACGTGACAGAAGTTTAAATCCCAGCAAGGCTAACTCTGCACTTAAGCCGTCAGAGTCGATAAACCGAGCGCCTTACCTGTGGTAGTAGTTTCACCTGTTTGCAGCTCTTGACGGCAAAACTGATCTTAAGCGCTTGTGTTTATTATTGTTTTTTCACTGCACACAAACAGCCTATTATGGTAGACACTTTTAAATGCTTGTGACCTTAATGCAGGCCCTTGTAATCCGCCCAGCAAAGGCCCACCCCAGTGATGCAAGAAACGTTCAGCCTTGGCCCCCCCCTGTAGATGCCCCCCCCCCATCAGCCTCCACCCTCAATCCCCGGGTCCTCTTTCTGTGCTGTGGTCTGTAATTAAAGCCTGTGGCGTTCCGCTCTACTCTCAAAGGCCCGGCGCTGGGTGTCTGTTATTGTCATACTTTCCCAGCCCCTTCACCCCCAGGACTCTGACACCCCGCGCTCAGGGACCATTTGCTCGACCTCTTCATATGCAGATGTTCGCACCTCTAGTGGCTTTGGGTGGGGTCTTTCCGGGCCGGACCTTTTCCATGGCCAAGACCACCTGCCAGGGAGCTAGTATTGACCAGGCTGTTCAGCTGAGAGATGAGGGAGGGGTCCGGGGTTTTATCCGCCATCCCTATGCTGGTCTTAACTTTTCTCCTCTCTTCCTTCGTTACAGGGAGGTAAGTGACTCGCTCCCCCACTAGCCACTCACTAAATATTCTGAGTTCCGTGTGCGCTGTGAGGAGACCAGCTCAAAAAGCTACAGCAATCACTCCCACGGGCACCTGTGCACAGTGCGCTTAGGTACACCTGTCATAAACTGTACAGAGCTTAGAAGCAAACCAGGAGGGACAGCGTTCTGCACAGCTCAGTTCTGGAGCCTGCAGCTCTGCAGAAATAGCAATCAGAGTCACTGTGTGGGAAGGCTCAGTTCATAGTGTACTTTGTCATCTGTGCACAACTTAGGAGACAAGATGGTCGGCAAAGATGAGTGTGGACAACAAAGAAACCCACAGCTTTGCAGGACAGCGACCAGGACCTTTGTGTGCGCAGGCTCTGTTCAACATGTACCCGAGTACGCAGTAAAGTGCTTAGAAGCAGAGCAAGCCTGTGACTAAAAGGAACTTCTTCCCGCCAAATACAGTATTAGTGTCCAAGAAACGTAATTGCTTTTCTTATAAATGATCCCCTTTTGTTATTCAATATTCCTCTTTGCATCACCTTGTTTTTGTTTTTTTGTTTACTTTATAAATCGCATACAATTTGTTTTAATTACTTGAATGTAATCGCCAGTTCAAAGGGCTAGCTTGCTGGCCTCCTGTTCAGAGCTACAGGGACATTAAAGGCTCCCACCATCCTGACCCCATACCTGGACCCAGCCCGAGTGAGTCTTGAACAGGTAAGAGGTGTCTCACCTGTCCTGGAACTGTAGTTGTGGTGCTAAAGTTACCCAGATGGCAAAATCCCAAAACTGTTCTGAGAACAGGAGGAGACATTGACCGACCTACTTTCTCATGCACCCGAGGTGCATCACTGGTTGGATTGACAATGTGGCTTCTCCCGCTATGTTCTTCTCCACAGCAGCAAATCCTTTTCAGTGGTCCTTCACCAAAGAGGTGTCTGGTCTCATGGAAGTGTCTTTGGGTACACCACTTTGCCTCATCATGCTGGAGATTTTCGACTTCCATTGTGGAGACTAAGTCCAAACGTAGAAATCTTCCCCATGACTTTGACCCAAGACACTCTGACCACAAAGCCCCCTCCTCGGACACCTCCTGCAGCATTGCCCCACTGAACTTTACCTACTCACACACTTTGTCTCAGAATTTCTTTCAAGTCTGAAGGTGAGTGCTCATGGGGAACACCCTTTAGGGGATGCTCGAATAAGATCTGAACTCATTTATCATCTTATTCCCCTGGTGCAAAACCCAACTAATCATGGACAGGCATTTTGGTATTGATCATAGATTGACCCTAAACAATAGATTTGTTACCTTGACTGGTTTGGAGGAATGAGATTGACTGCGGGGCCCTGTTTCTGCGGGGTTCGGAGGAGGAGGAGTTCTATCAACTTTTTATCTTGCACCATAGCGGGTTTGGCTGCCAACCTACAGGATCCTAGATGGATAGCCTACGTCAAGCAATTCCTGGTAATCTGCCTACAGGAAACGTGGTCAGTAGAATGTGACCTTTTCCTGGAAGGCTACAAAGCTTTTTTTTGTCCCAGCTAGACCCTCTTTGAGGGGTTACCAAAGGGTGGTTTGGTCACTTACATCTCCGTGGCAATTGCATGCAAAGTGCAGGTATTGCCAACTACACACCCAGGAATTCTAGTTTTAATGGCACGAAAGGGGGTTATCAGCTGGGGACTGGTTAACTTTTATAACTTTATCTCTTCCCCCAACTGAGCCCAGTAACGTAACTGTCCTGAGTGAAACCATAATTCAATCTTTGAGCTAAAGCTTACGTAGGCCTGTGGTTGCTGGTGATTTTAACATACATCCCTGTGGTGAGCCGTTAATGTCCTGTATCCCTGAGATGGACTGTCCTCGCATGCACGGTTTCCACTTTGAACATACTGCTGAAGGGGAGTTGTTAGATGCTTTGATTAATGAATTAGATCTGATGGCCACGATGGTTATAACGGACCTGTGCACTAATTTTACCTTAACCACATTTAAGGGACACAGGAATGGGTCATTCATTGATTTTGTCTTAATCTCATCTTCCTTACAATCTTCAGTAAGCACTTTTAAATTTATAGAGAGCGAATTCAGTGATCTCAGTCCCATAACGCTCCACTTGACAGGTCCTCTTGCTGAACAAATAGAGGTTGCACCAAAGCTGGTCTTACTGTGACCAACTAATGGAATGAGCAGATTAAAATGGTCGCAGGTGACCCCAGAAATAATTTTTGATAAAATTAAAACTGCATGTGCTGACGAACTATCTCTCTGCACAATGGAACGGTCCTCGCCAAAGGTGGTTTTGGTAGCTTTTAAATTCATTTCAGAAAAGGTTGAGGGGCTGCTATCTGCTCCAGCAAAAGGTCAAGCCTTAGCTGGTCCTAGATGGTTTAATTCCCATTTCTCTAAAGCACCCCAGAGGCTTAGGGAAGTTTTGGCAATTAAACCTAGAATTCAAGCCGATGTCTCCACTTGTCGCAGGTAATATAAGTTGGCTCTTGCCACACGAAAGGGAACATTGAAGGATGAAGCATGGAAGGAGTTGCTGGATCCTGGCACTCTTAGAAACAGCTCCAAGTTTTGGAGTGTGGTAAATAAACCGTTGTTTGACCAGGAAGGGGGGGGCCTTGATTGTCACACACAAATGAGGAGGAGTGGGAATCACATTTTGAACTTATGTTTGACTGTCCACCTGCGCAAAATCGAAGGACGCCACATGGTACTCAGGAGGCAGTAATACGATTTGAGAGAGGTGAAATCCTAGAAGGTATAATAGGCTTAACTGCCGGAAAAGCACCCGGCCCTGACGGGATACCCCCAGATCTTTTTAAGTCAGACCCCCCCTTCTGGGCGCCGATATTGGAGTCCGTTTTTAACCAGGTGGCACAGCAGAGATGTCCTCAGTCTTGGGCAACCTCTACCATAGTTCTTGTTTTTAAAAAAAGGTGATAGAAGCAGCCCCCATTGCTATAGACCCATCTCACTTATATATTCAGTGGTAAAAGAGGTGGGTAGGGTCCTCCTTCAAAGATTATCATCCTGGGCAGAGGATAATATGATTCTGTCGGAAGTTCAGTATGGATTTCGACAGGGATGATCTACAGTTGCCCAGTGTCTTAATCTATTATTGATACTGAGCAAATATACAGTCGCTCGCCCTGGGACCATTCACCTTGCCTTCATGGACTTGTCATCGGCTTTTGATTGCTTTAATAGGAATAAGCTCTGGCAGTCCATGAGGGCAATGGGAGTGGAGACCAGTGTTGTACATTTTTTAGAGGACTTACATAAGTCCACTAAAGCCAATGTTAGGTTTTCACAGGACCTACGTGTTACGAGGGATTTTAATATTAAGAAGGGAGTCCGGCAAGGCTGTATTTCGGCTCCCTTTTAATTTAATTTTTATATTAATGAATTGGATCGCATTTTACAGGCATTAGGAGCTGACTGTCCTACGGTAGGAAGGCGAGGGATCCCAGTCCTGTTATATGCAGATGATGCCGTTATCATATTCAGGACAGAAAGGGGTTTACAATTACTCTTAATTACTCTTAACCGCCTTCTCTGGATTTATGTCAGATAGGGATTTGGCAATTAACAACACCAAATATTACGTTATGCAAGTGGGGCAGCCTGCAAAGAAGAATTTTCAATTTAGAGTGGGAGACTCAAAAATTCCCCGTACAAATATGTTTTCATACTTAGGGGTCCTCTTTGACAACAAACTCAATTGGGGTCCCCTATTATGGAAAAAAAGGGGATGTTACCAGGGTGAATGCAGCAATCTTTAATTTTGCCTCCAAATTAGGGAAGAACCCCACTGGAGTTATACTGCAAGTGTATCAGGCTGAAAGCCTGGCCATAGTTTCTTATGGCATCGAAATAGGGGGATATAATGCGGGAAAATCCCTCCAAATAGTGGAAAATTACTTCCTGAAACGCCTTTTGTATGTTCCATGCGGTACATCCAATTTAGCGGTCCATGAGGAGCTGGGGGTTCTGTATGTTAATGATGCACTTTCTTTGCGCCCATTGATTTGTTGATTAAATTGCTGGTTGAACCCAGACCTCCCCCTGACACATGTGATCATAAAAGATTGTATGTCACTCGATAACTCAGCTCGTATTCCATGGCTGAGGTATGTTAAGGAAAATGTTGGTAGATTAGGGCTGAGGGATATATTCTCTAACCCCGAATGTATTACAATGAGAAATGTGGAAGAAACTAAAACTGCCTTTCTGGCAGGTAGGAAGCTGGATAGAGAAGCCAAGGAGGTACAGAAACTAAGTGTGCGGACGTACATAATGCTCAAAACAACCCCAAGAGCAGAGCCTTATCTTATGGGGTCACTTTCCACACACGAGAAATTGCTATTAACTAGTTTTCGTCTGAACCTTTTTCATCTTCTGCTTTCCATACCTAAATGTTTTACTACAAGTAAAGTGGCAGCTCCCTGTGGCTGCGACGGAAACTCTCCACAGGATATGCTGCATTTTATGTTTTTATGTCAAATGTGTGAATTTCCTCGTAAACGCTATTTGGTTCCTCTCTTAAAAAGACTGAATTTTAGGCAGGTTCGACCAGCATTCGTGTATCTCAAACTATTGAAAGAGGACTGCTTATTTTTTATTGTGGGATTTTTAACAGCAACTGTCAATTCTAGAAATTATATGGACCAGTTATGAGTTCTCCCTAGGCTTTTTAAATATTTATTCATTCTTTCTTGCTGTTCTGGATATCATTTTAACAATTAACTGTTACTTATATTGTATTTTTATGTGTAACTTTTATGGTTTACATTTTAAACCGAATAAAGTTTTCTATTGATTGATTGATTGATATCAGAGTAACTCAAAGGGCTAGCTTGCTGTCCTCCTGTTCAGAGCTACAGGGAAATAAAAGGCTCCCACTATCTTGACCCCATACCTGGTCCCTGCCCGAGTGAGTCTTGAACCTGTAATGGGTGTCTCACCTGTCCTGGAACTGTAGTTGTGGTGCTAAAGTTACCCAGATGGCAAAGTCCCAAAACTGCTCTGAGAACAGGAGGAGAAATTGACCGACCTACTCGCTCATCCACACGAGGTGCATCACTGGTTGGATTGACATTGTGACTTCTCCCACTATGTTCTTCTCCACCGCAGCAAATCATTTTCAGCGGTCCTTCACCAAAGAGGTGTCTGGTCTCATGGAAGTGTCTTTGGCTACAACACTTTGCCTCATCATGCTGGAGAGTTTCAACTTCCATTTCAGAGACTAAGTCCAAACGTAGGAATCTTCACCACGACTTTGACCCAAGGCGCTCTGACCACAAAGCCCCCTCCTCAGACACCTCCTGCAGCCTTGCCCCACTGAACTTTACCTACTCACACACTTTGTCTCCAAATTTCTCTCAAATCTGAAGGCGAGTGCTGACTGGGCCCAATCCACTTCTTGTATCCGAACCGAGCTTCATTGAGGTCGGACATATTTTTTTCCTTTGACCCGGTCTTGTGTAAATAGAAGTCCGCGGTTGCCGCTTTGATCATTTGGGTGCTAGTTGTTACAAAAAACAATAAAGATTCAGAACTCCAGTTCTACTTATTTGATTTTTTGTCATTTTGATGTCAAATAATTTTTTTAAACTTAACGCTATTTTTCCAAATTGGTTTGGGATTTTTCTTATTTTATATTTCCGCTTTATTAATGTTAGTGTGTCTTATAAATGCTTTACAGATTGCCTCTAAATTAAGCCGAACTGCTTTTTGTGCCAAGCTACCCAGTGTTAAATGAGGATTTATTTAATGGCTTTATATGGCTGTTGCTTGACCAGGACTCACACCCTAGTCAACCAACAACCCAATTTCTCATGACGAAGAATTAACACCAAGCATTGGGTCATCTGTAATGATCCCATGGTGTTTTAGTATCTGTATGCTTGCAGCTCAAACCGATAATCCAGATGTCGAACTAGCAAAGTTCTGGGACCTGTGACTGCAATCATCCCCCTAACACACTCTCAACATGGTTCAAACCCCTATGGGATGGGCAGTTATGTTCATACCATGGCAGAGACACCGCAGAATGCTATAGTGTAGTGTAAAATGCTGACAACTTATTCCTGGCTGTTCCCACAATCGCGAATGCCATGACCAATCCCTCCACATTCTGGTAATGTTTTTCCATCCTTATCTGATCTCCCTATCTTCCCACAAGCCCTGAGTGCTAACAGAAATTACAGTGATACAGTCAGCGGTTTGTGGGCTCCACCCTGCAATTCTTTCTCAAGTGCTAAACTCTGCAAATATAATTTGTGTTGAGAAAACTGCAGGTTCCATTTGACGTAATGGCCTTATTTTTTGACAGTCTCGGGCACGCTGTTCATATGTTTTACCTGCTCTGTAGATGTCAATATTGAAAGCGTCTTACACCTCAAAGTGTGCATCGGTCGTGGTTATGAGTTTTGATCTCAAAAACTGCATTGGCAATTCATTTATAAAATATACTGCTGAAGATGGTTCTGACCCTATAAATGAGCACTGTGCTTTGCCTGACAATGAATATTTAGCTGTACAAATGAATTTTGCCAAGCCCAATTACGAATTTGTTTGCAGTCTAATGTGCTTTGGGAAAGAAAGTGAAAACAAAACTGACACTTTGGGGTAGATTTTCAAGCATTTTGTCCTAGGCTAGCATCACAAAATGATGCTAACCAGTACAAAATGATTTTGGGGGAATTTACTTTCCAAGGTAAAACTTGTTTTGCACTTGAAAGTGCCCTAAAAGTAGCACAAAGCAGCACGCAGCACTGCTTTGCATTGCTTAGTGCCAACGAGGGGTTACATGGGTGGTACAATGCAGCCACCCATGCCTTTTGACCCAAAACTCTATCTACAAACAATTGTATAGAGGGTTTAGCCCCAAAAGTTCATGCCACTTCAAAGTAGGTGCTAACAGGAGAACATTTTTATTTTCTCCTTTCTTTTCTGAGTTTGCATGTGTGCTGTACTATGCAGCACACATACAATGTGAAGAAAGTGTTAAAACTTGTCATGACTTGGTATTTTGTACAGGAAGGATGGCCTTCCTGTTCAACCTATGCTAGACTCACGCAGGCGCTCTTGCGCTATGGCCTGTGCGTGGCACTCAGCAGCTGAAATCAGCTCCAGCACTAGTGAGAGGGGAAAAGAGAGTCCTATCTCAAGATATGGCGCTCTCCTGCTGCCTCCTGTCACACATCGCAGCACAGCCTCTTTGGGTGCTGCGCTGCATTGCTTGTATTTTTATAAATACATTGTCCATATGGACAATGATAACTGCCCCCTGGCCTCTCAGTTGGCCGACACTCTCAAGGGGTTTAACCTTTTCTCAAAAGGTATCTATGCCCACCCATATGGCTGGCCATACGCTGTATCTCATTTTTACCAATGATCACACTCTAAAAGTAGAAGATCATATTCCTCTTACATAGTTGGAGCACTCAGTCAATCAATCAATCAATCAATCAAGGAATATGTAGAGCGCGCTACTCACCCGTTAGGGTGTCAGGTGCTGAGGGGGGCGCTACTGCTCGAACAGCCAGGTCTTGAGTTGCTTCCTGAAGGTGAGATGGTCCTGTGTCAGCCGGAGGTGGGTGGGGAGGGAGTTCCATGTCTTGGCTGCCTGGTAGGAGAGGGATCTCCCTCCGGCGTTGGCTCTGCGAATACACGGGACGGTGGCAAGGGCGAGGCTGACGGAGCGGAGCTGGCGTGTGGGTGTGTAGAATGCGATGCGGTTGTTGAGGTACATGGGGCCCGCATCGTGGAGAGACTTGTGTGCGTGGGTGAGGAGTCGGAATGTGATTCTCTTGCTGACTGGGAGCCAGTGTAGATTCTTAAGATGGGCAGAGATGTGGCTGTGGTGGGGGATGTCCAAGATGAGTCTTGCCGAGGCGTTCTGAATGCGCTGTAGTCTTTTCTGGAGCTTGGCTGTGGTTCTGGCTTAGAGGGTGTTTCTGTAGTCCAGTCGGCTGGTGACGAGGGCCTGGGTGACCGTCTTCCTGGTTGCGGTGGTGATTCATCGGAAGATTTTTCGGAGCATGCGTAGGGTGTTGAAACAAGACGAAGAGACGGCGTTGACTTGCTTGGTCATCGTGAGGGAGGAGTCTAGGATGAAGCCCAGGTTGCGTGCGTGGTCTGTGGGTTTGGGGGCGGTGCCCAGGGCAGGAGGCCACCAGGAGTCGTCCCAGGCGGAGGGCGACGGTCCGAGGATGAGGACTTCGGTCTTGTCTGAGTTCAGTTTCAGACGGCTGAGCTTCATCCATTCCGCAACGTCCTTCATTCCCTCCTGGAGGCTGATTAGTTCCTTTCAATCTGACCACCACCCTTAGTCACAATCTGGTGATGTTAGCATAGGAGGATAGGAGAAACTGGAGGAAGGTCTCTCCTGAGTCCATGGGGCCAACGCTATTAAGTACCCCTCCGCTGCTCACGGGAGAACCCAGCTGTGACGCCTCAACATTCAACTGTTGGGTCATTTCAGCTCTTGACAGAAGAACCCCTATTAAGACCATGAAACTGGCTAGGAATAAACCCTCTGCCCCTTGGTTCACTACTGAACTCTGCTTTGAGAAAAGCCTTCGCAAGAAGCTTGAGCGTGCCTGGTGGAAAACCTATAATTCAGTGGCCAAGTGCGAATACAGAGCTGCGATAAAAAAATTACATTGGCTAAAATGTAATACCGTCAGGGACTATGTTTCTAATCCAATGAAGTCTGCTGATAAGTCTGCAAAAAAAGTTTTTAAGATTGTTCAGGGCTTTATTAAGCCCCAGGCCTTGAAGAGCACTATTGCCCCTTCAGCCACCCTGTGTAAAGCTCTTTTTATCTTCTTCCAGGAGATAGTTCAGGCTATCTACTCCTTTTTTACCTTGACAGGGTCGCTAACTACGCCATTACCTACCCATCACCATTCTGGCGTGTGGTCTGAATTTCGCTCTTTCTTCCTTGAAGCGTCCCTCTCTGAATTGAACAAAATAAAATCTGGCTTGCCTGTTAATCCCTGTCCAGACAGGTTTTTGATGCTACTGGCCCCTTTATTCAATCCCTCACTAAACTTTATCTGGAATTCATCTTTGAAATCGGGCATTTATCCAACCATTTGGTAAACAGCATTGGTGCAGCCAATCCTCAAGAAAGAGGAGTCGGACCCAGCAAAACTTAAGAACTTTAGGCCTATTTCTCTCCTGCCAGCGCTGGCCAAAATTCTTGAGAAGGAAGTTCAGAGAAAACTGTCTGAGTTCCTGGAGTCTAACAACTATCTCCATGACTCCCAGTCGGGCCTTAGATCTGGCTACAGCACAGAGACAGCTCTGCTTGAAGTGGTGGAAACTATACGTGGAACTCTAGACCAGGGTAGCTGTGCAATACCAGTGCTGTTGGACTTCTCTGCAGCTTTTGACACTGTTTCGCATTGGATTCTTCTAGAAAGACTCGAGCTGCTGGGAGTAATGGGAACCACTCTAGCCTGGGTCCATTCATTTCTTGAGGGCTGGTCTCAGCAAGTATTTCTCCATCCCTTTGTCTCCTCCTCTAGCCCTCTTGTGTGCGGAGTTCCACAGGGTTCGACCTTGAGCCCGACTATTTTTCAACCTTCTCCTCCACTGTTCGAACTCTGGTGGCCGTCGGAGCTTAATCCTCCTCCTCTTCCAGTTGGTTCCGCTAGGAATTTTGGGTTTAAATTTAATTCTAACCTCTCAGGCAAGGCCCAGATATGCCAAGTGTCCTCTTCATGTTTTTTGAAACTGAAAGCCTTGCGGAGATTCCTTCATCCCTTGCCTATGGATTGTAGGAAAACTATGGTCCACACATTAATCATGTCTCAGCTGGACTAAGCTAACAGCTTGTACTTGGGTCTCCCAGCCAATTTGATCAGGAGGCTACAAATTATTCAAAATGTGGCAGCTAGGCTTATTAGAAATGTGCCACTCCACCACCATATTTGCCCCCACCTGCGCAGCCTACGTTGGCTGCCCGTCAAAAGGAGGATAGAGTTCAAGGCACTGACCTTCGCTTATAGAGCAGCTAGAACACTGGCACTCAATACTTGAAGCAGAGACTCCAGAAAAACCGCCAGCCCAGGGCTTTGAGATCGAATCACCAGGAACTACTTGTGATTCCTTGCTTTGCAAAAGCCAGGTTTGACGGCCGAGCTTTCTCTGTGAAAACTGCTTCTCTCTGGAACTCCATGCCTGAGCACATACGGAAGGCCAAGTCGGAACCTATGTTCAGGAAAGCTCTGAAAACTTGGCTTTATGGCCTACCTTAGAGCTCTCCCACCAGTCCCCTCCTACGGTGTCCGCTGCTAGTGCCGGGACACTTCCATTGGAGGTAGCCACGCGCTCTATAAACTGCAATAATAATAATAAAAGTTGCCCCTTTGTGGTTAAGCGTTGCATGTGCTTTGAAGTAGTGAAAGAAAGGATCCCAGTGTGGTCTAGTGGATGAAATGGCACATTAAAGCTGGAGGGTACCATCTGTGTCTCCATTTGAGTTCATACCCATGTGACATCAGTGCTCAGTGAGTTGGATTTACTTCAGGAGTAAATAAATCCTAGCAACTAGTAGAGCGATAAATCTTCTTAGCAGCCATGCCCTTAAAATACACTGCACTTGCACTATTGATTTAAAATCTGCACTTATTAGAACAGAAAATTGCTTTTTAAACTTGTAATTGCTGATATTCTGAATCAGGTTGTTTATTAACCTTATTATTATGGGCATAGCTACAACCTGATTGGCTAAGGGGGGAACCTATCAGTGGCCTTCTTGGGATGCATTTGAAGGTGCTTTGTACTACATCTATTTAATGAGAAGCATGGCGCCGACGCACCAGTAGCTTGCTTAGTGGCCTTGCTTTTAAAATATACTACACTTGTACTTTTGATTTAAAATCTGCACTTTTTGGAACTGCAAATTACTATTTAGCCTTGCATTTGCTGAAAATGAAAAATTGTCTAGCAGACGCAACAAATAATTTTCAATTCTAATAAGGACACGGAGGCGAGGATTATGCTTCTCTAATCTTTACTGACAAAAACAGCAGCCAATAAAACTTTACTGCCATGACCCCGGAAGGACAACCCCCTCACTGTCTAGTCCAACATATAACAGTCTCTGTAAACAGGAAGACCTCCTCTTTCTTGGCGATTTCTTCATCAGTCCAAACCAAGACTGGAACCCAACGTGGCAACAATCGCATCCACTTCCGAAGGGAATCAACTTCTCCTCAAAAACTGCACACCAGCTCAGCTTGCAGGTTGTTCTTCTCAAGTCTGCTTATGCTGATCACCTGAAACGAAAATATATACCATAATGGCCATTCCAACACACGGGAATACAACCGGCCATAAACATCATTCGGGTGGGTAAAATACATCACATTTCCAAACAATAATGCAAGAAGACATCTCTGCTAGCCTGGGTGGGATAATCCTCGCCTCCGTGTCCTTAAAAGAATTGAAAATTCTTTGTCGCGTCTGCTAGACAATTTTTCATTCTATGTCAGTCCACGGAGGCTCTGATTATGATAGTTTAAAGTTTCTCCACCACCACTGAGGCCACATCCACAATAGGTTTATGATAAAACGTTTTTAAAGTGGAGTCAGATGACCAATCTGCCGCAGTCATGATGTCCTGAAGCCGAGAACCGGCACCAAATGATTTTGAGGCCATAGCCCCTCTCACAGAATGTGCCCCAAATTTGGAGGTATCAATACCTGCTAGACTCAACAACCAGGAAACCCACCTGGCCAGAGTCGCAGTGGCGACTGGGCGGAATGGTCTCTGCAATGAAATCAACAATTGACCAAAACCATTCCTAACCTCCCTAGTACAATTCTCCTATACTTTTAAACACTTCACCACACATAAATTACTGTGGTGAGGAAATGCAGGGTAGGAAATACATTTTGAATGTGTTTTAGTTCACTTCGAAATAGTAAAGGAAACTCCAGTGGGAGTGAATACTCTGCCTGCCAAATCCAATGCTCGAATGTCCGATACTCGCCTGCAGGAAATCAAACCGAGCAAAATCGTAAGTTTCGCTGAGAGTTGTTTCCGAGACAGACCCTCATTCGCCGGCCAAGCCGATAAAAAATGCAAGACCACTAAAACGTCCCAAAGTTCAGTATACTTGGGTTGAGGGGGATTCACTAAACGGATCCCCCTGA
Source organism: Lissotriton vulgaris (assembly GCF_964263255.1). Lineage (NCBI taxonomy): Eukaryota > Metazoa > Chordata > Amphibia > Caudata > Salamandridae > Lissotriton > Lissotriton vulgaris. The sequence goes on along the minus strand of NC_141689.1, from coordinate 1,882,403,405 downwards.
CTACCTTACACACCAGGGGATTTTCCCCAACAGGTTTGCCATCTACATGCGGATGTCCCGCCGAAATAGCTGACCGAAAATTGTTCACCGATCTATATGCCATGCCCAACCGTGCCAGTTCTGACAAGAAATTCACTATCATATGGATATCGGATCCCATCGGATCTCCCTGTCGTTCGTTACACCAACCAACCCATCGTCTCCAAGCTGACTCATAACGCTTGTGAGTGGAAGGTGCCCATGCCTGTGACAAGAAAAAGAGAGTGTCCTGTGAAACCCCTGGTACTTGCCAACGGCGCCGGAAAGTCTCCATGCCATGAGGGACAACTGATTCTATAGAACCAACGGATGACGAAGACCCACCGGGTCCGTAAGAAGGTCTGGAAACGATGAGATTCGCACTGGTGATGCACATGCGACACTCATTGCGACCACGCTTGTGCTTTCCAGCACGGGGAGATCAAGATCACCTCCGCCTTCTGCCGCCGAACTTGAGCCAGGACTCTCGGGATCATGATAAACGGAGGAAACGCATATAGAATGCCCGTCGTCCATGACTGAAGAAAGGCGTCCGAGCTGATCGCCAAGGGATTCTGACACCAACTGTATAACTGGGGCAACTGTCTGTTGAGCCGTGAGGAAAACAGATCTATCACACACGGACCCCATTTGTGGTCCAATGCCCTGAAAATCCTGGGATGAAACATCCAATCGCTGGCATCCCTCAAATACCGAGAGTTCCAATCTGCTGTCACGTTGACAGAGGCCGGTATATATTCCGCCATCACCGAGATGGGCCAGGCAATAATGCCAGAAGTCCTTGGCTATCTCTGCCAGGAAACGTGATCTGGTGCCGCCGAGGCGATTTATATACCGTACCGCGGACACATTGTCCATGCGTAGGAGAATGCAGCAGGAAACTTTCTGAGGAGACGGAGTGCGAATCGCGAAGGAACCCGCCAGGAGTTCCAGGCAATTGATGTGGAGACTCAGCTCTTTGCGGGACCAATGACCCCCCATCTCCACCGAGCCGCAACGGGCCCCCAGCCCCACCGGCTGGCATCTGGCTCTATCACCATCTCCGGGGCGGCCGCAAAAATGGCTCTGCCATTCCAAACATCCATATGCTCTAACCACCAGTTCATCTCCGTATGAGACTCTGCCGAAAGGGAAACCTGCTGGGCATAAGTCAAACCCTTGCGTAGATGCAACGCTTTCAACCGTTGCAGGGTCCTGTAGTGCAAGGGACCCGGAAAAATCGCCTGGATGGACGAGGCCAACAGACCTACGAGGTCCTCAAGGAAATTGTCGGAGAGACAAGCGCTCTCCTCAATTCCTTCCTGATCGCCACCCTCTTCTTGAGAGGTAAGAGTAATGGAGCCTTTTCCGAGTCGACCTGGAAGCCCAGGAACTCCATTACTTGAGAAGGGATCAAAATGAACTTCTGTAAATTCAGTAAGAAACCCAATTCCTGAAGGAGGTGAATCGTCCATGAAAGATGGAGCGAGACTATTTCCAGAGAACAACCCAAAATCAGGATGTCGTCGAGATAAATAATCAGTCTTACGCCCCTTTCTCTTAACCACTGGACTATCGGTTAGATCAGTTTGGTGAAACACCAGGGAGCAGAGGAGAGGCCAAAGGGCATGGCGGAAAACTTGAACCACCGGTTGCGCCACTGAAATTGTAGAAACCGTCAATGCGGAGGGAAAATGGGGACGGCCAGGTAAGCGTCTTTCAAGTCGAGACGCACCATCCAATCCTGTTCCAACAGGATGTCGCGCAGCAAGTGTATGCCTTCCATTTTGAAGTGCCGATACACAACCAAGGCGTTGAAGTCCCTGAGGTTTAAAACAAGTCGAAAGCCCTGGTCTTTTTTGGGAACCACGAAGACGGTGCTCACAAAGCCTTGAGCGTGTGGGAAGGTCTCCGCAACTGATCCTTTTTGGATCAACAACAAGGGGTGGTGATGGACAGAGTTTCTGAATTAAGCAGAATACTCTCACCCAGTCAAGAGATCAGGGCTAGATCCAACACCGTTTTTTAGCTCACTGCACCATCCCAGCTCAGAACCTGGCTATATGCAAATTAGTCTGTTCCTGTCCCAGTGCATGATGGGAACAGGACAAACCAAACTACCAAGCCAATTCTTACACTGGGAAGGAAACAAGCTTCCGGGGACCGGTTTCTGGCATTTCAGCCATCGTCGGCCCGGCTTGCTTGAATCCTGATGGTGCAATGAGCAAGGGACTCACATCTGAGCATACCCTTCCACGCTTATGGTGGACAAAATATTTAACAACAAGAGGTGGTGATGGACAGAGTTTCTGAATTAAGCAGAATACTCTCACCCAGTCAAGAGATCAGGGCTAGATCCAACACCATTTTTTAGCTCACTGCACCATCCCAGCTCAGAACCTGGCTATATGCAAATGAGTCTGTTCCTGTCACAGTGCATGATGGGAACAGGACAAACCAAACTACCAAGCCAATTCTTACACTGGGAAGGAAACAAGCTTCCGGGGACCGGTTTCTGGCATTTCAGCCGTCGTCGGCCCGGCTTGCTTGAATCCTGATGGTGCAATGAGCAAGGGACTCACATCTGAGCATACCCTTCCACCATTATGGTGGACAAAATATTTAACAACAAGGGGTGGTGATGGACAGAGTTTCTGAATTAAGCAGAATACTCTCACCCAGTCAAGAGATCAGGGCTAGATCCAACACCGTTTTTTAGCTCACTGCACCATCCCAGCTCAGAACCTGGCTATATGCAAATTAGTCTGTTCCTGTCCCAGTGCATGATGGGAACAGGACAAACCAAACTACCAAGCCAATTCTTACACTGGGAAGGAAGCAAGCTTCCGGGGACCGGTTTCTGGCATTTCAGCCGTCGTCGGCCCGGCTTGCTTGAATCCTGATGGTGCAATGAGCAAGGGACTCACATCTAAGCATACCCTTCCACGCTTATGGTGGACAAAATATTTAACAACAAGGGGTGGTGATGGACAGAGTTTCTGAATTAAGCAGAATACTCTCACCCAGTCAAGAGATCAGGGCTAGATCCAACACCGTTTTTTAGCTCACTGCACCATCCCAGCTCAGAACCTGGCTATATGCAAATTAGTCTGTTACTGTCCCAGTGCATGATGGGAACAGGACAAACCAAACTACCAAGCCAATTCTTACACTGGGAAGGAAACAAGCTTCCGGGGACCGGTTTCTGGCATTTCAGCCGTCGTCGGCCCGGCTTGCTTGAATCCTGATGGTGCAATGAGCAAGGGACTCACATCTGAGCATACCCTTCCACGCTTATGGTGGACAAAATATTTAACAACAAGGGGTGGTGATGGACAAAGTTTCTGAATTAAGCAGAATACTCTCACCCAGTCAAGAGATCAGGGCTAGATCCAACACCGTTTTTTAGCTCACTGCACCATCCCAGCTCAGAACCTGGCTATATGCAAATTGGTCTGTTCCTGTCCCAGTGCATGATGGGAACAGGACAAACCAAACTACCAAGCCAATTGTTACACTGGGAAGGAAACAAGCTTCCGGGGACCGGTTTATGGCATTTCAGCCGTCGTCGGCCCGGCTTGCTTGAATCCTGATGGTCCAATGAGCAAGGGACTCACATCTGAGCATACCCTTCCACGCTTATGGTGGACAAAATATTTAACAACAAGGGGTGGTGATGGACAGAGTTTCTGAATTAAGCAGAATACTCTCACCCAGTCAAGAGATCAGGGCTAGATCCAACACCGTTTTTTAGCTCACTGCACCATCCCAGCTCAGAACCTGGCTATATGCAAATTAGTCTGTTCCTGTCCCAGTGCATGATGGGAACAGGACAAACCAAACTACCAAGCCAATTCTTACACTGGGAAGGAAACGAGCTTCCGGGGACTGGTTTCTGGCATTTCAGCCGTCGTCGGCCCGGCTTGCTTGAATCCTGATGGTGCAATGAGCAAGGGACTCACATCTGAGCATACCCTTCCACGCTTATGGTGGACAAAATATTTAACAACAAGGGGTGGTGATGGACAGAGTTTCTGAATTAAGCAGAATACTCTCACCCAGTCAAGAGATCAGGGCTAGATCCAACACTGTTTTTTAGCTCACTGCACCATCCCAGCTCAGAACCTGGCTATATGCAAATTAGTCTGTTCCTGTCCCAGTGCATGATGGGAACAGGACAAACCAAACTACCAAGCCAATTCTTACACTGGGAAGGAAACAAGCTTCCGGGGACCGGTTTCTGGCATTTCAGCCGTCGTCGGCCCGGCTTGCTTGAATCCTGATGGTGCAATGAGCAAGGGACTCACATCTGAGCATACCCTTCCACGCTTATGGTGGACAAAATATTTAACAACAAGGGGTGGTGATGGACAGAGTTTCTGAATTAAGCAGAATACTCTCACCCAGTCAAGAGATCAGGGCTAGATCCAACACCGTTTTTTAGCTCACTGCACCATCCCAGCTCAGAACCTGGCTATATGCAAATTAGTCTGTTCCTGTCCCAGTGCATGATGGGAACAGGACAAACCAAACTACCAAGCCAATTCTTACACTGGGAAGGAAACAAGCTTCCGGGGACCGGTTTCTGGCATTTCAGCCGTCGTCGGCCCGGCTTGCTTGAATCCTGATGGTGCAATGAGCAAAGGACTCACATCTGAGCATACCCTTCCACGCTTATGGTGGACAAAATATTTAACAACAAGGGGTGGTGATGGACAGAGTTTCTGAATTAAGCAGAATACTCTCACCCAGTCAAGAGATCAGGGCTAGATCCAACACCGTTTTTTAGCTTACTGCACCATCCCAGCTCAGAACCTGGCTATATGCAAATTAGTCTGTTCCTGTCCCAGTGCATGATGGGAACAGGACAAACCAAACTACCAAGCCAATTCTTACACTGGGAAGGAAACAAGCTTCCGGGGACCGGTTTCTGGCATTTCAGCCGTCGTCGGCCCGGCTTGCTTGAATCCTGATGGTGTAATGAGCAAAGGACTCACATCTGAGCATACCCTTCCACGCTTATGGTGGACAAAATATTTAACAACAAGGGGTGGTGATGGACAGAGTTTCTGAATTAAGCAGAATACTCCCACCCAGTCAAGAGATCAGGGCTAGATCCAACACCGTTTTTTAGCTCACTGCACCATCCCAGCTCAGAACCTGGCTATATGCAAATTAGTCTGTTCCTGTCCCAGTGCATGATAGGAACAGGACAAACCAAACCACCAAGCCAATTCTTACACTGGGAAGGAAACAAGCTTCCAGGGACCGGTTTCTGGCATTTCAGCCGTCGTCGGCCCGGCTTGCTTGAATCCTGATGGTGCAATGAGCAAGGGACTCACATCTGAGCATACCCTTCCACGCTTATGGTGGACAAAATATTTAACAACAAGGGGTGGTGATGGACAGAGTTTCTGAATTAAGCAGAATACTCTCACCCAGTCAAGAGATCAGGGCTAGATCCAACACCGTTTTTTAGCTCACTGCACCATCCCAGCTCAGAACCTGGCTATATGCAAATTAGTCTGTTCCTGTCCCAGTGCATGATGGGAACAGGACAAACCAAACTACCAAGCCAATTCTTTCACTGGGAAGGAAACAAGCTTCCGGGGACCGCTTTCTGGCATTTCAGCCGTCGTCGGCCCGGCTTGCTTGAATCCTGATGGTGCAATGAGCAAGGGACTCACATCTGAGCATACCCTTCCACGCTTATGGTGGACAAAATATTTAACAACAAGGGGTGGTGATGGACAGAGTTTCTGAATTAAGCAGAATACTCTCACCCAGTCAAGAGATCAGGGCTAGATCCAACACCGTTTTTTAGCTCACTGCACCATCCCAGCTCAGAACCTGGCTATATGCAAATTAGTCTGTTCCTGTCCCAGTGCATGATGGGAACAGGACAAACCAAACTACCAAGCCAATTCTTACACTGGGAAGGAAACAAGCTTCCGGGGACCGGTTTCTGGCATTTCAGCCGTCGTCGGCCCGGCTTGCTTGAATCCTGATGGTGTAATGAGCAAAGGACTCACATCTGAGCATACCCTTCCACGCTTATGGTGGACAAAATATTTAACAACAAGGGGTGGTGATGGACAGAGTTTCTGAATTAAGCAGAATACTCCCACCCAGTCAAGAGATCAGGGCTAGATCCAACACCGTTTTTTAGCTCACTGCACCATCCCAGCTCAGAACCTGGCTATATGCAAATTAGTCTGTTCCTGTCCCAGTGCATGATAGGAACAGGACAAACCAAACCACCAAGCCAATTCTTACACTGGGAAGGAAACAAGCTTCCGGGGACCGGTTTCTGGCATTTCAGCCGTCGTCGGCCCGGCTTGCTTGAATCCTGATGGTGCAATGAGCAAGGGACTCACATCTGAGCATACCCTTCCACGCTTATGGTGGACAAAATATTTAACAACAAGGGGTGGTGATGGACAGAGTTTCTGAATTAAGCAGAATACTCTCACCCAGTCAAGAGATCAGGGCTAGATCCAACACCGTTTTTTAGCTCACTGCACCATCCCAGCTCAGAACCTGGCTATATGCAAATTAGTCTGTTCCTGTCCCAGTGCATGATGGGAACAGGACAAACCAAACTACCAAGCCAATTCTTTCACTGGGAAGGAAACAAGCTTCCGGGGACCGCTTTCTGGCATTTCAGCCGTCGTCGTCCCGGCTTGCTTGAATCCTGATGGTGCAATGAGCAAGGGACTCACATCTGAGCATACCCTTCCACGCTTATGGTGGACAAAATATTTAACAACAAGGGGTGGTGATGGACAGAGTTTCTGAATTAAGCAGAATACTCTCACCCAGTCAAGAGATCAGGGCTAGATCCAACAACGTTTTTTAGCTCACTGCACCATCTCAGCTCAGAACCTGGCTATATGCAAATTAGTCTGTTCCTGTCCCAGTGCATGATGGGAACAGGACAAACCAAACTACCAAGCCAATTCTTACACTGGGAAGGAAACAAGCTTCCGGGGACCGGTTTCTGGCATTTCAGCCGTCGTCGGCCCGGCTTGCTTGAATCCTGATGGTGCAATGAGCAAGGGACTCACATCTGAGCATACCCTTCCACGCTTATGGTGGACAAAATATTTAACAACAAGGGGTGGTGATGGACAGAGTTTCTGAATTAAGCAGAATACTCTCACCCAGTCAAGAGATCAGGGCTAGATCCAACACCGTTTTTTAGCTCACTGCACCATCCCAGCTCAGAACCTGGCTATATGCAAATTAGTCTGTTCCTGTCCCAGTGCATGATGGGAACAGGACAAACCAAACTACCAAGCCAATTCTTTCACTGGGAAGGAAACAAGCTTCCGGGGACCGCTTTCTGGCATTTCAGCCGTCGTCGGCCCGGCTTGCTTGAATCCTGATGGTGCAATGAGCAAGGGACTCACATCTGAGCATACCCTTCCACGCTTATGGTGGACAAAATATTTAACAACAAGGGGTGGTGATGGACAGAGTTTCTGAATTAAGCAGAATACTCTCACCCAGTCAAGAGATCAGGGCTAGATCCAACAAAGCTTTTTTAGCTCACTGCACCATCTCAGCTCAGAACCTGGCTATATGCAAATTAGTCTGTTCCTGTCCCAGTGCATGATGGGAACAGGACAAACCAAACTACCAAGCCAATTCTTACACTGGGAAGGAAACAAGCTTCCGGGGACCGGTTTCTGGCATTTCAGCCGTCGTCGGCCCGGCTTGCTTGAATCCTGATGGTGCAATGAGCAAGGGACTCACATCTGAGCATACCCTTCCACGCTTATGGTGGACAAAATATTTAACAACAAGGGGTGGTGATGGACAGAGTTTCTGAATTAAGCAGAATACTCTCACCCAGTCAAGAGATCAGGGCTAGATCCAACACCGTTTTTTAGCTCACTGCACCATCCCAGCTCAGAACCTGGCTATATGCAAATTAGTCTGTTCCTGTCCCAGTGCATGATGGGAACAGGACAAACCAAACTACCAAGCCAATTCTTACACTGGGAAGGAAACAAGCTTCCGGGGACCGGTTTCTGGCATTTCAGCCGTCGTCGGCCCGGCTTGCTTGAATCCTGATGGTGCAATGAGCAAGGGACTCACATCTGAGCATACCCTTCCACGCTTATGGTGGACAAAATATTTAACAACAAGGGGTGGTGATGGACAGAGTTTCTGAATTAAGCAGAATACTCTCACCCAGTCAAGAGATCAGGGCTAGATCCAACACCGTTTTTTAGCTCACTGCACCATCCCAGCTCAGAACCTGGCTATATGCAAATTAGTCTGTTCCTGTCCCAGTGCATGATGGGAACAGGACAAACCAAACTACCAAGCCAATTCTTACACTGGGAAGGAAACAAGCTTCCGGGGACCGGTTTCTGGCATTTCAGCCGTCGTCGGCCCGGCTTGCTTGAATCCTGATGGTGCAATGAGCAAGGGACTCACATCTGAGCATACCCTTCCACGCTTATGGTGGACAAAATATTTAACAACAAGGGGTGGTGATGGACAGAGTTTCTGAATTAAGCAGAATACTCTCACCCAGTCAAGAGATCAGGGCTAGATCCAACACCATTTTTTAGCTCACTGCACCATCCCAGCTCAGAACCTGGCTATATGCAAATTAGTCTGTTCCTGTCCCAGTGCATGATGGGAACAGGACAAACCAAACTACCAAGCCAATTCTTACACTGGGAAGGAAACAAGCTTCCGGGGACCGGTTTCTGGCATTTCAGCCATCATCGGCCCAGCTTGCTTGAATCCTGATGGTGCAATGAGCAAGGGACTCACATCTGAGCATACCCTTCCACGCTTATGGTGGACAAAATATTTAACAACAAGGGGTGGTGATGGACAGAGTTTCTGAATTAAGCAGAATACTCTCACCCAGTCAAGAGATCAGGGCTAGATCCAACACCATTTTTTAGCTCACTGCACCATCCCAGCTCAGAACCTGGCTATATGCAAATTAGTCTGTTCCTGTCCCAGTGCATGATGGGAACAGGACAAACCAAACTACCAAGCCAATTCTTACAGTGGGAAGGAAACAAGCTTCCGGGGACCGGTTTCTGGCATTTCAGCCTTCGTCGGCCCAGCTTGCTTGAATCCTGATGGTGCAATGAGCAAGGGACTCACATCTGAGCATACCCTTCCACGCTTATGGTGGACAAGATATTTAACAACAAGGGGTGGTGATGGACAGAGTTTCTGAATTAAGCAGAATACTCTCACCCAGTCAAGCGATCAGGGCTAGATCCAACACCGTTTTTTAGCTCACTGCACCATCCCAGCTCAGAACCTGGCTATATGCAAATTAGTCTGTTCCTGTCCCAGTGCATGATGGGAACAGGACAAACCAAACTACCAAGCCAATTCTTACACTGGGAAGGAAACAAGCTTCGGGGGACCGGTTTATGGCATTTCAGCCGTCGTCGGCCCGGCTTGCTTGAATCCTGATGGTGCAATGAGCAAGGGACTCACATCTGAGCATACCCTTCCACGCTTATGGTGGACAAAATATTTAACAACAAGGGGTTGTGATGGACAGAGTTTCTGAATTAAGCAGAATACTCTCACCCAGTCAAGAGATCAGGGCTAGATCCAACACCGTTTTTTAGCTCACTGCACCATCCCAGCTCAGAACCTGGCTATATCCAAATTAGTCTGTTCCTGTCCCAGTGCATGATGGGAACAGGACAAACCAAACTGCCAAGCCAAGTCTTACACTGGGAAGGAAACAAGCTTCCGGGGACCGGTTTCTGGCATTTCAGCCGTCGTCGGCCCGGCTTGCTTGAATCCTGATGGTGCAATGAGCAAGGGACTCACATCTGAGCATACCCTTCCACGCTTATGGTGGACAAAATATTTAACAACAAGGGGTGGTGATGGACAGAGTTTCTGAATTAAGCAGAATACTCCCACCCAGTCAAGAGATCAGGGCTAGATCCAACACTGTTTTTTAGCTCACTGCACCATCCCAGCTCAGAACCTGGCTATATGCAAATTAGTCTGTTCCTGTCCCAGTGCATGATGGGAACAGGACAAACCAAACTACCAAGCCAATTCTTACACTGGGAAGGAAACAAGCTTCCGGGGACCGTTTTCTGGCATTTCAGCCGTCGTCGGCCCGGCTTGCTTGAATCCTGATGGTGCAATGAGCAAGGGACTCACATCTGAGCATACCCTTCCACGCTTATGGTGGACAAAATATTTAACAACAAGGGGTGGTGATGGACAGAGTTTCTGAATTAAGCAGAATACTCTCACCCAGTCAAGAGATCAGGGCTAGATCCAACACCGTTGTTTAGCTCACTGCACCATCCCAGCTCAGAACCTGGCTATATGCAAATTAGTCTGTTCCTGTCTCAGTGCATGATGGGAACAGGACAAACCAAACTACCAAGCCAATTCTTACACTGGGAAGGAAACAAGCTTCCGGGGACCGGTTTCTGGCATTTCAGCCGTCGTCGGCCCGGCTTGCTTGAATCCTGATGGTGCAATGAGCAAGGGACCCACATCTGAGCATACCCTTCCACGCTTATGGTGGACAAAATATTTAACAACAAGGGGTGGTGATGGACAGAGTTTCTGAATTAAGCAGAATACTCTCACCCAGTCAAGAGATCAGGGCTAGATCCAACACCGTTTTTTAGCTCACTGCACCATCATAGCTCAGAACCTGGCTATATGCAAATTAGTCTGTTCCTGTCCCAGTGCATGATGGGAACAGGACAAACCAAACTACCAAGCCAATTCTTACACTGGGAAGGAAACAAGCTTCCGGGGACCGGTTTCTGGCATTTCAGCCGTCGTCGGCCCGGCTTGCTTGAATCCTGATGGTGCAATGAGCAAGGGACTCACATCTGAGCATACCCTTCCACGCTTATGGTGGACAAAATATTTAACAACAAGGGGTGGTGATGGACAGAGTTTCTGAATTAAGCAGAATACTCTCACCCAGTCAAGAGATCAGGGCTAGATCCAACACCATTTTTTAGCTCACTGCACCATCCCAGCTCAGAACCTGGCTATATGCAAATTAGTCTGTTCCTGTACCAGTGCATGATGGGAACAGGACAAACCAAACTACCAAGCCAATTCTTACACTGGGAAGGAAACAAGCTTCCGGGGACCGGTTTCTAGCATTTCAGCCGTCGTCGGCCCGGCTTGCTTGAATCCTGATGGTGCAATGAGCTAGGGACTCACATCTGAGCATACCCTTCCACGCTTATGGTGGACAAAATATTTAACAACAAGGGGTGGTGATGGACAGAGTTTCTGAATTAAGCAGAATACTCTCTCCCAGTCAAGAGATCAGGGCTAGATCCAACACCGTTTTTTAGCTCACTGCACCATCCCAGCTCAGAACCTGGCTATATGCAAATTAGTCTGTTCCTGTCCCAGTGCATGATGGGAACAGGACAAACCAAACCACCAAGCCAATTCTTTCACCTGGAAGGAAACAAGCTTCCGGGGACCGGTTTCTGGCATTTCAGCCGTCATCGGCCCGGCTTGCTTGAATCCTGATGGTGCAATGAGCAAGGGACTCACATCTGAGCATACCCTTCCACGCTTATGGTGGACAAAATATTTAACAACAAGGGGTGGTGATGGACAGAGTTTCTGAATTAAGCAGAATACTCTCACCCAGTCAAGAGATCAGGGCTAGATCCAACACCATTTTTTAGCTCACTGCATCATCCCAGCTCAGACCTGGCTATATGCAAATTAGTCTGTTCCTGTCCCAGTGCATGCTGGGAACAGGACAAACCAAACTACCAAGCCAATTCTTACACTGGGAAGGAAACAAGCTTCCGGGGACCGGTTTCTGGCATTTCAGCCGTCGTCGGCCCGGCTTGCTTGAATCCTGATGGTGCAATGAGCAAGGGACTCACATCTGAGCATACCCTTCCACGCTTATGGTGGACAAAATATTTAACAACAAGGGGTGGTGATGGACAGAGTTTCTGAATTAAGCAGAATACTCTCACCCAGTCAAGAGATCAGGGCTAGATCCAACAACGGTTTTTAGCTCAATGCACCATCTCAGCTCAGAACCTGGCTATATGCAAATTAGTCTGTTCCTGTCCCAGTGCATGATGGGAACAGGACAAACCAAACTACCAAGCCAATTCTTACACTGGGAAGGAAACAAGCTTCCGGGGACCGGTTTCTGGCATTTCAGCCGTCGTCGGCCCGGCTTGCTTGAATCCTGATGGTGCAATGAGCAAGGGACTCACATCTGAGCATACCCTTCAATGCTTATGGTGGACAAAATATTTAACAACAAGGGGTGGTGATGGACAGAGTTTCTGAATTAAGCAGAATACTCTCACCCAGTCAAGAGATCAGGGCTAGATCCAACACCGTTTTTTAGCTCACTGCACCATCCCAGCTCAGAACCTGGCTATATGCAAATTAGTCTGTTCCTGTCCCAGTGCATGATGGGAACAGGACAAACCAAACTACCAAGCCAATTCTTACACTCGGAAGGAAACAAGCTTCCGGGGACCGGTTTCTGGCATTTCAAACGTCGTCGGCCCGGAAAGCTGGAATCCTGATGGTGCAACGAGCAAGGGACTCACATCTGAGCATACCCTTCCACGCTTATGGTGGACAAAATATTTAACAACAAGGGGTGGTGATGGACAGAGTTTCTGAATTAAGCAGAATACTCTCACCCAGTCAAGAGATCAGGGCTAGATCCAACACCGTTTTTTAGCTCACTGCACCATCCCAGCTCAGAACCTGGCTATATGCAAATTAGTCTGTTCCTGTCCCAGTGCATGATGGGAACAGGACAAACCAAACTACCAAGCCAATTCTTACACTGGGAAGGAAACAAGCTTCCGGGGACCGGTTTCTGGCATTTCAGCCGTCGTCGGCCCGGCTTGCTTGAATCCTGATGGTGCAATGAGCAAGGGACTCACATCTGAGCATACCCTTCCACGCTTATGGTGGACAAAATATTTAACAACAAGGGGTGGTGAGGGACAGAGTTTCTGAATTAAGCAGAATACTCTCACCCAGTCAAGAGATCAGGGCTAGATCCAACACCGTTTTTTAGCTCACTGCACCATCCCAGCTCAGAACCTGGCTATATGCCAATTAGTCTGTTCCTGTCCCAGTGCATGATGGGAACAGGACAAACCAAACTACCAAGCCAATTCTTACACTGGGAAAGAAACAAGCTTCCGGGGACCGGTTTCTGGCATTTCAGCCGTCGTCGGCCCGGCTTGCTTGAATCCTGATGGTGCAATGAGCAAGGGACTCACATCTGAGCATACCCTTCCACGCTTATGGTGGACAAAATATTTAACAACAAGGGGTGGTGATGGACAGAGTTTCTGAATTAAGCAGAATACTCTCACCCAGTCAAGAGATCAGGGCTAGATCCAACACCGTTTTTTAGCTCACTGCACCATCCCAGCTCAGAACCTGGCTATATGCAAATTAGTCTGTTCCTGTCCCAGTGCATGATGGGAACAGGACAAACCAAACTGCCAAGCCAATTCTTACACTGGGAAGGAAACAAGCTTCCGGGGACCGGTTTCTGCATTCCAGCCGTCGTCGGCCCGGCTTGCTTGAATCCTGATGGTGCAATGAGCAAGGTACTCACATCTGAGCATACCCTTCCACGCTTATGGTGGACAAAATATTTAACAACAAGGGGTGGTGATGGACAGAGTTTCTGAATTAAGCAGAATACTCTCACCCAGTCAAGAGATCAGGGCTAGATCCAACACCGTTTTTTAGCTCACTGCACCATCCCAGCTCAGAACCTGGCTATATGCAAATTAGTCTGTTCCTGTCCCAGTGCATGATGGGAACAGGACAAACCAAACTGCCAAGCCAATTCTTACACTGGGAAGGAAACAAGCTTCCGGGGACCGGTTTCTGGCATTTCAGCCGTCGTCGGCCCGGCTTGCTTGAATCCTGATGGTGCAGTGAGCAAGGGACTCACATCTGAGCATACCCTTCCACGCTTATGGTGGACAAAATATTTAACAACAAGGGGTGGTGATGGGCAGAGTTTCTGAATTAAGCAGAATACCCTCACCCAGTCAAGAGATCAGGGCTAGATCCAACACCGTTTTTTAGCTCACTGCACCATCCCAGCTCAGAACCTGGCTATATGCAAATTAGTCTGTTCCTGTCTCAGTGCATGATGGGAACAGGACAAACCAAACTACCAAGCCAATTCTTACACTGGGAAGGAAACAAGCTTCCGGGGACCGGTTTCTGGCATTTCAGCCGTCGTCTGCCCGGCTTGCTTGAATCCTGATGGTGCAGTGAGCAAGGGACTCACATCTGAGCATACCTTTCCACGCTTATGGTGGACAAAATATTTAACAACAAGGGGTGGTGATGGGCAGAGTTTCTGAATTAAGCAGAATACTCTCACCCAGTCAAGAGATCAGGGCTAGATCCAACACCGTTTTTTAGCTCACTGCACCATCCCAGCTCAGAACCTGGCTACATGCAAATTAGTCTGTTCCTGTCCCAGTGCATGATGGGAACAGGACAAACCAAACTACCAAGCCAATTCTTTCACTGGGAAGGAAACAAGCTTCCGGGGACCGGTTTCTGGCATTTCAGCCGTCGTCGGCCCGGCTTGCTTGAATCCTGATGGTGCAGTGAGCAAGGGACTCACATCTGAGCATACCCTTCCACGCTTATGGTGGACAAAATATTTAACAACAAGGGGTGGTGATGGGCAGAGTTTCTGAATTAAGCAGAATACCCTCACCCAGTCAAGAGATCAGGGCTAGATCCAACACCGTTTTTTAGCTCACTGCACCATCCCAGCTCAGAACCTGGCTATATGCAACTTAGTCTGTTCCTGTCTCAGTGCATGATGGGAACAGGACAAACCAAACTACCAAGCCAATTCTTACACTGGGAAGGAAACAAGCTTCCGGGGACCGGTTTCTGGCATTTCAGCCGTCGTCTGCCCGGCTTGCTTGAATCCTGATGGTGCAGTGAGCAAGGGACTCACATCTGAGCATACCTTTCCACGCTTATTGTGGACAAAATATTTAACAACAAGGGGTGGTGATGGGCAGAGTTTCTGAATTAAGCAGAATACTCTCACCCAGTCAAGAGATCAGGGCTAGATCCAACACCGTTTTTTAGCTCACTGCACCATCCCAGCTCAGAACCTGGCTATATGCAAATTAGTCTGTTCCTGTCCCAGTGCATGATGGGAACAGGACAAACCAAACTACCAAGCCAATTCTTTCACTGGGAAGGAAACAAGCTTCCGGGGACCGGTTTCTGGCATTTCAGCCGTCGTCGGCCCGGCTTGCTTGAATCCTGATGGTGCAATGAGCAAGGGACTCACATCTGAGCATACCCTTCCACGCTTATGGTGGACAAAATATTTAACAACAAGGGGTGGTGATGGACAGAGTTTCTGAATTAAGCAGAATACTCTCACTCAGTCAAGAGATCAGGGCTAGATCCAACACCGTTTTTTAGCTCACTGCACCATCCCAGCTCAGAACCTGGCTATATGCAAATTAGTCTGTTCCTGTCCCAGTGCATGATGGGAACAGGACAAACCAAACTGCCAAGCCAATTCTTACACTGGGAAGGAAACAAGCTTCCGGGCACCGGTTTCTGGCATTTCAGCCGTCGTCGGCCCGGCTTGCTTGAATCCTGATGGTGCAATGAGCAAGGGACTCACATCTGAGCATACCCTTCCACGCTTATGGTGGACAAAATATTTAACAACAAGGGGTGGTGATGGACAGAGTTTCTGAATTAAGCAGAATACTCTCAGCCAGTCAAGAGATCAGGGCTAGATCCAACACCGTTTTTTAGCTCACTGCACCATCCCAGCTCAGAACCTGGCTATATGCCAATTAGTCTGTTCCTGTCCCAGTGCATGATGGGAAGAGGACAAACCAAACTACCAAGCCAATTCTTACACTGGGAAGGAAACAAGCTTCCAGGGACCGGTTTCTGGCATTTCAGCCGTCGTTGGCCCGGCTTGCTTGAATCCTGATGGCGCAATGAGCAAGGGACTCACATCTGAGCATACCCTTCCACGCTTATGGTGGACAAAATATTTAACAACAAGTGGTGGTGATGGACAGAGTTTCTGAATTAAGCAGAATACCCTCACCCAGTCAAGAGATCAGGGCTAGATCCAACACCGTTTTTTAGCTCACTGCACCATCCCAGCTCAGAACCTGGCTATATGCAAATTAGTCTGTTCCTGTCTGAGTGCATGATGGGAACAGGACAAACCAAACTACCAAGCCAATTCTTACACTGGGAAGGAAACAAGCTTCCGGGGACCGGTTTCTGGCATTTCAGCCGTCGTCTGCCCGGCTTGCTTGAATCCTGATGGTGCAGTGAGCAAGGGACTCACATCTGAGCATACCTTTCCACGCTTATGGTGGACAAAATATTTAACAACAAGGGGTGGTGATGGGCAGAGTTTCTGAATTAAGCAGAATACTCTCACCCAGTCAAGAGATCAGGGCTAGATCCAACACCGTTTTTTAGCTCACTGCACCATCCCAGCTCAGAACCTGGCTATATGCAAATTAGTCTGTTCCTGTCCCAGTGCATGATGGGAACAGGACAAACCAAACTACCAAGCCAATTCTTTCACTGGGAAGGAAACAAGCTTCCGGGGACCGGTTTCTGGCATTTCAGCCGTCGTCGGCCCGGCTTGCTTGAATCCTGATGGTGCAATGAGCAAGGGACTCACATCTGAACATACCCTTCCACGCTTATGGTGGACAAAATATTTAACAACAAGGGGTGGTGATGGACAGAGTTTCTGAATTAAGCAGAATACTCTCACCCAGTCAAGAGATCAGGGCTAGATCCAACAACGTTTTTTAGCTCACTGCACCATCTCAGCTCAGAACCTGGCTATATGCAAATTAGTCTGTTCCTGTCCCAGTGCATGATGGGAACAGGACAAACCAAACTACCAAGCCAATTCTTACACTGGGAAGGAAACAAGCTTCCGGGGACCGGTTTCTGGCATTTCAGCCGTCGTCGGCCCGGCTTGCTTGAATCCTGATGGTGCAATGAGCAAGGGACTCACATCTGAGCATACCCTTCCACGCTTATGTTGGACAAAATATTTAACAACAAGGGGTGGTGATGGACAGAGTTTCTGAATTAAGCAGAATACTCTCACCCAGTCAAGAGATAAGGGCTAGATCAAACACCGTTTTTTAGCTCACTGCACCATCCCAGCTCAGAACCTGGCTATATGCAAATTAGTCTGTTCCTGTCCCAGTGCATGATGGGAACAGGACAAACCAAACTGCCAAGCCAATTCTTACACTGGGAAGGAAACAAGCTTCCGGGGACCGGTTTCTGGCATTTCAGCCGTCGTCGGCCCGGCTTGCTTGAATCCTGATGGTGCAATGAGCAAGGGACTCACATCTGAGCATACCCTTCCACGCTTATGGTGGACAAAATATTTAACAACAAGGGGTGGTGATGGACAGAGTTTCTGAATTAAGCAGAATACTCTCAGCCAGTCAAGAGATCAGGGCTAGATCCAACACCGTTTTTTAGCTCACTGCACCATCCCAGCTCAGAACCTGGCTATATGCCAATTAGTCTGTTCCTGTCCCAGTGCATGATGGGAACAGGACAAACCAAACTACCAAGCCAATTCTTACATGGGAAGGAAACAAGCTTCCGGGGACCGGTTTCTGGCATTTCAGCCGTCGTCGGCCCGGCTTGCTTGAATCCTGATGGTGCAATGAGCAAGGGACTCACATCTGAGCATACCCTTCCACGCTTATGGTGGACAAAATATTTAACAACAAGTGGTGGTGATGGACAGAGTTTCTGAATTAAACAGAATACTCTCACCCAGTCAAGAGATCAGGGCTAGATCCAACACCGTTTTTTAGCTCACTCCACCATCCCAGCTCAGAACCTGGCTATATGCAAATTAGTCTGTTCCTGTCCCAGTGCATGATGGGAACAGGACAAACCAAACTACCAAGCCAATTCTTACACTGGGAAGGAAACAAGCTTCCGGGGACCGGTTTCTGGCATTTCAGCCGTCGTCGGCCCGGCTTGCTTGAATCCTGATGGTGCAATGAGCAAGGGACTCACATCTGAGCATACCCTTCCACGCTTATGGTGGACAAAATATTTAACAACAAGGGGTGGTGATGGACAGAGTTTCTGAATTAAGCAGAAAACTCTCACCCAGTCAAGAGATCAGGGCTAGATCCAACGCCGTTTTTTAGCTCACTGCACCATCCCAGCTCAGAACCTGGCTATATGCAAATTAGTCTGTTCCTGTCCCAGTGCATGATGGGAACAGGACAAACCAAACTACCAAGCCAATTCTTTCACTGGGAAGGAAACAAGCTTCCGGGGACCGCTTTCTGGCATTTCAGCCGTCGTCGGCCCGGCTTGCTTGAATCCTGATGGTGCAATGAGCAAGGGACTCACATCTGAGCATACCCTTCCACGCTTATGGTGGACAAAATATTTAACAACAAGGGATGGTGATGGACAGAGTTTCTGAATTAAGCAGAATACTCTCACCCAGTCAAGAGATCAGGGCTAGATCCAACACCGTTTTTTAGCTCACTGCACCATCCCAGCTCAGAACCTGGCTATATGCAAATTAGTCTGTTCCTGTCCCAGTGCATGATGGGAACAGGACAAACCAAACTACCAAGCCAATTCTTACACTGGGAAGGAAACAAGGTTCCGGGGACCGGTTTCTGGCATTTCAGCCATCGTCGGCCCGGCTTGCTTGAATCCTGATGGTGCAATGAGCAAGGGACTCACATCTAAGCATACCCTTCCACGCTTATGGTGGACAAAATATTTAACAACAAGGGGTGGTGATGGACAGAGTTTCTGAATTAAGCAGAATACTCTCACCCAGTCAAGAGATCAGGGCTAGATCCAACAACGTTTTTTAGCTCACTGCACCATCTCAGCTCAGAACCTGGCTATATGCAAATTAGTCTGTTCCTGTCCCAGTGCATGATGGGAACAGGACAAACCAAACTACCAAGCCAATTCTTACACTGGGAAGGAAACAAGCTTCCGGGGACCGGTGTCTGGCATTTCAGCCGTCGTCGGCCCGGCTTGCTTGAATCCTGATGGTGCAATGAGCAAGGGACTCACATCTGAGCATACCCTTCCACGCTTAAGGTGGACAAAATATTTAAGAACAAGGGGTGGTGATGGACAGAGTTTCTGAATTAAGCAGAATACTCTCACCCAGTCAAGAGATCAGGGCTAGATCCAACACCGTTTTTTTATCTCACTGCACCATCCCAGCTCAGAACCTGGCTATATGCAAATTAGTCTGTTCCTGTCCCAGTGCATGATGGGAACAGGACAAACCAAACTACCAAGCCAATTCTTACACTGGGAAGGAAACAAGCTTCCGGGGACCGGTGTCTGGCATTTCAGCCGTCGTCGGCCCGGCTTGCTTGAATCCTGATGGTGCAATGAGCAAGGGACTCACATCTGAGCATACCCTTCCACGCTTATGGTGGACAAAATATTTAACAACAAGGGGTGGTGATGGACAGAGTTTCTGAATTAAGCAGAATACTCTCACCCAGTCAAGAGATCAGGGCTAGATCCAACACCGTTTTTTAGCTCACTGCACCATCCCAGCTCAGAACCTGGCTATATGCAAATTAGTCTGTTCCTGTCCCAGTGCATGATGGGAACAGGACAAACCAAACTGCCAAGCCAATTCTTACACTGGGAAGGAAACAAGCTTCCGGGGACCGGTTTCTGGCATTTCAGCCGTCGTCGGCCCGGCTTGCTTGAATCCTGATGGTGCAATGAGCAAGGGACACCCATCTGAGCATACCCTTCCACGCTTATGGTGGACAAAATATTTAACAACAAGGGGTGGTGATGGACAGAGTTTCTGAATTAAGCAGAATACCCTCACCCAGTCAAGAGATCAGGGCTAGATCCAACACCGTTTTTTAGCTCACTGCACCATCCCAGCTCAGAACCTGGCTATATGCAAATTAGTCTGTTCCCGTCCCAGTGCATGATGGGAACAGGACAAACCAAACTACCAAGCCAATTCTTACACTGGGAAGGAAACAAGCTTCCGGGGACCGGTTTCTGGCATTTCAGCCGTCGTCTGCCCGGCTTGCTTGAATCCTGATGGTGCAGTGAGCAAGGGACTCACATCTGAGCATACCTTTCCACGCTTATGGTGGACAAAATATTTAACAACAAGGGGTGGTGATGGACAGAGTTTCTGAATTAAGCAGAATACTCTCACCCAGTCAAGAGATCAGGGCTAGATCCAACACCGTTTTTTAGCTCACTGCACCATCCCAGCTCAGAACCTGGCTATATGCCAATTAGTCTGTTCCTGTCCCAGTGCATGATGGGAACAGGACAAACCAAACTACCAAGCCAATTCTTACACTGGGAAGGAAACAAGCTTCCGGGGACCGGTTTCTGGCAATTCAGCCGTCGTCGGCCCGGCTTGCTTGAATCCTGATGGTGCAATGAGCAAGGGACTCACATCTGAGCATACCCTTCCACGCTTATGGTGGACAAAATATTTAACAACAAGGGGTGGTGATGGACAGAGTTTCTGAATTAAGCAGAATACTCTCACCCAGTCAAGAGATCAGGGCTAGATCCAACGCCGTTTTTTAGCTCACTGCACCATCCCAGCTCAGAACCTGGCTATATGCAAATTAGTCTGTTCCTGTCCCAGTGCATGATGGGAACAGGACAAACCAAACTACCAAGCCAATTCTTACACTGGGAAGGAAACAAGCTTCCGGGGACCGGTTTCTGGCATTTCAGCCGTCGTCGGCCCGGCTTGCTTGAATCCTGATGGTGCAATGAGCAAGGGACTCACATCTGAGCATACCCTTCCAAGCTTATGGTGGACAAAATATTTAACAACAAGGGGTGGTGATGGACAGAGTTTCTGAATTAAGCAGAATACTCTTACCCAGTCAAGAGATCAGGGCTAGATCCAACACCGTTTTTTATCTCACTGCACCATCCCAGCTCAGAACCTGGCTATATGCAAATTAGTCTGTTCCTGTCCCAGTGCATGATGGGAACAGGACAAACCAAACTACTAAGCCAATTCTTACACTGGGAAGGAAACAAGCTTCCGGGGACCGGTTTCTGGCATTTCAGCCGTCGTCGGCCCGGCTTGCTTGAATCCTGATGGTGCAATGAGCAAGAGACTCACATCTGAGCATACCCTTCCAAGCTTATGGTGGACAAAATATTTAACAACAAGGGGTGGTGATGGACAGAGTTTCTGAATTAAGCAGAATACTCTCACCCAGTCAAGAGATCAGGGCTAGATCCAACACCGTTTTTTATCTCACTGCACCATCCCAGCTCAGAACCTGGCTATATGCAAATTAGTCTGTTCCTGTCCCAGTGCATGATGGGAACAGGACAAACCAAACTGCCAAGCCAATTCTTACACTGGGAAGGAAACAAGCTTCCGGGGACCGGTTTCTGGCATTTCAGCCGTCGTCGGCCCGGCTTGCTTGAATCCTGATGGTGCAATGAGCAAGGGACTCACATCTGAGCATACCCTTCCACGCTTATGGTGGACAAAATATTTAACAACAAGGGGTGGTGATGGACAGAGTTTCTGAATTAAGCAGAATACTCTCACCCAGTCAAGAGATCAGGGCTAGATCCAACACCGTTTTTTAGCTCACTGCACCATCCCAGCTCAGAACCTGGCTATATGCAAATTAGTCTGTTCCTGTCCCAGTGCATGATGGGAACAGGACAAACCAAACTGCCAAGCCAATTCTTACACTGGGAAGGAAACAAGCTTCCGGGGACCGGTTTCTGGCATTTCAGCCGTCGTCGGCCCGGCTTGCTTGAATCCTGATGGTGCAATGAGCAAGGGACTCACATCTGAGCATACCCTTCCACGCTTATGGTGGACAAAATATTTAACAACAAGGGGTGGTGATGGACAGAGTTTCTGAATTAAGCAGAATACTCTCACCCAGTCAAGAGATCAGGGCTAGATCCAACACCGTTTTTTAGCTCACTGCACCATCCCAGCTCAGAACCTGGCTATATGCAAATTAGTCTGTTCCTGTCCCAGTGCATGATGGGAACAGGACAAACCAAACTACCAAGCCAATTCTTACACTGGGAAGGAAACAAGCTTCCGGGGACCGGTTTCTGGCATTTCAGCCGTCGTCGGCCCGGCTTGCTTGAATCCTGATGGTGCAATGAGCAAGGGACTCACATCTGAGCATACCCTTCCACGCTTATGGTGGACAAAATATTTAACAACAAGGGGTGGTGATGGACAGAGTTTCTGAATTAAGCAGAATACTCTCACCCAGTCAAGAGATCAGGGCTAGATCCAACAACGGTTTTTAGCTCAATGCACCATCTCAGCTCAGAACCTGGCTATATGCAAATTAGTCTGTTCCTGTCCCAGTGCATGATGGGAACAGGACAAACCAAACTACCAAGCCAATTCTTACACTGGGAAGGAAACAAGCTTCCGGGGACCGGTTTCTGGCATTTCAGCCGTCGTCGGCCCGGCTTGCTTGAATCCTGATGGTGCAATGAGCAAGGGACTCACATCTGAGCATACCCTTCAATGCTTATGGTGGACAAAATATTTAACAACAAGGGGTGGTGATGGACAGAGTTTCTGAATTAAGCAGAATACTCTCACCCAGTCAAGAGATCAGGGCTAGATCCAACACCGTTTTTTAGCTCACTGCACCATCCCAGCTCAGAACCTGGCTATATGCAAATTAGTCTGTTCCTGTCCCAGTGCATGATGGGAACAGGACAAACCAAACTACCAAGCCAATTCTTACACTCGGAAGGAAACAAGCTTCCGGGGACCGGTTTCTGGCATTTCAAACGTCGTCGGCCCGGAAAGCTGGAATCCTGATGGTGCAATGAGCAAGGGACTCACATCTGAGCATACCCTTCCACGCTTATGGTGGACAAAATATTTAACAACAAGGGGTGGTGATGGACAGAGTTTCTGAATTAAGCAGAATACTCTCACCCAGTCAAGAGATCAGGGCTAGATCCAACACCGTTTTTTAGCTCACTGCACCATCCCAGCTCAGAACCTGGCTATATGCAAATTAGTCTGTTCCTGTCCCAGTGCATGATGGGAACAGGACAAACCAAACTACCAAGCCAATTCTTACACTGGGAAGGAAACAAGCTTCCGGGGACCGGTTTCTGGCATTTCAGCCGTCGTCGGCCCGGCTTGCTTGAATCCTGATGGTGCAATGAGCAAGGGACTCACATCTGAGCATACCCTTCCACGCTTATGGTGGACAAAATATTTAACAACAAGGGGTGGTGAGGGACAGAGTTTCTGAATTAAGCAGAATACTCTCACCCAGTCAAGAGATCAGGGCTAGATCCAACACCGTTTTTTAGCTCACTGCACCATCCCAGCTCAGAACCTGGCTATATGCCAATTAGTCTGTTCCTGTCCCAGTGCATGATGGGAACAGGACAAACCAAACTACCAAGCCAATTCTTACACTGGGAAAGAAACAAGCTTCCGGGGACCGGTTTCTGGCATTTCAGCCGTCGTCGGCCCGGCTTGCTTGAATCCTGATGGTGCAATGAGCAAGGGACTCACATCTGAGCATACCCTTCCACGCTTATGGTGGACAAAATATTTAACAACAAGGGGTGGTGATGGACAGAGTTTCTGAATTAAGCAGAATACTCTCACCCAGTCAAGAGATCAGGGCTAGATCCAACACCGTTTTTTAGCTCACTGCACCATCCCAGCTCAGAACCTGGCTATATGCAAATTAGTCTGTTCCTGTCCCAGTGCATGATGGGAACAGGACAAACCAAACTGCCAAGCCAATTCTTACACTGGGAAGGAAACAAGCTTCCGGGGACCGGTTTCTGCATTCCAGCCGTCGTCGGCCCGGCTTGCTTGAATCCTGATGGTGCAATGAGCAAGGTACTCACATCTGAGCATACCCTTCCACGCTTATGGTGGACAAAATATTTAACAACAAGGGGTGGTGATGGACAGAGTTTCTGAATTAAGCAGAATACTCTCACCCAGTCAAGAGATCAGGGCTAGATCCAACACCGTTTTTTAGCTCACTGCACCATCCCAGCTCAGAACCTGGCTATATGCAAATTAGTCTGTTCCTGTCCCAGTGCATGATGGGAACAGGACAAACCAAACTGCCAAGCCAATTCTTACACTGGGAAGGAAACAAGCTTCCGGGGACCGGTTTCTGGCATTTCAGCCGTCGTCGGCCCGGCTTGCTTGAATCCTGATGGTGCAGTGAGCAAGGGACTCACATCTGAGCATACCCTTCCACGCTTATGGTGGACAAAATATTTAACAACAAGGGGTGGTGATGGGCAGAGTTTCTGAATTAAGCAGAATACCCTCACCCAGTCAAGAGATCAGGGCTAGATCCAACACCGTTTTTTAGCTCACTGCACCATCCCAGCTCAGAACCTGGCTATATGCAAATTAGTCTGTTCCTGTCTCAGTGCATGATGGGAACAGGACAAACCAAACTACCAAGCCAATTCTTACACTGGGAAGGAAACAAGCTTCCGGGGACCGGTTTCTGGCATTTCAGCCGTCGTCTGCCCGGCTTGCTTGAATCCTGATGGTGCAGTGAGCAAGGGACTCACATCTGAGCATACCTTTCCACGCTTATGGTGGACAAAATATTTAACAACAAGGGGTGGTGATGGGCAGAGTTTCTGAATTAAGCAGAATACTCTCACCCAGTCAAGAGATCAGGGCTAGATCCAACACCGTTTTTTAGCTCACTGCACCATCCCAGCTCAGAACCTGGCTACATGCAAATTAGTCTGTTCCTGTCCCAGTGCATGATGGGAACAGGACAAACCAAACTACCAAGCCAATTCTTTCACTGGGAAGGAAACAAGCTTCCGGGGACCGGTTTCTGGCATTTCAGCCGTCGTCGGCCCGGCTTGCTTGAATCCTGATGGTGCAGTGAGCAAGGGACTCACATCTGAGCATACCCTTCCACGCTTATGGTGGACAAAATATTTAACAACAAGGGGTGGTGATGGGCAGAGTTTCTGAATTAAGCAGAATACCCTCACCCAGTCAAGAGATCAGGGCTAGATCCAACACCGTTTTTTAGCTCACTGCACCATCCCAGCTCAGAACCTGGCTATATGCAACTTAGTCTGTTCCTGTCTCAGTGCATGATGGGAACAGGACAAACCAAACTACCAAGCCAATTCTTACACTGGGAAGGAAACAAGCTTCCGGGGACCGGTTTCTGGCATTTCAGCCGTCGTCTGCCCGGCTTGCTTGAATCCTGATGGTGCAGTGAGCAAGGGACTCACATCTGAGCATACCTTTCCACGCTTATTGTGGACAAAATATTTAACAACAAGGGGTGGTGATGGGCAGAGTTTCTGAATTAAGCAGAATACTCTCACCCAGTCAAGAGATCAGGGCTAGATCCAACACCGTTTTTTAGCTCACTGCACCATCCCAGCTCAGAACCTGGCTATATGCAAATTAGTCTGTTCCTGTCCCAGTGCATGATGGGAACAGGACAAACCAAACTACCAAGCCAATTCTTTCACTGGGAAGGAAACAAGCTTCCGGGGACCGGTTTCTGGCATTTCAGCCGTCGTCGGCCCGGCTTGCTTGAATCCTGATGGTGCAATGAGCAAGGGACTCACATCTGAGCATACCCTTCCACGCTTATGGTGGACAAAATATTTAACAACAAGGGGTGGTGATGGACAGAGTTTCTGAATTAAGCAGAATACTCTCACTCAGTCAAGAGATCAGGGCTAGATCCAACACCGTTTTTTAGCTCACTGCACCATCCCAGCTCAGAACCTGGCTATATGCAAATTAGTCTGTTCCTGTCCCAGTGCATGATGGGAACAGGACAAACCAAACTGCCAAGCCAATTCTTACACTGGGAAGGAAACAAGCTTCCGGGCACCGGTTTCTGGCATTTCAGCCGTCGTCGGCCCGGCTTGCTTGAATCCTGATGGTGCAATGAGCAAGGGACTCACATCTGAGCATACCCTTCCACGCTTATGGTGGACAAAATATTTAACAACAAGGGGTGGTGATGGACAGAGTTTCTGAATTAAGCAGAATACTCTCAGCCAGTCAAGAGATCAGGGCTAGATCCAACACCGTTTTTTAGCTCACTGCACCATCCCAGCTCAGAACCTGGCTATATGCCAATTAGTCTGTTCCTGTCCCAGTGCATGATGGGAAGAGGACAAACCAAACTACCAAGCCAATTCTTACACTGGGAAGGAAACAAGCTTCCAGGGACCGGTTTCTGGCATTTCAGCCGTCGTTGGCCCGGCTTGCTTGAATCCTGATGGCGCAATGAGCAAGGGACTCACATCTGAGCATACCCTTCCACGCTTATGGTGGACAAAATATTTAACAACAAGTGGTGGTGATGGACAGAGTTTCTGAATTAAGCAGAATACCCTCACCCAGTCAAGAGATCAGGGCTAGATCCAACACCGTTTTTTAGCTCACTGCACCATCCCAGCTCAGAACCTGGCTATATGCAAATTAGTCTGTTCCTGTCTGAGTGCATGATGGGAACAGGACAAACCAAACTACCAAGCCAATTCTTACACTGGGAAGGAAACAAGCTTCCGGGGACCGGTTTCTGGCATTTCAGCCGTCGTCTGCCCGGCTTGCTTGAATCCTGATGGTGCAGTGAGCAAGGGACTCACATCTGAGCATACCTTTCCACGCTTATGGTGGACAAAATATTTAACAACAAGGGGTGGTGATGGGCAGAGTTTCTGAATTAAGCAGAATACTCTCACCCAGTCAAGAGATCAGGGCTAGATCCAACACCGTTTTTTAGCTCACTGCACCATCCCAGCTCAGAACCTGGCTATATGCAAATTAGTCTGTTCCTGTCCCAGTGCATGATGGGAACAGGACAAACCAAACTACCAAGCCAATTCTTTCACTGGGAAGGAAACAAGCTTCCGGGGACCGGTTTCTGGCATTTCAGCCGTCGTCGGCCCGGCTTGCTTGAATCCTGATGGTGCAATGAGCAAGGGACTCACATCTGAACATACCCTTCCACGCTTATGGTGGACAAAATATTTAACAACAAGGGGTGGTGATGGACAGAGTTTCTGAATTAAGCAGAATACTCTCACCCAGTCAAGAGATCAGGGCTAGATCCAACAACGTTTTTTAGCTCACTGCACCATCTCAGCTCAGAACCTGGCTATATGCAAATTAGTCTGTTCCTGTCCCAGTGCATGATGGGAACAGGACAAACCAAACTACCAAGCCAATTCTTACACTGGGAAGGAAACAAGCTTCCGGGGACCGGTTTCTGGCATTTCAGCCGTCGTCGGCCCGGCTTGCTTGAATCCTGATGGTGCAATGAGCAAGGGACTCACATCTGAGCATACCCTTCCACGCTTATGTTGGACAAAATATTTAACAACAAGGGGTGGTGATGGACAGAGTTTCTGAATTAAGCAGAATACTCTCACCCAGTCAAGAGATCAGGGCTAGATCCAACACCGTTTTTTAGCTCACTGCACCATCCCAGCTCAGAACCTGGCTATATGCAAATTAGTCTGTTCCTGTCCCAGTGCATGATGGGAACAGGACAAACCAAACTGCCAAGCCAATTCTTACACTGGGAAGGAAACAAGCTTCCGGGGACCGGTTTCTGGCATTTCAGCCGTCGTCGGCCCGGCTTGCTTGAATCCTGATGGTGCAATGAGCAAGGGACTCACATCTGAGCATACCCTTCCACGCTTATGGTGGACAAAATATTTAACAACAAGGGGTGGTGATGGACAGAGTTTCTGAATTAAGCAGAATACTCTCAGCCAGTCAAGAGATCAGGGCTAGATCCAACACCGTTTTTTAGCTCACTGCACCATCCCAGCTCAGAACCTGGCTATATGCCAATTAGTCTGTTCCTGTCCCAGTGCATGATGGGAACAGGACAAACCAAACTACCAAGCCAATTCTTACATGGGAAGGAAACAAGCTTCCGGGGACCGGTTTCTGGCATTTCAGCCGTCGTCGGCCCGGCTTGCTTGAATCCTGATGGTGCAATGAGCAAGGGACTCACATCTGAGCATACCCTTCCACGCTTATGGTGGACAAAATATTTAACAACAAGTGGTGGTGATGGACAGAGTTTCTGAATTAAACAGAATACTCTCACCCAGTCAAGAGATCAGGGCTAGATCCAACACCGTTTTTTAGCTCACTCCACCATCCCAGCTCAGAACCTGGCTATATGCAAATTAGTCTGTTCCTGTCCCAGTGCATGATGGGAACAGGACAAACCAAACTACCAAGCCAATTCTTACACTGGGAAGGAAACAAGCTTCCGGGGACCGGTTTCTGGCATTTCAGCCGTCGTCGGCCCGGCTTGCTTGAATCCTGATGGTGCAATGAGCAAGGGACTCACATCTGAGCATACCCTTCCACGCTTATGGTGGACAAAATATTTAACAACAAGGGGTGGTGATGGACAGAGTTTCTGAATTAAGCAGAAAACTCTCACCCAGTCAAGAGATCAGGGCTAGATCCAACGCCGTTTTTTAGCTCACTGCACCATCCCAGCTCAGAACCTGGCTATATGCAAATTAGTCTGTTCCTGTCCCAGTGCATGATGGGAACAGGACAAACCAAACTACCAAGCCAATTCTTTCACTGGGAAGGAAACAAGCTTCCGGGGACCGCTTTCTGGCATTTCAGCCGTCGTCGGCCCGGCTTGCTTGAATCCTGATGGTGCAATGAGCAAGGGACTCACATCTGAGCATACCCTTCCACGCTTATGGTGGACAAAATATTTAACAACAAGGGATGGTGATGGACAGAGTTTCTGAATTAAGCAGAATACTCTCACCCAGTCAAGAGATCAGGGCTAGATCCAACACCGTTTTTTAGCTCACTGCACCATCCCAGCTCAGAACCTGGCTATATGCAAATTAGTCTGTTCCTGTCCCAGTGCATGATGGGAACAGGACAAACCAAACTACCAAGCCAATTCTTACACTGGGAAGGAAACAAGGTTCCGGGGACCGGTTTCTGGCATTTCAGCCATCGTCGGCCCGGCTTGCTTGAATCCTGATGGTGCAATGAGCAAGGGACTCACATCTAAGCATACCCTTCCACGCTTATGGTGGACAAAATATTTAACAACAAGGGGTGGTGATGGACAGAGTTTCTGAATTAAGCAGAATACTCTCACCCAGTCAAGAGATCAGGGCTAGATCCAACAACGTTTTTTAGCTCACTGCACCATCTCAGCTCAGAACCTGGCTATATGCAAATTAGTCTGTTCCTGTCCCAGTGCATGATGGGAACAGGACAAACCAAACTACCAAGCCAATTCTTACACTGGGAAGGAAACAAGCTTCCGGGGACCGGTGTCTGGCATTTCAGCCGTCGTCGGCCCGGCTTGCTTGAATCCTGATGGTGCAATGAGCAAGGGACTCACATCTGAGCATACCCTTCCACGCTTAAGGTGGACAAAATATTTAAGAACAAGGGGTGGTGATGGACAGAGTTTCTGAATTAAGCAGAATACTCTCACCCAGTCAAGAGATCAGGGCTAGATCCAACACCGTTTTTTTATCTCACTGCACCATCCCAGCTCAGAACCTGGCTATATGCAAATTAGTCTGTTCCTGTCCCAGTGCATGATGGGAACAGGACAAACCAAACTACCAAGCCAATTCTTACACTGGGAAGGAAACAAGCTTCCGGGGACCGGTGTCTGGCATTTCAGCCGTCGTCGGCCCGGCTTGCTTGAATCCTGATGGTGCAATGAGCAAGGGACTCACATCTGAGCATACCCTTCCACGCTTATGGTGGACAAAATATTTAACAACAAGGGGTGGTGATGGACAGAGTTTCTGAATTAAGCAGAATACTCTCACCCAGTCAAGAGATCAGGGCTAGATCCAACACCGTTTTTTAGCTCACTGCACCATCCCAGCTCAGAACCTGGCTATATGCAAATTAGTCTGTTCCTGTCCCAGTGCATGATGGGAACAGGACAAACCAAACTGCCAAGCCAATTCTTACACTGGGAAGGAAACAAGCTTCCGGGGACCGGTTTCTGGCATTTCAGCCGTCGTCGGCCCGGCTTGCTTGAATCCTGATGGTGCAATGAGCAAGGGACACACATCTGAGCATACCCTTCCACGCTTATGGTGGACAAAATATTTAACAACAAGGGGTGGTGATGGACAGAGTTTCTGAATTAAGCAGAATACCCTCACCCAGTCAAGAGATCAGGGCTAGATCCAACACCGTTTTTTAGCTCACTGCACCATCCCAGCTCAGAACCTGGCTATATGCAAATTAGTCTGTTCCCGTCCCAGTGCATGATGGGAACAGGACAAACCAAACTACCAAGCCAATTCTTACACTGGGAAGGAAACAAGCTTCCGGGGACCGGTTTCTGGCATTTCAGCCGTCGTCTGCCCGGCTTGCTTGAATCCTGATGGTGCAGTGAGCAAGGGACTCACATCTGAGCATACCTTTCCACGCTTATGGTGGACAAAATATTTAACAACAAGGGGTGGTGATGGACAGAGTTTCTGAATTAAGCAGAATACTCTCACCCAGTCAAGAGATCAGGGCTAGATCCAACACCGTTTTTTAGCTCACTGCACCATCCCAGCTCAGAACCTGGCTATATGCCAATTAGTCTGTTCCTGTCCCAGTGCATGATGGGAACAGGACAAACCAAACTACCAAGCCAATTCTTACACTGGGAAGGAAACAAGCTTCCGGGGACCGGTTTCTGGCAATTCAGCCGTCGTCGGCCCGGCTTGCTTGAATCCTGATGGTGCAATGAGCAAGGGACTCACATCTGAGCATACCCTTCCACGCTTATGGTGGACAAAATATTTAACAACAAGGGGTGGTGATGGACAGAGTTTCTGAATTAAGCAGAATACTCTCACCCAGTCAAGAGATCAGGGCTAGATCCAACGCCGTTTTTTAGCTCACTGCACCATCCCAGCTCAGAACCTGGCTATATGCAAATTAGTCTGTTCCTGTCCCAGTGCATGATGGGAACAGGACAAACCAAACTACCAAGCCAATTCTTACACTGGGAAGGAAACAAGCTTCCGGGGACCGGTTTCTGGCATTTCAGCCGTCGTCGGCCCGGCTTGCTTGAATCCTGATGGTGCAATGAGCAAGGGACTCACATCTGAGCATACCCTTCCAAGCTTATGGTGGACAAAATATTTAACAACAAGGGGTGGTGATGGACAGAGTTTCTGAATTAAGCAGAATACTCTTACCCAGTCAAGAGATCAGGGCTAGATCCAACACCGTTTTTTATCTCACTGCACCATCCCAGCTCAGAACCTGGCTATATGCAAATTAGTCTGTTCCTGTCCCAGTGCATGATGGGAACAGGACAAACCAAACTACTAAGCCAATTCTTACACTGGGAAGGAAACAAGCTTCCGGGGACCGGTTTCTGGCATTTCAGCCGTCGTCGGCCCGGCTTGCTTGAATCCTGATGGTGCAATGAGCAAGAGACTCACATCTGAGCATACCCTTCCAAGCTTATGGTGGACAAAATATTTAACAACAAGGGGTGGTGATGGACAGAGTTTCTGAATTAAGCAGAATACTCTCACCCAGTCAAGAGATCAGGGCTAGATCCAACACCGTTTTTTATCTCACTGCACCATCCCAGCTCAGAACCTGGCTATATGCAAATTAGTCTGTTCCTGTCCCAGTGCATGATGGGAACAGGACAAACCAAACTGCCAAGCCAATTCTTACACTGGGAAGGAAACAAGCTTCCGGGGACCGGTTTCTGGCATTTCAGCCGTCGTCGGCCCGGCTTGCTTGAATCCTGATGGTGCAATGAGCAAGGGACTCACATCTGAGCATACCCTTCCACGCTTATGGTGGACAAAATATTTAACAACAAGGGGTGGTGATGGACAGAGTTTCTGAATTAAGCAGAATACTCTCACCCAGTCAAGAGATCAGGGCTAGATCCAACACCGTTTTTTAGCTCACTGCACCATCCCAGCTCAGAACCTGGCTATATGCAAATTAGTCTGTTCCTGTCCCAGTGCATGATGGGAACAGGACAAACCAAACTGCCAAGCCAATTCTTACACTGGGAAGGAAACAAGCTTCCGGGGACCGGTTTCTGGCATTTCAGCCGTCGTCGGCCCGGCTTGCTTGAATCCTGATGGTGCAATGAGCAAGGGACTCACATCTGAGCATACCCTTCCACGCTTATGGTGGACAAAATATTTAACAACAAGGGGTGGTGATGGACAGAGTTTCTGAATTAAGCAGAATACTCTCACCCAGTCAAGAGATCAGGGCTAGATCCAACACCGTTTTTTAGCTCACTGCACCATCCCAGCTCAGAACCTGGCTATATGCAAATTAGTCTGTTCCTGTCCCAGTGCATGATGGGAACAGGACAAACCAAACTACCAAGCCAATTCTTACACTGGGAAGGAAACAAGCTTCCGGGGACCGGTTTCTGGCATTTCAGCCGTCGTCGGCCCGGCTTGCTTGAATCCTGATGGTGCAATGAGCAAGGGACTCACATCTGAGCATACCCTTCCACGCTTATGGTGGACAAAATATTTAACAACAAGGGGTGGTGATGGACAGAGTTTCTGAATTAAGCAGAATACTCTCACCCAGTCAAGAGATCAGGGCTAGATCCAACACCGTTTTTTAGCTCACTGCACCATCCCAGCTCAGAACCTGGCTATATGCAAAGTAGTCTGTTCCTGTCCCAGTGCATGATGGGAACAGGACAAACCAAACTACCAAGCCAATTCTTACACTGGGAAGGAAACAAGCTTCCGGGGACCGGTTTCTGGCATTTCAGCCGTCGTCGGCCCGGCTTGCTTGAATCCTGATGGTGCAATGAGCAAGGGACTCACATCTGAGCATACCTTTCCACGCTTATGGTGGACAAAATATTTAACAACAAGGGGTGGTGATGGACAGAGTTTCTGAATTAAGCAGAATACTCTCACCCAGTCAAGAGATCAGGGCTAGATCCAACACTGTTTTTTAGCTCACTGCACCATCCCAGCTCAGAACCTGGCTATATGCAAATTAGCCTGTTCCTGTCCCAGTGCATGATGGGAACAGGACAAACCAAACTACCAAGCCAATTCTTACACTGGGAAGGAAACAAGCTCCCGGGGACCGGTTTCTGGCATTTCTGGCATTTCAGCCGTCGTCGGCCTGGCTTGCTTGAATCCTGATGATCCCCGGTAGCTTGTCTCCTTTCTGGTGAAGAACTGGCTTGGTAGTTTAGTCTGCCCTGTTCCCATGATGCATTGGGCCAGGGACAGACTGATTTGCATATAGCCATGTTCTGAGCTGGGATGGTGCAGTGAGATAAATAACGGTGATGGATCAAGCCCTGATCTTTGGACTGGGTAAGAGTAGTCTGCTTAATTCAGACACTCTGTTCATCACCACCCCCTTTTCTGAATCGTTTTTGGCCACTATATGTGTGGCAGGGTATACTCAGACATGAGTCCCTTTCTCACTGCACCATCAGGATTCAAGCAAGCCGGGCCGAAGACGGCTGAAATGCCAGAAACCGGTCCCCGGTAGCTTGTCTCCTTTCTGGTGAAGAATTGGCTTGGTAGTTTAGTCTGCCCTGTTCCCATGATGCACTGGGCCAGGGACAGACTGATTTGCATATAGCCAGGTTCTGAGCTGGGATGGTGTAGCGAGATAAATAACGGTGATGGATCAAGCCCTGATCTTTGGACTGGGTAAGAGTGGTCTGCTTAATTCAGACACTCTGTTCATCACCACCCCCTTTTCTGAATCGTTTCTGGCCACTGCAGGTGTGGCAGGGTATACTCAGATATGAGTGCCTTTCTCACTGCACCATCAGGATTCAAGCAAGCCGGGCCAAAGACGGCTGAAATGCCAGAAACCGGTCCCCGGTAGCTTGTCTCCTTTCTGGTGAAGAATTGGCTTGGTAGTTTAGTCTGCCCTGTTCCCATGATGCACTGGGCCAGGGACAGACTGATTTGCATATAGCCAGGTTCTGAGCTGGGATGGTGCAGTGAGATAAATAACGGTGATGGATCAAGCCCTGATCTTTGGACTGGGTAAGAGTGGTCTGCTTAATTCAGACACACTGTTCATCACCACCCCCTTTTCTGAATCGTTTTTGGCCACTATAGGTGTGGCAGGGTATACTCAGACATGAGTCCCTTTCTCACTGCACCATCAGGATTCAAGCAAGCCGGGCCGAAGACGGCTGAACTTTCTGGTGAAGAATTGGCATGGTAGTTTAGTCTTCCCTGTTTCCATGATGCACTGGGCCAGGGACAGACTGATTTGCATATAGCCAGGTTCTGAGCTGGGATGGTGCAGTGAGATAAATAACGGTGATGGATCAAGCCCTGATCTTTGGACTGGGTAAGAGTGGTCTGCTTAATTCAGACACTCTGTTCATCACCACCCCCTTTTCTGAATCGTTTTTGGCCACTATAGGTGTGGCAGGGTATACTCAGACATGAGTCCCTTTCTCACTGCACCATCAGGATTCAAGCAAGCCGGGCCGAAGACGGCTGAAATGCCAGAAACCGGTCCCCGGTAGCTTGTCTCCTTTCTGGTGAAGAATTGGCTTGGTAGTTTAGTCTACCCTGTTCCCATGATGCACTGGGCCAGGGACAGACTGATTTGCATATAGCCAGGTTCTGAGCTGGGATGGTGCAGTGAGATACATAACGGTGATGGATCAAGCCCTGATCTTTGGACTGGGTAAGAGTGGCCTGCTTAATTCAGACACTCAGTTCATCACCACCCCCTTTTCTGAATCGTTTTTGGCCACTATAGGTGTGGCAGGGTACACTCAGACATGAGTCCCTTTCTCACTGCACCATCAGGATTCAAGCAAGCCGGGCCGAAGACGGCTGAATTGCCAGAAACCGGTCCCCGGTAGCTTGTCTCCTTTCTGGTGAAGAATTGGCTTGGTAGTTTAGTCTGCCCTGTTCCCATGATGCACTGGGCCAGGGACAGACTGATTTGCATATAGCAAGGTTCTGAGCTGGGATGGTGCAGTGAGATAAATAACGGTGATGGATCAAGCCCTGATCTTTGGACTGGGTAAGAGTGGTCTGCTTAATTCAGACACTCTGTTCATCACCACCCCCTTTTCTGAATCGTTTTTGGCCACTATAGGTGTGGCAGGGTATACTCAGACATGAGTCCCTTTCTCACTGCACCATCAGGATTCAAGCAAGCCGGGCCGAAGACGGCTGAAATGCCAGAAACCGGTCCCTGGTAGCTTGTCTCCTTTCTGGTGAAGAATTGGCTTGGTAGTTTAGTCTGCCCTGTTCCCATGATGCACTGGGCCAGGGACAGACTGATTTGCATATAGCCAGGTTCTGAGCTGGGATGGTGCAGTGAGATAAACAACGGTGATGGATCAAGCCCTGATCTTTGGACTGGGTAAGAGTGGTCTGCTTAATTCAGACACTCTGTTCATCACCACCCCCTTTTCTGAATCGTTTTTGGCCACTATAGGTGTGGCAGGGTATACTCAGACATGAGTTCCTTTCTCACAGCACCATCAGGATTCAAGCAAGCCGGGCCAAAGACGGCTGAAATGCCAGAAACCGGTCCCCGGTAGCTTGTCTCCTTTCTGGTGAAGAATTGGCTTGGTAGTTTAGTCTGCCCTGTTCCCATGATGCACTGGGCCAGGGACAGACTGATTTGCATATAGCCAGGTTCTGAGCTGGGATGGTGCAGTGAGATAAATAACGGTGATGGCTCAAGCCCTGATCTTTGGACTGGGTAAGAGTGGTCTGCTTAATTCAGACACTCTGTTCATCACCATCCCCTTTTCTGAATCGTTTTTGGCCACTATAGGTGTGGCAGGGTATACTCAGACATGAGTCCCTTTCTCACTGCACCATCAGGATTCAAGCAAGCCGGGCCGAAGACGGCTGAAATGCCAGAAACCGGTCCCCGGTAGCTTGTCTCCTTTCTGGTGAAGAATTGGCTTGGTAGTTTAGTCTGCCCTGTTCCCATGATGCACTGGGCCAGGGACAGACTGATTTGCATATAGCCAGGTTCTGAGCTGGGATGGTGCAGTGAGATAAATAACGGTGATGGATCAAGCCCTGATCTTTGGACTGGGTAAGAGTGGTCTGCTTAATTCAGACACTCTGTTCATCACCACCCCCTTTTCTGAATCGTTTTTGGCCACTATAGGTGTGGCAGGGTATACTCAGACATGAGTCCCTTTCTCACTGCACCATCAGGATTCAAGCAAGCCGGGCCGAAGACGGCTGAACTTTCTGGTGAAGAATTGGCATGGTAGTTTAGTCTTCCCTGTTCCCATGATGCACTGGGCCAGGGACAGACTGATTTGCATATAGCCAGGTTCTGAGCTGGGATGGTGCAGTGAGATAAATAATGGTGATGGATCAAGCCCTGATCTTTGGACTGGGTAAGAGTGGTCTGCTTAATTCAGACACTCTGTTCATCACCACCCCCTTTTCTGAATCGTTTTTGGCCACTATAGGTGTGGCAGGGTATACTCAGACATGAGTCCCTTTCTCACTGCACCATCAGGATTCAAGCAAGCCGGGCCGAAGACGGCTGAAATGCCAGAAACCGGTCCCCGGTAGCTTGTCTCCTTTCTGGTGAAGAATTGGCTTGGTAGTTTAGTCTGCCCTGTTCCCATGATGCACTGGGCCAGGGACAGACTGATTTGCATATAGCCAGGTTCTGAGCTGGGATGGTGCAGTGAGATAAATAACGGTGATGGCTCAAGCCCTGATCTTTGGACTGGGTAAGAGTGGTCTGCTTAATTCAGACACTCTGTTCATCACCATCCCCTTTTCTGAATCGTTTTTGGCCACTATAGGTGTGGCAGGGTATACTCAGACATGAGTCCCTTTCTCACTGCACCATCAGGATTCAAGCAAGCCGGGCCGAAGACGGCTGAAATGCCAGAAACCGGTCCCCGGTAGCTTGTCTCCTTTCTGGTGAAGAATTGGCTTGGTAGTTTAGTCTACCCTGTTCCCATGATGCACTGGGCCAGGGACAGACTGATTTGCATATAGCCAGGTTCTGAGCTGGGATGGTGCAGTGAGATAAATAACGGTGATGGATCAAGCCCTGATCTTTGGACTGGGTAAGAGTGGTCTGCTTAATTCAGACACTCTGTTCATCACCACCCCCTTTTCTGAATCATTTTTGGCCACTATAGGTGTGGCAGGGTACACTCAGACATGAGTCCCTTTCTCACTGCACCATCAGGATTCAAGCAAGCCGGGCCGAAGACGGCTGAAATGCCAGAAACCGGTCCCCGGTAGCTTGTCTCCTTTCTGGTGAAGAATTGGCTTGGTAGTTTAGTCTGCCCTGTTCCCATGATGCACTGGGCCAGGGACAGACTGATTTGCATATAGCCAGGTTCTGAGCTGGGATGGTGCAGTGAGATAAATAACGGTGATGGATCAAGCCCTGATCTTTGGACTGGGTAAGAGTGGTCTGCTTAATTCAGACACTCTGTTCATCACCACCCCCTTTTCTGAATCGTTTTTGGCCATTATAGGTGTGGCAGGGTATACTCAGACATGAGTCCCTTTCTCACTGCACCATCAGGATTCAAGCAAGCCGGGCCGAAGACGGCTGAAATGCCAGAAACCGGTCCCTGGTAGCTTGTCTCCTTTCTGGTGAAGAATTGGCTTGGTAGTTTAGTCTGCCCTGTTCCCATGATGCACTGGGCCAGGGACAGACTGATTTGCATATAGCCAGGTTCTGAGCTGGGATGGTGCAGTGAGATAAACAACGGTGATGGATCAAGCCCTGATCTTTGGACTGGGTAAGAGTGGTCTGCTTAATTCAGACACTCTGTTCATCACCACCCCCTTTTCTGAATCGTTTTTGGCCACTATAGGTGTGGCAGGGTATACTCAGACATGAGTTCCTTTCTCACAGCACCATCAGGATTCAAGCAAGCCGGGCCGAAGACGGCTGAAATGCCAGAAACCGGTCCCCGGTAGCTTGTCTCCTTTCTGGTGTAGAATTGGCTTGGTAGTTTAGTCTGCCCTGTTCCCATGATGCACTGGGCCAGGGACAGACTGATTTGCATATAGCCAGGTTCTGAGCTGGGATGGTGCAGTGAGATAAATAACGGTGATGGGTCAAGCCCTGATCTTTGGACTGGGTAAGAGTGGTCTGCTTAATTCAGACACTCTGTTCATCACCACCCCCTTTTCTGAATCGTTTTTGGCCACTATAGGTGTGGCAGGGTATACTCAGACATGAGTTCCTTTCTCACAGCACCATCAGGATTCCAGCAAGCCGAGCCGAAGACGGCTGAAATGCCAGAAACCGGTCCCCGGTAGCTTGTCTCCTTTCTGGTGTAGAATTGGCTTGGTAGTTTAGTCTGCCCTGTTCCCATGATGCACTGGGCCAGGGACAGACTGATTTGCATATAGCCAGGTTCTGAGCTGGGATGGTGCAGTGAGATAAATAACGGTGATGGATCAAGCCCTGATCTTTGGACTGGGTAAGAGTGGTCTGCTTAACTCAGACACTCTGTTCATCACCACCCCCTTTTCTGAATCATTTTTGGCCACTATAGGTGTGGCAGGGTATACTCAGACATGAGTCCCTTTCTCACTGCACCATCAGGATTCAAGCAAGCCGGGCCAAAGACGGCTGAAATGCCCGAAACCGGTCCCCGGTAGCTTGTCTCCTTTCTGGTGAAGAATTGGCTTGGTAGTTTAGTCTGCCCTGTTCCCATGATGCACTGGGCCAGGGACAGACTGATTTGCATATAGCCAGGTTCTGAGCTGGGATGGTGCAGTGAGATAAATAACGGTGATGGCTCAAGCCCTGATCTTTGGACTGGGTAAGAGTGGTCTGCTTAATTCAGACACTCTGTTCATCACCATCCCCTTTTCTGAATCGTTTTTGGCCACTATAGGTGTGGCAGGGTATACTCAGACATGAGTCCCTTTCTCACTGCACCATCAGGATTCAAGCAAGCCGGGCCGAAGACGGCTGAAATGCCAGAAACCGGTCCCCGGTAGCTTGTCTCCTTTCTGGTGAAGAATTGGCTTGGTAGTTTAGTCTGCCCTGTTCCCATGATGCACTGGGCCAGGGACAGACTGATTTGCATATAGCCAGGTTCTGAGCTGGGATGGTGCAGTGAGATAAATAACGGTGATGGATCAAGCCCTGATCTTTGGACTGGGTAAGAGTGGTCTGCTTAATTCAGACACTCTGTTCATCACCACCCCCTTTTCTGAATCGTTTTTGGCCACTATAGGTGTGGCAGGGTATACTCAGACATGAGTCCCTTTCTCACTGCACCATCAGGATTCAAGCAAGCCGGGCCGAAGACGGCTGAACTTTCTGGTGAAGAATTGGCATGGTAGTTTAGTCTTCCCTGTTCCCATGATGCACTGGGCCAGGGACAGACTGATTTGCATATAGCCAGGTTCTGAGCTGGGATGGTGCAGTGAGATAAATAACGGTGATGGATCAAGCCCTGATCTTTGGACTGGGTAAGAGTGGTCCGCTTAATTCAGACACTCTGTTCATCACCACCCCCTTTTCTGAATCGTTTTTGGCCACTATAGGTGTGGCAGGGTATACTCAGACATGAGTCCCTTTCTCACTGCACCATCAGGATTCAAGCAAGCCGGGCCGAAGACGGCTGAAATGCCAGAAACCGGTCCCCGGTAGCTTGTCTCCTTTCTGGTGAAGAATTGGCTTGGTAGTTTAGTCTGCCCTGTTCCCATGATGCACTGGGCCAGGGACAGACTGATTTGCATATAGCCAGGTTCTGAGCTGGGATGGTGCAGTGAGATAAATAACGGTGATGGCTCAAGCCCTGATCTTTGGACTGGGTAAGAGTGGTCTGCTTAATTCAGACACTCTGTTCATCACCATCCCCTTTTCTGAATCGTTTTTGGCCACTATTGGTGTGGCAGGGTATACTCAGACATGAGTCCCTTTCTCACTGCACCATCAGGATTCAAGCAAGCCGGGCCGAAGACGGCTGAAATGCCAGAAACCGGTCCCCGGTAGCTTGTCTCCTTTCTGGTGAAGAATTGGCTTGGTAGTTTAGTCTACCCTGTTCCCATGATGCACTGGGCCAGGGACAGACTGATTTGCATATAGCCAGGTTCTGAGCTGGGATGGTGCAGTGAGATAAATAACGGTGATGGATCAAGCCCTGATCTTTGGACTGGGTAAGAGTGGTCTGCTTAATTCAGACACTCTGTTCATCACCACCCCCTTTTCTGAATCGTTTTTGGCCACTATAGGTGTGGCAGGGTACACTCAGACATGAGTCCCTTTCTCACTGCACCATCAGGATTCAAGCAAGCCGGGCCGAAGACGGCTGAAATGCCAGAAACCGGTCCCCGGTAGCTTGTCTCCTTTCTGGTGAAGAATTGGCTTGGTAGTTTAGTCTGCCCTGTTCCCATGATGCACTGGGCCAGGGACAGACTGATTTGCATATAGCCAGGTTCTGAGCTGGGATGGTGCAGTGAGATAAATAACGGTGATGGATCAAGCCCTGATCTTTGGACTGGGTAAGAGTGG
Organism: Lissotriton vulgaris; assembly: GCF_964263255.1. Classification (NCBI taxonomy): domain Eukaryota; kingdom Metazoa; phylum Chordata; class Amphibia; order Caudata; family Salamandridae; genus Lissotriton; species Lissotriton vulgaris. Next base: position 1,882,362,781 of record NC_141689.1, on the reverse strand, counting down.
TCTGCTTAATTCAGACACTCTGTTCATCACCACCCCCTTTTCTGAATCGTTTTTGGCCACTATAGGTGTGGCAGGGTATACTCAGACATGAGTCCCTTTCTCACTGCACCATCAGGATTCAAGCAAGCCGGGCCGAAGACGGCTGAAATGCCAGAAACCGGTCCCTGGTAGCTTGTCTCCTTTCTGGTGAAGAATTGGCTTGGTAGTTTAGTCTGCCCTGTTCCCATGATGCACTGGGCCAGGGACAGACTGATTTGCATATAGCCAGGTTCTGAGCTGGGATGGTGCAGTGAGATAAACAACGGTGATGGATCAAGCCCTGATCTTTGGACTGGGTAAGAGTGGTCTGCTTAATTCAGACACTCTGTTCATCACCACCCCCTTTTCTGAATCGTTTTTGGCCACTATAGGTGTGGCAGGGTATACTCAGACATGAGTTCCTTTCTCACAGCACCATCAGGATTCAAGCAAGCCGGGCCGAAGACGGCTGAAATGCCAGAAACCAGTCCCCGGTAGCTTGTCTCCTTTCTGGTGTAGAATTGGCTTGGTAGTTTAGTCTGCCCTGTTCCCATGATGCACTGGGCCAGGGACAGACTGATTTGCATATAGCCAGGTTCTGAGCTGGGATGGTGCAGTGAGATAAATAACGGTGATGGATCAAGCCCTGATCTTTGGACTGGGTAAGAGTGGTCTGCTTAACTCAGACACTCTGTTCATCACCACCCCCTTTTCTGAATCATTTTTGGCCACTATAGGTGTGGCAGGGTATACTCAGACATGAGTCCCTTTCTCACTGCACCATCAGGATTCAAGCAAGCCGGGCCAAAGACGGCTGAAATGCCAGAAACCGGTCCCCGGTAGCTTGTCTCCTTTCTGGTGAAGAATTGGCTTGGTAGTTTAGTCTGCCCTGTTCCCATGATGCACTGGGCCAGGGACAGACTGATTTGCATATAGCCAGGTTCTGAGCTGGGATGGTGCAGTGAGATAAATAACGGTGATGGCTCAAGCCCTGATCTTTGGACTGGGTAAGAGTGGTCTGCTTAATTCAGACACTCTGTTCATCACCACCCCCTTTTCTGAATCGTTTTTGGCCACTATAGGTGTGGCAGGGTATACTCAGACATGAGTCCCTTTCTCACTGCACCATCAGGATTCAAGCAAGCCGGGCCGAAGACGGCTGAAATGCCAGAAACCGGTCCCCGGTAGCTTGTCTCCTTTCTGGTGAAGAATTGGCTTGGTAGTTTAGTCTACCCTGTTCCCATGATGCACTGGGCCAGGGACAGACTGATTTGCATATAGCCAGGTTCTGAGCTGGGATGGTGCAGTGAGATAAATAACGGTGATGGATCAAGCCCTGATCTTTGGACTGGGTAAGAGTGGTCTGCTTAATTCAGACACTCTGTTCATCACCACCCCCTTTTCTGAATCGTTTTTGGCCACTATAGGTGTGGCAGGGTACACTCAGACATGAGTCCCTTTCTCACTGCACCATCAGGATTCAAGCAAGCCGGGCCGAAGACGGCTGAAATGCCAGAAACCGGCCCCGGTAGCTTGTCTCCTTTCTGGTGAAGAATTGGCTTGGTAGTTTAGTCTGCCCTGTTCCCATGATGCACTGGGCCAGGGACAGACTGATTTGCATATAGCCAGGTTCTGAGCTGGGATGGTGCAGTGAGATAAATAACGGTGATGGATCAAGCCCTGATCTTTGGACTGGGTAAGAGTGGTCTGCTTAATTCAGACACTCTGTTCATCACCACCCCCTTTTCTGAATCGTTTTTGGCCACTATAGGTGTGGCAGGGTATACTCAGACATGAGTCCCTTTCTCACTGCACCATCAGGATTCAAGCAAGCCGGGCCGAAGACGGCTGAAATGCCAGAAACCGGTCCCTGGTAGCTTGTCTCCTTTCTGGTGAAGAATTGGCTTGGTAGTTTAGTCTGCCCTGTTCCCATGATGCACTGGGCCAGGGACAGACTGATTTGCATATAGCCAGGTTCTGAGCTGGGATGGTGCAGTGAGATAAACAACGGTGATGGATCAAGCCCTGATCTTTGGACTGGGTAAGAGTGGTCTGCTTAATTCAGACACTCTGTTCATCACCACCCCCTTTTCTGAATCGTTTTTGGCCACTATAGGTGTGGCAGGGTATACTCAGACATGAGTTCCTTTCTCACAGCACCATCAGGATTCAAGCAAGCCGGGCCGAAGACGGCTGAAATGCCAGAAACCGGTCCCCGGTAGCTTGTCTCCTTTCTGGTGTAGAATTGGCTTGGTAGTTTAGTCTGCCCTGTTCCCATGATGCACTGTGCCAGGGACAGACTGATTTGCATATAGCCAGGTTCTGAGCTGGGATGGTGCAGTGAGATAAATAACGGTGATGGATCAAGCCCTGATCTTTGGACTGGGTAAGAGTGGTCTGCTTAACTCAGACACTCTGTTCATCACCACCCCCTTTTCTGAATCATTTTTGGCCACTATAGGTGTGGCAGGGTATACTCAGACATGAGTCCCTTTCTCACTGCACCATCAGGATTCAAGCAAGCCGGGCCAAAGACGGCTGAAATGCCAGAAACCGGTCCCCGGTAGCTTGTCTCCTTTCTGGTGAAGAATTGGCTTGGTAGTTTAGTCTGCCCTGTTCCCATGATGCACTGGGACAGGGACAGACTGATTTGCATATAGCCAGGTTCTGAGCTGGGATGGTGCAGTGAGATAAATAACGGTGATGGATCAAGCCCTGATCTTTGGACTGGGTAAGAGTGGTCTGCTTAATTCAGACACTCTGTTCATCACCACCCCCTTTTCTGAATCATTTTTGGCCACTATAGGTGTGGCAGGGTATACTCAGACATGAGTCCCTTTCTCACTGCACCATCAGGATTCAAGCAAGCCGGGCCGAAGACGGCTGAAATGCCAGAAACCGGTCCCCGGTAGCTTGTCTCCTTTCTGGTGAAGAATTGGCTTGGTAGTTTAGTCTGCCCTGTTCCCATGATGCACTGGGCCAGGGACAGACTGATTTGCATATAGCCAGGTTCTGAGCTGGGATGGTGCAGTGGGATAAATAACGGTGATGGATCAAGCCCTGATCTTTGGACTGGGTAAGAGTGGTCTGCTTAATTCAGACACTGTTCATCACCACCCCCTTTTCTGAATCATTTTGGCCGCTATAGGTGTGGCAGGGTATACTCAGACATGTGTCCCTTTCTCCATGGACCATCAGGATACAAGCAAGCCGGGCCGAAGACGGCTGAAATGCCAGAAACCGGTCCCCGGTAGCTTGTCTCCTTTCTGGTGAAGAATTGGCTTGGTAGTTTAGTCTGCCCTGTTCCCATGATGCACTGGGCCAGGGACAGACTGATTTGCATATAGCCAGGTTCTGAGCTGGGATGGTGCAGTGAGATAAATAACAGTGATGGATCAAGCCCTGATCTTTGGACTGAGTAAGAGTGGTCTGCTTAATTCAGACACTCTGTTCATCACCACCCCCTTTTCTGAATCGTTTTTGGCCACTATAGGTGTGGCAGGGTATACTCAGACATGAGTCCCTTTCTCACTGCACCATCAGGATTCAAGCAAGCCGGGCCGAAGACGGCTGACATGCCAGAAACCGGTCCCCGGTAGCTTGTCTCCTTTCTGGTGAAGAATTGGCTTGGTAGTTTAGTCTGCCCTGTTCCCATGATGCACTGGGCCAGGGACAGACTGATTTGCATATAGCCAGGTTCTGAGCTGGGATGGTGCAGTGAGATAAATAACGGTGATGGATAAAGCCCTGATCTTTGGACTGGGTAAGTGTCTGCTTAATTCAGACACTCTGTTCATCACCACCCCCTTTTCTGAATCGTTTTTGGCCACTATAGGTGTGGAAGGGTATACTCAGACATGAGTCCCCTTCTCACTGCACCATCAGGATTCAAGCAAGCCGGGCCGAAGACGGCTGAAATGCCAGAAACCGGTCCCCGGTAGCTTGTCTCCTTTCTGGTGAAGAATTTACTTGGTAGTTTAGTCTGCCCTGTTCCCATGATGCACTGGGCCAGGGACAGACTGATTTTCATATAGCCAGGTTCTGAGCTGGGATGGTGCAGTGAGATAAATAACGGTGATGGATCAAGCCCTGATCTTTGGACTGGGTAAGAGTGGTCTGCTTAATTCAGACACTCTGTTCATCACCACCCCCTTTTCTGAATCGTTTTTGGCCACTATAGGTGTGGCAGGGTATACTCAGACATGAGTCCCTTTCTCACTGCACCATCAGGATTCAAGCAAGCCGGGCCGAAGACGGCTGAAATGCCAGAAACCGGTCCCCGGTAGCTTGTCTCCTTTCTGGTGAAGAATTGGCTTGGTAGTTTAGTCTGCCCTGTTCCCATGATGCACTGGGCCAGGGACAGACTGATTTGCATATAGCCAGGTTCTGAGCTGGGATGGTGCAGTGAGATAAATAACGGTGATGGATCAAGCCCTGATCTTTGGACTGGGTAAGAGTGGTCTGCTTAATTCAGACACTCTGTTCATCACCACCCCCTTTTCTGAATCGTTTTTGGCCACTATAGGTGTGGCAGGGTATACTCAGACATGAGTCCCTTTCTCACTGCACCATCAGGATTCAAGCAAGCCGGGCCGAAGACGGCTGAAATGCCAGAAACCGGTCCCCGGTAGCTTGTCTCCTTTCTGGTGAAGAATTGGCTTGGTAGTTTAGTCTGCCCTGTTCCCATGATGCACTGGGCCAGGGACAGACTGATTTGCATATAGCCAGGTTCTGAGCTGGGATGGTGCAGTGAGATAAATAACGGTGATGGATCAAGCCCTGATCTTTGGACTGGGTAAGAGTGGTCTGCTTAATTCAGACACTCTGTTCATCACCACCCCCTTTTCTGAATCATTTTTGGCCGCTATAGGTGTGGCAGGGTATACTCAGACATGAGTCCCTTTCTCCATGGACCATCAGGATACAAGCAAGCCGGGCCGAAGACGGCTGAAATGCCAGAAACCGGTCCCCGGTAGCTTGTCTCCTTTCTGGTGAAGAATTGGCTTGGTAGTTTAGTCTGCCCTGTTCCCATGATGCACTGGGCCAGGGACAGACTGATTTGCATATAGCCAGGTTCTGAGCTGGGATGGTGCAGTGAGATAAATAACAGTGATAGATCAAGCCCTGATCTTTGGACTGAGTAAGAGTGGTCTGCTTAATTCAGACACTCTGTTCATCACCACCCCCTTTTCTGAATCGTTTTTGGCCACTATAGGTGTGGCAGGGTATACTCAGACATGAGTCCCTTTCTCACTGCACCATCAGGATTCAAGCAAGCCGGGCCGAAGACGGCTGACATGCCAGAAACCGGTCCCCGGTAGCTTGTCTCCTTTCTGGTGAAGAATTGGCTTGGTAGTTTAGTCTGCCCTGTTCCCATGATGCACTGGGCCAGGGACAGACTGATTTGCATATAGCCAGGTTCTGAGCTGGGATGGTGCAGTGAGATAAATAACGGTGATGGATAAAGCCCTGATCTTTGGACTGGGTAAGTGTCTGCTTAATTCAGACACTCTGTTCATCACCACCCCCTTTTCTGAATCGTTTTTGGCCACTATAGGTGTGGCAGGGTATACTCAGACATGAGTCCCCTTCTCACTGCACCATCAGGATTCAAGCAAGCCGGGCCGAAGACGGCTGAAATGCCAGAAACCGGTCCCCGGTAGCTTGTCTCCTTTCTGGTGAAGAATTTACTTGGTAGTTTAGTCTGCCCTGTTCCCATGATGCACTGGGCCAGGGACAGACTGATTTTCATATAGCCAGGTTCTGAGCTGGGATGGTGCAGTGAGATAAATAACGGTGATGGATCAAGCCCTGATCTTTGGACTGGGTAAGAGTGGTCTGCTTAATTCAGACACTCTGTTCATCACCACCCCCTTTTCTGAATCGTTTTTGGCCACTATAGGTGTGGCAGGGTATACTCAGACATGAGTCCCTTTCTCACTGCACCATCAGGATTCAAGCAAGCCGGGCCGAAGACGGCTGAAATGCCAGAAACCGGTCCCCGGTAGCTTGTCTCCTTTCTGGTGAAGAATTGGCTTGGTAGTTTAGTCTGCCCTGTTCCCATGATGCACTGGGCCAGGGACAGACTGATTTGCATATAGCCAGGTTCTGAGCTGGGATGGTGCAGTGAGATAAATAACGGTGATGGATCAAGCCCTGATCTTTGGACTGGGTAAGAGTGGTCTGCTTAATTCAGACACTCTGTTCATCACCACCCCCTTTTCTGAATCGTTTGTGGCCACTATAGGTGTGGCAGGGTATACTCAGACATGAGTCCCTTTCTCACTGCACCATCAGGATTCAAGCAAGCCGGGCCGAAGACGGCTGAAATGCCAGAAACCGGTCCCCAGTAGCTTGTCTCCTTTCTGGTGAAGAATTGGCTTGGTAGTTTAGTCTGCCCTGTTCCCATGGTGCACTGGGCCAGGGACAGATTGATTTGCATATAGCCAGGTTCTGAGCTGGGATGGTGCAGTGAGATAAATAACGGTGATGGATCAAGCCCTGATCTTTGGACTCGGTAAGAGTGGTCTGCTTAATTCAGACACTCTGTTGATCACCGTCCCCTTTTCTGAATCGTTTTTGGCCACTATAGGTGTGGCAGGGTATACTCAGGCATGAGTCCCTTTCTCACTGCACCATCAGGATTCAAGCAAGCCGGGCCGAAGACGGCTGAAATGCCAGAAACCGGTCCCCGGTAGCTTGTCTCTTTTCTGGTGAAGAATTGGCTTGGTAGTTTAGTCTGCCCTGTTCCCATGATGCACTGGGCCAGGGACAGACTGATTTGCATATAGCCAGGTTCTGAGCTGGGATGGTGCAGTGAGATAAATAACGGTGATGGATCAAGCCCTGATCTTTGGACTGGGTAAGAGTGGTCCTCTTAATTCAGACACTCTGTTCATCACCACCCCCTTTTCTGAATCGTTTTTGGCCACTATAGGTGTGGCAGGGTATACTCAGACATGAGTCCCTTTCTCACTGCACCATCAGGATTCAAGCAAGCCAGGCCGAAGACGGCTGAAATGCCAGAAACCGGTCCCCGGTAGCTTGTCTCCTTTCTGGTGAAGAATTGGCTTGGTAGTTTAGTCTGCCCTGTTCCCATGATGCACTGGGCCAGGGACAGACTGATTTGCATACAGCCAGGTTCTTAGCTGGGATGGTGCAGTGAGATAAATAACGGTGATGGATCAAGCCCTGATCTTTGGACTGGGTAAGAGTGGTCTGCTTAATTCAGACACTCTGTTCATCACCACCCCCTTTTCTGAATCGTTTTTGGCCACTATAGGTGTGGCAGGGTATACTCAGACATGAGTCCCTTTCTCACTGCACCATCAGGATTCAAGCAAGCCGGGCCGAAGACGGCTGAAATGCCAGAAACCGGTCCCCGGTAGCTTGTCTCCTTTCTGGTGAAGAATTGGCTTGGTAGTTTAGTCTGCCCTGTTCCCATGATGCACTGGGCCAGGGACAGACTGATTTGCATATAGCCAGGTTCTGAGCTGGGATGATGCAGTGAGATAAATAACAGTGATGGATCAAGCCCTGATCTTTGGACTGGGTAAGAGTGGTCTGCTTAATTCAGACACTCTGTTCATCACCATCCCCTTTTCTGAATCGTTTTTGGCCACTATAGGTGTGGCAGGGTATACTCAGACATGAGTCCCTTTCTCACTGCACCATCAGGATTCAAGCAAGCCGGGCCGAAGACGGCTGAAATGCCAGAAACCGGTCCCCGGTAGCTTGTCTCCTTTCTGGTGAAGAATTGGCTTGGTAGTTTAGTCTGCCCTGTTCCCATGATGCACTGGGCCAGGGACAGACTGATTTGCATATAGCCAGGTTCTGAGCTGGGATGGTGCAGTGAGATAAATAACGGTGATGGATCAAGCCCTGATCTTTGGACTGGGTAAGAGTGGTCTGCTTAATTCAGACACTCTGTTCATCACTACCCCTTTTCTGAATCGTTTTTGGCCACTATAGGTGTGGCAGGGTATACTCAGACATGAGTCCCTTTCTCACTGCACCATCAGGATTCAAGCAAGCCGGGCCGAAGACGGCTGAAATGCCAGAAACCGGTCCTCGGTAGCTTGTCTCCTTTCTGGTGCAGAATTGGCTTGGTAGTTTAGTCTGCCCTGTTCCCATGATGCACTGGGCCAGGGACAGACTGATTTGCATATAGCCAGGTTCTGAGCTGGAATGGTGCAAGGAGATAAATAACGGTGATGGATCAAGCCCTGATCTTTGGACAGGGTAAGAGTGGTCTGCTTAATTCAGACACTCTGTTCATCACCACCCCCTTTTCTGAATCTTTTTTGGCCACTATAGGTGTGGCAGGGTATACTCAGACATGAGTCCCTTTCTCACTGCACCCTCAGGATTCAAGCAAGCCGGGCCGAAGACGGCTGAAATGCCAGAAACCAGTCCCCGGTAGCTTGTCTCTTTCTGGTGAAGAATTGGCTTGGTAGTTTAGTCTGCCCTGTTCCCATGATGCACTGGGCCAGGGACAGACTGATTTGCATATAGCCAGGTTCTGAGCTGGGATGGTGCAGTGAGATAAATAACGGTGATGGATCAAGCCATGATCTTTGGACTAGGTAAGAGTGGTCTGCTTAATTCAGACACTCTGTTCATCACCACCCCCTTTTCTGAATCGTTTTTGGCCACTATAGGTGTGGCAGGGTATACTCAGACATGAGTCCCTTTCTCACTGCACCATCAGGATTCAAGCAAGCCGGGCCGAAGACGGCTGAAATGCCAGAAACCGGTCCCCGGTAGCTTGTCTCCTTTCTGGTGAAGAATTGGCTTGGTAGTTTAGTCTGCCCTGTTCCCATGATGCACTGGGCCAGGGACAGACTGATTTGCATATTGCCAGGTTCTTAGCTGGGATGGTGCAGTGAGATAAATAACGGTGATGGATCAAGCCCTGATCTTTGGACTGGGTAAGAGTGGTCTGCTTAATTCAGACACTCTGTTCATCACCACCCCCTTTTCTGAATCATTTTTGGCCACTATAGGTGTGGCAGGGTATACTCAGACATGAGTCCCTTTCTCACTGCACCATCAGGATTCAAGCAAGCCGGGCCGAAGACGGCTGAAATGCCAGAAACCGGTCCCCGGTAGCTTGTCTACTTTCTGGTGAAGAATTGGCTTGGTAGTTTAGTCTGCCCTGTTCCCATGATGCACTGGGCCAGGGACAGACTGATTTGCATATAGCCAGGTTCTGAGCTGGGATGGTGCAGTGAGATAAATAACGGTGATGGATCAAGCCCTGATCTTTGGACTGGGTAAGAGTGGTCTGGTTAATTCAGACACTCTGTTTATCACCACCCCCTTTTCTGAATCGTTTTTGGCCACTATAGGTGTGGCAGGGTATACTCAGACATGAGTCCCTTTCTCACTGCACCATCAGGATTCAAGCAAGCCGGGCCGAAGACGGCTGAAATGCCAGAAACCGGTCCCCAGTAGCTTGTCTCCTTTCTGGTGAAGAATTGGCTTGGTAGTTTAGTCTGCCCTGTTCCCATGATGCACTGGGCCAGGGACAGACTGATTTGCATATAGCCAGGTTCTGAGCTGGGATGGTGCAGTGAGATAAATAACGGTGATGGATCAAGCCCTGATCTTTGGACTGGGTAAGAGTGGTCTGCTTAATTCAGACACTCTGTTCATCACCACCCCCTTTTCTGAATCGTTTTTGGCCACTATAGGTGTGGCAGGGTATACTCAGACATGAGTCCCTTTCTCACTGCACCATCAGGATTCAAGCAAGCCGGGCCGAAGACGGCTGAAATGCCAGAGACCGGTTCCCGGTAGCTTGTCTCCTTTCTGGTGAAGAATTGGCTTGGTAGTTTAGTCTGCCCTGTTCCCATGATGCACTGGGCCAGGGACAGACTGATTTGCATATAGCCAGGTTCTGAGCTGGGATGGTGCAGTGAGATAAATAACGGTGATGGATCAAGCCCTGATCTTTGGACTGGGTAAGAGTGGTCTGCTTAATTCAGACACTCTGTTCATCACCACCCCCTTTTCTGAATCGTTTTTGGCCACTATAGGTGTGGCAGGGTATACTCAGACATGAGTCCCTTTCTCACTGCACCATCAGGATTCAAGCAAGCCGGGCCGAAGACGGCTGAAATGCCAGAAACCGGTCCCCGGTAGCTTGTCTCCTTTCTGGTGAAGAATTGGCTTGGTAGTTTATCTGCCCTGTTCCCATGATGCACTGGGCCAGGGACAGACTGATTTGCACATAGCCAGGTTCTGAGCTGGGATGGTGCAGTGAGATAAATAACGGTGATGGATCAAGCCCTGATCTTTGGACTGGGTAAGAGTGGTCTGCTTAATTCAGACACTCTGTTCATCACCACCCCCTTTTCTGAATCGTTTTTGGCCACTATAGGTGTGGCAGGGTATACTCAGACATGAGTCCCTTTCTCACTGCACCATCAGGATTCAAGCAAGCCGGGCCGAAGACGGCTGAAATGCCAGAAACCGGTCCCCGGTAGCTTGTCTCCTTTCTGGTGAAGAATTGGCTTGGTAGTTTAGTCTGCCCTGTTCCCATGATGCACTGGGCCAGGGACAGACTGATTTGCATATAGCCAGGTTCTGAGCTGGGATGGTGCAGTGAGATAAATAACGGTGATGGATCAAGCCCTGATCTTTGGACTGGGTAAGAGTGGTCTGCTTAATTCACACACTCTGTTCATCACCAGCCCCTTTTCTGAATCGTTTTTGGCCACTATAGGTGTGGCAGGGTTTACTCAGACATGAGTCCCTTTCTCACTGCACCATCAGGATTCAAGCAAGCCAGGCCGAAGACGGCTGAAATGCCAGAAACCGGTCCCCGGTAGCTTGTCTCCTTTCTGGTGAAGAATTGGCTTGGTAGTTTAGTCTGCCCTGTTCCCATGATGCACTGGGCCAGGGACAGACTGATTTGCATATAGCCAGGTTCTGAGCTGGGATGGTGCAGTGAGATAAATAACTGTGATGGATCAAGCCCTGATCTTTGGACTGGGTAAGAGTGGTCTGCTTAATTCAGACACTCTGTTCATCACCACCCCCTTTTCTGAATCGTTTTGGCCACTATAGGTGTGGCAGGGTATACTCAGACATGAGTCCCTTTCTCACTGCACCATCAGGATTCAAGCAAACCGGGCCGAAGACGGCTGAAATGCCAGAAACCGGTCCCCGGTAGCTTGTCTCCTTTCTGGTGAAGAATTGGCTTGGTAGTTTAGTCTGCCCTGTTCCAATGATGCACTGGGCCAGGGACAGACTGATTTGCATATAGCCAGGTTCTGAGCTGGGATGGTGCAGTGAGATAAATAACGGTGATGGATCAAGCCCTGATCTTTGGACTGGGTAAGAGTGGTCTGCTTAATTCAGACACTCTGTTCATCACCACCCCCTTTTCTGAATCGTTTTTGGCCACTATAGGTGTGGCAGGGTATACTCAGACATGAGTCCCTTTCTCACTGCACCATCAGGATTCAAGCAAGACGGGCCGAAGACGGCTGAAATGCCAGAAACCGGTCCCCGGTAGCTTGTCTCCTTTCTGGTGTAGAATTGGCTTGGTAGTTTAGTCTGCCCTGTTCCCATGATGCACTGGGCCAGGGACAGACTGATTTGCATATAGCCAGGTTCTGAGCTGGGATGGTGCAGTGAGATAAATAACGGTGATGGATCAAGCCCTGATCTTTGGACTGGGTAAGAGTGGTCTGCTTAATTCAGACACTCTGTTCATCACCACCCCCTTTTCTGAATCGTTTTTGGCCACTATAGGTGTGGCAGGGTATACTCAGACATGAGTCCCTTTCTCACTGCACCATCAGGATACAAGCAAGCCGGGCCGAAGACGGCTGAAATGCCAGAAACCGGTCCCCGGTAGCTTGTCTCCTTTCTGGTGAAGAATTGGCTTGGTAGTTTAGTCTGCCCTGTTCCCATGATGCACTGGGCCAGGGACAGACTGATTTGCATATAGCCAGGTTCTGAGCTGGGATGGTGCAGTGAGATAAATAACGGTGATGGATCAAGCCCTGATCTTTGGACTGGGTAAGAGTGGTCTGCTTAATTCAGACACTCTGTTCATCACCACCCCCTTTTCTGAATCGTTTTTGGCCACTATAGGTGTGGCAGGGTATACTCAGACTTGTGTCCCTTTCTCCATGGACCATCAGGATTCAAGCAAGCCGGGCCGAAGACGGCTGAAATGCCAGAAACCGGTCCCCGGTAGCTTGTCTCCTTTCTGGTGAAGAATTGGCTTGGTAGTTTAGTCTGCCCTGTTCCCATGATGCACTGGGCCAGGGACAGACTGATTTGCATATAGCCAGATTCTTGTGCAACGCCAAATATTTATTGTTTAGGACACAAAGGTGTGGGAATGTACCAACATGTGAAGAATTCGCCTGAAGGCCAATATTTTGTATATAAGGAGCAACCTTTCTTGTACAAATCGAACAGGCTCCTAGATACTGCCCATGTGTAGTTTCTGTGACTTCTGTGTCCCTGCAGTAATAAACCTTTGGTCTTTGACGCCACCATCGAGAAGCCCGTGTTTCTGTTTATTTGTGCACCGAGACAGGTAGAACTCCGGGGTCTTCGGGTGTTATCCCTGACACCTCTGGACGGAACCAAAAAGTCCAGAACTCCAATTGGCGCCCAACGTAGGGCGACGTCATTCGGTACCGGTCCAAAAGCCTGAAGAGTTCGAGAAGCTTCGTGTGAAGATTCCTGAGGGAGGCGCCCCACTTCATCGATCCCGGCATATCGCAAAAGTGGCCCGACGTTCTCTTCCACGAGGGTTCCCGTTCAGGACGGCTGCAGTGGTCCGTTGCCTTGACCGTCGCCCTGTCTTGGACCCGAGGTGCAGTCCTTAGTACGGCGAGACGAGACGGGTTTCTCCTTGGTGACGTCTTCAGTGCCTCAGTTAAGTATTTAGTGGTTGCTAGTTGGTTACTTCGTAAGGGTTGTTAAAATCCTTTTTGGTTCTTGGTTTGGTTTGGTTTCGTAAGATTATCACTGGTTGTTCTGGTTACGATAATCTATTGGTTTAGTTTGGGTATCGATACATTTGTTCGCTTTTGGTAGGCCTAAGTTCTTGGTTCGAGTGCACATTCCTGTTTGTGTTTTTGTTCGTTCTGTGTTCCGGATTGCAAAATGGTAAGTCGGAAAAATTGTATGTTGTCGTGTTTTGGTTGCAACAGTGATTCCCGGCTGGAGGACTCATGTCTGGTTCCTCCGATTGGGACTCCTCTATATGATCTTTATTGTAAGTTTGGTGTAGGTCCTATATCTTATAATGAGGTGTGATTCCGCTATACAGAAAAAGACGGTGTCCTTAGTTGGCCACTGCATGGTAGTTTTGAACCCGAAATCCTTGACAATTTAGAAGCGAAATTGTTTAAGAAGAAAGCCCGGCCGGCAATGTTTGATTCTTTCCGTTACTGGCGAAAAGAATCTAAACAGAGAGAAAATAAAAGGTTAAAGAAAGAACAGAAAGAGCAAGAGTTGACTTTAGAACAGGCTGCTAAGCAGCTGCAAGTCAACGAGTCTGAGAAGGCAATAGAGGTGGCTATTAGAGAGCGTAATTTAGCGATCGACAAGTGCTATCCTGCCTTGCCATCGAGTACAACTAAGATAGTAGAGGACCCCGAGAGCGATCCTCTGTTGTCTTACTTGTTACGGTCACCCCCACCGTATGCACAGGGTGCTACGGCTCCGCCTGTACCGAATGTTCAATTGCCGGTTGCTGGACAACCTGGTATTCCTGCTCCTGCCCCTCAGAATCAAGCTCCTGTACCACCTATGGTTAATGTGAATGTTCCTTCGGCACCCCCTCTTCCTGGGTTGCCGGTATCTTTGCCTATACCTGTATCGCTTACACCTACTGCTTCACAAGCTACCTTATCTGATACTCCTACTGTTCCTGGTCTATCTGTTCCTACTGCTACTGTATTTTCTACATCTGCTAGTATTATGACTCCGCTTTCTGTTCGTCGAAGAATCACTGATTCTGTCTCTAATATTCTATCTCCCTTCTATAAAACTTTAATTAAAACTCCTGCCTCTGAGTCTGTACAGAGACGTAGTCAGCTTCCAAGTACTGAGGACGGGGAATCTTAGATTCCACGGCTCTTAGATGGATTTCGAAGAGTAGGAGATATAGTACGAGAGATGTACTAGATACTTTTATGCAGTGGAATGAACCAACGCAACGATATGTTTTCGACGAGATGTGCTCCCTGTTGCGTGATGAGTTAGAAGAAGATGATTCTGAATCGAACTTAGAAGAATTACTTAATGTTCAGAAAGAGTTTGCTGCAGGTATGATAGTAGGTCAAAATATAAAAGAAGCGATGGAACTGGTTTTAAGCTATAGGAATGATCCATCTCTTCGTTCACCGAGAGATTTTGAAAACCAAAGTACGAAGCTGAGTCACCAATATCCAATGAGGGAGGTTCCTCCAATTTGGCGTGAAGCTGTGCAAGCTGATGCAGTGAATAGTATTGCAGCCGCTCCGGCGCAATTCCAGAGAGTGTGGATACACATTCCGTGGAAGCGAGCTGAAGTGTTAGCAGTGAAACAGGCCTTGCCAGATCCGCGTAAGAATCCTGCTGGATACTATAAAGAATTAGCACAGACAGTTGAGGCTTGTGTAATGAATTTAGCGGACATTGACATGTTATTTGGGAATGTAGTTCCGCAACCAATTTGGGCTAAAATTCGTAAAGAAAATCATCCAGTTGCCCTAGGTGGTGATTGGGCAGCTATCATAGCGGCGGATGGTCAGCAAATAGGTGGTTCCAAACCCGAACCTCTAATTGCTAATCTTCCAGGTAGGATAATTGACTTAATGAAGACTCTGATGCCAGCATTGCGTGTTAATTGGGACAAGTTGTCCGCATGCAGGCAGAAGAAAGACGAAAGTGTCTCCGACTTCTTCACGAGGTTCGAGGAGACTTTTGTGGATCACAGTGGTCAGGACATGAGCACGGAGGGAGGACAGAGATTATTTGTCGATAAATTTGTACACAATCTGCTACCAGAGCTCTGCAATAAATTGAAAGATTCCGAGAGTGCGTGGGCTGTCTCTACAACTGCGCAAATACTTGCAACTGCACAGTATTAGGAGAAGGAGAAATCAGATAAGAAAACGAAAGATTTCAAAACTAAAGTTCTTTTGCAACAGGCATATCCGCCTCGCATGAATCAGACTAATACGCAGCAAGGGTCATATCAGAGAACAGATTATAGTTCACCGAGGCCCCAATATCAGTGGAACCAGTGTGCGTACTGTAAGAAAGAGGGTCACTACAAAAATGACTGTCCGATCTTAGCGCAAAATAATGCTGCAGCAGCTCAAAGAGGTCGTGGTGGTTCTATGCAAAATTCTAGAGGTCGAGGAAGAGGTGCTATGCCTCCACAAACGAATGATCGCCCTTCTAATCATTTTGATCAACGAAATGGACAGTCTGCCCAACAAAATAGATCCCAACAGTATCATGTTGAGGACTATTGTGAAGTAGATGAGGGATTTCAGCAAACTGAGTACTAGGACAGCCATGGACAGAGAGAGGGAGTAGTATCAGTTCCAGTGGATCAGAGTGGGCCTTATGTCGCAGTAGCAACATCAGGTGTAGTCGAACCGTTTCTGTTGGATACTGGTGCCGCAAAAAGTTCTATCATTCATGCGAAACTCCCTGGCGCACCTTTGTCCGGCTTAACAAATGTTTCTGTAGGTTTTTCAGGCGCCCCTGTTTACAATCCCGTATCTGGTCCTTTGTCTATTTCTGTTGGACCGTGTCAATTGAAAGCACCCTTGATTTTGACGACAGGTTGTAATGAAAATCTGCTTGGTTTAGACTTGTTAAAACACCTATATGCGACATTGTACTGTTCTCCGTCAGGAGTACAGCTTACATTGGGTAAAAGAATCACCTCTCCGATGTACTTGTCAATGGATGCACTCCCGCCAGAGCTGCGTTCACTCCCTGATACTCTTTGGGCGACTGGTCCTAACGATGTAGGCCTTTTGGAAATACCACCATATGTAGTCACTTTGAAAGCTAATGTTAAATTTCCACGAATTCCTCAATACAAGATTTCTAGTGAAGGTGAACGTGCACTTTTGTTGATTGTGCAAGACTTGATTAAGAAAGGTGTGGTTGAAGAAACTAGAGGAAATGTCTGTAACAGTCCTGTATTACCGATTTTGAAACGTACTGATCCCTCGAAGCCTCCAGTGTATAGGTTTGTTATAGATCTCAGAGAGGTTAATAAGATTGTGGTTCCGCAGTTTCCTGTGGTTCCAGACATTACTGCGTTGTTAACGTTGATTCCTGCTACAGCCACATGGTTTTCAGTTATCGACTTGAAGAATGCCTTTTTCAGCATTCCGATAGCCGAAGAAAGCAGAGATATTTTCGGCTTCTCTCTAGGAGGTCGAAGCTTCAGGTTTAAACGTGCTCCACAAGGCTATTGTGAGAGTCCGTCCATTTACAGTCAGGCATTAAAAAGTCAGTTAGATTCCTTTTTACTTCCTCCTGGTTCTGCACTAGTGCAGTATGTAGACGATCTTCTGGTGGCTGCCGATGACAAGGAAACTTGCAAAGCAGCTACAATTTCGTTATTGCATCATTTGTCTAATTTGAATCATAAGGTGTCACCTTCAAAAATGCAATACTGCTGCCAAGAAGTGACCTACCTAGGTCATCTCTTGTCAAAGGAGGGAAGGAAGTTGACCCCAGAAAGAATAAAAGCAATTATACAGATGAGTGTTCCCCGCACACAGAGAGAAGTACGTGCCTTTTTAGGTATTACCTCGTACTGTAGGCAGTGGATCCCAAATTTTTCTCTTTTAGCAAAACCATTGGTAGCTTTGACTGGGAAAGGTGTTCCGAGTCCGGTGCCATGGTCTGCTGAATGTCAGGAGAGTTTTTCTGAGTTACGAAATGCATTATGTTCAGCTCCTGTATTGGGTACACCCGATTACAGTAAACCATTTACGCTCTATGTTCATGAGAGAGAAGGTTGCGCGTTGAGTGTTCTGGCACAGAGATTTGGTGATAAACAACGCCCCTGCGCGTATTTTTCATCAACGTTAGACCCGGTAGCTAGAGCATTACCTAGTTGTTTGAGAGCTACAGCGGCAGCTGCGGCTTCCATTCGACAATCTGCTGGTTTGATGATGAACAACATGCTAGTGGTCATGGTTCCTCATGCTGTGGATACACTCATGAATCGAACCAAGACGCAACACCTTACCAGCGCTAGATTATCAGGTTATGAGCTGACATTGCTAGCTAGTCATATTCAGATCAAAAGATGCAATGTATTGAATCCAGCAACATTGTTGCCGACTAATCAAGAGTCGAGTGATTCTGAACCCCATGATTGTTGTTTCAGAACCGAGGCAAGAGACTAAAGGACGAATTGATTTAAAAGACACTCCGTTGTCAGAACCAGATGGCACGTTGTATGTCGATGGGTCATGTTTTAAATTGGAGAATGGTGATGTGACTGCTGCTTACGCAGTAACGACTTTGGGTACGATTGTGGAGACTGCAAGAGTGAGTCATAATTCTGCCCAAGCTGCAGAATTAATCGCTCTAACTAGAGCGTGTGTTTTAGCAAAGGGAAAAAGAGTGAATGTGTTCACAGATAGTCAGTACGCGTTCGGCGTGGCCCATAGTTTTGGCCGTTTGTGGAGAGAAAGAGGTTTCATTACGTCCCATGGGACTAAGATTCAACATGGTCAGCTAGTTAACGACTTGTTGGAATCTCTAACCTTGCCGACTGAAGTTGCGATTGTGAAATGCAGTGCTCATAAAGCAATCACGGATGATGTTGGTCGTGGGAATGCTTTTGCTGATGAGACCGCTAAACAGACAGCTAGAAATATGATGAGTAGGATGTATGTTGCAACATCTGCAAGATGGATTTCCGAGTCTGGAATGTGTGAGGACACAGTGGAAAGTGTGAAAGAAATTCAGAAAGAAGCGACTGAGGAGGAAAAGCGTGCATGGAAAGAGAGTACGGGTAAACTAGACTCGAGTGGATGTTGGATTGATTTGTCGGAGCAACAGCGTTGGATGTTGCCTGATGCGTACGTGCTTGCAGTGGTAACAATGGCACATGGAGTAGCACACATTAGTTCTAAAGGAATTTGCAAGATGTTAGCTCCAGTTTGGAAGAATGATGGGATTAGTAAGTGTGCAGAGAGAGTGGTGAAAAATTGTATGGTATGCCTGATGCATAATCCTGGCAAGGGAGTCCCAACACCTGCTGGTCACTTCGCTCCTCCCTCTTGTCCCTTTGAAGTGATTCAGTTAGATTTCATTCACATGGATCGTTGCAATAACCAAAAATACGTCCTGGTGGTAGTCTGTGCTTTCTCCAGATGGATCGAAGCATATCCACTAAAGGACAACACTGCCCTATCAACTGCCAAAATCCTTCTTAAGGAATACTTCCCTAGGTACGGAATGCCACGGATTGTATGGTCAGATAACGGAAGTGAGTTTGTAGGGAAAGTTATGCAGAGTGTGTGTGCTGGTTTAGGAATTAAGCAAAAATTCCACAGTGCAAACCATCCCCAGTCTGCTGGTTTAGTTGAGGGTTACAATGGCACCCTTAAACTAAAACTCGCTAAAATACAGGCATCCACGGGTTTATCCTGGCCAGATGCACTACCCTTGGCTTTGTTATCAACGAGAGCGACTGTACATTCTAGAGTAGGGCTTAGTCCTTATGAAATTGTCTTTGGTCGTCCCGCTAATATTTGGGGAGTGCCTAGGCCAAAAGAATTTTGTTCTCTGGAATATCCAATGTTGATTGATTACCTTTACGACTTGACTGCTAAATTGAGTCTTATTCACCAACAGGTTTTCGACGCATTGCCAAAGCCACCGGAGAGTCCAGGCCATCAGCTGAAACCTGGCGACCACGTCTTGGTACGGAACTTTGCCAGGACGAAGAACCTTCAGCCCAGATTTGTCGGCCCCTATCAAGTGCTGCTAGCGACGACAACTGCTATTCGTGTGGCCGGCCGCAAACACTGGATACACACAACACACGTCAAACGTGTGCCCCTGCCACTTCCTTATGACAACTGGGTTAAGAAGGGAATTGGTGCCTCTGAGTTCGAGCGAACACCCAAGTTTATCCCTTTCAGCGATGCCGAATTGATAACTGACACATCGAACTCTGACTCTCATCCTGAAACTACTCCTTTGAATTCTGAACATTTGTCCTCTGCATCAGAAGAAACTCTGCCGTCTGCGAACTTGAACATTGCAACGTCTGCTGAAAATACGCTGTTTCCAGATCAAACAGCTCCTGCAAAACTGAGATACAATTTACGGTCTCGCAATATGGACAAATAAAGCAGGAAACTGCCTATTGTGATATTTGAATTTTGACACTTTTGCCCTCAGCCAGGAAGTTTGCTATTGTTTCTATTGTTTTTAAAATTACCTTGCCGTCTGGGTAGCCGTAGGGTCGTGGCTGTGTGCCTAGTTGAATCTGCGGGGGTCAGACACAAGGTCGATCTTTCTGTTAGTTCTGGGAACTCCCAGGGCTGATAGAGGCACATCATCAGTGGTCGCGAGCGGATTGTAGAAGATGGAGCTTCCTGCGCTGCAACGAGAAAATGTGATTTATGTTCACAGAAACAGACTTTACAGAATTCTCCACAGCAAATGTTTTCTGATGCAATGTGCTATTGCATTTTTTATTGTTTTGATAACGTTGGTGGGTGGAATCGTCTTTGGTGTGAATTTGATTTTTATGCCAGTAACTACAGTACCTCCCCTTGATCCTGCTACTTCTACTGTTTCTTCTATACACTATTTTCACTCGTTTCCTGAACATGAGCAAGCTCGACGCTCAGAATTCATTAATAACACTTTTGTACAGCTCTTGCACCAACACCAACTGGTAGTTAACACTACAGACTGCTGGGTGTGTGGCTTGATACCCCACACTATGGATAAAGGCATTCCCTATCTGGTGTTGCCTTTTAGCTATAATGGATCATTTCAGGCCCTTCAGACCATTTTTGCTTATGCCCTTGAAACCTATCCTCCACGTCCACCACGTTCCACTAAATATAACTCTGTCAACAAAGCTTTAGTCCAGGGAATTATTGACATGATCAAGGATGTCAATAATACTCCATCTTACCCTAGAGATGAATTACGAGTATATTTGAGTTGGAACTCTTCAGAGTATCGCCTTAGTTTGGGAGAAAGCAAGCGTAAAAGCTCAACTCCAATCTGGGTCGTGCCTCACCTTGGTCAGGTCTGTTTGCAAGGAAATGGGAGAAATCCGAGAGCTCAGCTAGGGAGGAGTGAGTGCGTTGAGACTTACGTGTTTCCGTCTAACTCTTCCCCTGCTTTTCTTACTGCTAGGGGTACCTACTTCATCTGTCAAGACAGAGCGTATACATGGTTGCCTGCTGACTTTTCAGGTTCATGTTATATTGCTCGATTATTGCCTCCGACATACACTGCTTCGTCTGATTATCACAAGACCAGAGTAGCAAGAGGTGTTTTCAGTAAGGAAGATACCGCTGGTCAGGAAGCTGGAGACTTCTTCAAAGGTTTCCTTCCGTTCTGGGGGCCTATGGCCAATAGTAGAAACATACGTCAACTAACACGGGTAGTTGAATCTACTATTACAGAAACTGCTGGTGCCCTAAGCAATTTGACAGCTGAGCTTCAGGCGGATAGACTCATGACGTTGCAGAACCGTATGGTTCTAGACGTAATACTTGCAGATCGAGGTGGGGTATGCAGAATGATCCAATCGAGCTGCTGTGTCTTTATTCCCAATAATACTCCAACAGTCTATGAGGCGATCTCTAAGCTACACAAGATTTCCGACTCTATTCATGTAGACAAGGGAAACTGGTCCTTCATGGAGTGGTTTTGGACTCTGATATCAGCGTGGGGATGGAAGGTTTTGATGGTCATTGGTGTCATCCTAGTATTCCTGTTCTCGTGTTGCCTAATTATCCAGTGTGGTCCCGCTCTGTGTAGTCTTTGTGCTGCAACCTGCTTTAGAAAACCACCTGCGTTTGGAGAAAAGGCGCGAGAAAGGATGATGATACAACAGCATGTCACTGACCTGATGAGCATAGAACTAGATTCTGACATAGACTGAGTAATTGCCTATGTAAGGGCAAAAGGAGGGTCTGAGGTTCCGTGACGATTTGAACCCGTGTTTTCAACATTGTCGTAAATACATAATTTTGGTATCAGTGAACCGCAAATGATCCATTTAGCATATCCTGGTGTTTTCGCTGTGCTACGAGCAAGAGTACTCCTGTTACAAACACATTTCCGATCTACCCATGGCATCCATCTTAGATCATGGCAGCCATTTTGTGTTTCTTGCCCTCACATACGCAATGACCTCTGATTACTTCATTTCGATTAAGGACACGTAGACTTAGCCGGAGATTCACCTCTCTAGTGACACGTGCACCTCAGAACAGAACATGCTGTGGCTGCATGACTCGACAAAGGCTGCCTCCTCTGCCCGAGGCCAGTCCTGCTATACTGGTTCTCGTGTTCGTTGGGCTGATCATGATTAGGCGGCCGAAGCTGGTAGCCTTGCCCATTTACGACCCACAAACATCTCTTATCCTGCTTTTCTATCTTCCGCACCTGGCTCCGTTCCTTTCTTTCTGAATCTTTATTAGGGGGAGGTAACGAAATTTACGATGAGGCGGTCCGGCTCTTGAATGAAATGTTGACATGGGATTGTGATGGAACAGTGGGAACCCCTCTTCGTAATGTTTGACATCAGATATTATTGATCGATTCTCACTTTCTGCAGGACTCTCTGAATCATGGCAAAGGGGGGAAAGGCGTAAGCCTTCAGATTCTTCCATGGTTGAAGGAAGGCATTCACTGCTAGAGCGCCGGGATCGGGCATCCAACTGAAGTATTTTTTCAGTTGAAACGTTAGTCTGCTTGCGAAAAGGTCTATTTCCAAGGGTCCCCAAACCATATTCAGACGGTTGAAGATGGAAATGTTGAGTTTCCAATCGCTGTGATCTTTGAGGAATCTGGAGTTCCAGTCTGCAGAGATGTTCGCTCTCCCTGGAAGGTATTCTGCTTTTAGAGCAATTTTGTGTTCTAAGCAGAACATCCAAAGTTTCTTGGCCAGGTTCGAAAGGTCCGCAGATTTGGTGCCACCTAGGCGGTTTATATAAGCTACAGCAGACATGTTGTCCATCTTTAAAATGACCGATCTTCCTTGTAATGAGTGTTTGAAACTCATCAAAGCGTAAAGACCAGCTGTAAGTTCTAAATAATTTATATGTTGGGAAGACTCCTCTAGGGACCATGTTCCACCGGTATTCTGGTTGAGAAGGCAAGCTCCCCAACCATGCATGCTGGCATCTGATTCCAAAACGAATTCGGGTTTCGTACCGAAAATCGCTTTGCCGTTCCAAGCATCCAGGTTTTCTAACCACCAGTTCAGTTCCTGTATGGCATCCAGGTCTAGGGAGATGAAATCCTCGTACCAAAGACCGGACCTCAGGGCTCTCGCTTTCACCCTCTGGAGGGCTCGATAATTCAGAGGGCCAGGAAAAATTGCTTGGATAGAGGAAGAAAGAAGACCGAGGAGTCTTGCAAGTTCTCTGAGGGGAAACTCTTTGAGTTTCAAGACACGACGAATTTCTTTTTTGATTTTTGTAATTTTTTTGGTAGGGAGAAGAAGGAGACACTTCGATGTGTCTACAGTGAACCCCAAAAATTCCATCGACCTTGAAGGAGTTAAGACCGATTTTTCCTTGTTGACGATGAAGCCCAAACTTTCTAGGAGGTCCATGACTGTTTTTAGATCTTGAGAGATTTGAGAAAGATCTTGAGACATAATTAATATGTCGTCTAGATAGATGATCAAACGAATTCCTCTTTCTCTTAGAAAGGAGGCAATTGGTCTCATAACCTTGGTAAAGCACCAAGGGGCTGAAGAAAGACCAAAAGGAAGGGCTTTGAACTGATACAATCGATCCTTCCAAAGAAATTGGAGGAAGGGTTGATGAATTTCTGCCATAGGAATGGTGAAGTAAGCGTCTTTCAGGTCTAGTTTTACTAGCCAATCCCCTTCTAAAAGAAGATCCCTCAAAAGGTGAATCCCTTCCATTTTGAAGTGTCTGTATACTAAAAATTTGTTGAGGTGTTTTAAATTTATAACAGGTCTCCAACCTTTGTCTTTTTTCTCTACGAGGAAAAGGGTGCTTATAAACTTGAGTTCTTCTAGGGAGACTTGTAAGATCGCACCTTTCTTGAGCATTGAAGAGATCTCTTCCTCTATTATTTTTTGCTGGTCTAAGGGGATCTGAAAATTTTTTGGAGGAGAAGCTTGAGTGGGAGTCTCTGTAAAATCTATTTTGAAACCTCTGACTGTGTTCAGGACCCAGGGATCTTGAGTAATCTTTCTCCAGTTCTGGAAAAAGAACTTGAGTCTTCCTCCCACCTCTGAGGGGAAAGAAAGAGGAGAAGGAGGGGTGATAGTACTCACTTGTTGTAGTGTCGGTGGAGGGTTGGCCACGTGATCTATATCCTCTTGAGCGCATGCCGCGTCCTCTTTGAGGGAAGAATTGTGAATTATTGAATTGCTGATAACCTCTTCCGAAGCCTCTAGATCTTGAGGGGGGCCGTTGGTTAAATCGGCCGAAAGATTGGCCTCTTCTTCCGGCCCTGCCAAAAAGGTTATTGTTAAAGACCTTGCGCATATTTTGTTGGGCTCTGTCCAAGGCCGTAAAAGTAGAGACATATTTGCCAAGAGTTTTAATGAGATCTTCACCAAAAAGTAAGCCTTTGGGATTTTGAGAAGTCTCCTTGTCGGCCATGTCTGAAAGTTTTGGGTTTATTTTGGTTAGGACGACTCTGCGTCTTTCTGCGTTCAAGCTGGCATTAGCGTTTCCTAGGAGAATTAAAGCTCTCTGACTCCAGCCTCTGATTAAGTCAACATTAAGGGGAGTATCATTGAGATGGCTCTCCTCAGCAGCGTCAATAATTCTAGCCAAAGGGCCTAGAACGTCCAGGACACGGTCTTGACAACCCTTAAGGGACCTCTCCATACCTTTGCGAGGATCACGTCCAAGCTTAAAAAGGAATTTTATCAATTCAGGGTCCAAATTAGGAGTTTGACAGACTTTTTCGTCAATAGAAGGTCTTGAACATTCAGCTCGTAGAATGTTACGAGTGTTGGGTTCAAGGGGAAATCTCAACCATTTATCAATGAATTTGGCCACGTGTTGATGAGGCCACCATTCCGAACTCCTAGGATGTTTAAGATTAAGGGGAGAGAACATTTCTTCCCCGAGGGGGTCAAGAATAGTATCTTTTGAACCAGAGGAAGATTCTGGAGGGTTAAAAAGGTCTTCATCATAGTCATCATTTAGATCAAGGACATATTCGTCGGGTGTGTCTGAGGAATTGTCGTCTCTGAGATCATTATTAAGTATGTGATCATGAGCACTTGGATATTGTGTGCCGCTAAGGACACCAGGATATTTTGTGCCGCGAGGGGCACCATAATAGGTTGTGCCGCGATGGACACCATGATGAGTTGTGCCGCGAAGGACACCAAGAGGTTTTGAGGTGCGGGGACCTCCCAGATAAAGCGAGGTGCTAGGACCTCCAGCAGCGCTCTTAGAGGCAAATCCTTCAATGTTTTTAACTTTTCTTATTTTTTTGCCTCTTAGATTATCAATTTCAATTGAATGACTTTCATAAAAATCGTCCTCGTCAGGAGAAATAGATCTCTTTGAAGACATCACCCTTTTTAAAGAACCACGTATGGAGGACTGCACTTCCTGATCTAAAACAGTTTTAAAATGTTCACCCACAACATTGGGAGTAGGGGCAGAAGCACCTTCAGACTCCGATTCAGACATGAGTTATTAAGAAGTAATGTAGTAGTAGGTTTAGTTTAGGATATTAAGGTCTATTCTGGCGTGTTTTTTTTTTTTTTTGGGTAAGAGGCGGAGTTTCGCTGAAAGTAGTTGTAAAATAAATATTAAGCTTTTGTCACGTTTAGTAATTGTAAAAAGGGTTAATTGTTAGTGTAAATCGCCCTAACGAGGTACAGCCAGTCGCGAAGGTCGAGTAACGAACTCGGAACCGCTCGCGATCAGCTGCGCCCTCGGTAACCATGGGAACCGGCATTGCTTGCCGGTGACATCAACAATGTCCGTATCTAGGTAGAGGAAAGCACCCAGGCAACGCGCCTGCGTGGCGTCGTTGTTGCCGAGGGCCTTTCCTCTGCTAACAGCAATGGCTTGAGCTCCGTAGCGTGATACTCACTCGCGTCTCGAGCGCGACGTGTATTGAAGACAAACCGACGTGTATGGACAAATCATGCCATAAAACGCTATCAAGCCGGTCTCCAAGAGCGAGATATCGAAGGAGAAGGCAAGTGGCAATTCAAAATGTCAAAACGTTTAACGAAGAAGAAATGCAGCAAATACTTACGTTGCCTGAAATAAAAAACCCATTAGGAAAAGAGGAATACACACACATACAAGTGGGGTATAATCATGAAAGCAAGTAAATCAGGTCAAAAGGACCAAAGGGAAAGAAAGAGGGGATTTCCATGAATTGGAAATCGGTGTGGTAATAGGAAAGAGAGAGAAAACAATAGCCCTATAACTTTGAAATCCAGAAAATAATATTAATAATAGTAAAAGAACAATAACAATAATTAATGAGATAAGGTAACAGGTAAAGGGAACTTATCTGCTCAGAGCCGCATTTAAAAGAGGCAGTCTCTTGTTGGCTCATGCCCTTTATTTGTTTTGAATGTTCTTTATGGAACCTTTTAATTGTGATGTATGCGGCTGCTTGGAGATGCAATTAAAAGTTGTATGCATAATGTGAGCCTCCGTGTCTTTAATGAAATCCAGATTCTCTAGTCATGGTAATAGGAGAATCGCAATTCTTGTGCAACGCCAAATATTTATTGTTTAGGACACAAAGGTGTGGGAATGTACCAACATGTGAAGAATTCGCCTGAAGGCCAATATTTTGTATATAAGGAGCAACCTTTCTTGTACAAATCGAACAGGCTCCTAGATACTGCCCATGTGTAGTTTCTGTGACTTCTGTGTCCCTGCAGTAATAAACCTTTGGTCTTTGACGCCACCATCGAGAAGCCCGTGTTTCTGTTTATTTGTGCACCAAGACAGGTAGAACTCCAGGGTCTTCGGGTGTTATCCCTGACACCTCTGGACGGAACCAAAAAGTCCAGAACTCCACCACCCCCTTTTCTGAATCGTTTTTGGCCACTATAGGAGTGGCAGGGTATACTCAGACATGGGTCCCTTTCTCACTGCACCATCAGGATTCAAGCAAGCCGGGACGAAGACGGCTGAAATGCCAGAAACCGGTCCCCGGTAGCTTGTCTCCTTTCTGGTGAAGAATTGGCTTGGTAGTTTAGTCTGCCCTGTTCCCATGATGCACTGGGCCAGGGACAGACTGATTTGCATATAGCCAGGTTCTGAGCTGGGATGGTGCAGTGAGATAAATAACGGTGATGGATCAAGCCCTGATTTTTGGACTGGGTAAGAGTGGTCTGCTTAATTCAGACACTCTGTTCATCACCACCCCCTTTTCTGAATCGTTTTTGGCCACTATAGGTGTGGCAGGGTATACTCAGACATGAGTCCCTTTCTCACTGCACCATCAGGATTCAAGCAAGCCGGGCCGAAGACGGCTGAAATGCCAGAGACCGGTTCCCGGTAGCTTGTCTCCTTTCTGGTGAAGAATTGGCTTGGTAGTTTAGTCTGCCCTGTTCCCATGATGCACTGGGCCAGGGACAGACTGATTTGCATATAGCCAGGTTCTGAGCTGGGATGGTGCAGTGAGATAAATAACGGTGATGGATCAAGCCCTGATCTTTGGACTGGGTAAGAGTGGTCTGCTTAATTCAGACACTCTGTTCATCACCACCCCCTTTTCTGAATCGTTTTTGGCCACTATAGGTGTGGCAGGGTATACTCAGACATGAGTCCCTTTCTCACTGCACCATCAGGATTCAAGCAAGCCGGGCTGAAGACGGCTGAAATGCCAGAAACCGGTCCCCGGTAGCTTGTCTCCTTTCTGGTGAAGAATTGGCTTGGTAGTTTTGTCTGCCCTGTTCCCATGATGCACTGGGCCAGGGACAGACTGATTTGCATATAGCCAGGTTCTGAGCTGGGATGGTGCAGTGAGATAAATAACGGTGATGGATCAAGCCCTGATCTTTGGACTGGGTAAGAGTGGTCTGCTTAATTCAGACACTCTGTTCATCACCACCCCCTTTTCTGAATCGTTTTTGGCCACTATAGGTGTGGCAGGGTATACTCAGACATGAGTCCCTTTCTCACTGCACCATCAGGATTCAAGCAAGCCGGTCCGAAGACGGCTGAAATGCCAGAGACCGGTTCCCGGTAGCTTGTCTCCTTTCTGGTGAAGAATTGGCTTGGTAGTTTAGTCTGCCCTGTTCCCATGATGCACTGGGCCAGGGACAGACTGATTTGCATATAGCCAGGTTCTGAGCTGGGATGGTGCAGTGAGATAAATAATGGTGATGGATCAAGCCCTGATCTTTGGACTGGGTAAGAGTGGTCTGCTTAATTCGGACACTCTGTTCATCACCACCCCCTTTTCTGAATCGTTTTTGGCCAGTATAGGTGTGGCAGGGTATACTCAGACATGAGTCCCTTTCTCACTGCACCATCAGGATTCAAGCAAGCCGGGCCGAAGACGGCTGAAATGCCAGAAACCGGTCCCCGGTAGCTTGTCTCCTTTCTGGTGAAGAATTGGCTTGGTAGTTTTGTCTGCCCTGTTCCCATGATGCACTGGGCCAGGGACATACTGATTTGCTTATATCCAGGTTTTAAGCTGGGATGGTGCAGTGAGATAAATAACGGTGATGGATCAAGCCCTGATCTTTGGACTGGGTAAGAGTGGTCTGCTTAATTCAGACACTCTGTTCATCACCACCCCCTTTTCTGAATCGTTTTTGGCCACTATAGGTGTGGCAGGGTATACTCAGACATGAGTCCCTTTCTCACTGCACCATCAGGATTCAAGCAAGCCGGGCCGAAGACAGCTGAAATGCCAGAAACCGGTCCCCGGTAGCTTGTCTCCTTTCTGGTGAAGAATTGGCTTGGTAGTTTAGTCTGCCCTGTTCCCATGATGCACTGGGCCAGGGACAGACTGATTTGCATATAGCCAGGTTCTGAGCTGGGATGGTGCAGTGAGATAAATAACGGTGATGGATCAAGCCCTGATCTTTGGACTGGGTAAGAGTGGTCTGCTTAATTCAGACACTCTGTTCATCACCAGCCCCTTTTCTGAATCGTTTTTGGCCACTATAGGTGTGGCAGGGTATACTCAGACATGAGTCCCTTTCTCACTGCACCATCAAGATTCAAGCAAGCCAGGCCGAAGATGGCTGAAATGCCAGAAACCGGTCCCCGGTAGCTTGTCTCCTTTCTGGTGAAGAATTGGCTTGGTAGTTTAGTCTGCCCTGTTCCCATGATGCACTGGGCCAGGGACAGACTGATTTGCATATAGCCAGGTTCTGAGCTGGGATGGTGCAGTGAGATAAATAACGGTGATGGATCAAGCCCTGATCATTGGACTGGGTAAGAGTGGTCTGCTTAATTCAGACACTCTGTTCATCACCACCCCCTTTTCTGAATCGTTTTTGACCACTATAGGTGTGGCAGGGTATACTCAGACATGAGTCCCTTTCTCACTGCACCATCAGGATTCAAGCAAGCCGGGCCGAAGACGGCTGAAATGCCAGAAACCGGTCCCCGGTAGCTTGTCTCCTTTCTGGTAAAGAATTGGCTAGGTAGTTTAGTCTGCCCTGTTCCCATGATGCACTGGGCCAGGGACAGACGGATTTGCATATAGCCAGGTTCTGAGCTGGGATGGTGCAGTGAGATAAATAACGGTGATGGATCAAGCCCTGATCTTTGGACTGGGTAAGAGTGGTCTGCTTAATTCAGACACTCTGTTCATCACCACCCCCTTTTCTGAATCGTTTTTGGCCACTATAGGTGTGGCAGGGTATACTCAGACATGAGTCCCTTTCTCACTGCACCATCAGGATTCAAGCAAGCCGGGCCGAAGACGGCTGAAATGCCAGAAACCGGTCCCCGGTAGCTTGTCTCCTTTCTGGTGAAGAATTGGCTTGGTAGTTTAGTCTGCCCTGTTCCCATGATGCACTGGGCCAGGGACAGACTGATTTGCATATAGCCAGGTTCTGAGCTGGGATGGTGCAGTGAGATAAATAACTGTGATGGATCAAGCCCTGATCTTTGGACTGGGTAAGAGTGGTCTGCTTAGTTCAGACACTCTGTTCATCACCACCCCCATTTCTGAATCGTTTTTGGCCACTATAGGTGTGGCAGGGTATACTCAGACATGAGTCCCTTTCTCACTGCACCATCAGGATTCAAGCAAACCGGGCCGAAGACGGCTGAAATGCCAGAAACCGGTCCCCGGTAGCTTGTCTCCTTTCTGGTGAAGAATTGGCTTGGTAGTTTTGTCTGCCCTGTTCCCATGATGCACTGGGCCAGGGACAGACTGATTTGCATATAGCCAGGTTCTGAGCTGGGATGGTGCAGTGAGATAAATAACGGTGATGGATCAAGCCCTGATCTTTGGACTGGGTAAGAGTGGTCTGCTTAATTCAGACACTCTGTTCATCACCACCCCCTTTTCTGAATCCTTTTTGGATCAATGCATGCACCTCTGCGTCAATGAAACTCTGTTCTAGTAGGGAAAAATGTAGGGGAGCGGGCGCTTGACGCTATGCGGGGGGGCATAAAACTCTATGTGATACCGTTGTACTGTTTGTAACACCCAGGGATCGGATGTGAGCTCTCGCCACCTTTGAAGAAAGAGAGCCAACCTGCTTCCCACCATGTGTTCTGATGCACATAGAACTCATACCTGAGTAGGAATTGTCTCCTGAGTTATTCTGCTGTCCTCGATAGTTTCCTTTCTGACCTCTGCCACAACCTCCTCGATTGCGAGAGGGATAGAAGTTGGATCGTTGATTGCCTCTGCCTCGATGCTCCGCTCCACGCGAGGCCTGATTAAAACCTCGGCCGGACCCTCGACCTCGTTGATGTCTGGCCATGTCAAAAACACCGGTGTGGAACACCTTCTTGATGTTTGTTTGCGCTTTGTCCAAAGCGGAGAAGGTGGCAACGTACTTGCCCATTTGCTTCACAAATTTATCCCCAAAAAGCTTCCCATTAGCCAGGGAACACGGCTCAGTGGGGGCCATCTCCGCCAATTGGGAATCGATTCTCATAAGGAAAGAGCGTCTCCACTCCGTGGAAAGGGCTACATTAGCATTCCCCAAGAAACACAAGACACGTTGTGCCCATTCCAGGACATCTGACACGTCCAGTGGCACATTTTGCTCCTTCACCCTAACTGCGGCATCCAGAATTTTCGTTGGGGGTCCTGAAACTTCTAACAACTTGTCCTGGCAACCACGCCATGCTCTATCCAGTCCCTTCTTGGGATCCTTTGCAAACTTCCTCATGAACGCCGCCATATTGGGGTCCAAGTCCGGCGTCTCTGCTACCTTCTCTGTCAAAGAGGGTCTGGGGCATTCAGATCTCAAAGTGGCCCTAAGTCCACTTTCAAAGCCCTGACGCAAATTATTACCTACATAATGCGCCACTTCAGGACAGGGCACCCATTCCGTAGATCTAGGGTGTACAATGCTATTGGGGTCAAACAACAAGGTCTTAGGGTCTTGACTATCATCCGCCTTGTATGCTATGTGCATCACCTTTTTGCTTTTCTTTCTGGAAGCCACCGATTCCACCTCCGAATCCGAGGTATCAGGCGGGGACGGGGAAGACTCCCCCGAAGTACAATTAGCCATTGAGCCATGATCCCTTATGACATTCCTGGCCATCTGTGCCAACACCTGTGCAGAGGGAGTAGAGGTATCACCCTTACGGGCTGATTTAAACTTTTCTTGCCATATTTCTGCAGGGGTTTAGTAAAAGGCTTGAGAGCCTTGATCAGGGCTTTATTAACTGACCCTTGGACGTGAGTATCCAGGGCCTCCACCAAATTTTCCTCCAACTGTTCTTCCTGTGGCTCATATTCTTCATATTCATTATAGTCGACCCATTGGTCACCCTCCTCGGCGTAGTACGCCATAGCTCTAAAGCTGGGAGGTATGGAGGAAATTCTCAAGGGGGGGAGCAGCCCAAGGGTGCCTCAAACACACACACACCAAAGTCCCAATACCAACACACTGTGAGACCCCTCTTATATGCACACAAATGCTCCCATGGAGCCTGGCTCTGATCCGGACACGCTCCGGTTAGCGTTCTGTGAGGCCAAGGATTGATGCAGAGCTGTTAAATGCGATGTGCGAGACAACCGGCAACTCAAAACTAAAGTCTGCGCCTCGCGCATGCGCACAGCGTATGGGGCCCGAACTCACCTGCTCCTTGTGCGCGAGAGACTTGCGTCTGCCTCCTCCTGCTCCACCGCCCCCTGTCGCGCACAACGCGCTCCACCGAATCGCGCTACAAGTGTGCGTTCAAAACACCCAAAACGGCGATAAAACACATAAAACACAATCTGGGCAATACCAGTGAAAGCGTTCAGGCGCCACTACTATAAATACACCACAAATGCCAATACCAATAACCAAATAGAAAGTAGGGAAAAAGGCACTTAACTCGCTGCAGCAGCAGCAGCAAAGAAAGAGGAGGTCTTCCTGTTTACAGAGACTGTTATATGTTGGTGGACTAGACAGTGATTGGTGCAGACTAGTGGAGGGGGTTGTCCTTCCGGGGTCATGCCAGTTTAAAGTTTTATTGGCTGCTGTTTTTGTCAGTAAAGATTAGAGAAGCATATTCAGAGCCTCCGTGGACTGACATAGAATCCGAATTGCGTTGTTCGTTAACGGCAGTGCCCTATTAGACGCAGCATAGCTACAACCTGATTGGCTAAGGGGGGAATCAATCAGAAGCCTTGTTATGACGCAGGTATTCACATCCATTCAATGAGAAGCACGGCACTGACGCACCGCCCGTCTGCTCCCGTCCCCATCCGCCCGGGGCCTGCCAGCATGCCTAAATGATCGCTTATTATTCGCGAAGAGCTACAGGAATGTAATCCAGTAAGGCAAAATATATCCCCTTCACTGACCGTGCAATTAGTTAAGTCAGGTTTATTTAACATCCATGATACTATCCCCACCACTTGAAATTACCCTAAACCTCTGCCACCCTCAGCCCTAATAGTTCCATTACCACAATCCACAAGCAAAGTTCTTCCATACTTTTGGTGACTTATCTTAACATACGTTCCCTGTTTAAACTCCAATCTGAAATGTTCTACTTGGATCACTGACAAAATATCGACCTACAAAATATCGACCTACAGGAATATCGAGTTAAAAATATCGAGGGCAAGAATATCGACATCCTATCTACAACATGGTAAGTACAAAAATATCGAAAAAATAATATCGATGTTAAAAATATCGATGTTAAAAATATCGTTTTATTTTTCTTTTAAAATATAAATGTTAAATAAAGTAAATAACACTAATAAATAAAATCTACATAGTTAAAAGAATCTAATAATGTTTAAAATTAATAAATAATACAAATATAATAATAATAATACATTCATTAAATATATACAGTAAATATATAATATATATGTACTGAACAATAAGTTGTAATAATTATTTTACTAATTTATAAATTAATAAAATATATTCTAAATTACAAATACATTTACAAACATAAAACAATAACATAAATAAAATGTAAAAAATATAAAAAATTAAATATACTTTTAATAATTTTTAAATTAATTATATAAATTGTTGGATAGTGCAAGGGTAAAAATTACTATACCCACTCCAGAGAGTGCAACAGTAGGGAAAGCGTTGGATAGTGTAGGAGTACAAATTACTATTCCCACTCCAGAGGGTGCAACAGTAGGGAAAGCCTTGGATAGCGTAGAGGTAAAAATTACTATTCCCACTCCAGAGAGTGCAACAGTAGGGAGAGCGTTGGATAGCGTAGGAGTAAAAATTACTATTCCCACTCCAGAGAGTGCAACAGTAGGGAAAGCGTTGGATAGCGTAGGGATAAAAATTACTATTCCCACTCCAGAGAGTGCAACAGTAGGAAAAGTGTTGGATAGCGTAGGGGTTAAAATAACATACTTATAAATAAAAGTTTTTTTTAATAAAAAAAATATAAACTATTAAATAAATATAATCCATATACAATACCTATACATAATTATAAAAAAATGTATTAGCTAAATATATGTAACCAAAAATAAATATTAAAAAATACCATTTTATAATATTTAATTACCAATTAATAATTAATTACCAATTATATTATTAACAAAACAATTATTTTAAAAACATTATTACATAATTACATTTAAATTACTTCCCACCATATTCCCCTATAAATCCACTACCCACAACAGAACACATTTATCTATTTATGAAATAATTAAAATTATTTACCAATTAATTAAAATTAATTACCAATTAATTAAAATTAATTACCAATTAATTAAAATTAATTTATAATTCCTACAAATTAATCATTATTTAAACTTAATTAAATTACTTCCCACCCTATTCCCCTATAAACCCACAACCCACTACAGAACATATATATCAATTAATCAATTAATTAAAATGAAATACCAATTAATTAAATTTATTTACCAATTATTTAAAATTATTTAATAATAACTACTAATTAATAATTAATTTAACATAATTAAATTACTTCCCACCCTATTCCCCTATAAACCCACAACCCACTACAGAACATATTTATCAATTAATCAATTAATTAAAATGAATTACCAATGAATTAAATGTAATTACCAATTATTTAAAATTAATATTAACTACTAATTATTAATTAATTTAACCTAATTATAGTACTTCCCACCCTATTTCCCTATAAACCCATAACACGCTACAGAACATATTTATCAATTAATCAATTAATTAAAATGAATTTCCAATTAATTAAACATAATTACCAATTAATTACAATTTATAAATAAATCCTACTAATTAATAATCAATTTAACATAATTAAATTACTTCCCACCCTATTCCCCTATAAACCCACAACCCGCTCCGGTACTAAAACATATAATTTGCTTATAAATAAATATATTAATATATAAAATGAATACACATATAATATTAATTATTTTAAATACTTAAGTTAAACATATAACACATACATAATAAAAAACAAAACAATAATACAAATATCGATAGTGTCATCGAAATTAGTGACATCGCTATATATGCTATCGATATTACTAATTTCGATGTTACTTACATCGATATAAAGAATTTCGATATTACTTACCTTAGGGTCGATATTCTGTCCAACGATATTCTTGACATCGATATTCTGCACCTTCGAAATTTCAAACACTATATTTTGGTAGTTCGATATTTAATACTCGATATTTTGACTGTGTACCGTTCTACTTATTAGATACAGAGGCTCCAGATTTGATATTATTAACTGAGACTTGGCTCACATTTGAGTTATCTCCAGATACTCTATAAGCTCTCCTGGATGTTTTTTACACCTTAAAAACTAACAGGGTAGCAGAGAAGTTGGGTGTTAATGTTGCATCAATAATCAAGAAAAATCTTATATTTAACAAGCCGACAGCGCTAAACCTTCCGTCAGTTTAGAATTTGGTATTTAAACTTGAATTTTCCACTTCGTCCAAAAATTGAGTCCTCTTGTAAATTGGTCAGGGTCTATCAGACTGCGCATTAATGGTTAAGACAGTGCACAAGGACGCTAGTGAATTACTTTGTGTTTGAAAGAGAAATCGGTCTGTATGACCTGCAGAGTCACGACGACTGTGGACTTGGTCTGCAGCATACTATCCCGCAGCTGCCAATGAGAGCAATGGGATGAAGATACAGGAAGCCGGATCGTCAAAGAAATGGATGCATGATCCGAGAGTAAGCGCGGGTCAATAAGAGCGTCGGGTCTAGAAGGGTCAGAGTGGCTAAAAAAGGATCAATATGTGCATACGTTTTATGGGCGATAGAGTAGAACGTGTAGTCTCTAGTATTCGTATGCAGCCAAAGCCACACATCAGGTAGGCCACAGTTCACCACCCAACGCAGGCCTGCAACCGAAAAGGCCCCGGACTGATCAGAGCGCTTGCTAAAACAGTCCAAGTCAGAGTTCATCACTAAATTCATGTCACCCCCTAACACTATGGCTGTGTCCAAGGTCTGAATCATGGAGGCCAAGGAGTGTGTAAAGAACCTGTCCTGCTTCCCGTTGGGTGATTAAACATTCACTAGGGTAAAGTAAAATCAACCCTTCCTGAGTCGGAGCGTAAGGAGATGTCCCTTAACCTCTACTACATTAGCCAGGATTTCACTTGAAAAGCCCTTCAAAAACAGAATTGCAACACCATCCTTTTTAGATGGACCTGAGGACCATTGCTGACATGAAACCGGCGAGACTGCACTCTATAGACATCTTTAGCGACCAAATGAATCTTCTTAAGGAGACAAATATAATCACCTGAGAGAAAGAATAGTTGATCGTCTGGTGGGATTGCTAAGGCCCGTACATTGAGGCTAACAATCTTAAGCTCCAGGAAGCCTAATTTGGAAAGTAAGGCTCTGAAAGGATGTGCCTTTCAATACAATAAACCAGTATCATATTTTTGAAAAAGCCTAGACCATGCAAAGTGAAGAATAAAGAAAACCCCAATAATTCCCAGAACAAGTAAATGAGGAAAACATTCAGCAAACAATTGTAATATGTCCATTAAACATGGCAACAACTGGAACATGGTCCCAGCAGGCATATCCAAGAAAAGGACAGCAAGGCGGGGGTCACTGGGCAGTCTAGAAATCACAGGGGCCCTTTGGCCCGTCCCCACTATCCCCATTCCCACCGCTAGAGGTGAAAACATTGAATCAGATGTCCCTCAGGTTCAAGATTTGTCAACTTCAGCGGCGTCACCAGACAGCATACTCAGCAGAGCCCTCTCCTCTGGTTTTAGGATCTCAGGGTCAGGGCGCAAGCCATCAGGAGCAGATTTGTGTTGGATTCCGCAGTGCCTGCAGGACACCGGTTGCTCTTGTGGGTGAACATCATGAGAGGGATGCTCGATACCAAGAGCTCATCAAGCTTCTGTGAGCTTATCTGGTGGACCCTGCTGTCATGGCGGAAGATGATCTGAAATAGATGACCCCCAAGAGTAAGAAATGTCAGCGTTCCTCCAGTGGGCCGTAACCTGGGCAAAGGTTACATCATTTTTGCAGCATAATCGCCCTAAGTCTTGATGCAATTGAGGTGTTTGCCCCCTAAATTGGAGTGAATGGACATCTATGGTTTTATGCAGGATAGACTCTTTTGTCTGAAAATTGTGGACACACACCAAGATGGGGGGTGCTTCACTGAACTCAGCAGCTTAACTTAAAGGCACCAATCCAGCTTTATCTCCATATCCGCTGAGGAACCGAGGATGTGGCAGAACAGAGCTTTCACATATTCCTCCAAGTCAGCATGCTCTGCATCAGTTGGAACTCCGCAGATGCCGATATTGCTCAGTCTAGACCTATTTTCTAGATCTTGGACCTGATCCTGGACGTAAATTTGCTGCTTTTAGAGACAGACTACTACCTGTTTCAGCACCCCAACTTCCTCATCCCAACTGGTTTCTCTGTCTTTCAAGGTGGCAACCCTCTCCCCTACTTCATCCAGATTCCAGCTGACCGTGTGCATGTCAGACGAGAAGTCTATTTTAACCTCTTGTAGGTCTTCACACAGGGATGCAAACAAGGTCTCCAGGAGGGTCAACTCTGATGGTGAAGAGACCGTGGAACAATGACCGCATAGAAAGCGACTGCCGAACAGCAATTCTCAAGCCCGGTTTGGGCTCACCGCGTCTGTTACCTGGCACCTCGACTTTGCCGCATCGTAAATAAAGAGTTCATGTGACCACATAATACATCGTGAGAAAGAACATTGTGACTACACTACACGACCCCCCCCCCCCTCCCAAACGGCTATTTACTCTGCTAGGATTAAGAATTGTATGGTACTAAAGAGAACCCTGTAATCAGGGAGTTCGAAACGCGTCGACCTTAGCTGGCCTAGTGTCAATAATAAGGATTAGAAAGACTAGGAAAATATGAAATTTGGTTCCAATTGAACATATTTCTGTAACACTGTTGCATTGATTTGTAAATTAGGGTACATAAACTGTTCAAGCAAAACGTTTTTGTTGACATAGGGCCACACTTTATTTATTTTGTTGTATATTTGGGTTTGTATGAATGTAGGTTGAATGTATTGGCCAAAAAGTCTGGAATGGATGAGTTGTAAATATGTATAGAGAGTGTATGTCCTGATGATAGATTGTATTTAATTGTATTGTTTGTATATGCACAAAGAATGTTTCTGATTACAAAAAATTAAAAAACAAAATATGAACAAGTAAAATAAATAAATCAATAAACTAGTGACGTTATTGTAAACAGACCGGTATGTTTTGTTCATATGGTTTTTGAGAAAATTCAGAGAGTAAAGTCCAGTATTGCATTTGTGTTGTTTATTACATATATCTGGCTTAGCCTTGCTGGGGTAGGAGTCAAGAGCCAGTTTTGTTTATTTGGCCGGGTAATAGAGGCAGCACGTCCTACACCACCACCACCTTGGTTTGTCTCTATGTCTCCATACCAGGGCTGCCCACCTAATTGCCAGAGGGGAGGCCCTATCCTCATCCTATAAGCCAGTCCACTCTTAGCCCTCCCAGAAGGCAGCACAGTTGAGTCCGTGCAATATAAAAATTAGGGTGAAGCCCCGTGTTTACTGGCGAGCGAGGACCCTAGACCCACAAACCAAGCAAGCCTCCAGGACTATCAAGGCAGGCAATAGTCGTGAAAACTCACTGTGACACCCCAACAGATCATTGAACAACTTCCACAGGTGCAGGTTGGAGCACAAATCCGGCATGTCTTAGCCGTCCGCCATCTTGTCCACACCCCAACAATACATCATTTTGGAGCAATTTTAAGATTTTGATTTTTCAAGAAACCTGGGTTCAAACAATTGTTCCACTTGAAGGACTTTATAGAACAACAGAAGCCAGCCACTAAAGCCGGCAATTTCGAACACCCAAAAGGTGGGCTAACGATCTCTATCGCTTAATTTCTTTACTCTTTGGCAGAGGAGATCCCCTTGATGGAATCATGAGTGCAAGCAATTCACTTCATCACATCCAACAGCAACAAGAAGCAATCTCTGTTGATCATTGACGTTTACATAAAGCAATATCTGTTGATCATTGACATTTACATAAAGCCCAGCAGATGAGAAAACGAACCAAATTGAAAAACTGCAAACAATCATAACAGAGCCAAAAATTAAATTCCTGTTGGTTAGCATCCTGCTATCTGGTGACTTCAGCACAAACCTGTCTGTTCAGGTGAAAGGTCGTGAAGCCAATAACTTGGACATCATGTGTTACATCCCACTGCAAGGGTGCCTGTGAAAACTTGTTTGAACAAACTGGCTTTCCTGAAAATTAATTTAATGCATGCTGCAAAATACAGCAGGCCTTATTGGCACACTAAGGGGCATATTATCAAGGGGGTTTATCTCCGCTTTTTTGGCTTTAAAAGCCAAGAAAGCGGAGATAAAATTATCTCCCTATTACCTAGCTGCCGCTAACACCAGTTAGCAACAGCTAGTAGGAGATAGCGACCATCTTGGGCCCCACTTTGCATGTCAGTGATATTTATCACTAATGAGATGCAAAGTGGGCGTGCCAAGATGTTAGCGACTGAAAACAGTCGCTAACATCGCTATCTCCTATTACCAACTTTTGGAGATATTAGCGCTAAGCCCTGAGCATTTCTTAGCCATGTTATCCAATAGGAGGTGGATAACATGGCTAAGAGCATTAGCTCGCTAATGCATGAATATCGCTGACTTTTCAGCGATATTCATGCTTTGCGGCGATTTTTACCGCATTTGCGTTAAACCTTGGTAATACCAAGGTTTATTCGCGGTAGAAATCGCCGCAGCGCTGCGGTAGATTTTTGTCTCTAACCAAGCAATAGCGATAATTATCGGTATTGCTTGGTAATATGCCCCCAATTTTCCTGTTGCAGGAACACTGAATCGATAAACAGAGAAGTGGCAGAGCTTGGGTTACATTAAAATAAAGCAACATTCCAGAGAGAATGCTGGGGCATATTATCAAGGGGGTTTATCTCCGTTTTTTTAGCTTTAAAAGCCAAGAAAGCGGAGATAAAATTATCTCCCTATTACCTAGCTGTCGCTAACACCAGTTCGCGACAGCTAGTAGGAGATAGCGACCATCCTGGGCCCCACTTTGCATGTCAGTGATATTTATCACTAATGATATGCAAAGTGGGCGTGCCAAGATGTTAGCGACTGAAAACAGTCGCTAACATCGCTATCTCCTATTACCAACTTTTGGAGATATTCGCGCTAAGCGCGAATATCTCCAAAAGCTAACACCTGCCCTGAGCAGTTCTTAGCCATGTTATCCAATGGGAGGTGAGTAACATGGCTAAGAGCATTAGCTCGGTAATGCATGAATATCGCGGACTTTTCAGCGATATTCATGCTTTGCGGCGATTTTTATCGCATTTGCGATAAACCTTGGTAATATCAAGGTTTATTTGCGGTACAAATCGCCGCAGCTCAGCGGTAAATTTTTGTCTCTAACCAAGCAATAGCGATAATTATCGCTATTGCTTGGTAATATGCCCCCAATTTTCCTGTTGCAGGAACACTGAATCGATAAACAGAGAAGTGGCAGAGCTAGGGTTACATTAAAATAAAGCAACATTCCAGAGAGAATGCTGGGGCATATTATCAAGGGGGTTTATCTCCGCTTTTTTGGCTTTAAAAGCCAAGAAAGCGGAGATAAAATTATCTCCCTATTACCTAGCTGTCGCTAACACCAGTTAGCGACAGCTAGTAGGAGATAGCGACCATCCTGGTCCCCACTTTGCATGTCAGTGATATTTATCACTAATGATATGCAAAGTGGGCGTGCCAAGATGTTAGCGACTGAAAACAGTTGCTAACATCGCTATCTCCTATTACCAACTTTTGGAGATATTCGCGCTAAGCGCGAATATCTCCAAAAGCTAACACCTGCCCTGAGCAGTTCTTAGCCATGTTATCCAATGGGAGGTGGATAACATGGCTAAGAGCATTAGCTCGGTAATGCATGAATATCGCTGACTTTTCAGCGATATTCATGCATTGTGGCGATTTTTATCGCATTTGCGATAAACCTTGGTAATACCAAGGTTTATTTGCGGTAAAAATCGCCGCAGCTCAGCGGTAAAGTTTTGTCTCTAACCAAGCAATAGCGATAATTATCGCTATTGCTTGGTAATATGCCCCGCTATTTCTTGAATTATGTCTTCCAAAGTTTCCTCTTGAGAAAGAGGCAACAGTAGCATTTAGTAATCATACATAAGTCTGATCTCTAAAAATAATGAGGTAGTGGTAAAAAAAAAGCCTCAGGCTTTTAAATGGCTGAATGAGCAGGAATATCCTACCTGGCTAGATGCCAGGATCAGAAAAGTCCATCTCCTACATTGAAGTCACCATGTGCTCAGCCGCCCTTTTCAAGCTCATTACCAAACTTCTTTCTTGGGGACCACTTTAAAAGTGATCATAGACCACAGGAGATAGTCTGGCAAAAATACACACTTTGCAACTTGAGGCTTCCGCTCCGCTCCGCCCCCCCCCAACCAGCTCAGAAGGCCATGTGGAAAACCTTAAAAGAGTGAACAAAGTGATTGGTTCAGAGAACCACACAGTAGTTATACAAAATATGAATTTATTATATAACTCTATCTAGTGCATTACAATATCTCCTACATGGAGATAGACACAAAGCAAACAATACTTATGCAAAGAAATCACAGTAAATAGTACTAATACACAGTGGGCCCTGGGCGGGGACCATACCATATACTAAAAAAGTGGTATAAGAACCACGACTCAAATCAGGACAATGTTCAGAGGACGTAGAATTGCAGGGACCCCAAGGAACCACCCAAGGTGAATAAATAGGGACTCCACGGAGTGCGTGTGCAGTGTGAGAACACGACTGCGTGCTCCTTACAAGTCAATGTGAAAGTCGCTGTAAGAATTTTAACAATCAAGGACCGTTCCCTTTGGACTTCGCGGAAACCCAGTGAAAGACAGAAGGTTAGAGAGCTACCCCACCCGTGGATACCAAAGTACCCAAGTTACCTAATTCAGGGAAGCCAGGTGCATAGGTGTGAAGTGGCGTCGGAAACCTCTGTCAAACCCAATGGAGGACTTCGAAGAAGAGCCGCTGCTAGAAGAGGAGAAAGTGTCTGTTGGAATCCAAATGTGGATTCTTGTTGAAGAGTACCTGAAAGCAGAGGGGACAGAGTCTGGGTCACTTGGGAGTGACCAGGGGCTCAGTAGACGAATGCTCACCGATGGCGGTGCTTCAGGATAGTTGACGGTGACCGTGACTCTGCAGCTGAGGGGACCAGGCAATGTTGAGGATGACCAAGACCTGGATGCAAGCTGTCCCACAAAGGATATTGAGTGCTGAGGGGTTGGTGTCTGGTGGTAGCAACAACAAGCCTTGGCAAAAGCAACCCACGCAGGAAGTCAAGGAAGTGGACGGTTCAGAACAGCAAGGTCCAGGAGACACCACACACACAGGAGTCAGGGCAGGCCCTAAGCAAGCAGAGGAGCTCACAGAAATTAAAAGATGACCCTCAATTGGACCCACAGGTTGGCGGCACAGGAGTCACAAAAAGACGCTGGGCAGCTTTACAAAACAACAGGCCACGGAGCACTCGGTGTGAGGTGGTTGAAGATCTTTGTGTGAAACCTTGCCAGAGGTTGGGGCTACTTGGAGCCCAATGCACTTGTTGCAGGATTGCCAACAAGCACATGCACTTGCAACAGTACAGGTTGCACAGGGGTTTGGGTATAGCAACCTCCATGAGGGATTCTGACCTCAAACTCAGTGAGTGGGCAACTTGGACCTAAAGGGACATAGAAATCTACCTCCTGTGTCACTGAGCCTTTCGGAGTCTGTAGGAGCTTGGGATCAGCAGACCGGTCAGCAGTTTTGCTGTGCCTGCAAATGCAGGGAGTGACTCCTTCACTCCAAGGGAGATTATCTTTAGATGTCCTGGATGCTCCACAGGTCCTACACAGATCCTGTACAGTGCACAGGCACAGATGATGCAGCTGAAAGAGAGGGAGATGAGGTCAGGCCCAAATGAAGTCCAGTGCAGTCCAGAGTGTCCAGACGGTCGAAGTGCAGTGGTTTCTGTTCTGAATCTTGTCCACAATTAATCTAGGGTCCTACAGCCAGGTAAGCCCTTAAGTACCCACGGAAGAGGGTTGGAAATGTCCAGGGACCCATTCAGGGGACCCTTCCAGGGGAGGGTCTGGAAAGGGCGGGAGGTTACTCCCATGTCCTTTGTCCAGTTTCGCACCAGAGAGGGGGTCAACAGTTCCCAGGACTGCTTTGAACTGGACTATGCACAGGGACACCAAATGTTTCCCTCAGTTGCTGGTAAGCACACCCACCCAGCCCAAATACACTAAATCCTGTATGGGAGGTGGTCACAGCTCCCTGTGACAGGATGCCTATTGTTCTGCCTTCCCCTGCTCGAGCTTGGCTCAGCAGCAGGAAGGCAGGAATGTGTCTCTGGTCGGCAGCAACTATTTTGTGTTGTCCAGAGATAGAAGGCTGGTACCGGGAACTATAATACACACAGAGGAGTAGTGAATGAAAAGAGGAAGGTGGCATGTGCGTAGTGAAAAAATACTGCCCTCACTCACAAAATTGTGATCTGCTTCATCATTGGGCTTGCTTCAATACAACCGTGCGCAGACCAACGCCTGGGGTGGAGCAAAGGGAGGGGAAGACAATGATAAAGAAACTAATATACAAATTTATTTCTGAGATCACTGAAAGAAAAAGTGCAGTGTAGGTTAAAACTAGTTTGGTGGTGTCTCCGATCGACAGTTTATTCCTAGACCCACCAGCTAGAGCTAAAAATGTGACCGATGGTGGTGATGGTAAAGAATTAGGAGTTCCCTCACCCCTCCTCACTGACAAAGTGTCGACATGTTTCTGCCATTCATCAGGTGCCCACAGTGTTGGGTCACTCCAGCTTTCCTCAGGACCTTTCTGATCCCAGTGATTTAGTTATCCCTCTGTACCAGGAATAAGGTATTATTGGAACCAGTAGTTTCCAATG
Source organism: Lissotriton vulgaris (assembly GCF_964263255.1). NCBI lineage: Eukaryota > Metazoa > Chordata > Amphibia > Caudata > Salamandridae > Lissotriton > Lissotriton vulgaris. The sequence continues at coordinate 1,882,319,406 of NC_141689.1, read as the reverse complement.
AGAGGGTCACCCTTAGAAACTCACATCCCTTAATCTATGGGAGAAGACATAAAAAGATCTGTGTTAATTGCTTCTGCGTAGGATTCCGGCAATGTCAGCAAACCCATTGCCCTCCATATATCCATACACAAGTCATAGCTATTATGCGACACATATGTTCCACCTCTATACTCATGCAGACCCAATTGGTATTGCAATTTTATCGAGATGTCCCTAGTGGAAAATGTCATCCAACCTGGGGAAACTTCCCCTTCAACAACGTTCGGGAAAATCATACTTAATCAGACCGCATTCCATCAATGGTCTTGTAGCACCCACACATAAGCGCAACGAAAAGGCCCCACTCACCGATTTCCATTATCATAATGCTAAAACTATTGAGTAAATTGAAGAGCCCCCCAAGTAGTCACATACTAGGGTAGAATAAAAACATGGAGAAGGGAGATTAAAAATCATACAGTGGTTTGAGACATGTCCAGACCTGTAGACACCCACATGATCTGAATTGAAAAAGGTTCCTGGACCTTGTAGATATATTGGCGCTGGTGTAGCTTCAATTTTTGCCGTTATCACAAATACACATCTTTCAGGCAGCTTGTGCTGCTAGTTCTCACACATATGCTGCACTGTATTTGACAACTTTAATGTTTTGAAAGGACTACAAAAATGTGTAGTATGGTCAAAAACGCTACTCGCCGATGAGCACTTTTTAGGTCTTACCTGAGCCAGCGCATGCGCTGCTCTGGCGAGACATTTAGTGAGTGGGCTTTAAAAAGCAGACCACAGCTTTCTTTTTGTGTGGCCTAGAGTGTTCGATTACGTGCACAGTAACACGTATTCCTCGCATCGCTCCATCAGGCGCCATCTGGCTTTCCTCTCGCTTGCTCTCCCAAGCGCGCATTTCAATGCTCCTCCCCCTCCCCCACCACAGAGCGCGTCTCGTGGCCGCGCGTCTTGCTTGCTTTCATTCATGCTTCATTGCTTGTTGTTATTACATCCTGTCCCCCACCCCCTTTGCACCATCCACTTTCTGCCCTGTTTCCTGTCTACCCTCATTCTCTGCCTCGACGTCACCACCTCTCTTTGCTGCATCCCTCACCATCACTAATTCCTTTTTGGATGGACTTCGCTGTTCAGTGCCACCTCCATTATCCCTTCCGCCTTCACTCTGCCCTGCTCCCTTTCTCCTTGCTCCCTTCATCTCCCCGCCCCTTCCCTCTGTTCGGGGCTTTTACTTGTTGCCCAATAAATCCATTGTAATCCTTTCAGTTAACTCCCTCCTTTCTCCCCAGACAGAAGCCACGCTGTTGCCCCCGTGTCTACCTTGCCTGATGGCCCGGCTCCACCCCTCCGCCATTAATGAGATCTGATCCACTGAGCAGGCCATTCAGTTAGATGGGTAGAAATCTAATTAAGTATATAAAAAGGTATATTATAGGGAAGCCGAGAAAGGTACCCTACCAGGAACTACAATGTTTAATAACTCAGCAACTTACACACAGACTTAGTAATGGGGCCCACAGAACACAGGCACAGCATCACTCAGCACCACCACAGCATCACTCAGCACCACCACAGCATCACTCAGGGCCACCACAGCATCCCTCAGCGCCATCACAGCATTACTTAGCGCCACCACAGCATCACTCAGTGTCACCACAGCATCACTCCGCGCCACAACAGCATTACTCAGTGCCACCACAGCATCACTCAGCACCCCCACAGCGTCACTCAGCATCACCACAGCATCACTCAGGTTCACCACAACATCACTCAGCACCTCCCTAAATCAAAGTGGACTCCTGAAGCTTAACTTCCCTTTTGTCAAGTTGAAATACATCCCTTTAAAGTATTGCTCGTAAGTATTGTTTTCTGGCGATGAATTTCTATCCAGACATTTCCGTGGTAAAATTGACCATGTAGATACCGGGAATCTTTTAAGGTGATGTCTCCACTTTGTTCGCCTACTAAGTTGGAGACAAGGCTCTCTACCAGAAGAGTTGATACATACCCTGCTGGCCTTTATGAATTGTAAAATGTGACATGAGGGCCTAGGCGTCCATTGTTCTCTCAATTTTTTCACTTTCCCCTCTTATTATGTGTATGTTATAGCAGGGGATATCCTGAGAATTGCATACTGTGGTGTTTCTGTAGTGGTCTGCGTGGATGTTCGCCCATGAGGTTCCTGTTTTGTTCTATAAATCTATCTGGTTTAACTTTTTTGATACATTGTTTGAGCTCACTTCCCCTCACCAGAATTGCTATATAAAATGTATATTCTAGTGTATTTGTTTGTTTAGATAAATTGTCTGTAAGTTACATGTTTGAGGTTATGTATGTAAATTGTAATTTTTTTTAATTATTACAGACTGTATGCTGTTTTCTTCACATTCCCCCCTCCCTACTCTGACTGCCCTGACGAAGGTGTTGCCTTTGACCTGGCACTGCACCGAAACGCGTGTTGGTGTTTTGCAATCTGTCCTGCTACTTCTTGTCATCTGGTCTTCCATATTGTTGTGGGGAGATTGGTGTGGACAGAATATTTGTGCTACATCTGACCCTGGAAGTATGATGAGTCTAAAACAAATGAAGAACGTATGGGTATGCCTGACTGTAGAATATGTTTGATGTGGTTAAATGAGTGTGTTCGTTGTATAGTTTGATTGAATGTATGCTGGAGTGTGTGGAATGTGTATCTAAATTATTTATTGTATTGCATTATTGTTTGTTTTGATTCTTTTTTGTAATGAAATCATATATCGAAAAAAACTTTCTGAATGGAAAAAGAAATAAAATAATGTTTGATACTTTTCCAAAAATGTGGTCATGTGTTTGGTTTCAGTGAGCTCATCTCTGTATGTTGTTAATTAAGGACTCGAATTGAGCCGCTATATTAAATATTGGGGCAACCATTTTTCTGTGTCTTTAAAGTCTTGAGTTTTCCCCTGTCTGCCTGCCCCATATTATTGATTACAGAGGGCCCCTTTTTAGGTCGAGCCTATACCATTCCGCAAGGAATGGATAGGGTCGAATTTTAGTGTGCAAAATAATTGTCAAACCAACGGCGGATTTTCAAAAGTTCACGTGAACAAGCACGTGCTTTTCCCCCACAGGCACCATCTGTGTGTCCACATCAAAGCAATCAGCCTCCCTCCCAGCCTCCCTCCCACTGGCATCTGCAGCTTCCCCCAGTGTGTGCTCGGCCTCAGTCAGGCATTTTTCCTCCCCTAATTATTCACTTCACTTTCACGGCTGCGAGGCCATGCATTTCTCATCCCCCCTCCCCACAGCAATGCCAAGAGCTTGTTTGTGATTTGTGACCCTTGTGCATGCTGCCACAAATACCTTACATATGTATTCGTGTTAGGCACAAAGGGTGAACAAAAGCGATGAAAAAGCTGCAGTTCAAATTCATGCAAACACTTTGCCACGTGATGCCTTTCTTGAAAACCTTTAGCTTTACAAACCTTTTGATGTGATCTGTTAACTGTAGATTATCACTGGAACCTTGAAATCTCGTGTTCTTTGAGGGCATGGGCATTTACATATGCAATCGGGACATGAACAGTTGAGGAGCTGCCCGCGCTCTACTGGGGCTTTGATTTCGACATTGTGAAATCTGCGCTCTTTAAAACAGAGAATGGTGCAAGTTGTTCAATGCTTGATTTCGTTCACAAGATCGCATTAGCTTATCTTTCCACGAGGCGCCTTCTCTCCTTCGGCCTTGCTCAAGTGCGCCTGAATACAGAGGGGAAAACCTCTGATGGCAGCAGGTGAAAGTCAAAGTCCACCAATTTATTGTGAACACTTTCACCTGCTGCCTGCATTTTACTGTACCGCCACGCACATGCGCGATACCCCTTGGCTCCATCCCCCCGCCTGACATTTCATTCCCGCTTGAGTTACAGCATCATACATCACAAAGCCGACACATGGACAAGCACAGCGGGAGATTGTTATCTTGTACTGAGAGGCACATTTATGTCGGCTACAATGATACTCGCCCAACTATTCATCACTAACCCCATCACCGCAGTGGCCTCACAATCCTGCTCTCCACTACTATCATCCATATACCTAAGTCCCTTCACGATCCTACTATGCATGTCTTACAACCAGCTGCTTTTCAGTTGTTTTCGACTTCCCACCTTTCCCTCAACACCATTCACTTTCTCAGTACACATTCCCTCCCCAACACCGTTTATGAGACTCCCCCTCTTGCCTCACTAGCACTGCCCAGCCTCCCTCACTTCTCCTACATCCAGGTGCTCTTGGATATTCAGTTTCTCCCCCTTTTTACACTTCCTTCTCCTTCCTTCGCCCCAGTGCCCCCACTCTCCTGGTTTGCCTGTCTTCAACTACACAAACTCACTTATCTCCCCTTCCTTCACACCAGAGCCCTCCCACATCCCCCACCTATCCCACTGCCCTGTAGTAACCTCATCTCAGTCCCATCCTCTTCCTTGCCCTTCCCTGCTATCCTACTCACCAGCACCCTTCACTGGAGCTCCCACACCCACTTCCCCCAACTGCTGAGGGCCCATCAAGCACATCATTGCAGCTTACATAGTCTTCGCTGGTCTCCCTGGCCCCACTGGACCTCTTCGGTTACCCTTTAGATGGTGATCCCTCGGTGGCGTGGCATGTTCCTACGTTCTACTTCTTTGCTCAACTAACCCACTTGACTTGTCTCACCGCTGCGCGTCCTGATGTGCCTGCCTGTACTGCCTGCGTTGGTGTGATGTAGCTTTACTCCTTTGTTGTTTATGCCTGACTCATGTCTTCTGTCCCATTTCTAGCACATCCCTACAGCTCTATAAATAACAGTGGCCATAATTGCATCCCTCAGTGACTGCTCATCTACAATGTAAAATGTACCAGTCTGCGGTACACTTATTAAATATTGGCACTACACAGATACATATTTGGCGCATTTGCTTTGTAAGCATGAGACAGAGCTAATGCATTTAGGCGATGTTGCCACTGCCACCTTTTAGCTTTTTAGGTCGAGGTACGAATGCAGCAGAGCTGCTGCGCTAGGGAAGACTCCGTTGCTATGGCTTTTGTGCTGGAAGGGAGACAGGAGGTGGGACGCGCGGACTGGCCATGTGCAGGCGTACGGAGTGCATCTCCTGTCCATAGGCGTGCACATCGCCTGTCTCCCTTCACGCACCAAAGTGGCAGCACATCTGTCAGCGCGCATTCACTTTCCCTCCCAGGCCTCCCCACCCTCAGCTCTTTTAAGTCATCGCAGCTGGTAGAGAGGGGCACTTAGAGGGCTCTCCATGTGGTATGCCCCGCCTCCCCTTGCACAGCTCTTGTTGTTTGTGACTTCCCTCCTTCCTCATTGCCCTCCCCCCACCCTCCAAACCCACACACAGCTGTAGGATTCTCAGGGCTAAGAAACCTTACACTGCGACTCCCCCCTCGACCCCAAAGCACTACCCCAGCTGCCTGCCTCTCAACTCCAGCTGCGGCATGTAAAGGTTACCGCTACATTGGAAGTCTCGTCTGATGGAAATCCGCTCATTCTCTACAACTGTATTTCTATATATAGATCTGTATTATAATGTATTTACTATCATGTAAAGCGCTCCAATGGCTGCGAGTCAAGTTTGCGCTATCTAAAAGTCCCCCACCTCAAAAAACAAGCATTTGCAATGCAATGGGTCTTGTTTTTTAAGCTGTTTTATTTTTATTAAGCCGTTTCTGAGGAGAACTTTGGTTGGTAGTTCCCTATTGTTTAAGCACAAGTTTGTGATACAGCTGCTGGGTGAACTTCTGCAGCGTGGTGCAACTTAATGTCGAGTGTTTTATGACTCCTTTTGAATTTTGATTTCCCCAGTAGCTGCCAACTCTTATAAAACTCTGGTTCCTGAATATGACATGCATTTGATCTTATGTTGGCAATCGGACATGGGGCAGGCTCTGCTATTTGTGGTGTGGCTAGAACTTCAGAGCGCTCGTTGAAGGCAAGACGCCCCTTTCCTTTTGTCAATATAGTATACTCTTCAAATTGTAATATTTGTAAGCTGTAATTGAACGAATACAACTAACATATCTGATGACCGCTATTTGTAAATGGAAACATAATGCCCTGCTGACATATGCCTCTCGTAAGAGCATGCCATTATTGCTGGTTCCTGAGTGTTGGGCTGGTTGAACAGTTAGTTGGATGTGCTATACCCCCTTCTTCTCTTTTCATTGTTCACATCCTCCCGGGCCCTCATGATAGCTGCTTGTTGTGCCTTTCTGCCCCCTGTTAGACTCGTTTTATGTGCCCTTCTGCCCTCTGTAAGACTCGTTTTTCCCTTGTTTTTCTGCCCTTCTGCCCTCTGTTAGACTCGTTTGTGTGCCTTTCTGCCCTCTGCATCACCACATCATCACTCAGCGATACCCCGGCATCATTATCACTCAGCACCACCACATTATCACTCAGCACCACCACAGCACCACTCAGCACCACCACATTACCACTCAGCACCACCACATTATCACTCAGCACCATCACAGCACCACTCAGCACCACCACAACATCACTCAGCAGCACCACTCAGCACCCCCACAGCACCACTTTGCACCACCACAGCATCATTCAGCACCACCACAGCACCACATTATCACTCAGCAAAACCACATTATCACTCAGCACCACCGCAGCACCACTCTGCACCACCACAGCATCATTCAGCACCACCACAGCACCACTCAGCACCACCACAGAACCACCACATTATCACTCAGCACCACTCAGCACCATAACAGCAACGCCACGTTATCAATCAGCACCACTCAGCACCACCACATTATCACTCAGCACCACCACAGCATCACTCAGCACCACCACAGCACCACTCGGCACCACCACAGCACCACCACAGCACCACTCAGCACCACCACAGCATCACTCAGCGCACCCACAGCATCACTCAGCGCAACAACAGCATCACTCAGCACAACCACAGCATCACTCAGCATAACTACAGCATCACTCAGCACAACCACAGCATCACTCAGCGCAACCACAGCATCACTCAGCACCACCACAGCATCACTGGTTCAAATATGTTCTCTCAATGTTTCAAGCTTTATTACAAATGTCACAAAAAGATATTAATATTTCACTTCTGTTCTTGGATTTTCGTCACAATAAAATACACTGAACATAATCTTCACAAAAGTTATTTACAAAAGTTTAAGCTATTACCATTATAAATTACATTCACTTTTATTTAAGTATTAATTATTTAAAAAAATTAAAAGCCATTGTTATTTGTAATATCAATACATCGAAGTCACGTAAATATAAAACATGTTGCACTACAAATGCTATAGGACTCACATTTGCCAAACTTATAAATATTGGCATTGTAAATGACAAAGATATTAATTTAGCTATTTTCAAAACCAACACATAAATAAAAAATTGTCATTTACAAGACCAATAGCTCTAACTTTCCTAATGCGAGACCTATTGCATTGCAAATGCTTGTTCTAATTGGCCACGACAGCATCACTCAGCACCACCACATCATCACTCAGGGCCACCACAGCATCACTCAGCGCCACCACAGCATCACTCAGGGGCACTACAGCATCACTCAGGGCCACCACAGCATCACTCAGCACCACCACAACATCACTCAGCGCCACCACAGCATCACTCAGCACCACCACAGCATCACTCAGGGTCACCACAGCATCACTCAGCGCCACCACCGCATCACTCAGGGCCACTACAGCATCACTCAGGGCCACCACAGCATCACTCAGCACCACCACAGCATCACTCAGCACCACCACAGCATCACTCAGAGACAGGCAGAAACAAGTTGCCAGCATTGCAAGAACAAAAGAAAACTGAGGAAATGTTTTATTGTAAATACTTTTTTTAATATGGTTGTTCAGTTAAATGCCTTCTTGGTCATATATAAGGAAACAAAAATTCTTCTGACAATTTTTATTAAAACTATTCAGCAAGCTGTACAGCTGCCACATTTCTCTACAGCACAGCTTAAAGACATTGACAAAGTCAATAGCTCTGGCTAACCACTTATAAGGCCCCAAAGGCGAGACCTATTAGCTATGCCACTGCTTGGTTTTCAATGCGGGAAGCCTCTAGCTCAAACAGGACCGTGGCCCTGAAATTATTCTTCTGTCCTGCAACATGCCCACTCCCCCTACACCTTACTTCATCAAGGGTGGAGCTCTCCCGGACCCTTTGTCCCGTTACCGCCATGAAGATGGCTGGACGCCCGACTGCGGTGTCCCTATTAGCGGTGGGGATGCCAGTCACCAAATCGACATTGCGTAACGTGGTAGTGTCACGTTGCCGCATTTCTTCCAATGCTCAGGCGTTGCTAGGCAAACCCTGTATCAGAGCTTTTTTTTCCATTAACGCAGTCAATTAAGAAACTTTACACCCTGATGTACAAAGTATGCTGACAGAGATGCCCTGTCGTTCATACAAGTATTGGGTGTGTCTAGTTATTATTGCATGTTTATTATAATTTATTACCAAAGCCGGAGATATTGACTAAGTGTGATGTCCATTGTCTCTTAAGCTGCACACACTATATGCCCCAAGCAATAACCCAGCTATGATACCTATATGATTTACCGGGGTGATTGTTAAATTATATGCTGGTGATGCGTGGGTGTGATTGGAGAGTTATAACAGATGTATGTTGACCCTCATTTGGTAATGGCGTTCCATGGGATGTTGACATTTAACCCATTGATGTGACTCTTAAGTCTGCACACCCATTACTGTTCTCTTAGTAGTAGTGATCTCCTTTTGTCGCCCGAGTTTGAATAAAATCTCGGTTTATCCAATATGGTCCAGGCTATGTCATTTTCCATATGATGATTCTCCAAATAGTGTTTGGTAAGTTAAGTGTTGGTTTTTTGACACATAATGGTGCTTCTATGCTCCATAATGTGTGTTTTTACCTTGCGCGTGGTCATACCTATGGATCGTTTTCTGCAGGGGCATGTGATAAGGTAAATAACATGGTGCGAGTTACAGTTTGTAGGTACCCTTTGCGTCCATAGACTGTAAGCCTACAGTTTAATATAGCAAAGCAATCTGGGCCAGAAGCAGCTCATTTTTAAACTTCTGCCATAGGCTAAGGCTGGGAAACATCCTTTACAACGCAACTTCTACCACGCAGTGCCTTTACGACGCAACTATTACTTCGCAAACCATTACAACGCATTGCGTTGGGGGGGCGCTCTAGGATAGGGAATAGATTTAATTTACTATCCAACACCTTCCCTAGTGTCCACGGGGACTGAGTTGGAATAGTAAATTAAACTATTCACTATCCAGCGCCTCAAAGCACTATGCGTTGTAAAGGTTTGCGTTGTAATACTTACGTTGTAAAAGCATGCGCGGTAAAAGCATGTGTTGTAATGTCATACATCCGCTTAGACTTGCCTCACCAGACACCATGAACGGCTTACTCTGGCAGGATTTAGCTCAGGATCTTGGTATAAGTGTAATGTCCAAGACAAACTTAATGACTTATCGCTCACAGAAGCTTGAGGAAATAAACTCCCACATCAGCTTTTAAAAAACTCACAGCCATCACAGCGAAAAAGCTGTCAAACCTACACACATGGCAGCACTGAGCAAGCTCTCAGGCGCCTGGGCAGTAAACAAGTATTACCCACCTGGGCCCAGCAGAAATACATCACCAGCACTTACCCACTCAGGTTAACAGCCACATTTGTGGTACTTAGACGGTCGGAATGGAACATGCCGGGTCATCTCCCGGCATGGCGGAAAACTGCAACAGATGACCTAAAATGTCTCAAGGTCTGGGCAGTGAAACCATCATCCACTTATTTGCATCTGTCCTTCGTTGTTACAGCCTTTCTTCGCACCGAATTTGTGTGTCTGAGAGTTCGGATTGGGCTTCAGTCTGTAAGTGCCAGCCTGAACCCGGAGAACACCAAACTAAATGTTACACAGTTACATTCCTAACTAAGGCCGGTTGCAACAGAACCAGGCTCTGTTAATTCCATCGCTGCCCAGAACACGATCCCTCAAATCGGTCATTTTCTTGTAAAGCTGCCATCAAAACATCTGAAGCACTCCTGGGAATCTTCTATGCGCGGCTTTTCACACCAGCTTAGGCCCCAAAAACGTCCGCTATGTTGAAACTGTTCTGCTTAGCCGCAAATCCGGGTCTGAAGCCACCTGGGGCCCATTCTTTGCCGTCTTTCTATTCCCGCTCTTCTATATCTATGTTGGTGCCCAAAACGAACGCTATGCGGAATGCCATGTCTAAATAAATACCTGAGGTATATGGGTCAATCTTTTGCTGTCGTCACACTCTTCCTTTTCACCTCAATTTTGGTGCCCAAAATGAATGTTATGCACAATGCTGAGACTAATCACCCGAACTTGGAACAATTTTTTATCTTTCTATTTTTTTGCTGCTCCACGCTTTGTTTTCTTTCTGCTGTCTCGCACTATGCATTTTTCATATTTGCTTGGGTTCCTAAAAACGAATTGCTTTCCGGCATGCCTAGGCTCCCTTTATTATCTTTGACAGCCTACATGCTGCGCTCGAATGAGATATTCTGGTTGTACTTTTAACTTGCAGCTGCAGTTCATCAATCTGCTGGAAGGCGATAGTCAAAATTCATAAGTAGGTTCAGCTTTACTATTAGCTTGCACCTGTTTCTTCTTTCCGCTGTGCCACGAAGTCGCTGTCAGGTATATATATAGTAGGGGTCATGCCCAATTTACCCTCATATACCTGAGCAATAAACATCAACGATGTAGAGTCAAAGAAAACGGTACAAAGGGATCAATCAAATCATTTATTTTCACCCAGAGTACAATTAATTACCCTGCTAGTCCCAATTCTTATTAATGGCAAATTCATTTCTTCTATTACAGCTTGTGTACGTGTCAGGTGACGGGGCAAAACACAATATAGTCACAGCGAACTAATACATATAAAGTTTTCATATATGCACAATGTACACTTCATTACGCAAACATTTAGAACACACTAATATATATGATACACTACATATATACACTATATACAACATATATCTAACATATACAAATATCAAAAACCAGTAGATCAATAATTGGTTCCCCAATACTGAGAATAAACCAAACAGAGTGTACACTCTTAATTCAGAGCAATACACTATAAGGTAGCCCCTATTGCGCCTAAGGAATAACACCTCAAAACTATTAAAGTGGCGCTTTCCTTCGTTCACAACTCTAAGGGATGGGACTCCTTTGCGAATGTCGACGCTGGCGCGGTCGCGTTTCAGCCAGAGATTCCTTTTGGCTTCATCAGGACAGGGGGTTCAATATCTCTGAAATGGAATGTTAGCTCTCATGGGTAAACACAGCCGGCAGGGACCTATCCCGCTGCCACCTGGCCGACAGTGGCCAATGAGCCCTTGCGAGGCTGTATTCCACTCGTATAATGTAATGTAACGTCAATGGTCCACTTAGTTTAAAGTTGAAAGAATACCCAGGCACTCAATACCTGCAACCACGGGGTCCCGTCACGAACACAAGGTTACAATCCACTCGGAACAGCAAGTTTCCAAAGTAGCTGCAGTTATTTATGATCATCTCTCTGCTGGAAGGCGATAGTCAAAATTCATAAGTAGGTTCACCTTTACTATTAGCTTGCACCTGTTTCTTCTTTCCGCTGTGCCACGAAGTCGCTGTCTAGCAATGATCGCTCTACGACTCTGGCTGCATGCATTCCATCATCATCGACTGTTCCCCTCGATCTTGGCTGTTAACTATATACTACCACCAGTCGCCTCGCCTCCTTAGCTGCTAAATTCTCTATCAGCAATGATTGATATTACCTCGCTGACATTACCAGGGATTTCTTTGTCCTTTCTTAAATTGTCGGTATTGAATTTGCGCAAGTGAAATGCTTTTTTTAGTCCTTATTGGAGCTGGAGGCCCATTTCTAACGTGTTTATATTGCACCTTGGGGTAATTACTGTTACATTTTTGTTTATGATCTTGATACAAACTGGTGTTTGCCTAGGGATTGGAAGCAATTGGGACACTCATAATGAGCACAAATTCTGATCGGATTACTTAGAATCTGATTAGAACTATTCCAGTCGATTCCACACCACATAATATATCATCATATAGCTCATTACCTCTCTGCTCCACACGTCGAGTAACTTAAAAAAACACTGAACACACAGTTCATGACCACTTAGCACGATTCAAATGCACATCGGGCCACATAACTCTATCAAAACATTGAACTTTGTGCTTCATAAAAATATCCAAGGCATGTAACATTTTAGATCTAAGCTCGTGCCTGTTGGGAATTTTTTCTAATAATATCGTAATTTAACAAGTTATATTAAAGGTGGTTGAAGTGGCCCCAACAGACACTTTAGCATACCTGTTTGGCCAATTGGCGGGAAACCAGGCATACTCTATTGTCCCAAAGCTTTGAGCAAAGGGGACTATTGGCCACATGAATCAATGTTCCCGTTTGCGAATTCTTAATTGCGAAAATTAAGGAATCGCAATTAAGAATTCGCGAACGGCTATGCATTAAAAAATCACAATTTTTTTGGCGATTTCTTAATTTTCCTTAAATGCGATTCACAATTTGCGAATCACAATTAAGGAATCCCTTTCCATTGATTCCTATGGGCCTAGAGGCCAATAGGAATGAATGGGCACATTCATTCCTATGGGCCTAGAGGCCCATAGGAATGAATGTGAAGGCATTCTCATTTTGCGATTCGCAATTAAGGAATCGCAAAATGAGAATGCAATTTCAAGGGTGCAGGAGGGGGTCCAAAGGACCCCCCCTGCACCCCTGAAATGTATCTTTAAGTACTTTTTTCACACACACATGCCCAAGGGCATGTGCGTGTGTAAAATGAAACTTTAAAAAATGCACTTTTGTGCATTTTTGAAAGTTTTTGCAAATTACCATGAAGGTTAGCTTCATGGTAATTTACCACTTCCTATTTGCGATTTCGCAATTTAAATAAAATCATGCATTGCATTTAAGAAATTGTAAAATTGCGATTTCTTAAATGCAATCGCAATTTAAGAAATCGCAAATAAATTGTGATTTCTTAGATTGCGAAAAAAGCAAAAACCTTAATGCATCCCAAAAAAGGGATTTGCATTCGCAAACGGCCGAATTTTGCGATTCGCACCGTTTTGCGAATGCAAAAACCCTTGATGCATGTGCCCGCAGGTGCCTTACTTACGAGAAAGTAACTCAGCGTGATGCCACAAGCCATTTTGATGTGCAGTGCTGCATTACTTTCAGAGCACAGGGATGCATCATATTTGCAACAATATGACGGATCCCTGTGCTCTCCTCTGCACTGTCCCACAATTGGCTGGTATGTGCCAACGCAAGCACCCTTTCACCATGGTACAAAGGTTCCTGCGCTGCAGGGGTGATTGTTTTGTGCAGGAAAGTGTCCCTGCCTGCACAAAAACATTCATGAGAAGTGCAGCACGCATAAAAAGAGGAGAAATAAAAGTATCTCTCCTTGTTGCGCCTCCTCACACCTCCCCTGGGGAGGCGTAGGATTCTGACGCATTCGTATGTTTATGAAACCTTGTAAAACTGGGAATGCGGCAGAATCCATGGGTGTTGCATGGGAACACCCATAGCAAAACCCATGGAACACCCCTTTCCCGCAAAGTGCTGAGCGAAAAGCGGACTTATTTACAAAGACATGAAAAGCCATGCAGGGTGGCTTTACGTGTCCTTGTAAATCTGGAGCACCAAATTGCGCCACCAGTCCATCACAAAAAGTGATGCACTGGTGGCGCAAGGGACTTGTAAATATGACACTATGTTTTTGGTATTTTGAGGTTCCGGGACAGTGTCTTGGGGTGTCTTGAGGTTTGAAATTATGTTCAGGGGATTGGATCTGTAAAACTAAGGCCACAATTAGGGGTTGTCAGAGAGGGAGAGCAACCACAACGGGAGGTTCTCCCAGCTCTAGCTTGCAGTCCTTTGGCTCAATGTACAGTTGGGGAAGTGCCCATTTTTCTGTCAAGAGAGCCTAAGGTGGCTCCTCCAGCCTAAACCTTTGACCACCAGCAGTCCAACACAGGGTCATCAACCAACATACATCAAACAACTGGGGGCTTATTTACAAGCCCCTTTCGCTGCCGGGGTGTAACTTTAAATATGGTAAAAAGTGACTTACCAGCGGCGTAATGGGCTTGTAAATAAGCCCCTTGTTCTATTGAGATGTACATTTTTTTTGGGAACCATTAGGGAATGTCTGGAAGTCCCAAAATGTAAACAAGAGAAATGATCACCTTGAGTTTGGAGAAAACTTTCAGTGTGTTACGGCCATCAGTTTTTTCAATAACAAACTCACACATTACTCTGGCAACAATTGCTAAAGTTAGTCTTTACACACCTATCAGAAACTCAGATGAGCCCACAGAAATCCAGCAGACCTTCTTCACCAGAAGTGGGCATTATACAGCCTGTAATACCATTGATCCTTGAAATGCTGGCTTTCCGTCTCCTTTACAACATCTTCATTTTCAGTGGTGAGATATACCTATAATAAAGCGACTTTCCTCATTTTGCAAACTAAATATTTAACTGAATAGTGCTGACTTCAATGTCGAATAATATACACACTCTTAATGCAATATTTGTAGTAGGTAACCATATTTAGACATTGTAAGCAACCACTCAAATTAACCTATATTAATTAATTGATTTAGCCTAATTACTGATGTTAATTTAAATGCCGGCTTTACACGTTAAGGCTAAAAGGCCTGTTTTCACATTTTGAACTGAGGTTTTGCAAGAGATGTTTTTCCTCTTTCTTCCTACTACAAATGCTCTAATTTTCCAACATCCTTCTGTTAGCCAGTGAAAAGGCATTTGCTATGTATTAGACAACTGATAATGAGGTTCTCATTGGGAGGAGAGGAGGTGACAGGGAACGCAACTCGTGGACAGAACTGTCTGAACCATAAGATTTAATCAGTGTAACAAAACTAAGGACATGGTTGTATAGCCTATTGTGAAGACATGAGAAACTGGAAAGTTTACCTGTTCCCAAAGTTTGCTGAAGGCTGATTAGTTCACGGGAGAAGGGAATGTGAACATTGTTGCCATTAATGCTTTGACTGAATTATATTAATGTGTGTTCGTTGAAATAGGAGGCTAAAGCTTTCTCACACTGACTTTTGGGGAGCTTGCTGTAAAAATTAGGAGGTAGATCTTATAGATCTGCCTCTTACAAATACATGTTATGGCAGATCTGCCAGCTGACTTTGAGCTTAGAATACCCTTCCAGCTTCTGCAGATCTCCACTGCTTGAGTGTGAAGGCTTAATGCTTGTGCCTTCTTATTCTCTCATTAGAGCCCTTCATTTAGGTTTCTAAAATTGACACCCTACCTTGTTTGCTGAAATTAAATGTCATTTATGTCCAAAACCTCATTAATTTAGACAAGGGATTCTTCCTTTATGGAACATACTTGCTATATAGTCAGCATTCTTTTTGTAATTCTTAGCAATGTGGTATTCTACTATATTTTGATATATCAACTTTTTGATTATTGGAATCTGCAATAACTCACACTAAATTTCTTTGTCGATTCCTGTGAAGAGCCAATTGGACTGTAAATGGAAATTGGTGTAAAGTATAGCTCCTTGTCATCTCTCCTTGTCGACTAACGAAGGTCCAAACGACGAATGGCAAGGGTTTTTTAATTATTATACTAGATGTTTGAGATACAAAAATCCCCGCTTCGACACATACAACTACAAGGGACAGCTATGGTAGACAAATAAGCCTCTGACTGTGTCTACCTCTTCATGGGACAGGTGGAGTGTTACTGGTTAAGGATTGAAGATTTACAGAATACACACTACATATCATATACTGTGCACGCTATATCAATGACATACTATTGATATGGCAAAGCAAGAAGAATCTACTAAAGGAATGTATCTAATAATGAATACCAACAACCTCAGTTCCTAACTTAGCCGCAAGATCTCCAAGAGCTGAACGGGAATTTTTAGACAGTCTACATCAGTAACACCATGCAGACCAAACTGCATGGAAAGCATTGAATGCTACTGTGTCATCTTTGATGTTGATGTGCTAAATGCAGGAACACATAAGAGATGGAAAACTGCAGAGAATATATGGTGTAAAGGCAACAAATGTCATTTCATAACTGTCTACGTCGCGCATTCTGCCCATGTAGCATGATAGGCCTGCGTAGCGACCCATTTTTCACGACAAAAGTTGTAACACAAGTGTTGATGTTCCTCATAAAAAAAAAACCTCACAGAACACTGTTCTGGAATGTTAATATATGACCTACCAAATTGGTACTAATCACATTTTCCTGTATAAATCAAGTGAAAGCCAATCACACAGGGTATTTATCAAAGGTCTACATTCTAACTGCAATAAAAATATATTTGAATTATTGACTAGATTTAAGGTTTATTAAAGTTGATCAATATATTACTAGAAGAATTTTCATTGCTCTTACCAGTAAAAACCTCGAGTTAACTCATAAGAGATAACGTTTGCAATAGTAATATCCAAAAAGGGCTCTGGTAAGGTAAACAGTAGATTTATATACTAAAGATTAAACTCCCCCCCCCCCTGATTTGCTATGACTCATTTAATGCACCATATTAAATATTGATAGTTCATCTTTAAGCAAACCAGAATGTTTGTTTTGAATACTCAAAACGTCCCCATATTCCATAATCAATTACAGAAATTGGGAATTATTGATATATATGTTGAAAATTCATCCCTCACCTTATTTTTTATACCTATCAGGTATAAGTGGCTTTCAGATTTGACATCTTTTTAAATACCCTACATATCAAATGCGAACCACAACCTAACTTAAAAATTACTTTTATCCACGAAAATGTGCAGTCAATTAATACTCATAAATTAGAATAATTCCCATAGAACAATATCATATACAAAAATAGTAAGTTATGTTTGTGTAACTTGATAATGCAAAACATACCTAGTTTATTGTTTCTAACAAAAATTTGTGTAATTCTACTTTGGTGCCATTTTGACCATAGTATACATAGAGAATGGAACGTTGTACGGTTTACCGTGATGATTTTGCATGCATTAACATGACAACATATTGTTCTTCCTCAAGTTAGTTCATCGTATTGTCGTAGTTTTCCTCACACCCACATCATGTCTAAATATCATTCTGGTTGGGTGCTATCTTGAATGTCCTATGTATTCCCACGCAAGACATAATACTTTAGAACATAATAAAGTTCAATAAAACAAAGCACCATATTGTCATTATTATATTTTCAGTGCTGTTCAGAAATACGAAGTCAAAAGCCGTTCTTTTTGTTTAGTAAAAAAATGTAGCATTATCATTGTTGGGGAAAAGAGTGTAGTAGGAAATCTGTCTTATCTGCATGCTCTGCACAGATTTGATGCCTTTTTGAAGACCCTATTTTTGCTAGATGTTGAGCTCTGTAAACTTTATTACTGCTGAATAGGCGCGAAGTGCATGTGCTTCTCCTTTAAACATGGCTAAATCAGTTTATCCTTGATTGGCATATTTAACCTGCCTAAAAATCCATGGTATAGATAGTAGAAAATACACCCACGGCTTGAATGTAAATGTCTCCTGTGTACTGCAGAACCTATCGTGCCATCCACGGGGTTGGCCTGTAAAGATGGCTTCATACCTACTATTGTATCCTGACACTGCAATTCAAACCTGCACTCCAACCTGACAAAAATAATCCTTTTTGACAGGCAGGAAACTCTGCTTTTATATATGAATAAGTCATCTCTAAGTAAACCTTGCTGTCCAAAACGAAAAGTGTCTGATCGTTAAAAGTGGAGCATGTGCAAAATTAAAGTTAACATGTTCTTCCAGTGACTAGCCTGCAAAAGCTATTCTAATGGCAGGGCTGTAGCAGAATCCTAGAAAATGGCACAGCACAGATCATAAAATGTAATTTGTAACATTTGAAACAAACTGTCTAAATTAGCCATTTAAAGACTAGAGGTCAGATGTATGACCCTAAATTGCAGTTGCAAACGGGCACTCGGCCCACTTGTGACCGCAATTTATGGCATGGCCATGTACAAACTTCCTTTTGTGAATCGGTAAATTCTACCGATTCCCAAAATGAGGTTTGCGACTTGGAATTTGGAAGGGGCGTGCCAAGGGAGTCACTTTCCTAAAAGCGACTCGCATTAGTATGTATGAATATTTTGCAACCGCTTTTGCGGTCACGAAACACTCGCAATTTACCACCTACTTCAAGTAGGTGGTAAACCATTCGCAAATAGGAAGGGGGACCCCTTCCCCTTTGTGAATGGGTCAAAAAATATTTGGAACCACTGCCTGCCCTTAAAAAAATAAACTGAAAAGTTTTGTTTTTCTTTTTCTTAATGCAGCCCTTTTTTCTTTAAGGAAAACGGGCTGCATTAAAAAAAAACGCTTTACTCAAAAGCAGTCACAGACATGGTGGTCTACTGACCTCAGCAGGCCACCATCCGTGTGAGTGCTAGCCATTCCTAATGGGGTCACAAATCGCGCCTGCCTCATTAATATTAATGAGGCATGCAATTTGCAACTCCATTAGGAATCGCAAACAGTGTCTGAAACACTGCTGTACATCCCAATTTGTGAGTCGCAAATGCATCGCAATTTGCGAGATGTAAATTGGTGAGTCGTACATCTGGAACATGAACAAAGCGGTGATGGGAGGGTCCAAGGGGATGTTTACCGACCTTACACGGCTACAACCCCCAAAAACAAGACAGTATCCAAAAACGCAGAATAGCTGTGGGTCACAACAAATGGGAAATGAAGGCTAACTAAGTACCTGACCAACAACCCGAATGAAAAAGTCAGACACATATATACAGAAAGTATATGTGGAATTCAGTGTGACTACTATATGGGGAGGTATCTTCTGATAGTGGAAAAAAAAACATCAGTTGGCGACCGGAACCGCCCTTGTCATCATTTGGGATCCTTTACACCGGAAAGAAAAAATGTTACAACCATGCCCGAAGTGATTTTACTACAGGTTGTACAATATATGTATTCCGGTGTATCCTAGTAGGATATGGACTTGTGGTGACAACTGTAAAGCAGTGCGTGAAAATAGTGAAGTGAAAAATTGATGAGACATAAGATAAAATTAGAGAGCCAAGAGGAAAAATAGTTTTAATCGTTACCTCTCTACTTCCAAATCAATAAAAAACCAGTGCGAATAGTAGTTCAACCAAATAGCTACTAAAAGTGTTAATAGGTGAGCCTTCATTTCCCATTCGTAGTGACCCACAGCTATTGTGCGTTTTTGCATACTGAGTCGTACATCTGGCCCTACATTTTTTTATTCATTAAACATTCAATTCATTAGTGAAGAAAATGTTTAATAAATGTAGGAAGTTGGCTCTGTATATACGAAACCACAGTAAGGTATAGTGTGCACAGAGTCCAGTGGATCCCCAGAGATATAGCAGAGGCTAAAGTAGACAATACCTTACTCTCTTTTGTGGTATTGTGGTTGAGCAGTCCTGGGTTATCAGAGGGTAGTGTGAAGCATATGTTGAACATACTCAGCCAAGACATGGTGTCACACACTCAAAGATTGAATCAAGACGAATGGTTTTCATTAAAAAGTTGTTACTTTGTTATTTTTATTACTAGAACCAAGATTTACTTAGTAGCAGATAATTGATACTTTAATACAATAATACTTTTCATGATACAGTGTGTACTGGTTTTGTAGAAGCATACAAATTATTTTGCAGTAGAGAAAATGTGTTGTAAACTCTTTAGTATACTTCTAATTACTTGAGAATACTTTCTAGTTACTTTTCTAGCTTAGGGAAAAACAAACTAATAACACAGTTTAGGCAATGCAGAACATCAGTAAGCAGGACAACCTAGATGTAGACGCTAATTTAGGTTAGTTTCAATACAAGGCAGAGTCAACACTTAGAACATTTTTCAACGAAAACCACATCATGCTATCCTATGGGGAAAGTGAAGTTAGCAATTGCAAGTAAGTAAAATGGTTTACAGTAAATAACGTTTGGGTGCTGAACCAGGGTTCAGCAAGGATAGGTTCTGCACAGAGAATGCACCACCAGCGGCACCGGGGCAGCCAGGTTCAGAGTGTAAAATTCGGTACCAGGGCCAATGCTAGCCAAAGGGGCTATTGACACCGCGTGTTGAGGCTGCTCACGGACAGGCCAATTGAGCTGAGGTGAAGATATTTTGGGATTTAGGTGAGGGCAAAGGGGGACCCAAGGAAGCATCAAAACCACACCTCCCATGGTCCATGGGCAGCCGGGTGCAGGGTGCTTACAGAGCGTCGGGCAACCAATGCTGTTGTAAGGAGATCTTCAAAATTGGTCCCAGGCTGGAGGCGTTTGTCAGGAAGCCAGACGACGGAAGCCAACAGCCAGGTAAGTATATTCGGATGCAGGAGGAGGTCAGGAAACATTTGGAACTTGTTGACTGGACACAGGGCCGGAGGCTGCAGGGGTGTCTTCTGGCATTTGGTTTCCTCCTTACTGGACGGTCGCTGTGGAGGGGTTTGTCGTGAAGAGGCGGCAGGCATAGACAATGGACCTTGGAGGTGACACCCCTTGATAGGTTGGAGGTCAGGGCCGCTCGGGAACCACTTCAGTAAAAGTGGACCCTCTGGACACGGGTCATTGACGGTGGGTGGAGAGGTAGGTAACAGAGCAGGGTTTCTTATTTACGCACTGGCTTAATCTTCTTTTGTGGACAAGGCTGCTGTCCGCTGGAGACTTGAGTCTTTATTGAAGTGTGAGGGGGTCATTTCTCACCATGTCTGGAGGTTACTGATCCTTTGTGGAGCCATGTTTTCTTCACAAGGGGTTTTGAGCTGCAGGAAGTCCGCTATGGCTGGGGCCAAGTCAGTTGGGCCTGGAGTCTTCAGGTTCCAGTCTTCTTAGGTCGTCAGTATTGAAATTCTGGGTTAAGGGCAGCCACCTAAATACTGTATTTAAGTAGCATTTTTAGGGGTCTCGAGGTAGTAGCCAATGGACTACTACCTTAGGGTGACTACACCCTTGGTGTGCTCACCCCACGTGGGAGAGCGAACACATTCCCTAAACCCCATTAGGAAGATAACGGACATCGAGAAGTGATCTTCACCTTGCCTCCTCCACCAGAGGGGTGGAGTTGCACAGGTGGTCACACCTCCTTGGCTTGCTAAAACGTCCTGCCTGTTGTCCTGCCAAAACGGGGGTGAGACAAGAAGGGGGCATGCTCCTGATAGCAGGAGAGGCTGGGGGTTGCTTTGCAAAGTTGGCAAGGTCTTCAAAGCTCCCCTGCCCCTTCCTGACCTAGGGGAGGTATGAACACCTCGCCCCAGGAAAAGCTTTGTTTCTGGGACCCGGGAGCCTAGGCTCCCTCCCCAGGGGTCCAGAAACCTGTGTGGTGGTGGCAGGCTGGTGTTCAGCTGTCAAGAACCCAACAGTGGTTGATTTGGTTCAGTGGTCCCCTCTAGAAGGGACCCCTGAGGGCATAGGATAATAAATCTGATACTATAATCATTGTAGGTTTATTATTCTGAGAGGTTTAATACCAAACATCCCAGGATTCAGTAAAGCCATTACGGTGTTCGGAAACTCGTAATGACCAGTTTCAAGACCATATACTCCGTATGGCTTTACAGGGCACTTAAAATATCTAAGAATGGCCGTAGATATTTTAGGGGTTGGTCTGTTCAAGCAGATAGGCCTGCTTTAAGGGTGACTTACCTACACCTCATGCAGTGCTGGGCAGGCATGGTACACAGGGATGTGTGCCTTGTCGACTCTTCACTTTTAGCTGCACCAAAACACGCAGGCTGCAATGGCAGTGGTGCACGTTTGTAGTGAGTGGTCTCTAAGCATGGAACAATACATGCTGCAGCCCTCAGAGGCCTAATTCAGGCTACCATGCCCTTGGTACCATAATTCCCCCTTACATGAGACTTACGGGTAGGCCAGAGTTGTGCCAATTGTGGAAACAATGGTACAGGTTAGGGAAATAATACAGGTCCTGGGAGCCTGATTGGCGGGGACCCACGGCACACTCAGTCAAAGTGCACCAGGTTTGTTGCAAAACGTTAGGGGTAACCATGCAAAAAGGGCACTTTCCTACAATAAATATTAATGAAAGGTCATTTTTAGGAAGTTACCATTTCCCTGTTTGATTCTCCATGAGGCTAATTTGTATCAGCCTGATAACAGCTGCCAGCCTATACTTGGCCAAAAAAATATGTGAAAACTGCTCTTAGAGCAGGGACAAAGGCCTGGCTTGGATAGGGATTCTTCTTTCCCTTGCTGGAAGGCCATTTAGGGTGGACTCAGGAACTTTATTAACTTGAGATAGGCCTGCCCTTTCATAAGGAAATGTAATGTGAGACCTGGAAAAAGCAACCTTTTGTCTCCGAGTCAGTCTGCCCCCAAGTCGAGTGAGATAAAAGCTATCTCCAGACTCAGAACTGAGTGACCACAGTGGAGAAGACTGCTCATTTCCCTGGCTACACCTCAGTGTGGACGCAAGAGCTCAGCTCAACAGATAAAGGGTTTCCCCTAAAAGGACACATTAAGCTACAAGAGGCCTTTTTCCTGAAGTGTCCACTTGACTAGTACCAAATGGACCTCAACTGGACCTTGTTGGTAGTGTCTGCTCGATTGAGTCCTAGACCCCAAGTGCTGTATCCGAGGTCCACAGAGCCATAGATGCCCCCCTAGAGGAGCTGATCCTGAACCCTGAAAATGTGGGACTTAAAAGGTTTTTGGACTTCCAAGAACTCTGTAGCCATCAAAGAGACTTTGTGGCAAAGGTGTCCAAGTTCAAAGCACTTTCCTTGGATACAGCCTCTAGAATTTTTTTCGTTGGAGGATTTTGAGCTCCTATAACAGACTACAACAGAAGGTAACATTTTTGACCAGTACAACCACACTTCGTGTTTCTGACCCTCGCGCTATCGCGGTCACTCTGAAATTGCGCCTACTTCCCAGCCTACCACTTTCGTAGACTGTAAGTGGTGCTTAGTGACTTTTGGTGCTATTTTTGCTTAAAACTTTAAATATTCAGATCTCCTTCTCCCCTCGTTGGATTTTTCTTTTATTGGTATCATTTTGGTACTACATAAATACTTAATACACTGCTCTTGGTTCAGCTTAACTGTGTTGTGCGGATGTATGTCGTTACTACGCATGCTTTTACAACGCATGCCTTTACCACGCAACTTTTACAACTCAAGTCGTTACAACGACTTGCGTTGGGGGCGCTGGATAGGGAATAGTTTAATTTACTATTCCAACTCCAGTCCCCGTTGATAGTAGGGAAGGTTTTGGATAGTAAAGTAAACCATTCCCTAGCCTACAGCGCCCCCCAGCGCAATTTGTTGTAACGACTTGCATTGAAAAAGTTGCGTGGTAAAGGTAGTGCGTGGTAAAAGTTGCATTGTAAGCGCTGTTCCCCGTGTTGTGCCAGCTACCATGATGTGAGCTCAAGTTAATTTTGTGACTTTAAGGTTTACTCTGATAAGTTAGTGTTATTATTCCTTGAAGAGGACCACTGCCCACCACAAGTAATAATCCACTTTCTTTTAAGTTTAAAAAACTTTTTTCAGTTTTACCAATAACACTACGTTAGTTTTTTTTAAAGTCACTGATTCTGAAGTAAATATTGTCTGGAACTCACACCAGTATGTTTTGATGCACTTACTTAATTGTATCATATAGATTACAAAGTGTCTTAAAAGTACATTGGATAAATATATAAATTATGAATTGCTACAGCGACAAACATGTGAGACACCAGACCTGCTCTTCGCACTACGGTGACGGACATCTCTGATGCTCTACCACAAATTAAACTCTTTGTGTTGGACTTTGAAGGTAACTTCTCAGTGTGGTTAACCTCACCCGTGTATTTGGCCCACACTCCATTGCGGTTGGCTCGAACATGTGACTACCCCTGCTCTAGCACAACCAGAAAACTGTGATTGGCACTTTGTGCTTGTATGTCATATTTGCTCTAAAAGCTTTACATTTGAATGTCTCTGGTTCTTTTTCTGATTGGATTTTTGTCATTCTTATATCATTTTATCCATGCAATTTACCTTTGTTTTTCAATTAGTGTGGGATTGTTCTTGTGTTGTGTTTTCACTTTATTACTGGTTGTGTGCTGCATAAATACTTTATACATTGACTCTAAGTTAAGCCTGACTGTTCTGGTGCCCAGCTACAAAAGGGTTAAGCACAGGTTAATATACCTACTTTTGTGGTTAAACTTGACAATGTTTGTGGCTGTTTCCTGGGTGTAGTTTCCACCCCCATCAACCAAGAACCCAATTTCCTACATTTGTGTTCAGTACTGGGATCCAGTACTTGTGTTCGTGCAGGGCCACTCAGTGGTTTGTGTAAAAGTAAAATCCCATATACATAACTGGACATCAGATGTGACCTCTTTTGACATTTTCCTTGATTAGCTATTGCCTCCTTTTTCCAAATGTAATTCCTACCTCATCTGTTCACCTGCAACTATTGCCTGCAAGCATGAATATGGATCTTAAGCACCTGGAAAGCTACACTGTGGTAGAGCTAAAAGTATTTTACAAGGAGAGGGGCTACCAGCAACCAGACATTCAAGGAAGCAGGCACTCCAGTAAGTCTTTAGTGTGTGGAAGGAGGCCCATCAGCTGCCTACTAAAGCACAGGACGAAGAGGGGGGATGAGATGTGGAAGATTAGGAGGAGGAAGTGATATATGACCCCACAACCTGCCTCCTGAGGAGCTGGAGGACAGGAAGACTGTGAGAGAGTTTCAAATGCAGCTAGCCAAATTGAAATTGGATGCAGCCATGGAGGAGGCTGATGCAGAGAGGGAGGAAAGAAGGGCTGAGGTAGAGAGTGCCCTAGCCAAAGAGAAAGCTAAGGTTGAAAGGGCCTTAGCAGAGAGGAAACTGCTGTCTGGTGGTAAAAGTTGCAGCAAACATCTGGGGGGGGGGAATATTTATGAGAACTGATGCAATGCTGGCTGTTGGACTTGGCCATTTTTGTTGGGTCCTCCAAGGAATTTTTGCCTTCCTCCTGTATTTTTTCTGACCTGTTTTTGTTGGTTTTATGACTTTGGGCACTTTACCAATGCTGATCATTGCTAAAGTGCATGTACTCTCTCTGGCAAACTGGGTAAAATTGGTCTACACCTGTTTGACATATTTAATTTACCTATAAGTCCCTTGTACAGTGGTATCCCATATACTCATGGCCTGTAAATTAAATGCTACTAGTGGGCCTGCAGCGCTGCTTGCACCACCCACAGAAGTAGCCTTTCAAATATGCCCCAGGCCTCTTCCACTGCAGGGCCCGCACGTTCAAATTACTGGTACCGTGGCATGGCATGTAAAAGGGTTGCCACGTCTGAAACTGCCCCTTTACTACATATAAGTAGGCCCTAGCTAGCCTTTGGGCAGGGTACTGTGTAGGTAAAAGGTAGGACATGTGCTTTAACTGTGTGGCACGTCGTGGTAGTGACAAACAGCCTGGTTGGTCTCTCACTGCTGTGAAGCTGCTCTCTCTTAGGTTTGCATTGGGAATTCCCTGATATGTGCTTGAGGGGTAATTTCTGATATGAGAGGGGTAGCGTGACAATGATTGGTATATTTGGAATAGTAGTAATAATTCCTGCTTATTGGTTAAAACAGATTTGTTATTACTATTTTAGATATGCCACTTTTAGAAGTGGGCATTTCTGTGTGCTTATGAGTCTTTGTGCCCTGCCTAGATGTGTATTCACAGTCTGGTTTAGCCTGAGAGGAGAGAGGGGATGTGCATTTACTCTAGACAGTCACAAGCGGAGTTGAGGTGTGTCCTGCCTTTCCTGGGTGACTCAATGCTAGGCAGAATAGACCATGGCTGCATTTAGAGTGGTGAGAAGAGTTGCACCTGCACCTGAATAGGGCTGTGCCTGCCATGAACAATACTTTCTCCGCCCCCCTGTAGTGTGTCTGTGGCCAGGGCTTGGGATATGAATGGGGGTGTTGTGCACTTCTAAAGATTTTTTAAGTGCCCTGAGAACAAAGACGTTTTCAGTATAAGTACAGGGGCTGTGACCCCATTAATTGAGACACTGCGTGGACTTGGAGCCAGACCCAGCTGGTTCTGTATGCTGCCCCAGAAGATTGCTGTGCTACCAGGGAACCGCCATCTGGACTTTGCCTTGTTACACTGGCCTGCTGAAGGTTCTGCATTTTTGTCTGCAAGGACCCTATGTGCTGGCCTGAGCCTGCTCCCTGCTCAGAGCCCCCATGGATCTCCCAGGGCGTTGTGGCTTGCCCTGTGTAATTGAAGCAGGGCGTGGTGAGCCTTGCGTTGCCCACCGTATTGTTCTGGAGCATTGTTCAAGGTCTGGAGACCTCTTTTTCCTTGAGCTATTTTGTGCCAGAATCAGTGAGCAATTCCTTGTGGCCACGAGCGAGTAGAGTGCTGCCTTGTTCTCTCCTGTAGTGGTGCGGCCGGGAAGAAGTATGGCAGTGATGGCTGGATCGCTGTTGAAGCCACCACAGATTCACCATTGACATCAGCGCCACCCTCTTGCAGCGGAAGGCCTGGCCCAACATCGGCAGTCTGCCCTTGTAGCCCAGTGAATGCATTGCCAGTATGACTAGGCTGACGAGCAGCGATACATGGAGAGCCCTATGTCCTTCACAAAGAAGAACCGCTGAGTGCTTCCAGTGCAGTGATGGTGCTCCACCCACTTCCGACCACGGAGACCCAGGGAGGGTGCCAAACACCACCAGTACGTCAGGGTCATCGGATTTTACCACCTGCCTTAATCAGACAGGCACCGTAGCGCCTGCATGGCAAGTCCAGCCCCCGGGACTTGTGGAATGGGACTGAGCTTACGGCCTAAGTGGCAGCTTCACCCCGCGGTTGTGGGTAGCTGTCTGGAGCTGATTCCACCTGCAGGGACCCAGTAAGGTTTCTATTCGCATGTGGGCATATTTTGGGAGCCTGGAAATACACAGGCGACCCAGCATGATCACCCTACCGAATTAGTATGTGTGCCACCCCCCTCGAAGTGTGGCATACCTTGGGGCATTTTTTGCCTAATTGCTGCAATATGGGGCGTGACCTAGACAGAGGCCCCGCTTCGTGCGATAAGGAACTTCCTGAAAGTGCTGTATTCCCCAGAGTAGGTGTTCTGTGCTTTGTGCATTAAAAGGATGGCCACAAAGTTACTGCATAACCTGAAATTGGATCCAGGAGCGCTGGGCCCACGGTGACAATAGTAATATGTAGTGATTCCTGTGTTTCCGCTCGTCTGTTGCACTTCGTAGATTGAAGCGCGTGTTGCAGCCCGTGTCAGGCCAGTGGATTGTGGATTTTTAAAACTGCCTTTGCTTGTTTTTTATGCTTTGTGCTGTGCACTGCTGCGTGTTTCAGGGTGCACAACTTTTACTCTGTTGTTTTCATTTGTGCCTACCTTAGTCCTCACTGCTCTGAATCGTCGCAGTGTGGGACACACTTTTGGTTTGAGCCCACCTTGACCAAGGCAGACCCAAGCTCGGATGGTCCTTGGCGTGCAGTTGTCCCGTTTTGGAGCGTCATTTTTTCCTCACTCCTGTGGGACATTCTCTGACGCCATCTTGGTGAGGTTGGCAGACCACTTTTCCCTACTGGCTGCTATAAGATCACCACAGCAACACGGACATGCAGCGGAGTTTGAAGCCTGTGTTGCATCCCTTAGTCAGGCCAGTGGGTTGTGCATTTTTAAACTGCCTTTGCTTGTATTTTATTCTTTGTTCTGTGCACTACTGCATGGTGCAGGCTGCACAGCTTTTACTGTGTAGTTTTAATTTGTGCCTACCTTAGTCCTTGCTGCTCTGAATTGTCGTAGTGCAAGACACACTTTTGCTTGAGACCACCTTGAAAGAGACAGACCGGAAATCGGGCGCTCCTTGGCGTGGAGTTGTCCTGTTTTGGAGCACATTTTTTCCTCGCTACTGTGGGACATTCTCCGATGACATCTTGGTGAGGTTGGCAGACCAGTTATCCCTACTGGCTGCTATGAGATCACCAAGGTAATGCGGAAGTGCAGCAGACACGCGCACCAAAGGCAAGCCTGTCTGCATCCAGATCACGGTCAGTGCAAGCCCTGCTGCCCAGTTGAGCATCCCCTTCCCTTTCTTCCAGAAGGAGGTCCTCAAGCTGACCTCTCTCAGCTACTCCACGATGGTTGTGAGCTGGCCAAATGTTCTATTCGGTCGGCCATGGACACCACAGACTCCATGGATAGAGCTATCGCCAGATCAATTGCTCCACGATGCTATGCTTGGTTACGTGATGACAGTTTCCCTGACAATGTTCAGGAAGGTCTTAAGGACTTACCCTTTGATGGAGTCCATCTGTTTTTATAGCCAAGCTGATTTGGTGGTCCAGCACCTCATGTCTGGTATTCAATACTTGGCATTTCCTCTGGTCCTTTTGTTATGGACTTTGTGAGTTGTTAGTGGTTGCAGTGTTGTCACTGCTTTCTCTTCCTTAAGTCTCTGGGTTCAAGCTGTTATTTCCCAGATAGATTGTACAGGCAGATGGCTGTTTTTTGCCCTTGTTTTCGATTTCTCTGTCTAGAAGCTATTCTCAATAGATGCTCTCTTGCTTTTTATAGGGATGCGACCTAACCTATCTGGGGTATTCGTTGGTTATTGTATAGCCATTCTACGATGACACTGGAAGTGTTCTTCCTGGGTAGTGTATCTCCTTGCTAAGGATCCAACTGGGTCCTCCTCAGATTGTTGTCTTCCTGTACTACCCTCTAGGGGGTCCTGCTGTAGTTCGCACTACAGTCTTCTAGCAATATGTTTTTTGCTTCTTGGCACGCCAAGTGTTGTTGTATGACTTCACAACTGAGCAGACTCACAAGTGTAACATGGCTCTGTTTGAGAGTTTTCATTTTTGTGTTTGTGGAATGCATTTTATTTTACAGTGGATCCGTAGTAATGTTTCTGTCTCTGAGGATAAAGACCCCTCCAGAGTATTGTAAGAGTGGGTTTATGCCATGACTGTCTCATCCCGTCGTGTTCACGTATAATTACCTTTCCAACTTTTAGCTGTCATTTCAAGCATCTAGCTGTGATTCCAAGCATTTAGCTATGTTTGATGCCTTAGTCGTACTGCATGTTTGTTTTCTTCCACTTAATGAACAGTTTCTGTTCAGGTTTCAGTTGTGGCACGGTACGTTCACAGACACTGGGTACGTTAACAGACACTGGGCCACACCGTCTTCATATGTGTTTACATATTGTACATCTAAATATGTCTCTATGTATGTATATCTTTGTATATGCATGCGTAAGTGACATCTATCTCTATAAATGTCCCTTTTTGGCCTCCACTCTTGTGGATAGTCAATTTAAATGCTCTGAAGCTTCCATTCTGTTTTCTTTCCCTTCCCTGGGAAATGCTTTTTACTGATCCCTAGGATCCAGGTCACAGTCCTGCTTCTTGTTCTTCTTGCCAGCAGCTTATGGATTTCTTTCTATTGTGTAATGGCCCTTTTTTGTTGATCTGATTTTCCTTTGTTTCTTCCTTAAGGCATGAAGGGTTTGGCATGTCCTATGACGGATTGTTTGCTTTTGTTCATTGAAACTGCTTTGTGCAGATCTAATGTTCCTAGTGACAGCCACACTTGCATTTTGCTGTTACCCCACCTGTCTTGGTCAATCATTATTGATGGACTAGTTCTCTTGTAGAACTTGGTAGGGTTCAGTCGCAGACCCTCCTCCTTTGGGGAATAGCTATGGTATCTAATTCTAAGTTAATGAATCTGCGGCTAGATGTCTCTATCAGATGGACAAGTTACTTACCTTCAGTAACGGTGTATTTAGTAGAGACACAGTCTAGCCACAGGTTCCTGCCCACCCATCCTCCCCTCTCTGCGAGGGCCTTTTCAGGTTGGGTTCTTACCCAAATGTCATTCTTCCAGTGATCTCTGTCTCAATGAGTGTTTGTTGACTTAACATCCTTGACCAAGTCAGGAAGTCTTATTCTGTGTTACCTTTTCCTATCACCAGCCACTCTCGTTTCAGGGTAGTGGATTCCATTATGCATGCACACTCTTGTACCCAGCTTATGTTACAGGGTGGGGGTTGGTCATATGCCCCCCTTGTAGTTTGTCTCCTTGGTTGGGTGCCTCTTTGCCTCTATACTGTCAATAGATTATATTTAGTGTGCATTGTCGGACATTCTCTCTTGTTGCAGCATTGTAGACATTTACCATGCATTCATGTCCATTATTTTGGCCTCATACGTGGGTATGGTTCTTCCCTTTTGCATGGATTTTTTATGGGTCGACTACTCTACTCTAGCCCTTGTTTCAATTTCATTCTTGGGAATTTCACTTACACTCAATATCTGATGTGTCACATTGTGTGTTCTTTATTATTCTTATTATTATTGTTTCAAAGATTTTGTGATCTTTTTTGGCACCCTGTTTCCACATCCAGTTTTACAAGTGGCTACACGTTCTGGCACGGAAACGTTTCACAGTAGAAAACTGATGTCAGCGCACCGGCAGTGACATATATGGCTCCACTGACGTCATAGCCTTGAATGGGGTCTGGGCGGAGCCATGCTACGCCGTCCCCCGGCACGCAAAGGTATTGCTGAAAAATCTCTGGATCCAGACTGGCGCCTGGGGAAAGTTTAAGTTAAGGAATCTGCGGCTAGACTGTCTCTACCAGATACACCGTTACCGAAGGTAAGTAACTTGTCCGTTTGTAAAATGTAATTTTTTCATTTAAATTGTATTGGTTTTGTATATGAACTATTTTAAATTAAACATTGTTGTATTTGATTTTAATTTATTCTTTGGTGTTTGTTGTTTATTTTGTATTTTTAATGTTTTGGTTTATTTGAAAAAGAAAAGTATGTTAATATTTAGTAATGTTCTGTTATTAGATATTTAAATGTTTTTACAAAATGATTAGAAGTTGAAATGGGTTATGTAATCCCTTCAAAGTCCAAAACATTCCTTAATGTTACTTAGTGTGTAACGGGAATAGTAAATCTAACCCCTTAAAAGTCCACCATTTTAGCTAATATTCCTTATGGTCGGAGCACAAATAATAATTCTAACCCCTGTGGAATCCAACACTTTCCCTACTGCTGCTAAGACTGGAGCAGTTGTAGTCAATCTAACCCCTTCGAAAGCCAGCACTTCCCTACTGTTGTGGCGACTGGAGTGGGTATTGCAAATCTAGTGCCTCTGAGGTTCAACACTTTCCCTACTGTTGTTTAAACTGGAGTGGGAATAGTAAATCTAACCCTCCGGAGTCCAAAATGTTACCTTCTGTTGTGTAGACTGTAGTGGGAATAGTAGACCTACCCCACTGAATTCCACTCTTTCCCTTTATGTTGTTTAGACTGGAGTGGGAATAATAAATCTAGTCGTCCTAAGTCCAACACTTTCCCTACCGTTGCATAGACTGGAGTGGGATTAGGCTGCTTAGACTAGAGTGGGAATAGTAAATTTAACCCATCCGGAGTCCAGCAATTTCCCTACTGTTGCTTAGACTGTCCATAATATTTAGTCAGCGAACACCTAGGGGTCGATTCCGATTCGGGAAAAAGCGCTCCGATTAGCTGTACGGAGCGTTTTTCCCATACGAATTGTACACCTTCAACGTCCCCGTACGAACAAGCAAGTACGATCCGAACCCAAAGCGTCACTCCGTACGACTTGTACTAAACACCGTACAACTAGAAATTAGATACAGATTGTATCCAGCTGACGCGGTACGCTACGTCCGAACGTAAATAATCCGCCCTTTCCGAACCAGGAAGTACGATCCGTGTTGACGACACTCCGTACGGCCCTTTTGCTACGAGAGCTGAAAACTGCCGTAAAAGTAGAGTCCGGCCCGACCCGCACCCCGGTACGCGACATACACGACATGAACCCCATCGTCCATGTCATCCCAGTCCAGTACGCCTATTTTATTGATTTATTTATTTATTTTATTTTTGGAGTTTTCTATAGCGCTGGCCAGACCCGAGGGTATCGGAGCGCTTTACAATCGGCTGGAGGGAACAAGTGTAGAGCGGTATATCAAGAAAAAGTTTCATACAAGTTCATGGATTAACATTGATATTTGGCGCCTGGGGGGGCTTGTTTGAGGTACTGATTATGAGGTAGACATAGTTGCAGGGTGGGCTGCTGAGGTAGAGTTCGGGAATGTGCGGTTGAGGTAGAGGATTTTTAGGCGTCTCTTGAAGTCTGGAAAGGAAGCTGTAGTCCTGATGTCCACTGGGATGGAGTTCCAGATTTTTGGGGCATTGCCGGCAAACGAGCGAGTTGCAGTTTTTTGTTTCCGGGTTCTCAAGGGGATGAGTAGTAGGGAGTTTGAGCTTCTGAGGTTTCTGGATTGGCCCGCTCTCTTGAGTTTGGAGGCTAGGTATTCCGGTTTCCCGGTGTGCAAGGCTTTGTGTGTAAGACAGGCCATTCTGAAGCTGGCGCGCATTTCCATTGGGAGCCATTTTAAGTCTTTGAGTGCGGGGGATATGTGGTCGAATTTCTTTGCCCCCGAGACCATTCTGGCAGCTGCATTGAGGGTAGTTTTCATTGGTGCAAGGTGTGAAAGGGCTGTGCCTGATAAGGTTGCGATCCCATAGTCCAGTCTGGACAACACCAGAGATTGGGTGGCTAGTTGGAGATCCCTTTGTGGGATGTGCGGTTTGATTTTGTTGAGGAGTTTGAGATTGAGGAAGGCGCTCTTTGCAGAGTTCTTAATGTGGTTTGACATTGAAAGTTTATGGTCAAGGGTGATTCCAAGAGATTTTACTGAGTTAGTCAGAGTGAGATTTCCATTGAGAGCGTCAATAGCTTTCACCCATTCTGTGATTTGGGGGTTGTCGTCCTTGTTGGAGATGAGGAGGAGTTCGGTTTTTCCTTGATTGAGTTTGAGGTGGTTCGTCCCAAGCCAGGCTTGGATTTCTTTGAGAGTGTTGTTGAGCCTTATGATGTCGTTAAAGGAGGTGGTTTCTATGTAGATCTGTGTGTCATCTGCGTAGAGATGGAAGGGGATGTTGGCTTTCTTCAGTATGATGGTGAGGGGTACCATGTATATGTTAAACAGTTGGGGGGAGAGAACGGATCCTTGGGGAACCCCTCTGGTCACAGGGAGAGGGTCGGATGTGAAGGATTTTATTTTGACTCTATGGAAGCGGTTCTGAAAGAAGGAGTCAAACCATTGCAGGACCACATCGTTTGCACCAACTCTTTCCTTGAGGGCCTTGATGAGGAGCTTGTGGTCAACCGTGTCGAAGGCCGCTGACAGGTCTAGGAGGATGAGTAGGCAGCACTGATCCGCGTCAAGGGAATTGCGGATGTCATCTATTATGTTCAGTATTGCGGTTTCAGTGCTAAATCCTTTTCTGAAGCCCGATTGATTGTGGTCAAGAAGGTTGATGTTGTCGAGCTGTTTGTTGAGTTGCCGTAATACACACTTTTCTAGGATTTTGGCTAGGAAAGGCAGACTTGAGACTGGTCTGAAGTTGTTGAGGTCGTTGGTGTCTAAGCCTGGTTTCTTCAGGAGAGGAGTTACCTGGCCGACTTTGAGGCAGTCCGGGACGGTGCCAGTCTTTAGGGAGCTATTGATGATTTCACACCAGAGAGGAGCAAGGGTGAGTTTGAGGTCTTTGGCCATTTGGGAGGGGATGGGATCGAGGTTGTGGGAGGAGGGTTTGGAGGATGAGATTAGGTTGAGGATCTCGGCTTCATGGACGAGGTCGAAGGAGGACCAGGCGGTAACAGTAGGATCTGTGGAGAAGTTTTCTGTTACTGTTGGATTGATGTTGGTAGCCAAGGGAGGGCTGGTGCCTAGGGATAGTTCGATCTTGGCTATTTTATCGCTGAAGAAGGTGACGAAGTTGTCACATAGGGCTTTGGAGGGTTGTACAAGGGCAGTGGTTGGCTTGGATGTTTGTTTTTTGATGATGTCGAAGAGTTCTCTGGGTCTATTTTTTGCCTTGTCAAGCGCATTGCAGAAAAAGTTTGTTTTTTCGCTGTTGATATGGTTTTTGTACCTTCTTCGAACTTCCCTGAGTTCCCCGCGATGGATGGCAGAGGGGTTCTTTCTCCAGTGTCGCTCTGAGGCTCTGAGAAGTCTCCTTTCCTTGTTGATGTCCTTGTTAAACCAGGTTCTTGATGGGATGTTCCTTTGTTTTTTTTGTTTCAGGGGTGCCAGTTGGTTTAGGATGTCGGACGTGGTCGTGTTGTAGTATGAGGTGAGTTCGGTAGCTGAGAGTCCTTCTGAGGGGATTGGCAGACAGGAGGCTATTCTTTCTTCTAGATCTGATGTGTTGATTTGTGATAGGTTTCTGGACCATGTGGGGGGGGCTGCAATGGGGGGACGAGACTGGGTCCCTTGAGAGAGTTGAAATAGGATTAGGTGGTGGTCAGACCAGTCTACCGGGAGTATGTGATCGATGGAGATTGCATCATGTCGGGCGATGATGACGTCTAGGATCGACCCTTTGTAGTGGGTCTCTTCTGAGCAGTGTTGGGAGAGGTTGTTGGAGTGCAGAAGCTCGTTTAGGGATTTAATAGTGATGTCGTTCTCGTTGTTCCAGCGTAGATTATATCCCCTAAAATGAGAGTGTTGGACTCTTTGAGAGAGCAGTTGGCGATCAGGTTTGAAAGTTGATCCGTGAAAGTGGCGTTGTTGCCTGGGGGATGATATAGTATGATATATGACCTCGTACATCGAAACCGACGATGACGCAGACGTACCACAACAACCTAAGTATACCTGGACGGTGCACCACACGCCCACATCACCATTGCAATAGCAAAACGTGCCTCATATACGCCATCAATGTCGGGGTACGTTGCGCCACACCCACACGCATATCACCATTGCAGTAGTGATACGTGCCGCCCATACGCCATCAATGTCGGGATACGTGCGCCACACTCACGCGCATATCACCATTGTAGTAGTGATACGTGCTGCACATACGCCATTAATGTCGGGGTACGGTGCGCCACACGCTAGCGTATATCAGCATTGCAATAGTGATAAGTGCCGCACACATGTCTGTAATGTATGTGTACGGTGCGTCTCATCTGAGTGGTGGGTGCACAGGACTCTCAGCAGTGCCCAGACAGTATAGGAGGTGGCTGGATAGGACTCCCAGCAGTGCCCAGACATAGGAGGGGGGTGTAGATAGGACTCCCAGCAGTGCCCGGGCAGTATAGGGAGTGGCTGGATAGGACTCCCAGCAGTGCCCAGACATAGGGGGGGTGTAGATAGGACTCCCAGAAGTGCCCAGACATAGGAGGTAGGTGTAGATAGGACTCCCAGCAGTGCCCAGTCAGTATAGGGGGTGGCTGGATAGGACTCCCTGCAGTGCCCAGACATAGTAGGGGGGTGTAGATAGGACTCCCAGCAGTACCCAGACATAGGAGGTGGGTGTAGATAGGACTCCCAGCAGTGCCCAGACATTTGGTGGGGATGTAGATAGGACTCCCAGCAGTGCCCAGATATAGGAGGGGGTGTAGATAGGACTCCCAGCAGTGCCCAGGCATAGGAAGGGTGGCTGGATAGGACTCCCAGCAGTGCCCAGACATAGGAGGGGGTGTAGATATGACTCCCAGCAGTGCCCCTACATAGGAGGGTTGGCTGGATAGGATTCCCAGCAGTGCCCAGACATAGGAGGGGGTGTAGATAGGACTCCTAGCAGTGCCCAGACATAGGAGGGGGTGTAGATAGGACTCCCAGCAGTGCCCAGACATATGAGGGGTGGCTGGATAGGACTCCCAGTAGTGCCCAGACATAGGAGTGTGGTGTAGATAGGACTCCCAGCAGTGCCCAGACATAGGTGGGGGGTGTAGCTAGGGCTCCCAGCAGTGCCCAGACATAGAAGGGGGTGTAGATAGGACTCCCAGCAGTGTCCAGACATAGAAGGG
The DNA here is from genome assembly GCF_964263255.1 of Lissotriton vulgaris. Taxonomy (NCBI): domain Eukaryota; kingdom Metazoa; phylum Chordata; class Amphibia; order Caudata; family Salamandridae; genus Lissotriton; species Lissotriton vulgaris. Next base: position 1,882,283,384 of record NC_141689.1, on the reverse strand, counting down.
GTGGCTGGATAGGAATCCCAGCAGTGCCCAGACATAGGAGGGTGTGTAGATAGGACTCCCAGCAGTGCCCAGACATAGGAGGGGGTGTAGATAGGACTCCCAGCAGTGCTCAGTCATAGGGGTGTGCATTTTCAACAGCATACAACAACTACATGCCTGTATGTGTACATCCCTGACCTGTAATGATAGTTGCATATCAACACATCACTCACAGCAGTGACCTACTTCACGTAGAATGGTATCTTATCACACACTGGGTGACACACCGCATATGGTTTTCTTGTCAGATCTCACATGCATATCCACCCATGTATTTTGCTGCCACACCCCCCCCTCCATCATGACTCAATAGTGTGTAGTCATGTAACAGAGCAACAAACAAATGAAGCACAAATGGACTAATACATTGTCATGTACATCCCGGACATGATGTGAATGTCCAGGTGATGAAACATGTACTCCCTCATGGAAGGAAGAGGCTACAAAACCCCTAGATACAAGGCACCCAAATGTGTTTTGTGTGCACAAAGTTCTAAGTTTACAATCTGAATCATGAGGTCAAGGCGGATAACATTGTCATGCATAGTGTGAAAAATTATGAGGGACCCCCTGAAGGCAGTACTACACATTACAAACCCAAGCATAGGGAGTAGCATGGATGGCAATGACCAATTATCTGATATCATTTGTGAGCACGGATGGCCATTGCTGAAGGGAATGTACAATCCTAGGGGAAATCCTTACAAAAGTCACCACAACAATACTGCAACTGTCTGTAGTGAAGATCCCATGTGACACTGAGGAAAGGACACTCTTTTGGATAATGTATGTATGCAAAATGCACACACACCAATCTAGATAATGTGCTGCTACATTGGGATAGCACAGAGATACCATGGTCCACCTAATTCCTATCAGAAAAATAGACATCTTTCACAATACCAAAACATCAACATTACACCACCTCGTAGGCACACAGCACCTAAAGCAATTGCCTAAAATGCAAAAGTTTAGAATGAAAAATAAAATGCTTTATTCATCGCCATCATGTAAAATAATGAATAAATGAGTCCTGCCTCACAGAAGGCCAATGGCCTGTCCAAAATACTGTTCACAACAGTGGTGACGTTGTGGAGGTTGTCACCCCAAAAATTGCCTGCACATGGTGGAGTCAGAGGTCTGTGGACACATGGGGGGCATCATCAGAGTCAGTGTCCGGCACCACAGGGAGAGGAGAGGGAAGGGTATGTGTAGTGGGTGCAGGTGGGGAGGATTCCTCCACAGTGCCAAGTGCAGCGCAAAAGATGGCAACATATTCTGCGCTGCACACTGCTGCCAGTTCAGACAGGCTTCCACCTGAACCCGGGGACATATTGGGAGTGGAGGTAGAGGGCTGTGAGTCAGGTGTAGTGTGTCTGTGTGTAGGTGGGTGATGTCTGTCCCCTGTCCCTGTGGGTGTGCGTACATCCCCCTGAGATTGGGTGCCTGGAGGTCTGCGTTTCGACTTCCGAGTGGGTGTGCTGGGTGTCCCTGTTGGGGTGTGTGATCTGGTGCGTCTGCTTGTATGTTGGACAGGTATGGGAGAGGGGTATGTGGATGGGTTGGAAGGAGGGGGGGTTTGACGCTGCAGGATGGCAAGTGCTGCCGTCAGTGTTGAGTCTATGGACGACAAACTCAGAAGTTGGTCAGACATGTCAGATGACATGCCCTCCATGAATGACAACAACTGTGTCATGATCTTGGTTTGTCCATGGAGGACAGTCAGCACTGACGCCTGACCAACTTGAATCTGCTGGAGTATGTCCGCAGACTCAGCACTGAGGGCAGAAGGGGGGACTGCGGCAGGGGCTCTGGTGCCGGGGACGAAGGAGACACGGGGGCAGCACGGACCAAAGGGGCCCTAGCAACTGGGAGGGTGAAGATGGGTCTGGAGGAGGAGGGGTCAGACATAGTGGTTGCAGATGCTGTTGCTGCATATTCCCCTCCTCCTGGGATTCCGAAGCCGAGCCGTCCGCATGGTAAGAGGTGTCTTGCTCATGACGTCCGGCCGCTTGACTCCCTTCACCCTCTGTGCCACTGCCTCCCTCCGACACCTCAAAGCTGGTGGTACTGTGGCTGGGTCCCTCTGCCTGGTCCGTGCCTGTGTCTCCTCCACTTTCAGGTGATGATGCTGTTGGCAAGGTGAAAGAAAAAATATATATCAGTCACCTGTACACATCAGACATATGATCAACAAATCCTTTGGGGACATTTCTAATCATGGCATGCATCATGAGTCACATGCCACATAACTCAGCACATATTTGAGTCCAGTACTGCGCAATTGTAATAGACACAACACTCCCTGTATACAAAGACACAAGTAACAGACCAGGCCACACTTTGAATGAGAGTCACAATGATGAGCCACTGTATGTCAACAGCTCCAGTGTGGATCCATCACTGTTCTGTTGCCCACTCTGCAACCCCAGTCCATACATGGTCATGTTCAAATCTGTCTGACCCTGTGCCACATGGGAACAGTCCTGCCCAAACTGCCATGTAATGCCATCCCTGGACCTGAAACAAGCTTCCTATCACCTCTCACTGGCATCACAGCTGTCTACAGCCAGGCTGGTGTGAAACACAGATGTGTATACAAACAAGCATGGCTTAAAAAGGCTGTAATGCCAGAAAGTGGTCCCAGGAACCTTGTTTGCAGTTCAGGGAAGGCAAGGCTTGACATTTTTGACTGGACTGTTCCCATTAGGCACATGGACATATAGATTTGCACATGACCATGTTTGAACTTGGGGGGCAGAGTGTGCAACACAAAGGTGATGGATAACACCCTGACCTGTTGACTGGGTGGGAGTATATGATTGTTACAGAGACACCCTCCATCACCACACACTATTGTGACACTCCTCACAGGGGCATCTATCACCAGATCATACAGTTCCTAGCACATAACACACACTGGCTGTCAAGTGAAGGGGCCCACATGTCCAAAATCCTGAAAATGCCTAAGCTAATCTGCCTTCAATTGTGAATATTAAAAACATTGCTGCATTGTTGACACACCCTCAACCACATGGTAAATGTGAATACAGTAGTGTGCACACCAAGACAAAACTGCGTTGTACCACCAATTCATACATGTTGCACAAATCTATGTGGAACAGTCATCTCTGTGAGCCAACAACATAGCCACTAAATCCAACAATGACAGCATTGTCCAGCATCACAGGGTAAGTGCATAGTGATGAGTTCACATCAGAAATTACATACACAGCTCACCACTGACAAGGCGAAACAGGCTGGCTTATGACACCTCCCATGCACAACAACCCCATCACCCCATCAATGTGAGTGATACAGCTCAGGTAGTAAAAAGTAACTATCAGGGTATCAATAACTGTGCAGCAATTTAAATTAAACCAAGGTCACCTCGTGTGGCAGCCCATCCATATTAGTTACAAACAACCAGCAACATTTTCTTCTGATTATGCACACACGCACTGCCCAGTGTGAGTATGCACAAGCCAAACATTGTATACATGGACATTGTGCACATGTAGCTAACACGTGAGTAATACAAAGTATACCAGGTACAAAGGCCACTGAAGCAGACCCGTGCTGAACTCCATGTTGAGACTCATGATCAGTGCCAAAAAATAATGAAGGGCTAACACAGTGCACAGGTCATGGAACAGGTAAGGTACCAACACGTGTCACAGACCTTCCTCCAACATGATGATGTGCTAAGCAATATGCATACTAGTACATTCTACCCTAGGAGTAAGTGCGCAAAAATGAAATACCCAAAGCAGGTGACACATGTGGAGGAGGGGAAGGGATGTAAAAGAGCATCAGCTGAATATGGGTCATCGAAATGACAATGCATAAATTGCCTGTCTGACCACACCACCCCAACTGTGGGAGTGTTACCAGGCTTCTGAGCACCTGAGGTAGCATGTGACCCACATGACAACAAACAGACATGTACCTACCTACTCCTTGCTGCTGTCCCTCCTGCAACTGCCTATGGAGGTCTGGGAAAACCACTTCCAGGACCCGGAGCATGTAGGGCGTGAGGTGGCGGGTGGCGCCATGCCGGCGTGGAGCTTCAAGCTTCAGCTGGGCCCGGGCGATACGGTGGGTCCAGCAGCGGATGCCCTGCCACCTCTTCCTAATGTTACGGATCCTCCGGCGAGGGACCCCCTCACTCCTGACAGCCCTGGCTATGTCCAGCCATATCTCCCCCTTCTCATAAGCAGATACCTGTCAGGAAAATAAAGTGAAACAACATCAGTACACCTGGTCCATGTCCCAAATACACACACTTGCACCACATTGACGATGAAAACAGGGCATAGGATGCTGACCGGACTTGCATCATTGTCCATGTGAATGTGGCCTATGAGCAAACACCAATGCACTACATGCCTTTGAAGGACAACAGATACCATAAGGGGTGCAAACCACTCACTGAGCATGGCACACACTGAACAAGAAATGCTACTTCAGGGTGGTGGACAGATCATTTGCTTGTCATTGTCAACAGGGTATACAACATCATTTTGCACATGTCACACTTTAGAAAGATGTGACACAGGCGTCATGCTAACTGTCCAAGTCATGCACACGGCACTGCATACTTGTCACATCAGATGGGTACAGCTGTGGCATACGCCATGCTTCAGTGTTTCAAAACATTGCATACACAATTAGCCAGGTGACAAAGAACATTCACACTCTTTATTGTCCATGGCTTTAAAGCATGCCTTTGTCCAACATCCACACAGGTCATGAAAAACAATCATCAACAGTGAGTACATTCCATCTGTCACTTTGGGGGGAACACTGTTACACCTCAGTAAATCTTGTCAAAAAAACATGCAAGGTGTGGCACAGCAGAAAGTGTGATTCACATTGCATTGAATGTCACAGTTAGCACAATGCAGGTAAGCAGTAAACACTATTTAACCACATCATTCACTGCATGGGAAATACCACAATGTACACACTCACTCCAAACAACATTGCATCTCTGTTCCATAAATACACAATGGTTGTAGTGTCACACACACAACAGGTGCACAGTCCAAGGTAGTGCAGTCATCACTGACCTGCTCCCCTGGTCTCCCATACAGCTTGCTGTAGTTTGGCAGGAGGGCATCCAGCAGGGACTTGTTCTCCTCCTCACTGAATGCAGGTGCCCTCTCCATGCTCAGAAAAATCAGGGTCCAGGGAATGCAGAGACAGCAGCAGTGTGGTCCACTCCAATGCTGTGCAGGCAAGTGCCCTCTCACACCCACATGCAGCCTTAAATCAGTGCTGCTGAGGGGCTGTCAGTCCAAGGAGTACAGTGTGATAGGCCAGATAACTTATCTATTCAAAAGGGGATGATGGACGGAGCATTTGAGCAAATCAAACACTCCCCCCCAGTCAACTGATCTGGGTTTAATCCATCACCATTCTTTAGCTCACTCAGCTACCCCGGTTCAGACATTTGCATGGTTTAAAAATTGAGCTTGAGCACCACAGCAAATTTTGCAACATTGTATAGATTTGCCCAACTGAATTTTTCAGAACACCTGTAGAACACACTCAAATCTCTGTTTCCTTGACAACTAGCCTGCATTTTGGGCATTCGACTCGTCCCCTAGATGTTCCCTATGTATTTCCGGGGATCCCCACACAAGTACGGTGAGTTTTTCCATCGCAAATGCAACTTATTCAATAGTGAAACGTCCCGCACACACACACACGCAATGGCTGGGTACGCTCCGCTCGCGTATGGCTCGAATGCAATTGCGAAACAACCCGTACACACGCACGTACTATTGGGGTACGCTCCGCTCGCGTATGGCTCAAATGTAAAAGTGAAATGACCCGTACACACGCACGTACTATTGGGGTATGCTCCGCTCGCGTATGGCTCGAATACAATTGTGAAATGACCCCTACACACGCACGTACTATTGGGGTACGCTCCGCTCGCATATGGCTCGAATGTAATAGTGAAACGACCCGTACACACGCACCTACTATTGGGGTACTGGGCGTTTGACACGCTCTAGTGAATGGATATGTACGGTGCGTTTTACTAGCTCACGCATGTCACCATTACGATAGTGATACCAGAAAAACACATGGCAGGGATGTAGGTGTAAGGTCAGAATGATGACGTTGATGTATATATTGGCATGGCATCCTCACATCAGCAGGCCCTAGGTGCGGCAAACCGTGATATAGCACAGGGCATGTGATCATGTGGCACAGTTGAGGTGTGATGAGCTGTTGAGACATGTCATTTGTGATGGGGCACTATGTGGGTCCCATGACCTTTACACTTGTCACATAAGTAACCTCATAAACATGTTGTGATGCACATCAACACTGGGATAGCACACTATTCAGTACGGGCATCTGTCACATGATGCCAGGGACAGGGGCACTGTCTCACTTGTAAAATTGACGCCTAGCATGACCCTGTGTGACAATGTAATGTGTGTGCCATGTGAAAGATTAGGCATGCTGTTGGTATCCCGTATACTTAATCTGCTGTAGTTGCATCTATGATGGGTCTGTGCCGTGATTGCAAGGGTTTCACATGTACGCACACCATGCCACAGGGCCATTTTAACTGCTCATATGTGTGATGGCATCATAGAACTTTTGTCCACAAACATACAGGTCTGCATTCTGATAATGGCTGTGGTGTAGTTTAGTTAAATGCACACCTAATTCACAATATTACAGATGTGTGCAATTGATGGCAAATGTGACGTGGGTGTGTGCCTTGCAGTCAGCTGTCTGGATGTGTTGACAACCATCTCATGCAGGTCATGTGACGTGTGTCACGGACGTGATACTTTGTCCTGCTCACTCAGACCAGCCGAGCAGATCATTAGTGTGCATGTCATGTCCATTTCACATACAACAGGTGTATAAGTTCTAATTGAGGAGTGACAGCCAGCTGGCAAATGTGTCCTTGATGTACAGCCCATGCCAGACTCAATGGTGATTTGATGTTTTGATGCATTGTTGCTTGTGCTATGTATATTGTAATAGTTGTTGGCTGACAGTTGAACACCTTTTTCCACAAACATGTCGCGCAGGGCACCCCCTCGGCCAAGGCCGTTGCCAGACTTGGATGCCATGAGGGAACGTGATCGCATCCGCCGATACCGATTCACACAACAGTTGATTCAGGACTTGACGGACAGGCTGGAAGCACATCTCCTACCACGACACAGGTATCCAACTGCGCTGACACCCAAGGTAAAGGTGATGGCAGCCCTACATTTCTTTGCCACAGGTACGTTCCAATTTACCATAGCCGATGTGGGGGGATGTCCCAGACCATGTTCAGCCGTGTACTACGTGATGTGTTAGCTGCTATGTTGAGTCACATTGATGAATTCATCAAATTCCCTACTCCAGAAGAGTTGACAGGTGTCAAGGGTGATTTCTATGCCCTGGGTGGGATGCCACATGTAATTGGGTCCATTGATATAAGAGATAAACAAAGGCCCCCTGAACTATAGTGGTTCAATTCCTAGGACAGGGAAGATCAAACATGTGCGATAAACAATTCCTAGGCAATCATAGATAAAAACAAATATATATATGCAGAGGGTATGGCAAGAATCCAAAACAATAGAGTGTTCTATAAAAAATATATAGTGTATTTATTGTTCCTTAAAAAATTCATATCAAATTAAAAAAACATCAAAAATTCATTTCGTAACACATCTCTATCAACAATAAATTTTACAATAAAAATACAATGTTACAAATACAATGACATTTCAATCAAAGGGTAACTATCATTAATATAATAACAATCAAATCATTAGTAACGTAGTAATATTTCGACAAGCGTTTCGGCGTATCCAACACCTTCTCCAGGAAATTACCACAACCTAAAAAAGAATTTATTTAGACACAATGTTAAAATACTTATATCAACTACAGTTCCTTTGATAGTGATAAACCATGATTATCTTAGTCTATGACAATCCACTGTATACCTCCTTGTACCTATATCTTATTTCACTTTTATTTAAATGCTTTAAACAATAAATCCCTATATACACATCATCCTAAAAAATATTATGTGCACAATACCACTCCATTTGTTGTAAATGAGACATTGTTTACATTGCTTATATTGACCAAATCCATTTTTGGAACTACTCAATCTATACAGAAAAGCAAACGAAGGATAGTTTACTCTACACCAGCTATATGATAAGGTATGGGGGCTAAGAATAGAGATGGGGAGAAAATTACCGTCGATCTATACTGCATTGATATTACATAATTTAAGATCTAGGTCTACTTACTTCATGTATTGTTGAATATGAACAGAAACTGGGAATACTGTCATTTGATCCCTTATTGATATTAGTTCTTAAAACAGTTATTTCTGTAATATAGAAATGAAATAGACATATATACCATGATAGTTTAATTGACTATCAGATGTCAATTCTTATCACCCAGAATAAAGGATGTTACACTTACTTAAAAATCCTACTGTGAGGATATAGGGATCGTGGAGTCCTATTTTGTGTTTCTTAAAAAAAATGTGTTCAGTTATCCAGTTTATCTAGAGATAGGGAATTTAATAATAAAGGTAATATACCTATCCATCTCTTCCATATGTTTATCCAACAAAAAATGTTGTTCATTTATCCATCCAAAGTAATTTCTTTTATCTAGAGATAGGGAATTTAATAATAAAGATTATATACCTATCCATCTCTTCCATATGTTTATCCAACTAATCTATATGCCATTTATTCCGATATCTTGTTATAATCATTCTCTTGGTACACAAATCTCATTTAACAAAAAAGGGGAAGTTAACAGCATTTCACATATTTAAGCCTTGCTTTTTGTTCCAAAACATGTATTTTATTTATTTGTACACGGACCACTAAATTTAGAATAATAATGTCCATATACTCTATAGGTTTCCCGGTATGCTATTTACCCTTCTTGTTGCAAAATATAGACTTATACAGCCTGAATCTATAAACATTATTCTTCGACCAAAGCCGAATTGCATACTCAGGGACATACTCATACCTGTTTATAGACAGTGCCCTGGCATTTAACATCAATTTGTGATATTACGTCAACAGCTTCATGGGCAATCAATACAGAGCTAAAAGAATTGATAAAAAAGCATAACTCACTTTATCTTTAATGTTATATATTGCAGGGTCTTGCATATAATTATCTCTTACTGAAGTAAACAAGATCTATATTATGTCTCTGACATGCTACCTCCCTATTCGGAAATTAAAGTACTGCAGACATATGTTATATTATCCTCGCATTTCTAATGTAACCGATAAAAACTTATGGGGATTTCTAAGATAGAGCTGGTCGATGATGTATTATCATACTTAGCTTGATGTAGCCGATGGTGGAACTGCAGGGGTTTAGTTTGCCCAAACTGCAAAAGATGACATACAAAGAACGGCCATTAATTAAGGGGACTGTGATGACTGCCTTGCCTATTGCCGCCTATTAGCCTGAGCGGGGTCTCTGAATTTACCTGCAGATCTTCGCCAACGCTGTTACTGCTTGCTCATCTCGTCCACTGTTGGCGTCTGACCTCACCGGATAGAGAGGTCAAAGAACCTCCTCTATCGTACGCCTGCTATAAATACTCTATGTGAATTGAAGCTGTTGTGTCACGTGTTTAACCACTTGGCTGCTAATGACAAGGGTAACTCGTCCTGCCCCTCCCATTCATTTCAATGGAAATCTCATTAAATGAGCTGAATTCCCTTAGCAGCCAAGTGGTTAAGGGAGGGGCGGTCTTCGTAACTATGGTTACCACTCATGTTGTTGCTCTTATGTAATCTCATGAACAGCGACCCTATACTGTTCGCCAACAATTGTTTCACATTCAATCACGATGGTAGAACGAAAACCACGGATCACAATAGATATTGTTTGACATTATTCGAAACTGTACCACGTGATGGAAAAAAGGTGAGGGGAAAAGGGAGGGGAAAGAGGGGGAAGGAGGGGAGGGGGAGGGGGAGGGTGAAGGGGAAACAGCGGGGGAAAAAAGGGGTGCCGGGGCAGGGACGGTCCTCATTGCTATGGTTACTGATCCATGGTTACTGATCTACGGTTACTCTCCTCTCTAATCTAACGCATAGCTAATTCGCAACAAAGACTATTCTAAACTCACTTATACTGAAGGATAATACAGATAGTATTTTGTATTAATATAAACACTGTAAGTGATCAATAACTTCGATATTGAGACAATATATCATGGCCATGTTTTTATGTTGACATGGACATGAACAGCAAACCTTACTTGAAATGATAAAGCAAGTATTATTTCCTTAAATAGGTAAACATATATCTTGGACATGTCTTAGCCCCTTCCATGCTGATGACAGAACGGTTCCGTCATCAGCATCGGTTGAGCTGTGCTGATGACGGAACCGTTCCGTCATGACTCCGCCCGCGCAAGGCGGAGTCAGCACAGGCGGGGAATACGCCCCGCACGCAAGGGGTTAATATTAACATGGACATGGACGACAACCTTATTTTAAATGATAGAGCAAGTATTATTTCCTTTAATAGGTAAACATTTTTACTATTTAGCATCTCTAAAAGATAAATTAAAAACCAGGGTAAAGGGTAATTAAGAAAGGGGTTAGTTCTATTAACTATTACAATGTAAGAAGATTTAATTAAATGAAATGGTGGAGAGAGGGGGGAGGAAGAAAGGGGGAGGGAAAGGCATTAGGTGGGGGGGAAAGGGGGTAAGGGAAGGCCGAGGGGGGAGGGGGTTATATATTTTATTTAGATACATTGGGTACTAGGGTAATTAGAAGGACTATCTCTCTTTATATGATCACATTCTCCCAAGGGATTTCACTGTTCAGACCCCTTCTGTAGGTGTCTAGGGAGAATATCCAAAATACTTCTTGTTTTTTCCGGATTTTCTCACCTCCCTTATCATCTGGGGTTCTGATTCTTTCTAGAATACTCCATTTGAAGTCTTCTGGCTTGTGGTCTTTCTCCACAAAATGTTTCACCATACGTGAAACAAATATTTTATTACGAATGGCCGAACAATGTTCAGTGAGTCGTGAATGGGTCTTGATGTCTCTCCTACATACCCTAAAGCACATGGGCAAAGAATAAAATATATAACGTTGAAAGTCTTCCAGTTCCACATCTCGTTTGCACGTAAGTTGTAACCATTGTAAGCAAAGGTTTCTACTTCCAGGATGGAGCTGCATGACTTGCACGCCAAGCATTTTTTCGTTCCCCTAATTGGTTTCTCACTGTCTATGGATTTTTGTATAAAGTTTGCAGTTCTATTTGTGCCCTCGAATCTAGAATGGACAACTAAGTCCCTCAAATTTCTGTTACGTCGATGGGCAAACAGAGGTTTCTTCAATTTAATGTTTTGAATAGGGTTACTATTTAGAATGTGCCAATTCGCATTGACAATCTGTTTGAGCTTGGCATCAAATGTAGAATGTCTGGTGACACATACCAATTGAGTATTCTCTTTAGGATTTTTTGTCTTAAGCAAATTGTCTCTATCAAAAAACCTTGTTCTCTTAAATGAGTCTCTTACTAAACGGTGGGGATACCCACGTTCCAAAAACATAGTCCTCGTTATTGCTGCCTGACGGTCAAAATCCTTCAGATCAGTGCAATTTCTTCTCACTCTAAGGAATTGGGAGAAGGGAATGCTCTGTTTCTAATTTCTAGGATGAAAACTGCTAAAATGCAGTAGAGTATTCCGTGCGGTAGGTTTAACATATAGATCTACCTTTAATTTATCTTGACTGTGGAAGATCAATATATCTAGAAATTTTACTTGCTGTGTGTTAATTTGGGCAGTGAACTTCAAGTTCTGATCTGTAGCATTGAGCAACTCAAGGAATTCGAGTAAGGAATCCCCACTGTTTGGTCCATACAAAAAAGATATCATCAACATATCTGGACCAATGGGAGACTGACTCGAAAAACGGGGCCATCTCATTATAAATGAAGCGTTGTTCAAATGCTGCCATATATATATTAGCAATCGAGGGCACCACTGACGCCCCCATGCTAACGCCTTTGATCTGGCGGTATAGATCTTGGCCAAATTCAATGATATTGTCAGATAGCACAATGTTTAGCATTTCCAAAATGAACAATTTGGGACAACTTATGCTATAAGTCTCAAAGAACTATTTTGTAGCCTCCACAGCTCCTATGAGAGGAATACTGTTATATAAGTTTCAATGTCCAATGTGACTAATAAATCAATGTGCGGATTAAAAACAATATTTTCCACCTTGTTGATCATTTCACCTGTATCTCTAATGTAAGATGTTATTTTCTGAATATGTGGACGTAGAAAATGATCTATAAATGTTGACAAAGGCTCTGTATTAGTTCCAATTGTCGATCAATCAGCCTATATGGTGGGTCTACCGTGCTTTTGTGAACTTTAGGCATGCCGTATATGCATGCTGTCTTATTTTTGTTATAATTTAGAAATTCAAATTCCTTCGTATTAATTTCTCCATTATGTAAGGCTGTACAAGTAAGATCATATATTTTTTGAGAGATAGCTAATCTAGGATTAACCATGATTTTACTGAAGAAAGTGGTATCACTAAGCATGGTATTCATTTTGGTTACATAGTCCGCGGTGTCAATCACCACGATTCCTCCTCGTTTGTTGCAACTTTTAATTATAACATCTTTATTTTTTTCTAGAGAGGTAAGTGCATCATGTTCCTGTCTATTAAGATTATACAGGGGTTTTGGAATAAAACGTGTGGCTTGTTCCAATCTTTGTAAAATGACCAACTCGAAAGCTGCCACTTCTGGTCCTAACTGATCTAGCGATGGACTAAAGGTTGATGGTAAACTTAATGTGTTAGTAGTATTATTTCCCTATCTTGTGAGTTCTCATTGTCAAAGAATTTCTTTAGTCTGATCCTATGAAAGAAGGAAATAATGTCTTGGTGTAATTCAAACAAGTTGACATGAGAATGAGGGACAAAGGATAATCCTATTGATAAGAGATTAATGCTATGTTTATCTAGATCTGTTGTGAATAGATTGAAAACAGGGATTATAGGCCCTGTTTCCAATGTTGGTGATTGCGTGTTTCTCGCATTAGTTTAGGGTCCTGCGGTTGGTGGTCAAATTGTGGCTGATAATTCCCTTTTGTTTGTGGCTGAAATCTGACTCGTTGGCGACCGCTGTGAGTCCCTCGATCGCCCAAAAAAGATTGGGGTTGGGTACGTTTCGTTTGAAAAGAGTTAACATTTTCAGGTTCATAATAGTTGTTTCTATTGTCACCTTCAGAATCAGTTGTTTCTGAAAAAGTGTTGACTCGCTGTTGTTGTGCTCTTGACTCATCAGTGTAGTAGTTTATTTATATAAATCGGGTCTTAAAAAAGGATATGTATTTTCAATGGTGTAGAACCTTTTATCTTTTGTGAGTTTGTCATTTTTACGTTTACTGAGATAGTTGCTAAAAGATTCTATTTCTTTATTACAGTCTTCTAACCTTTTTAAGACTTCCTCTACACTACCTGCTTTTTTCATTTTTTCTTCAAATTCTTGTATTTCTGTTATAATGTTATTTGATAATTCTTTGGCCATTTCTACAATTAGGATCATCAGATCCCTTGAACACCTACTGGCAATCATACTCCACTTATCCAGGAAATCTCTATGGTGTACAAATAGTCCAGGGATATTGCGAACTCGGAGGCCTGTTGGATTAATGCCTCCCCTTAAATATGCTAACATGAATTCTCCATGAGCTTCAATACGAGTCAGTTTCTTTTTAAGTTCTATTACATTTTTAATATCATCCTGGTTATGATTGCTCGCCTGGTTGCCGGCATCAAAAGTAGCGGACGTGCCAACCAGGATAGCAAATTCCTCGTCGGTGAAACCGAATGTTTTAAGTTGTGCCATGTTAATTCTATTGCATCCAATAGAGGAGAGGTCTCACAATCAAGTATTACGAATTCGGGGACAGAGTTCCAAAAATGGATAGACCACACTGATAACACAGTATAATGATATAAAAAGAGCCCTGCACAGACAAGCTGTGGGTAAAAGTATAAGATAAACAAAGGCCCCCTGAACTATAGTAGTTTAATTCCTAGGACAGGGAAAATCAAACAGGTGCGATAAACAATTCCTAGGCAATCATAGATGAAAACAAATATACAAATGCGGAGGGTATGTCAAGACTCCAAAACAATAGAGTGTTCTTTAAAAAATATATAGTGTATTTATTGTTCGTTAAAAAATTCATATCAAATTTAAAAAACATCAAAAATTCATTTCGTAACAGATCTGTACCAACAATAAATTTTACAATAAAAACACAATGTTACAAATACAATGAGATTTCAATCAAAGGGTAACTATCATTAATATAATAACAATCAAATCATTAGTAACGTAGTATTATTTCGACGCGCGTTTCGGCGTATCCAATGCCTTCTTCAGGAAATTACGACAACCTAAAAAAGAATTTATTTAGATACAGTGTTAAAATACTTATATCAACTACAGTTCCTTTGATAGCGATAAACCATGATTATCTTAGTCTATGACAATCCACTGTATAACTCCTTGTACCTATATATCTTATTTCACTTTTATTTAAATGCTTTAAACAATAAATCCCTGTATACACATCATCCTAAAAAATATTGTATGCACAATACCACTCCATTTGTTGAAAATGAGACATTGTTTACATTGCTTATATTGGCCAAATCCATTTTTGGACCTACTCAATCTATACAGAAAAGCAAACGAAGGATAGTTTACTCTACACCAGCTATATGATAAGGTATGGGGGCTAAGAATAGAGATGTTGGAGAAAATTACCGTCGACCTATACTGCATTGATATTATATAATTTAAGATCTAGGTCTACTTACTTCATGTATTGTTGAACATGAACAGAAACTGGGAATACTGTCATTTGATCCCTTGTTGATGTTAGTTCTTAAAACAGGTATTTCTGTAATATAGAAATGAAATAGACATATATGCCATGATAGTTTAATTGATTATCAGATGTCAATTATTATCACCCAGAATAAAGGATGTTACACTTACTTAAAAATCCCACTGTGAGGATATGGGGATCGTGGAGTCCTATTTTGTGTTTCGAAAAAAAAAAATTGTTCAGTTATCCATCCAAAGTAGTTTCTTTTATCAAGAGATAGGGAATCTAATAATAAAGGTAATATACCTATCCATCTCTTTCATATGTGCATCCAACAAAAATGTTTGTTCATTTATCCATCCAAAGTAATTTCTTTTATCCAGAGATAGGGAATTTAATAATAAAGATAATATAACTATCCATCTCTTCCGTATGTTTATCCAACTAATCTATATGCAATTTACTCCGATATCTTGTTATAATCATTCTTCTTGGTACACAAATCTTATTTAACAAAAAAAAAGGGAAGTTAACAAACAAAGTCTCGCTTTTTGTTCCAAAACATGTATTTTATTTATTTGTACACGGACCACTAAATTTAGAATAATAATGTCCATATACTCTATTGGTTTCCCGGTATGCTATTTACCCTTCTTGTTGCAAAATATAAACTTATACAGCCTAAACCTTTAAACATTATTCTTTGACCAAAGCCAAACTTCATACTTCAGGGACATACTCATACCTGTTTATAGACTGTGCCCTGGCATTTAACATCAATTTGTAAGGCACTATGATATCGTTTCACTATGTCAACAGCTTTATTGGCAATCAATACGGAGCTAAAAGTATTGATAAAAAAGAATAACTCGCTTTATCATTAATGTTATATATCGCAGGGTCTTGCATATAATTATCTCTTACTGATTAAACAAGACCTATATTATGTCTCTGACATGATACCTACCTAGTCGGAAATTAAAGTATTGCAGACATATGGTATATTATCCTCGCATTCCTAATGTAACCAATAAAAACTTATGGGGATTTCTAAGATAGAGCAGGTTGACGATGTATTATCATACTTAGCTTGATGTAGCCGATAGTGGAACTGCAGGGGTTTAGTTTGCCCAAACTGCAAAAGATGACATACAAAGAACCGCCATTAATTAAGGGGACTGTGATGACTGCCTTGCTTATTGCCGCCTATTACCCTGCGCAGGATTTCTAAATTTACCTGCAGATCTTCGCCGACGCTGTTACTGCTTGCTCATCTTGTCCACTGTTGTCGTTTGACGTCACCGGATAGAGAGGTCAAAGAACCTCCTCTATCGTACGTCTGCTATAAATACTCTACGTGAATTGGTGCTGCCGTTTCACGTGTTTAAGGGAGGGGCGGTCTTCGTAACTATGGTTACCACTCGTGTTTTTGCTCTTATGTAATCTCACGAACAGCGACCCTATATTGTTCGACAACAATTGTTTTACATTCAATCACGATGGTAGAACGAAAACCGCGGATGACAATAGATATTGTTTGATATTTTTCGAAACCGTACCATGTGATGGAAAAACGACGAGGGGAAAAGGGAGGGGAAAGAGGGGGAAGGAGGGGGGAGAAGGGATCAGAGGAGGGGGAAGGGGCGCCGGGGGGGCGGGGACGGTCCTCATTGCTATGGTTACTGATCCATGGTTACTGATCTACGGTTACGCTCCTCTCTAATCTAACGCATAGCTAATTCGCAACAAAGACTATTCTAAACTCACTTAAACTGAAGGATAATACAGATAGTATTTTGTATTAAAATAAACCCCGTAAGTGATCAATATCTACGATATTGAGACAATATATAATGGCCATGTCTTTATGTTGACGTGGACATGAACAGCAAACCTTACTTGAAATGATAAAGCAAGTATTATTTCCTTTAATAGGTAAACATATATCTTGGACATGTCTTAATATTAATATGCGTTACAAAAGGGGGTGGTGATGGACGGAGCATCTGAATCAATCAAACACTCACACCCAGTCAAAAGATCTGGGTTTAATCCATCACCGTTCTTTAGCCCACTCACCCACCCCAGTTCAGACATGGCTATATGCAAATCAGTCTGACCCTGTGCCTCATGGGAACAGTCCAGCCCGAACTGCCAAGCCATGTCTTCTCTGGACCGGAAACAAGCTTCCGAGGTCCGGTTTCTGGCATTCCAGCCATCTTCAGCCCGGCTTGCTTGAATCCAGTGGCAAAGTGAGCAAGGGACTCACGTCTGAGCATACCCTGCCACACTTATGGCGGCCAAAAGCGGTACAAAAGGGGGTGGTGATGGACATGGCTATATGCAAATCAGTCTGACCCTGTGCCTCATGGGAACAGTCCAGCCCGAACTGCCAAGCCATGTCTTCCCTGAACAATTTTTTTTTAAGAAACACAAAATAGGACTCCACTATCCCCATATCCTCACAGTAGGATTTTTAAGTAAGTGTAACATCCTTTATTCTGGGTGATATGAATTGACATCTGATGATCAATTTAATTATCATGGTATATATGTCTATTTCATTTCTATATTACAGAAATAACTGTTTTAAGAACTAATATCAACAAGAATTCAAATGACAGTATTCCCAGTTTCTGTTCATGTTCAACAATACATGAAGTAAGTAGATCTAGGGCCCGATGTAGGTAAACTCCAATTTACCACTTCTTAAATACCGAATCATACCGATTCGGTATTTGAGAAGTGGTAAATTGGAGGGGGGGAGATGTGGGTATTTCAGAATCGGTAAATACCGAATCTGTAAGATTCGGTATTTACCGATTCTGTAAATACCGAATCGGTATCCCCCATTGATTCCTATGGGCCTTGAAGCCCATAGGAATCAAAGGGCATTACCGAATCGGTATTTACCGATTCGGTAATTACCGATCTCTGCAAGGGTGCAGGGGGTGTCACTTTGACACCCCCTAGCACCCCCAATACAGGCTTGGGTGCCATGTGGCAGGCATACATGCCCTTGGGGCCGGTCTGCCTGCCACATGGCATAGGTGTGCATGCACACATGTGCATGCACACCGGAATCGGTATTTTGCCATGAAGTTGTATTTCATGGTAAAATACTGATTCAGTAACACCTGTGGGACTCAGAAGAGTCCCACCTACATTAGGAATTTACCGAATCTGTAGAATTACCGAATCAGTATTTTACCGATTAGGTAATTTTACCGATTTGGTAAATATGCAGTTACCTACATATGCCCTTGGAAACGGGCACCTACATACCAAATGGCCATTTACCGGTCGGAAACGGACGAAATCGGCCGTTTCCGAGCGGTATTAAGGCTCCTACATCGGGCCCCTAGATCTTAAATTATATAATATCAATGCAGTATAGGTCGACGGTAATTTTCTCCCCCATCTCTATTCTTAGCTTCCATACCTTATCATATAGCTGGTGTAGAGTAAACTATCCTTTGTTTGCTTTTCTGTATAGATTGAGTAGTTCCAAAAATGGATTTGGCCAATATAAGCAATGTAAACAATGTCTCATTTACAACAAATGGAGTGGTATTGTGCATATAATATTTTTTAGGATGATGTGTATATAGGGATTTATTGTTTAAAGCATTTAAATAAAAGTGAAATAAGATATATAGGTACAAGGAGTTATACAGTGGATTGTCATAGACTAAGATAATCATGATTTATCACTATCAAAGGAACTGTAGTTGATATAAGTATTTTAACATTGTGTCTAAATAAATTCTTTTTTAGGTTGTGGTAATTTCCTGAAGAAGGCGTTGGATACGCCGAAACGCGCGTCGAAATATTACTACGTTACTAATGATTTGATTGTTATTATATTAATGATAGTTACCCTTTGATTGAAATCTCATTGTATTTGTAACATTGTATTTTTATTGTAAAATGTATTGTTGATGCAGATGTGTTATGAAATGAATTTTTGATGTTTTTTTAATTTGATATGAATTTTTTAATGAACAATAGATACACTATATATTTTTTTATAGAACACTCTATTGTTTTGGATTCTTGCCATACCCTCCGCATATGTATATTTGTTTTCGTCTATGATTGCCTAGTAATTGTTTATCGCACATAATTGGGTCCATTGATGGAACACATGTTTCTTTGGTGCCACCACAATCTCAGGAGCAGGCCTTCCGCAACAGGAAACATTACCAATTACCACTCCATAAATGCCCTGGTGGTGTGTCTTGCTAACATGCTGATTTCACATGTTTGTGCACGTTTTCCAGGATCGTGCCATAATGCATTCATCATGAGGGGTAGCAGGGTACCACAGATGATGCTGTAGCTGCGCAACCATTGGGCATGTCTTGGTGGGTAAACTCTGTTTCTCATGTATGGCTCAATTTTATGTATTTCTCTGATGGCATCACATTACACACTCATTGCCTTTATGTCAATTTGTAGGAGACGCAGGATATCCCTACATGCCGTGTCTCATGACTCCACTCCGCAACCCAGAACAGCTGCAGACCAACAGTACAACAATGCACACAGGCAGACCAGGCAAGTCATAAAGAGAACGTTTGGACTCCTGAAGAGCCGGTTCATGTGCCTCGACAAGACTGGTGGATCCCTCCCATACGCCCCGCTCAATGTGTGTAACATCTTCATTGTGTGCTGCATGCTGCACAACATGGCAGTTGAGAAGGCCGCGCCAATCATCCTCAATCCTGATGAGCTGGAACATCCACCCGTTGAGGATGAGGGCCTTGGCCAGGATGCAAGCAATGAGGAGGAGGAGGATGATATCCGGAGTCAGCTCATACGCAACTTCTTCTCATGATGGTGAGTCCTAGTAAAATATTGTGCAAGCTTGTACCATAGAGTGGCATGTGTAGCATACTGTGTGTCCAGCTGACTGTATGTAATGTCACTTTGTTGTGTGTTGTGCAGTGTCACACAAGTGCTAATGTGATGCCACACATATACATGCAATGTGTGAACATGGAATGTACAAGTGTACTACATTCCTAGTGTACTATAAATGACCATGTCTATATGGAATTATTCTGAACGTGACCCCTTGTGTTACTGTCATTCCTAGGCCGCCCTGCCTGTTGTCCGTTGGTGTAAGCTTAGTCCTTCTGCTATTCCTCATGAAGATAGCAACGTCAGCCGAATCAGAGGTACATGCACAGACATGTTGAAATGTCAGTTTGGGTAAGGATTACAAACAGGCTGTTTTGTGTTGGTATGTTTTCAAATGTGTGGAAAATTGTCGGATCATACAAACATGTTACATTACCATGTCTCTAATTTCATGTTTCCCTACTCCCATGACAGGACAGTCACCCTTCTTGACAGTCATCTGTAGTTGAGTTTTGACTCTGGTGAATGCATCAATGTGTGTAAACCTTGCCTCTGACACATTGCAAATACCACGGCTTGACATTGTGTGGGACATCACAACCACGGCCTCTGTGGGGAATTGCAGCCTCACTGTGCACAGCAGGATGTGTCAGGATCATCCACTCAACCTTGTGGTCCATTACAGTTTTATTTACCAAAAACCATGTTGTGTAGGTGTGGGCCAGTGTATGTTCCACATGTTCATTCAACTGCCCTGTGAGTCTGTTTGCATGGATGCATTGCCCCTTGTGCCAGTGTGTCATGTCACTGTCATGTCATTACCTCAGTGCTTCGCTAGCCTTCTCTGTGAGTTGATGTTAACTTTCCATACCCATGATGCCAGGTATGTTGCGCTGATGTTATCACAACGTTGGGCTGTAGCAAATGTAAAATCTCCATGGCACCAGTCGAGTGAGGTTATTCACAGGATTATCTTGTGCCGTGCAGCCTCTCATGGTCACGGTAGGCTTATTTTTGTGGCTTTGTTCCTCATTACTCGCTGTTGAGTTTGGTCCCACCTGCTTGTCAAGTTTAGCATAGTTGGGCACAGTTGCAAGAGCCAATGAGTGGCTCCTGCGGGGCTTCCTTGTGTTTAGGTCATTCCCTTCCTCATTGGAGGAGCTGCTAACGGCTCTTGCGGGTGATGTCTACTTTCCCGTCATGGCCCTTATGGATTCACAGGGCTAAATAAGGATTGTTGGCTTTGTGTCAGTAGCACTGCTATACATTACATTTTCTGAGATTAGGACCCCCAATCATACACTGTGAAAGATTTGATGGCCGTATGGATCTAATTGCATAGTGGCAGCCTTGTGAGCGTTATACTTGCTTTGTTTAGGTGAGGAACAGTACTACCTATTCATGTGTTGGTGTTTAAGCATCTGATCTAGTCTCATTGCTCAATCTGTGATCACACATAGGGTACAGTGGCAGTTGTTACAGTTCACAGGTGTGACTGGTACAGTGTAGGTCCCAAGGTATTCTGTGATTCTGTGACAAAAGTATTGAATTCTTATGCTTGTTTTCCTTTGTTTCAGATCTCCCTCCAGGCAGTTCCCATCCTCTCCTTCCCTCGCCTGATCTCCCTTTTGTGTCTGTCATTGGTACTCAGACCAAGGGGTTATTTGGAGATGGAACCCTTTCAGCATCGCACCACTCTGATGATCAAAGATACGGACAGTCCCTGGCAGTCGTGTGGAGAATCTTCCAGCAGCATTAGAGGTAACATCATTGCATGACTGTTATTGTCTTCAGAGCAATGCCACTGGGCATGTACATTGGCTAATGCAGCATGACCTCACAAACAACTTTATCCTATTGTGTAGTAAGTGTGTTTAGCACACTACATTGAGCCTCATTGTTGTCAACGCACATCTCTTTCCAGTCTGCATGCTTTCAATATGGCATTGTTTACGAGGATTGTTCATATATGTTTACGTGTACAGTGACAACATGCATGCTGTTGGTAATGGCAAATGTACCATATTGTACCTGATGTACATGGTTGTGTATGTGTTGTTTAGCTTGCACAATGTGCAGGCTACATCTGCTGACGCTGTGTGTCCTGTGCCCTGCTTGGCCTTAGGCTGCCTAATCCTGTGCCCATGATCTCTGCCGACTGTTCACACATTTTGCTCGCGGTGACCCATGGGTAACCAGGAACTCCAGCCTTTACTTGCACATGTCACTTTGTGCCCTGCTAGAATCCTTGGTTTTGTATTGTATGCTTGTTTAGCATGTTGTCTCACCACTTCTGTCGTCATGTGTTCACTCATTCCTGCTGCTGCATCCCCAGCCACAACGCAGCACCGAGTGACCAGATCCTGCACCACACACGCCTACAAGATACTCCTCCATCCATCTAACCTTCATGACATAGGCAGGTCCGTCAGCACCGGCAACAAGCACACTGCAAGACACTCAGCTCATTTCCTGACTCATGTGACACAACTGACTCTTGCTCCGCTTTTCCCGTTTTCTTTTCCCGCCGCTGCCTCCCCTGCGGACGCGCCCCCCTGCCCATTTGCTGCCCTCTTTCCCGCCTCCCGGCTCCTAGCTGGTCCTCCCTCCCCACCTACCCTTAAATGGCGTCCGCTGCATGACCGTCTGCGCCCGTCCGCGCCTGGACAGTGCCCAGCGCCAGAAGCCCTGGCCCGCACACCACCCGCAATGCACGCCACCACTACGATGCCAGCACCCTCATCGCACTCAACCACGGACACACCCCCAACTGCTACAAGGCCACCCCCGGGCGTACACACGGCCCTTTCACCTGCCAGAACTGCAACTTCTCCTGCTACAAAAACACTGAGACCACCACAGCAAAGGAACACAACCAACTACGATGCATCCTGCTCAACACCCGCTCCGCATGCAAGCAGGCCGTCAAGCTCTGGGACCGGCTCACCACCACTCCACCAGACGTCGCCTTCTTGACCGAGACCTGGATGAATGATGCCTCCACCCCAGACATCGCAGTGGCCATCCACGACGGATACAAGATCTCGCGCAGAGACCACACCAATGGAGCCGGGGGAGGCATTGCCATGATCCACAAGAACACCATCAAGGTCTCCACAAACACCGACGACACCCTCGCCACCGCCGAACACATGCACTTCAAGATCCACACCGACCCCAAGACCACCCTCAGAGGCACCCTCATCTACAGCCCACATCCCCAATTCTGAAACTCCATTGCCGACTTCATCAGCACGCACGCCCTGACCTCCACTAACTACATCCTGCTCGGCGACCTGAACTACCACATAGAAAACAGCAACAACAGCAACTCCTCCACCCTGATCGACAACCTCGCCACCCTCGGACTGAGACAGATCATCACTACCCCGACCCACATCGCTGCTCACACGCTCAACGCCATCTTCACCGCTAGCCCCCACGTTGCCTTCCAGAAACCCCTCTCCCACCACCGCAATCTACAGATCCCCTGCCGACGCTGGGGAAAAGTCACCAAGGAACGACTAGAAACACACCTCGCCTTCAACCCACCGACCAGCCCCACCGACCCCGAGGAGGGTGCTGGCACCCTCAGACTCTGGATGGAGGACTGCGCCAACAACGTAGCACCCATGAAACAACCCACTGACAGAGACACCAGTCAGAGTGCCAGCTGGTTCACCCTGGAGCTCTAGCCTTCAAGCGTACCTGCTGGAAACTGGAGGACATCTGGCTCAACTACAGTACAGTACACCCACCAACCACACAGCCCACAAAGACACCATCCGCAACCATCGACACCTCATCAGGACCACTAAAAAAGCCTCATTCAAAGACCGCCTCGACAACAATGCACACAACAGCAAAGAGATATTCAACATGGTGAAAGTGCTCTCCTCTCCCAGCTCCTGCACCTACGAAATCCCGCCATCACAAGCCCTGTACAACACCCTAGCTGCCTTCTTCCACCACAAGATCACCGACATCCACAACAGCTTCACCCCCCGGACGCACCCCACGTACCCCGCCACAATGAACACCCCGAGCCCACTGACCACGACTCCCTGACCACTTAGACCAATGTGAGCAACGTAGACATGACCAGGACAATAAGCACCACCCACTCAGGCTCCCCGTCTGATCCGCTCCCCCACCACATCGCCAACAAAGCCGTCAGCATCATTTCACACCACCTGCGTAACATCATCAACCTTTACTTCGAGACCGCTACCTTCCCGAAGAGCTGGAAACACACAGAGATCAACGCCCTCCTGAAGAAACCCAAGGCTAACACAAGCGACCTCAAGAACTTCCGGCCCATCTCCCTGCTTCCGTTCCCTGCGTAAGTCATGGAAAAGATCGTCAACACCCAGCTCATCTGCTACCTAGAAGACAACAGCATCCTGGACCCCTCCCAATCAGGCTTACGCAGCAACTACAGTGCCGAGACCGCCCTCATCTGCGCCACTGATGACATCAGAATCCTACTCGACAGTGGCAAGACAGCGGCCCTCATCCTCCTGGACCTCTCTGCTGCCTTAGACACCATTGGCCACCACACACTGCACACACGCCTCTACGATGCAGGGATCCTAGACAAGGCCCCGGACTGGACCACCTCCTTCCTCATCGACATAACCCAGAGAGTCCACCTCCCCCCGTTCCACTCCGGATCCACCACTACCATCTGCGGCGTCCCCCAGGGATCCTCACTCAGCCCGACTCTGTTCAACGTCTACATGGCCCCCCTCGCTAGTTTCGCCAGACTACACGACCTCAGCATAATCTCCTACGCCGAAGACACCCAGCTGATCCTCTCCCTCACCAAAGACCCCCTCAGCGCCAAATCCAACCTACACCAGGGCATGAAGACCGTTGCCGAATGAATGGAGGCAAGCCAACTCAAACTGAACACGGACAAGCCGGAGGTCCTCATCTTCGGAACCAATCCCTCAGCGTGGGATGACTCCTGGTGGCCAGCATCACTGGAAACACCCCCAGCACCAACCAACCACGCACGCAACCTAGGGATCATCTTCGACTCCAAGCTCAGCATGACCAACCAAGTTAACGCAGTCTCCTCCTCCTGCTTCCACACTCTCCGCATGCTCTGCAAGATCTACAGATGGATCCCGATGGACACACAGAAAACCGTCACCCACGCCCTCGTCAGCAGCCGACTTGACTACAGAAGCGCCCTCTACGCCGGAGCCACTTCCAAACTCATCAACATACTCCAAAGAATCCAGAACGCCCCCGCACGCCTGATCCTCAATGTCCAACACCGTGACCACATCACCCCGCACCTAGGAGACCTGCACTGGCTCCCCGTCAACAAAAGAATCACATTCAAACTCATGATCCACGCACACAAGGAACTCTACAACACCGGCCCAGCCTACCTCAACGACAGACTCTCCTTCTACATACCCAACAGGAAACTCCGCAGACAGATCGCAGACCTCCCGGCATTCAGAAGACTGCTCAAGACCTGGCTCTTCGACCACTAGCTGCAGCTCCCCCCATTTCCCCCAGCGCCTTGAGACCCTAGCAGGTAAGCAGTGTGCTTTACAAATTCCCTGATTAATTGATTGGATGCTCCAGCCACCCTCCACACAGTGAACATCAGGCAATCATCCACCTGGTATCATGCTACCACAAACACACCCATGACAGCTTCTCAGCCTGTGTGTGCAACTCATACTAACAACACTATACAGCCCCACATAACAGTGCGTCTACGTACAACCAGGTCATGTGCCTCGTACAGCACACACACAACTTCCAGCAGCACTACATTGTACTTCGTTACCACGTCAACACAACAGCACCACACATCGCCTTCATTACTGTAACGTGGTAGTACGCAACATCAGCACACCACATCTACATAGCAATCACAAACGGATAGTCCAAAACCCACAGGGAGCACAGACCAAGACCAGGATTATGATTGTACCACCTTAATGAGGTACAACCTCAGAGTCACATACAACACCAAGGACACACTCCGCATTGTCAAACATCTGCACATCCGGAATCACACCAACAGCCTGACCACCCTCATTGTGACTATCATCTACAGCTCTCCAATCCTACAAACACAATTTGGCTAAGCCATCTATTAAACAATCCATGTATTCATTTTTTGAGTGCCCTACCTACCAGTGAGGCTCTCAATGCGCTGGGAGGGGGGCTGCTACAGATTGAAAATCCAGGTCTTGAGAAGTCATCTGAAGGCCAGCAGGCCCTGGGTCTGTTGTAGCCTTGTAGGGAGGGTGTTCCAGGTCTTTGAGGCAAGGTAGGAGAAGTCACTGACGGTGGTTTTCCGGAAGTGAGGGACTGTGGCAAGTGCGAGGTTTGTAGAGCAGAGGCTGCGGGTGGGTGTGTAGAAGCTGAGTCAGTTGTTATGGTATGCTGGTCTGGCGTCGTTAGGAGCTTTGTGTGCGTGGATGATGAGTTTGGAGGTGATCCTGTTGTTGACAGGGAGCCAGTGCAGGCCTCTCAGGTGTGGTGTGATGTGGGCGTGTTGGGGAATTTGACGATCCTACGTGACGAGGCGTTCTGGATGCGTTGCAGCCGTCTCATGAGTTTGGTTGTTGTAGCTGCATAGGGGGCGTACCTGTAATCCAGTGAGCTCGTGGAGAGGGCCCAGATGACTGTTCCTCATGTGTTTGAGGTGATCCATTTGAAGATCCTGCAGGGCATTCAGAGGGTGTTGAAGCAGGAAGCTGAGATGGCGTTGTCCTGCTTGGTCATGGTGAGGGAGGATTTGAGGATGACCCACAGGTTGCGTGCGTGGTTGGTGGGTTCTGGGGCTGTTCCTAGCGATGTTGGCCAACAGGAGTCCTCACAGGCTGAGGTGGTTCGGCCGGGGATGAGGTCCTCCGTTTAGTCAGAATTGTGCTTCAGCCTGCTGTCCTTCATCCATTTGGCAAAGGCCTTCATTCCTCTGTGGAGGTTTCCTTTGGCAGTGTGTGCTTCTTTGGTGAGGGATATGATCAGCTGTGTGTAATTGGCGTAGGAGATGATGTTGAGACTATGTTGTAGTGCAACATGGGTGAGTGGTGCCATGTGGAAATTGATCAACGTCGGGCTGAGGGATGATCCCTGTGGGACGCTGCGGATGGTCTCAGTGGTCTTGGAATGGAAGTGTGGGAGGCAGACGCTCTGGGCTCTATCGGAGAGGAAGGATGTGGCCCAGGCCAGGGTAATCTCTTGGATTCCGGCGTCATGGATGTGTGCTGTTAGGGTGTCTTGGCAGACCGTGTGGACGGCTGGTGATAGGTACAGAAGGATGAGGGCGGCTGTTTCTCCATTGTCCATGAGGATGCTGATGTCGTGGTTGGCGGTGATGAGGGCGGTGCCCGTACTGTGGCTGCTGCGGAATCCAGACTGGGATGGTCCCATGATGTTGTTGTCTTCGAGGTAGCGGGTCAGCAGTCTGTTGACGATCTTCTATGTGACCTTTTCTGTGAAGGGGAGATGGCCCTGAAGTTCTTGAGGTATTTGTGGTCCACATTTTGTATATTCACTAAGACGTTGATCTCAGCATTCTCCCAGCTCCCACTGAAGGTAGCTGTCTCGAAGGAGATGTTGATTGTTTTTTGGGAGCAGGGGTGCACTGGCTTAGCTGGATTTGTTGAAAATGTCGAGAAGCCATGTGTCAGAAGGGGATCTGGAGTGGATGGACTCCATGGTCCTGATGGTGTCTTCGTCGCTGACGTTGTACCACGCGGTCAGGTAATTTTTGTAGGTGTTGGTCTAGGGGGGGTGGACTTGTTTGTGTGATGGGGGTAGCGGAGTGGAAGCTGTTGTGCATGTCGATGATCTTACGGTGTAAGAAGGTGGATAGTGAGTCACACAGGTCTTGCGATGGTGCTATGTCATTGGTGTTGTAGGTGGGAGTTGTGAGTTCAATCACGATGTTGATGTGCTGTTTGCTGTTGTGTGCGTTGCTGTCTAGGCTGTCCTGTTGGAGGTCCTGATGAGTTGGTGGTGTCTGCGTGTGGCGCTCTTGTGTGTGGTGTAGCTGTATGGTGTTTGGTTGCAGAGCCAGCTCGTCTACAGCTTCCGACAGGTGCACTTGGAGGTCCTGGGGTTTTTGGTGAACCATGCGGCTATCTTGTTGTTGTGATAGGTGGCGGAGGTCTTGAGTGTGGCGAGGGTGTCGGCGCAGTCGTTGATCCACTGGATGAGCTTGATGGCAGCCGAGTCGGGGTAGGTGTGGTCGGCGGGTGGTCCCAGGGCGAGGGTGGCGGTCCGTTTGTCCACATGCCCTTACACCAGCAGCGGCGTGGCATGTGCTGTGTGCGGGGTGGTGTGGGGGGTTTACTGAATATGAAGTAGAGGCATCTGTGGTCTGTCCAGTGGTGTTTGGTGGTGTGGTTGAAGGAGACGTGTGGAGTTGCGGAGAAGATGGGGTCCTCTGTGTGTCCAGTGGTGTGGGTGGGTGTTGTCACGAGTATTTTTAATCCGAGGTTGACGAGGTTGTCGATCATGGCAGTGGAGTTTGCGTCGTAGTTGTTCTCAAGCTGAAGGTTCATGCCCCAAGGAGTATGTAATCCGTGTAGCTGAGGGCGTGCATGCTGATGAGGTCAGGATGGGTTGATGGATTGTGGTCGGGGTCCAGGTGGTCTGTTGATGAGTGTTCATCTGAGGGTGTTGTTGGCGTCAGTGTGGATCTGTAAGTGCATGTGCTAGGCGGTGTGGAGGGTGACGTTGGTGTTGGTAGTGACTCTGGGTGTGTTCATGTGGATGATGGCGATTCCTCATCCCACTCTGTTGGTGCGTTGTCTGTGGGAGATCTTATAGCCTTCTGGGATGGCTATGGTGATGTCTGTAGACGAGGTGGTGTTCAGCCTGGTCGACGTCAACGACAACAGCCAGCGCAACTGCAGCAAGAACCTCTACACAGGTACAAGTATCAGACTCCAGGAGTACTTGTGCAACTCCAGGGTGCATGCACACACCTCATCCTCAACATCCCCTGCTACTGCCACATGACCATCCACCTGTGATACCTACAATAGTTCCACAGTCAACTGCAGGTTCACCTTCATACTCCTCAGCCACACTCAGTAGGTACTCCACAGGCCCAGGCCAATAAACTAATATGGACATCTATCATACAACACCCCGTTGCCCGCAGTCTGTCCTGCCACCCTTGGCCTGGGCACCATTCATGACATCCACAGTACAACTGCATGCGGCAGATAGTTCTCATACCTCCAGACACAGATCCTGGTACTCCCTCCGTGGACACCTACATATTACCCATGATCTGTACACCTCCAAGTGACTCATCTGTACCTGTCTGTAATTCAGTATTGCAAGCCAACCCCCCTTCTGCATTTTGTAACCATCACAGGTGTGTTTTGCCAACCATGTATGTAGTTGTTGGAATATTGTGACCTATGTGTGTCCTCAACCGGACTCAGATCACAGTGTGTGGATGGCTGCAGTTTGTTCAACACTCTGGCATTTTTTACATGTCCCCACGCATATGTTTTTGCATCTGGGTACAAAACATCTCCACCACTGCGTATTATGTTATTTATTTTATTTTCTGATCTTGTGCGTGAAAGGTGAGTAGGTGCTGTACAAAAAGTGGGGGAATCCAAAGTTCACAGCTGGAGATGTGATGCCTTACAGTTTGAGTCAACAGAGTCCAGGCCACAGTGCTTGGCGTCATTGGGCACACTGCGACCAGCAAGTCCATGTGGGAGAGTCAATAAGGTGATGCTGTTGCACACAAAGGTAAGATGCCAGACCAGGTAACCTGGGAGTTGTGCATAGCCCACTGCCTCTCAACGTCTTAGCCGTGGACGGCCCACCTTCCTTGGGGGACCCACACATGCAGGCCTTGACGATGCCTGGGACGCTCCGTCAGACAAATCCTCTTCCTCCTCCCTCCCTTTGTCTGGTGTTGTTCTTTGCCTTGATGTTTCTGGCCTGGTGACACAGGGAGGGTGCTGCATGTTGACAGCAATCTGACGGAGTG
Source organism: Lissotriton vulgaris (assembly GCF_964263255.1). Lineage (NCBI taxonomy): Eukaryota > Metazoa > Chordata > Amphibia > Caudata > Salamandridae > Lissotriton > Lissotriton vulgaris. Next base: position 1,882,253,544 of record NC_141689.1, on the reverse strand, counting down.
ATTGGCTAATTTCCCTATGCACCGTCAAGAGCTAATTCAGTCTTGCCTCCATCCGTCCCTGGTGTCGTTCTTGACTGGCATGCTGCTTGAACTGATGACTTTTAATTTCGTTGAGGGCCTCCACTACCTGGCTGAACTCCCTGGTGTCCCGCCGGTATGCCTCCATGATGTTTCGGAGTTCTGACATACCGGGCCCTGCAATTTGCTGGTCAGATTCTCGCCTCCGCCTTGCGCCACTCCCACCACCCCTGCCAAAATGAGCCTGGCCTGCGCAGGTGGGCACATGGGATCAACGGGATCCATGAGTGATGGCAGTGGTGGTGTTGTCTGTCACCTCGTGGGTGCCCGGCGAACCTTGTACCTTATTATCAGACTTGCTCTATTGTGGATTATGGTCAGGGCTCCGAGCTGTCTGCTGGGATGTGGCGGGAATGGGTGTGGTGGTTGGCACAGATGTGTCTGATCCAGCTGCTGCATGGGCTTGGGATCTAGAAGGGCCAGGTTGGTTGTGGTCAACCACGGTGTGTTGAGAGGCGTCGCTGTCGGTGGGGTCAGGGTCCTGCTGAGCCTGGAACTGGGATCCATCTCCCCCTGGTTGGGAGTAGTTTCCACACGTTGCCCTGTGGGTGTGAGAGACAGACACTGTTAATGCACTTTCATGCTACATCCAATTTTGTTATCCATTTTTGTTAGCACTGTTCCGTCGCTTTGGATTATTGTCATGGTTCACTTGTGTATGGGTATGTTGTTGAATCAGATTGACATGTGCTCAGGGGTCATCGACATGTTCGGTACTGTTTACGATGACTGCCACAGCCATTGCACGACACACATCCAGCTGCTCTCTGTGTGTCCCAATCTGCACAAAGCAGCGTCAATCCTTATGCCTGGTTCAAGCATGCACAGGGTTTAAATGCAGCATGTTTATGATAGAGACAGAGAGGAAGTTTTTCTAATTTCAGTCAGCAACTTTTGTGAGTTGTTGCTGTGGCGTGACGGCCACCCACTGCCAACCCCCCTGGACCAGTACACCTACTTGTGGCAAAGGGCTTTAGAATGTGGCACTTCTCAAAGATGCATCACCTTGTCAATGCACAGGTCCATGGTGCTACTTAAGTGCATCCACAGCGTCCATAAGCTGTGGCTACAGCATTGTGTGAGAGACACAATGGACTTGTGATTCTGCACTGTGCTTTTTTATCTTGGATGCGTCATCAGTTCAGTATTTGTTTAGTTGTGTTACATGACGATTGTCACAGTGGTGCACTCCATTGCCTGTCCCTAGAGGCTCTGTTTCTGTAAGGGGTGTGAGTGACAGGCCATGCTCGTAAATTGAGTGTGATTTGCAAGTGGACGTCCCTCGTTGTGTGTCAGTCCCCCCATGAAGCATGCTACCATGACGGTGGTTGTGAGTTCCTGTGCAGGATATCTGACCTTGTCCTGTGTTAGTGTTTGCACTGGTCACAGGAAGGCCTTGTGCTGCCTACACCAGGGCCCAGTGTCAGCTATCTTGTCAGTACTTTCACACTCCCTGTGCATTGGCATGGTGCATGGGTGTGTACCTGGGCCATATGGGATGAGTGCAGTCTCCTAGCCTACACCTTGTGCCCTCTCACCCTCCACCTTCCAGCCTTCTGGCACTCCCCTTGCACCCACACCCATACTGTTAGGCACTGCTGGATGTCCTTTGCACCCACCCACATACCACCCCCATACTGTTAGGCACTGCTGGGAGTCATGGCCACCCACCACCATACTGTTGGGCACTGCTGGGAGTCATGGCCACCCACCCACATACTGTTGAGCACTGCTGGGAGTCATGGCCACACACCCACATACTGTTGGGCACTGCTGGGAGTCATGGCCACCCACCCACATACCACCCCCATACTGTTGGGCACTGCGGGGAGTCATGACCACTCACCCACATACCACCCCCATACTGTTAGGCACTGCTGGGAGTCATGGACACCCACCACCATACTGTTGGGCACTGCTGGGAGTCATGACCACCCACCCACATACTACCCCCATACTGTTAAGCACTGATGGGGGTCCACTGCACCCACCCACATACCACCCCCATACTGTTAGGCACTGCTGGGAGTCATGGCCACCCACCCACATACCACCCCCATACTGTTAGGCACTGCTGGGAGTCATGGCCACCCACCACCATACTGTTGGGCACTGCTGGGAGTCATGACCACCCACCCACATACCACCCCCATAATGTTAGGCACTGCTGGGAGTCATGACCACCCACCCACATACCACCCCCATACTGTTAGGCACTGCTGGGAGTCATGACCACCCACCAACATACCACCGCCATACTGTTAGGCACTGCTGGGAGTCATGACCACCCACCCACATACCACCCCCATACTGTTAGGCACTGCTGGGAGTCATGACCACCCACCCACATACCACCCCCATACTGTTAGGCACTGCTGGGAGTCATGACCACCCACCCACATACCACCCCCATACTGTTAGGCACTGCTGGGAGTCATGACCACCCACCCACATACCACCTCCATACTGTTAGGCACTGCTGGGAGTCATGACCACCCACCCACATACCACCCCATACTGTTAGGGACTGCTGTGAGTCATGGCCACCCACCCACATACCACCCCCATACTGTTGGGCACTGCTGGGAGTCCTCTGCACCCACCCACAAACTGTTAGGCACTGCTGGGAGTCATGGCCACCCACCACCATACTGTTGGGCACTGCTGGGAGTCAGGACCACCCACCCACATACCACCCCCATACTGTTAGGCACTGCTGGGAGTCATGCCCAAACCACCCCATACCGTTAGGCCCTGCTGGGAGTCCCCCCATGTTATATGAGTTGTTTGGTTACTCACCAGCTCCACGGCTCCTTCGATTCTGTGAACTCCCACCGGTGGTAGCAGGGCCATGACTTTCTCCTTCCAGGGCTGGTATTAGGCAAGTCTGCGAGGACCACCACCTCCAGTGTGGTGTGCATTGGCGTAGTATTCGTCCATCTTCCTCTTGACCATCCTCCGCAGATCGTACCACCTGGCCTGGCAATCCCTCTTGGTGCGCCTGATGGGTACAACAGTATTGACAATCTTCTCCCACAGGCGTGTTTTTTCTGCAATGCTGGTCTGTCTGACCAATGCACCAAACAGCTGTGGCTCAACTCTGATGACTTCATCTGTAAGGATCTCCATCTTCATTTTCGGGGTGGGGGTTCGCATACGCATTATTGAGTGGTGTGCGGTTCGTATTTGTTGGTGCGGCTGGATGATACATGCCGTTTTTGGGGTGGCGGTTTGTTTACGCTTCATTGAGTCGTGTGCGGTTCGTATTTGTTGGTGCGGCTGGCTGATATATGCCGTTTTTTGGGGTGGCCCCCGGCCTACCCTGTGTAGACTGACTGCTACAGTGTAAAACCTGTGCTATAAACTGTCAAAATACCCACATTTGACAAATTAAGACCTCCCTTTTGAATATTAATCAGTCATACTTATGTAAGGTCTGTAGCCCGTAAGGCAGGGTGCATAGTTTGTAAAAGTGGGATAAATGTATGTTCCCATGCCTCTACATGTAGAGGTATACTCTATACAGAAAATGGGGAGTTTGTGAGTGGCTGGGCAATTGAACCTTGAGAAAAGATTCTCACTGGTAATGGAAACTGCTCCACGCAAAATCTAAAATTCTTTATAGAAAGCCTGGAACTTTTGAAAATTGTAGATGAGGCAGCCAGTAGAATCCAACTGGGGCTGCCCATCTTTTTCTGTATCATATTCTAGTGTGTCCTAACACGAAAGTGAAGCAGGATCTGACACAGAAAGAGTAGGATAAAATTGGTAACTAGACATAATTTCGAATACAAAATATAGAATAGCCATATTATCGAAGTAAAAATATAGAATGGACAAAATATCGAATGGACACAATATAGTGGTAAAAAATATCGAATTGAAGGTAAGAAATATAATATCGATTTTTTCTTAAAATATAAAAAGTAAAAATATGTTAGTATATAATATAGGTGTTAAAATATATCGAATTTTTAATAATATCACATTTTTAAAAGTGTTTTGAATGTTAGTATATGTGTGAATAGTGTATATTATTTTTGTAATTTCTTGTAAGTAATGAATGTCATGTTATTTAATTTTTGCGTAATTTAATTCTGTAGCGGGCTGTGGGTTTATAGTGGAATAGGGTGGGAAGTAATTTAGTTATATTAAATTAAATATACATTTTTAGAAATTACTAATTATTTTTTAATTTAATTTTGCGTTTTAGTTCTGTAGCGGGTCTTGGGTTTATAGGGGAATAGGGTGGGAAGTCATTTAATTGTAATTAATTAAATATTTTTATTGTTAATTAATGTTTTATTGGCAATTAATTTTTATTAATTAGTTAATTGATAATTATGTTAATTTTATTATTTTATTTTCCGTAGCAGGTTGTGAGTTTATAGGGGAATAGGGTGGGAAGTTATTTAATTGTAATTAAGTAAATAATTAGTATTTATTTATTGGTATTGATTTTAAATGTTTTAATGTTTAATTGGTAATTAATTATTGATTTTTAATGTATTAATTTTTAATTGGTAATTCATTTTTATTAATTGGTAATTTATTTTTATTAATTGATTAATTGTTAATAACGATAATTGTATTAATTTATTTTCTGTAGTGGATTGAGGGTTTATAGGGGAATAGGGTGGGAAGTAATTTAATTGTAATTAATTACATATTAAAAATACTTTTTGTGTATTGATAATTAATTCACAGTTAATCAATTATTAATTGGTATTACTTTTCAATATTAATTAGTTTTTGTTATTGAAAATTAATTAGTTATTAATTAATTATGAATAGTTAATTACATTTAATAACCAATATTTATTTGTACTTCTAATTAATTAATTATTAAATAATATTAAATTGGTAATGAATTTTAGGATTTTTTTATTGCTATTGATATTTAATGTATTTGTATTAATATATTAAATCATTACTTTCCCTACTGTTAAACTCACTAGAGTGGGAATAGCAATGTTTACCCCTAGGCTATCCAATGCTTTACCTTCTGTTGCACTCTCTGGAGTGGGAATAGTAATTTTTACCCCTACGCTATCCAACGCTTTCCCTACTGTTGCACTCTCTGGAGTGGGAATGGTAATTTTTACCTCTACGCTATTTAACACTTTCCCTACTGTTGCACTCTCTGAAGTGGGAATAGTAATTTTTACCCCTACGCTATCCAACGGTTTCCCTACTGTTGCACTCACTGGAGTGGTAATAGTAACTGTTACCCTCCCGCTATCCTATTGTAAAAATATTGTACATTTTTCATTAATATTACATTAATATATATATATATATGTATTCAAAAATGAAATTGTATGGTTTTTTTATAACTTTAATTAATTATTTAATAATTTTAAGGTTTTTTTGATTCGATATTTTTTACTTACCTGTTTATAGATAGGAATTCGATATTTTTGCATTTTAGATTTTGTCATCGATATTTTGGCAAGTCTATATTTTTGTATTTGATATTATGTCAGTGATCCGATAAAATTACCCAAGGTGTTTTTCCTCATCACTAATTTTCGCACAATGAGCACTCCAGTTACAGTCTCTGTCATCATGAACCCAAACAAGCCATCTGAGGAATTCTGTTATGGTGGAGACTTCTAAGCCAGACTGTGCGTCTCCTTAGCCCAGCCTGCAGTACTAGCAGCCTCATCTTCCCCGCTATGATGTCTCACCAAGCTATGCTCATGCAGTTCCATGGTACAGGACACAACCCAGGAAGCATGATTTACACTCAGCATATGAAACAAAAAGCCCATAAAAACTGTGAACAAAATCTCCATTCAATAATTTGAGGCTGTCTTGCTCAGTTGTCACAATCTAGCAGACCTATTGCATCATAGGTCTCTCACCCTCGGCACTGCTGTGGTGGCTGAATCACATTCAGCAAAAATTCATATGAGAAATTTCCTTGGTCCAATTTACTTTTTTATTTCATGTTTCAACTTCATAATTTTAATTCATGTGCATTTCCATAACACTTTTTGTTCCTTATTCAAACAGTTCCAATTTCAAATAATCCAATGCATTTCGGTGCATCCAGCACCTTCATCAGGGCAAAATCTCAAGGGTGAAGTTCCTGTTCTATCATTCCATCTCCGTGTTAATGCGGAGATGGAATGATAGAACACGAACTTCACCCGTGAGATTTTGCCCTGATGAAGGTGCTGGGTGCACCGAAATGCATTGGATTATTTGAAATTGGAACTGTTTGAATAAGGAACATAAAGTGTGATGGAAATGCACATGAATTAAAATTATGAAGTTGAAACATGAAATAAAAAAGTAAATTGGACCAAGGAAATTTCTCATATGAATTTTTGCTGAATGTGATTCAGCCACCACAGCAGTGCCGAGGGTGAGAGACCTATGATGCAATAGGTCTGCTACATTTAGACATATTCAGTGACACTCCCGGAGGGGAGTGATACCTTTGAGCACTCTAAAAATATAAAAATATTTAAACCCAGGCAGTGCACATCCCTTAACCAAAAGCCTGTTTTGCTCAGTTGTCACCCCATTCCACCATTCATTAAAGGAATACTGATACTGGCAAAGAGCACTTGGCAGAATTTCATATGGATACCTGTTTTCCCATCAAGCCAGTGGCCTCCAGTTCCTACTTGTTCCAGCCTGATCAATTAGCTGTCTTTTGACTGAATGACACCGTTGGTACCTGGGTCTTTCCACCTGGGTTTTTCCCACTCACCGTTCTTCCAGACAAAAGAAGCCCCACCTACCCTGGTACCTACTTAAGACAGGCCGCAGCACAACCATGCTAGTAGACACCTGGGCACCTAGCTTGCCACTTGCCAGTGGCCTTCAGTTTCTGCTTATTCCAGGCTGATTCAGGAACTGCCTTTTGACCGAGTAACATCACCACTGCCAGGTTTTTCACCTGGGTTTTTTTGCTCACCGTTCTACCCACCAACAGAAGCCACGCTCACCCAAAGACCTACTTAATCCAGGCTAAAGCACGCCTGCCCTGCTGATATACTGAGGGCATGCCAAAGTCAAGCCTGTCTGTGAGCATCCACGCCTGGATTTCACCCAGCACCAGGTGCCCTGGCCCACAACCATCCAACAGAACACCATCACCACAGCTACAGCCACCACCAGAGCCAAAAAATGTTGCCACCACTCTTCCCCCATCCTTCGCAATCTCAACAACACACCTCACCAATCAAATTAAACCTTGAGCGAGTCAGCCAGTTCACTTTACTGGTGGAAGTTCTTGGTCTTTGGGCGCTGCAAGACTGAACTTAATCCCTTACTGTTGAATAGCCTTTAGTTTTTACAATACTTATCTCCATCTATGCATCTAGGATCTGAAAATATATGCCTTTGTTCATCAGGACCATCCTAAGACACTTCCAATTTTGGAAGAGCTTTGAAGAACATTGCATCACATTATCTCAGGAAACAGTAACTGTCACCTTTGCTCTCACTAGCACTCTGGTCACTTACAAGTCACTTATGCACAGTGCCACACCTCAGATGGGCATGACATTAGAGCGTGGGACCATGGTGGGCCACACCACCTCCTGCCCACTCGACTCTCTGGCCGTGGGCGGGAGAGATGGGTATCCCTTATCGGTCTGGGCTTCCTGTTGCCTCTCTTGTAGGTAACGGGAGGGGTGCCCGCAAGTGGCTGTGGCCAATGCGATTTTTGTGTCACATACACCCCTATTGCCACAATGACCGTTGGTTATTTAGGCCAGGCTTGCACTGGCCACCCCCTTGTCTTTGGTGGCAATTGCGAATGTGGGAGTAGCTCTTTGGCATAGGGGACAGCACAATTTACCCACCCACTCTCTGTCTTTATCTGTGTTATATTTCTGCAAGATTGCTTTTCAACAATAAAGGGGCCCTCCCTCTCATACTTTATAGAGCAGCACTGAGGGTGGGGACGGTAATACTGCTTTGAATTAAGGACATTCACATCAGCTAGGGGTTTGGGCTCATGAGTCACCAGTGTAGAGTATAGGCTACAGCTCCTGGTCACACTTTCTGTAACACCTGAGACAATCTAGTGTTGGAGGCTCAGGCCAAATGGGAATGGACAAGGGCACACTGAAGTATGACTGCCCTCAGATAGGATTAAATGAATGTTTTTGCTATCTTGTTTGTGCATTGCTCAGTGTTAAGTTAGCATTCACATCACCATTTTATGTGTAGCCACCATTTTAAATCATGTCATCAGCTGCGTATTCCCTCCTCGAGAAGCAGGCTGTGGAAAATTCAATTTCTACAAGGTTAGGATTTGTTCTGCTAATGAATACACTGTTCTTATTAACGCAAATCTTTTCCACAAGATAGAGGCCTTCTCCCACTAGCGGTAGGCACGGACAGAATGACCTTGGCATAGAGATAATGTGTGCCGGGCCTCAGAGTCGAAACTCCTCCTACTGTACTTTTTTGTTTTAGCTGCACCTGCTTGTAAAATTCCATTTCATTCCTTGGTTCTGAAGTGTACATAATGTATCTCTATGTTTACGGAAGTCAGTCCTCTCTGCAGCACCCCTAAGCGACTGGGCAGAAGGGGCTCCACTCGAGTGTATCTGCATAAAAATATACATAGTTTGTATTCTCTACTGTCTGACCAACTCTTCATTTGTATGGAAGGCTGAGAGGTGGCCGCGAGTGACCCGGGTGACCCGAATTGGGTCAATTCCTACAGGTGGTGCCGAACAGGTACCCCATTGGCCAAGAGGCCATTCCCAGGTGGGGAGGTCGAGGCACCGTCAGGTTGGATGGACGGACCAGGGATGCCTGCACTAGAGAGTTCCTGAACTCGCAGATGCCCCTTCTGTCCCACCAGATGGTGCCTCGCCCAGTGTTCATCCCGACTGGGGTCCTGAATGGCGAAACGCTTAGATCTGGCCGTTTGGTCGGAAGAGGCAGCACTGGAGAATAAACTTGTTTGACCTGCATGCAGCAGGTGAATTTGCTTTGGTTCTTTGTGGATATGGTACCATTTTGGTTTGTATTTGGCACAGTCTGAGGACCGATTTTAGTACGGAGTGTTTATGTACACTTTGCCAGGCAATATAATGAATTTGGCTCACTTTTGAAAATGCCTGGGTTTAGTAGGTTTTCGGTTTCTTTTTGCCGTTGTTGCTCTGCGAATGCTCGACTGGAAGAAAGTCAACCAGCGCCTCCAGAAGTCACTCCGAATTTTGATATGTATGTGAAGCATGGCCTTTGTCCTAATATGTTCAGTATGCTATGGCACAAATATACGAGGGATAATGCTGAGTTGCAATGGCCATTGACGGGCCCCTTCGATGAACAAAAAATTGGGTTTTTATAGGAGAAGTTGTTTGCGAGAAGAAGTAGACAGTCTATGTTTGATTCTCATCGAACGTGGCAAGAGGAGGCTAAACAGAGGCGAATTAAAGCAGAGAAGGAGGCCCGGAAGGGGAGAATGCAAACATTGACTCAGAAGCAATTGAAAACTGTGCTTTGTTCCTCACCAGTACTTGGCACGCCAAACAATAGCAAGCGATTAGTATTATATATCCATGAGATGGCTGGTTGTGCGCTTTCTGTTTTAACACAAACATTTGGAGAAAAGCAACAGCTGTGTGCTTGATTCAGTCGCACAAGCCCTCCCGAGCTGTCTAAGAGCGGTTGTGGTTGTGGTGGTCTCGATACGACAATCGGCTGGAATTGTACTTGATACTGACCTCACAGTCATAGTACCCCATGCTGTAGATACACTTTTGAATAAGAAAAAGACACAGCACCTCACCAGTGCATGCCTGACAGGTTATGAGCTAACATTTTTTGCCAAACACATTACAATCAAATGATGTTCCACTCTGAACCCAGCCACGTTACTACCCCTTCCTTCTGGGAATAAGGAGATTGACATACATGATTTTATCTTCTGGACGGAAGAGGAGACAAAACGACGGGTAGACTTGACAGATGATTCTTTATCTGACCCTCAAGGGGAACTATATGTTGATGGCTCTTGTTTTAAATTATCTGATGGCACTACAACTGCTGCATATGCTATTACTACGCTGCATACAGTAGTTGAGACCACCCTATCAGTCGGCCCAAGCAGCAGAGCTCATTGCCCTAATACTAACCTGCGAATTAAGTGAGGGACTATTTGTTAATATTTATGATTTTGGGCGACTCTGGGCAGAGAGGGGTTCCTTACTTCCCATGGGACAAAGATTCAGCATGGTCATCTTATAAATAGGCTTCTGTCTGCTTTGACACTCCCTTAGAAATTGGTAATAGTAAAGTGTAGTTCCCATAGGAAAGTCACTGACGATGTAGGTAAAGGTAACGCTTTTGCCGATCAGACAGTTAAGGAAACAGCCCGAACTAGGATGAAAAGAATGTTTGTAGCAGGTCCTGCTAGGTGGGTGCCCGAGGTCACCATGTTTGAGGATACACTTGAGAATGTGAAGGAAATGTAGAGTGAGGCCACAGTGGAGGAATTAGCAGGTGGCAACAAAATACAGAATGATTAAACGATGAGGGATGTTGGATTGGCAAGTCAGGGAAGCAAAGACGGGTGTTGCCGGATGAATATGTTCTTCCTGTAGTCACAATGGCCCATGGCCCAGCCCATATCAGTGCTAAGGATATTTGCAAGTTGTTTGACCCAGTATGGCAGAATGATGACATCTCTAAAACTGCTGTATATTTAGTGGAGTACTGCATGGTGTGCATGATGCACAATTCTGGAAAAGGTACCCCTACACCACCTGCTGATTGTGCACCATCTACTTTCCCTTTCAAGGTCCTTCAGTTAGATTATATTGAATTGAAAAGGGTCGAAAATTTTAAGAACTTGTTGGTGGTTGTTTGTGCATTCAGTAAATGGGTTGAGGTTTACCCCGCTAAAGAAAATACAGCCATTGCAACTGCAAAGGTACTCCTGAAGGAGTTCTCTCCTCGCTTCGGCTTGCCCCGTTTGATCTGGAGTGATAGAGGAAGTCATTTCAGTGCCAAAGTCATTCAGCTAATATGCGGCGGTTTGCACATCAACCAGAAATTCTATGCTGCAAATCACCCCCAATCTGCAGGTTTGGTTGAGAAGTACAATGGTAGTCTCAAACTGAAATTAGAAAAGATTCAGGAAAGTACAGGCTTACATTGGCCAGATGCATTACCATTAGCTCTTTTGTCGACAAGAACAACATCACACTCTAGAACAGGATTGTTACCTTACAAGGCCATGTTTGGATGCCCAGCAAATGTCTGGGGCATCCTGCGCCTTCGTAAATTCTCCGATATTGAGTTTCCATTGTTGACAGACTACTTGTGCCAGTTAACCGAAAATCTGCGTTCCATTCCCAACAGGTCTGGGAGGCTCTGCCTGATATACCAGAGTGACTCGGACACAACATCCAGCCTGGTGATTTGATCCTAGTGCACAATTGCCAGTGGAAGAAGAGTTTGGAGCTGTGCTAGTAGGGGTCTGAACATGTCCTTCTAGCCACCAGAGGCAAGGTTGCTGACCGGAAGAACGGGATCCATGGCGCTCATTGTAAACAAGTGACTCTACCTTTGCCCCCTGATCAATGGATCGCTGATAGAGTTGGGGATACTGAGTGCGAGGCTGTGTCTCAGTTCATCCCATTCATTGACCTGAAATTAACATGGACCCAAACGGATGCTGAGAATGATGGCATGCTAAATGCAGCAGTCCCTCCAGAAATCCGAGCCATTAAAGAGCCACTGTTTGTTGACCCCACTGTGCCTTGAGTCACAAGGTTCAATTTGCGGCCTCGGCCGAGGAATAGTGCACCAAGGGTTGGTCTGTGCAAGTTAGTGGGTTCGTTTCTATAGTACCAACGGTGTTAGTTTAGGGTGTCGTGAGATTGGTGCACTGTTCTGATATTGGATAGATTAAATGTGCTCCCCATGAGGGGTGGTACATTATCCTGTGCGATGTGGGATTCATCATGAGCTTCGGACTGAGCAAGCTCCACCACTGGTGCTCAAGAGCACCAACATTGATGAACAATAAGAGCCTGTACCAGTGAGGCTCTGATGGACACTGGGACACCTCCCCTTTGCTATTAGTCTTATTGGATTCCTCTTTTGCTTCATAATGCATCTGCTTGGTTGACCTATTGAGGAGGAAGAACGACTGTTTGCACCAGCGCGTTTAGCGCTGGGTTGGTTAACAAAGAGTAAAATAGTTTGCATATTAATTGTTGTGATTACACTAATAACAATATGTGGAATTTCCTGGTTTCTAGAGGAGAAGTATCCTGTACATTCCTTGGTTGGTACAACGCTCATTTCCCCTGAACACATTTTTGTTACTTTGGCACCTCACAAATGAGAGCAAAGAAAGTCTTATACAATGTAGTTATAGAAATGTTGCATTAAGCCCATGATGTGTCCAATACAACTAATTGCTGGGTTTGTGGAATGCCCCACTCAGTTACTCATAAGAGCGACAATTTGTTGTCCATGCTATTGTCTTATATTGGTAGTTGTAATTTGTTTATTATGGTACACTATCTTTTCCAACTCGCTACTCTGGTTATGACACCTGCTGATTCTCGCACTCTGGTAGAGTATATAAGTTTTCATCACAGGTTTACTCCCAGAGGACAGGCAGGACAAGGGATCTCCGGTACATTGTCCCCAAACTCCTGTATGAGCAAATACAAAAAAGTGAAGAATGAAACATGGCTTCAAATGGAAATGGCTGATTTCCAAAGGTTTAACACCTCTGAGTATTTCCAATCTTTCCAAGCTCACAATATTACTATGGGCAAGCTGATGCTAGTATCTGTAGTCAACACAACAGCTAGCTTCTGTGTCCAGGGGACTGGGGAGGTCAATGTGGGGGAGAATAAATGCAATTTCACATAACAGACTGAGTACGGTCAATAGTACGCCTTTGATCCTGCCCCCTAATGTCTAATTTGTCTGCAGAGCCCAAGCTCATGTCTGGCTTCTGAGGGGATGGTCAGGCAGGTGTTACCTCTCTTTCCTTCTTCCACTTGTATATATTGCCACGTCCAATCATCATAAAAATCATCAGCTGCAGCGTAGGAGTACATACTTGCCCCGAGTCAAAAGGGTTGTTGACATCAAGATATAGATCAGAGAGATACCACCGTACAACAGCTTGAGGATGCCCTAAAGGGTCTCCTACCCTTTTGGGGCCTGATGGCCAATAGCCTTCAAATTCATCGGCTAACCAGGGTTATTGAGGGGGTTATCAATACGACTGCTGGGATAGTGACAAATATCACTGCTGAGCTTCAGGCAACAAAATTTGTCACTTTGCAGAACCGGGTGGTGTTAGACATCATTCTTGCGGATTGGGGAGGGGCCTGTCACGTCATTGGCAGCAGGTGTTGTGTGTATATACCTGATCACACTCCTAACGTGTATGCAGCTATACAAAAATTGCATAGACTCTCGTCTGACATACACCAAGAAACAGGTACTTGAACCTTATCAGGGTGGTTCTGTAACATGTTCACATCCTGGGGTTGGAAGATCCTCACTTTTCTAGCTGTGGTTGCTGGCATTTTCTTTACATGTTGTCTCTGTATACATTGTGTGCCGACTTGCTCACCTATTGTGTAAACGTTCTCACCCCTAAACCGAAAATATCAGCTCATGATACTAGTGCTGCAATCATGTTTCAGAAGGACATTAACAACATGATGCAGATCGATGAGGGCATTTTTGGTTCTACATCATCCCTTGCAGCTCCTATTCTTGATACTGAGTATATGGATTGCTCTGAGTATTGATGTCGTTTTGCTTTTTAGAATGTTACTTCTTTTTCCACCTAAAATTAGTTAGAGAATGCTAAAAGGAGAGTCTGGTGAAATTAATATGATTTTGCTATTTTGTTTGTGCATTGTTCGATGTTAAGTCAGCATTCGCGGCACCATTTTTTGTTTAGCTGCCATTTTGAATCATGTTGTCAGCTGCGTATTTCCTCCTCGAGAAGAAGGCTGTGGAAAGTTTCATTTCTCCAAAGTTAGGCCTTGCTCTGCTAATGAATACACTGTTCTTACTAACGCATACCTTTCCCACTAGATAGAGGATTTCTACATGTAAAGCACCCCTAAGGTAGGCCCATGGTATCCCCAAGGGCAGGGTGATTTGTATGTGAAAGGTAGGACATGCACTGGTGTGTATTACATGTCCTGATAGTGAAATACTGCCAATTTCATTTATCACTGCTGCAAGGACTATCTCTCTCATATGTTATCATTGGAGCTGTCTTGCAGCTTCTTACAAGTGTAACTTCCAATTCGGAAGAGATAGAGATTTGGAGTTTAGGTCCCTAAACTCACAATTAAAAAATACATCTTTGAGTGAAATTCGTTTTTAAATTGCGTGTTTGTAAATGCCACTTTTAGAAAGTTGTCATTTTCTTGCCTTACCAATCTGGGCTTCTGCCTGCCTGTAGAATCCACATCTGAGGGAGTTTGACAGTGGGCTGTTTGTGCATTCGCACTAGACAGTCACACAGAGGGAGCTGTGGTGTGCCCTGCATACCCTGATGGCCCATCACCAGGCTAATGGGTCTCCGTGAGCTAGAGTGGTGGGAGGAGTTGTCACTGACACCTAAATAGGGCTGTGCCTGTCCTCACACACAGCTGTCTCCACCCCTCCTGCAGTGTGTCTAAAGCCAGGTCAAGGAAATGCAGGGTCTTGCGCACTACAAAGACTTTCCTTTGAAGTGTGCATACTTCAAAGGTAGAAACTGGTATGAGTACTGGAGCTGTGACACCATAACTTCAGAACACTTCTTGACTAAAGTGGAGATCCTGCCAAGAAGAGGAGCTGGACAAGATATAGGAGGGCAATTGCCACTCTACTTGTTGCTGTGTTGGGCTGGCCTGCTGCTTGCTGCTTCTATCTTGGAGAATGAAAGGACAGGACTTTGTTTTCTGTATCCTGCTTCCAAGGTTCTCCGTGGGCTTGTGTGTGCTTGCCTCCTCTTAAGAAGTCTCAGGGCCATCAAAGACTTCATCTTCAGCCACTGAACTCCCACTGCTGTGAGATCTGACCTGCCAAATGTTATCATTTCCAGTTCTGGGACCTTGGAGGTATTTTGCTGCAAAGAAGCCCGAAAATCCACACATTGACCTTCAGCGCCTGTTTTCCCTGATGCAGTCTTACAGTGCGGTTGAAAAATCAATGCATCACTGCAGTACGGTCAAAGAATCGATGCAACACCTGCTGTGAGGCCGAAAAGATCCCATGAGCCCGATTCCTGAGCACTGTGTCTCCGAACGTTGGAGGCACCCCTCTGAATCGGGCGCGGCTGGAAAATCAACGCAGCATCTGTTTTACTGCTGCTGCATTGACCTCAGTGCATCAAGGTTTTTAACGCATTACACCTGTGCTCCAAGTTCTTCATCAAACCCCAGCAGTAAGGAACCAAGGATGCATGTCCGGAAACCGATGCATCACCTCCCCTTGCTGTAAGGAATTGAAGCATCATATCCTCTGTCAGTAAGGAATCAACGCATCACCTCCCCTGTGTGGCAGTAAGGAATCGATGCATCACCTCCCCTGACAGTGAGAAATTAATGCATCACTTTGTTTTCCGTCGATTCATCTCCCCTGAGCCTGTTTTCATTTTTTTATTTTGACGCATCACCTGTACTTTGCCATAAAAGTGACGCATCCATAGTTTCCTATTGACTGAACTATTTTGAAACTTTTAAAAGTGATATGTTTGCTTGTGTATATTGGATATTTGTTTTTTTGCTCTTGTTTTCTTTAGATTAAGATTGATTATTATTCTAAACTGGTATGGTGTCCATTTGTTGTGCTTTCACTGTATTACCATGTGTGTGTGTACAAATGCTTTACACATTACCTCTGAGATAAGTCTGACTGCTCGTGCCAAGCTACCAAGGGGCTGAGCAGGGGTTATCTTGAGTGTGTAATCCCCTTATCCTGACTAGAATAATGGTCCCAACTTAGACAGGGTGCAAGCCACTGCCAACTAGAGACCTCCTATTTCTAAGACTGGTGGTCTGCGGTGAGGATAGGACTTGTGTTTGTACTTGACAAACAGTGATTGGTGAATAGTAGTACTAGATTCCTGATCATTATGCAGCCACATACTGTTTTTCTTTTTACCTTCTTGAGTTTGGATACTTTTTGAGCTTTCTATTACAAGCATGTCTCACTCTAGAGAATCATTAGTTGCTCCTGCAGATTTTATTTTTGAGGAGAACAGGCGGCAGTCCTACAATGAGCAGCACCTTAAGCAAATCTGCAGGGAATGCAAGGTTCAGTTCACAGGCCTCACCAGAAAGGAGGAGCTACAAAAGGTGCTGAGAGTCTGGGCAGCACTTCGAGGATCCTGTTGAGGGGATTGAGGAGCAAAACGTGCATGAGGTTGTACTGATGGTTTATGATCTGCCTCGGGGGAAGGTGCCCTCCAGGGCAGACAGCAGTATCTCATTTAAGGGTCTCTTCCCGGAGGAGCTGGAGGACAGGCGGAAATACCGGGAGGCATGAGATAGAGCTAGAAAGCCTCAAAATGCAGCATCAGGAGAGGCACGAGTTGGAGATGGTCAGTCTCACTATAGAAAAAAAGACAGCCTTGAATCAGGAATTGAACTTAAAGGAGTTGGATTTGATGTCCAAGTTCAGCACAGATGGTGCTAGCATTTCTTTATTGCACTTAGAGGGAAAGGTTCATATACCCAAGGATGTAGGGATGGATTATGTTTTGGCGGTGACATTGACCAGTTATCAAGAGTCTTACTTAAAGTATCCAGAACACCCCACAGGAACAGAATGGCAAACTTTTTCCAATACCTCTCCGAGCCTTCCTCCAAATGTAAACTCTAGTTGTGTGAAAGAACTCCCGGGGGGCGAAAGGGGATGGGACAGAGAAGAGACTGCTGGTCTTCATTCCGGGGTCTTCAACAACTACCTTCAATTAGCCTTCTTGGGTGCTGCTCACACTGTAATACATAAACAGAATTAACAACCACTACTCTCTTAACTTACTTCTCTAACATACACTCTCTCTCTACTTTTGGAAACTATCACCTAACCTTGAATAAACCTTCTGTAAAAATTTGCGAATCCAAGAAATTGTTGGATCTCTTTCACTGTAGTAGGAGATGGCCAATCCAGTACTGCCTTAATCTTCTTGGTATCCATGGTAATTCCCTCAGGAGACAGAATGAAGCCTAGGAAGTCCACAGAGCGGACATGGAATGCACATTTTTCAAGCTTGACATAGAGACTGTGCACTCGTAGCCTTTCCAAGATTCCTTTGACGTGCTCTTGGTGTTCTCTTTCCAATGCTGAGTAAATCAGAATATCGTCTATATGTACACAATGACACACTTGTCTATATAGGAACTTAACACGTCATTTATAAAATACTGGAATGCTGCTGGTGCATTACAAAGGCCTTAGGGCATAACCTGATATTCATACAGGCCAAACTTACTACTGAATGCAGGCTTCCATTCGTCGCCTTCTCTGACTCGGATAGATGGTAAGCCTCCCCGAGATCGAGGGGGATTAGGTTAAAGGCTGAGCCCCTTTAACCTAATCCAGGAGCACCAAAATCAAAGTTAGTGGATACCTGTTCTTGACCGTGATCTTGTTCAGGGCGCGATAGTCAGTGCAAGTTCGAAGATCGCCTTCTTCCTTCTTAGGGACAAAAAAAATGGCAAAGAGACTGGAGACTGGGATGGTCGGATGAAACCATTTCTCAAATAGGTCTGTATATATTTCTTTAAATGAGCATCCTATTTTTCAGTCAAGGCATAGATTCTACTGCATGGAAGATTTGCGCCTTGTTCCAACTCGATCTTACAATCATACGGTCTATGAGGTGGAAGCCTCTCTGCATTTGTTTCACTGAACACATCTTTGTAGTCCAGATACATTTCTGGAATTTTTCTTCAGTAGGAATTACGCACACCATTGCTCCATTTTAAAACAAACTGTCAGCTGAATTGGACTCCTTCACTTGCCCTTTGCCGTGAAAACAGGACTCTAGACAGTATTCCGAATTCATCTCAATCAATCTCTTCTCCCTGTCAATATGTGGATTGTGTTCTGTTAGCCATGGGAGTCCTAGAATCAATTGAAATTGAGGTGCGTCAATTAGGCTAAACTGTATGCGTTCTCAATGACCATCTGTGAGCACCAACTCCACCTCTTCGGTGTGACTAACAATTGGACCGGAAGAGAGGTTAGTTCCGTCAACCGCCCTCACTACTTCACTCTTAGTTTTTCGTATTACTTGAAAGCCTATACTGGAAGCAAACTTGATTTCACAGAAGTTTATGGTAGCTTCGAAGTCAACCATTACTGAAATGCCAGTTTGAATTGCAGTTCTGTATTTCAAAGTCACCGATAAGTTTAAATGCGGAGTAGAAGACTGAAATGTGTTAGCCAACAAATGGAATTCTGGAGTTGTGTTTTCTTTAGCATCCACCAGCCCGACTTCTCCTACTGGTGGTGCTGCAAGTTTTCCTTCGGTGAAGTCTTTCGTTTCTTCGGACACGCCTTAACAGAATGGCCGCTAACCCCGCAAATCATGTAAAGGTTATTGCTCTCCTCTTTTCCTTTTCTTCTTTTGAAAGGGGCCCTCTTACGGCCCCAATTTGCATTGGCTCAACCATCAGGGGTGCTCTCTTTAGATCTGATCTGGCTTGATTAAACTGCGGTACACTCGAACGAAATTCTCTTCTTTTTTCACCTTTCCGTTCAGACTGCCTATAATCCAATTCTAAGACCTAATAAATGAGGGCAGATACCTCAGTGGGTCTATTAGGAATCTGGGAAAGAGCATCTTTCAATTCATCTTTTAAGCCCCGGTAAAAAAGAGCGGCCGTTTTATCTTCTGGCCAATCCGTCTCCTCAATTAGTTTATTAAATTTAGCCAGGCAGGCAACCAATTCTTTGTTCCCCTGTCTTAACTCCAACAACTTGTTGTCCATAGCTTGAGACACTCTTCTTCTGTCAAAGATCCACAAGAATTCCTTTTTAAACTCATCAAAATCATATATGATGGTGGAATCTTTTGTGACCAGTGGTAAGGACCATGCAGCTGTGTCACAACTTAAGTATGAAAGAACAAAGGCTATTCTGGACTGTGTGTCAGGGAAAATAACGGGCCAACACATGAAGTGTAGTGAGCACTGCGTGAGGAAAATCTGTGCCTTTTGAGGGTCACCACTAAATCGTTCTTGAGGAGAGAGTGGTATAACAGGGGACAAGGAGTGAATGGCTTGTGTAGTACTTTGAGGTTGTTGTGAAAGAGTGACATTACTATTTTGAGTGTCCTGAGAAAGAGCTGAAAAACTGGTGCCTGTGAAATACCCATCCATTCTACTCGCTAAGTCTATGGTTTCTCTCCTTGAGGCCAGTAAATCTTGCCTTAGCGCCTTGTTCTCTTCTTGAACTGCTAATAATTCCTTTTGTATAACTTCTAGAACCCCTCCTAAACTCTTCAAGTCAATTCCTTCGGCCATTCTGCTCGGGGGAGTAACATTTTCGTGGGCACTTCACTCTGTCAAGAGTCTTACTTGAAGTATCCAAAAAAAAACACAGGAACAGCATGGCAAACTTTTCCCTATACCTCTCTGAGCCTCCCTCAATGCACCAAATGTAAACTCTTGTTGCATGAAAGAACTCCCGGGGGGAAAGGCGATGGGACAAAGAAGAGACTGCTGGTCTTCAATCCGGTGTCTTCAACAGCTACCTTCATTTAGCCTTCTGGGGCGCTGCTCACACTGTAATACATAAACAGAATTAACAACCACTACTCTCTTAACTTACTTCTCTAACATACACTCTCTCTCTCCTTTTGGAAACTATTACCTACCCTTGCGAGACCAAGCTGTTGCCTCTCTTCTATTGGGATATAGTTGCCTTATGCTGAATTTCTTTTGTTGAGTTGTTATGTGGTATATATCCTGTAAGTTAATATAAACAAGTACTGTGGTTTTTTTAATTGTTTTTGCTCTCTCTAATAACTACCTCTT
The DNA here is from genome assembly GCF_964263255.1 of Lissotriton vulgaris. NCBI lineage: Eukaryota > Metazoa > Chordata > Amphibia > Caudata > Salamandridae > Lissotriton > Lissotriton vulgaris. The sequence continues at coordinate 1,882,233,457 of NC_141689.1, read as the reverse complement.
TTCATAATATTGGTTTAATCTTAAATATTAACTTTTTGTCTTTTCTTTTTATTTCTTGCAACAGGAAAAGAATTGTGATGACTATACAAGAAGGTAAGTATAGTTCTTGAATTCTTGTGTCTATTCACCATCTAAATGTTTCCAAGCAACGGAATTTACAAATCTTGTCTTTTTTCTTACAACAGGGATTGAACTGGTGCAGACTTTTACATGAAGGTAAGTATGGTTCTTAATTAATTGTATCCGTTCACATTTAATTATTCCTAGAATCGTAATATTCAAACCTTTATCTGAACTTTTTATTATTTCTATTTTTTGACTAGGTACTTGCGTGACAGGATTTGCAGGGAAACTGGAGCGGAGAAAACTGTGGAGGTCAGGACATCGACTTCTCACTGGAGTTTTTCTTCTTGGAACCGACGCGTAGATAACTCAACTACCGATGGTAAGAATTCAGAGAAATAATGCCTAACTACACTCAAACTAAACACTAACGCAGTTAGAAATCTTCCGATTCCCACAACGGGCTTGGTGAAGTGTGCAGTACTCAGAACCAGCGCGAGCCTCAGCTGTGCTCTCGAGTCTCGCGCAAGTCACCAAAAAGGCTGCAGCACTAACCTAGCACTGCGCCACCATTTTGAGTAGGTGTCTTCTGACCAAGGCAGACCAGCCCCCGTGCCTTGGAGATAAGGGGGTGATTGTGGCCCTGACAGATTGTTTCTAGGAGTATTGGCTTTCCTGACGCCAGTAGTTTAGGGGTTATGAGGTAGCATTCAAGGCACGCATGGCCCCCGAGAGAGATTGGTGAGCTGGTCTGTGGAAATGCTTCACTGTGGAGGGAAGGGACATCTTGTTGGTCTTACCAATAAAGGATCAGATGAAGTATCCAAATGAAGGAAGCCCTTCTCACCCCAGAGAGTTACAAGGTAAGGTTTAAGGAGAGCTCTACACTTGGTCCACAAACCTGGGTTGAGTATGTAGATTTCTACTGCAGAGAACTGGATGGTTGGGTGAAGGGCAGGGAGGTAACAGATTATCATTGTTAGAAACGGGACCCTGGCCGGGCAAGACTCGCGTCGAGGTCAGTCAGGGATCACCATTTCTAAAGTCAGGGCAAGTGAGTCACACACCAAGATAACCCCTACTCGCCCTCTAGGTAACGTGGCGCGAGCAGCAAGGCTAAACTTGGAGGCTATGTAGGTTAAGTGTTTGCACGCGCACCCAGCAACAACACCCAAGGCCCACCACAAAGGAAACTCCACACAAGGTTATATAAAAATAGCCTTTGTATTATATCAAAAACACATTAGATAAAACATACATATTGTTACACTGTGCCAACAGGCACGGGCAGAATTTACAGGGGGGATATTTACAAGACAGGGCAACCTGGACCACTGTCAGGAATCATCACTTTTTAGGAATAGTAATTAGCACATAGAATACTTTTAGAACCAAATAGAACATGTAACACAAATTAGCACACAACCAGTAATTACTGGTAAAGCATAAGAACCTCCTACGCAACCCTAACCACCTAGGAAACTATTGCGCAGGGAACAAAAGACCTCAACTAGCAACACCTGTACTAGGAGAAAAGCAACCACCTAGGAATCACCAACATCTAGGGGTATAAGCATAGGAACATTACACATGATGCATTAACATTCAGCGGTGTAGGGAAGGAAAAACACATGATGTATCCAAACACATTCAGAGGTGCGAGCACAAGAAAACACATGATGCAGAACCTACATTCAGCGGTGTATGCAAGGAAAGACACATGATGCTTCAGAACACATTCAGAGGTGCGAGCACAAGCAATTGCGCAAAACTTCCTATGAGCCACAACCTGTGGCAGTCCCTGTGTCCCAAAGTCAGGGCAGGCTGTAATAAGCCAAAAGTACACCCAGCCTAAACGTAGCAACTGTCCACTAAGTGCTGGACAGTTGTTAAATATGATGCACCACGTTGGAGCCAGGAGGGCTCAAGAACAAATGGGCAAGGAGCTTCTCAGGGGCTCACAAAGCAGAATGTGCAAAGGTAGAGCTTCAGCGCTCTCAGGATAATCAACAAGGAAAATGCCCCCAGAGCCTCTCTCAGGGCTCTAAAAGGAATAAGCACAACAAGAGCTTCAGCGCTCTAAACACAGGCGATGAGCCTCTCTCTGGGCTCGCAGGACAATGGGGAGCTCGGAGCCTCGTGGGCTCGAAAACGCAGATGTTCCCCTGAAGCCTCTCGGGCTCTAAAGATTTAAAATGCCACCAGAGCTTCGCAGGCTCTCTACTCTTATGCCCAGGATCGTTGGAGTCCCTCACGGGGGACTCGGGAATCAATCAATGCCCCTGGAGCCTCGGGGCTCCCAATCTTCACGAGCGCGAGGTCGCGCTACGGGGGAGGGGCGGACACCGGCAATGTGTCCCGACGCCCCTCTCCCTTTTCAGGCACTCACCGGGTGTCTGCTGGCTGGAGGCGTCTCCTCCTCTGCAGCGCGGGGCTCCTCTTCCTCGGAGCCTCGCTGGCGGCGCCTCTCTCCTCGCTTGCCTGGTTGCGGAGGCGGGACTTCCGGTCGGCCTCTCAGGGGCCGCGCTGCGATTGGCCGGTCGGCCAGATACTTCCGGGTCGTCGCGGGCAGCGCGGCGGCCCGTTCCAGGTAGGCAGGCGGGCTCCCAGTACCCGAGGAGTGGGCTCCCTCGAGGTATTTACAACAGCAAAGTACGGGGCAATGCCGGGTGGGCACCGGCTCGGTAAATTAACAATAAAGCGAGGTGGCACTCGCTACGCGCCGCGAATCGGCAGATCAGGCGGCCAAATGCCGGGTGGGCACCGGCTGTGCACAACAGGGCTCCCCAGCGCTAGGACCAACAATAAAGCGCTCTCAAGCGCACAAGGCAAACAAAGCGCTTCCAGGCGCTCCAGGGAAAGTCCAACGTGCTCCCAGGCGCTGGGAGCACAAGCACAGCTCTCCCAGGTTCCCTCAGCAGGACAGAGTTCCAGCAAAGTCCTTAGGTAGGCAGGGGGGCAAGGCTGGGCCAGGGGCCAGCTCACTGGCCCTCCAGGCAGGGAGGCAGTCCAAGTGGCGGTTCCTCCTGGCCCCAGCAGCAGCAGCAGCAGCCCCCTCAAGATCCTAGAAGAGAACAACTTCAGTGGGGACACAGCCCCTTTTTTATACACTGAAACCCTTTGTCTGTAGGTGCAGGGTGGGGGAGAAACCAGTCGCAGCTGGTTCTGAGGAAAAGTGGAAAATGACTCACTCCCCACCAGGGATCTATACAGCAGTTTGCATAATAAAGCAGCAAAGGAATTGACAGCCAATCTGTAAAATTAAAAGACATCTTTATTATAATTAATTATGAGGCTTCGTCGTCCAACCGTAGTTTTACAATTGAAAGAGGGAGCCTGCCTGAGCTTTCTCAGGCAGGCTTTTTATACAAAAAGTTTGGCCCTAGGCTCACATTCTTGCTGTGAAACACATCATTGTAGGTCGCTCCCATGGTACCATAACAAAGCAGGCTATAATTATGAATTCCATTCTACTTGCCCAAACTGACCAACCCATCTTCCATCATGAACATATGTCAAACTTCACATATTTTCCTGTGCAGGCCGGAGAAACTCACAATAGAACTGGTTTCCTCCCCATCATATAAACGGTCACCTCCCCATTGTAAAAGCCCAGAAGCAGAGAAACAGAGCCAGGTGTGGAAGATAGAAATGTAGGATAAGGGATGCTTGTGGGTCATAAACAGGCATGGCTACTGTATTCGGCCTTCTAATCTTGCTCAGGCCAATGTACACAACAAGTTGCTCAGATCTTTAATATAGATTGACTAGAGGGCATGGACTGGTTTGGTGAGGCCAACATCACGTAGGCAGATTCAGCCTGTTTAGGTCAAATGGGAGTCAGGAAGAACTCAAGCTAAGGAATACGTGTCCTTTAATACTTGCTCTACCAGAATCATTGGCTCATGTATATGCCTATGTAAAGGGCAACACCTAAGATGGCTGCTGTTCACAACATGGGACCTGTGGGCTCAGAATGAATTTGCCAATAACTCCTGCATGCATCATTGTATCGTGATGAAAATACACACACATATAAAACTTGCCATTTTCGTTTCTCAGATATCAAAATCATAGCAGAATAATGATATTTTAACACAGGTTCAGATTTCAAAGAACCTCAGTTCTGGAGCACTCTTGATGGCCCAACCACCCATTTCATTCACTGGGGAGGCTAGGGTCGTTAGACACACCACAGGGGGGGCGGAGCCAGCATTGTGTGGGGAAAACCCAGCCCATCCAGGACACAGGTACACTCCTCCCACACATCACTCATGCTAAACTCCCACTCACCACCGGGCAGACCCATCCAGACTTCCTGGAGCCTGGCATGCCAGCCAGCTCCAGCCAATCACGCTCCAGCACCCTCACTGCACACATATCTCAATGTCCAGAAGTAGCACTTCCCAACTAGACACACACATGCCGCAGACACCATCTTGCAGCATTCACTCTCACGAGTTTACACATACCAAACTCGAGCCTGCACTCCCCACGCATCAGGAACTACCAGGGACACACACATTCCCCATGCATTCCTATGGGAGGGCAGGCCAGCCATACTACATGCACGCACTTTCACTCGGGGACCCAGGGAAAAAGTGCGCCAAGCCAGAAATCATGAACACCAGGTCGCCATCAAAAGCAAAAAGTTCAGGGGTGAACCAGCCATAAAGGCCCGGGTCCAACAATCATGCACTCTACATTTTGATTGCATGGGAGCACTTGTCCAATCATTGTTTCCCAGAGCTGCACCAGCACTTGATTGATAGGAAGCTTACTGACCCCAGGCAGCGTTCTGAGGAGTCGGACAACTGGCTTAGCACCAGGGTCAAGAATAAGTTGTACTTGGGAGTCTCTGCCACGTGTGAGCAGGGTCCCCATCAGAATGGTGTGGGGACAAGGGCAAACAGCAAGAGTTTTCTAAAGGGCCCCAATCTACTTTCCAGGGTACAGATTCCTGTCCCTCTGGTGATAAAAACCATGGAACTCTTCATGGAAACCTGGAGGGAGGGGTCCCAGGAAATGTTATGCTTGTGATCAGGAGGGTCACATAAGAGGGGACCCCAAGTGCCCCACGCAGGGACAACACCCCACTGGTGGGCAGTCATTGGTGATGGCTGGTGTAGCGCTTAGGGAGGGTTTGGCCCCAGGAGGATGTGGGGACCCAGTTGAGATGCCGCTTTTCTCACTAGGTGACAGTGAGATAGTCTAGAGAAACATAATGTCTGATAAGTGGAGTAGTGTGGCTCACTGGTTAGAGGCGGCAGACCCAGAAGCAGAGGTCGGCCCGGGACCAGGGTTCAATTCCCGACGCGGCAGGGTGTTGGGCCAATGTCAGCGGGCTCGATAAATCTCGCCTTCGGTGCCACTCTAACCATGGGTTCCACTCAGCAACTCTGGGCAATAGCTTGCTTAATCTCCACAAACGGCCCCATCAACTCCGGGGATGCCTGGTTTCACCTTGGGGGTGCCCAATAGGGACCATCTCACAGGGAAAGCCAGGACGGGTTCCCCAGCGTTATACAGGGCCAGGAAACCTACGGGTAGCAGTGTGCTTTACAAGCTCAAAAATTAATTAATTAATTAATAAAATTAAATTAAATAACACTTAGAAGTGCAGGCAGTGGGTGATCATCAATGGACAGAGGGTAGAGGCTCTGAGAGACACAGGAGCCAGTGTGACTATTGTCAGGAGTCACCTGATGTTTGAAGAGCAGGTAGTCCCTGATGTACTTCACCAAGCCGTGGCACTAGACAACAGTGAGTGCATCTGTAAAGTGTCTCCGGTTCCCTTTGAGTGAGGGAGGGGGCTTGAGTGGGGAGGGTTCTCAGGTTCCTAGTGAGCAGCTGTGAGCCTCTCCATGCCTATGAATTGTCAGCTGTGGAACAACCTGGAGCATAACACATTGAATGTGTTAGAGCTCAAGTCTCACTTGGAAATGTTGGGGTTGTCTGAGTGGGCATGTATGGTATTGTGACCACTCGATCCATGGCAACCCAAGGTAATCAGAAGCATATGGAGCCTGAAACACTGGCCCAGGTGTCTGCCAACAAGAGGAAGTGTAGGGTGCACAGGAAACTCACTCCTGAAATTCCCATGGTACAGGAGCATGAGCATGCTGAACCTGAGGGGGATGCCCCAAAACCTATAGAGGGAGAGGTGGCTGAACTGGGAGACTTGCCAGAGCTGACCCATTGGCAGCAAGAAGGTGGTCCTACCAGGAAAGAGTTCTGCTTGGAACAGAAAGCATGTCCTTCCTACTCTCATGAGTCTTTGGCAGCAGGCCAAGGGCCATGCAGCTGGCAAAGAGGCCATGTCACCTTTCATTTACTGGAAGAATAGTCTGATATTTAGTGAGATTAAGGTTGCAGAGCCTGGGGCAGCCTGTGTGCAGGTGGTACCCCTGCGTTTCAGAACCTCCCTACTGGGGTTGTCTTATGATGTGCCTTTGACAGGAAATTTGAGGCAGTGCAAGGTCTTTGAAAGGCTTGTCACCCACTTTTACTGGCCCCAAATGGGAGGTCAGTCAGATGCGTTTTGCAGGTCTTGTCAAACTTGCCAGGCAAGCGGCAGGAGTGGGGGTAAATGTAAGGTTCCCCTCCAACCATTTCCTGTTATGAGCTTCCCTTTCGTGTAGGTGTGCATCAACATTGTGAACCTCGGGATCCCAAGACAACCACGGGCAACAGGTTAATCCTGGTCTTGCTAGACTATGCAACCTTGTGCGCAGAAGCTATCCATCGTAGGGCTATGATGGCACCCGACGTGACCAAGGCCCTAATAGGGATCTTTACTCGTGTAGGTTTCACAAAGGAGGTGGTGTCTGACCAGGATACAAACTTCATGTCTCTGTACATGAAGGCCACGTGGAAGGAGTGTGGGGTGAACTACGAAGTAATGGGTTGGTTGAGAGATTCAACCGTACCCTGAAAGTCATGATTGGGGGTCTGTCAGAACCCATGAGGCATAACTGGGACATCATCTTGCCATGCCTTTTCTTTGCTTACAGGAAGGTACTACAGAAAGGGATTGACTTTAGTCCCTTTGAGCTGCTGCATGGGCACCCTGTGAGAGGGCCTCTCAGTTTGGTCAAGGAGTGCTGGGAGAAAGCACCCAGGAATCCACCCCCCCAGGATATATTTAGCTACATACTGGCCTTCTGAAACCAGACAGTCTGCTTCAGGAAACTCGCTCAGGCAAACCTGGAAGCAAGCCAGGAGGAAAAAAAACAATGGTATGGCCAGTTTCAGCCTGGACAGAAGGTGTGGGTGATGGAGCCAGTAGAGCCCTGTGCTCTACAAAACAAGTGGTCTGACCCATACGAGGTGAAGGAGTACAAGAGTGGTGTAATCTCCCCTGCGAGTAAGAAATCAGTGCATTGCTTTGTTTTCCGGTGCTACATCTCCCCTGTGCCTGTTTTTGTCTTTTATTTATTTTATTTTATTGTATTTAGAAAGTTTTATAGAGCGCGAACAAGGCCACCGAGGGTATCAGAGCGCTTTACAGATTATGCAGCAAGAAGAATACAGGAAAACTAACAGATTCAACATAGCAAAAAGTACATAGATTTAAAAAGTCAGACATTCTCGCTAATCAAGCAGCTGGGCTACAAAACAGCGTCTATAGCCCCAGAATCAAGTGGGGTAGCCAGATTGAGGCAGAAATTTCTTCATCAGGAGCCCTTTGACTTCTATTTTGAAGAGGACAGTGGAAGGAATCACTCTGACTTCGGGGGAAGAGAGTTCCAGATCCTCTGCGACATACCTGAGAAGGCCTAATTATAGCTCCTTTTTTCCTTTAATTTTTGTGGTTTGAGTAAAAGGGTGCTGGTGCTTCTGGAGGCTCTTGAACCACATGAGAGCTCCAGTTTATGAGCGCGGTACCTCAGGGTCTTGAAGTGGATGGCTTTGTGTGCCATGCATACAATTTTTAACTGTATCCGAGCTTCATATGGAAGCCAATTCAAGGCCAGCAAGTCCGGAGAGATGTGGTTGCATTTTGTAGTGCCAGTTAAGAGCCTAGCGGCAGAATTGAGGGCTACCCTAAGAGGAGCCATTTTCCCTCTGGGCAAACTACCAAGCTTTATGCTGCCATGTCCAGCTTTGCGCTCACTAATGCTTGCATTTCAACCTTTAGGTCATGACCTGGGAGAAAGGGTTTGAGCTTCCTTAGGATGCTAGGTTGGAAGTTCACTCCTTTGGTGAGGGAACTGATGTGCTTTTGCATGTTCAGACTGTTGTTCCATATAATACCAAGCGATGATGCAGAGTCCACGGGGTGAGGTCTGCAGTTAAGAGCAGTAAGCTGATTCAACCATTGTTCAAGGACCAGAGATTGCTTCTGAGGTGAGATTAGGGGGAATTCTGTTTTTAGAGCATTTAGTTTCAGGTGATTACTTGTCAGCCAGCTTTGTGTTTCCAGCAGGACTGAGTTGAAGGACTGAATGTCCTCAGGGAAGGCGATCTTCAGGTATAGTTGAGTATCGTTCGCATACATGTGGTAGTGAATGCTGGATGCTTTCAGAATTTCTGTTAGAGGCTCCATGAACAAGTTAAAGTGAGTGGGAGAGAGTGTTTAACCTTGGGGAACCCCCAGCATAATCGGTGCAGGATGGGACAGGGATTGGTTCACCTTGAAACTTTGGGATCTGTTCTGGAGGAATGAAGAGAACCATTTAAGAACAGGCCCAGGCAGCCCCATCCTGTGTTCAAGGAGGTCAATTAGGTTATCATGTTTGACAGTATCAAATGCTGAGAAAAGGTCAAGAAGTATCAATAGGCATGGCTCATTATGGTCCAGCATTCTTAGCGCATCATCGACAATATGCGTTAGCGTCAACTCTGTGCTATGGCCCGGGCAGAAACCAGATTGGCATTGGTCCAGGAGTTTGAAATGATCGATGTGGTAACAGAGTTTGGCGAGCACACATTTCTGCAGGAGCTTTGCCAGGGTGGGGATGTTGGAGATTGGGCGAAAGTTATGAAGGTCCGTGGGATCAGCAGTTGGTTTCTTAAGAATCGGGGTAACTTGAACCAATTTTAGGCAATCCGGGATAGCACCTTGCCGAAGTGATGCATTGACGATCATGGTCTACAAATTTAGTAAGGAGGATCTAACTTCTGAGAAAAGGTTCGCTGGCAGAGGGTCATTGCAGTGAATGGAAGGTTTCAGTGTCTACAACGTTTTGTGTATAGTGCCTTCATCTAAGGCTTGGAACAGACTCCAGGATGCATTGTTTTTGGAGAGGTAAGGTTGCGCAGGGTAAATTATATTCAAGCCTGGTGGACAGAGGGAGATCCATGGACTGATCAACAGGTGGTCACGGGAAGATCGTAATTCAGTTTCAAGTTTACTAGTCTAATCTGTGAAAAAATCTGCAAATTCTTCACAATTAGGCAGTGCCCCTTGACCCCGGGACGCAGAGTTCGGCTGACTATTGGCATGGGACTTGATGAGTTCGAACAGTTTTTTTGGACTTTTTTTGCTTGGTCTAGTTGAGTTCTGAAAAAGGTGGCCTTCGAGCATCTGATGCATTTTTTATACATGCTTCTCAGGGATCTCGGGTGGTAGAGAGGCTCAAGGGAGGGAGAGGACTGTTGCCACCAGTCACTTCAATGCATGGGTATTCACAGGATGGCAGGAGGTCAGTCTGTAGTCCTTTCACTGTAAGATTGCTACGATATAAACAAGCTACGCCTCCACCTTGACCACTGGATCTGTCCAGCCTAATGATATCGTAGTTGGGAGGTTTTAAGAACTCCAGGATGGGGACAGCTGAGTGATTTCGCCAGGTTTCCGTCAACATTACAAGGTCAAGATCCTGCGCCATGGTGAGGTTGGCAATGTCAACAGCGTGTTTTGCCACCGATCTACAATTTAGTAGCATGCATTTGAGACTTATGTTGGTATCTGTTGGTGCCGGTAGAGTGGTGGTGACCACTTTCGTGAGGTTGTTCTCATTTAAGGATCTGGTGTTGGCCTAGGTTCCCTGAAGGGATCAGTTGGGGTGGCTTCAATTTGTTGAGAGTTTGCTATGGTGGGGGGGATGTGCTGGAACATAAGTAGGGAAAAATGAATATCCGTATCAGACACGGAGTCTCTGCATCTGTAAGGGCGAGCAGGGTCGATAGGGAGTGGAGCGGTGGCTCACCTATGAGGTGTGTGGGTGATGTGAGGAGCTGACCTCCAACTATAGGGGTGTGAAGGAGTCCAGTACACCGGCAATCTGGGAGCGAGCCGAGATGGTGATTTTTCGTGGTGGAGCAGCTTAGTCTGGAGTTAGTAGACAGAGCCTCAGTGATATGTAATAGACAACGCACCTCTGTCTTAAGTTTTTGAAGGCAGAGTGCTATCTCGCTCAGACGGCCTTCCAGTGAGGTCTGTGGATGGAATTAGGAGGCTCGGTCCAGGTGACCCTGGAGCAGATGAGAGCTAGTGAGGTCAGGAGGTAGTAAGGCGGGTGGCGACCGAGTGTTCCTGCAAGCTTGGAAGGATGGGTAGGATAGGGGAGGAGGGGACTGATGGATAGAGACCCCTGGAGACCAGTGGGAGCCTGTTGGGATTGTTTGTTGGGATGGAGAAAGGTAACCCGGGGACAATCAGGGCAGTGTTGTACGCAATGGAGCTAGTGGAGTTGGGGCTAGTTAACAGTACGGGGAGCATGAAGATTATCATGTTGACTGTGCTGTTGCGGCTCGCTCGTTGCGTGCATTGCTGGGGGAATGTTATTAAGAGTCAGGACAGGTCGAAGGGGGCCCTTTGAGGCAGAGTGGCATCAGAAGATGGTGGTGGAGAGGTAGGAGGTAGATTTTGTGAGGCCTGGAGTACCCCTAGGGGTCCCACCCTTCCCAGGGAGGGAGAGTTGACGTTATCCACTGTATTCATGATGGTGGGGTAAAATTTATCAAATACCACTAGATTGCTGTCAGAGGCTTGTATGAGGATGGTTTAGTTTTTGTAGAGGGAGATGGTGGCTTCAGCTCTGTAAACCGAGGAGGGCACAACCCACAATCTACGACCATGTGCCGTTTCAGGGAAGTGGAAATCTTGAGCAGAGAGCAAATTGCCTTCCACCATTGAACATGATGTTTATTGTAGAAGATGAGGTCAATTATGGTAGCACCCTTTCTGATAGATAAGTATGAGTCTGAGATAAAAGTTTACGGATGTGTTTTAAGTAGTCCATGTGTTAAGTTTTTTGCAGCATTTTTAGATAAGTTCAGGGGATATCTGATTCGGAAAGTGTTATGGCCAGTCAGTTCCAGGTTGGGAGAGAAGAGGTTCGAAGGATTAGGCTCCATATTACCACATGCCGCACTGAGGGGGTGTAAGTACGCAGGCGTCTGGGCAGTGGTCTGACCCACAATCAATACACTTGAGGGTTTGAGGAGTTTTAAGGACCTGCGTGAGCTAACTCCCCATCAAACTAATGTCACACACAAAAAGAGCCACGGGTCCGGATTAGGAGGAGGTTAGTTATTTGTTCAGATAAGGTGTGTCATGCAAGAAGGGGGATTCCCTTTTCAGGACGGTTCGCCTCACACACCAGAGGTGTCATGCTTCATCATGGAGTGCCTCCTCACACGAAATACCTAGTCTTCGTGTGGGCTACAACCCCCTCTCTATGAGGGAGGAGCTCAGGGAAGTTTTTGTTGAATTAGGCAGGGTATACTAAACGCCTATGTGAGCTGGTGTGTGTGCGCGAGAAAGGGTGCAGTGCTGTAATGTAAGAGGTTAAAACTGGCTACAGGGTTAGCTATATTGAAACTTTATTCAGCTACCCTGTATCAGGATTAAAAACAAGGAGGAGCTGATGACACAAGTGCCAACATAAGAGACAAATGTGTAGCTAGACCAACATGGTTCGGCCAGGAGGACCTAAATAGTGTTGCGGCATTCTTCAAGGTCAATTTGTTCAGCTACTGCAAAAGTAAAGTGTAAATACGTGAAAAAACATGAAAATATACATGAATAAATCAAAGGTTGGTTACTGAACCAGTGGCCTGACTGTTCAGTATGGACTGCATACAACCTATATTAGAGACAGAAAGGCATGTATGTCACCAAATGCATAGCCAATGTAAATATAGCATGAGCCAAATATACAGTTTCTAACCTCCTGCATTATATAATTTTGTAACACATAACATTTTTTAGATCAATGTAATTTACAGAGACGTGTGACTCACCACAGTGGGTTGCGCAATTCACTACATCTGTCCTGGCGTATTAGCCATGTGGAACGTGCACCAAAACCTTCCAAAAAGAGGTATAAGTTTTTTGTTAAAAAAACAAGAAACCCCAAGAGAGGAATTAAAGATAGAGCATAAGTGTGACTTTAGTTGTGTCAGATGGCCTGGCAATAGATTTTAGTGAAAAAGTGGATCTAGATTCCTTGTCATTGGGGGTCATAGGTGTGGCTATAAGCCCAGACTAGAGTGCGAGCAAAAAAGACTAGGGGGTCTGCCGGCAATGGACTTCTGTCATAGACTGGTGGCAAGGACGTAACAAAGACTGAAGCACAGTTCAGGGACCCCAGGGGTGTGCCTGATTGGTGACAAGAAGGTGATTGGGGGCGCCACACGCTGTTAGATGATAGCCAGGGAGGCACGGTAAACCCCTTGCCAGAGCTAGGAGCGGGCATAGCGGTTACAAACAAGGGCGAGCTTGGTGTTGTGACACGAGGCATGTGGGCCTCGGTGCCACAGCCTGCCAAGCGTGGAAACCAGCGGGTGGGGCAGTGTTTTTTTTAATTATAGGAGAGCGCCTTACTGCCTTGCAGCGCTTAGCCACATCTGCCTACCGGACGACCTGCAAAGTGCCCAGCGGGCGGGGTGGTATGGAGGTGAGCGACTGCGGAAGAAAGGGAGGGGAACCGGTGTATTACGCTTTATCTCCTTGAAGCGCTTGTGGCAGTCGAGAGTAAATGCCAGGAGCGGCGTGTCAGAGAGGAGACTGCGGGGTGGAACGGATCAGTGTCATCCGCGGCATCTCCTCAGTAGAAGAGTAATGGCCATAATGCCTCAGTGCTCCAGGCAGCCTCAGTAGAGAGGGGGTTGTAGCTCACACAAAGACTAGGTCTTTTGTGTGAGGAGGCACCCCCATGATGAAGCATGACACCTCCGGTGTGTGGGGGGAACTGTACTGAAAGGGGAATCTCCCCATCTTGCATGACATACCTTATCTAAACAGATACTGATCAGAGATCAGGTTACTTGACAGTGATTCCATGCAGCAATCTTGCCTGCACCTCCTCCTAATCCAGACCTGTGGTTCTTTTCGTGTGTGACAGAGGTCTGACCTGACCATAGGTCATTTTAGTTTGACACATCCCAGGTGCTTTTTTAGGTCTCGACTATTCTATCACGTAAGTGATAAATAGACGAGAGTATAGAGGGCAAACCTAGCTCTGAAACCACCAGGCGGATTTTGTCGAATGCATGTGCCAGTGCACGCGCTTGCCATTTGCTCCCCGAGCCGCCTGCCTCCGAGAGCTTCACTTCAAAGGGATCCGCTCCCCCGCCCCCTGCTTCACACTGCAAAGGAATACGCCCCCGCCCCCACAATGCCGAGAGCATTTCCTGGCCGCTTTTTATGTCTTTGTACTTACCAGGCATTGTTCCCATTTGCCTACGCCAGTCATTAACATTTCTCAGGTCCTGCACTGCAAGACAGAGCTCATCTTTCTAGGCTTGCAGGCTGAATCTCCGAGCCTTGCAGTGCAGCTTTGCACTGGGCAGCTTTGCTTACTTTATTGCTTTCATTAAAAATACAACACAGCTGCGCCGTGTATATGTCAAATTAACTTTTGAGGCAGGAGAAAAAAAAAGCCTATTCCCAGAAACACACCACAATCTGTGCACATCTTATCGGGTGTGCGGAGTGGCCTCGGCTGTATTTACCTTACTCGTTCTTCATGCAGTTGGGGAGCTGCAGGGGTCCTGTTACAGAGCACACTGTGATCCTGCAGGGCTCCATGCTAAAGAGTTCAATGTTCAGTATAGCCTGCCAGACTGTGTTCCTTAACCATGAACTTGAGATTTTTTGTAATCTTTCGAAACAAGACATGAACCTAATAGTTTAAACATATACGCAATAAAAGAGGCAGGGTCGGGAGTTTAGAGTGAAGGTATCTGCTCACGTCTGGTTTTAATTAAGATAGGACAGACCAATGAATCAGCCAAACGAGAGCTCGGCCAAGAAACACAAGTCCTTCCTCTCGCTCGCCTTTGGAATGTCAAGCGTGACCTTACCGTGGCAACTTCAGCCACATGACCCAGGCCAGTGACCATTCGCTGCTGTCTGGGTTTTTCTGATTGGCGTCGTGGAACAATACGTCACTGTCAACATCATCCTGGACTTCCTCTTCTATTGTCTCCAGGGCCTTCAGCACCACGGAGGAGGAGGTATTTTTCAGCAAGACGACGGCCTCTCCGCGGCTTACTCCACTCAGCTCCACCATTTGCCACCCCCTCCCTGATCCCACTTCCTTCCTGTAGTCTGCTGCAGTGAAAAAATAAAACAACAAAAATCTTTGGAGATATATTCTTTCTTTCATTCTTCCCGCCATCTCTGTCGGCTCCGTTCTTTCCTTTCTCACACTGTCTCATTATATCTCCTCTCATTTCCTCTCTCTGTCTCGCTTTCTGTCTCACCCCCCAACCTTTCTTTTTTCTATCATTTTTTTTGCTTGTTGTTATTCCAGCCAGCGTGTCACGGTGCCTCCTGTGTTTCCTTGTCCCCGATGCCTTTGTGGTTGTGTGTATGTGGGGGTGTGCGTGTGAAAGAGTGTAATTAACTCTGCCACACACACACACACACAACCAAGCACACACATAACCACAAACACACAACCCCACACACACCCACACACACACACACCCACACACAACGTCCCCACACACACAAACCCCCCCCACACACACACCTAGACACACACACAATCCCACACAACTCCACACACACACAACCCCACACACACACACAACCCCACACACACACAACTCCACACACAACCCCCCACACACAACCCCCCCACAGACACAACCCCCCACACACAACCCCCCAAACACACAAACCCCCACACACACACCCCCCACACACACAACCACACACACACACACACAACCCCACACACAACCCCCACACACACAACCCCACACACAACCCCCCACACACACAACGCCCCCACACACACAAACCCCCCCACACGCACAACCCCACACATAACCCCACACACACAACCCCCCCCCCACACACAACCCCAGACACACACAACCCCAGACACCCACACAGCCACACACAACTCCACTCACACACACAACCCCACACACAACCCCCACACACACAACCCCCCCCACACACAACCCCCCACACACACAACCCCCCACACACACAACTCCCCCCCCACACACAACCACTCCACACATACAACCACACACACACAACCACAAGCACACATACAACCACACACACAACCACACTCAACCACACAACCACACACACAACCCCACAACCACACATACAATCCCAGACACACACAACCCCACACAACTCCACACACACACAACCCCACACACAACCCCCACACACACAACCCCCTCACACACACAACCCCACACACACACAACCCCCCACACACAATCCCCCACACACACACAACCGCTCCACACATACAACCACACACACACAAACCACACACACACACAACCACAAGCAGATACACAAGCACACACACAACCACACTCAACCACACACACAACCATACAACCACACACATAACCCCAAACACTACACACACACAACCCCAAACACAACACACACAACCACAACCACACACACATCTATCTATCTATCTATCTATCTATCTATCGCCCTCACTCTATCTATCGCCCTCACTCTATCTATCGCCCTCACTCTATCTGTCTATCTATCTATCTATCTATCTATCTATCTATCTATCTATCTATCTATCTATCTATCTATCGCCCTCATGTTATCTTTCTATCTGTCTGTCTGTCTATCTATCTATCTATCTATCTATCTATCTATCTATCTATCTATCTATCTATCTATCGCCCTCACTCTATCTATGTATCTATTGCCCTCACACTATCTCTCTATCTATCACCCTCACTCTATCTGTCTATCGCCCTCACTCTATCTATCTATTGCACTCACCCTATCTATCTATCTATCTATCTATCTATCTATCTGTCTATCGCCCTCACTCTATCTCTCTATCTATCGCTCTCACTCTATCTATCGCCCTCACTCTATCTGTTTTTGCAGTTTTATGTAAAGCAAATTCGACCCGAAGGTATTTGAGCACTTCACACAAGCACCAGTTACATGACACAAGGAAACATCCTTTTGTTTGAGGTTCGGGCAGTTTAGTGATTTGCCCACAATCAGATGATGATGAGCCGACGCCGAAACTCGAACAGGGTCTCCCATTTCCAAATTCGGTAGATCTGGCCTTTAACCAACGCTCACATCCTCGCCCCTTGTTCCCTTAATTGTCACAGAACGGTTTGTACGACTTTAAATAGTTTCACTCTTTATTTGCTTTTTATTTGTGTATTTAGAAACAAGATTTGCTCGTGGGTTACTCCGGATAATGTGGCTTTTTGTAAGAATGTATTTTGATCTTTCTACAGAACTATCAATTGAGGAATTTGAGCGTGTGAAAGAATGTAATTAACGCTGCCACACACACACACACACACACAACCAAACACACACAACCACAAACACACACTCCCACACACACAAACCCACACACACACACACAACGTCCCCACACCCACAAACCCCTCCCCCGACACACACACACAATCCCACACCACTCCACACACACACACAACCCCACACACACAACCCCCCACGCACAACACCCCCACACACACAACCCCCCCACACACACAACCCCCCACATACAACCCCCCAAACACACAAAACCCCACATGCACACCCCCACACACACAACCACACACACACACACAACCCCACACACAACCCCCACACACACACAACCCCACACACAACCCCCCACACACACAACACCCCCACACACACAAACCCCCGCACACACACAACCCCACACACACAACCCCAGACACACACAACCCCAGACACACACAACCCCACACAACTCCACACACATACACACAACCCCACACACAACCCCCCACACACACAACACCACCAGACACACAATCCCCCCCCACACACAACCCCCCACACACACAACCGCTCCACACATACAACCACACACACACAAACCACACACACACAACCACAAGCACGCACACAAGCACACACACAACCACACTCAACCGCACACACAACCCCACAACCACACACACAACCCCACAACCACACACATAACCCCAAACACTACACACGCACAACCTGAAACACAACACACACAACCACAACCACACACATATCTATCTTTCTATCTATCTATCTATCTATCTATCTATCTATCTATCTATCTATCTATCTATCTATCTATCTATCGCCCTCACTCTATCTATCTATCTATCTATCTATCTATCTATCTATCTATCTATCTATCTATCTATCTATCTATCTATCTATCTATCTATCTATCTATCTATCTATCCATCTATCTATCTATCTATCTATCTATCGCCCTCACTCTATCTATCGCCCTCCCTCTATCTGTCTATCTGTCTGTCTATCTGTCTATCTATCTATCTATCTATCTATCTATCTATCTATCTATCTATCTATCGCCCTCATTTTATCTTTCTATCTGTCTGTCTATCTATCTATCTATCTATCTATCTATCTATCTATCTATCTATCTATCTATCGCCCTCACTCTATCTGTCTATCTGTCTATCTATCTAGCTATCTATCTATCTATCTATCTATCTATCTATCTATCTATCTATCTATCTATCTGTCTGTCTATCTATCTATCCATCTATCGCCCTCATTTTATCTTTCTATCTGTCTATCTATCTATCTATCTATCCATCGATCTATCGCCCTCATTCTATCTCTCTATCTATCGCCCTCACTCCATCTGTCTATCGCCCTCACTCTATCTATCTATTGCACTCACTCTATCTATCTATCTGTCTATCGCCCTCAATCTATCTCTCTATCTACCTATCGCCCTCACTCTATCTATCGCCCTCACTCTATCTGTCTGTCTATCTGTCTATCTGTCTATCTATCTATCTATCTATCTATCTATCTATCTATCTATCTATCTATCTATCTATTTATCTATCTATCTATCGCCTTCATTTTATCTTTCTATCTGTCTATCTATCTATCTATCTATCTATCTATCTATCTAT
The DNA here is from genome assembly GCF_964263255.1 of Lissotriton vulgaris. Classification (NCBI taxonomy): domain Eukaryota; kingdom Metazoa; phylum Chordata; class Amphibia; order Caudata; family Salamandridae; genus Lissotriton; species Lissotriton vulgaris. The sequence goes on along the minus strand of NC_141689.1, from coordinate 1,882,215,052 downwards.
CTATCTATCTATCTATCTACCTATCTATCTATCTATCTATCGCCCTCACTCTATCTATCTATCTATCTATCTATCTATCTATCTATCTATCTATCTATCTATCTATCTATCTATCTATCTATCTATCTATCTATCTATCTATCTATCGCCCTCACTCTATCTATCTATCTATCTATCTATCTATCTATCTATCTATCTATCTATCTATCTATCTATCTATCTATCGCCCTCTATCTATCTATCTATCTATCTATCTATCTATCTATCTATCTATCTATCTCCCTCACTCTATCTATCTAGCTATCACCCTCACTCTATCTATCTATCTATCTATCACCCTCACTCTATCTATCGTTCTCACTCTATCTGTCTATCTATCGCCCTCACTCTATCTATCTATCTATCTATCTATCTATCTATCTATCTATCTATCTATCTATCTATCACCCTCACTCTATCTATCTATCGCCCTCACCCTCTATCTATCTATATGTCGCCCTCACTATCTATCTATCGCCCTTACTCTATCTCTCTATCTATCTATCGTCCTCACTCTATCTATCTATCTATTGCCCTCTCTCTATCTATCGCCCTTACTCTATCTCACTATCTATCTATCTGTCGCCTCACTCTATCTATCTATCTATCTATCGCCCTCACTCTATCTATCTATCTATCTATCTATCTATCTATCTATCTATCTATCTATCTATCTCTTCTATCTACCGTCCTCACTCTATCTATCTATCTATCTATCTATCTATCTATCTATCTATCTATCTATCTATCTATCTATCTATCTATCTATCTATCTATCTATCTATCTATCTCCCTCACTCTATCTATCTAGCTATCACCCTCACTCTATCTATCTATCTATCTATCTATATATCTATCTATCTATCTATCTACCGCCCTCACTCCATCTATCGTTCTCACTCTATCTATCTATCTATCGCCCTCACTCTATCTATCTATCTATCTATCTATCTATCTATCTATCTATCTATCTATCTATCTATTTATCTATCTATTTATCTATCGCCCTCACTCTATCTCTCTATCTATCGCCATCACTCTATCTGTCTATCGCCCTCACTCTATCTATCTATTGCACTCACTCTATCTATCTATCTGTCTATCGCCCTCACTCTATCTCTCTATGTATCTATTGCCATCTATCTATCTATCTATCTATCTATCTATCTATCTATCTATCTATCACTCGTCACCACCACAACATCACTCCGCGCCACTGCAGCATCAATCTGTGCAACCATTCAACAACAACTGGTTCAAATATGTTCTCTCAATGTTTCAAGCTTTATTACAAATGTCACAAAAAGATGTTAATATTTCACTTCTGTTCATGGATTTTCGTCACAATAAAATACACTGAACATAATCTTCACAAAAGTTATTTACAAACGTTTAAGCTATTGCCATTATAAATTACAATAACTTTTATTTAAGAATTAATTATTTAAAATAAAATAGAAGCCATTGTTATTTGTAATATCAATACATCTAAGTCACTTAAATACAACACATATTGCATTACAAATGCTATAGGTGTCACATTTTTGAAAGTTATAACTATTGGCATTGTAAATGACAAAGCTATTAATTTTGCTCTTTTCAAAACCAACACATAAATAAAAAATGTGTACAATACCAATAGCTCAAACTTTCCTAATGTGAGGCCTATTGCATTTCAAATGCTTGTCATAAAAGTGACACATTCATGGTTTCCTATGGACTGAACTGTTTCAAACCTTTTTAAAGTGATAGCTAGCTTTGCTTGTGTATGTTGGATTTTTGTCCTTTTGGTCTTGTTTCACTCCGATAAAGCTTGGTTATTTTTTTTAACTGTTGCGGTTTCCATTAGTAGCGTTTTTGCTGTTACTGTGTGTTTCTGTACAAATGCCTTACACATTGCCTCTGAGATAAGCCTGGCTGCTCATGCCAAGCTACCAAGTGGGCAGGAAGGGGTTATCTTTGGTGTGCCATCCACTTACCCTGACTAGAATAAGGGTTCCTACTTGGACAAAGCCACTGCCAGCTACAGACACCCATTTCTAACAATGTTTGTGTTATGTTGAGTTTTATTTGCACTGTAATAAACATGCCTGTTTACCCATAACCAGTCTGGTGACAAGTCATTGATTCATTTGGGTTTGAGGGGGCGTTGTCCTATTGCCTTTATCTTTTTCTTTGACCCTGTCCTCTAAACTGCATTTTGTTTAATGTTGCTCTATGTAAATACCCCACAGATATAAACATGACTTGAAGGAGTTGAAACCAAGAGTCGAGTAAGGTCAACGGATTATTCCGAGAACGGATGCAACCTTTTTCATACACATCAGTGCTTCTTAGGTGGGGCTTTTTTAATGTGACTTGATATTTCACCTTTTCCCGCCCTTCTTTTTCAGGTGCGTAACGCGGATGCTGCCATTGTTCACGCTGGGAAAGAGTGCTTCGGTCATTGGATTTCTGTGTTCTAGGCCCTTCTATTTCTCTCTCTCCGCATTACCGGAGCGAGCACCTGTTGTGTGTCACCATTTGGCAGCCTGAGTTTACAGCCAAAGTCAAGAAGGGGGCGAGGAAGGGAGACCTTGAGTAACTCCCAGCCCGTCACTCCTCCCTGCAGGGCCGTGCCCCGCGTTGCCTACGAGGAACAGTGCATTTGGCAAGGCTTCAGCACCCCCCCCCCCCCCCCCGCCCCCCCTCCCTGTGACACTTGCAGAAGCCAACGTCAGGGGGGAGAAGGATCAAGCAGAGCTCCTTGCAGCAACTTCCAGTTGTGCATTCCTCTTCCCCACAGGGTTATGCCCGCTGCTGCCTGACAGGAGAATATTTGGCAGGGCAGCAGCCTCCTCCCTCTCCCCCTCTGACCAATGCACGTCTCAGACTTTCTGCTCCGAGCTCTGGGAAATCGAAGGCTGGGTGAAGCCCCGTGTCCCGAAAGCAGCGCGGGCACCGGCGCACCCACTTCAAGGGAGGGGGTATCAAGCAGCTCAGCGGCCCATATCAGCACGAGCCAACCTCGCCAGGGAGGGGCAGCTCGAACTTTTTTGTCGTTTGTTTTTGTTTTGCTCCCGTGCCATAAGGAGCTGGCGGCGAGAAGAAAGGCAGGAGGTGTGAGAGGAAAGCCCTTGCTTGCCCGCAAGGCATGTGTGCTGAGGGTTACATTCTCCTCCTCCCGGAGGGAGGGCAGCAGCCGCACTCCAGCTTCCTCGGCGCCCAGTGACGACCTACACGTGAAAACTTTGCAGGAGTTTAGTGCCTCCTGGCACTGCGCGCGCTGGCTGACTTCTTGCAGATTCTCCGTCACTTTGGCCGCTTGAACGTTGCTCAGGGGAGCAGAGGGTCACCGTCGGGGAGAAATCCGTTTGGTGTTTTTGTGAACACTCCTCCAGCTCTGCGCACTGTTGCCGACTGCTCCTGTGACAGGTGTCCCCTCGCAGCAGAAGCGGCGTCCAGCGGCTCTCCGGAATTTGGTGGCCTCTCCCTCGGTGTTGGGCAGCTGACCTGGTGGTCGGACGGGTTCTCTGACCCCCTCTTTTCGCGTCAAGCTGGAGAGAGGAGGGGGCTGCGGGATCGAGAGCGGGGTGGCCTTGGATGGGAGCCCGGCAGCGTCCTGCCCGTCTCCGCTGCCCATGCTGCCAGGCCCGGCCCGGCTCCCAGGGTGACTCTGAGCGTGCAGTCCTCGAGTGCCTTTCTGACCCGTGTGCACCCAGCGCTTCCAAATGACCCCTCTGGCGCCTGCCCTGCTCCTCCTCCTAGCCTCTGCCCTGCGCCTCCAGCAGCATGGATCCCGGGCGGAATCCAACCTCAGCAGCAAGCTGCACACCAGCAGCGCCAAGGAGCAGAACGGTAAGGTGGCTGCCGCCGTGCCCCTGTTTATGTTACAACTTATGGTACAAGTGTATGTGTCCTCAAATGCATCAGAGAGTGCTTTGTGGGGCTGTCCCATTCTAATGTCTCGCTGGTGCGCCTTCCCTGCGTAAATTATGCTACAACCGTCTATGCTTCCTATGCACGCGCACTTTCCTCAAATAAAAGGCGGACAACTTTTATTCACATCTCTTCGATATTTCCACGTGGGTTATTCTGGGGGCCTTTATACACGATGGATTTCCCTGAATCCAGTTGTTTCTTTGTTTCTTTGATTTGGGAGTAGACTGTTTCAGATCGCTCTAGATGACCTTGCACGCTTTTAAACACCTGGTGGCGGGATGGGGCAGCGGATGGGACCTACGCACTGGAGAACAGCCAGCCAAGCCTTTCCCGTCCCCGCCAGGGACTATCCCCAGTTGGAAACATTTCTGGTGTTGGATGAGATCCCAACAGTTCACTCCTTTTGAGGAATGCAGTCGATGGTTGTGAGGAGAAGGCATGTGCCCGCTGCACGTGGCCCCTTCTTTGTGGGCGGGAGGGTGAGGGCTATGCTTGCAGTCCTGCTGTTTCCAAGCGTTTACCAGCCATCACTCCCTGACACCTCTCTACCTCCCTCGTTTATGGCTTGGACGGCGCCCCCCTTCGCCCCGCTCGCACGCTGAATTGGAAACCTGTCTCTTTTGCGTGTGTTTGTTTAAACTCAGGTCGCCCGGGTCCATTTGAATGAGATGTATGTTGTCCGTGTGCTGGAAACGAGCTAATCCTGCTTAGGAAATGAGAATCGCCGAGCTTTCAAGTGTACCTGAGCTGTGTGGAAAGCCCTCCGATGGCAGCTCCCAAGGGCAGGGCGCAGAAAGGCCCTTTCATACTTTCAGGGCATGCTCCAGGGTGTGTAATTTGTTTAGCCCCTGAACTCGCTATGATTCACATTATTCAGCTTTCTATGAAAACAGCTTTTTGTTCCTTTAAACCATACAGGCCTTTTTGTGCAGAATGCATTTCACGCATACCTTGGGGCACAGGGATCACGAGTTTAAAGTGACAGCCTGAAACAAAGGCCCTGCCCTTCACGGATGCTTACTTTGCAGCGAGGTTGCTCGGCTTGTGCTTCGGAAAAAACGCCACTACTAAGGAAGTATAGAAAAGTAACTGCCCTGAAAGATGTTCTTGGAAATCTAGAATATTTAACTATAACCCTTTGTAATAAAAAATATGCGGAAAGTCAAAGCACTCATCAATAAAACATTTTAACCAAGTGTTGGATTTAACATTACCCGGGAGTGCTAAACGACGTAAAAAAAAAATTGAGGTCCAGGCAGAGTGGCCACTCGCAGGCGTTTTGTGAATGGCGTGGGTAACGCAGATAACTTACGTGAGCTGCGCAGATTAAAACTGCTGCTCTCTAATGTGGTGACACGCGGCACCTGCAGGCTGCCAGGCCCGCTGATCAAAGACGAGCCCCGGATCAGCCTCTAATCAGAGCCGCGGCACATGGAGAGGGAGGGCGATCAAAAGAGCCCGGAGCCCGGCCCTGCTGCGCAGGAAACCGAGCAGACTGACCTTTGTCCTCACTCAGCACTCGGGAAGCTCGGTACCTGTGCGGCCGCCGCCTGATCGACCCAGGCAAACGCCAGGGAGAGGAAGGGCAGCAATGCCGGGCTCTCCAAGCAATGCGTGCGAACGCGCACTTACGTCATCAATCATCAGACTCGAAAACGTACCAGCACCTAAAACTCGCAGAGATCCACGCAAACAACCAAACCCACACAAACTCATACTGCACAAGGGCGGAAACGTAAACACACAAATACTCTTTCAACGCGCGCGCACACACAGATCAACACAACATCGACAAATACACAGATGAATACAAACATAAATCCAAATAAGGCACATGTGCACATAAACACGCACGCATAAACGCACATATATCCACTCACCTGACAATCACCCACAGACAAACATGCATTAATGAATTATTTGAGCAATTCCTGTTAATGTTTATGAACTTGTAGCACAGAATGCTGCTAAGCACCACACAAAAGATACAACAAACACCCTTATAATGACACACAAAACAGACATTGAATGTGCAGATTTGCACATTCTGACCCAAACACGAAGAGACACAGCAACCCAAATAGGGCCATTGAGAGATGTGAACCAACAGATGCATAACGCACACCAAACAATAGTGCAGTAGGTGCAGCGGCACCAGCGCACACTCGGTCCAACATTATGGATGTGTGTTTGCTACCAAACTGTGTGTAGAGGGACAGCATGAGGGGCCAGGGATCCCTACCCAATGGTCTGCAGGCACACATTTCATATTGACACATTCCTTTTATTGAAGGTTTGATAATGCATGTGCCTCGGTCGAGGAGGCTGCAGAGTGGTAGAGTAAAGGAAGAGAACACACACACATGACCAGAGACCCACACTGACTTACATCCAGACGCACAGACACACACAAAACACACGCGCATAGCATGCCTCGTGACGTGATACCATACAACGCTTGGGGCATGTTGCTCTGAAGTGGTCTATTGCTTCAGCCAGAGTATTTCCTTTGAATGCACCAAGACCACTAATCACAGGCAAGTGAAAACCCGAGACTTCCACTGGCAGCCCCTCCGCGGTGCTCAGTCGATAGTCCAGCCGGCATTAGATAAGTGGGGGCGACCCTCGGAAGCGCCCAGGCCGGTACACTACACGCCTAGGCCCGCGAAAACGCCAGGCTCCGATAAGGCCTTTCTTTAGCTATTTGGTTTCAGACAACTGGAAGGCCTTTCCCCTTATTATGAGTCTACAACAGCAAACAGTTTCCATGGGGAAGCTGTGCTCATGTGTGTCCTGGCCGAGGAATACCGCGCTGCAGACAGTTCTAAAGAATGTCCCAATTCGCTCCCAGCTGAAACACCGTGTACCACGAGCAATAAAAAACATTGTTTAACGTTTTTTAGACTCTGCTCGGGTAGTAAATAATGCTGACAGCAGTTCAGGCTAGCTGCAGACTGGTAGGAGGGTTAGAAGCTTTTCAGCTGGCGTTTGAAAAATCAGTTTTCCCCTTTGTTCACACTTGAGCCTTTCTTGACTATGAGGAAAGGCGTGACCCCCGCTACATAATTTTATGTGCATTTACACCACAGCGAGTTAAAACCTGCTTTGCTCTTAGCTTTGTTGACATTCCAGAAGCGTGTTTAATAGAAATGGTTACATATTGTGTGTGATCTCCTAAATGAAGGCTGCGTTCCGCGTGTCACTGTGATTCATTGCTACCTGAGCACAGCTCTCTGCTGCCATAAGGTAGAGGCAGGGGCAGTGACGAGCATTCCCACCCTGTGCACGTCTGCAGCTGAGCACTGACCTGTGCCCGCCGAGAGCCCGGGGACGGGGAACAGCTTCAATGCAGCTGGAGCACCTGTCAAACATACTTTTTATAACTTTACCCAGGAGAATAGGCATCAGTAGTGCAGCAGGTGCAGGGGCACCATGGCCTAGAGACCTCAAGGGTACACTTAACCCTGCTCGTTGCTGCATTTTGCTAGATGTTCTGCAGCCAGGGGACTCATTTCTCTTGCTTGAAAACTTAGTATGCCTTGGTATTTTTATCTTAGTCCCAATTCCAGGGAGATGTGTTGGTAATTGTCTCAGTCTCAGGGAGATTTGTCCAAGGGATTATTGAATCGCCAATTTCAGAATACTCGCTAATGCTCCAGATTTCCCTGTAATGGATACAATTACCCACAATGTGCCCTGTAATATACTAGAGTCCACAAATTCCATTGAGATTTCTAGAACTACCTCCACAGGTCACGGGAAAGGATAGGTCTGCCCAATAATCTCCCGACATTGACACAAGCACCAGCAGAGTTTTCCTGCTCACCTTCACAGCCACTGAGTGGTATCAGCTCTTCAGCCTGTGTCATGGCAACAGATATCACAGAACTCGCGTTGGCACTGAAGTGTGAGGTGGCATCTGTATTCATCATCCTGTGCAATATTTTAGGGAACTGCCCATTACTAAACAGAAAATGGCTTCACATTAAAAACAGTATTTAGAAATATTGAGTAATGTATTACTAAGGAATATTTAAAACCAATTTACCATGTAATGTCACAAATTGTTGTAACATTCTGTAAATACTCTGTATGTACATTTGAGTAATGGAACCAATGGTATAAGCTTTTTAATTCTCTTAGAATTGCCCTTTAACTTGACTTTTATACTTGCTTTCTTTTCACTCTATCCCGTACCAGAAATTCATGGTGAATTGAGAATATGGAAATTCATACAAGGAGGCTTTCCAAATTATTACTCTTAAGTCACCAGGATTGTCTAATTAATTCTTTAATTTCCCAGAATCATATAACTCAGCAGTCAGCGTGTGGTTCATCCTTTCTGTACTTTAGTTAATGATTCAGTTGTGGTATAGACACTTATATTTTGCCATCCAGCTGCTCTTAAAACACTGTTTCATTTTTAGGTCACAGCAAACCAGACTCACAGCCTACCAGACAGTGCAGCTGTCTGGTTTGTTAAAGATATGTTGGCAACATTCAGAAAGTTGACCTAGGAATGCATTCCGCTCGTTGATTACGAGTGACTTTGTGGTTTGTAACTCACAATTTCTTGCTTTCTATTTGCTGGTTTATGTGCTTTAGGTTCTCCAAGTTCAGTTCCTCCCTCTCATTTCCTAAAGCCTGTTTATTGTATTCTTCCACGAACTCTATTTCTGGAAACAGGCCTTTAAATGTTGTTCCTATCTTGTCACATTTGCTGTGCATTTGAAGACTGAGGTCAAATGTCAGATGCTGTTGTCACCAAAGGGTGCTAGTTTACTTTTCTTTCTCTGACTTCAAAGTGAGAGCATTTATCTGACAATCTTGCTGGATACTGGGGGTAGAAAATAGTTTTTTTTCTTGCACAGGACAACATTTAAATGAAGTATGTAAGTATTTCAGAATATATCAGAATTAGGAACACAAATTAAGCAATCTTTTTTAAGTGTGTTGGAATCATATACTTTAATATGATCAACACAATCAATAAACTATTTGATGCAATTTCAACACATTTTAGTTTGTGCACTGTATAGTTTTAATAGTAAAATTGTATGACTGTGAAAATGTAATGGTAATTTCAATAGAACATTTGTTGTCTGTAATGGCAGTGCTCTAGCGTACCATGCATACTCCACTCTATGCTAATCTACTCTCCACCATTCCACACCAATGCACTCTACTCTGCACCACTCCACTTTACACCACTCCACATCACTGCACCCTGCATCACTCCACTCTATGCCACTTCACACTACGCTGCTCTAATCTACCCTGTACCACTCTACTCTATGCCAATGCACTCTTTGCCTCTCTACACCAATTCACTCCTTGCCACTGCATTCTACACTGCTCCAGTCTAGGCCACACCTATCTACTCTGCACAACTCCACTCTGCACCACTGTACTCTATGCCACTCTGCAACACTGCACTCTACGGCACTGCACTCTTTGGCAGTATACTCTATGCCAATGCATTTTACTCTGTAACATTCAAGCCTATGCCCCTGCACTTTACGCCAATCCACTGTACGCCACTCTAATCTACTCAGCACCACTGCCCTCTATGCCACTGCACTGTGCACCACTTTACTCTACTCCATTACACTCTATGCCACGCTACGCAACTGTTCTCTACCATGCACCACTCCACACTACGCCACTTCACTCTACTCTGACGCAATCTACTCTATGCCACTGCAGTCTATGCCACTCCACTCCACTCTGTACCACTGCACTCTATGCCACTGCACTTCTACACCACTCCACTCTTAACCAGTGCACTCTATGCCATTGCAGTCTACACAGCTGCACTCTATGTCACTGCACTCTATGCCATTGCACTCTACTCGGCATCAATGTATTATGCGCCACTCTACTACAATCTACCACTGCACTCTCACACTCTACTCTGCAACACTGCAGTCTCTCAACACTATGCCATTCCACTCTGCACTACTCCACTCTATGCTACTCCATTATACTACACTGAACTCTAGGCCACTGCACTCTGCTGAACTATACTCTACTCTGCACCACTCTATGCTACTCTACTCTGCACCACTGCAGTCCATTCCATGCCATTACACTGTACTTGCACTCTATTCCGCACTCTATGACACTCGACTCTACTTGGTGCCACTTCCCTCTGTATCACAAAAATCTACACCACTCCACACCACTCTACATCACTCTACTCTAAGCCACTTTACTCTACGCCCTGCACACTGTGCCACTGTACTCTGCGCCACTCCACTCTGCACCGCTGAACTCTACTGTGCACTGCTCTAATCTACGTTACTGCATTCTATGATGCTGCATTGTATACTGCTGAATTCAACACCACTTAACTCTGTGCCACTATACTCTGCAACACTCTATGTCAATGCACTCTACACCTGTCCACTCTACTCAGTGCAGCTCCAATGTATGTCACTGTATGCAACTCAACACCATGTCACTCCTATACACAACACTCTCTGCCACTCCACTTCGTAACACCCTATCTCACCATTCCACTATACACAACTCTGCTGTACGTCACTCACTTTTTGACAAGCTGGTGAACAACATGGCTGAAACACATTGGCAAAGCTAAAAGCTCTAGCATAGGCAAGACCTATTGGTTTTGTCAATTGTGTTTTCGGCTGTTATGTCAATACATGAATCCCAGAATGTTGCAATCTTTTAAAAGTAGTGCGGGAGACCAAATCTAAATATCTGCAGACCCAAGTCTTGACTGACAATGAGAGAAGAGCTTGTTGACCGAGAAGTTTTATGATTCTTAACAGTGAAGGTGTGACATAATCAAATCTGACTACTAAATAGTAATAGTTTGGGGCACCTTTGCATATTGCTTTTTTTCGAAAATGTCATAACATAACGTAACATTCCATAATATATTATAATTGCAATAACATGAAACATAACAGAACATTAAATAACGCACAACATGAAATATAGCTCATGCCATAAAACACAACCAAGCACAAAACACTTGTAATATCGTAACACAAAAAATATAACAAACAACATTGCATTGTACATGTCAGAAAACATAATGCATTACACAAAAACAACAAAACATAATAAGACACGCCATAGTTTAACATAGTAGAGCACAGCACGAAGATCTATATTTGGATAAGCTTCAATCCACCCTTTTTGGAAAATTCATGTAACAATGATGTAATGTCCTATATTGTTTTGAAGACCCTTTAGCCACCAGACAGGGACGGGGATTGTAATCTACAGCCGTGAAAACTTGACTGCATGTTTCTTGCAGCATATTAGTGCCAGCAGTAGTTAGTGTCTTGGCGCTTTTTGAGAGTGCTGTTTCTGAAGGCCTGTCGCCAAAGGGGTTAATTCAATTTTTGGCCGTATTGCCTGACCCCTACAATAACTGGCACGACTCCAGCTTGTCTAGTACGTTATCTTTCTTCATCCACTTCATCCAGTATAGCCCTGAGGAAGATGGGGGAGTAGAGGAAGATTTCCACCGAAACGTGTGACAGAGTTTTTAAAACTCCACTGTTGTATGTCTTCTTCCAAGGAGGATTCAATATGACTGATATCTTCTATATTATGAAGCCCTTTGTTATACAACAGGAGCCTTATTTTAAATATGAAAAAACAGGCCTTTCAAATAAAAGGTCATTGTGTTTGTAGTGGGTGGTTAGTTTGAATTACTCTGTATCTCTTTATTTGCTAAGTATATGTAATTAAGCATGATGAATTAAAACATTTTTTATGGCTTGTAAAGAGTTAAGCTACCATTTGAGATAGTGCTACACAAAGATAACAGTTGACACATTCTCGGAATGTCATGGGATTATCTGGGGTAAAGAGGTTTTTTCCCCTCAATTATGAGGACTCCATTGCCCTAATACTCTCTCCTTCGCTTGTTTTGTTGGGGGTAATAAAATCTGACTACTAACGAGAAATAGTTTAGAGTACCATAACATAACATATCATAACATTACAGAACACATACATTGCGCACGTCACAAAACATAAAGCAATACATAAAAAACAAAATAACATGGCACATAACATGGCACATAACATGTACAATTTAACACAAATTAGGACATAGCATACCGTGGCATAGCAGAGCACAGCACTATGCAACACAAAACAGCAGAAAGAACTTTCAGTTTATTTCTGTTCCAATAATAGGAAGGAAGAGAGGCTGATTTTCTGGTAATCCACCAGGTGTCAAAGTATCATTACTAGATTCCTGTTGTGAGCTCTACAAATCCGGCAGCCTATCATGCTGGGCTACTGCTTTTATGCGGGAGATCCTGTTACCATGATACCGTGTTAATGATTTTTCACACCAGGGTTCTTCTAGCACTGACATTTAGTGACAGTGGAAGAAGGGCTGTAGGAGCGCTTTAAAAACCTCCTAGACAGGGAATGCTGTGGACAAGGATGCTCATTTTACACGGATTTTCTAAAGCATCAAAACTGGTCACTGAATTGCAGGCGGATCTTGCACTGACGCGTGCAGGGGGGTAGTCTCTCTTACACGGGCATTGTTATTTGGGTGAGAAGGTAGGCTTTATCTTCAAAATAATTTATTCAAAATTGTAATTCTTTTTTTTTTCAAAATATTTTTCTTTGATTTTTTTAAAAACATGTAAAAATGGGCAAGAACATGTGTCCAAGGCAAGCAAATAAATAGTGCGGAAGGGCATTAGTGCAGTGGTACTCTTCACATATATCATCAATGGTGACTGGGGAATATTCAGACAAGCAAAAACAGTTTGACAGTTACAGTTGATTGTATCAAGTTGACCATTAGGCCTCGGCTGATAGGGCATACTTTCTATTTTTCGACATCTCCAAATCATAGTATTTTATCCACCCGCCCTAGATCTTATGGAATTTAAGCAGGCACCCCCAAACTTTATAAATACCTTTTTCAGCTGCCATGTATAAATCCATCCCTACCTTCCATTCCAGTATGAATAGTGTTTCAGAAGTCCCCCAATGTTTGGCTACATCTTTATTTACCACCACCAGGCCCAGGTTACAGAAGCGTAATTTCGCACGTGGGACCGCCACATCAGTGGATATACCAAGATGGACATATTTTGGTTCAACAGGCAGTGCCACGCCTACAATCTTACCCATCTCATGTGTTATCTTTCGCCAATATGATTGTATGGCCGGGCTGGCCCAAATGGTATGAAAGAAGTCCCCTCTTAGCCCCCCCACCCCTCAGACAGTCTGGGGATATCGCTCTCCCAATTCTACGCAGGCGTGCTGGATCACAGTAGACCCAGTGGAGGGTTTTGAACTGGATGAGCCTCAACTTGGATTTAATTGCCACTTTTCTCAGCTGCAACAAAGCTGCCTTCTAATCTAAATCTTGTAGCTCCCCAACTTCATTTTCCCATTTAGCTCTCAGTTTCTTCAGGGTATCAGGTACATTATTGTTGATTGTTTTATAAACGAAGGAGACTGCCTTTTCCACTAGTTCCACCAGTAATATAGCCTGACTTTCAGGGGCCCGTATTCAGAGAGCTCTATAGCAATGCCTTCTGCTCCCTAAGCATGCCTTAGCTTTAAATATCTGAAATATTGTGCATCGTGAAGTTGATAATCTCATTGGTTGGACTGGAAAGAAATAAGGCTACCCCCCTCAAGGAAGTCTCCCACTCTGGAATACCAAAAAGATCCCAGCCATCAAAGCCCCTCAGTTTTCCAATTTCTTTAAAACTCACTCCTGTCCATAATGGGGTCTCCACAGTGATCCTATTTGCCCATGCTATATTTATATTTGTCTTGAGTTTTGCCCCAAATGTCACTTGAGTCGCTGGTAATAGTCACCCCATCCCTCCCTCCCCATAGAGATAATGTTTAAAGGGCCGATTTTTTGGAATTTGATTTTTTCTAATGCATAGGTGAGGTGATTGCCAGCCATGTAGCCCCAATCGTTTATGACAATCAGGTGTGATGCCCAATGGTAAGCTCTTATATGTGGGAGGGCAATACCACCATTGTATTGATTTAGTTGCACTGTCCTAAAGGCCACACTGGAATGCTCCTTATTCCATAACAGCTTTCTCAACACATCATCAGGTTTAGCCAATATCTCAATAGGGATCTTGTAGTAAGTATTTTGCAGAGTTTAAAGGAATTTTTTGGGGGTGACCATTTAAAACATGGCTGACGTGCCCAATATTATTATGGGTAGTGCCCGACAGAGGTCTGCATCTGCATGGAATTGCTCCTTTACCATCTTTAGATTCCATTCTAGGCATCTCTTCAGGTCTAGTATTATGTGGATTCCAATGCATTGGAATCCCTCCTGATCTATTCACAGTCTCTCAGGGAGATCGGACAGTTTGAGTTTCCTGCCAGTGGGAAAGAGAACCAAGTTATCCCAGTTTTATGGTGTACACTGAGTGGGCATGATATCGCTGAAAGACCTGAAATACCACTGGGGTCAACTCTTCTGGTCAAGTGAGATATAGAAGAATGTTTTTTGTGTACACCGAGATCTTTTCCTCTGCAATCGTAAACCCAGCAATGATGAAACCCTAAATGTTCTGGTGGTCACATACTATACAAGCCAGAGGTTCCAGTACATGAGCACACAGGGGAGGGGAGACAAGGGATATTTGTGGGGAATTCCACAGATAGATGTCCATTTACCTGCTCTGCGGCCACGGGTGCCTGATAGAATAATGCTACCCATCTCAAAAATTGTGGGCCAAAGCCAAACCTCTACAATGCTTGTATCAGAAACGGCCAATGAACTGCATCAAAGGTCTTTTCAGCATCAATGGATATGAATATATGGGTCACGGCGAGTCCGGACCTCCGCTAGCTAATTAGTAAGTCTAAGAAGGTTATATCTGGTTGATTGCCGGGGCATAAAGCCGGACTGGTCTTTGCAGACAAGGGAGGAGATAACACCTATGAGCCTAATAGCTAGTATTGTAGCCAGGATATTAGTCCTTACATTAAGTAACAAGATTGGGTGATAGGATCCACAACTTGTGGCCTGTTTCCCTGGTTTATGCATCACCACTGTCGTGGCTTGGTGCAGGTCTGGTGGGAGCATTCCTTCCTCTTGGGCTTCTGAATACATTTTGAGCAGATGAGAAGCCAACATATCCTCATTTTTGTTTATAAATTCTGCCAGGAGCCCATTGGGTCCTGGTGTTTTAGCCGAGTTAATCTTTCCTATGGCTTCCTGTGCTTCAGTAAGAAAGATCTCTTCCTCCAGGGTCAAGCGGTGCTCTGGTGAGAGGGTTGGCACTGCTACTGTGTTCAGATACTCCTCAATGTATTGCGGCTCACCCAATGAGCTTCGTTTGTAAAGGGCTTCATAGTATTTTGCAAATTTCTCTGCTGTTTCTGTGTCTGTTGTACAGGTTTTACTATCTGTTCCCATTATTTGATGCACTCATCGGGCCTAGCATGCCAACACTTTTCCTGCCTTATCACCGATATCATAGAGACAGTTTTGCAGGGCTAAGAATTGGTTTTGCACTTTAAACCTGTAACTCTTGTTCTTTTTCCTACCCCCAAATTTGGGGGGGTAAGGGGGTTATGGTTGTAATTTTCCTTACTTTAAGAGGTAAACACAACGTTATGTAACTTTTTGTTGTTGTTGTGACGATATCCCAACCTCAGCAGACAATTTAAAAATACTAAAATGCTCTCAGATTTTCAGGCAGTTTTTAGGTTTGGCTTGAGAGCGTTTCTGATTTTAAGTCTGCTCTTGCCAACAGTTTAGCATATAAAAAGAGCAAGCTTTGTCTCCGCCCAGAGGAGTATTACTCTCTCACCTCATGATGTTGGCTGGCTGTATGTTTCTGCCGTCTATTGCCAGGCATGTGGAATTATTTTACGCCTTCAAAGTGCACTCATTCATCACAGATTAACATATTTGTCTCATCCTGCATGTGGTAACAAACCTACATGTATTTGTATGAAAGAAAATCTCGCAGCATGACTTTTTAACTTCTTTTTGTTAGCTTGAGTATGAGCCAGATCCAAAAATTGCAGTCTATCATACTTTTTTGGGGGTTGTTTACCCCAAAATGGCTACCAGAAGTCTCTTATCTACATTTCGGCCCAGTGACTGCTTTTAGTAGTGCTGATGACCACTGCTACTTTTCACACCACTTGAAATTCGAGTAACAGGAGAGTCAAGGAGCAAACTCTAGAAATCAAGGACCTGTTAAATATAAACATGTCTCACTTTGATACTCCCATTTCACCTGTTTCCCCCTCTTCTTCAGAAAAGAAGATCTCAGATCCAGAGATGCTTTATTACGTAGTTTTGGAAATGTGTATAATATTCAGCTCTGTGTGTAGTCTGCTTCCACAAGTACACTGATTTACTAAGATGCAAGGGGTATCATGGCCGTTTGATATCTCGAGCTATTGCTGGCGATTCCCTTTATCCACAACCTCTCAACAGCCTCCTATTTGCTGTTTAAGAGCAAAGGGAAAGACCTACAGCTCTGTCATCACTGCTTGTGGCAGCGACAAAGTCACTGCCAGACCCCTTTCAGAGGGTCACGGGGCACACAAGAGCTGCTGGGCCTCAGTGTGATGGTTGAGGCCTGTTACTCCTGATATCTTGGGCCCAACCTACTATAAATTCTGAGCAACTGGGTCAAGCACCCCTTATGCACTTGACTCTCAGTGGTTGCTATGGATGAACAGTCAAAATGTCTCCTGCTGGGATGAGTGTAGATACAGGTTAGTGAACATGACTCATAACACAAAGTGCACTCAGCAATGCCAATAATTCAATGTCCAGTCAAATACTCATTTTTGCATGAAAAATTGGTATTTTATTTCTAAATCTGTGCTCTCAAAGATATAACAGCATTCGTAAGCAACAACACAATCACCTTGAGTTTGCGGCTGTAGTGTTTTTTTGGCAAATTCCTGGCTCACCCTCATCCTTGAAATGTGATTGGGCTTTTTCACCATTCACTGGTGGATGCATCCAGGGAATGCTCACTAGTAGGCAAGAGTTCCTTTTGGCTCTTAATAATTATTCAAAAGTGTCTGTGGTGTCGCAGGACCTTCAGCAGCCAGGCCCCTGGAAACAACAGGCAAGATTCAAGTCTTGCCCGCTCCTGCCACAAAGAAGTATTCAGCGTTTCTGCAGCTACCCCGAAGTGGAAACCTGCAAGTTCTGGCTCTAGTTGGAGAAGTTGGGCTGCTCATGGTACATGTGTCAGCACGCGGCAGGTGCAGAGTCTATCCCGAACGGTGCTGTCAGCTATCCCAAGTGATCATAGGTGCTCCAGTCTTTGTAGATGCAGTAAGTCTGTCTTCTCCACATGGGGGTGGTGGATGATCTTCGGTTCCCAACCGTAGCCCGACGATGGCGCAACATCCTCCTTGGCAGCCTCCCAAAGACCATGGGGTTGGTATGGGGCAGATCTCTGTGAGTGGACTCCACCTGCCTGTCACAGCTTTTATTCTTCCCAAGCAACAGGCTGAACATTTGGCAAACACAGTACTGAGTGCCCCTCATGGCATACAGGGTTGCTTCAGTACTCACAGGCAAAGCGCAGGCTCCTTTGGTGCAATTGCCTTGACCACAACAGGCCCTCCTGGCACACAGGATGATGCTCAGGCACACACAAGTCTTGGAACGCTTTTTGGCACAATCACTTCAATTGCATGGCATACTGGGTCACCACAACAAAGCAGTATGGGTTTGGCCCTTCCGGTACATTACTCTATACATGGCTCTGTCCAGGGCAGCCCTCTCTTGGCATATGTGGGTCGCTGAATTACCCCTGCTCATTGACAATGATCTGAACTGTGCGAAGCTGCATCTTTACACTTCGCACTTCTCAGCTGGGCTTCCTACTGGACCTCGCTCCCTCCACCACTCTTTTTTTCCTCACAGGGAACATTGTTCTTGGCAAGCAGCAGACAGGTACTGGTGCTCTAGACTCCCGTGCCAGTAATCTTGCTTTTCCTGGGTGATGTCCCCTCACCCTGCAGGGAGAATAGCAGCCCTTGGATATCCTTCACTGTCAGAGCTTCTCCTTCTCACAAACCTTGTTTGGCCGCTTGGCAGATGACAACTTTTGCGGAATAGTCTTCCCTTATTATAATCCATTTGCAGACACCAAATGTGTGATTTAGGGTCTGAGTCTTTGAACTTTTACGCTGGGGTTCTGCTTCTTTTGAAGTGTACACTTTTCTCTCTCTTCTTTCCTCTTGGAAGATTGTCTGTAACAGCAGGAGAGACTTCGAAGCTGATAGTACCACAACACAGGCCGTAGGAGTAATTAGACTTCTCACCTGGATGTCAGCCACAAAGATATTTGCATCACAAGGTTAATCCCGGGCTCCCAGCCCTACTCTTTATGATTCACTTTTTAGCCCCCTCGTCTTCTTGAGATGTGTCCAAGCCCTTTCCTTGTGATTGATCACGGAATCAAAGACCACCCTTTTGAAGTGTACAGTGGGAGTCAGTCTCTCGCTCTCTCTCTCTCCACCTCTCTCTCTCTCCCCCCCTCTCTCTCTCTCTCTCTCTCCCCCCCGCCTCTCTCTCTCTCCCCCTTCTATTTCTCTCTCTATCTCTCTCCCCCTCTCTCTCTCTCTCTCTTCCTTCAGTGTGTCCCACCCAGATCACAGGAATGCAACAATCCAGAAATCTGTCTGGGGGTATGCCTCTACTCCTCATGTCTTCACCAGGCAGGCCTGGGTTTCCAAAATGGGACCCCGGGTCCTCCATGTAATTTACCATTGGAGGCACACTTGCAATTAGTGTGCATACACAGCACACATACTGTCCAGTACTGTCACCTCCATGCATTGTACCACCTCAGGTGCACACACATTCAGTACACATAAGCTGTACAGTACTGTACCCTTTCTGTATTTCACCATGGTGTGCTGTTTGCAAACAAACACCCTGCTAGCACACACAGACTCACTATGCACATATGCTGCACATCATTTTACCCTTCAAAGAGTATGCTTCACGCAAGCACACATACATCCAGTACATGGTTTCATTGTGCACACATTACAAAGGACTGCATCTTGCATGTAGTATTATCCTCGCTGGCTTACATAAATGCAGTACATACACTAAGCATACAACTGCACAGTACTGCTCCATCCCTGTACTGTACACTTCGCAGGCACGCATACATCCACTGCAGAGTCACTACTCCTGTGCTGTTCAGCACTCTACATGTATTTGATGTAGGCCAAGGGTGAGTTAAGTACATAGCTCTGGAACTTTAAACAGGTGAGTGAGCCTGTAGGCCTCAATCTAGAGACAGAGGTTTGAAAGGACCTGTTCACTCCTCCTGATCACTACACGGTATGCAGTCACCACAGTGCTCGTGCTGCCTAGGTCTTGGTGAAGGCGGTAGCCTTGCATTACTATGAGGGTAGCACTTTGGGTGCCCCTCCTGGTCCAACAAGACCGCAATCCGTGAGACCGGTCAATGTCAGGGTGCACACACTTAATCCATGTTTGCCTGGGACAACAAATACCAGCATTAGGGATGCAGACAACATTACAGTTGGGCACTCAGGGCAGGGGTACACGTCTTTTACCATGCAGAGGGCTTTTCCGTCCAAACAATCACACTTCACTTACTATTTTTTAATGTAAGAAACTATGTTTTCTTAATGCTAACCCCTTTTTGCAATTTGGTAGGATGCTGCCAAATGACAACATTGGTTTAGAAAGGCATAGCGAATCGCTATTTGGAAGCAGCATTTTTAAGGCATCCCATACAAATCGTGATTAATTATGGTATGTATCAATGTTTTACAACTGAAATACAGTCTCAAACCATTGACAAGTTACTGACTCTTGAGGTGGGTCTGTAATCTGCAAAAGAGAAGGGTTCCCCTTCTAGCCCATTCTCCATTTTGAATGTTTGTTAGGGACCAGGCAGTGGTCCAGGAGACCACTGCTAACTATCAAACCAACAAAAAAACAAAAGTTCTCCTCTTTAAACGCAGCTCTATCTCTTTTAATTTAAACTGGCTGTATTTAAAACAAAGTTACTATATGTTTATTTACCTTATTTAAATATGATCACGGACGTTGTGGTCTGCTGACCCTAGCAGGTCACCATCCCTGTGATGGCATTCAATTGCAGTGAGTTGCAATTTGATGCCTATCGCATGAATATAGATTTGGAATTTCATGAAACGAGCTACACGTTAGTACATCGGTCAGCTTGCAAAACTCTTTTCCATTGGAGCAAAGTCGGTGCAGAGTTTACGACCACATTTTTCTTAATGAAATATCATACATCTGGTCCTATGTTATGCACGTCGCACATTTATTGATAACCAGTTTAAAGCTTTCGCTGTTTGGGAGGAATGAGTATTGTGACCAATATTGATTGACTATTTTGAGTAACTTATGTTAAATCAATATTTAACATTTTTAAATCGGTACTATCCTATTTCAAATGTTTCAACTCACTTTATGCTGTTTTAGAGGTTTTTGCAACTCACATTATGCTGTTTTAAAGGTTTAAAGTGTGAACCATGATTTAATGTTTAAGATAACTTGTATATTTCATTTGCCTGTGGATTTTTTGGGACCTGTTGAAGTTCCCCGGCTAAGTGAATTTGTCTGACTGTGAATTCAGTGCAGACTGTGCTTTCTCTTGAGACCTCAGTTCCAGTGTCGCATCTGTCTCTTGTCATCTGTTGGCGCTCTCCTCTTGTTTCCTGTGACATACTTGTCCCTTGACCTACCTTCCTAAATGAGTCCTTTGTTGTTCCCGCAAGGCACACCATACATGAATGTAAACTATTTCCAGAATACTTCACAAAGTCCTTTTGAATGGCATATAATATGTCTGGGCCGAATGCCGGGAACATTGAAATGAAAGCGTGAATAACAGACAGACTGGCATTTCAGCACAACCTATAAGAACGCCGTTTAGCGACTTCATACATTTCAGGGACATAACTTGGTCAGTAAGATTTTGGGGGGTTGGGGGAGAGAGGGGAGTGTAAATGTCATCATTTCCCACAATCATGCTGCATATTTTGTTAGAATACATTATGAGAAGCAGGATACGAGGGGAGATTATGAGGCAGTGGAAAGAGAGGGGAGTGAGGATTGTTAGGGGTACTTAAAACTCAATCGTTTTCAAATGATCCAAGTTTTAAGGCAGAGATGAGAGGCATTGTGTGTATGTGTGTGTGTGTGTGTGTGTGCTATTGTCTGTGTCCGATAGTCACCCCACCATACCTGACTGAAAGCACATGTACCCATCTATTTACTACCGAATACATTTTTTAGGGGAGTGTAACACCCCAAACACCCCCCTGAAGCAACATCCCTGTTTCTTTCCTTTGAAGCCAAGTGTGAGGAACAAACTGCTAATGCTGAAGTACTCACTAAGAGCTATACAAAGCAGACTGTTTCAGTAAGGAGACCTTGAAAAACATTGTGGGGAGTCCCTAGTAAGACCCTTATTTCAAGTTCAGCGCTAAATTCCTAATTGGACGGTGATCAGAAATCCAAGTTGAGTCATAATTATCACACATATGTGTTTCCCTGATAAATGACAGCAAGTCAAATCTGCCAACATTTATTGGGGGGTGGGGAAGGGAAATACGTGGGTGTGTCGGGGGAAGGGTGTAAAGAAGAAAAAATTTGGATTTTGGTGTGTTAAAAATGTATTCTCTTTGTAAATTATGCCTCACTCTTCCATACTCAGTGAATAACTCACCACGGGTCAATGGGTTTACCAGGTTTGGTAATAATCCACTCTATTCCACATACTTATAACAAGGGCCTAGGCTTATGGCCTTCAGGTAGTTCTTGGATTGAGGCCTCACCACATCTAAACATGTTATAGTAATAATCAACTGTTCGTGCTCATCTTCGATTCTTGTGCTTGAGAACAGGGCCACCGCAGGCTGCGCAGCAAACGATAAATATATGTCAAGCATGTAAATATATGTTATTGGGTAGGTAGGATAATGTGTCCTGGGCTGGTTATGTGTTAACACTCTCCTTCTCATTTTAACCTGGTTGCGAGAGTCTACTCTTCTCTATGCCCTGCATGCACAACTCTGTGCATCACATCCTCTGCAAGATTCTCCAGTTGTAGCAAGGGGTCGTTTTGTTAAGTGCTGTGTTACTTATTGGAGCTCACTCTCTACAAAATTAAATAACCCAAATGAAATAAAAAAAAGCCTGTTGATTCAAGCTTGGACATAGCAGCATATGAACCAAATATTATGCATAGTAGAGGTAATTAATTAAGGTATGTACGTGTAGTAGTACACCTGTAGCACTCCTTTGTCTACTACTAAAAGTGATTAAAAAAGGTATGGGAAATTACCTGTGCCAGTCCGGTCTCTTATGTGTGATGGTCTCTGACAAGAATGTGTAGAACTACGTACATATAGTACTATGTTTTGGTGTATATTTTGAATTGGCATGGGGAAGTGGCTAAAAATGGGCAATATCTACTACAGAGTGGGAGGAGGAAAAAGAAAATTAAGTAGAGAGACAGGGAGAGATGAGTAGATACACAACCTTTGAACAAAAATGTAAATCCCTTGCCATTCCTCAAAGTTACAACAATGTTTAGTCCAGTAGTATTATAAGCCAAAACATGCTCAAATCCAAAAGCCTTGGAGTATGTCACGCATGACACATGGCCATTCACAGTTACTGCAAAGGATCACTCTTAAAGCAATATTTCCATTGAATAACACTACAGAACAAAGATCTACATCATAGAAATTAAAAGAAATAATAAAAATAATTGAAAAATAATTTAATATACTGCAGCCTACTACACTAATCAAATCTTAAAAAAGTTGAAAAATGTAAAAATAAAAATAAATTACATTTAAAAAATGAAACTAAAAAGATGCACACACTTAGAAAATATGAATTTATAAATTATTAATTATTAATTAAATTAAGAACCACATGACTCATCACACATCTAATATTACTTGACACACAAAGACACATTATAACACAGTGTATGGCCCATATAATTTCCATAAGTCTAGATATTGTCTGTTTCACTATTCTGTTTAATTGGTAGTTCTACAAGGCATAGGCAGAGATATCCGAATCTCTGTAGAATTACGTTTGACCGTTGTATGCCTAAAATACACCCATACAAATCTTAATAGGAACTTTAAGGTTGAGACCCAATTGTTTCCACTCCTTTCTAGAAGGGGGTGGGGACACATACTCTTACTGCACAGTGAAAATCTATGGCAAGTGTTGCTGAACTGTATCCATGCAAAGATTTACATCCAGGCACAGGCCTAAACCTGTGCGTGCAAAGTTCTCGTTTGTGACATGACCCAGTATTCATAGCCTTGCGGCGTCTTTTCCCTTGCCACATCAATTTAGGGACTGCTATCACAATTACAGTTTAGAATTACTGCTAAAGTTATTCTGAATTATGGGTCTTTGCATGTTTGATATATAACAAATAAATTGCATTTTTATGGTTCATGGCAATTGGGTGTTTGCTGAACTTTAAAAATATTCATCTAATTCGTGTGGCTAATATTTTTATTTGTTTATTACATTACTTTATTACCGAAACAACATTTTCACCATTTATGATTTCTGCCTCATTAGTCTTCCCGCAGAACCATTTGGTGCTCTTGCTGCCTCAGAGTAGTAACATTTTAATAAAATTATTCCTAAAGCATTGGCTTGCTCCTCGGTTTTAATGCAACAAAGACGAAAATTGCAAACATTTGTTTGGGTTTAGGAAATCTCTCGAGTTACTTATCTATTTACATGCTCCTAAGATCAAATCTGTAATTCCCAGGCCCACATTACATTTCCCGCTTATATTAAGCAGGGCATGGCTGGTGAGCAGAGTGTGCAGTGTTGTCGAAGCAGTTAGTACAGGGCAGTGTAAGCTGAAGGGAGACAACACATTTCAGACTAACAGCCTGATTCATGAACGGGCCGTTTTGCGAGGCTCAAATAGCGAATCATAAGGAATCGCTACTTGAGACTCGCAAAACGGTATTCATGTAGGAATCGCAATAGTAATTGCGATTCCCACTGATTCCTTATTTGCGATTAGCTAATTGCTAATCGCAAATAAGGAATAACTCCCCATGCATTCCTATGGGCCAAAAGGCCCATAGGAATGCATGGGGAGTCATTCCTCATTTGCGATTAGCAATTAGCTAATCGCAAATGAGATTGCGAGTACAAGGGTGCCAGGGGTGTCCAAAGGACACCCTGTAGCACCCCTGCATGGAAATTAACACAGGTGTTGCACACACACATGTCCGAAGGACATGTGTGTGTGTAACGTGCAACTCAGAAAAATGCATTTAAATGCATTTTTCTGAGTTTTCGCAATTTACTGCGAGGTTTAACCTCGCGGTAAATTGCGGCCCGAAATTGCGATTTCGCAATTGTAAAATGGATGATGAATTACATTTAAGGAATCTCAAATAGAGATTCCTTAAATGTAAATCCTCGCAAATATGCGAATTAGCAAATAGCGATTTTTGCATTTGAGATGTTGAATCCCAAATGCAAAAATGGCACTCGCAAAGGGCCAGATTCTCAGAATCTGGCCCTTTGCGAGCCGATTCGGCCTTGATGAATAAGGCTGCAAGAATCAGCAATACTAAGCATGTACTAACCATTTCACTTTGCAGTTGCTACACAATTGACTAGAGTTTATGATCTGTTTATACGTGTATTCTATATGGAAGGCCTGCACACTTCGTGACATCTACCCCTTTGAGTTGCTTCAGATAGTTGAAAACACCATGCTGCATCATTGAAGAGGTACAAAAGGGAGTGGTAATGGACGGAGCATCTGAACCAATCAAACACTCACACCCAGTCAAAAGATCTGGGTTTAAACCATCACCGTTCTTTAGCCCACTCTGCCACCCCAGTTCAGACATGGCTATATGCAAATCAGTCTGACCCTGTGCCTCATGGGAACAGTCCAGCCCGAACTGCCAAGCCATGCCTTCCCTGGACCGGAAACAAGCTTCCGAGAACCAGTTTCTGGCATTACAGCCGTCTTCAGCCCGGCTTGCTTGAATCCAGTGGCAAAGTGAGCAAGGGACTCACGTCTGAGCATACCCTGCCACACTTATGGCGGCCAAAAGCGGTACAAAAGGGGGTGGTAATGGACGGAGCATCTGAACCAATCAAACACTCACACCCAGTCAAAAGATCTGGGTTCATTGAAGAGGCATTCTGAATACTTGCACCACAATGTTTGTAAGGTTAATGCCCCCAATTCTTCTACAGCTGTACTCTGCCCCTGCCGCCCTGATCCTACTTTACAGTTATTGTCATGAGGGCAACTTTGCACATTCGCTTTTCTCAACTATGTGTGAATGTGGACACACTCCCTTTCCCACCCATCAACCATCGAGTTACACTGAATAGAGCATTGAAGGAATTCCAATAAGGCACTGCTCAAAATTCCAGTTGACAATTTTGCAAAAGGTTTTTTTCTTGACCAAGTTGTGGCATTAAGCGTTTTGGATATTTGTATATTGATTGCGCACAGTAAAAGGAAAATAGTACCGAACATCAACATACACCCTTACACAACAAATTCCAAGAAAAGTTCATTTTATTACCAAACACTCACCTGCTAATACATGGATTTAGGGGAATCTCTTTGCAATTGGTCAAACAGATTTACCACCAGAGCAAGGGTGCAGCAGCCCAGATCCTTGTGTCAATAGACCAAGGTGCAATCCACATTTCAGTGTCACAGTAGGAGACTAACCCCTCCCGCCTTCGCCCATCACCTAGAAACTTCATCACTAGTCGATGCCTTCCTGCAGCTGGTATATTACTGCTGATTTATGACGTCAACATGGATCTCACAGATAGCAAACAGGTGCACTGCTGCCCTGTATGTGTGCTGCTTGCTGATGTGTGATTAACGATCCGCCCATTCTAGCTTTTAGAATTATTACTTCCAGGGATACTGCATTAGTACAAATAAAGTTGTTGATATTTATTTATGCATTTTTATATAGCGCGTACTCTACCCAAAGGTGTCCGAGCACTTTACAATAGAACCAGTTACATTACATAAGGACTTCAGAGTACATGGATTACATATACGATACACAACAGATACAGGAGTCTAAAGACAAAAGGAAAACGTAACAATGGTGTTTACGAAAGACATGCAGTTTAAACTAAGAATGTAGATATAATCTGACAGTATTGGCAGGAAGGGAGTGCAAAGAATATAGACATAACATAATGATATTATATTGCATAACATAATGGTCCCAGCTGGTTGGTTAGATCCAAGATGAGTCCAAGCAGCATCCAAGGGCCCGAGCCGCTAGTCCTGTCCCGACGGTCCTACATAGCTGGGAGCAAGCCAGGCTGTAGTCAACGCGCCCCAGGTGGGACAACCTTCCGGGTTGTTCCCCGGCACTGCATCAGGCATCAGGGAGGTGCAGCAGTCCGTCCACTTGGCTGATACCCAGGGCCACTGGAATTATGCGGCAGAGGAGAGCCAAATTATGCACAGGGGTGGCTAAATTATGCAGCAAAAAAAGGTAAATTATGTGACATAATGAAGAAAATTTTGTAATATTATAATTTCATTACTTTTTCAGTTTTACTCTTGTTATCACTATCTGGTCATAGGTTGCACCTCACTGTGCGGCAACCTGTGTCGCTGTGTTTTTAGTGGCTTATATACCGTCTGAGATAGAAATTATTTTTGGGAGGTTGGAATCTGCAGGTAATACAGCATATGATGGATTCCGTGGTAAATGCAGCAAATCCATAATTATGCGAAAAACACTGAGGCCGTACAATCGCATAATTCCAGTGGCCCTACTAAAACCGTACTTCATAAATGTGCAGCGAATGCATTCTGTTTGGGAAGCCATTGTGTACTGTTGGCTGTTATACGATGTCCTTAAATTCCAAGGGGTGAGTTCACTTCGATGATAGTCCAGCCTCGAGACATGCTGTATGTACATGTAACATTTCATTTTAATCCATTTCTGGCTGTGACACAGACGAGGAGTCCTGCTGAGCACTGATAAGCGTTGTAACCTGAGGGAGGAAGAGTTTTCTGCACGGTGGGAGGGGAAAATAGACAGGCATGCAGAATCATTTCAATGTGATTGCCAGGGATGCCTGTTTAGAATTAAATACATTTATAATAACTTCTCCCGGCGCGTCTGGCACAGACAGGTAGCGTTGCGGCCATTTTGGAGCAATTTAAAAGATGAATCGATAGAGATCTTACAGCAGGAAAGAACGTCTCTTTGTGCATCATTTTTCGAGTCTATTGTTCCACACCGTGATAAGAAGTGAACAAGAAAAACAGTCATATTTTCCCTCCTCCTCAGCTGGATTTATTTATCCTCTCGTTTCTTTCGTCAATCGTCATGAGCTGTCTCTTAAAAGTGCCTGACGCACTTTGCTCGAATTTATTTAATGTGTTATTTGTACTAAAAATGGGGCTATCCACAAATGCTTTTGTGGATCTAGGAAATGTTTTTTTCTGAAGACTTAGGGGCAGATTTACGTTGCCTGACGCATCTCTGCAAATCGGCAGAGATGCGCCAGGAAAGATACGTCACGGAAATCCATCCTTGCGCCACCCATGATGCGCCGCATTTACAATGCAGCGCACCATGGTGCAAGGAGGGGCAGATGCGTGACGCATCTTTTGGCTTACGGGCGGCGCATTGCTGGAGTCGCGTCTGCGGGGAATGAGATTTTAATACCCTTTTTGATCACTTTGATACCTATCTCATTCGTCAAATTTGGATCGATTATTTTCTGTCATTGAGTAAAAGACAAACCCCGCATAGGTTAGATAAACCCCATAAACTGACGCAACTCTGAAGAACCACTTACAACTGATAAAGTTTAAAAGGTTTAATATAAAATTAAGAAAAGTTGCAAATACAATCCTCTCAGGATAAGATTCAATAAGTATACAGGAACTAGAAGGAACATATATTCCCTAAAGAACCTCAGTCTACAGACGAATACAATTAAAATCAGTTCGAGAATCAACAAATTAAAAAACATAGATACAATGTGGTTCCGTTGCGTCATCTAAAGAAAGAGAAATAAAACAAGTTAAATCTGTCCCTACTCTATGCTAGGTGACATCCCTACTTCGTAAGTTCCTTACCTAAAAAAGGTGTCAGCAGTTTGACTTCCAAAGAAGTTCAAACTCTCTTAGCCTCTAATGGTAACTTATGTCGAGAAGCAGTACCCTCTCTGCCTACCCATCCGCTCTCTAAGGGTCCTCGGCCTACTGCTCTCTTGCGCTCTGATCTTTCTCTCAGCGCATCTGCTCAAGTCATCTGCGCTTCGCCCTGAGCTCTTCCTATTCGCCTTCGCCTTCGCTATTCGCTATCTTCTCCCCGGGGTGCTGTCCCTAAAATACACAATCACAGTATGGGTGAAACGCCCCTTCGACGCCCACCACGGACTTTCCCCATGATGTCATTTTTAGCTCTTTCCATAACTTCATCTCTTCGCGTCGTCCGTTAAGTTGACCCTTCTTCTTAGACGCCATCTTCGTCTTCTTGCTGGTGACTTCATTTGACATTTCATTTGACACTTTCGGAGCAAAAGTCTATCACCTCAGCAGAACTTTACTCTTTACGACTATATGCTTAACCTTCCTTGGTCCTGTGAATGGTCATTTCAAAACAAGACTCAAATTCCAAGCGTCTCCTCTCACGTTTAGGCCATAAACTTCATCTGGCATTGTCACCTTAAATCTAACAAGACCCTAGACTCCTTGGCTCGCACGTTCAGAACAAGGCTATTCACGACTCCTGTGAGCCCACTAAATTACATACAGCGGACTACACTCCTGCGAACCCTTGGTCAGTCAGGTTAAAATCACACATGACCAAACTCTTCTAACATTCCTACAAAACTCTTCTACACAGTATAACCTTTAACACA
Source organism: Lissotriton vulgaris (assembly GCF_964263255.1). Taxonomy (NCBI): domain Eukaryota; kingdom Metazoa; phylum Chordata; class Amphibia; order Caudata; family Salamandridae; genus Lissotriton; species Lissotriton vulgaris. The sequence goes on along the minus strand of NC_141689.1, from coordinate 1,882,186,143 downwards.
CATTTATATATAACCGAATTTAGCAAATCGTTTGCTTATAAGTGAATACATTTTACATAGAATATAAAGTTATATTCTCGTTCGTTACATCGTTCTATATATGCTCGGCACATTTCTTCGTTTTACATTTCTCGCCGTTTCTCCATTTAAAGTTACACACGTACATGAATTCTACTTTGCACGTTCTTCTGTTCGTAAGCATTTCTATACATTTCTACATTAGCCCACTATGTATACGGGCCTTCTAAATCTAATACATTTTAAAGTGAATACAAATACATTTCCTATATTACTTTGGTTACATCGGTTAACTTTATGCTACAAGTGTCAACTTCACGTTACAGTATACATTTCATTTCTACATTTATGCGATATACTTGTGAATATGGCTCGGATATACTTTTTATTCAAATTGCGCCCTCTCAGTTCCCCCCTTTGATGACCTTTAGGGGTCATCACTAAATGCAATTTGAATAGCACCTTTACACAGAGCTAGTTACAAGATTCCCTCTTTTTATCGTTTCGAGAGCTCTTAAACTTTTATACTGTTGATCTTGTAAAGCAGCCAATCTCCTTTCTTGCTCTCTCATGGACCTTTGTAACCGGTTCGACCTATACCATTTATACAGTTTCACTAATCCTAACAATGTAATTATGCAAATTAATACTATTAACACAGGTTTTAATATGTACCATACAATGCTTTTACCAAGGTTGGCAAACCAACTTCCAACCTTTCCTACTCCATGACCTACTTTTTCCCAAACATTTATTTTTGTCAAATCTTCGATTTCTTGGTGTATCTCTGTAATGTTTTGTATGACTTTCTCAAGTGGTTTTGAATTATCAGGAATAAAGGTACAACATTCCTGGACCTTCAAAGCCTTGCAGACTCCGCCCTCTTTTGCTAATAGTACATCTAGAGCAAGACGATTCTGAAGAACCATTGCTCTAATCGATTGCATCTCACCTTCTACTAGCATCAATGACCTTGCAGTACTTGCAGATAATCTATCTACAACTGTAGCTAGTCTCCTGATCTTAACATCGTTAAGTATTAAACCTAACATAGGAAACATCGCTCCAAATATGTCTCCAACTACTTCAGCATCTCCTACTTCTCTTTTCGCTCTTGTCGAAGCCTTTCCTTCTATGATCGCTAAATCCTTTGCATGATATATTTTGGGGAAGACAATTGCCAAGTAACACGAACCATACCAATTGTCAGGCAGTTTTACATAGGCATTTCTTCCACATACAAAATACACATTAGGAATAGCTTGCATCCCTTTCATGAAATCTTTCGTGTAGTACTCTAACCTAAAAGCATGTTCGCAATTTACTTCACCTACAAATACACTCTCATAATATGTCTTGCTTCGAGTTAAACATAACTTTCCCTTCTGCGTTCTGTCCAAAGCTATTGGACCATTGCTACCTTTCTTTTTGTGTGCCTTTTCTTCTTCGGTCCAATCAGTTTTCCACTGTCCTGACATTTTTAGAATCTTCTGCCTTCTGTATCGGTCATCTACTTGTCCTATGAACGTTTTCTCAACCTCTGACACTTTGCAAGTCAGATTATTTCTACGTGCGTATGATGTATCTAATGTATCCCAAGGAAGAAAGAATTTGGCTAGTCTATCCTCCTTTTTATAATAGTCCCACTTATTCATTTGTTTATAATTCGGAACTTCAGGCAGTACCGAATCATAATTTGAAAAGTAGTACTCGAACCCTTCTCTACCATAAAATATACTGAGCAGTAAACTACATGTTATCCCATAAGTCAGTGGGAGATGATGATATCTGATGCCTTCATCTACAGAAGCCGGCAATTGCATACAAACGTAGCAATCTTTGGCCTCCATGGCATCGATATACTCGTACAATAGTTTGGCATATGCATTTGACCTAAAGTTTCCCTGTGACTCGTCTACGTGCAACCTACGAGCTTCATCTGCCAGTAACGCCTTTTCACGGATCACATTGCTCTCCTCCTTCTTCCCAACAAGAGCAGGTTTCAAAGTCGTTACAGGCTTTACATCTGCTGTTTCTTTATCACTTTCATGTCCTACTATGTACGATATGGTCACTACTGTAATTATGAGAAAAATTACTATTGCTATTAGTGTACCTACTATGCATTTGGCTTTTCGGTTTGGGTTGCCGTTCTCCATGTTATCAAACAGCGTAACTCCTTCTTTTTCGAAGAAAAGTTTTTCAGTTTCAGTCTTTATTTTGCTTTATTTTCTTTCTCAGTCTGTAAAGTGCTCGTTATCAACAAAAGTCTCTTTTTCACAATAATGTCTTTTTATCTTCAGCAACAGACAACCCTAACCCTTCTCCGTCCTCTAAATGTAATCCCTAATTTTATTCTTCTTTCCACTCGGCGCTAGGTTATCTTCTTCTTTATAGCTTAAACAAAAAGTCTTTATGCATCCACAATTATTCTCGTACCTGCAGCTTTAATAACATGTTCCAATAATTCAAAACGAACAACTTTTTCTTCTTCTTCTGGAATTTGATGACCAAAAGTTGGAAACTGTAATCGATTTAGCACTAGATCTTTGATCCGACTCAAGTATGGGGGTATGGGTAGTGTGAAAGTCAGTAACCCCTCAGTCTCGAGTCCAGGCGTCAACATCCATATCTCCACTGCCACAAACGGATCGAGATCGATCACCTTCACTTCTTTCACTCTCCCAGATTTCTGTCCCCAAGACATCTGCTAGATAAGTCCACTCTGGGGTGGCGTATCTTCGGCAGGGCACACGTACCCTTCTTGATCTTCTTGGACTCTCAGAGCCTGAATCTGTAGTTTCTTCTTCCTGATCCGACTCTTCAGCGATCGGGACAAGAGTTCTCTCCTGCTGTGCCTTTAAGCTTGGCCTTCTCCTTCTCTCCGGCCAATTAGCTTCGTCACTCCTTGTCCTCCTGCTCCTTGTTCTTGGACCTGTCTCTTGGTCACCCTCAACTTGTTCGGTATCTGATTCGAACTCCCAGTTACTTTCTTCTCCTGAGGCGACTTCGGTCCCACTGGTATCCTGACCGTCGTCGACCTGTTCCGACACAGGCTCAGCCTCTTCGATCACCTCTACAGCTTGGCTTTCCCCCTCTGTGGCTTCTCCGCTTTCCGCTGGATTCTCATCCGAGAGAGGAGCTGTTTCTTCTAGAGGTGTTGGCACTCTTCGGGTGTGTGAGGCATGTATCCAGTTTGGCAAGCCTCCACACTTCACTGCAGTGTTCGTAACTAGTATGACTTGAAACGGTCCTCGCCAGCTAACGTCTAAGCAGTTCTTCCTGACGTGCTTCTTCACCAGGACCCAGTCCCCCGGACACAGGTCATGGCACAGGTCTTGTGCTGATGGAACCTCTGCAGCCTGGACCTGGAGGGACACAGAATTAATGGCATCAGATAGTCCCTTGCAGTAGTCCAAGATCAAATCGTCTGTGATGTTCAATAACGCTGCAGTCGGAACCGATGGCAATCTCATAGCTCTCCCCATTAGCACTTCATGTGGAGAGAGACCTGTTTTTCTATCTGGTGTGCTACGTATGCTCATAAGAACCAATGGAAGTGCGTCTGGCCAACTCAGGGATGTTGATGAACAAACTTTGGCAAGTCTGGACTTGATTGTGCTGTTGATTTGCTCTACAATCCCTGAAGCTTCTGGTCTATAGCTGCAATGGAGCTTCTGATCGATACTCAAAGCTGAACACAGCATCTTCACTATTTCGCTGTTAAAATGAGTTCCTCTGTCCGATTCCAAAGAGGATGGCACCCCAAACCTCGGTATCAACTCTCTAAGTAACAATTTCGCTACTGTAAGTGTATCGCACCTACGTGTAGGGTAAGCTTCAACCCATCTAGAAAATATACAGACAATCACTAAAACGTATCTGAGTCTATTACATTTAGGCATTTCGATGAAATCAAGCTGCATTCTATTGAAAGGCCCCCCAGACCTTCCTATGTGACTCAATGTGACTGGTGTTCTCTTTCCTACGTTTAGTTGCTGACAGATCGCACATCGCTGACATACTGCTTCTGCCGCTACTCTAAATTTCGGATTAAACCACGTTTGTCTGAATACTCTCACCATGGCATCTCTACCTATGTGTGCTGATCCATGCAATTTCCTTGCCATTGGACTAACAAGTTCGTTTGGTAAAACTGCTCTCCCATCTGCAGAGATCCAAAAGTTCATTTCACTTCTAGTACATCCAGCTGTTTCCCAGCCCTTTTTCTCATCATCTGGTGCATTTTCCTGAACACATTTCAACTCGTCCCACGTATCTACAGTGTCTAACAACATTGTTAACTCAGTTCTTTCTTGTATTCCCCCCACTTCTACATTGGTGTGAGAATATCCCTGTTCTGCGCAGTAACGCGCTACTTCATCTGCATAACGATTGCCTTGCGACACAAAATCTACATTCTTCGTGTGCGCGGCACATTTGACAACCGCTATGGCTGTCGGACCTTGCAATGCTTCTAACAATAGTCTCACGAATTCTCCATTCCTAATGGGAGAACCCGAGGAGGTCATGTAACCTCTTTGAGACCATAACTGCCCGTAATCGTGAACTACCCCGAAACCATACTGGCTATCGGTGTATATGGTGACTCGAATTTTGTTACCTGCTAAACAGGCACGCGTCAAAGCAATATTTTCAGCTACCTGAGCGGAGTGTACTCCTTCCAGGCAAGCGGCTTCCACAACTCTGGTAATAGTACAAACTGCATAAGCTGCTCTCAGCTGACCGATATCGTCTCTTACGCATGAACCATCAACAAAGAATATTTCATCGGGGTCAGTCAATGGCTCATCTACGATATCAGGTCTCGGTTTGGTGCATAGTTCAGTCACATCAAGGCAGTCATGATCTGTACAAATTTCATCATCAATATCATTTGGAAGTGGCATCAAAGTAGCAGGATTCAAGACGGAGCATCTCTTTAGGGTCACATTCTCGGCAGCCAATATGACTTGCTCGTAGCGTGTGAGCCTGCTATTCGTCAGATGCTGAGTCTTAGTCCTGGTCATTAACAATTCCACAGAATGCGGTACGTACACCACTAACTGATGTCCCATTACCACACTTTCACATCGCTCAATGCTGACACCCGTTGCAGCTACGGATTTGAGACATCCGGGCAACGCTGCGGCTACTGGATCTAATGTAGCCGAAAAATAAGCCACTGGCCTACGCGCATCTCCGTGTATCTGGGCCAAAACTGCTAAAGCGCAACCCTCTCTTTCGCAGCAGTAAAGCAAAAATGATTTTGTGTAATCAGGCATTCCTAAAGCCGGGGCGCGACATAAGTCCTCCCTCAGCTGCAAAAACGCCATCAAACAATCTTTGTCCCATGGTACCGGATCACTCACTCCTTTGTGCGTCAGTTGTAATAAAGGTTTTGCCTTCAGTGAAAAGTTGGCTATCCACTGTCGACAATAACCGACCATGCCTAGAAACATCCTGACTTCTCTTTGTGTTTTAGGCACGTTCATTTTCATGATCGCCTCTATTCTGTCTGGAGACACCTTCCGTTTTCCCTTTTCGATCCTATGGCCCAAGTATTGCACTTCAGTCAGACAATACTGCAATTTACTTGGAGACACCTTGTGTCCGTTCTCGGCCAAGTGATTTAACAAGGTGATGGTGTCTACTTTGCAAGCTTCCTCAGTTTCTGACGCAACTAGGAGGTCGTCTATGTACTGGACCAGAACCGAATTCTTGGGCAGTACTAGACTTTCAAGATTTTTCTTCAGCAGCTGGTTAAAAATCGATGGGCTTTCTGTATACCCCTGAGGGATACGACACCATGTTAAAACGCGATTTTCCAGCTTAAAAGCGAACAAATACTGGCTCTCTTCATCTAAAGGAATCGAAAAGAAAGCCTGGCACAAGTCTATCACTGTGAACCATTCAGCTTGGAACGGTATCTGAAACAATATCACTGATGGATTCGGTACCACTGGACAACATGAGACAACAATATTATTAATCTTTCGAAGGTCCTGCACTATTCTGTATTTTCCACTAGGCTTCTGCAAACCCATAATCGGGGAGTTACATGGACTACCCACGATCTCCTTCAGTATTCCCTGTTTAATCATGGATTCGATCACAGGCTTTATTCCTGCAATCGTCTCCGGTGTCAACTTATATTGTGGTGTTCTTGGATACTCAGCATTGGGTCTTACCAGGATCTTTACTGGTTCTACCCCTTTGATCATTCCTATTTCCTCTCCGGTAAAATCCCACACCTCAGCTGACACTTTCTCCCTCAAATCCGGTGGAAGCTCCTCCACTGTCAAGGTAGGATATAGTTCCACGCATTCCTGCGAGTTTACAACCTTAAAATCGGCATCCTCATCGTTGGTCTGCACTTCTACTCCTTCAGGTGTGCAATGTATTGTGCAATTCAGTTTACACAACAGATCTCTTCCTAGCAAACACACAGGGCTAGAATCACAGATCACAAACTGATGTTCGTCACTGTAATTCCCTATCTTCACTGACACTGGTTCTGTCAGAGGATTCGTCATCCTCCTATTTGCGACTCCTACCACCTGAATCGTCTCTCCCGACATTGGCAGACCTGGGACTACCGCTGATCTCAACGTGGATCGAGTGGCCCCCGTATCCACCAAAAAGGTCGTAGGACATCCAGCCACTTCAGCCTCTACGTATGGTCCTCTCTGATCTACCTCCAGGGCTGCTCCTAGAGTACAGTCTTCTTCCCTATTCACTCGTTGCCCCGTAAGAGGATCAACGTAGTAGCATTCTTCTCCTCCTACGAACAATGGCATTTGTCTATAGGTTTTCCCTCCATTTGAAATGCGAGGCGGTTGAGGAAACGGGGCTCGAGGAGTCTGAGTCCCCCCTTTGACAAACTTTCCCTTCGGGACTGTTGCTCCCTTAACCACGTTGTTCTGTACCTCTTCCTCCTCCTGTTCTAATTCCCCTGTCTCGACATTGTAAGGACACTCGCGTCTCCAATGTCCCACCTCGTTACACTGATGGCACCTCGTTGTCTTTTTCAGTGTCGCAATATCTATTCTCGGTCTCGGTCTTTCTTCCTCATCTCTGCTTTGATTATTCTGTTTCTTTGCTGGCGTTCCTGTTCCCTGTTGCCTCTGTCCACCCTTTCCAGCTGCCTGCATCTGTACCAACATCAGCTTTTCCTTAAGTTTCTTTGCCTTCGAATCTATTTCGTCGCTACAGTACCTCGCATACCTCAGAATCTCATCTAAAGGTTTGTTTTGCCAACAAATCAGATGCTGTTGAATCATCAGGCTTATGTCTGGTCTCAATCCTAGAACAAACTTTGACACAAACTGTCCTATGTCTTTAGGATCCATCACGTCTAACCCACTGTACTGTTTGAATGCTTTCAGTAATCTCTCATAGAACTCGTGAACTGTCTCTTTAGGCTCCTGAGTTGTTCGATCTATCTTAACCCAGTCTATGTCTTGCACCAGCACTTTCTCTTTTAGCCATGTTATTACTCTCTCGTATTTTTCCATGACTCTATCTGATGGACCATTCGTCCGGGTATCTCTCGGAGGCTCACAAGCGGGCCATTCAACACTAAGCTTGCATGCCGTCCACAAATCTCCGGGTACTACGATATCGAACAAGGTGTTCAAATCGATCCACAGCACCTTAGAGATCTTCACGAATCTCTCTACCTGCTTATACCACTCCACGGGGTTCTCTCTAAGCTTTGGGAAAGAATTAGTAAATGCCGCTAAATCCCCCCTACTCCAGGGCACATGGACGTAGTTTCCGTTCGCGATTTCTCGCAAAGGGAAAGCTTCCATTCGCATTAGGTCTCCATCCTGGGACTTCGCAAGTGTACTCCTTCTGACGGTTCCCCTCTTGGACCATCTTTCCTCCCATCTATCCAGATCCCTCCATATTCTGATACACATGATTAGTTCCCTTATGTGTACTCTTAGCCCAATCGTCCTACGCTCATCTAGATCCTGATCCGTACAATTTAGCCTATGGTTGGCCTGTAAAGCTTTAGTTCGTGACATGTCTATCATATACCTGTCTGCTAATTCAGATAATTTTTCATGAGCTGCCCTTGCTTTCCGAGTAACATCCTTAGATAAAAACAGTATTTCATCTGGTTCATACAGCTCTAACCTTTCTATTGCCACTGTGCCGTCAATTATCTCATCCAAGTCTGATTTTAAACTCATTACATCAAGCCGTCTTGCTTTTATTTCAGCTCTCAGTACGTCCGTCCTAGGTTGATCGCTCACGCCCCTCTCACCTCCACTATGCGCCCTACGCCTAAGCACAGGTGAGTTATGAGAAGTTCTTCTTCCATCTCTTTGTTCCCACCTCTCTAGATCCCAAGCCTTTCCATCTTCCCTTGGGGTATGGTGGAACAATGCTCCATCCCCCATCACTACATTCCGTCTTTTCGGCTCGGTTTCTCCAGATACGAGATAGGATCCACCGTTCTGTTCTAACCCACTGCAACTCCCTTGCTGTCTGGTGTCGCTCAATAACCGATAATGTCCTTCACGGTCCTCCATGTTCCCGCAATCTCGTTCGTGATCACCGGATGCATGGCGAGACGTTTCACGACTCCCTATATTCTCATGACTTCGTCCGTGATCACCGGATGCATGGCGAGACCCTTCGCGGCTCTCCATGTTCCCGTGATTTCGTCCGTGATCACCGGAGGCATGTCGAGACCCTTCGCGACTCTCCATGTTCACGTGATTCCAATGTCGCACATTTTCATCCGGGGTATGGTGAGTGCACCTGAAACTATTTCGGTACTCCTGCGTCCTTCGTTCTCCCTCACTAAGGATGACGCGAGGCACTCCCCCACACCCTGCACTCCTGTCGTCGCACATTTGCCTATTGCCACTGGTAGTATGGCAAGTATCTCCCCTGCTTCCTTGACTCCCTCTCTCCCACTCCGGGCTGCTTTTGCCAGCTCCACAATGAGAGAGGATCCTGTTATCCTGGTCTCTCCATTCTGCTCCTGTTTCTAATCTTTTATTCTGAGTCTCTTCGGCAGCATCCCATTCTCTCAAATATTCCCTTAATTCCTTATAGGATTTTGGTTTCGGTCCCCTCAGGTCCATCTGTCCTCTTTGACCCCCTTGTTCTATCCAGGGACCCGTTGCGGAATCTAATGGGGTACTCCGACTCATTGGTCCTAGCAACTGCCTCTGAGGATTTATCGTGTTGTTCCTATTCTCCGTCTCTGCCCTTTCCCTGTCCCATCGTGCCTGTTCCTCCTGCTGGACCCCCTCTGGGTTGTAGATTGACACTATAGGGCCTATGGTAACAGGTACTTGTAGAGCATCTGGCATTTGATACGACCTTGCATGCTGCGTTTCTGGCACTTTCTGGACCACGAATCTTCCTACTACTCTCTGTTCTGAACTAGATTGAGGTACTTCCTCACCTTTCTTGGTATCCCACTCTGTTACTGGGAGCGGTTTATATTCCCCCCATCTAGCTCCGTCCCCTTGCTGTAGTACGGGACTTTCGGCTTCTCTGTTGTACGGAGGTGGTCTATCCATTAATAGCCTATCTATCAGATCCTCATCTGGCTCGCTATCCTCATCTTCTTCTAGAGGTTTCTTTTCTCCCGTAACTTCTAGCATCGGGTACAACTTGTCTGCTTCTATCTTTTGCACCCTCCACTTTTTAGCTTCATCGTCCCATTTTGCATCCTGCACTGCTTTTACCGATCGTCTCACTCTTTCTTGGCGTCTACTCACGCTCTTTTCGTGTGCTGCTCTAAACCATGCACTAAGGGCTTCGAACTGTGTTGGCCTCGGTAGAGGTCTCGTTGCGAGCATTACCGCTTTCAGTTGGTTCAATACTTCTAGCTTAAACGTTCCGTATCTCGGAAACGTCAGTTCCTTATTCCCTTCCGTTAGCTTATTCCACTCAGAGATCCATAGTATCGAGTGTAAGCCTACTTTTACTGCCATATGATAAGCTGGTCTGCCTTCTGGTGGAGCTTCTTCTCCGGCATATAAGTTTCTTCTATCTCTCCTAAAGATTGCCCTTAAACGTTTAAAACACTTCATTTTCGATAATCTACGATTTTCTCTTATTCTCTTCCTTGTTTACGTCCCGATGACAACCACCAATCCCTGTGCGACTCTCGCTAATCGGCCTATCCCAGCGCGGTTCTACACCAACCGGCCAATCTCAGCGTGGCTCTACGCTGACGTCACTTGTCCCCTCTGCAGCAGTTCCCCTCCTTTCTCAACTCGTCTCGCGGTCTTGCATGCGTCTCATTCATACACCGAAAAATGACTACTTCCGTCCAAGCGATCACTTTTCTCTGACTGTACGGCCACAGTCTAACTGTAATTGTCACCTCAACTGGCGAAACGTCTTCCCTCTCACGTTCAGACGCTCGCCTTAACTGATAGGTTACTTACACACAGTAAACGTACGACCAGCGTCCGTTACTCATACACTCACTCTTACGCTCCCCCTATCATCGGTCTGTCGGGCGATCAATGGTACCTCATGACCCCCTTTCAATGGTAGACAAATTACTCTGGGTGTTCGATACACCCGAACCACTTAAGTCCTTCTCCTTGAACTTAAGATTTTATCCGGTTGCGCGCGCTCACAACCTTCCCTCAATCACACTACAGGCATTCAACTCCGCTTGACATTACAACACAGGTACAACATAAAACACCGCAATCTTACAACGCATGACCCTTATACTCACTCTCGACCGACTCTGCTGCTTCTCTCTCGACGCACCGTCAGCACCTTCTTCGGCAGGGATTCTTCTTCTGGTCGTCGATGACTAGGGACCTTGGGGTAAACTAAACCTGGCCTAGGTTGTCTTCCTCAAGAAGAAAACCATCTTTCTCTGCTACCAACTGCGGGGAATGAGATTTTAATACCCTTTTTGATCACTTTGATACCTATCTCATTCGTCAAATTTGGATCGATTATTTTCTGTCATTGAGTAAAAGACAAACCCCGCATAGGTTAGATAAACCCCATAAACTGACGCAACTCTGAAGAACCACTTACAACTGATAAAGTTTAAAAGGTTTAATATAAAATTAAGAAAAGTTGCAAATACAATCCTCTCAGGATAAGATTCAATAAGTATACAGGAACTAGAAGGAACATATATTCCCTAAAGAACCGCAGTCTACAGACGAATACAATTAAAATCAGTTCGAGAATCAACAAATTAAAAAACATAGATACAATGTGGTTCCGTTGCGTCATCTAAAGAAAGAGAAATAAAACAAGTTAAATCTGTCCCTACTCTATGCTAGGTGACATCCCTACTTCGTAAGTTCCTTACCTAAAAAAGGTGTCAGCAGTTTGACTTCCAAAGAAGTTCAAACTCTCTTAGCCTCTAATGGTAACTTATGTCGAGAAGCAGTACCCTCTCTGCCTACCCATCCGCTCTCGAAGGGTCCTCGGCCTACTGCTCTCTTGCGCTCTGATCTTTCTCTCAGCGCATCTGCTCAAGTCATCTGCGCTTCGCCCTGAGCTCTTCCTATTCGCCTTCGCCTTCGCTATTCGCTATCTTCTCCCCGGGGTGCTGTCCCTAAAATACACAATCACAGTATGGGTGGAACGCCCCTTCGACGCCCACCACGGACTTTCCCCATGATGTCATTTCTAGCTCTTTCCATAACTTCATCTCTTCGCGTCGTCCGTTAAGTTGACCCTTCTTCTTAGACGCCATCTTCGTCTTCTTGCTGGTGACTTCATTTGACATTTCATTTAACACTTTCGGAGCAAAAGTCTATCACCTCAGCAGAACTTTACTCTTTACGACTATATGCTTAACCTTCCTTGGTCCTGTGAATGGTCATTTCAAAACAAGACTCAAATTCCAAGCGTCTCCTCTCACGTTTAGGCCATAAACTTCGTCTGGCATTGTCACCTTAAATCTAACAAGACCCTAGACTCCTTGGCTCGCACGTTCAGAACAAGGCTATTCACGACTCCTGTGAGCCCACTAAATTACATACAGCGGACTACACTCCTGCGAACCCTTGGTCAGTCAGGTTAAAATCACACATGACCAAACTCTTCTAACATTCCTACAAAACTCTTCTACACAGTATAACCTTTAACACACATTTATATATAACCGCATTTAGCAAATCGTTTGCTTATAAGTGAATACATTTTACATAGAATATAAAGTTATATTCTCGTTCGTTACATCGTTCTATATCTGCTCGGCACATTTCTTCGTTTTACATTTCTCGCCGTTTCTCCATTTAAAGTTACACACGTACATGAATTCTACTTTGCACGTTCTTCTGTTCGTAAGCATTTCTATACATTTCTACATTAGCCCACTATGTATACGGGCCTTCTAAATCTAATACATTTTAAAGTGAATACAAATACATTTCCTATATTACTTTGGTTACATCGGTTAACTTTATGCTACAAGTGTCAACTTCACGTTACAGTATACATTTCATTTCTACATTTATGCGATATACTTGTGAATATGGCTCGGATATACTTTTTATTCAAATTGCGCTCTCTCACGTCGCAAGTGCGACGCAACTCCTGCAATGCACAGGGGCCACCCATACATTACATGGTGCGTCACTCCTTACGCCTGCTTGGGAAAGTGACTCAGTGAAATCACTTTCCAGGGGCGTTCCTGCGACGGAACGCCCTCCCCTGCACCGGAACGCCTACATGAAACCTGACGCAGGTTTCATGTGGCGCAAGGCCTTACACCGTGACGCATTTCCATAGATGCATCACGTTGTAAATGCCTCCTAGGGATGCGCCACGTTTACGCCGCCTTGCGTGACGCAACCGCGGCGTAAACGTGGCGCAAGGGGCTTGTAAATCTGCCCCCAAGTTTTACCCCAGACTTTGCAAATACTATGACCCCTGTTCAGATAAAAAAAATTTTTTTTGTGTCAGGGTCAAAACGAGTGTTCCACTTTTGACGCAGTTTTTGCACCTAAGATGCACCTAAGATGCAAGGATCCCTCCATAGCGAGCCTGTCAGCTGGGGCACTATTTTAGTAATGCTTGGGACATTACCTTATATACTGATGGCATAGCTCCATACATTTTGAGGTAGCCTATGGTAGGCACACAGGCTTCGAGGTACTAGCATCACTGTAAGCATGAGTGCAGCTAAAGCAAGCTCGGCCCACTGCAGTTAAATTGCTGCTGACCCAGCCATTGGATGGATGTACAAAAGGTAACATGGCCCGTGAATCTGCAGCACAGTCATTACTCTACAGTGAATTTCAGGTCTATTTGACCATTGATTGTGGTGCAAGTCAATCCGTGGAGACATTTAATTAGGTAGTCCTGTGATTTGTTAAATCCTGAGCCAACAAAAGTATCTGTGTAATCCAAATAAAGCAATGGATATAGGGTTTCTTTCCACTGCTAACTAGGTAATCATACACCAAACAAGAGGTAAACAAGCACTTGCAAACCTATCAAATATACAGCCACGGGCAGATACAAATTTGCGCATGGTATTTGCCCCGTATCCCTCTGCAATATGCCTCTCTCAAGCCTCCAATCACTGCAATATTTTTATTCCTCAGGCTTGCGATGAATGCATGGCACCAGCACCCAAAGTCCAGGGAATTAAATATAGAGGCACACTCAAACTTGCACAATAAAGCACATTAATGTGACCCAGCAACTAAGGTGCCACTTCTGACCGTCTCGGTTGGTTTACAATCCGCCCGATTGATTACGATATTTTCAGTCCGAAAGTAATCTGCGAGGTTATTCTGAATCGGTTCTGACTGGCTCTCGTAGTGTTTGTGTCGGTCGGAACCGCATCGTGCACCTCTACGAACAGCGTTTCCGACTGACCAATTACAATGTCGATTTCCAACAGCCTCTTCGAGTAGGCCTGTCCAAAACTAAAAGGCAGTCAGGAAGTGACTTTGGGGGCCCCTAGCAGGGCCACCTTCATCCTGAGGCCTCCAGTCAGGCATCCGAAGGGGTACCTAAAGGACCCCCTGTAAAACTCTGTACTGTGTGGCAGGCACAATGGACTGCCCGCGGCAGGGTGCAGAGTTTTACACACACACCCATTTCCCTATAGCAGCCTATGTTGTTGTGCCGAGCGTGGGCTCTCATAGGGAGGAACGGGACTCCGACTGAACAGTGTTTGGTCTCATCGTATAAGGTCGGGCTTTCAGCAGCACAGGAGTCAATTGATTCACGAATCCGAGATGGTGTTGGGTGGAAAGTTTCCGTCCAACATCGTCATGAGGTCATAAATATGTTTTAAGTAAAGGAACTTCAATGGTCTTGGGCTTTTTTCTTAGGAGGGAGTCAGGACTCTCTAGGTGTAGTAATTCTTTATTTTAGATGATTGTCATTTTGTTACCACCAGCTGGAATTGATTTTACTACTGTGGCTTCATCTTGATGTGCAGTGTTCCCCTTTAGGCACTGTCACTACCAAACGGTCTTTTTTTTAAGAACCAGGCAGCGCCAGGACCATTTTAAATAATGGAAGGATTCAGTTTGTGACCTACAAAAGACACAGTGATCACCAGCTTGTTGGTGAGAGAAAAAGTACCCCTCCACCCGCTTCATTATACGCTGCCTGGTTCTTAGGTGGGATTAGAAATGCGAACGGAATTTAGTAGATACTGCAGGAGACCAGCATACTAGGGTTAATTAGCCAATGTGGAGCAGAGCCCTACATATACAATGCACTTAAGCCAGAAGTGAGTGCATTTGCAAGCAGGTCAGTCACTTCTGGCCACCTTCCTCTGTTTAGTAAAAAGACCAAATTACAGATCGGAGAACAAATGTCTCCTATGCTCAAAAGAAAAGGCAATCAAAGCAATTGCACCATTAAACCTAGTGTGCATCCAAACTGAGGTATCAGGTCCAGGCTTGTGTGTCACTCAGTGAACCTTTTTAATTGGAATCATAGGAGAAATTAAAAGGTAATAGGGCCCATAAAGGAGTTTTGTTTAGCTTTGATTGTATGAGTGCTTACCTTGTTATGTTTAGTTATGTTATTACTATTTGTAAAGCACACGAATACCCGGAGGTGTCTTGGCGCTGCTTCAGTATTACGGAGATTTGATTATGTTGTGAACAGGTGGGTTGTTAACAGTTAAATAGCCCTTTTATTTAGCTTTTTGGAAAGACTGTGGGTCTGGGATAGCTTTAATGTGGGCAGGGAGAGCATTCCATAGCCTGGCTGCATTGCGAATGAAGCTCCTATCACCCCCACGAAGCATGTTTGCAGGCTGCAACAGTGATATTGTTTGCGTTGAGTGAACGCAAGTATTTGGTTGTGTGGTACCAACTGAACTCTAATGTAAGTACTTAGAGCCTGTGCCATGCAGGGCTTTGTGCTTAGGGTCTGCGCCATGCAGGGCTTTATGAGTGATATACCGGGCCTTAAAAATTATTCGCTGGTTGACCAGTAGCCACTGCAGTTGGCGTAAAGCATGTTTGGCTGATTGGAATTTAGTGATACCCATAAGCAGATGTGCTGCTGTATTCTGAAGGACTTGAAGTTTAGTGAGGAATTGTTTTTGAATGTTTAGGAGTAGACCGTTACAGTAATCTGGTCTGGACATGACTAGCGCTGTCATGTCTATTTTCTGTAAAATTACTAGAAGAAAGGCAGAAGGCAGATGAGGTAAGAGCTTTAACTTGGTCTTCATATGTCAATTTATTGTCCACCTGAATTCCCAGATGTTTAACTTTTTTTGCCAGTTCAGGGAGGATCTCCAGTTCTGAGGGACAAGAAAGAGGTGTCTCTGCCAAACAGCATGACTTCTTTTTTTTCTAACTTAAGTTTGAGATAATTGGAATTCATCCATTTGCTGATTACCTGCACGCAGTTGCTGAATCTGATGTTTATATTCTCAATATCACTTGCTAGGGCAACAACAATCTAGGTGGCATCAGTATGTGATTTTAAGGAGTAGCCAAACGATTTGATTCGAGCTGCCAGTGGAGTCACGTAAACATTAAATAATGTTGGGCTTAGCAAAGATCCCTGAAGGAATCCACATGGGAGAAAAAGAGGGCTTGATTCAAATGCTCAAACAGTTACTGATTGTTCTCTCTTACTGAGAAAGGATTTCAGAATTGCTAAGGCTTTCCTTTAATTCTTATCTCAGAGAGGCATTTGAATAAAAAATTACGGTTGACAGTATCAGACACCACTGAGAGATCCAACAGGAATAACACAGCTTACCCCCAATTGTTGAAGGTGGATCTAAGCTCCTCGTGGCCACGATCAGTTTGCGGTCTCTGTACTGTGTCCACTTTTGAAACCGAATTGCGTTGTTCAAAGAGTTTGTTGTTGTTTATAAATGAGCTGTTGGTTCATTAATTTCTCAACTATTTTGGCAGGGAGTGGAATCCTAGAAATAGGCCGGCAGTTATTAAGTGGGTTTTGGTTAGGTTTTATTGAATTAATAGGAGAATAGATACCTTTTTCCATTGTTTCAGGAAAATATCCGTATTAATCATAGTGTCGTCAATTGATTTGCAATGGTATCAGTATCCTTTTTTATGCTCAATGGAGTGCC
Source organism: Lissotriton vulgaris (assembly GCF_964263255.1). Taxonomy (NCBI): domain Eukaryota; kingdom Metazoa; phylum Chordata; class Amphibia; order Caudata; family Salamandridae; genus Lissotriton; species Lissotriton vulgaris. The sequence goes on along the minus strand of NC_141689.1, from coordinate 1,882,169,576 downwards.
AGTGTCAGTATGACAACCTGATTTTGCTGCAGTTATTAAGTCAGCTGCGTGATTCGTTTTGAGAGGGGAAAATTGGTGAATAATACATCATTAAATTGTCTAAGATCCAGTTCAGAGTTCTTCAGTTCGGAGTTGCTCTGAGCAGAAAATTGAATGGAAATTGTTTCTACTTTTTAAGAAAGAAATTTGCAAGAATATTGTAGAAATCTTGACTTGCTCATTGAATTAGTACTGGGAGGGGTGCAGAGTTTGTTCACGGTCAGAAAAAGCTCTTTAGTGGAATTTTTGGCTAGTTCGATTTTTTGGGTAAAATAGTGTGGTTTTTCCTCCTCCACTACTAATGCCTTATGTGAATAAACTGGAAATCCAGCCTGGATTGAACCGTCACAGACCTATCCTAAGCATTCCTGTGACTATGAGCTAATGGGAAACCAAATGTTTGTATTGCTGTGGCTATAATAGCCCATGTCTTTAAATCTGTACATCGCCTCAGAAAACAAAATATGTGTAAAAGTGTGGCTCAATGGTTAGAGTGGCAGACCCTGATGCAGAGTTCTCACCAGGGTTCAATTCCTGCCTCGGCGGGTCTTGGGCTCAATTTCCTCGGACCTGACAATTCTCGCCTCGGTGCCTATTCTAATCACGGGCCCCACGCTGCAACTCTGGACAATAGCTTTCTTAACCTCCACACCTGCCCCAACAGTGCTAGGATGCCTGACTTCACCCTGGGGGTGCCCAGGGCTGGACACTTCACAGGGAAAGCCAGGAAGGGTTCCACAGCGGTATGAGTAATAGCGCCAGGAAACCGCTTGGTGGCAGTGCGCTCTACAAATACCTTGACATTAAAAAAAGGGAAACGTACAAGCACAAAATATCTGCATAATGTGATATTTTGGCTATCTGAAACCTATCTGAAATAATGCACACACAGCATTTGAAGATTTTCTGAAATCCGTTTAAGTTATTTTTCAGAATTTTCTGGCTCTTCCCTGAAAATGGTGAGATATGATTTGTCTTCCTATATATGATATATTGGAATTGGGTGCCTCTATTGTTTCTCTTTCTTTCCTACTTAAAAAAAATATTTCTTTCTTTCTTTCTTCTTTTTTTCTTTCTTTCTTTCTTTCTTTCTTTCTTTCTTTCTTTCTTTCTTTCTTTCTTTCTTTCTTTCTTTCTTTCTTTCTTTCTTCCTTTCTTTCTTGATGCATAGCTGGTAGCTGTCTCCAAGTGATGTTTTGCAAGAGGAGGATATCAGAGATGTCTAAATATGTTTTGATTCTGACTCTTCTTTGGAAGCAGGTGTTGTAGAGCCGGATCAGCTCTGGCAAATACCAAGTATCAGATGTAAGGCCAAGCTATGGCGTTGGATTGGTCAACTAGAGTTGACTCTTTTATTAAATTGTCTTTCGAGAGATCACATCACAGAAGGTAGCAAGAGGGTACGCTTTGGCAGTAAACAGACAATAAGTTGGCAGTAAATGAGGAAATAATCATAGTGAGCGGATAACGGATTGAGTGCCACAAACATGACTTACAATCGGTGGTATAATGCCCCCTAGGCATATGCATCTGCGGAGGCAATGCCTTCTGACCCTTGCAAACGTGTTACATTTTTATTCTAGTCTCAGATGTTTGGGGATGGTGTTTAAGATAGAGACGCCTCATATGCTTAGACTTTTCCTTCAAATCGTTCATATCTTGATTGGTTGCGTTTGTTTTTAGCCTCTGTCCTCAGAGGTTGTCTGAATGGTTGTTACACTAAAAAGCATTGAAAATCATTCTAGCTGTGACTGTGAATGTGGCTTATGTGGGCCCTTGATGAGAGTAAGTGAAGCATGAGTAGAGCTGGTGTGATAGGTGCTGGCATGTCAGTCAGAAGGTGAGTCAGGCTATGCAACTTTTGACATATTACAGGCCCCCTTTTGAGAGACGTTTTAGGTGGCATTGGAAGGTTCAACAAGATTAGTGTGCAGCTCTGCCCTTAGTCTCGGATGAAGAGGCACTCGCTTCTGTTCTAAGTGTGCTTTCAGGTCCACAGCATAGTCAGAAGCCTGACTGGAAGTCACTCATCTGATTAATAGTTTCAAGGTTGCACACATGGACCTGTAGTTTGTCAAAATGTTGGGGGTCGTCAGCATATGGCTTTTGAAGAGTGGCACTATTATTAAAAGCTGGAGGTTAATGGGTTTGTCTCTTTGGATATGGAAGTGTTGATGTGTTGATTGATGGGGGGACAAATGTGGCCAGTCCAAAATTGATTTCTTTGTCATTATTGAGTTTACATGAATATCCTTAAATGGTTCTACACAATGAAGAACTGGTTTATACAGAAGGTCAGTCTAACTAATTATGAGATCAAAAATATTGTTTTCCTATAACACTTTGTAGTCCTGGAAATTTTATGTTTTTAATTAAACAAAAAGGGTGGAAATGTGCCATCCCAACTGGATGTATCGGAAAGACATATATATGTTCTTGAAAACACCAAAAGATTCAAATTGACCGTCTGGTTTGCCTTCCTCCTGAAAATTTTAGTCATTGTGAATTAGTGTAATCAGTTAAGATATTAGGGGGTATGTAAAAAGAGGTAAGATAATGGTAACTCCTATCTGGATTGTGTGGGAAGAAGGATTTTAGGATGAGGAAACCAATCAGCATTTCTCGGCAAGCGGGAACCAATTTTGAGATCGGCAAAACAGTGTCTCTGCTGTTAACCGGATAAAACGGTTGTTTGTATTCTGACACAAAACATTTGTGCAGAGAACAGTAGTAGATGGTGAGGACAGGTATAACTATTTGTTGAAATACCACAATACACGTTTTGGTTTTTGCTAAGGCACTAATATTGAGTCACAAAAGCTGGAATTGCAGTGGAGATGCAATTTTCTAGGCCCTGATCAGATTAGAAAGCATTCTGATTGAAAACAATTTGGGATGACCAATGAATCAGTCTGAAGTTTTTTTTATAATTCCCCTATTGTCTTGAACATGGCTCTTCCTTTATTGGTATATGTTTGATTTATGCTATACTATTCATCTTACAAATAATCCAAACATTTTTGCGAAAGTTCAAAACCCCACTAAATGTTACAGACAAATGTTGTGAAGAATCATTTACTGAAATGTCTTGCCAATGTTGTGAGCAGGTTTGTGAACAGGTTTGAACACTGAATAGCCCATCTCCAAAGACTGATTAATTTTGCATTATAAGGCATGGAAGGCTCCTAACCATTTACCGTGCCATTTCTGGACATGATGTGTTTTAGACATACAAGAAAGTATTGTTGTGATTGAGAGGAAAGAAGCCTTTGTAATAATAAACAACTTTGAGATTCATGTATTTGATGATTTGAAGAGCTCTGGTGAATAATCTTGTGTCTTTAACAAACATAGGGATGCTTTATTGAGTTATACAAAAGCCTTTAATTGGGCGGTTTGTACTTACTCATCAATGAGTAAATTCCTTCTGTGAATACCAAAATGGTAGTAAGTTTAGGATTCTGTCTCAAGTTAGTTCTGTGAATCCGTCCCATTGAAGCTATTCACCAACTAATTGAGCCACTTTAAGGTAAACACTATTCTGATGAGGAGAAGCAAACTTTATATGACACAGTAAATATACAGATGGTGGCCTGGACATTGGGAGCAAATAGTCCAGCAAAATATATTTTTACAAACTCTGTAATAGCCAAAAATGCGGGTGATTCAAAATTATTTCAAAAACGTGTATTCTCGGGTGATTTGGCTGTTTCATTTGTTGAGAAGGCTAGAAGAGTGTTTCAGGTCGTGCTGGGAGTAACAGGCTTGCCAGAACGCAGTAATTCTATTTCCATTTAAATAATGTTGTTTTACCAAACCGGGAATACCTGCGTTGAAGGGCTTCAAAGAGTAAGCAACAAATCACCACTGGCAATACCAGGGTAGGTGTGTATGAGCCGGTTGACTTAAGGGTCTTGATAATCAACTCCATCCTTTAATCCCTTAAGTGCTGATGACGGAACCGCGCTGACGTTCTATTGAGCGGGGCGGGCCATGACGGAACCGCTCCGTCACAAGCACAGGTCAACCGACGCTGGTGACGGAGCGGTTCCGTCACCAGCATGCGGCCGCCGCGCGGCCGCCCTGCCCCCTTAGCACTGCGGCGGAATAGTCGCCGCGGTGAAGGGGTTAAGGGTGATGTGGAGGTATTTACAGACACTGTTTTTACTCTGTTTCCAGATCGAAGAAACATTATTGTTTGCTTTTTCTACGATTACCTGGGATGTGAAGTTGTTTAAATGTATTCTTGTAGTTGAAGGCTCAGTAGACTGACATGAATACAACATGAAAACTGTGGTCTTGTTATATAGCTTTAGTTGTGTTCTCAGAGGTGTCCGAGTGTTTACCTGCAAAGCCTTTTGGTACAAAAAGAGACAGTGCTGGCTTGAAAGACAGAGCTGCTGCCTGGCAGGTGGTAACCACACAATTCCCATGAAGTGCGCTTGGACCGGGGGTGTCGCAGACAGATGCACACTGGGTTTCAACGTTCACCGGTTGTGGTGGATTTATAAGAGGCTGCTTCCTTGTGAAGGATGACTGGCTAACTCACTTGTGGTTCTTGGCCTTATTCAAACACCGACTACAAAAATAAAGGAAAGGGATGTTAGTCCTCTTTATGGATCAGCCATAAAAAGACTACAGAGCTATGCAAACAAATAGACTCATTTAATAGAGGCTGCACTGGTAGATTTCTAGTCAAAGACCTAAGGCGAGGGTTTTGCTTCACAGGCTTCCCAAATAAACTGGGCTGTGACTATAAAGCCCCAGAAATAAACTAGCGACTCCTACGAAATATACCATAACATGATGGCTCCTGAAAGTGTTTCAGCCCTTGCTATCTGCACCCACCATGACAAATGCAGCTCGCAGCTCTGACACTTGCTTCACCCAGGGCTTCCTTTCATTGAGAAACGAGCAAAGCACTTCAAACTGCAGCGGTTTCCCTTGAAATGGGAAGAATGCATGACATCAGAGCAACATTAATATCATCTGACCTGGAATCCCAGTGCGCCTTCCCAAAAAGAATCATAATTACAGAGTTCAGCATCTGTGCTGCTGCATGTCTGGGCTTGTCTTGAAATAATTTGGGTCTTGCTTACTTGAGGGTTTATACAGGATGTGTCTCGAGCACTGAAGAGTAGGGCTGCACAAAAGATGACCCAAGACCGATGATTTAAATGTGTAAAGCGTTTTTCGCTACTGCACTGTAAAATAATCGAAAGGTCATATAATAGCCTGTTAAACACAAAGCATAAGGGGTACATAGACCTGTATGGTGTCTGTGCAGTTAGGCACCAACTGTTACATCGTCTGACAACTGCTTAAACAACATTTGTACCAAATGCATATGGCAACTCTTTTTCAGCCATATTATTGCAAAGTTGCCCCATCACTAGTACAAGTGATACCATCCAGCAATGTTAACCCTCATTTGCACAAACACTTCCCTCCATGAATTCAACACAAAATCTCTCCATCTTTCCGTGGAGCAGTCTTGAACATCTATTTCTGAATAATGGCTTTTGCATTTAATGAAACTCCTATGTTTCTCTGGATTTCCATCCAACATTTACATTGCCCACTAACTCAGTATGTTTTTTACCTTTTCATTTTTTTTACTGTTGGTAGTTTTGTGAGGGTCGCTAGCGCAAGCACTTGTGACAAGTAAACATATTGTCGTATTGTTTAAAAACACAGTAAGGTCACACATCTACATTTTAACCATATTTTCACTGAACATTTTTCAGTCAATCGAACATGAAAATGAAAAAAATGCTGCGAATCATTGACTTTGGATTCCCACGGGTTTGCCTCCGGATTCACGCAGAAGGGGGTTAGAATATTTTCTGTTCCAGTTCGTTTAGGGTACAATTGAGGTAAACTCGTATTGTAAATGTAAATGTCCAGTATTTATAAAGCGTGAACAATTACCCGAAGGCGTCAAGGCGCTGGGGGTCCTCGGGAAGATTAAGCTAGCTATTGCCCAGAGTCATATGGTGCTGGGCTGATCTGCCCCAGGTTCCGGAGTCAGCCGCCCTGGCCGCTGCGCCACACCACTTCCACGTATTTGTCCATAGATTTAGATTAGACTCCAACGCCTTGAAGCATTTCGACAAACTTGCGTCTGATTACAATATTTATAAGTACGGATTCAGTAAAGGATGCTTTTGCTTCTCTCCATTACTTAGTACTAAAACCTGACCCCAACACCCTACAACTAATACGTCAATTGCTCAAATTCAGGGTTTGAATGGAATAAGAAGCTCAGATAGTGAGCCCACCCTCCCCAAAACGTATTTTGAGGGGATTTCTACCTACACCATTTTGAATGGAGGCCTTGCGATTAATTTCACAATGTTCCATAACGTGGGCAGAAAATAGAGTTTTTTCCAGCACGTTTTTAGAAAAACACATAAAGTATTCTGGTTCTTTGGAGCCTGTACTCAGGAGTATTATTTCTCTGCAGCAGCAGATTATGTAGGTGTTACAAGAAAATTGCTTGATACTCCCTCAGGGCTGCTGTCAGGCTGAATGTATTAAGATCCCCAACAGCATCTGCACTCACAGCCCACTGAGGTTTTTACATGTATCCCAAAAAGCCAGACTAACCCTGGAGACCGCAGTGTAAATGTCTTTGCGCCCATTTATAGAAATAAGGATTCACAGAACAGTTATTTTCTCATCTTAAATATTTCCATGAATCACTAGAAACCACTACCAAACGCTTTGAATGTGTTCTACAGCTATTGTAAAAAGTGTTACCTTTATATAACATCCATTGCTAGAATGATGATACCTAGGTATCATTCATCACCTAGCTTTTCACGCGAGATGAGGGATTGCTTCACAGACTAATTGAGGATTTTCAGGGGCTTTTAATATGGCTGACATGCACGCACACACATATGCTGTACAAAATAGATTTCTTCTTATGGAGTTCCTGTAAACTTCAAGTACATTTAAAAAAAACATATTCCTCCTGCCTTTCAGAATCAATAGCGTTGATTGAAATGAACCAGTGTCTGAATAGCAACACATTCTGTGAAAAATGGAATTTCTTTCGCTCTCAATGAGCTAAGCTGGTTAGGACTTTCCCAATCTGTGACTTAATTGTACTCAGACCCCTATACAATATTTAGAACTACTGATTTTGAGATAGCTCACCTAATTTATTCAATCTAACAGTTCCAAAAGTATTGCCTGTATAAACACTCAGTTGGAAATATGAACTTCCATGTTTGCATGGATATAGCATGAATTCTCATTAGCACCAGTAAACACCAGTTTCTCTTCAGAGCCAGTGCTCGTTAGACATAAACTTATTCATAGGACATCGCACTAGGAAGGTATCACAAATTAATTCACAAGCAACCTATCTGACTTGTGTTGATGAAAGTCACTCAAAGTAGGTTACGAAGTAATAAATTGGGATAATCTGAAAGTACTGGTTAAAAAATGCAATCAATCTATTCATTAATAAGTAGTGAAGTTTACTGTTGACACAATAGATAAATATGCTTCACTTACAGAAAAAATACTATACACAGAGCATAACCAAGGTGGTCAAAACATTTTGAGAAGATATGTCACAGAAGAATGATTCTCATAATCTAAGAGCAAAATTAATAGAACTATTGTAATTCTATTTATATATTACTTACTCCTAATGAGGCATTGCAGTGCTTTAAGACGGGTAGAATGCTACTCCGGAATCCACTAGTTATTGTTGGTTATTGAAATTACTTTTGTGCTCTCAGGAAACAGTTCCATGTATTTTCTCCAGTTTCTTTGTGGTCAATTTAGTTAATAGGAGTTTTGAGTGATTATTAGGGTGAATTCATGCAAATGGAAAGTAAGAAGAGTAGATGGGCTAAATGAGGTTAGCTACTGTTAAACTGCAAGGAATCGTTACACAGAAGGAGATAATTAGGAGGAGAGGTATGACCGTTTTGCAGAAATAATACAGAGTAACGCAGGCAGGCATGCAGCAGAGTAGGCTACAACCAGAAGCAGCGAGGAATGCACAGGATGAAGGGTGAGGAGAAAGTCATTGGACAGAAAGGAAGGAGAGGACAATCAATAGATTTAATTCAAGATCCATTTTCATGCAGAGTTTTAGAAATAGAATTCGGGAAGACTTTTTGAAATATTATGCTGCATAAGGGCGTAGAAAGAAGGGTTGATGGTTGTCACCAGTAGGCAAGCTATGAATATTGTTACATCCTTAGTTGTTTTGTTTGTCAAGCGATCGTGTTGAAAAGTGTATCCTTTGAGAGATTACATTAATAGGGAACATTATTTCTTCTTTTTGACTTAATTCTTGGCCTTTTCTAATATGAAGTACTGTCTTGGGTGGTTTGTCCTGATAGCAGACCACTAAGGATTATCAGATTATATTTGAGGTGGTTGACCTACGATGTGATCTACATCAATTATTCTATTGTGTATTTGCTTGAACCAGACACCTGAGTGGCATGTTTTGTAAATGGGTCTAGTTTTCCCCTACTACTAGAAAGGGATGTTTGTAAAGTGAATGTGCTTGTTTGGTTCCCCCTGGATTTTTCAAGGTTCTACAGGGACATCTTGTGATGGCACTCATTTTTTAACAAGTTCATGTAGATGCTTTGATGGATCACATTGGAAATAACCAGCTCTTAATCATTCTTCTGAACTCTAAATGCTTCTCAGTGGCTCTAATCTTTCTTTATAGGGATTTCATAGTTTAGGGGTTGAACGAAGAAAGTAGTGCCACCAATAGTTTCTGTCTTGTAAGCAGGAAATATTGAACTCTGTGCCAGTCTGGAATGTAAGTTCCCCTATTTGGAGTATTTAATAATTTTTTTAAAATTAAAGAATGTTCATCCTTTGCTGTTTATTGCCTTGTGAGTGGTGAGCTTGAACAAGGATCTTCTTGTAATGAGAAGCCAGTTCATAACCTTCATGAATGGAGAGATGTGGTCTTGTGTACGTCCATTTAGAAAGAGTATTGCTGAGAAGTCTTGGATTCCTTGCAGCCATCTCTTGCTTGAAAGTGGAATGTCATGGTATGTACTCTGTTAGCATAATGAGGGGTTTGGGATTCAAGCAATCCCCATTGAAATGTTGAGATGTGTCCTTTGATTTTTCTCAACTCTTCATTCATCCCTGGTCTCTTCTTCTTCTTTTTGCCTTATTTTGAAATTCGTTTTGGGAGTAGTTTGTTACAAGTTTATTGTCTCAATGTGATTGTTTTTGGGTAGGTGTGATTCAAACTCATTCATCTTTATTCCTTTTGTGTAAGTTGTTGTTGGATGGTGGGATTCAATTGATAATTTATTAGGGATCTTGAGCGAGAAGTTGAAGAGGTGATCGGTCCATGTGATTGGTGATTTCTGTTCGATAATGACTAGTTCCTGGTTGGAAGATAGCATCAAAAGTAGGGCCTGCTGCACAGGTGGGCCCAATGATTGCCCATTGTAAGTTGTGTGTATTTAGTCCTGCTATAATGGCATACAGTAGAGGCATATTTAGTTTATTGTGCTAAATGTTTAAGTCACTAAGTATGTAAATATTGGACAGTTTTGAAGATAGATGTGATACTGTGTCCAAGGAAGCATCTGCAAAGGATCTGTTATTGGGTGAGTCTGCAGAGCAAGAAGATGTTTTAGATAAAAGTGGGGCTGGCTTTACCTCTAGTACGAATGAATCTGCAGTCTTGCAGTGTTATCTCTTCCATTTTGGTGCATATTATGGTATCCTTAAATATAGTAGCTCATTTCATTTCTTGTTTCAATATCAAAACAGGATAGCAACATGAAGTACTGGAGCCATATCTTTTCCCAGCCAGGTTTATGTCATGAATACTATCCATTAGTACATCAAATGTGTATTTCTTTTTGCTCGCTGAGCTGGTATACACCAACAACCAATGTAGATTTAGTAGCTTTCTATTGTGGAAAGAAGATTTGTGCCCAGGTTGTAATTGGGTTCACCCATTGAGCGCTCTGTAAATATGGTATTATTGTTGGATGATAATTTTTCTTCATGTATATGAGAAGGCGAGTAAGTAAGAAGTATGGCTTGGCATATTTTGTTAGGATTGTGGGATTGTGACTTTCGTAACAATCACCACCCTGCTCAGGTAGTTTTATTGGAGTTTTTGGGTGATGTTAGAAATTGGGTTACTGGTTGGAAGAGGTATGCACTCTGTCCAAACAGGCACCACAATTGTAGTCAGGGTAAATGTAGTACATACTGAGCGGCTTATTTACAAGGCCAGTGTGCCGCCAAAACAACACTATTTTTTAGGTTTCGGCAGCGCACTGGGCTTACCTATACCTGGAAGGCCACTTAAGCATGGTTTTTCATGGCCTCGTTGGTATGGTGTGAAGCAAAGCAGGTCAAGTCCCTGCATGGCCTCACATTGTGATGCGGAGGCATGCCATGGGCATTACGGTAGGTGTTCACATGTAACACCCAGGGCATTTGGAACATTTCCAGATTTACATAATGCTGTAATCCAGGGAATGCGTCAAAATCCTATGCCTACCCAGAGGGGGCATGAAGGTTATCTTTGTGAAGAAAGGTGTCAAAAACAAAACAAAAACAACTTGATTTCAATTCAGATATCCTTGCACAATGGCGCAAGCCTACCTGCATTGATGCATGTCACCATATTGTGCTCCAGCGCGGTGGAGGAGGAAAGGAATTCGCAGCATCTCATAGATGCAGCACATTCATACCCTTTTCTTTTGACATATGACGGCACAGCAAGAAGGCTTGCAGCGCTGCCCTATGCCAAAATATTGTAAATGAGGCCTAAAAGTTTACCTGTGCTCTCCCACTGGTAGCTGGGCACAGAGCAGTCAGGCTGAACTAAAGAGGCAACGTGTAAAGTATTTGTACGCTCACACACACACACACATCCACACACACACACACACAGAGTAAAATCACCACAAAAGTACTCCACACCAGTTTAGAAGACTAGTCAATATTTATCTGAGTAAAACAAGAGCAAAATTACAAAAACCCAAAATACACAAGTCAAGTCAGGAGTTTTGCAAGATTAAATCAAAGTGCAGTTCTTAGAAGTCAATAGCTCCAAATGGGCAAGCTTGACAGGGGCAGATCCAAAAGTTCAGGCTGACCGTGATGGAGCCCAACCCAGATACAGGCGTCACGCAGACCAGCTGATTGTACCTTAGATGCATCGAAGGTCGGGACGATGCATTGAAAAACAGGAGGAGATGCGCCACGCGCTGGAGGAGGAAAGGAATTCGCAGCATCTCATAGATGCACCACATTCATACCCTTTTCTTTTGACATACGGCGGCACAGCAAGAAGGCTTGCAGCGCTGCCCTACGCCAAAATATTGTAAGTGAGGCCTAAAAGTTTGCCTGTGCTCTCCCACTGGTAGCTTGGCACAGAGCAGTCAGGCTGAACTAAAGAGGCAACGTGTAAAGTATTTGCACGCTCACACACACACACATCCACACTGACACACACACAGAGTAAAATCACCACAAAAGTACTCCACACCAGTTTAGAAGACTAGTCAATATTTATCTGAGTAAAACAAGAGCAAAATTACAAAAACCCAAAATACACAAGTCAAGTCAGGAGTTTTGCAAGATTAAATCAAAGTGCAGTTCTTAGAAGTCAATAGCTCCAAATGGGCAAGCTTGACAGGGGCAGATCCAAAAGTTCAGGCTGACCGTGATGGAGCGCAACCCAGATACAGGCGTCACGCAGACCAGCTGATAGTACCTTAGATGCATCGAAGGTCGGGGACGATGCATTGAAAAACAGGAGGAGATGTGCCACTGTTTAAGGCGAAGCAATGGTTCCAAAGTCGAGCAACATCATTGATGCGCCAGTGTCATGAGCGCTGTGCGTGGGGCCGAGGTGTCGAACCACTGAATTGTAGACTACGTGTTGACTCATGCGGCTGCATTGATTCAGAGGCGCTGCGTCTACAAAGTTGGGGCTGCATTATAAGTCTAATTCATTGCGTTGCGCAGTCAGAGAGTGATGTCCGCTGCTTCTGTGCAGGCAGTATCGATGCGTCGATATCGCTGAGAAGTGCATCGGTACCCATCAACGCTTCAGTGTTGATGCATTGGTTTCTTGGGCTGAAGCACCAAACAATGACTTCCGAGGGCCCAGGAGTGGATTTGGCACCACTTGTCAGAGCATGACTCACACCAGAAGAGCAGTGGTGCTGGTAGCAAGATGCTTGTGAAGTCTTTGATATCCCTGAGACTTCAGAAACAGGAGGAAAGCCCAACATGCCCTTGGAAAACCTTTAGAGATGCAGACTGTAGCACGTCAAGTCCAGTCCTCTCACTCCCAGGCAAGACGTAGCAGGCAGCAGGCCAACACAACAAAGCAAGTAGCAAAGTGGCAGTCCCTCCTGGCAACACAACAGCTCAACTTCCTGGTAGAATGTCCTCAGTTCCAGAATTGTTCTGAGTATATGGTGTCAGAGGTCCAGTACTTATGCCCATTTTCGCCTTTGAAGTAGGGAGACGTCAAAGAGAAGTCTCTATAGTGCACAAGACCCTGCCCTTCCTTGCCCTGGCTCCATGCACACTACAGGTGGGTATGCAACTCTTTGTGTTGGGACAGCAACAGCCCTGTTCAGGGGCAAGTGTCAACTCTTCCCTCTCACTCTAGCTCCGGAAGACGCATTAGCCCGGTGATGAACAATCAGGATGTAAAGGGCAGTACTCAGCTTACTTTGTGTGTGACTGTCTAGAGGGGATGCACAAACCCAGCTGCCACCTAACCCAGACCTGTATTCCAGAGACAGGCAGAGGCACAGAATGGTTAAAGTAAGAAAATGCCACTGTTCTAAAAGTAAACAGCAACAAGGGGTTGGGCCAATCAATGTCAGCAATGCTAGGCCACTAAAATATTTTTGAGCATACAAATTCCAATACTGACTTGACTTTACCAAGAAAACGATTTATATTCATGGTCACAAAATTCAATTATTTTGATCGATATTTATATTCATTATTATTTATGAAATATTTCACAACTTTGCATATAACTGTCGTAAACAGAGGAAGAGCATCCTCATGAATTGAATCAATTTACAATCATTGTGCAACCCACATCAAATAAACAACATAATTACATAAACACAACAATGAATTGTTACATACAACATAACAACAAACAATACAAAAACATGTGCCAATCAATGTCCTGGTTCTGAACTTCAAAAAAGGAAGGAACACTGTGTGTGATGCCCGCAAGAGCCCTCAATAGTTTGGCTTCAACCACGGGGTTTCAGCATGTTCTGTAATCTGAGGCCTCAATCTGGGATCTACACAATGAGTTATTCCTCTAAGGGATTACCCGCGTGCCAGTGCTATCTTTTCTGACACACTCCCTGGTTCACTTATGCTGCCAAAGCATTTCAAACATGCCGTCAATTTGAGGTTCTCCTCAGCAGGGCCGGACTGGGAACCAGAACCGGCCCTGGCAAAGTGCTCAGCCGCCCCCCCTCCCCCCTCCGGGAGGAGAGGGGAGGGGGGAGAGGTGCGCCCGCGCTCTATGACAGGGCCGGTTTTCGGCCGTTTTTGTTACAGGGCCGTTTTTGCAGCATAACGGCCCTGTAACAAAAACGGCCCCAGGGGCCCAAAACCGGCCCCCAACCATGCAGCCCACCGGGGAATTGCCCGGTGCCCTCAACGGCCAGTCCGGGCCTGCTCCTCAGGACTAAGAACTTCAGGACAATTCACTTCCTTTCTTGGTTTCATCCTATTCAATAAGCTCTTCTTTTTTCAAATTTTCAGAGTTGTTTTTAGATGCAGCAATTGTTCCTGTGGTTGACATTTTAGTCGCAAAGCTTGGATATTATCTTCCAACTCCCTTCTTTGATCTCGAATGTTTTTGAAACAGTGGTTCCATGTCTTGTTTCTTTCGTGAATTGGTGCCTCTGACAAGCTCTGTGTTTTTACAATTGCTGGCCAGTAGGTCGTACATCTCCTCCAGTCAATGTCTACAAGCAAGCAACTGAAATGAATGATTTACAGCTTGCCTAACCTTAAGCATGGCAATCAGCAGTCATATAGCACCTTTATTAAACTATTAATTTCTGGTCATTTTATGGAAAATAAAATTCTAAACATGGCCAAAATTCTTGAAATAAGTTATCACACCTGGTTTTGAGCAACAATTTAGCAGGGATTGCCAGAAAGCATAAGTATGATAGTATGGAATTGAAAAGGAAATCCTTCATATTTTGGGATCATGTTATGCCAAAAACATTAAACACTCTTTTGCATACTCAAGCAAGCACTTTCATCCCCATGTTGTTTTCAGAAGAGCAAGGCTAAAATGAAACGTATTACCACTGAATGAAGGAGACAGGTAAATGCAATTTACACATCCAACCACACAGGCAGAGATGCACATGCATCAATATAAGCAATTGTGATTCCTTAATTGTGATTATTAAGGAATCGCACTGAAGGAATCGCAATTGCCTATGCATGTAGGAATCACAAAAAATGTGTGATTCCTACACATTCCTTAATTGCAAACTCGCAAATTGCAAGTAGCAATTAAGGAATGGGTTCCCATTAATTCCTATGGGCCTAGAGGCCCATAGGAATGAATTGGAATTGCATGCACAATTTTCGATTACCCAATAGGTACTTTCAATGGTGAAAGGGTGCTAAAAGGACACCCTGTTGCACTCCTGAAATTTCCATTTTACCACATGTTACGCACACACATGCCCTAAGGGCATGCGTGTGTGTAACATGGAACTTTGAAAAATTTACTTTTGTGCATTTTTCAAAGTTTTCGCAAATTACCATCAACTTTAAATTAATGGTAATTTGCGTTTCTTAAAAAGCGAAATCGCATTTTTTTTGTTTCATTGCATTTAGGGAATCGCGATTCCCTAAGTGCAATCGCAATTTAAGTAATTGCACATTTTGCGATTACTTAAATAGCGTTTTTTGCATTTGGGATGATTCATCCCAAATGCAAAAATTGGGGTTGCAAAGGGGCAGATTCGCAGAATCTACCCCTTTGCCACCGCAAAAAACAAGGATGCAAGTGCCCCAAAGTGTTTTCAACCACCATCCTTGACACTTCCGATTGTAAAACACCTGTGCAGTGAACTGCAATTTGGAGCTTGAGGAGTAGCTCATCAAAATATCTTAAGTCTTCAGTAAAACCAATGAATATAAATTATTTATTGTGTATGCTACGGGAGCGAAGTTGTTGTTCAATACACTAAGACACTCAGACAGGATAAGAGCTACAGCCTGGCCTGGTGTAGCTCCACATATTCTAAGCTCTGTCTCCCATGATGGGGCTATCTAAGCATTCCAATAACTTCAACTTTGAAATTCTCTTCTCGAAACTTACTTCTTATTGAACTTTCCTAAAAAAAATTCAAATCCCATTTGAAGTTCTTTGCCTCTATTATCCACCTCCGAGTCATTTCTGGTCCAAAACTGATTTTTGAGCTCATTCTTCTGTTTCTATTACAGCTCTCGTGCAACTTGGCCAGACAACTCTCAAATTTCAAAAACGATAATGAATCAGTAAAAACAATCGGTATTGGTGCATGCATCATGCGTGAATACAATCATAAGTATAATGTCCAAGTAAAAGTATTATTTGTTGTTGCGCTCTCGTAGTGCTCATTTACAGCCACTGAGAAGTCAGAATAGATGGGACATTCTAATTTTTATATGTGGTGTTGTTTTTGAGGACAGGTCTCTTTGCACCATGAGATGTGTCTTTGTGTAAGTGTGAAAACCGTGAACCTCTTTTTTTGAGCAAATAGAGAGAGTGGTTTTAATCATATAGTTACA
Source organism: Lissotriton vulgaris (assembly GCF_964263255.1). Classification (NCBI taxonomy): domain Eukaryota; kingdom Metazoa; phylum Chordata; class Amphibia; order Caudata; family Salamandridae; genus Lissotriton; species Lissotriton vulgaris. The sequence continues at coordinate 1,882,153,709 of NC_141689.1, read as the reverse complement.
GTATAATGGGCTTTCTTATTAATGAAATAACCCTGATTTTTAGCATCTGTTAGGTTTTCTACACACCTTACAGTTTCCACTTTGGAAAAGGCTTCTGTTCTGTCCTGTTGCCAGCACTGAGGACTCTGGTACTTACTGACAGACTGAAACCACCAGGCCTATGAGTCAGAGAGAAAAGGCCAGACATTTTATGTATGATGGAAAGATGACTGGCGGGGTCGCTTAATGCTGTTTGCCCTAGAGTGACGGATTCCTTCCAGCGGGAGTACAGTAGCACAGTTTGTCTGAGTATAGGCCATGCTTGACGTGGTTCCTTCAGTTTACAGAGGTGGTGATAAATGTAGAAAGTTCTGGAAGTATATCATGACTGGAAGTATATCATGACAGACACAGTGTGTTGGCTGGATTATGAACACACTTAACTTTAAAGGTTTCGAAGATATATTGCATCACATCCATCAAACTTAATGTTTGTATTTGACTAAATCTGTTGGGCATCACAGCGATATGCAAATTATAAACATAAAAGGTGACATTTATGTCAACAATATAACACATAATAGGAAAGCAAAGCCAAGGAAAAGCTTAACAGACAAAATCAGTTTGACTCACCTACCAAACCCAAAATACACATTGGGCCTGATTTACAAATTCAGGAGTAAGCCATGAGTAAATCAAGTCTTTGTGAATCAGAGCAATAGGAACCGGCTGTCATTCTAAATTCTGAATGCTGTGCTCCGAAAGGGTATGTATACCTGTAGTAAGAAATATTAGAGAAAACGTAGTTGTATAGTTTGCAGGGAAGAAACAGTGACAGCGATAGGTGTAGAAAGGTAGCAGTACTAGGGCATGGGAATGGGTAAAAGTGGGTATTGGTAGCAATCAAGGTAGTGTTAGCAGGGAATACGACTGGGGTAAATTAATTACTGGAGGGAGTATAAAAGGGGGAGAATGATGCAGAGTGGGAGAGAAAAAAGTGGCGGGGTCAACAGCCGTTTCCTTTGACGTGAAAAGCACTCACATGGGATGGATTAAACATCATTTGATTTTTTTTTGTAAATCACTTATAACCCATCACAGAGCCTCTGATAATATCTGCATCATCATTGTGGAAAATAGACTTAGACATTAATTATAACTGGGCTCCTAATCCTCTTTGAAAGACAAATTCCTTTTAGATGCTATTTGGGCCTCCAACATGTGTTTACCTGCATTTGTTTTGCAAGATAAAAATGGGCACAAATTGTGTGTGCAAATAGCTCATAATTTGAGTTTACACTGGAGGAGTGCGAAATTGTGTAATTTATTTCTTAGAAACGCTTTCAAAATTTCCAGACAAATATGTGTAAGTTTAACAAAATGCACTTTGGTGTGTCTCAAGTTAAAAATGTAGATGAGGGCCTTGTGTTGAAACTTTACTCAAAATATGGGCAATGGGACTTGTTTGAGGTGGACATTTCTACTACAATTCATTGTCTGCTTGACCTAGTCCTCCACAAGACATTATCCCCCATTCTGAGGTGCAATATGTAGAATGGTGGGCTACCACAACATCTATACAATACCACACCCTGCAATGTCACCAAGCCACAGTACGTTTAATAGCATATGGGTATTTTACTGAGCCCCACAGAAGGTAAAGTTGGGGCTGCAGTTGGGAACTTCACAGTTCCCAACTGCATGGGCCTATTGTCAAGCAACCACTTGCTTTGTAAAATAAACTTCATTTGTTCACATTCATGAGACACTTATGTGCCTCCACACAGACACAATTTGCTTAACTGACCAAAAGGACACAGAAATAAAGCACACGTCAGCAACTGGAAATTCCAAAAATTGATATTAGGGTATCAGCAGAGTAAGTCAATAGATGCAAACACCAGTATAGTATCATGTTGCAGTGCCCTTTACCAATGTGTATCAATGGCTGACCTTTAATTATCAACTTTAAGGATCACAGGTAAGCTTGATGTATTGTATTATATTATAACAGTTTTGTGCTGAGGTTCGTGCTATACTGTAATATAATTATAATGCATGAAGTCTACAAAACTTGCACCAAAATCCACGTAGTGTGAGCAAGAAATTAATTATTTATAATTTAGATCAAGGGAGCAGCTAGGCATGCTGTCCTTCTATTTTCATACATAAGAGTTTACATTAGAAGAGACCAGCACAGAGGCTTCTAGAAGAAATTGCTCTGTTTTAGTATTTTGGTCTCGTCTCACAGTGGTGAACCATGTTAGGCAGGCAATGAAGGTGAAAATGTAAAATATGTATAAGCGCTGGGCCAATGCTTTAAGCATGTGATGGTTGAAGCTAGCACAATATACAGGAAAGTAATTTGTTCTTCATATCCTCAATATAGCATTACTTTCTTCAGTTCTGATTGCTTTTGACAGAGTGATCCAGAGTTTAGATACACACCAACAGGTATACACCTCTACCACCAATTGACATCAAGCAGTTCAATCTTGGAGGACTGACAAACATTGCAGTAGCTAATCCGAGCCCAAGCAGACATTGAGCTTTGCAAGGACTATTGACAATGTGATGGGTCTTTCGCCGAGCAGACCCTTTGTACAGTGACACCGTCGCTCTAATCAGTTCAATACACTGCCATGGATCATAGAAAGCCTGAAGTAGTAATTCCAAGAGTAGACACCTTTCATTATCTGTTTTACAAAAGCAGGGTTGTGATCAAACCAGACTCTAAAATATTAAAACCTGGAGTTTGAAAATTGTTTTGTTACCAGAAGCTGAAACAATTTTAAAGGAGAAAGATGTTAATGGATAATTCTGGTAAGGAGTGCTCTTTTGGTGGGAGAAGACCCCAAGTAATTTGCTTACTTCTGTCCTCAATATAGTACTTTACCGATTAGCCTGATCCTCACTTTCAACCACTCTATTAACACCTGATGTATCACAATGTCAAAGGCACTTAACAAGTCTATGATAACTAGGATGTAAGCGAGGTTCTATCCCTCACAGCTATCTTTCTGTGACGTCAGTTAGGACTGATTAGTCTCATGAAGAGGACAGAAATCCACATTTTTGGGATTGAATAGACCATTGGTACCTGTACCTGCAAGTCTTATCTTCATTGCAGATAATTCCATCTTAAGCCACACTCTGCAGTATACAGACTTTGGCACAGGGAGAGGGAGGGGCTGGTTTAAGGCTGCACAAAGCATGGTCAATGTAAGGCCAATGTAAGGGTTTACCAGGTTACACCTGCACCACTCGTTAATCCCTTCTTTGAATCGTTAGAATTCAATGTACCCCCTGCTTCAAACAGCTACAGGAAGTCAGGCAACACCATGAACAATGAAAGTCAGAAATATTGCATCTACAGCCAGTCAGAAAGCCGACACACCAATGGAGTATGTTATTGACACTAACCAGGAGACAAAATAAGAGAAGGCATAACAGAGAGAGAAGAAATAGCAACAAAAGAAGCACAATAATGACAAAGACACCATGAAGAAGCCAAAGCATCGAATGACCAAAGGGTGGATGCTTGAGAAAAACTTTGTGGCAGTACCTGTCGCCCTTGGGAGGAGCCAGGAGAAGCTGACAATTCTGAAAATGGTATAATAGAGAAACCCGCTATGACACAGACCCTGGGAGAATATACTTGTTTTCTCCACTACTGCCATGGCCCTGGCACAAGGCTGTTACTTCAAGCAAGTGTGGCATGCTGGAGGAAATGGGCTCTATGGTATGTAGCTCACATTTGGTGATTACTTTCTACCTCTCCATACCATTCCCTGAAAATGAAACCAAGTGCTGAATTACACGAATATTTTCTTCCTTTTATTAACCACCTGGGGTAAAAAAACAGTGCACTACTGCAAAGGAGAAAGTCCACCCAAACGAATCAAACAATGGCTCATAAAGAGTCCACTCGTTTTAATGTACAACATGGAACTCACCACAGGGCGACAGAAGGGTCACAAGGTGAAATGAATTACAAATATAGATGTACAAAATCTTTATTTTCTTTTTTTCTCATTATTTAGTTTATATACTTTTTATTCAAAACATTGGATGGATAGCATAGTACATCAATTTATAAATAAGTAGAAATTGCATCAATAAATACACATAATATGAATTCCCCACTTCAACCTCTCAACAGGCATACACTCTTTTCTCATTCAGTCACACACAAACATCCACAAATATACCACACTAAATACACATTCCTCCACGTAATCCCCAGAGTGACACAAGAAAGGGACCCTGCGGAGCCTTCGTAGCACACTGCCAGGAAGCCCAGATCGATAAGGCAGGATCCAGAATTCATGTAACGCCAACGCGCGTTTCGGTGCAAGGCCCAGATCTACGGGCGCACCTTCATCAGGGCTTTCACGCCGAGGGAGAGGGGAAAACACGACACATAAAAGATACACCAGTGACCAATCTGTTATAGAAAGAAATTGAATTTAGATTCAACAATCTGATATAAAGTTCACTAAATTACAATTTTATACTCAATACAACGATCAACACTGGAACCTAAGATTTTTAGTAAGTCCACAGTTTCAGATATAGTTTCTACACATTTCATTAAATTTAGGTAGTCATGTAGGGTCCACAGTTTCAGATATAGTTTATGCACATTTCATTAGATTAGATAGTCATATACAATTCAATATGTAGCATTTTACTTCGAGAAATCGCCACACACACGGTGAGATCCAATGTTGAAAATAGAATAATGAATAAAAAATATAAATCAGAACGCCAAACTTAGCACACATAGAAATCCCTAGATGCAAGAAGTATCAAAAGTCACATTTCATCACACTTCAAAAGAGACACCAAACTTTACATATACGCTCTCTAATGGTCATATGGCAACCCCCAAAGAGATAGTATCCTACTTAAATGAAAGAGGGAGAGTTTTAATTTTTCTTATGAAAATAAGGCCAGTTCCTTTGAGGGCTCTACTATTTAGATAATAATACGGCCCACGCCAGGTTCAACTTAGAGGGTCACTATTTTACCTTAGCCACTGGTTCAGGGATCCAAAAGTTTGCAGCTAGATATATCACTGGTCCGACCCAGCAGGCATAGGACCCCCACTAATCCGCTCGGAATCTGAATGAAATTAAGTACGAAGTAAAGATAAATAAAGATGGAATAATTTCAACAAAGGTCACAGCTTCATGGGAGCTCGACTCAATCACAAAGCCGCCCACAAGCAACATTTCGTCGGGGGCTTACCTGCTAAAGATATTTGTTCCTCCAAAGGTCTTTAGTAGGTCTCACATGGATAGTAACTTCCTGCTTCAAACGGTCCTGCGTACGTATATCTAGATAAAAATGTACATCAATAAATAATGCATAACGATCCACAGTTCGCCAAAGGCATTTAGACCGACTACGAGTTAATCTAATTCTAGATGTTGACTAGATGAACAGTACATAAGATTACGAGTAGAAGACTGACGGCTGCTGGTTCGAATAGCTTCTAGACAAGAGGCTGGGTGAGATTTCTAATTTGCACATACCGTAAGATAAACAGCGAAGGAGGTCATAGTTTCCAGCCCACAGTCGAGAGGAGAGTCTTCTAACGCTTCCGCCCACAGATATAAAAGCTTCGTATTCTGCAAGGACAACAACAGCACGGAGGATCGAGTTAGGTTGCAGCCACAAACCACGATTTCGAAGAAAGTGCTAAGAACACTGCTATCTTAATTCGGTAACCTCCGTCACGGAGTAACTAATTACCGGGAAATTAAATCGGAACAAAGCGATACTTCTACAAGAGTACTTCTAAAAAGAATAACCTAGTTCCTATAGTAGCCTGACAACGTCAAGCGAATTGCATAAATAGCTAGCCGAGTGGTTAATCCACTAATCATAGGCGCGCCCTTCTCACCTCAGATATGGTGTGGTAGGTGTGACTCTCCTCTCGTCTAGCGATCCTTACAATTGGTCAACGGGTTTCAAGCAACCCCACTAAGCATCTTCCCGCCGCTAATAAAGGGTAGAAGGCCCGCCTCTAATTCAAAAATAGGAACACCTGGCCTCCCACTCTGAAGCTTAAGAAGTTCGTGGTATGACCCGGCGCGGATCAAACCGCCAGTAATGTGACGAGCAAGCACCCTCAATAGGTCCGCAAGGAAAAACAAATCACACAGTAAACAGAGGGAGACTGCATACCGATCCCTCAGTGGTATAGTGGGCGCGTTGCCTAAAGAATACTCGCACATCATGAGAGGCATCGGATAGTCACGCATACGGAACCAACCTACGGGCCCATGTGGGTCTCATAGTTTATGCACTTCGTATTATAAAAGCATTTCAAAGATTACAAAGCGAGAGGTTATCAGACATGCCGGATTAACCAAATTTAACCAGGGAATCAAAGCGGGAGGAAGGCTGACAGCTGCCATGAGATCGTTTCAATCTCAGCCACCGGGGGCATATAAATAGAGCCATACAGATACACAGAGTTTATAAGAGCGGTTCCAGAATATGCGAGGTGAAATCAAAGAAAGGATTCACTGGATGACATTTTCTCAGGGGCACAAATCATTCAGGCCGGACTTAACCGCATCCAAAAGGAGAATCCAGAAAACCTCTCTTTTCTTCCTAATAGCAGTCACATCTTTACCAGGAATGGCACAAATCTTTTCCAGAACAGACCATCTAAGATCAGAGTCGCAATGGTTGGCAGTGCTCCAGTGGGCTACGAGCGGAGCCCCGCTCTTCAGATTTCGAATACTGGATTTGTGCTCACCCATCCTGGTCCTGCACTCATGTCCAGTCTCTCCCACATAGGGAAGCCCACAGGGGCACACAATAACATAAATACTGTTAGAAGTCCGGCAGTTGCTCATGTCATTCAATTTGATAGTTCGATTGCCGATCTGCAACGTGCTACCCATCAGGGCTTGCGGGCATGCATGACAATTCCCACAGCGGTGGTTCCCAACCACAGGGGGAAGGCCAAATACTCCGACTTGCTTGGATGTCATCGTGGTCCCTACAGTTCCTCTAACCAGATGATTGCGCAGGTTTTTATTGCGCCGGAATGCAAAGATAGGTTTAGGTAACTGTTCTTCCAGGTCATTGGCATTAAGGATATGCCACAATGAGTTGACTACTTGTCGGATTTTATTATTCATCGCCGAGTGTTTAGTAATGCAAACAAGGTAGTCAGAGTTGGTACGGTCACGCTGAAGGAACATGCTATCCCTGTTGAAATACCTCGCTCTCTTGAACGATTCTCTAATCAAGCGGCGAGGATATCCCCTCTGGGATAATTTCTCTTTCAAAATGTCGGACAGTACCTGTCGCCCTTGGGAGGAGCCAGGAGAAGCTGACAATTCGGAAAATTTTATAATAGAGAAACCTGCTCTGACACAGACCCTGGAAGAATATACTTGCTTTCTCCACTACTGCCATGGCCCTGGCACAAGGCTGTTACTTCAAGCAAGTGTGGCATGCTGGAGGAAAAGGGCTCTATGGTAAGGAGCTCACATTTTGGTGATTACTTTCTTCCTCTCCATACCATACCCTGAAAATGAAACCAAGTGCTGGATTACATGGATATTTTCTTCCTTTTCTTAACCACTTGGGGTAAAAAAAACCAGTGCACCCTTGTGCCTTCCTTCTTAGTGCATATGGAAACTGTGCAATAATGTTACTGAGATTTACTCACCATTTACATGCACAAAATACTAAATGAAGATTAATACCCCACAATCATGCTCGAAAAGAATGTATGGCACTGTAAGTCTCTTCAACGAAGCCTTTTTACCCCCTGTGCGTTTGCCATCTAATATAGGAAACATGTTCAGATAGCTCTTTCGTTTTAAATCCGGGTCAAATTCCCTCCTAAGTTTTCTTAGGTTAAATACTTGAGGGTTCTGCCAATATGCGAAATATTTCTTTTTTAACTGAACTTGATTTTGGCTTCTGCACACCTCCACATTCTTCTGAGATTACACTAACTTGCATCTTCAGTTATTTACTTACTCTGAAATTCAAACTTCGAAATAGCCACAGCTTTAGCCAACATCAATCATTGGCTCTTTAGCACAGTCTTTCTGCTGTTTATTTTTAAGCGTTACTCCAAAATGACTCACATCCTCCCTTTTCCAATCAATTTTATTTTAGATTTAAGTTGATAATGATGTGCTTCCACAGATCTCAGCTTTGGGTAAACATGTTTTGTTTGTGTATGTTTTCTGGTAGGACACATCAATTATGTGACTTAATGTTTAGTCTTTTCTAAAGTGACAATCAAATCTTACAAAATAGATGTTAATTAGGAAGTTTGGAACGAGAAGATGTATACTCATTTTTTTTGCTAAAGCTTTGAAGAAGTGTCTCTGTTTCGTGGTAGTATTACGATCAGTTGCAGAAACTTCTTAAGGCATGGGCAACTGCCTAGGACCCAATTTTCCTAGGGACATCCTCGGAAAGTGATTTTTCTCTCTATATCAAATATATTTCTGTATTTGAACCTCTTCCATTCTGTCTACTCCTACCTCATATTCTGTCTCTATTTCCAGTGAGATTTAAACAATTTTGTGACCCTCTTCAAGGTATCTTTTAGCTGCTTTTGTTGGAATCCGATTTCTGAAACTGTAATGTACAATTTAATATTGTGTGGCATCTTGAAATATTAAATGTGCATAAAATAGGTAATAACATTTAAATTAAATGTGAACAGGGGGCCCCAAATTATGCGCTCCTCGAGGTCCCAAAAATCCTTAAGATGATACTGATCAGGTGGATCCCACTGCACTGCCATACATGCATACACAGTTTGCTAGTGTTGTGCTGTTTCTAGAGTCATTAATACCTGCTCTAGGTAGAAGGCCAGCCGGGAGCACTCGCCAGAGAGAGTCATCGTCTAACTGTTTCTGTCCTGGATCCATCACCCCACTCTAAATCTGACAATTCACTCCCTAGCACTTTCAAAAGTTACTGACAGTAGAGAAGCTTTGAAGGCCAAGGCTCACCTGGTTCCCTCCACATGGGAATACAGGTAAGTTCTCAGAGCGCCAAAACAGTCAGTTGCCTGCCTCTTGCTCTCGCCACACAGCTAAAGCTTTTGAAATAGCACTGAGTGAGCCTGGACTTTATCAGAATGTTCTTGGCATGTTGTAATCAAGCTGTTGATCGTTTTCTGAGAACCATGTGCCAAGTCATATATTGTTGGCAGAGACCAGTGGCATAGCTATCATTAGTGCAGCACCTGCGGTAGCCTTAAACTACCCACAAACAGAGGACATGTCTTGCTTGCTTGGAAAAGTGTCCCTCGACTCCCTAGCTAAAGAACTGATAGAGGCACACGAGGCTCCAATTTTGTCTCTTTACACCCATAAGTAAAGCAAATGGTTTTCCACTTTTTAAACTTTCTGTTTGTACATATGATTTATAATGCTAAGGAAACATCTTGCCCATTAAATATCATGAAACCTTCATATTATATATCAAACCTGATTTGAGCTAAGCTTGTTCTGTTTTTAGTCACTGTAATACATTCAAACATGTATCTGTCCACAAGTAACTTAGATTCCACCTTTACCTAGTTTGTCATATTACATTAGTAGACTAGACAAGTCTTTTGTCATTTTGTGTGAAACTGAATGTCTTTGGTCACACGTGCTGCTCATGCAGCCGAAAAAGTATTATGAACGCGCAGTTTCCTGTCACCTACATTTTTGCAGCCTTCTGCCTCGTAACCTTCTAACCTCTCATTAATAAGTTCCTGCCTCTGGCTTGCTACAAAGAATCGAGTATTTCCCGCACAGGCCATTTGTGCTTTTATAACTCTGTAATGACTAACTTTAATGGTGTTAATGCTCTGAAGGAATGGGCTTATTGAGCAGTGGACCCATTCGGAGTCCATTTCACTAGCCTAATCAAAGAGAGCGCGAATGCTTAAAATAGTTGTGTGTTTGCGCCTGCCTCGGGCCAGGCATGAAAGAGCAAATGCCTACAACTTTCCCCATTGCTTGAAACAAATGGCCCGTTGTGTCAGCATGCCAATGCATAGTTGTTAATAATAGAAAAACGCCTTTGTCTTTTGCTGCTGGACTTGTGCTATTGAAAGTTATCAGGGCCCGTGCCAGTTTGCACTGTTTTGCTGCATTTTTCAAGCAATTATAGGACATGGTCTCACTGCCGTTCACATACCACACTCTACTGGAATTTCAGGTTGGCATGTGTGCAAGAATATTATCTTTTTATGTTCATAACCAAAAAAGGCCTTTTTCAAGGCTAACAACAATTCCAAAAGGAGAGTAGTTGTGGTTTCAGAGCAAGTAATGTCGCCCTTACCAGATTTTGTATGTCTCTTCATTACTACGAATACGTAATAGAGGTGTATATGGAGTTGTGACACAGGGTACCAACCTCATCCTTCCTTGTTATCCAGTCCGATTTTATACATACAGGGGCAGGGTCAGAGGATCAAAAACCCTTGAAGCAGATTGACAGCTTATTCGTTTTAGTGTCTTCTCTATATATGTGTTCATGCATGAAACAATTTATAGTCAGTTTATTCCGCGTACCATTTATTGCACCATACATATTAGGCTTGATTCATAAAGGTTTTTCAGTCTGAAAGTGTGAGGTCAACGAAAAGCTTCATAACTCACCTAAGTCTGATTAGAGTTTCATAAGGGTAGACATGTCTAACCTGCTTATTTACATTTCATAGTAATCTCTTATTTACATTTTTTTGCTTAGTTTTTTAATTTGGTTAGCATAGTATGGTGTGGAACCCATACCCCAAATACCCTGCTCTCCCTTCTACTATCAATGCTCTTCATTGTACTGTCCCTCGTATTCCCACTCCTGTTACTGCCTTGGATTTGCTTAAATATAAAAAAAAATCCTGTTTGTAATGTATCTCTCATTTTCTGTTTTCTGCGTCTAAAGGTATCACTGTGTTCCTTAACAGTTGGCACCACGTTTCTCCTCCAGTGTTATGGATACCTCACTCCCATAGACCTCCCTTTTCCTGTTCCTCAGTTTTTTCTTTTCTCCCCTGGCCAGTTTTTCACACTAGCTATTCATTCTTTACTACCTGCAATTCTTTTAGGGGTAATTGTGCCCATATCTGGATGTGTACAATGTTTTGGCTGAATGGTAACTGTTCATAATTTTTTTTATTATTGTGATCCTGAAGTAACTATTGTTTTGAAATATTGTCTCAGTGATATTTTTCAGTAATAATAATGTCGATGAATCTATGATTGCATAGCTGAATTTATAGAAAAATAAATTGGACACCTTTTCTTAGGTGTTCATCGTTGTCTTGTTAATTTTTTATAAGTGTATGAAAGTAGCAAAAATATATTTTATTCAGTGAAAAGGAAGAATGTATGCTCTTTCTAGAAATTAGTAGGATGTGTGTTCCAGGGATTACACATCTGTGTAGTTAAAGTCCTCCCTTCTACCTTTATTTGCTTCATCAGAAATTTCCCAGGCATTGGTTTGCCAGTAGATGTTAGTGGCCTTAATACGATGTAGGGCTTTAGTTGCTTAATAGGTCTCGGCTAAACAGCACATGTGCTGTTTTGAAGAGACATATTGTGTTTTAATCTGTGGGCTTCAGCCTGCCCAGAGGCTTCCCATTTGATTGCTCCTTCGTCTGTCTTATATTCTTTGTCACGATTTGTCCCTGACATGCATGGCCATGCCTCTTCCTGTGTTTAGCCCTCCATCAGAGCATGGACCAAGTACCCACTACTCCCGTTTTTACAACCATTTTAGGATCTCTTTTTTCTTTCTTTTTTACTCTCCACAGTGTTTGTATTTTTACAAGCTCTCTCTCCTCCCACCTGCCCTCATGCCCCATTCACAGATCACCCCCTTCCCTGTCATCGCTTTTCCCTTCGTTGCTGCTTTCTGTTTCCCCAACCTCCTCTCTCTCACCTCTGTTTCCTCCTTAACACCTCACGGTACTTGCCCTGTTCACAAATCAGCCCCTCTTGTGACTCTGTCACTGCTTTAAACCCCCATTGTAGTCTGTTATTCTAGTGAGTGGTGGTGTTCTGCCTTTTAATGTGCTTTTAGGGCATTGCTGACGTGCTAATTGGAGCCTGTGTGCATGGCTGTTATTACTTGGCACACGTGCAGTCTCTGTTTATTTTCAACATTTTTGGGTACTACATGTGTGTGCATGTTTAAACCATATGTGGTTGTTTGGCAATAGTGTTTATAGCTGTAAAATCAGACCTCCAGTGGCCCAGGTATGCATTATCACAGGGCATGTCAGAGCTACTAAAGTACCTGTGTCTTCTGCTTTAATTACATAGCCACGTTTCTCCTGTGTGAAATGATTGACTGTTTGTGTCTCACCTTGTTACTTCTCATTTCATAGGATGGGACTCTATGTCTTCAAATTTCTACCGTTTAAACACTTTCTTACTTTTTCTGCATTCACCAGTGAAGTGCTTCAGTGCGCCATTGTTGCTAAACTTGAATTCTTTTTAAAAAGTCTTCATGTCATCAAGGTCTGTCTGTTTGCCCCTCAGTTTCCATGGTAAAAGTAGTCCGTTTATGTGGTTGCCAATGCAATGTATTTCCTCATGTTCAGTTCTGTGAACCAGCCTAACACTGTGATTTTTGTGTGCAGTTTTATATACCGCCAAAACACCGGAATATAGTGGAGTGCTTGACATTAGCATCAGTTACTTTTTTTGTGCTTTTTTATTTAACACCAACACCACCCAAAGGTATTAGAGTGCTTTACATTAACACCAGTTCCTTTTTCATAAGGACATATTCATTATTGTAGGCACAGGGAGATTATGTGATTTGCCCAGAATCAAGGATTTTAAGCCAATGCCAAAACTCGAACCCGGTTTCCTGCTCCATAGTCGGCAGGTGTGACCCTTATGCTCCATCCTTTGCCAAGAGGACGCTACATCACCTCCCTAGCCTCAGTGATTATAGCCAATTTACTTAATCTCCCGTGGCAATCACATTTCCTGTTGGTTGCCGGTCCACCTCCTGCCCGCCGCTGCTTGCCATGCTAAACTCCGTTGCACAGATCCCCTCCTCCCCTGATTCTGCTTTTCACATGTTTTTGCACAGTTTTCTATAGTGTCAACAACACCGAAGGCATTGAAGCACTTTACATTAGCTCCAGTTACTTTTTTTGGACAGTTTTATATAGCGCCAAACACCACTTGAAGTTGGCTTTGCCACAAGCATTGGCAAAGCCAGTAGGTTTCACCTGTGTGACATCTTTTGTTTTTATGTCTTGGCTAGACAGCGAATGTACTGTCCCGAAGAGACATGCTGTGTTTTATCTATGGGCTTAAAGGCCGCCCATCTCCTACTATTCGTAAACTTAAAGTCGCGCTCTCATTTGCTTTGATGCCATTCATCATGGCATGCAGGTGTGATGCCCTCTTCTTGTGTTTTGCCCTCTCATAGCACATGGACAATGTACATGTCTCCTTACACTTCTCCAGGTTTGCGCAGCTATTTTTCTTTTCCATAGGAGTACTTGTGTTTTCAGACCTTCTCCCTTGTAGGCATACACACATACCACTAAAATGCATACACATGTACATAAAAAAAAGCATTTCTTAAAAAGCTGTTAAAACACGAACAGCACTTGTTTATTTTTTTTGTTGCACAATCCAATGGAATTAAAGTGCTCACTCTGTCCTCTGTCTTGCCTTAGCGTGAACACGAGCTGATGGTATTGAAGTGCTGTAAGTGCTCTCCAGTTACATTCCACAATAAAACATTCATTTTTATTGCTGATCCTGCTTCAATTAGGTATTTTTTCCTCCTTCATTGTTGCTTCCTCCCGCCCTCTCCTGTCTTTGCTTACCTATCTCCCCATACCCTGTTGCTTCCCCACTGCTCACCACTACCTCCCTCATCCCTTCTGCTTTTATTTTAAATGTTTTCTACCATCCGATGGTATAGGAGTGACTGTTCCGTCCTCCGTCTTGCCATAGTCTCCCTTGTACACATACACACCACACATACCACTAAAATGCATGCATTTGTACATAAACAAATGCATTTCTTAAAAAGTTATTAAAATATGAACAGCACTTGTTTATTTTTTTTGCATGATCTGATGGTATTCGAATGCTTACTCTGTACTCTGTCTTGCCATAGCGCGAATACGAGCCAATGGCATTTGAGTGCTGTAAGTTCAAAACAGTTACATTTCACAACAAAACATTCATTTTTTCGCTGGTCCTGCATAGATTAATGCATTCTTTCCCCCTTCATTGATGCTCCTCCTGCCCTCTTCCATTGTTGCCTGTCCATTTCCCCATCCCCCCTGCTTCCCTGCTTGACCCATACCCACACTACCTTCCTCATTGCTGTTGTTTTTTTTTACCAATCTGATGGTATTGGAGCGCTTGATCCATCTTTCATCTTGCCATAGTGCTAACACTAGCCGATGGTATTGGAGTGCATTAAATGCTCTCCAGTTACATCACACAACAACACATTAATTGTCATATGAAGAGGGAAGCAAAAGTGATTTGCTAAGAATCATAAACTGTGTCCCTCAACCGTTTCTCAGTTTTGCTTCCACATTTGTTCAGAAAGACCCTGTCAACAACAAACAAGCATTGGCAAAGCCAATAGGTCTCAGCAATGCCCAAGCTATTGGCCTTGTCAATGTGAATGTCTTTTAGCCATGTTATGTAGAAGCACATCTACTGTTCAGCATGGTTGAAAGTCACTGAAAAAAGATCTATTATGCGGCCAGTGTAGGCTGCGTCATATTGCTTTTCTGTGTTAAAAGGGGCAGACAATAAAATCACCCTGTGGGAAAAGAGACTCTGTCAGCTCAATATCCTCTGATTCTGGGCTTTCAGTGACTTTCAGTCATGCTGAACAGTACATGTGTCTCTAGACAACATGGCTAATAGACATTCACATTCACAAGGCCAATAGCTTGGGCATTGCCGAGACCTTTTGGCTTTGCCAATGCTTCTTTAAGCATAGCAGTGCTTGCCTGTAAATTGCCTTGTGGGTGACAGTCAATGTGCTACATTTCATCCTAGAATTTACTGGTGCCCAGTGCGGTTCACAAAGTACCGGGATTATCTGGTGTGTATCTCGTATGTTCTTAACTACGCTAGTTGAAAAGGTCTGGTGTTTCTCCATGTGTTTGAGCTGCCTACATATGTGAGGTTCTCTTGTGGTCGATTATCAGCGTAGCCTTAAAGTGGGCAACTATAGCACCTGTTATTCACAGCACTTAGAATCACAGACATGAAATATGCAGCACTACCGTCAAATGTTATTACTGTAAAAATTGTGTCACCTACATACTATTGGGTGATTAAGATGTCAGGCGGACACCGACGTGGAAACAGGACCGACCGACTTCAGGTCGGCGGTCCCTGCTGCATAATCCCGATGCGTCCGAACACTGTTCAGTCTCATATTCCCATTCCCTTATGGGAGCTAGGCCCGCAACACAAGCTCCAATAGAGGAATGGGAGTCTGGGTTCATCCCTGCACCGTGTGGCACACACCTCAGGGTGCCTGCCACACTGTGCAGGGGACAACAGGGGATGGTAGCCATCGGCACCCAACTGGAGGATGTATAGGCAAGGGGGGCCTGCTTGGTCCCCCATACTGGCTCTCCGACAGGCTTTTCATGCCAGAAAGCCCGGCATGGAAAGCCTGCCGGAGACCGATTATCGTAATCCCAAGGGCGGACAGGCCGCCCTTTGGGATTACGGGTGACCTCCAACTGGCGAGCGGGCTCCTTGATCCCATCGGAAGCCAGCCGGAATGACTGGCCGGTTTAATTTCTGACCAACAGCATTGTAGTGCGGCGGTCGGTTATTAAACTGAGATGCGGCCCTCTGGGCCGCATCATAATAAGGCCCTTTATTTTTAAATGTAATTACTTTTTGCATGTTATGATTACACTCAATTGAACAGTAAATGAAAAAACAAGTTATGAATGCTAGTTAGTTCTATCCGTTCAGTAGGATGAATTTTTCTTACCATACATTTTTAAGGTGCTTTTTGGTGTATTTCATGGAAATTGTTCCGCTTTAGACTTTTTGATCAATACATAGTCCTGCATGTTTTACCTATATCTACTTTAAGATTGTGTCCATATAAGATCCTCTGGGCTTTGAATATAACGGGAATGAACGTGTCAAATAACTTCTATAGGATGAAAGCAATATTGACATCACTAAATTAAAACACTGACTGTGTAAACTTTACATCCTTTTAGGGTATATACATACAACTCAGGTGTCTAGAAACTGCACATTTTCTTTGCCTCCGACTGGAATTCCATTTCCACACAGGACACACATGCAGTGTAAAGTTTAAAATATTGCATTTGCAACAATTTTGTGTGAACAGAAATTACATTTTGAACTACTGACTCATTATCTTTATCGAAGCAATAAAACGTCTGCATATCTTAAAGTCAGAGGCCTGAATTATTGAGGAAGATGAATTCTTTGTATCAACCCGTAGAAAGGGATTATTAGGAGGTGGCAACGAATCACACCATGCTGCGTGTTAACATGTCCTAGGCAAAATGTGGTAGGGGTCCATTAGTGCACAGTTAAATTTCCTGCCATGTTGAACCAATAGACAGGATCAACTTGCAGTCATCTTATGAGTCTGTTGCACTGAACCAAAGTGGTTTGACAGATCCCGACTCAGGAAGCTCCATGGGCTGTGGCAAGTCAGGCAAGCTTTTCCCAGATTGGTGGCTGATGCCTGTCTTTTAATGGAGGATGCTACTTGTCAACAAACAAGCGCAGCCAGGATGCCAGGCATTTCAAGTGACGGTCCAGGAGCAGAAATTCATTTGAGACTGGCTTTGTCTTTAGCGGAATTTGGCAGCATGCCTTTGCAATGTCCAATAAGGACTGTTGGGTCACACCTTCTTTATGGTGCAGCACTGTAAAGCACTGGTTCTAGGTGCTGGGTAGGGCCGGCTTTAGGACAGTGCGACTGGTCCGACTGCACTGGGTGCTGTCCTGGGGAGGAGGCACTGACCTGGGGGAGGGAGGGTTGGGGGCGGCTGCTGTGTTTAGCAATAACTTATGATTTAAAAACACCTTCAGCAGAGTTCCTTGTACGTCCAGTTTTCAGGCAGCATTAAAAATGTCAAGATAACTCGTGATTAATGTTCCTGCTAAAACTTGTGAGAGAGATCAGAGTTTTGTCTAGTGGCAGTTTTGACTCGCCATAAAGAAGCACAGAAGATTAATATGCCTGCTGCAAAGAACGCATACCGTGCAGATCACAGATATGTTTTTTTATGTGGATAGCTGAGTGGATTACTGCTTTTGTCACAGTGTCGTTTTGTTACTTAAGTTCATAAGACACAACCCTAACATAGAACAGTGAAAGTTATGAACTGTCCTCAAAGAGCTGCAAGCAAACAGCATAAAATAGGTGAGGACGTTCTGTCCCCCCCCCCCCCGTCTTTCATTATCAATTCCTAATGTTGCTGGAAAGTGTTTGCTTGGGTAGATATACATTCTTATTAGTAAAGTCAGCCTTTACTAGTGCTTTAAAACAACCAGAATGTATGTGAGAGAGGGGCTATGGAGAGATAAGGGGCTATTTTGCCTGGTGGTCGTGAGGGAACCCGAGGAGGTGGTCATGGATAGGGGAAATTATTGTAGCACCAAGTGCTAACAACTCTACAGCGGGCCCTTGTACCAAATATTATGCAATATAGAGAAGGGTGGCAGAGGTTTATCTCCCAATCAGAAAAAAACTTGAGCGTTTCAATCAGTCAACCACTCAGGAAAGTGGGTGGACATTCACTTGAGCAAACCAGGGATGGGTGTTTTACTCAGCAGGAAGGAATGTGTATTGCAGTCCAAAAACAGGTATCAAAAAAAGAAATCCATATATGTTCTTGGCATTTCTGGAAGACGGTCATCCCACTGGCTTGTTCTATAGCGGGAAACCCCTATTCTTCATGCAGGCTTCCCTACAGCAGGATTCTTAGCTATTTGAGCTTTTTTTATTGCATATTTGAGGGTTAAAGAGAAGGACCCTATTACGGATTACTAAAATATACTTCTCATGGGATGTTCAGTAGATATCTGCCCTTGGTATACGGTAAAAATGGAATTGTAAAATGCATTACACTGGCTCCAACCAAGTAATTTATTCATAGCCAAGCAAATACGTTTCTCAATCATGATTATTTAGGTGGACAATCTCGGAGTCTCATATCCATCCAGAGCCAAAACCTATGTTGGCAAACACCTATACCTGACACCAAATTCATCTCTCCAATCAGAGACTACTATGTGAAAAGAAACAAAGAAAACTTTCCAGAGCAAAAATAAAAACATAAGATCGCCTACAACAAACAGTGCAGGTTTTTGTTATCAGTATTGTAAACATCTTTATATTCAGTTGCATCATTACAAAACTCTGTTCATCCAATCGGGAAAAGTTGAAAAACATAGGGCCTGATTTACAGTTGGGCGTATGGCATACCATATCACAAATGTGAAGGTTATCCTGTCTGCCTTGTTACAAGCTAATTAAAAACTATGAATTTGTAATATGGGGAATGGGATATCATTGACGTTTCTGGTGGAGTAGCCATCCACCTAATTAAATCAGGCCCTTGGTCTTTCATGAAGATTGGTGAAGTTCATCAGCCTGGAATAAGCCAAAGTGTCTCATAACCTCCAATATCCTCCTTGCAAATGGAACTAGTATAGGATTTCCTTTGGATGAGAATTATTTCTCACATGTGTTATTTGTAACTAGTGCTCATGCCAGATAATAGTGAAATAAAGTAGTTGCACCCAACATCAACACAAACTACTTTGTTAATTTGGGACCACTAAACTGCTGCTAGTGAATGCTATTCTCATGTTTATCATAGAGAACCTCATTTTGTACCTGCTTAAAAAGGGCCATTTCCTTGACTGCCCACATTAAAAACGTATTTCATCTATTAGTAAGAAGATTCATTCTAATACTCACAAGCTAGTAGGTGCTCATCATCTTTTCCTGCTGTCCCAACTCTTTAATGCCAGAAATCCATTCCAGTGCGAAGATTTATGGAACCTATTATGCAGTATTACGCCCTTTTGCAAGTGCAAATTGATATTTTGTGAACAATGAAAATCATTCAATAGAGCTGACAGAGTATATTATTTCTTTAATTCATTTGTACATTCATGTGTTTACTCACTTGTGCCTCATGGCATACTTGGCACAGTGAGACAAGACGCACTTAAAGATTTGAACCCAACACACTTTTCACCGATCTGTCCCACACCTTTCACACTGCAGTTGTGAAAGTGCATGATCTAACCATTTTCAGACTCTGACCATACCTTGTGGAATAGGATCAATGTGGCAGCAGTATTTCTCAACAGAGAAAAAGAAGTCACTCGTTGACCCTCAGCTTTTAGATGCACAGTTTACACCTTCCCCAAAAGCCTTCAGCAGGTGTGAACCCCAAGGCTGATTCCATGGGCATCGTCGAGTGGTAGCCATTGGTAGCTGTTGCTGCGTTTGTTTCGCCCTTAGTGCATGGGATACTATCCTTGCTACCGCTGGTCTCATGTTTGGTGAAGGCAGCAAGACAAAGTAAACGGGGCTATTACTATGTCTAGTTCTTGTAAATTTCAATTCTTGACCTTATTCTAAGTCCCTGAGAAGTAAGTAGGCTTCTGTTGGGGTCAACTCTATGACGCCATTGATAGTCAAAGTTTTCATAATGACCAGGCACTTTTGTCAAGTGACGTCCATGGCTGACACTAGCTGCCACTTACTCGATCACAACATGGCCATTCACATGCAGTTTATAACTTCTGCTGAACAGGCTAGACCCGGTGTGGAGCGGAACCAGCTCTGGATTTAGCGCCTCGATTGACGAGTCGAGACAAACTAACATTAGTTACTGCTGGGTTGGATGATAAGACACGTGGAAGTAGTGTTTCACGCCCACATAATATAAGGATTTCTTACATCCGCTTGTGGAATCTAAAGATAGGTCCACACCTATTCTATCCATCAAGTCAGCAGCACCATGATTACATTATGATTGTACTGTTTGCCACAGGGAAGGTTAGCAAATGTAATGCATGTGCTGTTTTTTTCACACCCAGGCAGGCTTGCGTTAAAACAAACACAGCCTTGTTTGCCGCCGCAGTGGTTTGATTGGAGAACCCTGGTCCCAACACTGAAAAGCTCCTACTGCTACAGTGCATTTCTAGAGTGTTAATCACTAAATAAAAACAGCATTTTGTTTGGTACAACATGCTGGTTATTGCAAAGTGATAAAAGGCAAAATAGCTTTCTTTGTGAAGCTAGACTGTTAGTAAAGCATAGAGAGCATTGTGTATTCTCAGCATGAGGGCATACTCTGAAGATTAGCCTTATTTTATGGGGCTAGCAATATGCTTTTTATTGCAGCGAAAGATTCTTTTGTCCAAATTGTTAAGAACTGACTTTATTTGAACTTCAGTCACTTAAGCTACAGTGTAAATACGCGCCTTATGGAAAGTCTTGAAAGAAAGCTATTATTTCCTATCTTGAGTGCTTATGCATTTATTTGCGTGCATATAAAAATATATACCAGTGCTGGATACTTTTTATGTGTAAAGCACCTGCATTACACTCACATGTTTACTATTTTATTTTCAAGAGTAAAATAGTATCCACCTTGATTTTTTTTCCAAGCTGATGGTAAAATGTCCCTTTATGTACAGCACATGCTGTGCAGAGAGTAATTAGCCTAACATTTGTAGACAGCTTGGAGGTGAGGGCCCTGGGGTATATAAGGAAGGATAAGGAAGAGCGCCGCTACATGAGAAAGGTTTATTGATCGTTCATGGTTTTAAAACTAATTAAAAAGGCTTCTAAGTAATTCTGTTTACCCGTGCTTAAGTGCACTCTAGTGCACCTTTATAACGTTTGGTGCACTTACTCTCCACTTTCCATTGCTGTATCCAGCCTCGCTTTGAACCTACTTGTTGCCCCACCTGCATTACTAACCAGGCGCCCCCTGCAGATAGCAGTAGGGGCGCCCTTAGTCTCTCCACGACCAGGAGGTCCCTCATTTGTTTTTGCCATGAAGAGGGCCGACCAGGATGTCATCTGGGGCTCCCAGAGAGGTAACATATAAGGAACCACTAGGCGAAGGCCTCTTTTCCCTCCACAACGCGCACCAGTCGTTTCACTGAGGGGACAGCAATTTGCACGTTGTGAGCGCTCTATGATGTTTCATGGCCAACGAAGTCTCAGGCGGACAAATAAAAGGCCGCCAGAATTTTTGTGAAGGTTTGCACCTTTTAACTTAAGTGTGCAAGTTGTTCTCTTTGTTGAGAATTGTTTTGCCAAAGCCCTTGGATCATGTTATGTTATGTTATGTTATGTTAATAACAATTTCTTGAGCGCACGTACACCCTTGGGTTTCTTGGCGCTATTGGTTCAATACACTAGACACAATTCTAAGCGTAAGCCTGTTGGAAGAGCCACGTTTTTAAAGGCCCTAAGTTCAGGTCCCTGTGGTCTTTTGAGGTGAGTTAACCAGGTTCTGCTTGTCCAGTCGAGAGCCCAAGCTGTGTCATTTTGCTTAAAGGTAGAGGAGGGCTATGACCTTGGTCCTAAGTGCAGCACTGCAAGGCCATACTAATGGCCATACAGCGCTCTACAAACCTCAGTGACAAAGCAACTTATAATATGAACCGTTTGCTCTGCAAAGAAAATACATCGAAAACATCGAATATATTAGTAAAGATGTGACATACCCTACAGCTTCTTAATTCTCCATTTCCCTGTGTCATGGGGTCGGGTTCAAGGTTCTATGTCTTTTCAGATAAGTGTCCTAGGCACTGGGAGAATTAATCTGGGGGGGGCTCTACTGAAAGATATGGTCAATGCCAGGCCTACCACTCTTAAACACAATTAATGCCCGACTGCATTGTGAACTGTGACCAATTATTGGATAGGCTTGCAAGAGGTGGTTATCATTTTTACTAATTACTTTAAATGAAAATAAAAAATCATCAGTTTACTTACATTTTAATTCTATTGGCTTTTTAGAAGTCTGTCTTCAACTCACTGCATGAACCAGTGTGAAGAATTTAATTTCTTTGGATGCTAAAAGTTTTTTTTATGTTATACCGATCACGCCTTTGTCATGTGCACAGCCAGTGTATTCCCTATGATGGCATTCATTTGCAGAAAGCCTGTCATTTGACAAAGAGCCTCAAAGGAGTGGGGGTCAAGGGGTCAGTGGGTAAGGGGGTGGCATGGAGATCTGAGAGGTTTAGGGTAGAAAGCAAGTGTTTTTTATAACCTGTACATGTGGTGTCCCACAGTACTTGACTCACATCAACCCTCGAAAGCAGTGGTGGGGCTCTGAAGGGACTAATACATTCCCTCTCTCCAGCAATACATACAAGCATGCAGGTGAACCTGCCCCAGAAGCAGTTCAATCTAGCATCAGGGAGGCTCGCCACCTCGACAGTAGGGTCTGGATTCCATCCTTTTATCTCCAAGCAGCACCGTGGACCACCGAGCAGCTGTCATGGTGAAGGGCATCACTTGGGGATTAGGAATCGGTGTGCAATCTGTTCACAATTTCCTCCATGTGCGACTAATAAGCCTATTTAAGAAGGTCAGTGAAATTCGATGAAATCCGAGGGATGTTACAGACATTGAAACACACACACACATTGCAATTAGATATTTTTTTGTTGCAGTTTCATATGGTTTTCAACTAACACCATTACATACCGAGATTCTTCAACAGTACCGTTTCGTTACACATTGCAGTTAGTAAGAGCTGTGGGTCTGTCTCCATGGGGTTTCCTAACGCTGAGAGCAGGGAGCTCAAACGCATGTGGAGCATTCGTGAAAGAAAGACTGACATATTCCACTTAAGAACTCTGACCCAGTCCTTCCACAGTCAACAAGGGCGTGACTTCTTGTGTCTGTGTATATTTAGATCAAGGCATGGCTGGGGCGCACTGCTAGTCGACTCAACCAAAACATATCACTTTATGCATGAAAATAAGCAGGTACTCGGCTTTCTTTTCTCTAAGATTTATGTACGGTCTGTAGGGGAACCCCGACTCTGCTGAAAGGAAATATTTCACATGGATAAAGTGGTAAACGTAATCTCTGTTTCCAAAAATAGCAAGGAACTTCAACAGTCCCGGAGACATTTCTCCATTCTTCCATCTGTCAGAGACTGAACCAGCCGATACAGAAGTCTGGCTCCGGAGGTGCAATGAACTAACACAACATGGAGGCAAATCCTGGGCTACGTGTTCTGCTCTAAGAACTGAGAATGATGCACCTACCCTTTGTGCAGCAGGTGTAGTGGCACCAGGGCCCAAGGGTGTGAGGGGGTCCCTCCCCACACCAACTTTGACTATGTTTAACTACCAATGCGGGGGCAGGAGACGCCACTTTCTTTTCTTGCATAATGATCTATGGCACACTTGCGTCTACACTGTCTACACATACATAATAATAGAGCATAGTGTCCTGGATTACTACTGTAAATTGGAACATCTGGCTTTGGTTTGTTGTAGCCACTGCTTACTTAGTGATTGTTAGCTATGTTTTCGACAGGAATGGTCTTGTTCTGCTGCTCGTCCCTTCTGAACCTTAACTTTCGCTCTTCTTTTCTTGTTGACGTGTTATTGTCCCATCTCCACTTCCAATAGGGGACATTAGCTGGTCCTAGGAGCATTCTGCCCCATCCCTCCTCCCCACGGCAGTAACTTGCTCACATAAACTGAGTTGTTTTGCAGAAACTGTGCCTGAGCATGTCTATGCCCAGTGCATTGTAGCCAGTGTGTGCCCAAAGGAACTCATAGGAAACTGTGGGCATATATAGGACCTACTTAATATGCAAGCTTCATTTAATAATTGCCCTCCCAAAATGCTTCTCATCTTAAAAACGATAATCTCACAACAGCACTGTGCGCCGCCAATTAAGTTATTACAAGGCTATGTTGCTGAAGTAGAATGATGTGGGCAGAAATTTCCATCAGAAAGCGGGCAGTAGAAATCCACAATATTCTGCCCATTTCGCTTCTGTGGAAAATTGACCATTCTGCTGGAGTTATTGACCACACAGCTCTTGTTGTCCCCACTTCCTCTGTAGAAATAGTGGGGTTTTGCCCATTCAGCAGCAAAACCATTCAACTCACTGGTACACTGAGCTTGAAAAATTCTCAACGATTGTGTTTTTAAAAAGCACGTGCTTCTGCAGATATTTTTCACTTTGTAGCGCTGTAATGAACGGTGTTTCTGTTTTCAGACACAGTGGTGCTCCTGATATCATCCTCAGGCGATGATAAGGATGAGAGGGCAGGCCTTCTTAGAATTCAAACGTGAGGACATAAATTCACAAACTCTGCAAACCTAAATCTGTATACATGACTCAAAAAGTATACACTGTTTATCCTATAGCATTGCTTTAGGTTCTAATAATTGTTATTACCGTTTTCAGTATTAGGGCAACCCTATTTATATACCTATATCAACCCTATTTATATACCTATATCAACCCTATTTATATACCTATATCAGCCCTATTTATATACCGATGTACATTTGCAACTATGTATTTCTGGGTAGAAGCACACATCTTGCCACATGGATGGGAACCCTTATCTTTCTCATGAGCAGTTAGACAGTTCTCTCTTAAATCAGTGAGCTAATATTTATAATATAAAATGAAAATATGAGTTTCTCAATTTCCTTATGTCCTTTGCTTTGTGACAGCCCTTTAGGATAGTTGGGCACCTGCCGGGCCATCAAGTTTAAGGACTATCTAACAAGTGGTGCCACCTTTTATCCTGCTTCTTTATGCCTGAATAGATTTTTTTAAAACATAAACTGCAACTCGCGTGTCGTAATTAAGAAACACCAACCCGTTAAAATATTTCGCTGGAAAAATCGCAATAAGAAAATGGAGCTCTAATGGATTTATCGTGGGATTGAAGCAGTCAATATTTGCTGCCGTTCCAGGGCTGTGGCGCCCAGTTGCAGGTCACCAAGGGAACATTCGAGCAGGCTGAAGCAGCTTTCGGTGTAAATGCTGAATTTGGGCAAGGTACACACCTGCGAGGCAACAGATTAAGCATTAGTGCGAGTCAAGCAGCGAGGTCGTTTTGCAATTAACTTGGCCTTAAGTCAAGAAAAGCATTATAAGGTGGAAGGACTGCTTTGAAGTGGGTCCCGAGCTCCACTTATAGCCCCGGCAGATCACGCAGTCATAACAGATGAAAAGAATATACCTGGAGTACAAAAAACAAAAAAATACGTGCATGCAGAAAAACGAAGTCTCCTTTTCTAACTAAACTTTCCCTAATTTGAAATAAAGATCACTAACCGTCAGGATTACTTTCCAGGTTTAAGGTTAGCGTTTTTCTTTGGGTCAGTGCATAAGCTTAGAGTCACTTTGAGGATTAGAATTAGGTTTAGGGTCAGTACTACAGCGATTACATTGATGTTCAGGTTGTGGGGTAATTATTACTTGTTGGTTCTTGTTAGTTCATTGCGTTTCATTTTTTGTTTGGTATGCATTTTTCTTATGGCTTTTGCAACTTTGCAGTCATAACCATATGAACCAATTTTTTAGGAATTACAGTAGATCCAGGATGTTGTTTTCAATATAATTGTTTTTATGCATTAAACTGTAAGGTCTACAACCCGTCCTGTACTGAAGTTGTAGCTACACATATTTTGACATGTGAAAGGATGGCACTTTCCGTGTTCTGTGCCAGCCAATGCAGGGCCACAGTTATCAAAGGAGTCTCCTTGCATGTTGAGGTTACTCATAGTGCTGCTAATTGTTCAACACATTGAAAACCCTCTGTAGATTTGGTATATCTGTGTCGTGTGATAGACGCAAAGTGCCTGATGCACAATGCACTTGCACACATTCATTCTGGGAAACAACCAGTACAACGCAGTCATTACAACGCACTACCTTTACAACGCAGCTGTCACAACTCATGCCATTACAATGCATACCATTACAATGCAGCCATTACAATGTATTATAAGGTAAGTAATGGGGATTTTTTTGTTTTAGGGCGGGTATGAGTTTTGGGGTACATGGGGATAGTATTTTTACCCCTACACTATCCAACACTTACTCTACTGTTGCACTCACTGGAGTTGGAGTTAGAATAGTAATTTTTACCCCTACACTATACAACACTTACCCTACTGTTGCACTCACTGGAGTGGGAATAGTAATTTATACCCCTACACTATCCAACACTTACCCCACTGTTGCCCCAAAAGTATTATGTGTTGTAATGGTATGCGTTGTAATGGTAGTTTCTAAAAATGAGTTGTAATGGCATGCAGTGTAAAATCATGTGTTGTAATGGTAGTTTCTAAAAATGCGCTGTAATGGCATGCAGTGTAAAATCATGTATTGTAATGGTAGTTGAAATGTAAAAAGCGCGTTGTAAAAGCATGCGTTTGTGATTGTTTACATTGTAATGTCATATATTCATTATTTATACATAGGTATTTATTATGAAGTCATGTTTGGTAGTCACAAAATGTGAATTTACCCATGAAAATGAATTTGCTCAGATAAGATGACACCAGCATGTTGTCACTTGATGCGTGAGTGAATCTCCCTTCAGACAGAGAATGGGGTCTTTGAAAGTAGCCCCTCCAACTCGTGAGTATGTGGGTATTTACAACTTACGTGAGGCACAGTCCCAACCTGAGGAGGTTGGGGATTCATTCCTGTCAGGGAGGCAGGAGTAAATCTATATGCATATTGGGAATCAGAGGGATAGCTGCTAAAGTGTCTCGGAGTGTAGACAAAGCCTTTTCTGAACAGGGAAACTTCTCTTCCTTGGGATAAGAAAGGAGTACTGTTTGAATTCACAAATGCACGTTTTCTTATTATTTAGGCATGCGCATGTAAACACATGCAGCATTAAGTCATACATAAATGCTTATCAAGTGATTACTCTTGGAAAGGTGCTACTGTTATCATTCACACTTTTTCTGGGAATTAAAAAAAAGTACATGTATTCCAAACGTACGAGTAAATTTATTAGAGTGAATCAGACTCTTAACCTACAAAAGTGCTCACGTGCATGTTAAAAAGCTCTTAAACTGTTACCTGCTAAACTATTGGCTTGGCGCAGAGCCACTGGAATTATACACCAATGGAAGACCACATTACAAGTCGGTCGGAGTGGCATATCCAAAGGGAACACCACACCTAACAGTTTCAAGTGGGCCAATGTTCCTGCACATAGGTTTTTGGATACTCGATTTCTGGCCCCTGTTTTACTAGTTACAGAAAGGTTCCAGGTAAAACCAAAAAGGTTTCACTAGACAGTCTACACCTGCTTAGAGCAGGTAGCTCCAGGTTCTGCACGTTATTCTCCATTCCGGGGTCTGCAGCTCGTGGTAGCTGAAAACTCATGCAGAGATACTTGCTAGAATCATAAACTCCTACTTCAGTTCCTCCCCACACGATTTACAATCATCTCGTAATGAAGGCCTATGTGCCAACTTTGACTAAGTTATGCAGTGATGAAAGGTAAATTAGGTTGCATTGCCTGGTACTGTCTGTGGCAGTATTATTTCACTATTTTGTCAAACGAACTAACCTAAATACTCATTTCCAATCTACAACTTGAATACAATATTCAAAACCTGAAAGGCGACTAAATATTCTTTGCAAAGGGGCTGCCACAGTGCCGCCACAAATGTGGGACTTTTTTAAAGTAGTGTGCGATCCATTTGAGGTAGACACAAAGGGCTATATCTTCAAAGGGTTGCGTTGCTTTTGCACCACGCAGTGGGGTGCCAGCGCGATGCAGCCCTTAAGTTCGATTTATAAAACCACGCAGGGCCTCCTTGTGTGGCCTGAGTGGCATGATAAATCCAGAGTGGCCAACACAGCGCAAACCTGTGCGTTGTGTTCCTCTGCGCCAGAGAGGCATTCCATGGGTGGTTCGTGGGTGTTCCCACACAACACCCATGGATATCACCACAAGTGTTAGACCTGAGAACGTGCCAGAACTGCTCCCTCTGCCCAGGTGAGGAGTAACGAGGAGAAATATGTTTATTTCTTTTTGTTTTTTCCTCTAGTTATAGAAAGAGGAAAATGCTTCAGGATATTGTTTTTATGCAGGAAGCAGGTACTCCTTCATACACAAAAACAATCCTGCTTACAGTGCAGGCACCCTTGCACCATGGTGCAAGAGCGCCTGCATTGGTACTAGTGAGCACATTGTGCGTCAGCCCTGCGAAAAGGCAACACTGGCTATATTATGTTAAATACGGCACATTCCCGCCCTTTCCAGTCATGCAACACAGCAAGGTCGCTAGCTGCGCTGCAATGTGCTGAGTCACATAATGATAAATATGCCCCAAAATGTCTGCATCTTTTGCACATTATCCAGGATTATGTGGCAGGTGTGGTAAACGCTCAATTATTCGAAAAATGATACAACTGAAAAAATACATAACTTCTATGACCCAGAATTGGTGCCTAAATGCTACAGATTTGGAGGCAGCGCATGGGTCTGTAATAGGAGAAAGAACCCGATGTATTACTGCATGCTCAGAAGTCAGATTGGCTTTAGCATACTGATTGTTGTTGTTGTTTTGGTCAACTCAAGATATTCTGATCTTTTCATTCACTTCCTGAATACAGGGTCCGATGGAGTGTTTCTTTTCTGCGGTGTCTTTCATTTTATTTACACACCATAACATTGCAATGTTTTTTATATAGAATTTGCCTCCCTGCGGCTTTGTAAACCTTAGTCTAGACTCCATCGCAGCATATATTTTATGTCATTATATAATTTATGGCCATCATCACGTTCTTTCTTCTATCTCTTGTGTACCTGTGTCACACTGTAGACTTTTGTATTCGGGACATCTTGATGTTTACTTTCAACACTATGTCTCCCATGTTCGTTTGCCAGGAATTATTTTGTCTGTTTTCTTGCCAGTTTTCCTATGTAGTTTTTATGTTTCAATAAAATTGCTATGCAAAGGCACACAGGCCACCACCAAAGTTGTAATTAGAGGAGTCTAAATGGGTGAGTCATAAAGAACACGACTCATTCCCATTGAGTTCAGTAACATGGCCAGGCCAACTTTTTGATCGACGGGTGTTACCTGGTCCTTGAAAATATATGATGTCATTTGGAACTCTGACCTAAACATTTCTGATCTCTGTTTTCACATCTGAAAGGTTATTGAATTCCCTTCAACCCAGTAAGGTTTATTTAGGTTAAAACGCCAATCATAAAAACATGTAAGTAACATAAAACTGTCAAATCTGTGCCTCTGTTCTCATTTCCTCCCAATTTGGATTCAGAAGTGTTGTCCCTGCTTGTACTGGAGCAGGGACAGGTCTCTGCTGGATTGGAGCAATGCAATGCCATTTCCACTGTGCAGGAGCACATCGACTTGACTGCAAGATTTCTCCTGCAGTGGAAAACATTTCAGAGTATTATCACAAAGAAGACATGCTCACAATTCTTTGGCAGTTCTTGGGAGAGCAACAGAAGCTCTGTTCATGGTTGGAAAGAGGAAACTAATGGAGAACTCTGCTGCAAGATAGCTGTGTTTGGGCTTTTTACACAAACACCGAAACATTCATGCATACAAACTCAATACTAGCCTCGGATGTGGCCACACACTATGGAGTGTGATAAAGCATTTGGGCTCAATTCGCAAAACTATTTGCACAACTAAGTTCAACCTAACTGTACATGTCATGCATTTGTGATTGCAAAACTCAGTTTGTAGGTCTCGGCTAGACAGAGCATGCGCTGTCTCAAAGAGACATGTTGTGAACTATCTGTGGGCTTACAGGCCGCCCATCTCCTGCAATTGGTAAACATCTGCATTACTGATATTTTCTTTGATATCATTCATCATGGCATGCAGGTGTCATGACTTCCTCTTGTGTTTGCCCCTCCCATAACCCATGGACCAAGCACATGTCTCCTTATATTGCTCCCATTTTGCAGAGCTATTTTTTCTTTGTTTTCAAGCACTCATAGGAGTACTTGTGTTTTCACGTGTCTGTACATAAACTAATGCATATCTTAAAATATTGTTAAAACACAAACATCACTTGTTTATTTGTATTTTTGCACGATCCAATGGTATTGGAGTGCTCGCTTTGTCCTCCATCTTGCCATAGCGTTAACACGAGCCAATGGTTTTGGAGCACTTTAAGTGCTCACCAGTTACAATCCACAATGACACGTTCATTTTGTTCACTGATCCTACTACAATTAAGGTCTTTTTTGCCCATTCATTGTTGTTTCCTCCCACCCTTTCTCGTCATTGCTTGCCCATCTCCTCCTACTTTTCTGCTTGACACGCCCCCCGCTACCTCCCTCGACGCTGCTGATGATAGATTTTTTTGTACGATCAGATGGTATTGGAGTGCTCGTTCGGTCCTCCATCTTGCCATAGTCTCCCTTGTACACATTCCAATAAAATGCCAGTACATGTACATAGGCTAATGCATTTCTTAAAACGTTGTTAAAACATGTGGAAGGAGTTTAGCATTTAATACCATCAAAGAATGGAACTCCCTCCCGTTATACCTGAGAAAAATCATCCATCATTTGGAATTCAGGAAACAGCTTAAAACCTGGTTATTTCAGCAGTAGTATGGTAGAGTTCAGCACTATTTGGTCTGTTAGCGCCAAGATGCCTGAGGGTATTAGTGAGCTGTATACATTTTATTAACATAACATAACATGAACAGCACTTGTTTATTTTTTGTTCATGTTCCGCTGGTTTTGGGGTGCTCGCTTCATCCTCCATCTTACCATAGCATGAACACGATCCAATGTTATTGGACCGATTTAAGTGCTCATCAGTTACATTCCACAGTGACACATTTTCTTTGTCACTGATCCGGAATCAATTATTGTATTTTGTTTACCCCCTTTATTGTTGCTTCCTCCCACCCTCTCCCGTCATTCCTTAACCATCTTCCCATCCCCTCCTGCTTTCCTGCTTGACCTGTCCCTCCCTCCCACGTGGCTGCTGCTTTTATCTTTTTTGCATGCTCTGCTTGTTCCGCCCTCCATCTTGCCATAGTGCTAATACCAGCTGATGGTATTGGAGTGCTTTAGGTGCTCACCAGTTACATTACACAATGACAGATTTATTGTCGTATGCAGGGGTAAGCGTAAGTGATTTGCCCAGAATCACAAACTGTTCAGTGACCCTGAGATTCAAACCGGGTTCCCCAGTTCCATGTCAGCAATGCTGACTGTACCACCACATCCTCACTTCACTTCAAAGCTCCTCAACTGTTTCTCACTATCACTTCAACATTTATTTAGCAAGATCCCGTCTACATTGAACAAGCATTGGCAAAGCCAATAGGTCTCGCCAATGCACAAGCTGCTGGTCTTGTCAACATGAATGTCTTTTAGCCATGTTGCCTAGCAGCACATCTGCTGTTCAGCATGGCTGAATGTCACCGAATAAAGCAATATGAGGCGGCCAGCGCAGGCCATGTCATAGCGCTTTTTTGTGTTAAGAGGGGGACAATAAACTCAACATGAGGGCAAAGAGACGCAGCATTGGGCTTTTTATGTCTTTCAGCCATGATGAACAGCAGATCTGCTGCTAGACAACATGGCTAAAAGGCATTCATATTGACAAGGTCAATAGCTCAGGCATTGCTGAGACCTATTGGCTTTGCCAATGCTTGTTGTTTCACAATTTCAGAATTTGTTTACCTCACAAAAGGGGCGTGCTTGCACAGATTGTTCTTGCAGTGGAATTCAATCAGTATTTTCCGTTTGATGCCAAACTTTTAAAAACAGTGTGCAGTACATTAACTCTTGTCGACACCAAAGTATATTTTGTTTTGGTTAGGAGACAACCCGAGAATGGGTTAGTATGTAGGAGACAGATCGTTTCACAGGAAAACATATTTTTCCTCTGGATACACTTGAAACAAAGTTTGCAAGTGCTCTTTAAGTGTGACATTTTCATAAATCCACCCTGTTCTGTTTCCACAGCAATTATCTGCACTTAACGTGGTTATTGCCTTCTCCTCCTTGGAGTTAAAAGACAACTTCAGGATTGCTGAGAGCTTAACATGTTCTAGTACATCATCAGCTTTACAAAATAAGCTAGGATTATTCTTGTAAATGGTGCATGAATAAAAAGCTCCATGTTTTGGTTGGTACTATCATAATGTCATTCACTACCGATATGGTTGCAACTTTGTGGATATCAACACATAATTGCCATGTATAGTACTCACTATGGTCCCATTGAAAGCTCTCTGGTGAATGATGTGTGGTAATATCGACGCCGGTATTACCAGCAGTGCGGATATCAGAAATTCCTTGAAGCAGCATTGCTAGACAATATGTTATTTCATAAACGACCCTATGAGATGGCCATTAACATGCAGAAATTAGTGTTATCACACAGATTCTACGTATTACAGAAACCCATGCCTCTCTGTAGGCGCAAAATGCGCAGGTGTGACCCGTGGGATATGCATTATTACTGTATGCAGTAATAATACTTGCAGGATGATGCAGCAATACTGCAGGACGTAATAGACTTCCATGGGTTTAAACTCTTGTTCACGCCAAATCGCTACACTCTTAATTGTGGCTTAAAGGCTCATGTAAGGTTTATTTACAAGAGGCAGGCATAGGAAGTGCAATTAAGGATAAAAATGGCATAGACCACCCTTATTGACGTAATATCACCATGTACAAAAAGAGTTCCCATTTGTAGAAAGGCATAGTCATAATTAAAGTGCATTTACATATCTATTCTAACTCCGTGTCGATGGATTACCCTCTTTGCTGGAAGACTGCATTTGAGGATTAGAGTAGACACAGTGAGAATTTTTAACAATGTGAAATATTACTCAAATCTTTAATGAATAGCTAAGAACTGTTGGCTTTCCACATCTTCTGGGAAATCGGCTCCAGTAATTACCCTGGCCTGAGAGCTCCTGGCAGAGTGTGTGTGTGGGGGAGGGGGTGGGTGTGAGGGGGGTCATGAAGTTTGCAAACCCCCCTCAAGTTTCGTTACGCTAGTTGGAAGAAAGAGCTATCTCCAAATTGACTGCTTAAAAGCTGAAATCACCCCAAATTTAGAAAACAATGAGAATGATGTCTGGGTCCTACGCACCCCAAATCCCAAGGGACATTTTTGCAATGGCCCCGTCCGATCATTCGTGCCATGAAAGATCTTGGACAGGGCATCATGATGTGCATGGGCGACCTACCTCAAAATCAGTTTTGTTACCTCAATCTTTTCCAGAAAGCCACATAGTGTGCAGCTTTGCCCATCATTGCAGAGTGTTCCACACTGATCTAACACTGTTTATTGAACACATTGCTAAAGAATTATTTGAACAGTGAGCCTTTTTGGAGATGGGGAAAGTACAAAAGCAGTTGCGCATACAATGGTGTCTCCTAGGAGCAGTGCTGAGCTATTGTTTGTCTTATGCCATCCTGCACTGATCCAGTTTTGTGTTCTGCAGTTAATTGATGATGTAGTCCTGAACTTTGACTTTCTGATGAGCACAGTGGGAGTAAACCATTACCAAGTCAGAATTAGGGAGCACTGGTGCAGGGTAGCAAAACGCTGAGCTCAGGTCAGTAGATGTTAGTTTATTATGTGTAGTCTGCGCTTTTGTACAGCAAAAACCAAAACACTTTGGGATGTGCATACAACCATGGGAGTTCAAAACAGAAGGCACTGTCTCACCACAAAGAAGTATCAGGAGAGCCAGTGTGGGTGTTACTGCTCTGATGAAGAGTCAGCAGCGGCGGTTCATTTATAATAAAAATAAGTGCAGGGGCTCTTGACTGGATGCAGCTTGCACCAGTCCATTTCTCCTGTTAGCACCACCTAAAACAGAACTTACTACTAATCATGAAGGGGGGAGATGATGTGGCGTAATGGCCAGAGCTGCCATCTTTGGAGCTGGGGACCCAGATTCGAGTCTCGGCGTCAGCTCAACATCCTGTGATCCTGGCCAAATCACTTAATTTCCCTGTAATTGAATGTGTCTTTAACTGGTGCTCATGAAGAGCGCCAGTGTTGATGATTAAGTGCCAGCGCTGAGCACCGGAAACCATCGGCTCAAATGAAGCACTGGTCAGCAGTCTGCAGGAGGAGTTACTTGTGCAAATAGTAAATAATAGGAGCAGGATGCGTTGCTCCATTCAGTAGTAACTTCCAAAGCAGTGATGTAACACAATTTGAGGGGGCCCCCCTGCAAGGTGCCCCCAGGTGCCCCCGCTTTGGATTTTATCCGGAGCTCTAGGATGGGAGTACTGTACAGAGGGGTCCCCCTGCAACTCGGGGACCGCGGGGGCTTCGGGTGCCAGTGTTATGCTACTGTTCCAAAGGCAACTTCCAAGCAGCTG
Organism: Lissotriton vulgaris; assembly: GCF_964263255.1. Classification (NCBI taxonomy): domain Eukaryota; kingdom Metazoa; phylum Chordata; class Amphibia; order Caudata; family Salamandridae; genus Lissotriton; species Lissotriton vulgaris. The sequence continues at coordinate 1,882,119,303 of NC_141689.1, read as the reverse complement.
CACGAATACTGTGGTATTATACTTTTATTGTGGAGAGACCATGGCTGTTTTTTTGGCATTTATGTACCAGAACAACAATACCCCGGTGGCTGGAATTTGAATTCTGTATACTATACATATTGCTTGCTGCACAATCCTTAACAGCATGCCTAAAAACTGTATATTCGAAAAGTTGTATTTTACAATGTTGAGAGTCCATGTAGTTATGCAAGTCTAGGTATCTGTTTGTGTGTGGTTCAAATATTTCAATTAATGATGGTAACAACAGCTCAACTAGATCATATATATATATATATATATATATATATATATATATATATATATATATATATATATATATATATATATATATATATATATATATATATATATATTCCCTTTACATTTCAAAGAGGCCTAGACGCATGCATTATAATTGCATGATGATTTGGCGTTGTTTGGTCTATTGCTGGAAAATGGTTCGTTATTGAAGCTGATAGCATTGAAGATTGGTTTGTTAATCATGTAGGCAGTGCATCTTTTAGTAGTTAATTTCTGGAGTTATATTAATTGTTTATGATAAAATGCAGAATATGTCATTGAGGTCAAATTCATTGTTCAAGATTTCTTCATTTCTGGACTTTAATTAATTGTTTAAGTTTAGTTCATTGCTGGATTTTGGGTTATGACTGATGATGGTTCATTGTGGATGTTAGGGACCTTGCTGGAGCTTGGTTGTATGCTGATGGTTTGTTCAATGTGGGGCTTTGTTTATTGCGGAGGTTTGGATCACTACTAAACTTCTTTGACTGCTGGAGCTCTTTTCATTGCAGTGTTTAGTTTATTGAAAGGGTTTTGTTCATTGCTGATGTTTGGTTAAATGGCGGGGTTTTGTTTATTGCTGACATATGGTTATTTGTTGAAATTGGTCGGACAGAGCTCTTTGAAATGTTTGAGGATTTTGTATATTGCACTGTTCATGCACTACATTGGGCTGAATATTTCTTACTAGATGAAGCCTGCAGGCCGAACTTTAAAAGCAGGACCAGTGGTGGCAGCCAGTCCATGTTTGTGCTAATGAAGCTGACTGTTTTTATGGGATAAGTAGCTGCTAGGCATCAGCAAATAATTGTACGTTTCTTTTCTTGAAACCTTTTATTGAGGGAGCAACCGAGGATAGCACTCAGAAATTTAAACGTGGAATACATGATCTGTTCTGAATTAGGCACAGGTAATTCCACCTGACCTAGAGACTGGTTTCCCATGTTCTGGTTGACTTTCTATGTTGTAATCTCTGTGACCTGGACTGTTTCTTGCATAGCATGACTAATCTCAAGGTTATATCGAATGTAATGATCTGTGCTCATGTAGCATATGGCTGTTTTAACATTGCAATATAGGGGAAGTATGCATAGGAAAGTATGCTTGCTTTGATAGTTTACAAATAAAAGGCAAAGAAGAACAGCGATTTAATGAGACTCAAGTCACCACAATGTCAGTGGTGCAGGAAGTGACATCCTTGGCTCTATGATCCGGATAACCATACATGGTTTCTACTTGTCTCATGCTTACTTCTCAATATCTTCCTATTTACCACTCAGAGTATGCGTAAGGACTGGAAAACAAAGAAGCTAGAAGTGCCTCTTCGACCCCTTTTTACTTACTGTTTATGACAAAATGGAAAGCCGGAAGTAGAAGTCACTACTTCTGGCTACCTCTAATTGACTTTCATGTGAGAAGAGCCTCAATTCCTATTTTGGGCAAAACATCGCTGTGGCAGACATGAGAGGCGTGTCATGAACTCAACAGGCATTTGTTGAGTTAATGACAATTGACTGCCTAAGAAATGAACTAGTTTGTCTCTCTACGAAGACAGAAAAACCTGAGAGCAACGCAACTGTGAAGCTCAGATCTGGAAGGCCCACGTAGACCAACCCTCACATAGAGCTTTCACAACTCTGTTGTAGAATCAGAGGAACATCTTGTAGGATTCTGTCCAAGCAGGGACGAAATGAATGAGTCCATAGCGGAGATGAAGAGGAGAAAGTAGTTTATTCCAACAAAAGGAGAGGAAACCAGCCAGCTCCCAACATCTTCTCTGGCCAACTGCTCACTTCCTCCCCCAAGTTCCAGCATGACATACACATAATTCCAAGGTCTCCCTAGGCCTGACATCACCATCTATGACTCAGATACCACATACCTCCCTCCTTTAACACATCAAACAAAGCAAGCTATATACAGAAGATCATGAAACAGAAAAAACAAGTGAATACATATTAAATTGCTCAAGACATTGGAGTAGAGAAAACAGAGAAAACAGAAAGCATAGGAAAGTATTAAATACAAGACATATTCTAAACAAAATCCTTCAAATATTCTAGTTTTCTCACTTCTCTACCAGATATTCTTGGCACAAGTTTCCCTTGAGGGTCAATAACATCCCCTCCTTTCCCCAAGGCTCTCCCCAAGTACCCCTCACGCAAAGAGGAAACCAAAGGAGCATTGTACACCACCACTCTTCCAAAGTTCCAAATGCGATGATCTTGTGTTTTCACAGCATTTTCAAAAACTTTGATGATTTTGATGGATTGTGAATATTTTGCTTCTTCACCAACCCTCCTGGGACGTTTGACCATTACCAAATGACCCACAGAAACCACAGTTTTCTTTACAGCTTTTCAAAATTCAATTTTCTTTTCAACACTTTTCTTACTTCCTTTTTATCACAGGGTTGCACCACTCCACCCCCTTTATTTCCAATTAAAAATTCTGCACCCAAGAAGGCTCAATCAAAGAAATAGGATGTCTCCCTCTAAACAGCTCAAATAGAGCCTTCCTCGTTGTACTATGGAGTGTCAACTTATACAATTCAATTTTCTTTACCACCTCCTCTTTCAACTTCAAGGAATTGGACTTTGCAAGCATAATGGTTTCTTTGAGAATCCGGTTTCACCGTTCCACCATGCTATTTGTCCCAGGATGATAAAGTACACACTTCTTGGGTGCTATGCCACATGTCTTCAAAAATTCTTCCATATACTTTGAGACCAACGGAACCCTGTTGTCAGTAAGAAGAGTTTCAGGAATACCTTCCCTTGCTATGAGACTCCTCAAGAAACTCACAACTTGTTTGATTTTAACACTCATTGTCAGAAAAACTTCAGGCCACCATGAGTACAAATCCACCACAACTAACACATAGGTTTGATGACCCTCACTATGAATTGGACCAAGGATGTCCAAATCATAGTCAAGTCCATTGGTTATTTACAAAAAATAACAGGAGGCATTAGTGGAGTACCCTGACACAAAAGACCACCACATGTATTCAACTCATCCTTCACACCCCAAAATATGCCACACCCATCAGATCCTTGTTTCCTAGAATGCCAACCCTTCCTCACCAAAGATAACACCTCCATGAGTAAGGTATCCAAGTCTTTGTATTCACTTCATTGCTTCCAAGTATATCTTTAAAAAGCAGAAATGGAAGCCATCTTTGCCTTTTACTGTGGAGCCTGAGGCACTGGATAGGAAGCCTTGTTTTCTTGGCGGCACAATAGCTCTAAGGAGCTGGAACTGACGAACATCATTAACACCACTACAATATTGCTAATATTGTAATAAAGTACATAGAAAATACGATATCACAGACAGCATTTGTAGGTTTTGGAGAGAAGCATGGTATTTAGTTGTTTACCACAGGAGATTAATGTACTGCAATGTACAACTGTACAACTAATATTTTCCCACGAGTGCTACTAGAATACCATAGGGGAAAATCTGCTTGGGTCCATTAGGAAAAGCTTGCATGAGGTTTCATATTGCTTGCCTATTACTAATGGTAATGCTAATGTAGACTTGTGCAAAATTTAGGTAAGAGGTGGTGGATGCTGGTACACGTTGGGCCATGAAAGGACATGAAGAGTTCTTCCACCACTGACAGTGAAACTATGTCCATTCTGCGGTAGAGTTGATGACTTGTGTTCAACAGTTTCTGTTTGCTGTTTCACGATTAGCGTATCATTACTCCATTATATTGTTGTATCTCTTTCGCCATGGGCCGGGTTCCCACAGCAGCATCTCAATAGTTGAGTCCCCTTTTGTTTCTTTCATTGATGTATGTCATGCTGGGCTACGTTATCTGATCGGGGTACTAATGGCACTAGTTCATATGCCATCTGTGTTTGGATCATTAAAGAGGACAAGGGGGAACCCATTTAATCACTCGGGACCATGGGTAGCAAGTATTTATCAAAACAACAAAAGGTCCTGAGCAAACAAGAATAAGGAAAAATTGATATATATAGATCACAATGGAACTCTATATAGTCTTAAAATTCCATGACCAGCCGGCCAAGGAATATTTATTGATTCGATTGTTTTATAATGTCAAAGTTACAACAATTAACCCAAGCAGTAAGGGTTACATTGGGGCACAGTCCTGTGCCATCCAAGAAAGGGGAGGGCAAGAGGGTAAAGGTAAGTGGGGAAAGTTATCAGGCAAACAAAGTGAGCTGACAGGTCACTGGCATTTAGTATACATTTAGCAGTGTATCCTGAAGTCATTCATACACACAATAGTATTATGTAGGTACATGTATGAATTACTTTAAGGTCGACGTTTCGATCCCTAGCTCAGATATAACGGGATCATCATCAGGACAAGAAATTAATATTGCCTGAACATAATTATTAATAACACCGAGTTGGTGACCCGGGAGGGTATTTGGTTTCAGTTCAGAAGGCCCTCTTGGCGGGGGTGCGCGAGCCAACGTGATTCTTAGTGGGTTCACTGTACTTCAAACTGAGGTTGGGTTGAAGTTCTGTCGAAGCGCTGGTTAAGGTTTAATGGCAAGCCCCAATCTTCAGGGTTTGTTAATGAGGTTCCAAGTCTTGGGAATACTCAATTTATGAGCGTCTATGCCTCTTCAGTTGTTTGCATGGTTTCGAGTGCCAAAACCTAGATGTGGCATGGGTTCTAGGCGGTGAATGAAGTTGCTGGCTGATGCCTCTCAATCAAGCCTAACAGTATGGCCAATCGGATGCCTACAGCGCGGATGCGCTGTCCTCACGTGTCTTCAATCAGAACCAGGCGAGGGAGTGCGGCCAGGCAATTAACTGGTCCGCTAAGGGAGACAGACGTTCTCCTGGAGTGCCGGTCAATGAGGCTGCTCACGAAGGAACCCTTTCCTTCGTGAGCAGCCTCATTGACCGGCACTCCAGGAACCCTTTCCTTCGTGAGCAGCCTCATTGACCGGCACTCCAGGAGAACGTCTGTCTCCCTTAGCGGACCAGTTAATTGCCTGGCCGCACTCCCTCGCCTGGTTCTGATTGAAGACACGTGAGGACAGCGCATCCGCGCTGTAGGCATCCGATTGGCCATACTGTTAGGCTTGATTGAGAGGCATCAGCCAGCAACTTCATTCACCGCCTAGAACCCATGCCACATCTAGGTTTTGGCACTCGAAACCATGCAAACAACTGAAGAGGCATAGACGCTCATAAATTGAGTATTCCCAAGACTTGGAACCTCATTAACAAACCCTGAAGATTGGGGCTTGCCATTAAACCTTAACCAGCGCTTCGACAGAACTTCAACCCAACCTCAGTTTGAAGTACAGTGAACCCACTAAGAATCACGTTGGCTCGCGCACCCCCGCCAAGAGGGCCTTCTGAACTGAAACCAAATACCCTCCCGGGTCACCAACTCGGTGTTATTAATAATTATGTTCAGGCAATATTAATTTCTTGTCCTGATGATGATCCCGTTATATCTGAGCTAGGGATCGAAACGTCGACCTTAAAGTAATTCATACATGTACCTACATAATACTATTGTGTGTATGAATGACTTCAGGATACACTGCTAAATGTATACTAAATGCCAGTGACCTGTCAGCTCACTTTGTTTGCCTGATAACTTTCCCCACTTACCTTTACCCTCTTGCCCTCCCCTTTCTTGGATGGCACAGGACTGTGCCCCAATTTAACCCTTACTGCTTGGGTTAATTGTTGTAACTTTGACATTATAAAACAATCGAATCAATAAATATTCCTTGGCCGGCTGATCATGGAATTTTATTACTATATAGAGTTCCATTGTGATCTATATATCTCAATTTTTCCTTATTCTTGTTTGCTCAGGACCTTTTGTTGTTTTGATAAATCTGTGTTTGGATGTTCTTTAATAAATAGTTCACAGTTTCATAATGACATCACTGTGTAATTATTTTTTCAACCCTTTCCTGAACCAGAAGAGATTGGACTCTGCTCTCAGTATCAGCCTGATGGCTTCGATATTTTTGTCTCTTAGACCCCAAATTCTGTTGTCCTGTGCTTCAGGTATTTGCATTTTGTTTTGACGATCATGCAGGTAACTGCTGATAAGAGGGCTCAAGCTGGTATGTAGTGGGGAACTAGCTTCGGGAGATAGTCTGGTCTCATGCTCTAACAGGCATTTTTCACGGTGCACTGACAGCCGGTGGGGCACAGTAAGCCAACTTCGGTGCATTTAAATCTTCAGAGTGTGAAGTATACTGTTGTCTGACTTTGCATCTGCTGAATCCTGTTCAGATGTTTTCTGGTAATGGTTGTTTAGACTATATAACATTAATCCATTCAGATCATCACCAGGCAATAGTCAGCTCTTTCTGAAGGGTTATTTTAAGAATCAAGAAGTGTCATGCAAGCTAGTAGGGTCATTTTATAATTTGTTAATAGCAATCAATCTATCAATCATGTGTTTTTTAATCGCGACTACTGACCCGTAGGGGGCTCAAGGCGTGGGGGAGGAGGGGAGGTGCAGGTTCCAATTCATAAAGGGGGAGGTCTATCGAAGAGCCAAGTTTTGAGGTTTCTCGTGAAGAGAAACTCCGTCAACTCTTAGATGAAGGTCAAACAGTCGCACTAATTCTATTAGACCTTAGTGCGGCTTTCGATACCATCTCGCACAAACTGCTGGTGCACACGTTAAAAACTCAGGTATAGGTGGTTCGGTATTCAATTGGATCATTTCCTTCTTGGACAGTCGCACTTTTCAAATTATGTCAACCACATCCCGCTCCCAAACCTGCACTGCTCCGCACGGAGTACCCCAGGGCTCAATTCTTTGTCCGCTACTATTTAACCTTTATGTTATACCTCTAGCGAATATAGCAGACCAAGCTGGACTAACTCTTTTTACTTATGCAGACAACTCGCAAATTATTTTCTCCCTCACTAACTCCAATCCCTTGGCACCATCTGATCTAAAATTAGGTCTCAGTAATATTTCCAACTGGATGACAAAGAACCAGCTGAAACTCAATGGTGAGAAGACAGAGGTCCTTATCTTGGGAAAACAGAAAGACCTTTGGAAGCTTTCTAACTGGCCCACCCAAATGGGTAACCTCCCATAACCTTTTAGTCACATTCGGAACCTGGGCGTCATTATTGACGATACACTGTCTATGCACCAACATACAGTCAAAGTGACGGCACTCTTCTTTACCATTCAGAAATGGCTTAAGAAAATCATATGGATGTTGCCCGTCTGCACTCAAAAGTCTGTAGTTCAAGCACTTATCACATCAAGACTTGACTACGGCAACATTCTCTACCTGGGATCAAACAAAGCCATAGTCCGTAGACTGCAGCTAATTCAGAACTCAGCTGCGAGGCTACTTTGTAAAATTCCTAAGACCTTTAGCATCTCTGGGTATCTCCGAGAACTACATTGGCTCGGGGTGGAGACCGGATCAAGTTCAAAGCCCTGAGCTACATGTTCAAAATAAAGGCAGTCACAGATTCTCACTACCTTCAGGCCTTAGATCGCCCTTACAAACCTTCCCGCTGTCTAAGATCTGAAACACTAGGTAACTTTTTGTGCCTAGGATCAAACTTTCCAGAATGGGAGGAAGATCTTTCTCTTTTTGGGCCCGTCCATTTGGAACACACTCCCATCCAGCATAAGTAAAGAAATTGACTATATCCGCTTTCGCAGAAACCTTAAAACCTGGTTGTTTGATCAGTAAGATCACCTGCAGGACCTGCTAGCTCTAATTCATGTCCGCTCCGGCGCCGGGAAACCCTTTTTGGGTAGCTGTGCGCAATATAAAATCAACTAATAATAATAATAATGGTGAGTGATGTTGTCTGTCTGAGGTGGAGCGGTAGGGCATTCCAGGCTCTGGCAATGAGGAAGGAGAAGGAGCGGGCTCCTGATCTGGTCTTTCTGGTGTGGTGGACCATGGCGTAGGAGAGCTGGGCTGAGCCTAGGGTCCTGTGGAGTGCGTTGAATTGGAGTCGGCTGTTCAGGTATGCTGGTCCGGTGTTGTGGAGGGCTTTGTGTGCGTGTGAGAATCTTGAAGGTGATTCTGGCCTCGATAGAGTGCCAGTGGAGTGTGCACAGGTGCTGGGAGATATGGCAGGGTCTTGGCAGTCTAGCAGCGACGTTCTGGTTTGTAGCTTGCGGGTGAGGTTTTTGTTTATTCCGGCGGAGAGTATAATGCCATAGTCAAGTCTGCTGGTGACGAGGGTGTGAGTGACAATCTTTCTGTGCTCGGGGGGATCCATTTGAAGGTCTTACTTAGGAGGCAGAGGGTGTGGAAGCAGGAGGATGCAAGAGAGTTGATCTGGTGGTCTATTTTGAGCTCGAAGTCCAGGATGATTCTAAGGTTGGGTGCGTTGTCCGTGGTGGTGGGTGGGCTTCCAAGGGCGGGGGGCCACCAGGTGTCGTTCGAGGCTTTGGGGTGTGGACCCATGATGAGTACTTCTGTTTTGTCAGTGTTGAGTTGTAGGCAGCTGCTTTTCATCCATTATGCAACAGCTTCAAAGCCTTCTTAAAAGATGTGTTTGGCTGCGTTGGATTTATTGGATAGGGAGACGATGAGTTGGGTGTCCTCTGCATATGAAATAATGTTGAGTCCGTGGATTCTGAAGATGGGGCGAGCAGTGCCATGTAGATATTGAACAGCGTGGGGCTGAGGGAGGATCCCTTGGGGACTCTGCAGGTGCTTGGTGTAGGGTCCGAGAGGAAAGGAGGGAGTCTGACCTGCTGCGCTCTGCCAGAGAGGAAAGAGTAGATCCAGTCGAGGGCCTTGTCCCGGATCCCTGCGTCGTGGAGTCTGCATGTTAGGGTGCAGTGAGAGACTGTGTTGCAAGCCGCTGAGAGGTCAAGGAGGATGACGGCTACTGTTAGCCTCTGTCCAGGAGGGAGGGGATGTCGTCTGTTGTGGCGAGCAGGGTGGTTTCTGTACTGTGTTTATTTCTAAAGCCTGATTGGGAGGAGTCAAGGATGATGTGCTCTTCGATGAAGGTAGCCAGTTGGCTATTGATGGCTTTCTCGATTACTTTCGCTGGGAATGGGAGCATGGAGATGGGTCTGTAGTTTTTGAGGTCAGTGGGGTCTGCCAAGGGCTTCTTTAGGAGGGGGTTTTGCCAAGGAGCAGTTGATGGTGTGGCAAAGCATGGGTGCAATGGTGTCAGTACCTCTGTTGAAGATGTGGTGGGGGCAGGGGTCTGTGGGGGCCCCAGAGTGGATTGACTTCATCATCTTCAGTGTGTCTTCGGTGGTGAGGGCTTTCCAGCTGTCAATCATTGCCTTCAGGGTGAGGGTGTGGCTGGTAAACCTTTGTGTGTTGGTTGTCCTCATCAAAGTTGTCGTAAATGTTCTTGATTTTGTGGTGGAAGAACGTGCTGAGTTTATTGCAGTGGTCTTGTGAGGGAGGGATGTCAGTAGACTTGCTGGTGGGTTGAGCGAACTCCTTGATGATGCTGAGGAGCTCTTTGCTGTTGTGTGCTTGTGTGGAGATTCTGTCTTTGATTGCGGTTTTTCTCTTACTTCTGATGAGTTGGTGGTGTGCGTTGGTGGCGGCTCTGATGTTGTTGGGGGCTTCTGTGTAGTGGAGTTCCTCCTGGCTTTTTTAAGGTGGCAGCATGTGCATCTGGACTCTCGAAGTTCAGTGGTAAACCATCTGGATTTCTTGGTGTGTGTGTTGTTGTCCTTCTTGAAGGGGGCTATGATGTTGGGGCAGTCAGAGGTCCATCTGTGCAGAGTTCGGGCTGCAGTGTTTGGGTCATCGTCTTCCGTGGTGGTTGAAGTGGAGTTGCGAAGTAAGGAGGTGAGCTGGTCGTCAGTGATTTTGGTCTAGTTTCTTCGTGGGAGCAGGTGCTGGTGTCTGTTGATGATGGGTGTTCTGAAGGTGAAGTGGATGCATCTATGGTCTGTCCATGGGAGTTCGGTGGTGTGGCTGAAAGGGATGGAGTTTCCTGTTGTGAAAAGGGGGTCGAGGGTGGGTCCTGCTGAGGTCATGGGTTCACTCACAATCTGGCTGAGTCCAATGTTGTGGAGGTGGTCCAGGAGGGATGTGGTGTTGGGATCTAGTTCGTTGTCGAGGTGGAGGTTGAGGGCTCCCAACACGGTGTAGTTGGGGGACGCAATGGCTTGCGGGCAGATGATGTCCGTGATGGAGTTGGGGAATGGTCTGCGGGGCCCGGGGAGTCAGTACATGAGAGTTCCTCGGAGGGGTGGCCTGAATTTTGAAATGTACGTGTTCCATCAGGTCTGTTGGCTCGTCGGGGAGTGTGCTCAGCCAGAGGGTGGATTTGTGGATGATGTTGATTCCTCCTCCAGGGTGGGTGGGGCGCCCCCTGTAGCTGTGTCCCAAAGTTGAAAGTATTGCCCCAGGGCCTATAGAAATATATTGAATCCAGAACATTCTTGTGATATTGAATAGCAGCATATTTTGTGGTTGTAGAAAAAATTTGTATTGGGCATGTGACTAATTACTGCTCGTCTGTGGATGCTATAGACCAGGCTGACTCTTTCACTTAACAGAAATTTATACAAAGAGAATTCCATGAATAATGATGGGCTGCAAATAGTAAAACATGCCTTCTAATGTCTTTCACGGTTGAGTGAACAAATTTAAAATTATTTTGGAGTGTGAACTCTGTTAGGGTATTGTGTTGCAGGAACGCTGTGAGGTACACATCTACAGGAAAGAGAAACTATTTGGGCGGCTGAAACAACAAACTTTCTTTGACAGTAACTGGATCCATTATCAAGACAGTTAATAGATGACCTCTTTTAGGAATTCTGCAGATTTCAGAAAACGAACTGCAACCTCTCAAATATTAGTAGTAGTAGTAGAAAAAGCTTTATTCGAGTTATAGACTCATAAAAGCACAACATGCATATTATAAAAACATCACACTTAATCAGGGCATTTCATTCAGTACGTTAAAACAGTTGCGCAAGCTTAATCATTGTAAAACAAAACATTATACAAGTAAAACATAATCAAGAAACATTAGGAGAAACAGAAAGGGCTCTCCGCCTAATGGACCAAGCCCACCCCAGGTACTTTGCTATTCCCATAACAATAGGCTCCTCAGAAGTAGTGCAAATAATTCTCTGCGCCTCAGCCGCACTGGATGTCCCAAGGTTCTTGCAGATAGGGGTTAACCAGACCCTTCTTGGGGAGGCATAAGCCTTACAAGCAAATAGGAAGTGTCCCACACTTTCCTTAGTTGCGCCGCATGCTGGGCAGCACTGGGTGTTCAAACTCTTCCACCTGCCTGTTAGATCTCTCAACGGGAGGGAACCAGATCTTAATTGGAAAAACAATTTTCTGTCCATAGGAACAGTTATACTGTCCCAGTAATTTTCTAGAGCAGGACACATTTTACTTTCCAAAAAGCGACCTCCCATTGAGTCAGATTTAACCCTTCTCCAAAGCCTCTCGTCTATCCATTCCCAATATAGTGCTTTAAGTGTATTTTTGCTTGGGAACACTTCCCCCGACGGATTGTCCCAAAGGTTGGAAAGACCTAGTTCGCCTAGCAATACCCTTAGGTTTTTCAGCCATGATATTTTATGGAATGTATCACTCTTGATTATTGCCAGGAAGCCTTCCCCATAATGCCTAATTTCAGGGGTGGACCAAAGTCGCCTCCAGTATAAGATGGGACGCAGTCTGGCTCGATCGGTTACCGATCTTCTTCCCAGGTCAAGACTAAGAGGGATTAATGGTGTACTCTGGGGCAATCCCGTAATACCCCTAAGAAACCTGTTCTCAGCTATCTGTAATGAGGTTAAGTTGTCAAAACCAAACAGCTCCGCCCCATATAAGGCCGATCCTATTGCCTTAGCATCGTATACAGCGAGGACAGGTTTTATGGGTTTTGTTTTGGATCTATTGTGCTCCACCCGTAAGGCCCCCGATATTTGCTGATGTTTCAGGACCGCCTTTTCTATGTGGTGGGACCAACCATAATTACTTGCGATTTGTACCCCTAGGTAGGTGAACTCCCTTACGACCTCAAGCCCAATATTATTCAAGTGTATCCTAGGGCGAGGCTTCTGTCCTTGGGAGAAAGCCATCAGCTTGGTCTTGCCTATGTTTACTTCCAGGCCATGCTCCTGGCAAAAGTCATCAAAAACATTCAGGGCCCGTTGCAATCCAGCTGGGGTTTTGGATATTATCAAAGTGTCGTCAGCGAACATCAGGATCGGAACCCTGATGCCCGCCAACGAAGGCGCATCCACACTAGCGTCCTGCATCCTGCTGACTATCCCATTGATATATAATGTGAAGAGCAAGGGCGCCATTGCACAACCTTGGCGCACCCCACGCTCCACAGGGAAGTCAGCTGAGGATTGGCCATTTGTCCCCCACTGTACTTTGGCAAAATTGCATTCGTGCAACCTCATAACCAAAGTAAGCAATTCTGCGGGAATGCCTATCTTACTTAACACTGCCCAGAGCTTACCCCTTGGGACTAGGTCGAAGGCAGCCCGCAGGTCGACAAAAGCGACATACAGGCTGCCCCCACCAAGAAGAACCGTCCCCCACCGTAACATAGTGAAGCGAAACACCTGGTCGATGGTACTGGTAGCCCTTCGAAAGCCTGCCTGAAAAGGGGAAAGAGAATCATTTTCGTCCACCCAGTCCATAAGTTTGTTTACCACCATCTTCCCAATTACTTTTTGGACGGTGGCAATCAAACTTATGGGCCTGTAGTTAGCTGGAAGGGATCGATCTCCTTTTTTGTGGACGGGTATAATGATGGCTCCCCTCCACTGTTCCGGGACTTGCGCACCCTTTGCAATTGCGTTCCCCAATAGGAGCACATATCTGCCCCACCTATCTTTATCATTTTTAAAAACGTCCGAGGGTATCCCGTCTAATCCCGGGGCCCTACCCCCTTGAACGGAGCTAATTACAAATTCAACTTCCTTGGCGGAAAACAAATCATCCTTAGGAAATACAGCCAAGATTACATCCCCACCACCCCACTCCTTTGTTTCAGCATATTGGGGCCTAAAGTAATTCACCCAATCGGATTCAGCAACATTATTATCCGGTTTGTTTGGGGTACCGCCTCTGCCCCACTTTACTATCTTCCAGAAAAGCCTGGAATCCTTTGCTCCAGAGGCCTCCTTCAGTTCCTCCCAATGCTTCTCATCCCAGTCTTTTTTGGCCAAAAAAATGCTAGTGTTGTATTGCTTCCTGGCAGTTTTGATTGCTACACTGTCCCTGCTTCTGATAGCATTACCCAGTGTTAATCTGGCTGCCCTGCACTGTTTGTTAAACCACCCTGCTGGTTTAGAGGAAGCTGTGCGATTACCCTTACATGTTCTCATAAAGTATGGCTTTAGGGTGGCGAAAAGATTGTTATGGATTTCAGTGATCGCCCTAGATCCTGGCAGTGTTGCACTAGCTAATTCCATGGAAAGAATTGCTTTGTCCACTTCAGACCCAATAAAATCCATGGAGGCTGCATTCGCCAACACCGAGGGCCATTTCAATCTACGCATATTATTCGCCATGTCTGGGAGCAACCCATTACTAGCATGTAGATAAGGCTGAGTGTGCTTCCACCAGGTATGGGTCACACAGAGGGGGTTGTGATCACTTTCTATCCTGCCCTTGACTTCCATGTCACAAACCCCCTGCCAAAGATTAAGACTACAAATAACGTAGTCTATCCTGCTTCTATTATGACCATTATCATATGTGCACATACCTTCCTTATCTCCCTTTGTTCTACCATTGAGGGCACGCATCCCATATTCTAAACACATAGCATTTAAGGAAAGAATATCTTTTGACCAACGTTTGACAGGGGCAAGATTCAGGGAGGGAACACCCCATAGATTGTCCTCTTCCTGTCCTAATGGGTTTTCGGTACTGTCTAGAGGCTCAAAAGTCCTATTTAAATCCCCAGCTATTACTATTCTGTTCCCAAGGGACTTTGATTGCAGAAAATTAAATAGAGCCTCTAAAGTGGGGGAACTCCCATTATTGCAACCTCTGGCATAGACATTATATAAATCTATCACACCCCACTCTACTGAGGAAATTCGTAGCATTTGAATATCTCTGCAGCCCAAGTCCCACATTTTCACAGTAAGTCCGGAACTCTGTCTAATCCAGACTGTGAGGCCTCCTTTGGGTCTACCCCTAGGACCTCGACATGCCGGGATTGAAAAATTTAGGTAGCCTTGGAGGTAAATAGGATCACAGGCCCAAGTCTCCTGGAAGAAACACAGTTCAAACCCGTTAATGAAGTCGGCCCACGATTGTAACATCAACTTACTCCCCAATCCTGCAATGTTCCAAGATACAAAGCTTTCCATAGCAGGGCTATCACTACCCATTATATCAGAAATGGGCAATCCCATGGGACTCAATTGTCCACCATCCTCATCTCCCAAATTGTGATCATTGTCCACAATATTCTGTTCCATTAACACCTCACCACTCATGTTTTGCATTAAATCCCCGGTATTTTCCTCTACAGATGCAACATTTTCATCGCCTTCTGTTACCTTCAACACAACATCAGTACTCATTTCCGGGGTTTCGGGGACCCAACTTGGCTTCTGGTGTGAAAGGCATCCCCTTATGTTAAGCTTTGGTCAATATCCCCAGTTCAAACATTGAGTGTCTTCCAGATTATTATGATTTGAACCAATATTTTGGGGTTGCCATTGCAGTAGGGTAGAGGGTGGGGGTGCAATCATTACCAACGGAGGATTGGTGGAACTATTTAGATTCATGGGCCCGCCTTTTAATAAGCATGTTTGTCTTGGGTAGAAAAAAGAAAGATCCACGATACCAATTCCACCACTACTTGTACCCCAACCCTGCCTTGTAATCCAACCAGCCACCCTGGGGTCTTGAAAATTGATGATAATACAGTCACCCCCCAAGTTTTTACTGGTGTACCCAATCCAGTCGATCCTCCTTGCCCCTATTATCAACCCGTCCAGCCCCCCCGGGAGTGGTCTATTTTCCTTCAACCAGTGCATTACTTTATTTTTGAGCATCTGGAAGTTTTCTCTTTGACCGACTAAAAGAGGTGGAACATTAGTGAGAACCGCCACGAAAGGGTGGGAATCCGGGGTAAGATTCACAGGAGGAATCTTTCGGGGTTGTTTCTCCAAATAAGTCGGTGGTGGTCTATTAACCGGGGCACTAGGACAAGGGTTAGGGATATTTGATTTTTGCTGAGGATTTGTGGATAAAGCTTTAGTTGCCCTGGGGCCATTAAGGCCCTCTGCTCCAATATTTGTGTCGGGATTGGAAATACTTGGCATTGGCCGATGGTTACTTGCAACGGTGTTGCTGTTTTGTAGGCCCGTCTTATTCTTGTCCTTTACCATAGGGTGTTGGACCTTAGATGCTTTTTCCCTTGCACTAGTGCTCGGACAGACCTGCTCTGGTGAAATAAGAGGTTGACTTGGTCCCTTTGCCTGGGTCTTACTTATAGTGCAGCCTGCTTGGGGGAGTGTTACAACAACAGGCAGATTTTGTGCTTTTTCTGAAATTTCCTCAGCCCTACTAGACTCAGTTATCTTGGGCTGTAATTTAATTAGTGACTTAGTATGGAAAAAATTGTCCAGGGTAGCCTGCTCAAAGTGGTCTAGTCGATCCATTAACTTATTTACTTTGGCCTCAATGGGTGTCAAAAACAACCTTAGTAATTTCTCCAACTCAGGTATCAATGAGTCTATTGGAGGAATGTTCGCAGCCAACCCGTTCCCCTGGGGGTCACTAAATGGTGGATTAGAACTCTCTATAGCTACATTGTCCCCCTCATTTGGTAAGTCGCCACTTCCACTTACCCCGTTGTGTGCCTTTTGTGTAAATAAAGGATTTTTTACCACTTTTCTTACCTTGTTAGGGGGTTTGGAAGGATGGGATTTCCTTGGGGCAGTAATCCTTTTCCTTTTTACACATGGTTTTGGGCCTGACATACTAGTTTTAATTATGGTTTTCACTGTAGATGAATGAAAAATGGGGTCTAAAGGTAAAGATGTGGACAGAGTGGCATTGTCCAATCTTTGTAGTGGGCCGTCCTCAATCTCCAAAGTAGAGGGAGAAGTGTTTTGTATTTCAATCACCCCAGGCAAAGTTATAGAGGACAGAGGGGTTACCAATGCCGGATAAGCTTGCGGCAACCGTTTTTCCATGGAGCTTTTAAGAAGCTCAATGGACAGCCTACGGTCTGCACGTTTCTCTGCCAGTGAGATCTCTTTGTCTATATCTTGGTTGGGACGATTGAAAAAGAATTTGTCCAAGGGGCCTAGAATGGTCGTACCGCCCTCAGAATGGGGAGGTGGTAAGCTGGTGGTATTTAACATGTGAGACATTATTGGTAGGATTTACGAGTACATAAACACAGTGGGGCACACAATATAATGAATCAATGGAGTCCCGAGAATAACAAATTACAGGAAACAGATCTCAAATCCTACTCGTCAGTGGGGTGGCCCAGCCCGGCCTCCTTCGGCCCCTGACGGCCACAGACGGTCCCGCCCTTGTCCCGGGCTTCTCCCGGCGCCCTCCCACGCGCTCCCGCGCAGCGGAAGAGCAGGGCCCGTAATATATGCACGAATAGGTGAGAAGGGGGGAGGGGTCGGGGAGAGCGGCCCAGGTGTAGCAAGTCAGGCAGGCAGGCGGGCGCTCCTGGGATATGTAGTCCCAGTGCAGCGCGCGCGCTCGCTCGCAGCCCCTACCAATATCCTTCCCTCAGCGTCCCTCTGTAAACAATGGCAGGCAGCACTCCAAGCGCAGCGGGACCCGCGGAGCGGGTTCTGCAAGAAGTGGGTTGATGGCTGATGGCAAACTCCAAGCTCCCAACTCCAACCAGGTCACAGCAAAAATGCAGAAAGGCGTCCCACTCGCCAGATCCAAAGAACAGCTGATAAATGCTCGGTGAGAGGGGGGAGGGGTCGGGGAGAGCGGCCCAGGTGTAGCAAGTCAGGCAGGCAGGCGGGCGCTCCTGGGATATGTAGTCCCAGTGCAGCGCGCGCGCTCGCTCGCAGCCCCTACCAATATCCTTCCCTCAGCGTCCCTCTGTAAACAATGGCAGGCAGCACTCCAAGCGCAGCGGGACCCGCGGAGCGGGTTCTGCAAGAAGTGGGTTGATGGCTGATGGCAAACTCCAAGCTCCCAACTCCAACCAGGTCACAGCAAAAATGCAGAAAGGCGTCTCAAATATTAACATATGCTGTACCCATAAAGTAAAGATATGGAAGACGGACAGTCACCCTTCCTGTATAGAGGATAATACCTTCTCTCTTCCCTCAGCACTCAGACGGCACTACTGTATAGCATGTTAGCCCTAGATATGCACTATAAAAATTGGAATTGGGATAAAAAATTGGGCATATTGGGCATGATATGCTTAGATTTGTGATCCAAAAACATCATTAACGGGCTACTTATATACCGCCCGCCGGGAGGGGCCTCACAGTTCGTTGAACAACTCACAGAACTGATAACCCAGCCAGCACTTCGGTACAAAAAAATTCTCATCCTAGGTGATCTCAACCTTCACTTCGATAATACGGATTGTGGGGAGGCTCAAGCTGTGGCAGAAGCACTAAAATCTCTAGAGCTCAACCTTCAATCCAGATCCCCCTCGCACCAATTAGGGCATCTTCTGGACCCCATCTTTGCTAACTGGGAGGGAGTTAACGTCTCCTCCCCGATCAGAACAATTTGGTCTGATCACTTCATCATTCCGTTTAAATAGAAGGTATTCCTCCTGATAACAGAATTAATAATCCCATACCCCAGAAACGTAGAGACTGGAAAAAGTTCAAGCAGGAATCATTCAAGCTTGCCCTACTTGAGACAACACCGCCCCCTAGCACCACTTTGCAGGAGGCGTGGAACAATTATGAAAGTTGGGTGTCCAATGCATTAGATACGGTAGCACCCTGGACACTCAAACCCCCCGCAAGATTGACCAAAACTGCCCCCTGATTCTCTCAAGAACTCAAAGGAGCTAAAGCAAAATGCAAAAATTTGGAAAGACAATGGAGGAAAAGCTACAATTTAGAAAGTAAGTCACACTATAAAACAGAACAAAAAAATATCACAAACTAGTAAGAGCAGCAAAAGGTGCCTACTTTAAGGGTAGAATAGAATCTGCCTACAACCCCACTAGAGAACTTTTTGCCATCTATAAAGAGTTAACAGTCCCAACCAGACTCGAAGCGCAAGACACCTACTCCAGCGAGCTATGCGACTCCATAGCTGATCATTTTGTCGGCAAGGTCGACAAAATATACGCCACTTTCACAGATGGAGCTGATTCCTCAAGTACACAGATGGTAATCAAAGACAACTCCACTGTTAAACCCCGCCTGACATGCTTTAAAGTCCCTGAGAGACAAGAACTGTTAAACATTGCTAAAACCATACAGTCTGGCTCCCCCTGTGACGTATGCCCCCCCCCAACCGCTGTAAGGGAGTCTTAGAGAGTATGATCGATCAGATCTCTCATATCGTTACTCTCTCTTTCCAAGAGTGCCATGTTCTCGATACTTGGAAAACAGCCCAGGTTATCCCTTTGAAAAAAACAACTAATGTCCACATCTCCCAACTTCAAAATCTTCGTCCCATCTCCCTTCTTCCTTTCTGCGCACAAATAGTAGAAAAAGTGGTTAACGGACGACTTATGAAATATCTGGAGGAGGAATCCCTCCTCCACCCCACTCAATCGGGGTTTAGAGCCGGCTACTCGACAGAGTCAGCCGTCCTCTATTCCACGGAGTGCCTCAGACAGATGGTGGATGAAGGACAGACAGCAGCATTGGTCTTATTAGACCTCAGTGCAGCATTTGACACCGTGCTGCACACAACGCTGCTGTCTCGCCTCTCTGATATGGGAGTGGAGGGTTCCGCCCATGCCTGGTTACAATCTTTCCTGGCCAATAGAAGTTTCCAGATGCACTGTCCCCCTTTCAAATCCTCCCCTCGGAAGCTGAGCCATGGGGTTCCACAGGGCTCCAGCTAAAGCCCTACCCTGTTCAATCTTTATATGGAACCCTGGCACGTATAGTTGAAGCTTTCGGGGTGGATATTGTCACCTATGCTGACGACACCCAACTGATGATCAAGCTGTCGCTCGACCATACGGAAGATGCCATCAACTTTTCCAATTGCTTGTCATCAGTGGCATCAGGGATGAATAACAACTGTCTACGCCTGAACGGCGAAAAAAACTGAACTCTTAGTTGTTGGTAAATCCCCCTCTGCCTGGACACACATGTGGTGGCCGGCGGAACTGGGCAATTTTCCCTCTCCCGCGGACTCGGTCAGAAATCTTGGAGTAATGCTCGACTCGGATCTCTCTTTCAGATCGCAGGTCAACAAAGTCACGGGCAGGTGCTTCAGCACACTAAAAACCCTCCGTAAAGACCTTGACCTTCTCCCCATCAATGCCAGAAAGACACTTGTCCATGCCCTAGTCACACCCCATCTTGACTATGGCAATGTCCTACTCCTGGGCCTTAGTAAAAAAGGCCTACACCAATTGCAGTGCATGCAAAACGCTGCTGCCCGCCTGGTACTCAACCTGCCTCGTAGAGCATCTGGGAAGAATGCTATAGCGAAGCTTCACTGGCTCCCGGTCAAGGAGCGCATTAGATTTAAAGCCTTATGCTTTACGCATCGCATCGCTCAGGGCAAAGGCCCAGGATATTTGCAAAAGCTCTTCACAATTCACCGCCCCACCAAAAACCTGAGGTCGGCCGGAGCTATGCTGTTTAAACTCCCCCGCACCCGCAGAGCCAAGATGTGTGACCGTTCCTTCAGGCTTCTGGACCCTAAACACTGGAATGAACTTCCACTTGTTCTTCGTATGAAACCTTCAGAAACTAGATTCCGTGCCAAACTCAAAACCCATCTGTTTCCAGTCATCTAACTCCCTCTCCTCCCTCTGCCCCCTGTTTTCGTTCTCCCCTACTGTCTGTCGCTTGAGATGTAGTATCATTCTAGCGCGGGGACACACTATTTTTAGTGCAGCCAGGAGCTTTAGAAATGGCTTTATTATTATTATTATTATTATTATTATTATTATTATTATTATTATTATATTAGTATAGTGATGTGAGTGGAAGGGTAATTTGTAGGTAAAAATGGTGTGCTGGTATAATGAGGGTGTGTTTTATACCCAAAGAAACACATTTTATATTAGACCCTTTGCACCAGTCACTTAATTACAAAATGTGCAATTACGTCTTTATTCTAGAAAACGCTTCCAATGTTTGTGAAAAATTAAGCTTCTGAATATTTTTACACACATTTATGCTAGAACCTCTCTGCCCAGTAGGCTCACAAGAAGAGCTGGAAGTTTCAATCTTTGTCTACCCTCTGACCTCAGGGGTTGTTAGATGCTCACAACAATGGCCAGTCATTGTTGTAGTCCTGCACACCTTGAGAACTGTTGGTGGAATAGGTGAGGCCAGTGGTGCTTACTACAAGGGACAAAAACAACTTTAATCCCTCTAGGAATGTCCAGTTTCTCTCTGCCTCCTCAAGAGGGAGGCCTGCAAACCAAATCTGTCCTTCAACTTCTGCAGGACAACAGCAATTTACTTGCTGTGTAAGCTCAAAGAATAATGTTGTTAGGTCTCGTCTGAGATAGCGCATGCGTTGTTGCCTATGAGGCATTTGTTATCTCTAAGGGAGCTTAGAGTCATCCATTTCTTACCATTGCTTGGCTACACCATCACTTTCATTTCCTTACTTCTCTTTTACCAGCGCGTACCAACCTCACTTCTTCTTCACATGTTTGTCTATTCCATGAACCATGGCCCAAGTACTGCTTCCATGTTCAACGTGTGCCCTTCCACTGCTCAAATAGAGATACTTTTCTTTTTATTGTCGCATCTCCAGCCATTGACTGTTGTCAATGCATGTTCCCTTTTTGTTTTTGCCTGTTCCCTCATCATCATTGCTTCTCCCACTGTCTTTGCTTTCCCTTTTGTTGTTTCTTGTTCCGTAGTCATTGTTGCTTCCCCATCCCAACATTGTTGCTTTCTCCCTCGTTGCTTGCCTAATGTTGTGTGCATCACCTTTGCTGCTTACCATGTCCCCCGTCCTCACACCCATGTTGTTGCTTGTCCGGTCATTGCTTTCTCATTGTTGCTTCCCCATTCTTGTTGCTTCCCTTTTCCTACCTGCTCCCAGGTTTGCTTGCGCTTTCCCACCTGCCCCCCCATCCCCGTTGTTACTTTCCCCATCCCTCGCCCTCCTTTCACCATTGGTGCTTGCCCCCACTCTGCCCTCCTATCCCCTCCCCTGTTGTTGCTGCCCCCGCCATGCCACAAAAAACATTGGCAAAGCTAATAGGTCTTGCCTACATGAGGGCTATTGACTTTATCAAAGTTTTGCTTAGCAGTGCTGTACAGCAGCATAGCTGTTTTGCAGCATGGCTAAAAGACAAGAAAAAAAGCACCATGGCATAGTCAGTGCTGACCATTTAATAGCCTGTTTTGTCTTTGCGTTCAGCCAATCTACAACAGCAGCTGCATAACATGGTTAAAAACATTGACTAAGCCAATAGCTATCATGTAAACAGGACCAATTGGCTTTGCCAATGCTTGTTTCTCCAGCCGGGGGGGGGGGGGGGGGCAGCTCCTCACCTCTTAGCTTTGCCATGCCCATAAAGATAATGGACTGGACAGTCACTCAGCTGCAACCACATTAAATTAATGATCACATTAAAAGAAAAAAACTGAAACCATATGGATACAAACTATGTTTAGTAGGGATGGAAAATGGGAACAGAACACATTCATTATGTGTCATGCTTCAATCTTAATAATGTACTTCTATATGGTTTTGAATAAATACATATGCAAAACTTTAGATAAAGAAGGGGTCTGGGCAGAAATAAAGATGTGCTTTTTATTCTTTAAGTTACGTCTAAATGTCTGAAAGACCATCAGAAGTTTTAAATGAAAATGGGAGCACAGGTTTTAGGAAGCATTGAATCGAAAACCTAGATTAAATCAATTGCTTTCACATCACGTTCTTTATTTTCTTAAGTTGATAGATTGATTTAAATATTTTTAAAGGGAAAGGTGTTATACCAATGCCCGCCTTTGGTCAAGTTGATTACTGCACTGCCCCAATCTTTGTTTCTACCACACCACCATCTCATTTACATCTTATTTAATCACGAAACAAAAAATAACTTGCTTTTATTTAGTGGGTTTTGCTGCATTGCTGATGATTCAGAGTGATGTGAGTAAAATAGTTTCCTAATACCGATTTTAATGGTATTCGCTTAATAGATCTTGGAAGTTTAGATGCTTGAGTTGGCTTTGCTGAGGTGCAAACCTATGATCTGCAGATCACAGCAGATGTTAGTGGTGAGTATAAACTCACGGATCCATCTAGTGGCAAATCTAAAGGCTTACTGCAGAGCTAGTGTTAATAAAGAGAGCAGTACACTGAAGAATAAGAAGAAAAGGGGGCACAAAGAAAAAGTGTCAAGAGGATGTGGAAAACTTGAGCTGAAACGAAGGAAAGGGAGGGACCAAAAGCAAGGGACGGATATGACATAGGGGAGATTACAGATGACTAAACCAGTAGTGAAGGGCAAGCAAGATACTGACCAGTGGAGAGATTGAAAGAAAAATGAATACAGGAATCAAATATGAAACATGGAGGGAGGGATGGCTAGAGCAGGGTCAATTTTAAAAGGAGCAGGTAAGTAATGAATGTATCCAATTGTGTTTGTTTTCGGACTTCCTCATAACTTTGAGTCTAGTCCTGTCCCGCGTCTTCCACCATGCTACTTATAACAGCACTTCTGGTGATGTCACATCTGGTGAAATCGCATGTTTTTAATGGTTGAGGCTCTCGGTTCAGGGTGAAAATTCCTCTGGAACAGCGGTTCTTAACCTGTGACAGTGAGTGACCTCAACTGAATTTTGAAATGCTCCATCCTTCCTATTGAAAGTGAAAGTTCGATTTTTTTAATATATATATATATATTTGCAAATAAAATGTTTCATCATTTGTGTATTTGTTTGATGACTGCTTGTTTCTGTATTTGTTGTGTATTGTTTTGTGGTTCAAATCAGTGAAAATGCTTAGGCCAGGGTCCCTAGCTTCCATTAATGATGCATTGGTGGTCCCCAGCTTCCAGTAATGATTCATTGGGGGTCCACAGAAGTCAAAATGCTAAGAACCACTGCTCTAGAAAACTGAACAGCTGCCCTGTAACCTAGACATACTCTTGCCACCCACATGGGATTTTTGGCAGAAGTGGCTCTTGTTTCTAATGGTTTAAACACAGAGGATGCCTTTGCTCGAAGAGCTTCCTGGATAAAACCAAATTTGGTGTCCCTTCCCACTCATCCTCTTTAATTGTCTTTGTATACAGTGGTACCAGCATCCTTCAGAAAAACTGTTTGAATACACTCTTCTTTGGGCCCACGTCAAATGGAGATTGCAGCAGCGAGCTCCAGTGCCCCTGGGCTTGGACCGAGCTCCCACATGCTAAAGGCTGGCCCTGGGTAAACATATGCTTTCAGTTGACTTTAAAGTAAACCATTCATTATGGCAGGGAAGATGGGGACTTTGAAAAGTGAGTTCTGTGGTTAAAAATGGAAATCCTTTCACACAGTAGTTCTCGTGCTCTCGCAGCGAGAAGGCCTCGATGGGCAGAAGACTGAGTCACCAATGTAATAATGAATGAAAATCAATCTGCTGCTGTCAGAGCTCTGCTGTACACTTCGTCAGCGTTTGGCGCTTACAAAGGTCGATTGTGGCATGCCAGGTTCATTGGTCTTGCTTCTGCTGCGGGTATTTGATCTCTGTCTCTCATAACAGCTACTTCAGCTTCCAGGGGCTTGCTTTCAAGCTGTGCCCATGTGGAACAACCCTGAGGGAAGACTGGCGGAAAAAAACACATGGCTCTTCTATAAGTGCCTGCCTCTAAAATTATATGAAATGATTTAACCCACTACCTTGCTCTTCTCAGTGTGTGCATTGGTAATTGAGGTCCTGGTGTACACAGGGCTCATTCGTCTGGTGCAATGGAAGAGGATGTTACCCTCATCCCTAAGAGCAGTTTAATATTTCTTGGGTCTTCACGTACATCTGGCTTCTCAAAAGCAAAAAAAAAAATACGTGTGTTGTAATGTATAATAGTATTTTAGTGTATAAATGTCTTTTAGACATATAACTAATCCTCTTTGCTAGTATACGCGGTGCAAGCTTTACAAATGTGTTAGCTTACAAAACACAGAAATCGTGTATTTTGTTTGCATTTTTCTTTAAATTAATTGTTTACATAAACATGGTATCCCAGACTGTGCACATTGTGGACACATTGTCTAGATGTTTGTATTTTCCTGCACTGCTTTTGCTTGTAAAGCACCAAATTTGTGGCCTTTTAGCCACTTCACAGTGCTTGTGATTTTGAAGTCATAAAGTTCTTAGCCAATATGGACTACAGGGTCTGTATTTGGGATTGATGCTTTGAGAAACCAACGTGAGAATCACTAAAATCTAATTCATTTAGGTAGACACTTCATGCTCAAATAAGTAAGAATTGAATCCATACATACATTTGAAAACCTCATTTGTAATGCATTACCCTAACTATTTCTTTTACACTCACATGAGCCCTTCTACTTTTCAAGTCTAAACCAAAAATAATTTGGACATAGTCTAAGAAACCATTTCATGTCATGCACGTGAAACTGGAACACATCTACCCCATTAAAAAAAGAAGAATCTGATCCAAATTCATGGTTCAGTTATCACCTCATGACGACTCTGACTTCCGAAAAGGCTGCAATGTGGAAACAGCCATGCTCAAGATTATAAACGACATTCGCCACATGCTCAGTGGGAGAGAAGCTTGTTTGCTGATCCTTCTCGACTTAATTGCTGTTTTTGTTGCCATTGATTATCAGAGGTTCATTGAAATCCTCGAATCTTTCATGGGGGTTTCAGGGACTGTTTACTCTGGTTTCCATCATATCTTGAAAGCAGAAGGCAGAATTGGAAACTCTTGCTATGAAATCAATTCTGTCCTTGAAGGGTTTCCGACGGGCTTCATTTTAGGCCTCACACTAATTAATCTACATATGGAGCCTCTTAGAACTTTGATGAATGAGTTTGAGGTGCTTATCTACCAATTGTCGGAAGAGGCACAATTGCATATAAAAAAAACATAAATACAACAGTGTAAACACCCTCAAGAATTCCTTTAAAAAAATCAAAAATAGATGTCCGCAAACTTTTTAAAACTTAACCTCCTAAATTGACATAGACAGGATACCTGCATTTAAATGTAATAGTTTTACTCCCAAACTAACTCAATAAGCCAAATCCATTGTCTTTTCAATTTTCTCTAGACACTTTGTATAAAATGTCACATCAACCACACACCAAATTCGTTTGAACAGTCCTGTTTTCTAACACAGCTCAAACAATCCGCTTACAGTCTTCCTTTGACTCCATCATACATACCAAATTGTTTACACCAGTGATTTACTCATAGGAGCAATCAAGACATCCCTGGTGCCTTTAAAACCTTTTCTTCATTATGCTGGTCATTGCACGTCTAACACCAGGAAATCTGATCACATGGTCCCCATTCTTAGAGGCCTCTACATGCTCCACTTCAGACAACTATTACATTCAAACTCATCTCTGTGGCGTTTAAAGCCTTAAGACTTCAGCAAACCATGTACCTTTAATCCCTACTTCACATCTCTGGTGAGGCAAGAAATCTAAGAAGCAAAGTAGCCCTTCACCTTTAAATCAGGAAATGCAAATCTTTACGTAGACGTCATTCTCCAGTGTGGCCCCCACAATATGGAATTCTTCTCAGATGAGATTCTTTACATCAAAATGTTCCTTTTTCATCCCTCCTTCCCCGTTATCTTCCACTTACCTTCCTTTTCTCTCCCCTCCCCTGGACATAAACTCTCTTTAATGCTGTGCTGAGGCATTTTATTGCTTTCACAAATAGTTTAGTGCAGACCTCTGATCCCTTTAAGATAATATATGTGTGCCACTGTAAGGTTCTCTAACACGGAAAGGACCATGTAACTCTAAATAGATAAATTAATATCAATACATGCTTGATATTTCACTTTTTAACTTGCCCATCACATATATTAGCTTGATCCATGCCTTGAAAAACATTTGAGTCGACGAATTTCTGTTCATGTTGTAATACTTTGACTTACATAAAACACACTACCATAAATGATATCCACTGTATACCTTGTGAATAAGTAAGTTCTATGTAACACCTGTTAGTTACAGCTCTTACAATGGATGATGATGATGATTATTATTAGTATACATATCATATTATATAGCCACTGTCTTACAAACTAGCATTATGAATCTTTGTGGCACTAAATACATTTATGAAACCGACTGTAAACAAAGTTCTGAATTTCTCTCTAGTTTTGTCAGCATTATCTCCTACTTCAAGGCAATTTTAGAGAATGCCGAAACAAAGGGTTAAGGGAGGCTCGACTAATACCTAGACTGCATGCACCAAAGCCTGTAATTTTCTTGATTTTAGCAGAAACACGATCTGCTCTGTTCCATTGCTTCAGGGCACTCAGCTGGCATTTATATTGTCACTTTATTCAGTTATCATCTTTTCAGAATTTCCACCTTTTCAGTTGGCAGGGATGGTAATCCAAAGGCATTTTTAATAGCAGGAAATATTTGCCATTTCACCTCCATCACAAAACAATTCCTGCTCGCTGTATAGCTGGGCCGTGCATCTGGTCTAAGGTTCACGGGGTCAAAATTCTCAGCCTGACACATCCCCTTCCTTCCCATTTCATGGCATATTTCTGTCAGCAACCCACTGCCTCTAAAGTCCCAAAAGACATATCTTTTTTAACTTTAGCTTGAGACAGGAACACCAGAGTGCAAAAACGTCAATTGTTATGTGTTGAGGATCACATTATTGTCAGACTTATCAAGAAAATGAGCCATGAATTCATTAGTGCATTTTAGTTTTGTTAATTTACAGGACTCATATTTTGTTACCTGACAGTTTCACAATCCCTTCCACAGCAAAACACCACAGCCCAGATTTACTTACACTTTGCGTATGGTTTGCGTTGCTTTTGTAACGCAAACCTGATGCAAGTGTTATTTTGGAATCTACTATTCACCGCAAATCAAAATTTGCATTGGATAGTTTCCCAAAGTAATGCAAAGCTGCCCAATACACTGCTTTGCATTACATTGCATCAAGGGGGCGTTCCGTGTGTCCTGTATGGGTATTTCCATGCAACATCACATGGGTCTTGGTGTAAATCTCTATCCATAAACTATCATAGACGGATTTGCATCAACATTATATGCTTTATCGAGACATGCGCAAGCAGGACAATTTTTTTTTTCTTCTTGTTTTGTCTACTTTGCATGCGTGCTTCATTGCACAACACATTTACAAAACAGGACAAGTGTTAAAGAATAGTTTTTGTGCTGGAAGAGTATCTTCTAGAACAGAACCTCTTCCTTACAGAAGGCCCCTTCCAGTACAAAACCCATTCCGTACAGAATGCACAACCCTTGAACCAGCACGCAAAAGTGTGTGTCATGGGGGATGGCAGCCAAGCGTGCACCAGCGCAGGGGGAGAGGAATACAGCACCACATCCTAGTAGACATTGCGCTGTCCTGTGCTCTCCCTTTCACGCTAAGCAGGGTCGCAACTTAGGTTGCAGCGCTGCGTCGAGATACTTTTTAGTAAATCTGGGCTCATGTGTCCGTATATTTAGAATATCTCAACAGTATGCAGGTTATGAATAGTAGATTAGTCCTGGAGTCACTTTCTCTTTGTCACAAAATGAGCATTTGGACCATTGTGTCTATAGCTCTGATTCAGACTCTGACTCATAGATTGCAATAAGGAGGGCATTCATAACACGGAACTCATTTAAAATCGGCGCTGCTAAGCCAAACATTTTATGACGTGGGCTGAAATAAGGGAGTGGAAGTATGTGGACTCGGATCTCAAACATTGCAGCCTGTTGACAGCTGTATAAGTGGAACTATTATTAGTAGAATATACTTTACTGTGTTCACAACTCTCATTCTTACTCCAAGAGATCACACATTTCTGAAGCAGGGTATTAGCCCTATGACTGCTTGCCATTTTTATCCGCAATGCTAAACCCCAGAGAGAAGTTTGTGTGGTAAAGGGAGTACTTTGGCTACTCTGGATAACATCTGCTCATATTCAGGTGATTTTTTATGGTGTTGTTCAGTTTTGGGGCATTTTTCCTTTAAATTCACTAGATGAATTTTTTTTATGGTTTTATTGCGTTTTACAAAAATACACAACTATAGAAAGAGAGATTGCCGTCCAGCAGTACGGAGTGAATCATCACTTTTTGCAATTATACTATGGTGCCATCGCAATACACTGTGTCATTCACCTTGCAATACTGAATGTTACAAGGAGGTCGGGGAGATTGTCATCATGTAACGAGGAACTCAGGATAAATCCTGCTGTTGTATCAAGATACCAATTAGCGATTCTGTAATAGCGATTTTTAAGAAATCGCTATTTCAGAATCCCTAATTAGTATGTATCAAGAAAATCACAATTTTTTTAGCGATTTCTTGATATTCCTTAATTGCAAAATCGCAAATTGCGAATTCGTAATCAAGGAATACTTTCCCATTCATTTCTATGGGCCTCCTGGCCCATAGGAAGGAATTGGAATTTTTTCTCAATTTGCGATTCACAATTTGCAAATCGCAAATTGAGAATAATTTCAAGGGTGCAGGGGTGTCCAAAGGACACCCTGTTGCACCCCTGAAATAAGTATGGGTGCACATGTGGTGCACATACATACCCTAAGGGCATGTATGTGCGTCACATGACACTTTGAAAAATGCTAAAATGTGTATTTTTCAAGGAATCGCAACTTACCACCAACTAGAAGTTGGTGGTAATTTGCGATTCCTTAAGGGCATTTTGGATTTTTTTTTGCTTAATACATTGCATTTAAGGAATCGCAAAATTTGCAATTCCTTAAATGCAATCGCAAAATAAGGAATCGCAAATTTTGCGATTCCTTATTTTGCACCCAAATTCCTTCTTACATACCATTTTGCAAAAATGAGTTCGCAAACCCATTTCGCCTTGATACATATGGCCCTAACTGTGAGAACAAGCATTTGCAATGCAATAGGTCTCACATTAGTGAAAGTTTGAGCTATTGGCGTTGCTAATAATAATGGAACAGCAATAGCTCATACGTTCAGTAATACTTTGCTGAAGCCATCAACGCCATATCATTCTGCTGTGACACTCTTATAAACATGTTCCAAGTAACAAGAACTTACTAAGACAAGTTTAAGCTATTGGCATTGTAAAGGACAATGCCTTTTATTTATGTTTTTGAAACGAAAACAAAAATAAAAGGCATTGTTGTTTGCAATGTCAATAGCTCAAACTTGCGTAAATGCGAGACCTATTGCATTGCAAATGCTTGTTCTTAGGACTTCTGCCCTGTGCCTATCTGTGAGTGAAGGAACGAAGCAAGGCACATACATACCAGTGGGCGTGAGGATGGCACGTAGGCTTCTGGAAGGGAACATGGCACAATGTTTTAGACCTTTTGCGCGCACACCATGGGTCCTGTGCAGCCCTGGACTTTAACTCAAGCACGTCGTCCATAGAACTGCCTGCTCCATACACACATTTACGCTTGCAGCGGACATGGCCGGAGTTCTGGACGGCGCATGCTTGTTCTCTGCCCCTGTTTAGCTGGCGCATGCGCAATTCCACCCAGCGGCAGCCGTGCATGTCTCCAACTCATGCCTCACGTTTAACCTATGGTGATTAATAGAGACAAAGGCACACGAAGGGTGAGCTGCAGGCAGTCACTTTCCTGCATTTGCGGACTGGGAGACTCAGAACACTGTCAGCAGCGGCCTCACAGGGGTACATGTGGATGCAGGGAGAGAGATGACAGTGCCCAGGGGACAAGAGTGCCCCTTACTAACAGCGGACCCCTTCGATTGAACGCTGTCTTCCAACAGACACAGGGCCGGCGCTAGGCATGGGCAGTGTGTGCAGCTGCCCAGGGCCTCGCGCTCGGCTGCAAGACAGGGGGCCACCACCACTTCACTGTGAAAGGCCACACTTTCACAGATTGCCCATCTGCTCCTGCTGGGCCCCCTCCCCACACAATCACAATACAATACACATGGTCTGGAGTCGACCTTGCTGATCACGGCGTGTTGGCATTCCTGGGGGTGCAGGGGTGGGGGGAAGGCAGAGCAGCCAGCCAGCATCACAGTGTCAGGGGCGGAGCAGCACCTCTGTTAAGTACCGGCCATTCCCTGTCTGCATTTTGTTGCCAGGTTACAGAAGGCCCCCTTTGTTTTCAGGACCAGCCGGACTCAGGTAAGGGAGGTGGGTGAGGGGAGGAGGGAGCAGCCAGATCAACTGGCTTTTGTTAACTTAATGTATGTAGAACTGCCAGTGCTGGGGCAGTGTTTTACGAATTGACTCACAGCTTCAAAGGCCCAGGGGAGGGGGCCCCCCTTTCCCTGTGCTTCTAAGCACCATAGAAAGCTGCAAGGTACAGGTGTGGGGGCCCCCTTTCTCTGGGCCTCTAAGCACTATAGAAAGCTGCAAGGTCCAGGTTTGGGGGCCCCCTTTCCCTGGGCCTCTAAGCACTATAGAAAGCTGCAAGGTCCAGGTGTGGGGGCCCCCTTTCCCTGGGCCTCTAAGCACTATAGAAAGCTGCAAGGTCCAGGTGTGGGGGCCCCCTTTCCCTGGGCCTCTAAGCACTATAGAAAGCTGCAAGGTCCAGGTGTGGGGGCCCCCTTTCCCTGGGCCTCTAAGCACTATAGAAAGCTGCAAGGTCCAGATGTGGGGGCCCCCTTTCCCTGGGCCTCTAAGCACTATAGAAAGCTGCAAGGTCCAGGTGTGGGGGCCCCTTTCCCTGGGCCTTGTAGCCAGTACTACTTTATTTGTTCTCAAGTGAAATGAATCCAAAAAATAAAAACAGTTGCTGGAAAGGTCGTCTTTTTTCTGACATTTTTCTCTTCCAACCTGCAGCATTGGGATGGAGAGAAATAAAAGGTTCAAAATGTAAGTTTCTCCCAGTGGGGCAGTATGGTGTTCAGTGAGGGAGAGGATGTGGCACTATGGTCAGAGCGGCCAAATTTGGAACTGGGGAACCAGGTTCAACCTTCATGACCAGTCCACCAGACCACTCTCCCAAGAGAGCACATTTAGTAGTCCCCGAAAGACTTTAGAAGAATGGTGTCTGAGCACCAGCAGGTGGACCATAGCGGTGGCAAGTGTGGGTTAAACTTGAAGGCCTGTCCATTACAACCCTTTTTGAAGCTCAACTTGAGTCTTTTGGGCAGGCCTTCGAAGCAGCACACCCTAGTGACTGGCATTGAGGTCATAGGACCCTTGAGCAGGAAGGCTCTAGGGCGGTTCGACCTATGAGATCGCACTGAGTGCTGACTTCGGGTGGGGGAGTCATGTTTGTGAGTATATTATGTTTCTAAAAGCACTTGTTGCCTTCTTCCTGGCCTCCAACAATTTTGGCCACAATAAAATTGTCATGAATACTCCGATGATTAATGTTCTTCCTAGAGAGAGATGGAGTTTTGTCAAGTGGAAGTTTTGACTTCTTTAAAAGGTAGCGCAGAGGGTTAATGTGCCTGCTGCAAAGAAAATGTACTATGCAGATCACTAAATCCACATAATTTAAATAGGCCAATGGGTTACTGCTTTTGTCAGAGAGATGCTATTGTTACTTGCAGTTTATAAGTCAAAATCCTAACATTGAACAATGAGCTATTAACTGTCATAAGAGCTGCATGCAAACTACAAGGTATAAATTACAGTGTTATGGTTTTTTCCCCAGTCTTTGAGTATCCCAATGTTGCAAAAAGACAGAAATCAATTCTAGTTATTAAATAGAACCCTGAACCATGGTATTACATTCTAAATTCAGAGTTTGTGTTTTTCCTGATCAATCACTAATGCACCATACTGCCTACTAGTATGATTGTAATGTGACTCCTAGTCCTTTGTCTTATGTAACATTACCTATTGTGATTTACACACGTAGGATTGATTGTCTCCATGTAATGTGTGATATAAAGTTCTCTGAAACCCTACACTGGTATCAGCGGCTCTGTAAATTAAATTAAATGTATCTGAGAGAGAGTGTGGTTATGGAGACTTGAGTGGCACTGTTAAAGGGTGGCACTGTTAAAGGGTGGTAGTGAGGCAATCCATGGCAGAGTCATTGAGGGTCACCAACATTGTCGCACAGGGCTCCACCAGCGCTAAAGGCGGCCACTTCTACTTCCTACAGTTCTACCACCAAATCAAAAACGTTGATTTGACAACCCCTTGAATCTGAAGTTTACCTTCAAGTCAATGTATGATTTAGCAGTGGTCTTGGTTGTTTCAAGTCTTTTTTTATTTATGTACAATCATTATTTGTTTGCAATAGTGTCTTGTAATTTTGTACTAGGCGTTGTGTTTTTGCACTTAACACAATTCTGGCGAGTAAAGATCCCACACACAAAAAAGATTGTCCTACATCTCTTAGCATGTGTATGCGGGATACTGGTGAGAGGATTTATGTTAAAACAAATTAAGAAGTATTAATGTCATCCTAAGGTAGCACAATAATGGCACAGAAAGATAAGGGAGCCTTTTCAAATTTGCAATTATTTCCATGGTGTGAGAGATTTTCTCTTGTGTCATTTTATATTTTGAATGATCCCGCCCCTCATTACCTCAACAGGATCTCCCCCCTTTATGAGGCAGAACTGGAAATTGAATCTTGCACTCATCTGGAAACAATCAGTTAACGAGGAGTAAATAATATACATTTTTGTGAGAACTGCACCTAGCTTTTCCATCCAATGTGACAAATGTAATCCATTTAATACAGTTTTAAAATATATGGACTTATTTTATATGTATATTGATCTTTTTGTCCATGTTACTGGTATCCAAGTTAGGTCTCTTCGGGATGCCAAATAAGATCAATTGTGCTGAGATGCCAATTTCAGTGATGTCGCTTCTTGTGATGTTACCAAGGGTGGCTCCTCCACTCGGGCGGAGGAGTGTCGCCCTACTGCTTTCTCACAGTGCGAGAAGCAGAAACACAAAATTCTAAAACTCCCATTTTATGTTTCTGCTTGTCGCACTGCAAGAAAGCAGAAGTGTTTGGTTGGGGGTGGGCGGGTCTGCTTTAGGGCAGGGGAGGAGTCCCTTGCCCACTGCTAAGGGCGCTGACTGTTTGGTCGGCCCTCTGGGCCGACCAAACCAGTCATGGGCACTGCACCCTACATGGAGAAAAAGGCCTCCCCATAGGCGCCTGGCTGGTCGGCGTATCGACCAATCACAATGCTGCCATTGCAGCCTTGTGATTGGCTTAGGGAAAGGAGGCTGCCTGCTTCCTGTTCCTGCCAGAGGCAGGAAAGCAGGAGAGCAGAACAGGAGCTGAGACGACTACGAGACCTGGGAAGGTAAGTTTATTTATTTTTTTAATTACCCCCCGCGCCGAACCCCTATGAGACCCCCCACCCGTGCATCATGCCGGCCGCGACTGGATGTTACATAGAAATTAGGGGGGCCTCACATCTTCCCTTTCGCCCGGGGCCCCAGAAGTTCTAGGACCGGCCCTGAACAGACAGGCACGAAGAATTAACTCTGGGAGCACTGGGGCAACATCGTGGCCAAGCTACATCAATTTCCAACTATTAATTTAGTGATAAATTAGAATGAAAGGTTGATATGTGCACAATTTAGTTTTGTTATTACACGGTGTACAGTACTATGTTGTTACCGGTCACATGACTGGTATAATCTTATTCTACTAACTAAAAGCAGGTTGCACCCGATGTAAAGTACTGACCATGGCTGCTTGGTCCCACTGCTTTTCTCGTGCATTGAAAGGGCAGCACACTTGACAAACTGTCGCCGGGGCAGTAATCCCTCCCACCTCCAGATGCACGCACTCGCAGATGGTGCCTGGGCAGAGCCACCCCCATATGGGGCGGCAGGCAGCAGGACTCCTTGCAGGTGGTGTCTGGTCAGCTCTCCTGGTGGCACCTTAGAGACAGCTGCAACTAGCCACAAATAAGTGTAAATGCTTTGACGTTCCTAGTATTCACATAACGTTACCCTCTTTTCACAGACCGCATGAGATTCAGATCTTGAAAACCATTGATGGAGGTTCATTCAAAAATGGCTCAGAGTGAAAAATAGCACAGAAAAGGACAGGCAATAGAATGGCACAGAAAATAAATATGTACAACAAAAACACTGCTCAATTTGTTTTAAACGGTCCAGGTGGGGAGGGGTGGAGTGGTTAGGGCAGCTCATCCTTCCAGGCATGGGAAACGTCAGACAAATGAAAAACAAGCACATAGTAAACTAACTCTCGTATGGGCTGGGAATTGCAGCAACGCATCTCAAACAAACTGTCAGTATAATTCGACATATACTTCATTTAACATGCACTCTATGACAGAGGCATTCGTGTTACCCATGAACTCACCTGCACAACTCACTCACTGACTGGTTTTATCCCTAAGGTGCACGCCTTGCTCATTTCCTGGTGCGCATGGACAAAGGAAGATGAATAGACTGCATTGCTACACTCCAGCTCCCTTGCCTTCCAGAAACCAATCACATCTGTCCTATAGCGTTGAACTTGCAGCAGAGAAGGCATCTAAGATGCGGACCAGGGACTTAGGACTCATCCAGGATTCATACTGGAACCTCTCAAACCCAGCTCTGTAACTGCTCTGTCGTGACCCGACAGATAGGGCGACAGGACAGGAGAACACTAGGACCCTGTGGGTCATGAGGGAGGTGACCAGGTCACCGGACACCACATCCGGTTAGGGACAGGAAGGGCAGATTGACCAGGACGGGCACCAGGACAGGACGTGCATGTAATCAGCTCTAAGAAAGTGCAATAAAGGAAACGTTGTGTAACTAACCCGTGTCCAGCGTCTGATGTGCTCCCTGCCGCCCACTGAGAGAACACGACAACTGGCGACGAAGGTGGGATACGGATCGACGCGTGTTCACAGAGGCGCCATCAGAAAAAAACAGGTGCCCACCCTGGATGCGCTAGTAGCGGAAATCAGCTGGAAAAAGAAGCAGCAACACGGGAGCCCACATCGACAGCCTCCGAGAGCAGATCTAGCCGACTGGGGTAAGCGCTGAGAAAAAGAGCGCGATTTGAAATTAGTGGCGCGAGCTCTCGCGAGAGTCTCGGCGGCCATTACAGAGTCAGGCGGCTGGGCCAATCAGAAGAGAGAACTGGAGTGGTGGCCATTTTGGGGACAGACAGGCGAGATTTCGATCGTGAAATCTCGCGAGAACGATGGCGGCCATTTTAAATGGGACATTGACGAAACAGGCCATAAGAAACAATAGAGGCAACCATTACAAGGCTAGGCGAAGAAGAAATAAATTGAAATAACACTAAAAAAGAGTCAATTAAAGAAAACGAAGAGAAACAAAGGCAGTCTGAGGTAGAAAGAAGCGGAAAGGGACAAAAAGATCCCCATAATAAGAGAATAAAGAGAACAAGAAAGAACAAAAAAAAAAAGGAGAAAAACAGCCGAACAAGGCGGCCAGTTAAGGCCAGGCAAGAAAGAAAAGAAGCGGAAAACACAAAGGCAAAAATAAAGTGAAGGAAAAGCCAAATATAAAAAAGAAAGAAAACAAAAGGTAACATAGAACAACACACAAAGAAGCGACAGAACAAAAAAGAGAAAAGAGCATAGAAACGCAAGAAGGCAAGAATGGCAGACCCAAAGCCCAGCCCACAATACAGGAGGCCTCTGCCGTTCAACGTATCGGAGCCACAAATAGGAATCAGGTGGGAAAAGTGGATCAGACGGTTTGAAAGATATATGGAAGTGACAGATGTAACAGACAGAAAGAGATTAGGACTACTACTGAACTTAGCAGGGGATGACGTCGATGAACTTCTGGTGACACTGCCTACCGAAGAAACAAAGACATATGAGAAATTAAAAAAATGCCTAACGGCCAAATTTGACCCACAACGGAATGTTGATTTCGAACGATATACATTCACTATTGCGTGTCAACGAGTCGACGAAACGCTAGATGACTTCACGACAAGGCTGAGAAAACTAGTGACACATTGTGAGTTCGACAAATTCGATAACGAACAAGCAATAAGGCTACGAATCATAGAAGGCTGTCGTGACACAGGATTCAGGGCAAGAATACTAAAAGAACCGACCTCATTGGAGAACATCCTGTCACTAGTGAGAGCAGAGGCGAGAGCAACGGAACATGCCAAGGAAATGGAAAGAGGGAAGAACGTCGAAATTGAAAACGCCCACTTCATGACAAACAAATATCGCACAGGCCGGTGGAAGAATGACTGGAGGGAACAAAAAGAGAGGAGACAACCGGAAGGAACATGCACAGGTGCGGAATGGAATTTCCACACAGAGGCCCGTGCCCAGCGTTTGGCCAAACGTGCAAAAGATGTAATGGAAGAAATCACTACGCCAGTATGTGCCAAGGCGTACAATTCAGGGATGACAGAGAAAGAACAGGAAGACAACAAGAATCGACAACAAGACACGTCAGGTATGTCGACAGAGAAAGGCGAAGTTCATCACGAGGGTCAGGCGAAGAAGAGGAAGAAGAGAAAGTGGAAAGACTATACCACATGTCGGAGGTTCACACAGAACTGAGTGGGGGAGGCGAAAAAGGAGAAACAACACACCGTACAGGCAGAAGAACCCAAGAAAAGATGGATTTGGCAAAGATAGGAGTAGGAGCACATGAAGAGGAATTTGTACTGGACAGTGGTGCAACATGCAATGTCATGTGTGCATCAGAGTACGAGAAGATGGAAGCAAAGCCGACACTGAGAGCGTCCAAGGTGAAGATTTTCACCTGGGGGTCAAAGAAACAAGTAACAAAACTGGGAAAGTTCACAGAGGAACCGAGGTATAAAAACAAAAAGAACAAAGAGGACATCCATGTGCTGAAAGGCGACGTCCCAGGACCATGCCTGCTGAGCAACAGCACCGGCCAAACAATGGGTCTCATAACTATGACATATGACAAGGAAGAAAATGAAAGACGCACTGAGAGCAAGCGAAGAGAAGACGCAGGGACCAGAGAAAGAGGAAGAGAACGAAAAAGAATCACTGAAGGAACAAACAAAACAAACAAAACAAAGGGCGGCCGTAGAAAGAGAGGAGCCAACAGAGATAGTGACATCGGGCCCAGGACATTAAACACACGGCAAGGAGCTAGAAGTAGACGAAGAGAGGCTGGCAAGCGGAGAGCAGAAGGAGGACAACCGACAAACAGAAGAAAAAGCCAATGGCAGAGAACAGCGAGCAAAAAGAAATGCAAGGGGACAAAGAGACTAAGTGATGAAACGTAGGAGTCAGAAACTGGAGAGGCGGGTCGACCAGACACTTGGACACACTCTCTCTCTCTCTCTCTCTCTCTATCTCTCTCTCTCTCTCTATCTCTCTCTCTCTCTCTCTCTCTCTCTCTCTCTCTCTCTCTCTCTATCTATCTCTCTCTCACCACAACAATGAGTAAATGCTGTAAAGGGTGATGGGGAGAAATTGATCAGTAGAACTGTACCATGAACATTTGTTTGCAACAAAGGGGGAGATGTCGTGATCCGACAGATAGGGCGACAGGACAGGAGGACGGATGTCAGCGGTTCTTTCATTTAGTTGCTTCCCTGTGAAATGGATTAAAAAAAAACAAGCCTGCGAGTGCTGCGCGCTCACGCACCACATCGAGACATGTGGTTTCAATTATCGCATCCTTGACTGGGCACGATAATAGGCCATGGGCGGAGCAATGCGCCCGCCTTTGGCCAATTGTGTGCTGTCTTTGATAAAAAGACGCACGCAAAGGCCAATGGCGTGGGCCAAAAGGAAAAGCACATGCACAAGCGTGTGCGCTTCCTAGGTCCGTTTTAGACCCCCTACATGAGGTCTCTCGCTGCGCGTGCAGTGCTGCGCAGTGCGACCCTAGGATCGAGGCTAAAAATAGGAAATGAGATAGGGGCGGGCATGTGGCTGGGGTAGCGGTAGCAGGCCAAAGCTGTTGAGAAGAAAACATATCAACTGAGTGGGCCTGTTAATCGGGGCAAGAACACAGAGTGTGGTCAGGGGTAACCTGGGGGTAGCAGGGCAGCTGAAAAGGGAGGGAGGCGGGTGCAGGAAAAACAGGCATGCAGGGAGATTATTTACCTGTTTTGTATGAGAGGGAGGGTGGGAAGGGATGTGGCTTTCTGGGTGCTGTGAGAGGAGGTGCAATCAAGGTGCACTTAAGGCAACAGCTGCTAATAAGGTAGCCGAGTTCAAGGGGGAAGATCATCATTCCCTATTACCTGCAGAAATTGTGTGAGAAGGGTAGCCCACGGGGGGTGGGGAGATTGGACGCCTGCAAAGGTGACCGATCTTCTCATGAAATAGTGTCTCCTCCCCTGCCCCCCCCCCCACTTGCACATCGGCTTGTGCCAAGTCGCCACTGGTGGTGCTGTTGGCAATTGCCATTGGATGGTGAGTGCATGTTTGGCAAGGAGGAGCGCTAGAGCTGCAAAGCATACGCATAACTTGTACTGTTTTTTTGCGGTAGGGCCAGATTTCAGGCACCAGAGCTGTCAATGACCATCTTCAGCCTCTCTGTGGATTGCAAGCCCCCCGATTTGGGTGGTGGGTCAGATAGTGATGGTTGATAGAAGGGAAGCATCTCTCATCCTGATGGCAGTGGTGGCAGGGCATTTCCCAGGGTCGGCTCCTCCTGGGGAGTCCAAAGATGTTAAGTGTCCTAGCTCGGTCATAGGCGTGGGAGGGCCTCAGCTGTGCAGACTAGCGGGAGAGCTGCTCACCTCAGTGTCAGTGGGTATTGGGTGTTCCTCAGGGACAGCTCCTTCGGCAGCAAATTGGTGGTTCGTAGTGTCCTGGCCTGGTTTTCAGGATGGGCGGATGGTTTTGGGAGTTGTAGAGCACCGCCGAGCTCTACGCTGTCTCCAATGTGCTTCCACCAAAAGGCTGGCTCCCACAGGGAAATTCCGATTGTGCAGCGTGGGTCTCCTGCACAGCTGCCCTGGCTCCATCACTGCACCCTCTCTGGCAGGCGCGACGATCCGGATGCCAATGCAAGCGGCACACTCCAGTTACCAGTAGGGTTGGGGAGCCGCACCAGCGTAGCTTGGGGGCAGTGAAGAATGTCCGCACAGGGACACTCGAATTGTGCTGCAGCCCGTAGTCTAGCAGCCAGGGCCCAGAACGAAGAGCTCAGCAATTCCATGTGGCCAAAGGCCGAAGGCCGATGGCGGGATTTGCGGGGACCAAAGTTGCAGTACGTAGTTGCTTGGGGGTCGCTGGGCACCCTCGGTGGCCACTAACTAGGAACCACGATCTCCAACCATGATGAAGGCTGATGTGTGGGGTGGTTGACAGAGCATTAACAAGGTGGGTCTGTCATCTTTGCTAGCCTGGCACCCCCCCTTCAAACTCACTAGAAAACCTGTCACAATATCCAGTATTTGTGAGGGATTACCTTTTACCTTTGATAATTAGAAATTGTGCATATTGAATCCAAAACCACTTTCTACTATCCCAAACTTAGCATATAATGACCTAGTCCCACTCACTTTGAAAATTCTAAGGGATGTGATCCACTTTTCTGCCTCCACAGGGCTAATACAGTGTAAGCTGGCACACCCCTTCACTCAAGCATGATTTGATCTGCCGGTCTTCTCATCCCTGTGTGGACTCCGGTATTGACAAATTAGACAGCGTCCTAGGCTACTGTCATTTTAAAAATGCAAAATACACAATGTTATCCATATTGGAGTGTTTGGGCATGAAACAAGAAGATTGAGGACCCTAATAAACAGTTTTTTTCACTGGCCAACAATGTTGCACAAGGAACATTTGTGACATCTTGGCAAACTTAAAAGTAGCATAAGCCTCCATGCACAAAGTAGTATCAACCCATCCTAATACTCTGGGGTCACATTCATGAGTAGACCCCCAAATAGCCTGCAAATCTACACCTAGAATATGTTCACCATTCCAACCTGTTGCCTCTCCCTATTCCTTCAATGCTGCCTGAGGAATCAACTACTGTTTATTGACCATTAAAATGTTTAATTATGTCTCACTTTCTTTATTGCATGATACATATATCCTGATCCCACCCTCCCCCACATCCAGTATCTAATTTGCAAAGGTATATTCCATATCTAAATTCAAAA
This sequence comes from Lissotriton vulgaris, assembly GCF_964263255.1. Taxonomy (NCBI): domain Eukaryota; kingdom Metazoa; phylum Chordata; class Amphibia; order Caudata; family Salamandridae; genus Lissotriton; species Lissotriton vulgaris. The sequence continues at coordinate 1,882,078,723 of NC_141689.1, read as the reverse complement.
TTGTATTATGTTATCAATGTCGATATTTGACTACTCATTCAATACCTTCACCAGCCTCAATTTGCAACCACTCAATACAACAATTAGGCTACATACTGCATGATGCTCTTACCTTGTCAACACTTTACTTCAAGTTTATTGTCACTTAGTTTGAGCCCTTCTAGAACAGTCTCTCTGTCTCCTTTTAAGGTCAAAAAGCCCTATTATGGAAATACCTAACTATACAGTGGGTTTTCGAACAGCCCTTTATGTACCATTGGTTAGTTTCCATGACAATCTAATTTACTGAATTCTTTTTTGATGTTTTTTCTTCCTTCTCTGGTGTTAGTTCGTGTAGTATTCAAATACTCTCCTACACGCAAAGTGTGGTTTAAGTATTTATTCAAGATCCCCATATAAATCTTCTATGAAACATCAGGGCCTAGTGGATCCCAGCAACTGACTTTACATTGAAATGAAAGAACATATACATTCCAAAGTAGAATGAGAACACAACCAATCATATGACAGTGGAACTATACATCATAGTAGTGCATAGAAAGGGAAGACAGGGAGAACCTGCAGAATGCCAACATGCAGGATGCCACACAATTCTTCCCCTTTTGGTTTTGTAAAATACAAACAAAAAAACTAAGCAACAAACTACTGAATAAAGTTTAAAAGGGTGTGTTAACAACATTAAAATCAAAAAAGGGTCGAGTCCAGTACACAGCAAAATAAGGAGTTTCTTTTGAGGTTAAAGAAGCAGTGCTTAGAGTTTGTGATTGAAAAAGTGGAGGGAACCGACAGGTTGTCTCTGGTGGTGATAGCACAAAAACAGGGTGGAGGTATTAGATTATGTGTGGACCTCAGGAGTTTGAACAGGGCGGTGATTGTTGATAGATTTCCCATACCTGGGACTCATGATTTGGTGTGTAAGCTGGGGAACACTAAGTTGTTTATCACCTTTGATCTAGCCTTGTCATATCATCAAATAAGGTTGCATGAAGCGTCTATGGATTTGATAGCATTTGTCACATTTAATGAGACTTGCAGATTTAGTAGGATACAGTTTTGTTTAGTTTTGACGCCCTCTGTTTTTCAGAGGGTGATGGACAGTATTTTAGGTGAGTTGCCTGGGGTGAAGATGTATTAGGATGACATCTTGATTTTTATGGACACTCAGGAAGAGCATGATTTATTAGGAAGATTACGTGACTTAGGATAAATGCTTAAGGTTGAGAAGTGTAGGTTTCATAGAAGGGAACTTGATTGCCTGGGGCATACTTTGACTAGGGATGGGTTAGTGCCCTTATTAGAACTTGCAAAACCATTAAGTTGATGCAAGTTCCTAAAATTAACCAGGAATTGGCTTCTATTTTATGCTTAGTAGAGATCTGTAGCAAATTTATACACATATTTTGAAAGAAAACCTTCATGTTGCATAGTCTATTAAGAAAACATGTGGAGTTCAAATGGAAAGGAAATGTACAGCTTAATTTTAGCTGCTGAAAGAAAGACTACAGAACATTCAAAACGTGAGCAGTTATTGCTCACATATGGAAAATGTGATATGCACGGATGCCAGCATGAAGGGTTTAGGTGCAACCTTCATACAGTGTTGTGATGGTGTTGAAAGAACGGTGACATTTATATCATGTGCTCTTAGACCAGTAGAATTTAGGTATTCTGTCATCAAAAGAAAGGCACTTGCAATCTTTTAGGCAGTAACAACATTGAAGAACTTACTATGGGGCAGAGAGTTTACGGTGGCAAAAGATCATAAGCTGTTGAAGGAAGTATTTATAAAGGAGTTGATAATGTGCCAAGTCAAATTGCTAAATGGGTGGTGGCGTTGCAAGAATATGAATTTTAGGTTGTGCATGCGCCAGGGGAAAGCAATGTTGCAGCAGATTGCTTGTCAAGGATGGTTAATGCAGGTGATGTGGAAGATGAGGGGGATGTGATTGATGAAGATAAGGTATGTGTTGTAAATGAGGGGACTGTTGCAAAAGAGGAGTGAGTGGCAGAATGAGCTTTCCCAGGATAACGTGTTACAGAATGTGTTTATGAGGATGAAGAAATGGTGGGGAGATATAAAGTTGTTGGATGAAGAACTTAAACCATTTTGGAGGGGAAAAGACGACTTATCAGTGGATGAAGGCATGGTATTCAGGGGAATAGGATCACCACTGAACAGTTAAATAACTGCTTAAATATACTCCCACAGGTATTGCTGCACCGGACTCAGTAGAAGTGCCTAAACACTCAATAGCTTCACCACCCAGGCCGTGAGAAAGCTGCATCGATCAGAGAACATGAGTCCCTGGGCCCCGTAAATAAAATGAACACAGTATCTTGTAAAGTTGATAAAGAAGCATGAAGAATATTACCCAGCTTGTCGCCAAATGTGTAGTTTTCAAATACACTCCTACATACAAAGTGAGATTGAAGTATTTATTGAAGATCAGCAGGTACATTTTCTATGATAAAGCAGGGTCCAGGGGATCACAGCAACTGACTTTACATTAAAAGAAAAGCACATATAAATTCCAAAGTAGAATGAGTACACAACCAATCATATGACAGAGGAACTATTCATCATAGAAGTGCAAAATATAGACTACTAAAAATATCAATGCCAAAATATCGACAGACAAGATGTCGAAATCCTATCTACAAACAGGTAAGTACAAAAATATAGACTCCAAAATATTGTTTAAAAATATATACTTTGTAAAAATATCGAATTTCTTAAAAATAATGTCAAAAATAAAAAAATATTAAAAATAAATAACTAAAATATACTTAATAATACTTAAATGACCTTAAAATTATTAAATAATTAATTTAGGTTATAAAAAATATGTATTTGTTAAAACATATATATATATATATATATATATATATATATATTCACAGAAAAAACCATAGGTTATAGTGGATATATAGTTAGAAATTTGCATTTAGAAAACCTTGAAAATTCAATGAAAAAACCATTGGTTATAGTCCATATATAGTTAGGAATTAGCATTTACAAAACCTTATTTTACTCGCATAAAACCATTGAAATTCCATATATAGTTAGAAGCGCTAACTATATATCGCGCACCCGCAATCCACTGCTGATGATGTCACATATTACATCATTCATGACATGGTCAGTGACATCACTGATGACATCACTGATGACATCTCAAATGACATCACTGATGACAACTCAAATGATTGTATGTGTCTGTAAAGTTTAAATATGTTTCACATATTGAAGAATGAGTGGATGTATAAGTGTCTGGATGAAGAATTTAGTAGGTGCATGACTGACTGTATGAGTGAGTGATTAAATGTGTCTCACTGAGTGCATGGGTTAGTGACTAAACTGTCTTAATTTGTGCATCAGTATGTTTGTTGTTGTGTAAGCTGCTGCATGTGTTGATCAGTAGCTATAAGAGTGGCCATATGGGTTATTGATTGGTTGCCCAAGTATTTGAATGGGAGGCTGAGTGTGTGTGTGGGTGGCTGGGAGGTGCGTGACTCTGTGCATAGATGTGTAAGCAGTTGATTCACTCGGAGTATGAGTTCAAGAGTGCATATGGAAACAGCTATATGGGCGGTTGACTATGCATGGGTGTGTTGGTGAGTGAATGGATTTCTCATTGCTACATGTGCAAGTAAGTACGTATGTAAAACACAATACATGTGAGAGTTGAGATATATAAATAACTGAACATAAGAGCCAGTGAATGTGTGAGTGGCTGTATCGATCACTGTGAGCTTGTATCAGGGATTATATAAGAGAATAAATATGTGTTATTATATGTTTGAATAAGTAAGATGTGTATAACTTTATAGTTGAGGAAATGGAAGTGTGATTGATTCTTTGCATGACTGACTAGGTGTCTGAGTAACTCCATGGATGAGTGACAGTCTGTGAGTGTCTGTTTATACTGAGTGTATGTAAGGTTATATTAGAGTCTGAAGAGGTTCATTGTATTATCACATAAGTGATGTGATCAGTGATGACAAATGAGATGTCATCAGTGATGTCATTTGAGTTGTCATCAGTGATGTCATCAGTGATGTCATTTGAGATGTCATCAGTGATGTCATTTGAGTTGTCATCAGTGATGTCATTTGAGATGTCATCAGTGATGTCATCAGTGATGTCACTGACCATGTCATGAATGATGTAATATGTGACATCATCAGCAGTGGATTGCGGGTGCGCGATATATAGTTAGCGCTTCTAACTATATATGGAATTTCAATGGTTTTATGCGAGTAAAATAAGGTTTTGTAAATGCTAATTCCTAACTATATATGGACTATAACCAATGGTTTTTTCATTGAATTTTCAAGGTTTTCTAAATGCAAATTTCTAACTATATATCCACTATAACCTATGGTTTTTTCTGTGAATTTCATTGGTTTTTTAATAGCAAATATGAAAAGCTTTAAAATGTCAAGTACGTGATAGATAAAAACATTTTCGTATTTATGCACGCTGATGTGCTTTGAACGCTGCACCCCCCCTCCCTCCCCTCTTTTGTCTTAGTAGTACTCTCTCTTTGCAGATACTGAAGGGTAGTTAACGCAGGCCTTTACCCCCGTTGTAATCCGTCGTGCCTGCTTGTCTCTCCATTTGATTGATTGTTATCCAAGCATTTACTGTTTTACAATTGATTCTCTTTGGTTCATTCTCTATTTACAAACAAGCACAAAGTCGCAATACTCTGTTTAGTCTTTGCAGATAGTGAAAAATCGTGTAAAAAAATAAAAGTAATCGAGCAAAATCAGTAGGCCACTAATTGGATCTCTTTTTGACCTCGCTAAAATAGAAATATTAGGAACAACCCTTCATGAGAAATACGAAAATAGTGAGATGAACTGAGCTCCACACCATGAGGGCTGCATGACAGCTCGGCTCCATCACCCATCCCGCACAAAATAACGACAAACCCTATGCAAATATTGAAAATATACACAACACACCAGCAAAGAAACAGGGTAAAACATTTTATTAAATAACTATTTACAAAACGTTGGTTTATAAGATGATGTCAGTAGTGGACCGATGTGTGAATAGATCGAAAACAGCACAAGGCTCCAAGATCCGGATGGCAAGCTCCTGGATGTTGGGTGCCATAGTTTAGAGTTCTGAATTTCAGCCTTTTTCAATGCCTGTGCTTTGTTGAATCAAAATGGCGGCTTGACACAAAGCTGACTCAAGCGTTGCTACTGATGCTATGCAGACCAAAACTGGTTTTCAGTTTGTACATTTTTCTAGATTTTTCAATCCAAGTTTGGTTGACTTTGTAGAACGATGGCTTCAGATTTTCAACATACGGTGTGGTGGCGCTGACTGGGAGGGGGCGCTTCGCTCCTGCCCCCTCCCCAAGTAAGATTTTCATACGTGAAAGTACGTTAATGGTTTTGGTCCCTGAGATGCTTCGATGTCACTACCATTCTCAAATAGCATAAGTTCTGGATGTTGGGTGCCATAGTTAAGAGTTCTGAGCAGTGCTTGTAACACTGTCTGAAGCTTATTTCCACCTACTGCAGCTTCACTATTCTCAAAGTAAGTGAGTGTCGTTTGTGGACCTGACTGCATTAGAAAACAATGTGATATGTTACCTTCCTAAACAGCTTGACGGAGGCCCCTGAGGGGCGGTGTGATGGACATGGACTCGGAGAAGACGCTTGGCTCCGACACCCTCCCCAAGTCTTATAGCACTGGTGTAGCCTGAGATCGCCCCCGACATAGGCGGCCGGCTCCCGGGGTCCGGCGGAACTTTTTGCCTTTTGATGACTCTTCAATTCTGGACTTTGTCCCACAATCCGTTTGACCTGAAGACAAGCTGTAGTGGGGCGCCCCTTTATCGTTTTAGTTGCCATTCCGCCCGCTTTTGCTACACTGTGCCTCTTCCGCCATTCAGCTGTTTACCGCCCGCTCTTGCGACTACAGCGTCTCGCTCACCATGTAGTTTAGAGGCAGCTGCCACAGGACTCTCAAAATGGCGGCCGGCTCTTCGGTTTTGGGCCTGGTCCACTAAAATGGCCCTGGGACACCTTGGAACTCGGACGCTTGTCTGCTAGGGCTTGGGTCCCATTCTCGAAAAGCGTCCCCTCAGCCGTGAAGATTCTACAAAAGTCTTGGGGGCTTCCGACTCCCGCAGGCTTCTGCTGGGGAGCGGCTGCCATGATTGCTCGTGGAATGGCCACGACGGAGCTACGAGATGGTAGTGGTCTCATGCTGACGCCAGCTTTAGTCTGAAACATCCAGAAACACTATAGACTACCAATTCGATCAGTTCCGGTAGCGCCCCAACATGACCCGGAAGAGAAGAACTTGCCCTCCCCTCTTTGACTGATGGTTCTTGTTGCCTGTCCCCTCTGTTGTCATTTAACAGAACTTTTTGGACTGCTGAAAGGGGTTGTGTTCTGAACGCTGGTTGGTGGAGACATTTTGACTATATTCTTGACCTACGTTGTCGCGTAATGCGTTTTATGACACGCCGCGTTAGCGCACCCGGAAGTGATCCGAGGCGCGGCGCGCAGCGCGTAACATAAGCATAACAGGTCACGTGACTTGTTAATAAAACTTTTCATTGGTTCATTTTACTTTTGTTAATTTAATGATGAAAAGCTTGGTCATATGACCTAAAAATTACGCTTTTTATTATTTTCGAACAATATTTTTTTTTCAAACATATGTTATAATATTCCAGGCTAATGTACTTTCCCGGAAAATTTACAACTGTCTTGCAAGTAAAATATATTCCTTTTTCGAGAAAAAGGGCGTTTCTTCCTTCCATGACGGAGCCGTTGAGTAAAAGAGATTCGGCCTGCTGTCTTAGTCGCCGATACGCCTGATTATCAGATTCTTATCGATCACTTTATGTTGCAGACATGAAAAACACAACTGCCCTTGACCATTTATCTTTACTGCGTTCCTACATATTATACCCTTTATCCGTCATGTAATTGGACTGCTTTATTTCACTTGCCTTTTACTGATTCGAAAACAGTCACTAAAAGTAAAAAATATACAAATGTAAATACTACTACCGTGTTTTGTTTTAAAAACCTTTATTGTGAAAATGTCAGTATACAAATACGGGCCTATAACCACGTGGGCCGGCCACGGAGCAAACTGAAATCGTATATGATGAGGAGACATTTACACTGTAGAAGAACGTAACGAGCGGGCCATTAGGTGACAAGAACAAAGGTCTCTAACAGTTGCGGAATCGGTGGACGTACATTTTGTAATTAAAATACGACAGGGCCACTTACAATTAAATTTTCTAGATATACATTTGCGGGCAAGGGGTTACGAGTCCCATTTATACCGGCGCCATTTTGGGCGAGGCCGGGCAGGTCCAAGATATAGTCAAAATGTCTCCACCAACCATCGGCCAGACCAGAACCCCTTTCGGCCCTTTATGCTACAAGATGGTGTCTTCCATTCAGAAAATATTGGTGGCAGCATTTTGAAAGGAAACAGAAACAGCCGTTCTCCTAGTGAGTTTCACATAGTTACAGTTAGAAAGAATGTTGAAGAGTAGTATGTGGAAAATCTGAAGCCATTTTTCTACAAACTCTCAATCAGACTTGGATGGAAAAAAAAACCTGAAGAATGTACAAACTGAAAACCAATTTTAGTCTGTATAGCACCAACAGTAACGCTTGAGTCAGCTTTGTGTCAAGCCGCCATTTTCATTCAATCAATAGCGTCCCCCTGCACACATTCAGGGACCTGGTCGTGTCTTCAGATGAAACGCATTGTAGGAAAAGAAGCAGAAAGGAAAAGGAAAAATGTTCCGCCGGACCTAGTGAAGCTGCAGCAGGTGCAAATAAGCTTCAGACAGTCTTACAAGCACTGCTCAGAACTCTCAACTGAGGCACTCAACATCCAGGACTTGCCATTCGGATCTTGGCGCCTTGTGCTGGTTCCGACCTATTCACACATCGGTCCACGACTGACATCACCTCATAAGCCAACGGGGCACCCCACGCCGTCTTTCGGCGCAGCATTGTAGGATGGCCACACCAGTGCGGCAATTTGCTGGACACCACCTCGGTGCCATCCGGATCTCGGCGCGTTCGAGTCACTGTACCGCAACAGTGACCGCAATTCAGCTGGACACGCCGTCTTTCGGCGCAGCATTGTAGGATGGCCACACCAGTGCGGCAATTTGCTGGACACCACCTCGGTGCCATCCGGATCTCGGCGCGTTCGAGTCACTGTACCGCAACAGTGACCGCAACTCAGCTGGACACGCCGTCTTTCGGCGCAGCATTGTAGGATAGCCACACCAGTGCGGCAATTTGCTGGACACCACCTCGGTGCCATCCGGATCTCGACGTGTTGTGCTGCCTTCGGCCTATTCGCACATCGGTCCGCTACTGACAGTGACCGCAACTCAGCTGGACACGCCGTCTTTCGGCGCAGCATTGTAGGATGGCCACACCAGTGCGGCAATTTGCTGGACACCACCTCGGTGCCATCCGGATCTCGGCGCGTTGTGCTGCCTTCGGCCTATTCGCACATCGGTCCGCTACTGACGCCGCCTCACGTGCCAACGGATTTTCTACGCTTTTTGTAGCCCTATGCCGCAGAACAGGTCATGTGACTTGTTTATAAAACTTTTCATTGGTTCATTTTACTTTTGGTTTCCTAAAGATGGAAGGCTTGGTCATATGACCTAAAAATAACACTTTTCATTGGTTTAGAACATTTTTTTTCCCAAACGATGAAAGCCCCACCTTGTTTCTGGATCATTCAGACTGAAGCTGGCGTCAGCATGAGAGCACCACCATCTCGTGGCTCCGTCGTGGTCATTCCGCGAGCAATCATGGCAGCCGCTCCCCACCGGAAGCCTGCGGGAGTCGGGGGCCCCCAAGACTTTTATACAATCTTCACGGCTGAGGGGACGCTTTTCGAGAATGGAGCCCAAGCCCTAGCAGGCAAGCGTCCGAGTTCCAAGGTGTCCCAGGGCCATTTCAGTGGACCAGGCCCAAAACCGAAGAGCCGTCCGCCATTTTGACAGCCATGTGGCAGCCGCCTATCGCTGCACTGCAAGAGTGGGAGCAACTCCACAACATGGTGAGCGAGACGCTGTGGCCGCAAGAGCGAGCGCAACTCAGCTAGATGGCCGCCACCTGGGGAAGCCCGTTCACGCCGCCTCCCCCCCCCCCCCCCCCGGGCCGCCGCACGCCAATTTTCGGAGCAGCATTGTAGGATACCAAAACCAGTGCGGCAGTTTACTGGACATCACCTGGGTGCCTGTCGTACATGTTGTGTCAGCCATGTGACACTGGACACAGACCGCTACTGACGAGGCCTCCCCCCGCATCACCCGGGACGCCCCACGCTGTTTTTCTGTGCTGCATTGTAGGATCCCTAAACCAGTGCGGCACCCAGGCGACATCACCTGGGTGCCGTCCAGAACTCTGCACGTTGTGCTGCCTTGGGACTATTCGCACAACAGACCGCTACTGACGAGGCCTCCCCCCGCCCCACCCGGGACGCCCCACGCCAATTTTCGGAGCAGCATTGTAGGATCCCTAAACCAGTGCGGCACCCAGGCGACATCACCTGGGTGCCGTCCAGAACTCTGCACGTTGTGCTGCCTTGGGACTATTCGCACAAAAGACAGCTTCTAACCATTGTTGCTTTTTGTGTTAATAAATGTTTAAATGTTTTTAGTTTTTGTTCTGTTCTTCAGCGTTAAAAGTTAATAAAGTTTTATAACCTTAATTTGTTGGAGTGTTATCTATTTTTTGAAAAACGGGTGAATGGGGCCTTGAATCGGGTTATTGTCATGTGTGGGCTTTGGAAGTGTGCTGCTGCAGGATCGGACATTTCAAACTCAAATGCACGTTCTTTTTCTTACCTTTCCGAAGCATGGAGCGCAATAGCAGGCAGAGAAAGGGTGATGCACGTGTTGAACACTACCTGACCTGGCAAGTTGCTGGCAGTGCCCCCCCGCCCGCTCCTGAAAGAGGGCACACACACACCGCCGCCCCGAGTACTTCACATATCTTTAAAAGACCATGCGCTTGTTCATGAGGCTTAAATGGTTTATCACCTCTTCTAGAACCCCTGCATCGACCCTCTGACGTTTCATGGAAAAATTACCATGTAACACAATACCAAGCCCTGTCGGCTGAAACCCCCAAGGAATCGTGGGGCATATTATCAAGGGGGTTTATCTCCGCTTTTTTGGCTTTAAAAGCCATGAAAGCGGAGATAAAATTATCTCCCTATTACCAAGCTGTCGCTAACACCAGTTAGTGACAGCTAAAAGGAGATAGCGACCATCTTGGGCCCCGCTTTGCATGTCAGTGATATTTATCACTAATGACATGCAAAGTGGCGTGCCAAGATGTTAGCGACTGGAAACAGTCCCTAACATCGCTACCTTCTATTACCAACTTTTGGAGATATTCGCGCTAAGCGCGAATATCTCCAAAATCTAACACCTGCCCTGAGCAGTTCTTAGCCATGTTATCCAATGGGAGGTGGATAACATGGCTAAGAGCATTAGGTCAATAATACATGAATATTGCTGACTTTTCTGCGATAATAGCAAGGTTTATCTGCGATAAAAATCGCCGATGTGCGGCGATAATTTTTGTCTCTAAACAAGTTAGAGACAAAAATTATCGCTAGTTGTTCGTAATATGCCCCCGGGTTTTTGCTTGCAGAAATCGGGAGGCGGGAGACTAGCACTGAAATCAGTAGTCACACGCCTGAATCAGGAGGATTGGCATGTCTGAATTCTCTACAGCTGGGGCCATAAACTACATCCGCAGGGTTAGGTGATAGCCTGGGACCAGCCTGGCATCTAAAATGGCTGCCGTGCACGACAAAATTGTGGCATTCGAAAAAAAGGCAAGATGGCGCAGCCGCTGGAAGAGATGTATCAACATATATCAGCCTCCTCAGCCACCCTCAGGAAACATAGGGGATTAGGATACGTCTCCCGCACCCACTTATACCTAGTAATTTAATTAACGAAGCTCAAAATGGCGAATTCCCGTTTCGCTACCAGTTTGCGGCCCAGTTCGCGGCCCGTGAAGCGCTTCTACCGTGAAAAATCATTTTTTTTTTATTTTCCCCACGGGACCCTTTAATAACCCCAACAACATTCCTAGGGGGTGAAGAGGGGGATACCTTGCCCCCTTTCATTAAATTCCCCCTTAGTTTTTCACCTTTTCTTCTCTCTCGATCCTACCGAGAGACAAGATGGCGGCCGCTCCGGACTGTCACGCAGCAAAAAAAAAAAAAGCTCACGCACAGCCGCTGGAAGAGATGTATCAACATATATCAGCCTCCTCAGCCACCCTCAGGAAACATAGGGGATTAGGATACGTCTCCCGCACCCACTTATACCTAGTAATTTAATTAACGAAGCTCAAAATGGCGAATTCCCGTTTCGCTACCAGTTTGCGGCCCAGTTCGCGGCCCGTGAAGCGCTTCTACCGTGAAAAATCATTTTTTTTTTTATTTTCCCCACGGGACCCTTTAATAACCCCAACAACATTCCTAGGGGGTGAAGAGGGGGATACCTTGCCCCCTTTCATTAAATTCCCCCTTACTTTTTCACCTTTTCTTCTCTCTCGATCCTACCGAGAGACAAGATGGCGGCCGCACCGGACTGTTTAGAATGTTGACAGACACCGGAGAGCCAATCAGCTTTCTGCGCGCAAAGTTCCGATAAGCGAAAAGTAAGCGGACCGGATCGCTGCCCAGAGCGCTGTTACAGATATATATCTTGGTTTGAACGTTAATTTCTCAAAAACTACTGGAGCACATATATTGAGACCTAGCAAAGGCACATCGGGCTAACAGTCCCTACAATTTTGCCAAGTTTCGTGCAAATCCATTCAGCCGTTCGAGCTAAAAGTGAGTCCAACCGCCCTATGGAAAACTCAATGCAAAAAACGCGTTTTGGGACCCCCCTTTTTTCTCGGCCCCCCCTTGACGAAACCCCCCCAAATTTTCAGGGGCTGCTCAGAATCAAAATGTTCCATTTTCCTGAAAATTTCAGCCGATTCCGTCCACAAACGCCAAAGTTATTAGACATAGAATTTTCAAAAGTCCCATAGAGAAAAAATCCTAACTATATATACCTACTGGCGACCGCCAGTAGGTAATATATATATATATATATATATATATATATATATATATATTAACATAATATTATTAAAAAATATACAATATTACTACCGTAGGATAGCGGGAGTGTAAAAATTACTATTCCCAGTCCAGAGAGTGCAACAGTAGGGAAAGCGTTGGATAGCAAAGGCGTAAAAATTACTATTCCCACTCCAGTGAGTGCAACAGTAGGGAAAGCGTTGGATAGCGTAGGGGTAAAAATTACTATTCCCACTCCAGAGAGTGCAACAGTAGGTAAAGCGTTGGATAGCCTAGGGGTAACAATTACTATTCCCAGTCCAGTGAGTGCAACAGTAGGGAAACGTTGGGTAGCGTAGGGGTAAAAATTACTATTCCCACTCCAGTGAGTGCAACAGTAGGGAAAGCGTTGGATAGCATAGGAGTAAAAATTACTATTCCCACTCCAGTGAGTGCAACAGTAGGGAAAGCGTTGGATAGCGGGAGGGTAAAAATTACTATTCCCACTCCAGAGAGTGCAACAGTAGGGAAAGCGTTGGATAGCGTAGGGGTAACAATTACTATTCCCACTCCAGTGAGTGCCACAGTAGGGAAGCATGGATAGCTAGTGGAAAAAATTACTATTCCCACTCCAGAGAGTGCAACAGTAGGGAAAGCATTGGATAGCGTAGGGGTAAAAATTACTATTCCCACTCCAGAGAGTGCAACAGTAGGGAAAGCGTTGGATAGCGTAGGGGTAAAAATGACTATTCCCACTCCAGTGAGTGCAACAGTAGGGAAAGCGTTGGATAGCGTGGGGGTAAAAATTACTATTCCCACTCCAGAGAGGGCAACAGTAGGGAAAGCGTTGGATAGCGTAGGGGTATAAATTACTATTCCCACTCCAGTGAGTGCAACAGTAGGGAAAGCGTTGGATAGCGTAGGGGTAAAAATTACTATTCCCACTCCAGTGAGTGCAACAGTAGGGAAAGTAAATACTTCATATATTATTTAAAAAAAGATATATAATAATATCTATAAATAAAATTATTAAAAGTAATTACCAATTTAATATAATATAATGATTAATCGATTAAAAATACAAATTAAAATTAATTATTACAATTAGTTACAAATTAATTACAAATTAACAACTAATTAATTAGCAATTAAAAGCTTAATTAACAATTAGTTCAAAATAAATACAAATAAATAAATTAAATTATTTAATTAATTCTAATTAAATTACTTCCCACCCTATTCCCCTATAAACCAACAACCAGCTACAGAAAATAAATGTGTATAATTAACATAATTATCAATTAAATAAAATTAATTGGCAATCAAAATTTAATTAATTACCAAATCAAAATTAATTAACAATTAATTTTAAAAAATACCAATAAATACATTTACTTATTTAATTAATTATAATTAAATTACTTCCCTCCCTATTCCCCTATAAACCCACAACCCGCTACAGAAATAAATTAGTAAAATTAACATAATGATCAATTAATCAATTAAATAAAATTAATTGGCAATTAAAATGTAATTAATTACCAAATAAAAATTAATTAACAATTAATTCTAAATAAATACCAATAAATACATTTACATATTTAATTAATTATAATTAAATTACTTCACACCCTATTCCCCTATAAACCCACAACCCGCTACAGAATTAAATTACGCAAAAATTAAATAACATAAAATGTATTAATTAAAATAAACCACACTTTTCACACATATAATAACATAAAAAACACTATAAAAATATCGATATTATTAGAAATTCGATAATTTTAATAACCTATATTATATACTTCGATATTTTAACTTTCTATATTTTAAAATCCGATATTACTTTACTTAGCTTACAAACGATATTTTTGATGACTATATTCTGTCCATTCGATATTTTGTCCATTCTGTATTTTGAAGTCGATATTTTGTCCATTCGATAGTTTGAAGTCGATATTTTGTCTGTTTACCCCCTCAAATATCCATCTCCAGCACAGTCTGTGATCTTCCCTCCTCCCACAACCCCTAGCACGTCCTTTTTTTTCAACATCCCAGTGTTTATTTGTTTTTTTATTTTCCACACAGTTCAAGTTCCTTCATTACTCCACAGATCCCAATTTTCTTTCCACTTCCTAAGATGACTTTCCCCATCTGCTCCCCCATCCACTTGTCCATTGGAACCAGCAACTATCCCGTCACGATGCTTTAAAGAACACGTTTTAAAAAGGTGCTTTCATGCATATCTACATTATTGTTTTTTACTTTCCATTCCAAGTACATACAAATTAAACACCATGAATAAAAGTAGGTGTCTCACGACACATGTGCAAACATCATTATCAAGCAAAATACGTCAATAGCCCCTGGAAACTTGCAGGGCCTCTGTTTTATCAAGTCATCCCATATAAATGTATCTGAAAAAATTATGCTGAGGAAATTAGAACTCTGAACTTTTGTGCTGGAAACCCAACGATGTGAAAAGAGTGAAAGTATTTTCTACTTGCACATTTTTGCTGCTTTGCACATTATTAATGTGGACTCATTAACGATGCTGCTTTATTCATCCATTTTTTCTTTTTAACTATGTTTTATAACTCATCTTTTAATTGTATATAATAGCTGTTTTTAACAAGGAGGGACAATCTGTATGTAAATGCGAAAATGAAATTGATATTGATTCATCAGTCTTAAAGTTTTGCTTTTCAGATGTCATATTATTGTATTGTATTGTTTTTGATTGCTTTGATTGTATTTTGTCTGTACTTTTATGGATGTTTTTAATTCCGAATAAAGATCTTTTGACTTGACTTGAGTGAAAGTATTGTTTTTTTGGACCACAGGTCATAATGTGTGGTTTTTGGTGATTACTTTTTAGGCTAAGATCGCTAATGAAAATATTAAAAGTGTTGAGGAGCAGTTGGAGACCATTGGCAGTGCGGGCAATCAAAATCGCATGGTCAGCGTATACTAAAATGGGTACCAAACGATCGCCGACTCTAGGAAGGTGTTTTCTTTTTGCAATCAAAGAGATCTCGAAGGGGTTTATGTAAAAAAGAAATAAAAAAAGATGCCAAAATGCAACCTTGTCTAACACCCATCGTTGAGTAAAAAGTTGTAGTACAGTCAGTCTCCATTTAGATTATAAATAACTTGGAACCTTAGTATCACTGCAAACGTGCTAGAAAGTCAACTAGGGCCAGGTAATTCCCTGCACTACACATCATGGACCATAACTTGCCCCTTTTTGAAAAAAACACTCGTTGAATTTATGCAGAGCCCGCATTTTGTGGTTGGAAGTCAGTTGCAGGAAGTGGTAAGTGAACATTGTGGTCACAGCTATGCAGTATGTGCTGTAGTGCTCTGCTTCTTGACTTATTTTAGTGCCAATACTTCTTGTTGCCGTGCTTTCTGAGTTGCTTCCCATGGTGGAACTCTCGAGGGAGGAATTCAGCACATAGCCGGAGAGAGCAGTCTTTTTAAAAGGCACAGGGTTATGTTCAGGTTGGACGTACCTTTTACAGAACCTTACACTTTCTAAGTTAATCGTGCACAACCACACTATGGAAGGCAGCACAGGAATTGTGTGTCTCCCATAATGATTGACTTAAACACGTACAATCACTTTACTAGGAACGTACAATCATAAAATAGCTACCCACTGAAAAACAGGTCCCTTAAAAGAATTGTTATTTGCCTATAGCAATGTCTAAATTATGCCCCTTCCTTTGAGTAAGTTGCGAGTTATTGCTTAGCAGCAAACCTTTCAGTGCCCAGGCCGTTTATGCTTGTCTGACAAATGCATTACTGACAGCAAAGGTAAAACGTAAATTATCCTCAAAGATTTCTTTCAGAAGGGTATTTCTGTAATCTTACTGAAGCATAACTTCTGCACTGCATGTATAACGCATGTATTCCGTTAGATATTTAACACATTGGGATATGTATTTCATGTATCTACTTATTTTCTCCCAACTAAACCCTTTTGGCATACCTAATACCTCTTTCCACACTCGTTTTATTCATACAATGACAGGGGCATTCTTCGTCTCTTTTCACGAGACTTATAGAGCTTTACTTAGGAGTGTAAGTTATGTGCTCTCCTAATTGGACCCATAGAGTTTAGCATGTTATGGATTCTCTTGAAACACAAACTGCAAGACTCTTGCAGACTCAGCTAACACGCCTCTTTTTTCCATCATAGCACCTTCAGGAGATGCCCACCACTTTCTCGAGCTTACAATTTAAGAGCCCGACCACAAGTGAGGAAGATGGGCTGAGTATTTACTGCACCGAGGCTATACCGCCACCACGAGGAGGAGTACTTCCTCGTTGCGGAAATGCCTTCTATTGTTTTTTACTCTGAGTATCATGCAAAACATGTGGAATTTGTTACAAAATAGACCGAATTCCACATGCATGTGTATTTACCCTGCACTAGCCACCAGGTGGGATCTGCCTACATTAATTTGGGGGGAAACTGCGAGAGTCATAATCACTGTGATACTCAACATGTGCTGTAGTAGCAGGAGTTACTGCAGCTTTGAGAATTTTACACTCCACTCATGATCAGGGCCTAAGACTGTATGTATGGCCCAGTCTTTATTTATATTACGTTTGCTTAGCAGAGCAGTTTCCGACTCCACAGATTTGCAATAATATTAATACTCTTTATTGATTGGTTTAAAAAACCATTTACAATTTAAGACAAAATTGAACGATAAAAATGACTGTGATAAATGTTAAAAACTGTGGATTTAAAATTACATAAAATTAGGGGGGCCGTTATGGGCTAATAATGTTCTGATGAAGGACATCGCTCTGGATTTCTTCTGCTCTCTGATTTGATTGTTGAGTCTATTAACTCAGCCGCCATGCTATGATGAGGAGGATTTGGATGTGATTGTGACTTACAGTAGGTTATGGACGAATTTCGTAAGCCCAATGTTTAGCTACGTGTTATCAGGGTTAAGAGCGGCCATTATTGCTTGGCGGCACGATCGAACTTCCAACGTAATACATTGGCCTCGCAGCAGTGACCGTCTTGCCATGAGCAGTGCAGGGCATGCACAGACGATGTGTTCCATTGTTTCAGAATGATAGCCACACAACCTGCATTCAGTGCTACTACCCGTCTGGCGCCATTCGGGAAGGTTCTTCAGAAAGGGCCATTCACCCATCCTCAAGGCTAAAAACTTGTGTTTCAATAAGGTGCGTATATGCTTGATAGGTAGAGCGGCTGAACACCCACTTTAAAATTTGCGATTACAGCCCAAGCGTGTCTCCTCTTTGACAGTATTGCCCTGTCCGAGTGAAAGGACCACAATCTAACGTTTTTTTTAATGGCGATCTTTAACACCGGGTGAAAGGGGTTTATATCCCAGAGGTCTTTTACTCCTAGTAGCTGTAAACTGCGATCCAAGAGTTGCCGGTGCTTGTGGTCTGATTTTTCTGTATTTCCTGCCAGAGTCGGGCCTCCAAGGAACCCTCCCGGGCATGACGCAGTCTGTGACATAATTTAATGAATGCGCCTGCCTCCATTCTGTGGTGATCTTGAAATCCCAGTTCGAGTCTCACTTGGGCTGGCGATACAGATCTTGACAACCGAAAGGCTCTTTAAAAAAATGTTGTTGTTAACTTGTTTATTAATATACCGGTTGTGCCCTTGGTGATCTCTTGTCCATACGTCAGGGAGTTGATTACTTTGGCTTTCATTACTTTCAGCATGGAAGTTAGGCTGAGACCTAGTAGCTGTTTTTCCAATTTCGCAGCGGCCACTTCTAACAACAGGGTTTGGTTTTCAATGCTTCTTTGTGCTTGATAAAAGTACCTCTTGTGTCAAGAAAGATGTATTTATAACTTGGGGTTGATTCTCGCTTTGTTTTGTTGAAGTACCACCTTTATATCGACCTTTTTTGCTTCCCAAAAGATATAGTTTTGGTTTTTGACAGGTTAAGCTCTAGATGGTTTCTTGTCGTGTAGGGTAGGAGTTCATCCTGTAGCCTCTGGAGACCCACTTTTGTGTGACTTAACAACAACAAATCATCGGCGTAAAGCAAATTGGTGATGTGGGTCCCGTCTAGTTGAGGAGAGTGGCAGTTTACACTGTCGAGAACTGGAGAAAGGTCAGATATGAACAAATTAAAAAGGAGTGGGGCCAATACACAACCTTGTTTGATGCCAGTTTCAGTTCGAATCTTCCTGGAGATGTGGCAGCCTACACCCAGCTTGATTCTTATCCATGTTTCCGTGTGGAGTTGGATTATTGCTTGAAGAAGAGGCTGGAGTATGCCCCACGGTTTTAGTTTCTGCCATAACAGCCCCCTGGGCACAAGATCGAAGGCCGCTTTGAAGTCTTCAAAGCAACAGTGCAGCTGGATATGTTGGACTGTCGCTTTCTCCATCAGGACTGTTAACGTTAATAGATTGGTTGTAGTACCGGTGTTAACCACAAAGCCATCTGATTAAAAGGAAGGCGCACGGTTGTTTCGGCCTAGGCCTGTAGCTCCTCCAATAGAATAGTTGCATAGTACTTAGACTCCACATCGAGAAGTGCAACCATTCGGTAATTTTTTGGCTTGTTTCTCTTCCCACTTTTGTAGATTGGTGAATAATTGCACCTCGCCAGGACTCTGGGACCGTGTTATTTAAACTACAATAGAGTATTCTGACCATAGGCTGACATTGGATTTGAACATGGCTTGAGGGAGGCTATTCGGGCCTGGGGCTCCTTCGGTTCTGGCTTTCGTTATGAGGCGCGAGATCTTGTTTTTTAAGGCATCAGGAGTTACCGTCGGCTCTAGTGAGGTATTGTTCCTTTTCGTTGATTCCTTGTGTGTCGGATCTTCAGGGTGAGCTCGCCTCAAGCACTCCAGTCCTAGGGGGAAGATCATAGGGTTTACAGGGCTGGAGGAATTGGTTCAAGCTTTGTTTGTGTTGGTGTCTCCAAAATGAAAAGATAAAAACTTACTCTAAACGGCTTCGCTAATGTTTGCACTGCCATACCCACTTGTACTTTGTTTGCTCCTATTTACAAGAGACCAGAATTGCTTTGGGTTATGATTTTTACTTTCATAGATGAGCTTCAGCCAGAATTGATCCAAGGCTGCAAGTTTTTCCTTTTGTGTAGAGATTCTAAAAGCTGCTTGGGCTTGCTTATTGGTATGGAAGTTGATTTTATTGCTGCGGTTCTTTCTTGATAGACGGAGTGCTCGGTTCCTCTTGGTTCTTAATTTCTTTGTGGCTTTTGAGATGTAAAATTGAGAGATTTGGTTTCTCGGGCCCCTCCTGATTGGCAATTCATTGAGAAGAAGGTTTGTAAGAGAGGTCCAGCCCCTCCCAATTTGCAATTTACGTATTCCTGGCTTTGTGAATTGTGCCTGAATAAATTACAGCATTTTCTATGAATAGGTCTAACATGCTGAACATGTTTTGTGAGGTGGCTCTTGTGTGAATCAAAAATTTTGCATGGCTTTCCCCAGAAGACCTGATGTGCCTGCTTGCAGCGTGCTAATTGGTTTGATGACCCTAATCAAAAGGCTACCAGAAGGTCTCTGGAAAGAGAACACAAGTAGTGAAAGGTAGGTTTAGGAACACTGAGAACTTCTTGATGCCGAACATTGGAATGACATTCTGAACATGTCCCATGCAAATTATCATCTGCTAAAGTACAGAAGGGGAGGTACATCAGTGCTCAATTTGCAAATGAATGAGTGCCTGTGCTAAAAGCTCAGCTAAAAAAAAACAGTTATAATAAACATACATTTTATAGTTAGGAGGGTAAACAGTGTATTGAATATTCATCATCTTTGAGGACATAGATTCCATTTGGAAGTAGAAGTAGAATATAAATAAAATAAAAAAAATTCCTGTATGCGTAAGTTCTTCTGCATGTAGTGCTTCTTTGTCTTAAACTATATTAAAAGCACTACATACAGAATACAGCAGAACACTGTGAGAAGACTCCGGTTAAATGGAGATGGCAAGTAACTATTTCGATGTTGTATTTTTTAATGCTATTTAATTACACAAATGTGTCGCTTTGATTTGTATGATGTTGAACCTAGAAACAGCTCAAGACTTTTTGGCGCTATTTGCGATGTCACATTGACTCAGTTCCACGCGGGGAACAGGTCTGCAGACGCCTTGATTTGTTTATCCAAGTCAGTGGAGACAGCTCCTTGCCCATGACTGACACGTAAAGGTGTTGAACATGTAAACAGACGGCTACTAACACAGTCTTGGAAAGTATGAGATATTTCAGCCCAGCAAGTAATGTTTTCCTCTACTTGACTTGCAAACAGGACATCTTTTTCCGTACTCGGAACTCAAAACAATTTATTTCAAGTGAACCTGTACAACGGATAGTAGTTCTGTAACTATTTTCCTGGCTTTCACATGCCACTAAATTATGGTACCTGTGCTCAGAGTGCACCAGGCATTGACTCGTGTCTATTGAGCCATATGTATCAAAACATTTCCGCATAGACACAAAATGGGCAAAGCCCTTTGATACATCTGGCCCTATTTGCAGTAACTCCGCTGAACAATTCACCCCACTTTCAGAAACTGGTGCTACTGCAAAGCAAAGCAAAGCAAGGCTAGGCGCCTGTCTAGGGCTTAACCAACTAGTGGGTGCAAGAGTGCCTCTGGCAACACTGAACAGTAGTTAAATGGAGAGAATGCGGTGGCCTACCATCAGCACGACCAGTCTAGCCACCAGCGGTGCCACTTGGCTACTCGGGTCTACTCACCTATGCTCACAGCACATGAGCACTGCGATGTCTGAGGGCAGTATGGCATTGTTTGAAAGGCTACTTTTTAAATCAGCAAATTAGGTGGTTACACCTGCATGACTTGTTCTGTCAGTGAAAAACCTCTAAAGTTTTCACTGCAGCAAAGTTGGCTCTCCCATTGAAGAACACTGGGTTACATTATACTTCCTTATAATGCATAACTTCTGTTAGGGACTAGCTAGTGTTGTAAAGGGCCTTTTCTGAATAGTCATTCCCCCATTTGTTGCTGCTAGATGCTATGGTAATTCATCTGAAAGTGCGCTGGGTCCTGCTTACCAAGCCCTAGCATTTCTGCTCTTTCCCTTAAACTGTAAATGTGAATTGGTAAACCAAATTGGCAAGCACTTTAAACCCCTGCATATAAGGTCCAGCGGCGTCTGGAAAGGTTCAGAGGTAGGGGGTGGGGGGAGAACGAGGGGGGAAGCAGGTATAAAAAAATAAAATGAAAAATAAAAGAGTACCTTCTTGCTACTTCTTCTCCCCGTCTCTCCTCTGTAGTCTTCCCTCGCTCGGCCTCAACAGTGAGCACACCCAGGCTCCCAGTCAGCCAATCACAACTCTGCCTTAGTAGCATTGTGATTAGTCTGCGTGCCATGTTTCAGTGCTCAGACGCTGACTGGGAGCCTGGGCATGTTCTCCATGCAGGCTGGACTGCAGCTTGCATGGAGAACATGCAAAAGCGCGCAAGACTGTTTTGGACCACCCGAGAGGACCTGCCAAGCAGTCATTGCACACTTAGGAGGGTGCTACCACTCCTCCCCTGTCCCCTACGCAAAGCTGCGGAAGTCGGAGAAAATAAAATGATAATAACGCAAGTTGTTATAATTTTTTTCCCCCTTTCCTTCATTGCAAAAAAGCAGTGGGGTGGCGCTCCTCTGCCTTACCACAAGTGACTGACCCTTCATAGGATAACATGGACTGGACACTGCACATCCCTAGATGTCCAGCTTCATTAAGGAATGGTCGATTTCCTTTGTGTTTGAAGCAAAACACTGTGCTTTGTAATCCCTGACACAATGATGGTGTTGAGGTTTAACCAGCATGTATCTAGGTGCCACTTTAGACAGTGCCCACCAAGTTAAACCAGTCTTCTCGAGCCTCATCTGACTTTTTCAAACATTTGTCGCCAAGACAGAGATCTGACCTCATGCTGCATAGTGTGTGATGCTCCCAGAGGTCAGTAACAAAGACGTGTGTGCAGAATGTGACACCTCCGCCCAAACAGGGATGGCTAGTAAATGGAACCATCATGGCGGTGAGCCTCAAAGGCTTCACCAATGCTGGTGGACAAAGGAACTAGTCCCCTACTAAAGGATAAAGCCTCCCCCAGCTCCAGGTAATGTTTTTGGTGGGTAGGCAAGAACATTAGCTATTCAGGAGGCATACACTTCCACAAGGGGGACCACACCTCTAGGGTGCTTCAGCTGAAGTTGAGGATGGTTATGGCCATCTTGAATTTAGTCTAAAAGGTAGGTTCTAACTAGTTTAGTGATGTACAGGTTAAGGACAGGGACTTTTGTGGTTCACAAAGACAAGGATCATTAGTGGGTTCTCAGCCTTTCAGCCAATAATCCAATTTTCTGCACCGCCCAACCTTTTTTAAAAACTCAGGACAATTGTGTTGGAAAAAGGAAATAGGGTACTGACCTTAAATAATTTACCTGGCTATTGCAGCTCTTTCACTATCATGCACACTAGTAATGCCAGATTCCAGCTAACACATTTTCACTTTCTGGACCAATCTTACTATATACCATTGAGACTGGCCAGGATACTCCTGACCAGACAGTCGGACTGCCTCAGATGCGGAGAGGAAGATGCTGAATTCTTACATATGTCGTAGATTGTGGATAAGTGTGGCTCAGGGGTTAGAGGCGGCAGACCCGGAAGCTGAGATCAGCCCTGGACCAGGGTTCAATTCCCCGCCTCGGCGGGTCTTGGACAAAAAATTCCACGGACTCGATAATTCTCGCTCTGGTGCCTTCTTGACTCACGGGTTCACACTCTGCGACTCTGGGCAATAGCTTGCTTAATCTCCACAACGGCCCCTCGTGGCGGGATGCCTGGCTTTCACCTTGTGGATACCCTGCCGGGGTTATCTCACAGGGGAATACCAGGACGGCTTCCCTAAGCAAGTGCCGGGAAACCCACTGCGGGTAGCTGTGCGCTATATAAGCTCAAATACATTTACATTTACATTTGTGGATGGTTGCAAGGCTACTGGGCGGCTCTGGGTGCAGACTTACGCAGGATCACTAGACTGTCCATTGTTTGGTCCCCCAACACTGCTTGCTGGGCATAGGGCACTAAACCCTTGCCCAAGGGGACGAGAATACAGTACAGGTTTGCAATGTTGGGGCTGGTGCTGGTGAAAAATTTAATAGTAATCTGATGTTTGAAGGCAACAGGCCCAGACATCAAACCGTGGGAGAGAGACATGATGGAATGGGCCGTTTCAGAGGAAATACGGATAAAAATGGTCCGCAAGTATGAGTATATGGCCGATGAGGATTGTTCATCAAGGACCAGAGATTTGATGGTGGGAGTGGTGGGAGGAACTGAGGAGGCTATTGAAGGCACACATTTATTTTATTTGAAAAATGTTATAAAGCACAAACAAGACCCATACGGGTATCAGAGCGCTGTACAGAAATGGCATAAACGAGGGTAACAAACTCAAAGGGGCAGTAAGTGAGGTTACAACAGAGTAGGAAAACAGAGCCAGTTAAGAGTTGGGGGTATCAGAGGTTTCCTAGAGCACGAAAACAGTTTAACATACTAGCATTCAATTAAGCACACTTGTGTATTACAATAAGAATCAAAATATTAACAAATAAGAGCATGAGAGTCAGTTGATGCTGTTAAAGTTTGTTCAAGAGTAACCGTTTGACAAGTTTCTTGAAAGATAATGTTGAGGGATTGGATCTGATCTCAGGAGGCAGGAAGTTCCAGATTCTTGGAGTCAGACTGGAGAGAGTACGATTGTAAGATTTTTGTTTTTTGAATCTAGGTGGTTTTAAGAGTGGGCTTGACGTACTTCTAAGGTTCCGGCCAGAGCCCGAGAGTTCAAGCTTATTTGCCAATTAGATCGGAGTGTTATAATGTATGGCTTTATGGGTCAGGCAAGCTTTCTTGAATCGGAATATGGCTTCAATAGATTGCCAATTAAGTTGCAAAAGGTCAGGAGAGATGTGGTCATGCTTTCTGGAGCCTGTGATGAGTCTAGCCAATGCGTTCAGGGTAGCTCTGAGTGGGGCCAAGCTAGCTTTGGGAAGTCCAGCAAGGGTCACCAGACCATATTCCAACCTAGAGATAACCAAGGATTGAACCGCCGGATTGATGTCTTCGGGGGGAGGAAAGGTTTGATTTTCTTAAGGGTGTTAATTTGAAAGTTGGCTCCCCTATTAGCTGCACTGATGTGCGCTTGCATGTTTAAGTGTTTATCCAAGGTGATGCCTAGAGATTTGGCAGAGTCTACGACATGAGTGGTGTAGTTCAGAGCAGTGAGTTGTTTAAGCAAATCCAGGGTAGGAGCCGAGTGATTGGGGGGGAAATCAAAAGGAATTCCGTTTTGAGAGTATTTAACAGCAGATGGTTCTGAGCTTACCATTGTTGGGTTTATGCAAGTGCTGCATTTAGCGTTTTTATGTCCTCTTGAGAGGAGATCTTCAGGTACAATTGCGTGTCATCTGCATACATGTGGTACTGAATGTTAGCAAGGTTCCGAATGATGGAAAGTGGTTCCATAAAAAGGTTGAAGAGAGTGGGCGAGGGAGCAGATCCTTGAGTCACTCCTATCATGACAGGGGTACTGGAAGCAAGGGACTGGTTGATTTTGATACTTTGTGTGCGGTTATGCAGAAAAGAGGTGAACAAATTTAGGGCCCTAGAGACCCATCCTATGTTGAAGAAGATCAATCAGG
Source organism: Lissotriton vulgaris (assembly GCF_964263255.1). Classification (NCBI taxonomy): domain Eukaryota; kingdom Metazoa; phylum Chordata; class Amphibia; order Caudata; family Salamandridae; genus Lissotriton; species Lissotriton vulgaris. The sequence continues at coordinate 1,882,053,875 of NC_141689.1, read as the reverse complement.
TTCTCATGTTTGACGGTATCAAAGGCTGAAGACAGGTCCAGAAGGATCAGGAGACAAGAGACAATTTGGTCAAGGGATCTCAAGGCGTCATCTACAATGTGGGTTAGTGCTGTTTCAGTCCTGTGACGTGACCTGAAACCTGATTGATGGGGGTCAAGGAGTTGTTATTTCTCAATGTGTTTGCATAGCTGCGAGTGGATGCATTTTTCGAGCAGCTTCAGTAGTTTCATAATGCAGGTGATAGGTCTGAAGTTGTTAGGATCCGACAGGTCCACGTTGGGTTTCTTAGGGATGGGAGTAACTTGCCCAACCTTGAGGCAGTTAGGTATCTTTCCCTCTAAGAGGGATTCATGAATGATCCTGGACCAAAGAGAGAGAATGGCTGAATTAATCTCTTTAAAAAGCTTGGCAGGTAAAGGATCACTAAAATGGTTGGAGGGTTAAAGGGATGCCATGTTGTGTAGAAGCTCCTTGACATCAGGGAGGCGAAAGGAATTCCAAGAGGCGTTATTCTGGAGAGAACATCTTAAGGGCGATGATATTGTCGAGGATTCTACCAGCTCAACTGGAAAAGCGGATGGATTCGGAGGCCTCAGAGTTGGCGTGCCAGGCCGTAGCAACAGCTCGATTTTCCAGAAAAATGAACAGTGAAATCATCACCGCTAGGAAGTATGGAAACTGGAGAAGTGATAAGGTTGGAAGAATGGTTGGCTTGTTCCTTGATGATTTCAAAGAGTTTTTTAGGTCTATTTTTAGATCCATCCAGCTGAGTTCTGACGCAGTCTATTTTAGCCACGCGGATGTGTTTGTTGTAAGTGCTTCTCATTTTCCTAAATTGAGTTAATTTCCTAAATTGGGTTAGTTTCCTAAATTGAGTAAATTTCCATAATTGAGTTAAGTTCCTAAATTCACTTTTCTACACTGTGTTTCTCCAGAGTCTCTCTGAGAGACTTAGATTGCACCGCTCATAATTTAGAGCACCATTAAACCAGGGTTGTTTTTTTTGTTGAGAATCCTTGTGAGTTGCTTCGGTGCAAGAGTATCAAGAATGTTAGACACCGTGTTAATGTAGTGATCGGAGAGATCGTCAAGGTTGGTCATGTTGGGGGGGGTTGTAGTCTATTTTTGGTGATTGAGGTTAGCGTATTGATGTTGAGGTCTCTCATATTGCACATCAGTTATTTAGCTTTGAGGGGTTGGCCCTTATCCAAGATGACAAAGGGAATTTGATGATGATCTGACCAATCACAGGATAAGATGTCACCTACTTGTATGCTATTGTCTTTAGCAGTTATTCGGTTGAGAGTAGCTCCCTTATTGTGTGTACGGCCTTTGCATAGCTGTGAGAGGTAAAGGTCGTAGAGAAAAGACTTAAAGGAGCAGACTATAGGATCATTTGCATCATTCCAGTGAAGGTTAAAGGCTCCGAGGAAGATGTGGCAGAGTTAATCCGAGCTCAAGCTAATGACCTCTATGATTAGCACTGTGAAGACCAGATTGTCACCCGAAGATGATAGATGGAGTCCAGAACTCAAACCTTCTTGCCTTTAGTCCAGATTTCGGTGACTAGTTGTTCACAGGAGGATAACACAGATCATAGAGATAATTTTACGGTGAGGTTGGAGCGATGAATGCATGCAATACCCCCCCTCCTGGTATTAACAGGTCTATCGCTTCTGATAATGGTGTAGTCCAGGGGATTAAGAGGCCGATAATTGGGGAGGAGGTATCATTGAGCCAAGTTTCAGTGAGAGCACATGAGTATCAACTGTGCGGTGTATGAGTCATGGGGGTCCATATTATGCAATATGACATGCTACATCTCGCAATATGTTTTTGCTTCTGTTTTATGTCAAAAGCATTAGCAAAAATATTTGTAAAAAATATTTTGCTAATCACATGGACGTATTTTGCTCTACTTCTGATGTTTTCTTCTACTTAGCTCACTGAAACGTGGAAATGACAACATACATAATCAAGTGGAAGTCTTGACAGCTATCCGTTGGCCCCATTCTGTCTCACCCTGACAGTAGCTGTGCTGATATTGCACTTGTGTCCATGTCACTACCACCCAGTGAAATAGTTCTTCCTATTTTAACTTCAAATCTGCCCTTCTCAGGAATGCAACCAGTAGATTTGATGTTGACTGGAGCCAAATTCCTTTCCCGGGAGCCAAGCAATCAATGTACGTACGGTACGTGTCCTAAAAGGACTTCGGTATAAAATGAAATGTTGCGAAGAAAAATTGCTTGTCCAGACCAACATATTTGCAGGCTTTCTGTGACTACGCGCCGCATCTATTCCTCGGGAGGAAGTTCACAGCTGCGTCATACAGAACGTAGCCGGAAGAGTGCTTTATTGATTACTACATTGGCCTGCTCCGTACAGTGTACACCCCATGAAAGAGATTAGCTGTCGGTCTCTGCAGCGTACGGATGCCTGGCCATAAATTACCGGGCAGCGCGGGCGCATTAATTTACGATGTGCAGTATATTTCACATGTGAAAGCGGGATTATACAGCAGCCACTGTTTTCGCTCTCAAATGAGTTTCTCAAACAGGAGCAGTTTATAGTATGCTGGGGAAAATCAAATCTGGTTTTAATTTTGGTTTTGTCAGGATTTTGGGAACAGTTATCCATTCAGAGGGAAGGCGGACCCGACTTCTCCCTCCTCTGACAGAGCACAAGTTACGCCAAAGGTAAACAAAGGCGCGCAGCCTGGAGGTCGTGTAGCTGCTTGCCCCGGGTTCCCGCTGCACAGCTTGCATACCATCAGTGGAGCTGTCTGACTGCAAGCAGAAGCAGGTCACACTGTGTGAAAACACATGTCTCTTTCCCCCTTCTGGAATGCACGGCTGCGCTTTATACACAGAATAACAATACAGTAGACGTGCCTTCCGAACACGCTCTTATTTAACCCACTTGACTTCCTCGCAGCTTCCCACCTTGCGACGCCGGCCCTGCCGCTTTCGCTTGTGATCCTGCCTGGAAGGTGTACGAACAACACGTTATTGTGCGAAAGGTTGCCTTTGTGTAACAACGAGGCTGGCCCACAGTGATTCCTCGTATTTGTCAAGTGAAGTGCAATGCAGTCTGCTCTGTACAATTGTACACTCTACTTGTAGCCCAGGATTACAGGACAAAGATGTGTTTTTTTAAATAAGTATACCACGTGCCTTTGATAAACAGCTGTGCAAGACACATATTGTGTCATACTTAAAAAAGGGCATCCCTGAGTTTACGACCATATATGTCCTTTTCAAACAGTTCAAAGTGTTCTTCAAACTTTATTATGCTGCACCCAAATAGAAAATTCCTTTTGAGTCGGGCCTCTTCAGACTGAGAGGGTACAATATAGCTAGGTAGGCGTGGGAGGGTGAAGGCAGGTAGCCTTGATGGTAGTCATCTTACTAAACCAAGTATAGGTGTATATGAATGCATAAGGGTACTAGATATATAGTACTGTTCACTGCTCCCTTCCACGCTTTTCATGCCTATTATGTGTTCCTCTCTTCGCATTGCTGTCTCTTTCTCCTTTCAATGCAACTCACAAACCACTCTCCTGTTTCGGCCTCTTGTGATCTTAAGCATACATCTCCTGTCAGTGACTGCGTCACAGCTGAGACCTCCGTGCGGTGTCCTACCCTTAAGGACTGGCCATAGATTAGTGGGCAGTAACTACTGTACTATGCAAAGCTTGTAATAAATGCCGCCCAATCATTTCTCCTTTAAAAAAATATATTCTTGTCAAATTTGGTGCCACATTTAATGTAGCATTCTAGGAGATAAGCTAGTTTGCGAGCATGGTATTTTCATCCTGCCTCTCTCTCTCACCTGTCCCTAGTGCTCGCCTCGCATCATTATTCACCTGATGTCATTGCCCGCTCTCCTGTCTTCGCTCCCTTTGGTACCTCTCCCATCAGCATCCAGTCTTTCCGTCACAGACTGCCTCTCATATGTCAGTCTCTAGTCGTCCATCAATGCCCATTTCTCCCATCACTGTACACCTCATTTCTAGTATCTATTTCCCCAAATGTTGTTCCCTACTGTCATGGGTCACCTCTCCCTTCACTCCATTTCTCCACAATAAGTAAGTGGCTCACCCTGTTAATCACAGTCCTCTCACATCCTTTCACCCTATTTGCTATCACTCACTGCATGTCACTTCAATTGTTTTCCTGCCTCCTGTCAGTGGTCACTGTCACTGTCACTACTTTTGTGTGGAAGAAATAGCTAGAACATTTAAGTATTTCTGTTCTTGTCTATGAGTTAAGATATATGGTGATATCCATGACAAAAGATGCATGGTATGCATTCGACTTTTCTATATAGCACAAAAACGTGATTCTTTTCTCTCAGTTTCGTGCTTTCTAATACTTACCTCTTATTGATTAGGCCACGACTGGCACTAGGCCCATCAGATCAACGGTACTTCCCCTCACTTATAAGGAAGATCACTTATCCTAACACTCGCCGTAATTTTTAATGATCCATCACGCGTGTCACCGTTAGCTGTTCCCTTAAGGAATTTTATTCACTCAATTTCACCTGATGTCACAAATGCAGGTTGTTCTGTTATTCTTTTATTGATATATTCCATTTTCCTTTCTTCTTTATGCATTGTGTAAATGCATTTTTTAGGCACAATACTTTCGTCCTGATGATGATTCCTTGTATCATGGTTATGGAATCGAAACGTCGTCGACCTCTTGTTACGCCATATATGCAAATGTATACTAAATGAGAAATGTGACTAATGGTGTAACTGAATTTCTGTTATCGTCTCATTACTCAGAAATCGCTCACTTTCTGCCTAAATATTTTCTTTTCTTTGCCTTTCCCTATCCCTCTACCTTGCCAATTTGTAAGCGTGAAGGCACAGGCTTGTGTCTCACTCTTTGTGAATTTAAGACAATTTTTCTGTTAACATTTCTAAATAGTAAAAACTTTTTGTGATCACTGTCCGGCTGGAAAATCACATCAACCAATATAGTTCCATTGTGTCTATATTTATCCAGATTTATCTAACTAAGCATAGGACCACTGTTGTTAAATATAAACTATGTTCCCCGAGGTCCTGTGTTGACTCGTTGGGTGCCCTTGTTGTTTCTTAGCCTTCTATTACTTTGTGGCATCAGGGGGCAAACATAGGGAAACCAACACCACCGGGCATCTGAGGTGTTCAATGTGGCACCTATCTGCCAAGCCTAGCCCCCTTACACTGGGCACTGAGCCCTGACTCAAGCCGCTTTCGCTTTCTTTCTCATTAACTGCAGAGCGTGGACTCTGCCTCCTCTTGTCACTATATCTTCAGTGCTTGGCATCTAGGCTTTTTTTCTGAGACAAAGGTTGCTAAGTCAAACAAATTGTCTGCCGAGCCTAACTTTTCTAGCCATCCCGTTTGTCACAGTGACTGCAGAGTGTGGCCTCCAGCTCTCTCACCTGCCGCATGATGGCATTTTGACCCGTGCCTCTTGGTTTATATACTTTCAGGTTTGCTGCTCTGCTAGGATTGTTCCTTGTGTTTCTCCCCTGTCACTCTGGCTGCAGAGCGACCTTAGTTAACTGGTTTCAGAAATCGGATTTGGTACCCCTCACCCTTCTCACTAGCTGCAGTCCTTTGCCTCTCAGGATATTAAGTGGCACAGCTCATCCTCTTAGCTCTTCCCGGGCAATCCTGGCTGGAACTTGGTCTCTAGGGTTCACCTTTAAGGGACATTGGAAGCAAATTGTGCCCTCTTAGTTTCCTCCAGGTCACACTGGCTGCTGACCTGGGTGCTGGATTTCATTTTTGTGCACGCACACTGGCAGCAGGGCAGTATTTCGGGGTTCTCCCCTTCTCAAACTAGCTGCAGAGCCTCTTCTCAGGTTTTCTCCTATTCTGGCTGCAGATCCTGACATCTAGGCTTTCATGATGGGGAGTGGTTTGTTCCATGAAATCTAGATTTCACATTAGCGTCTTTCAAATGTAATTATTAGAACACGCACATTTTAGGAAGGAAGGAAAATTAAATGTACGATGTTGAGAGGAGTGGGAGAGGCAGAATTCTGAAGGCAAAAAGTTGCAGAAAAAAAGAAAAATCCCTTAGTTGCAGAGCTTAGAACGTATTCCTTCATCGAAGACCATATACCACCAAAGACAGAATTCGGCTTAACTCAAAATATTAAAGTCAACATTTTCTTATGACTACCAGCTTGATGCTGTGCAGAGGCCTGTTTATGAGCAAAGGAAACAGAATATGTATGACTCACACACCACAGGGCAGAGTCAAAGAGTTTATTGTTCTCAGTTCGGAACTTCAATTTTCCTTCTAGAGTGGAAACTGGTTTCTTGGAGGTCAACAATTTTCCCTTGAATTATGGCTAATAAAAGATTAACTGGAACTCTAGCTACTCTTTGGTGAGTCCTGCCAGGATATGTGTAGGGCACAAGCATTGCCTATGGTCTCTGCACTTCCCTTTGAGTTGGCCGGGTATACGAAACCAGGCCTGACAGGAAAGCTTTGTGAGAGCTGACCTGAATTGTGGCCTCGAAGGTTTCACCATTGCAGGCTATGGCGAGGCTAAGGGTGGGAATTTGCTTCTTAAGACTTTAGCCTAAATAAAATGTGTAATTATGAACATCATTGTGTAATATTTTATAGGTAGAGCTATGCTAAAGTTCTGCTAGATGTATTCACTGCCTTTGATATTGCTAATCATCCTACTCTGCCATCTTCTCTTCATAGTCATAGCACACTAGAGCTCCTTTCTTCCTATTTCTCTGACAGTTCTTTCTCATTCGCTTATGACCCTGAGTGTTCAATTCCTACCTCACTCCAAGTTGCTTTCCCACAAGGCTCTGTCTTTGGCCCTTTCTTCTCTTACTATGCACTACCTCCCTAGCAGACATAATGTCATACCTTCTCTCTGCATACGACACCATAATATTATTTTCATTTCGTACTTTCTGTTCCCTCCATCAGTCATGTGAAACCAATTGTCTCATAGTCGTCCTTCGATGGTATTATTGTCTCTCAAGCCAAACACCTCCAAAACTGAGCTCCTGTGCTTTCCATACTCCTTTAGTCCTCTCGCTAATTGACTTAATCCACATCCCTCCTATTTTTTTACAGAGTTTTATATAGCGCAAACTTGACCCGGTATCGGGTATCAGAGCGCTTTACATAGCACCACTTGCGTTACATGAGAACACACCCTATCATTTGTCTCCCCTGCTAGAAGGCTCGGGATTCTCTTTAGCTTACAAATGAAAATCAAATCTTTCATAATCACTGAAGTTATCACCGTCTATTATGAGAGCCACCCCCATAGCAGTTCATTCAGCCAAAACACTCATCTGCTCACTGGTACTCAGCAGACTGGACTACTGCAAAAGTCTGTTAGTGGTACTCCCCCAAGGTTTCTATGCCCTAGTCGGCAGATTTCTAAACTTTATCACCAGATCATTGTTCAGTCTCTCTCTATATAATTCTATCTCATCATTTCACCACCAAACCGGTTGGCTCTCTGCCAAAAAGTCCCATGTACAAGCTACTGATTCTCATGTTCAAAACAGTGAATGAAAGGGTCACAGACTACCTCTCTAACATGTAGTCTTTCCACACACCAAGTGCTTAATTTGAATCAGTGGTTGGAGGTGGTGATCACTGGCACTTATTTGTGGGGAACACCGCTTATTTTTCTGCATCAAACATGTACCCATAGCAAGTGAGGGAAAACACACAAATGGGAAAGAAGGAGGAACAGAAAGAGAGAAAAATCGTCATAAAGTTAGAAAGTGGGAAAATGCAAAAATGAGATAAGGGGGGGATGGACTAAGGTTAATTGAAGACTGCCCAGCTTTGGGTTTCGATGCATTGACATTTAATTGCACTGGCCCGGGCTTCTGACCATAGCTTTGAGCACAAGGCACTCATTCATTTACAAATCGACCACTGTATGCACAATTCGAAAATTAAGCACTCAGTCTGATTCTTTTAGTCTTACCCACTTCCATATTTGTCTTCTCCACCAGTATCCATTTATTTGGCACAATTTCCCTCACCACAAATGGTCACTTTGGCTTAATGTTAACCATTCTAACTCACTGTGCTATGTATACTATTGTTTCTCTTGTACAAAATGTCTGCTTACATGTAACTAATGCTAAAAGTTAGCATATTTAAATGCAATAAAGAAGGGGCAACAAAGAAAATAATTCAAAATATTCACAAACAGCAATAAGAATTGAACGAAAGACCAAGAGAAACCAAAGATGAGGATCTTCAAGCGATACAGATTGTGATGCAAGCAGACTAAACTGACCTGCTTATATTTTTATGCCATAGCCTGCACACATCTATGATATGTAACTCTGCCCCCTATACATGGCTTTGCTTTTTCTCATGTATGTGTGTGTGCAGTATCATATATATAATGCCATAGCACATGGTTTGGCAGCCTACCCATTGTAACATTTCTGATTTCTGTTCCTCATCCTAGCACTTACAGATTGAGGTGTCCCACTTCCTTAACAAACATTCATCAGTTAAAATGAGGGATGGTAAGAAATGCATACAGGAACCATTATGGCCAGAGACAGAGGAGGACATGTTCTCTCTACACCTTCTCCTGCTAAAGCTGCGCTCAGTTCACCAGGAGCATCACATCTTTTGTAGAGGAAAGAGTCTGAAACAGGTATCCCAATCCTTTGAAGATAACTGACTGAACTCTTTCTGCTACAAGCAAAAGAACACAGAGGAGGGTGAAAAAGCTCAAACTGTTTGCTTC